>NW_026138069.1:3996000-5328000 GCF_025592945.1 Manacus candei | reverse complement strand
AGGTTTGACTTTACAGTCAGCTCCTCCTTGCAGTTCCCCTGTTTTGAGTTCTCCCCCAAACTGGAGAAAAAGTAAGGTTTCTAACCAAAGGATTGTCCAGCATTTTTTTTAATAAGAAAGTCATCATAGGGTACCCAATTTTAGCTGAAGCTTTAATGTGGGTGGATGGCAGGATTATGAAGCCTGGAAAGAACAACTTTAGAAATGGGTCCATTACAGTGCCAGCCTTCCTGGGACCGAGCGAAGTAGAAAAACAACTACCTGTGTTTTTTATTGTACAGGTTCTCCCTGAGTTGTGTAATTTCCCTGACCCACGCGGCCCCATTCGGAACCATGCTGTCTCCCCTTCCCGATCGCAGAGTCCGCCTCTGCATAAGCAGGATAGGCTGTCTCACCCACCTCTCCTCAGTCCCTGGTTTTGTCACTGGAACACGGTCCTCCTGTATTCTCCATTGGTCAGTAGAGCCCTCAAGCCACTACCTTTTCCCTGGACCTTGACCCAGTCACGTTCCTTCTTCTTACCCTCCCCTCGAGCCCATATAAGCCACGGGAGTTTCGAAATAAAGGCCTTTTCACCTTGGAACTCAGAGAGGAAACTTGGTCGCTCTCTCCCTGCCAAAAAGGGGACTCCACGACTGAGTTCTTCTCCGGGAAACCTCTAGCAGAGAGTCCACAATCAAGATCCGTTACTTTAAAACAATATTTAATTGCATAAAAATCAATGAAGGTATAAGTAATTGAAACAAGTTGTGATAATGGTAAATATTGCAGAATTGTCACCCTAGACCACCTGGCCTATCCACAGCACAGCACTCCCTAATGAAAGGGACCTGGGTACTCTCCCTGACCATCAGAATTGTTTGGATCAGCAAATGTTCCACTATTGTAGGCAGTTTATTTTTAATGTTTTCCCAGTTGAGACTTCTACTACTTTCCTGGAGAGGGTATGCTTTAGTCTTAGGAATCATAAATATTGGAGCTGAAGTTTGCGCAGATACTTCTTCAAGGCCATATATCCAGACCATATATCAAAGTCTTTTTTTGTCTACATGCACTTGAGTTACATGTTGTTCTTGTGTTATTCTCAAGGTATACTGACTATCTGAATGTGCTGGAATTTTGTGCTGTTCTTACCTCACCTCGTTATGACATTCACATTCTTTCAAGTCCTCCTTTAAAAAGAATTTTGTTCACCTGTCTTCAGCTCAAGACTCTTTCCACCATGCGATGGGTGGGCAGGCATGTTTCAGGCACTTACGTGTGCGTGTGACCCTTGATGCTCGAGGAGGAATCACACTCAGGGTAAAATGACTGACAGGCTCTCCTGCTTCTTGTCTTTTATGAATTTAGGGCAATGGTATTTGCTGTAGACCATACCCCAGATCTGCTTCTTACTTTACTCTGGAGCCATTAGAAAGGTGGTAGATGCTAAGAGATGCCATAAGTTCAAAAGCAAATTGATCCCAAGGTAAAAGCCACCTAAGTCTGCTATATACACTGGCTAGTGGACAACTACTGGCCTAGAGAGTCCTGAAACAAACGCTTGGCTTGATATTGTAAATGCAAGGAAAAGCTCTATGCTACAAAAACTTTTATTTTTTTATTATTCTTTAAAGATTACTTTCAAATTTTCCACTCATTAATATCTTTTGCTAATAAGTTGTTTTGCGAGATGTATAACTGCTAAATAATTCTTTACTTATTCTGTCCCTGTCTTCACCAGTCCTTTGCTGAGCTGTAGTTAAAGGCACTACTCTTCTGTTTACTATCACAAACATAAGTTATTTTGAAATAATTCTACTCTGCTCTTGAGGGAGAAAAGCCTCATAGCATGTTTTTTTATGTCTTTGATCACATCAGATTTTGATGTGGCTCATTGCTTTATGACATATTTTCCCTTGCTCTTCTTTGTCCCTCACTGCTATCTTGCAGCTTTTGCAGTCAATCCTAGCTACTCTTTCATTCACTTCAGGCAGTTTTTTGTTCTAGTTGTTCATAATTTTAATATTTTCAGTAACTAGCCCATAGGCTTCTTACCATGTCTGCTCAGTCAGGATTTTTCTTTAGCATTAGCAAGTTCTGTGTCCATATTGAACACCTTTCTAGCTCATTGGTATATTAGGTGGACAACATTAGTTTAGCTGGTTACACTTGTGACACAAAATCACAATTCAGACAAAAGCCTTGCTTATGGTAATAAACACTTATGTATTTCCTTCAAAAATTGTCATTATTGATTTTTTTTTTCTGTCATCACATTTTTTTGCATGTAGTGCAGTTTTAGTAAATTTAGGATTTTGATTCAGGTCTAAATTAAAAGATCCTGCTAAACTAGCTTGAATTTCTCCATTAAAAATAGCAAGATGTGTCCTTAAGGTAAAGACAATATTTTCTTACATTTTTAAACATCTCTCTAATTATTTGAAGGCAGATTGTCTCTAGCTTTTTAAAATTTGATGTATCAAGAGAAGATCAGTGTATCTATATTCATATAACTCAAAAATTCTATCTATCCTTTTTTCTCATCCATCTGCCCCGGAATTCTCTATGCTACTGCAGAGTTGTTACACTTAAAATCTTGCTTATGGGCAGTAAGCACACCTTTTATGTATGTAGAGCTAAAAATTATTAGTATTACTAAAAGTGAAGCACTCTAACCATTATTAGTCCAGATCTCATTGTTTAAAAAAGAAAAATAATGCAGTTAAAATGTTTGTATAAATACCTGCTAGTGCCTACTCCTTCCTCCCAGTGTTAGGCTGATGTCTCCACTGATCCTCTGGGTGCTGAGTTTGGGGTTTCACATTGGTGGCAGTGGTGAAGTGTCAGTGAATTGTCAGCCTCTGGAGTCTTTCAGTGTGAGGAATGTGATATTTGTGGCGAACCTTACTCTAGGATCAATTTGGGTAATTTCTATGTGTCTGCCAACACCCTTTTGCACCTTTGCTCTGTCTTCATTGTTCTGTAGTTTCATATTGCACCCAATTTACTATACATGGTGTTTTTTATGTATATTAGATACTATTTCTTTGTTATCTCTAAAACCAGTTCTGTCCAGCTCCAGATCTACAATCATCATGTTAATCATAAGCATGACTCTGCACAGAATAACTGCTTGTTACTGCTACCTGTGTAAAACTATGATTTTACTATACAAAGAAAAACAAAACAACTTAAATGTATACACCTGGTGCCCTTCCTGCTATTCCAACTTGATTTCCTTTGGTGATGCTCTTAGCAACTAGTTCAGCTGGGTTAAAAGCCTTCCAGAAGATGAGAGACTGAAACATGGACATAGATATAATGTATCTGACAGTCAAATATGTACAATACTGACACAAACTAAAACGGGGAAAGATTCTCCTTCCCACCCCCTCCCCTAAATAAATAAATAAATAAATAAATAAAAAAGGAAAAGCCTGTGGAAATATGAAGACATGCACAATGGATTGTGCAAGTCCTCTGCAGACAAACTGGGAGCACAATGAATTTCCTTGTCCTTAGGGGATTGTATACTAAATGGAAGATCTGGAAGGTTTTTCGAAAAGCAATTTGCACACAGTGATCTGGAGGATTCTTTAAAATAATATTTTTTCCCCTCTTTAAAAGAAATTTAATGTTTTTTACTTTTATTTAATTGTCCTGTGATTCTACTGTTAGAAACCCAACAATCCTAATCCTGTTGCATTTATGATTCTTCTTGTATACATAGTTCAATACAATTATGTAGAGATAGCTCAGGATGTTTTGCATGCTAATTGACAACTGCTGAAGTAGAACTTAAAAGTTTGAAACAATTTAAATCAAGTAATAATAAATGTTATTATCACATATATTATTTTCTTATAATATCCATAGTGTAATTATAGGTATATAAAGCCTTAAATAATAGCAGAAAGCTTTATGGCTTATTGTTAAACATAAAGACAATTTTTAATATGTCATGGTAAGGCATATTGATGAGACCTACGAAGTATTCTGGAGAAACATACTGTATTGCCATTTCACTGATCTAAGGTGGCAGATGGAAGTCTTGTCATCTGCAGTACCACCTCATTTCAAAGAGAATATATTAACAGATATGGAGTATGGCAATTTTTAATGTAAATAATGCTTTCCCTTTCTGAAAGAGCCCATTTACTGTTTTGAGGCCATTAGACTTCTGTCCTGGCTTCTTCATCACTGCAATTCTGCAATAGGATTTGAGAGTCAGTTTGAGACTGACAATTAACTTCTTGCTTGTGTTGCAAAGCTTCCTTTTATACTCCTGTAAAACTGAACAAATGACTGCCACTAATGTTATGCTCATCAACTAGTAAGTGGAGGCCATTTAAGGCAGAAATGTCGGATTTAGCTCCAGCTGCTGTTCTAATGTTGCAGAAAGCTTTTGCTGCAGTTCATTAAATTCAACTTCAGGCAGTCACAAAACTGCCAGCTAATTATTTTTTTCTTTCCTCGGCTAAGTGAAACCTGGTGTCACCAATTTCCACTCACAAAATGGAGCTACAGAATCCTGCATTCTGAAGACTGAAGAAACAAAGCAGTGAGGAAGCAACCAACATAATTCTTATAAGAAGAGGTAAGACTGAACCAGTGAAACTTTATTTCCTACCAATTTGTCAGACTACCTTGGCAGTTAGACTCTGTGTGGGACATTGTTTCTTTGCTAGTAGGTCACGTGGCCGCTATTAATAACTGTTTATGTTTTGGGGACTAATAATCAGATTGAAGATGCAGGTTATGTGGGTTCAACTCTCTGGTTGAAAAGGAGCAGACCTGCAGCTGACAGGTACTCTGCAGTACTGAGTACATGGGATGTTTTAGTCTCTATTATGTTGGTACAAATCAAATTAAATAATAAGAATTTCTTTCATTTTGTGCAATATCAAAACTAAAAGTGAGATCCAAAGTTGAAAGATACCTGTATGGAGATGCCTCTTCTGACCTTAAGTACAGAATATCTACCTGAACACAGCTCTGTGTTAACACATGTATGATGCTGTGCACCTCTGATAAACTGTTTTAACATATCTCAAGATCATCCTGATTTTAAGTTGTTGGTATAGCTTAAAGTAACTAAAACCAGAACATTCATGTGTGTTTAGAATAAGTAACTAAAGCCAGACATCTATGTGTGTTTAGAATAACACTCAGAAACAGAAAACGTGAATAACCTCCTGCCATGGAGCTGCTCATGGGAATAGGGGTTTTGGTTGACTCCTGTGGTGATTTACTCTTTAGGGACTTCACAAACAGAGAACATTTCCAAGCTAGTCCACCAAGCTTTCATCACAGAATTCTTGGAAAAATAATAGATAGTGGGAATTTGAGCTTCTGTTAATCATTGTTTATTGTCATATCACAGTCAGGTTTTCAAAGAGGGACTTCTCCTTTCTGCTGTAATTGTACACACAGAACAGAGACTCCTTACTATGCTTTTACAATTAAAATTAACAAATATACAAAATGAGCATAACAATGGAACAGTATAGAAAAGTGTGAAGTAACAGTAATAGAATGGTATAGTTAATATATGTAGAATCGGGTATCTTCAAGGTTTCTAAATACAAAGCTGCAGCTTTGGTTGCAAGAAGAGAGGAAAAATTATTTCAGCCTCAAAATTGCCATTTTAAATATGCATATTTTTGCTTTTGACAGCATGTCTTCAAATACTTGTAAGCTGTCAACTGGTAACTATTGTTGTCTAACTGTATCTTAAGAGTGAGAAGACACATCAAAAGAAAATTAAAGCTATGATAGCAATCAGTGCAAATCAGAAAAGTTCCACATAAGGATGAAATCTAGCATTTGTGACAAGCACCAAGACACAATGGGGACACAGGAAGAAAGACATTAAGGGAGTTGGGTTTAGAGTATGAAAGCAAGACACAATATGTCACCGTTGTCTTTCTATGACAGTTTTCATATTTTTTATATGAAGCAGGTTGTTTAAATAAGTTTGAGTTTAGTCTGAGAGAGGTTTTTGTAGGACTTCATTATGCAGCACATTAAAAATAACCTGTCAGTACTGGACAGCCAACAAACTGAACATCCATTCACAGAATTGTTAACTAAATTCTGGTCATGGGCTCAAGTAATATTTCCATATATGCATCTCAATGAACAGCAGTGGATAGAATTAAAAGGATGAGAATTATGTCACAGTTTGATATGTATAGGTAAGAAAGAGAGTTTGTTTTTATAATTGTTAAGGAAAGGAAACAATTAGACTTGCTTTCAAATGCAATACTGTAATTGTGAGAATTTTTTTTTGTAAGCTAAACAAAACTGACACTCTGAAAAGTATTTTTCAAAATAAACAAAACCTCATTAATTTTTTAATTTCAGTTTCAGAATATAATTCTCACAAACATAAGGACTAGGTTCTGAATACAACCCACAAAAAATTAAAACATATATGGGAGCCACTAAACCCTCATCTATAAATGGACAAGTACCAAATCTTACTTTCTATAGAAAGACAGGTGTCCTGGGTTGAGTGGCTCCCCCCCCCCCAGGGTCTCCAAACCACCTCAACAGGATTTGCTAATACATAAATGCATAGTGATAATTTAATAGGTTCAACCTTGAACTCTTTGAAATGTGATTTCTTTGAGTATGGAAAACAACAACAGGTATGATCATGGATTATGATCCTGTGGCCAAGTTTTACCTTCACCATAGTGACAAATCAAAGGACTTTTTCCCTTACCCAAAAGGGGGTCCAAACCAGTCATGGGCCTCCCAGCAGAGCCTTATGAGAGTTGGGAGAACTAATGACCTCCTTCAAGCTCTCTCCAGTGCAGCCCAGTGTGCAGCTGCCTCCCTCACTGCCAGAGTCTGCAGCTGAGCCATGCTCAGTGTGTTGTCCACCCACCACCTTTTCAGCAGGGCTGTTACCTGACCAAAGTAGGACAAGTAGGATTAGGTATTGAACAGCATCAGCTTGTCAAGGCTGGTCAGAATATCAATACCAGAAGTGGCCAATGCATCAGGCTGGAAGGGTCAGCCTCCAGCACCACCACCTGTGTGTACACAGAGGTTGGCATTAAAAACCTGACAGAGTTTGAGAAGCATTTGGACAATGTTCTTAGGCACATGGTGTGACTCTTGGGGTTGTCCTGTGCAGGGCTAAGTTGGACTCAATGATCCTTGTGGGTCGCTTCCAACTCAGCATATTCTGTGATTCTATGAACCTGCCACCCTGACGCTGACGTATTCTCATCAGGCTCAGTCCTGTCCCAGAGCAAAGATGCCATTGGCAAACAGAAAGAGCAATAGCATCTGCCCAGTGTCACTGAAGGGGTGCCTCACAGTAAGCCTTCCAACTTTTCCATTAAGCAGGACTTAGAAAATGCCCATTTACTAAAGGATGCAGAGATGCTTTACCAGTATGTCCGCACAGGACCAACCTCTCCACAGCCAGGGACAGTGCCTGAATGAAGGTAAGAAAAATTAGACACCTGCACCCTCTGCTGAAAATTAAATGAACAGGCAAGCAAAGACTAAGATACACACACACACACACATTCATGATCCCCACCCCCCTCCGAAGAAGTGTTAATCTGCCTGGTCATTAGCTGCTTTTCGAAAGACAGTAAGCTTTACTGTGTCTAAGAAAACAATAGGAAGATTCAGAGATCACCTGTTCTGTAGTCAAACTGTGCATAGGGATACCAAGCAGATCCTGAATGGCTGCTTAAGCTCACTGCCGTTTCAACAGGATAATTTTTTAGACCTACTACTGTCAGTCTTCACATAACTAGAAGGCTAAAATATTTACAAGGCTTATCTAAGCCTCTTGATTTACCTCTCAGTTTATGTCCTTTCATTATACTTGTACTGGAAAATCATATTCTCTTGTAATTTTTTTTTTTTTAATAAAGACTACCTTTCCCAAACCGTAAGCCATTACTCTTGAAGTCTCACAACCAATTGTCAAAATCCTACGTTTTCTTTACTGAATGTGAAGAAAATATAATCTTCTATAGTATATCACAGCTAATTCTATTCTGAAGAGCTTAAATGAGAATTTTAATTTTCTTCTCTCAAATACGTTTTTTAACTGTTCTTAAAATTCTGCCTATATTGAATTAAACAACTTTAAATGATCTAAGAAATTTCTCTATTAAGTTGCAGGTAGGACTCAAGAAAAATACTTCTCTGATTTTATTGTGAATTTCTGCAGGAGAAAGCATGGTTAGGAGGTACTTATGAAAATCCTGAAATGCCTCTAAAATCAGTTGTGTGCTCTCAAAATTGTGTTAGCCTGGACGAGTTACTGAGGAGGTAATAACTACTGAAATAGGACAAATCCCCTGTGATTTGGTGTGTAAATACACAGCAGAACTGGACATAAAAAAAATTGAATTTTGGAGAGCACAGAGATAGAATATGAGCAGTTACAGAAAAAAGTGCAAAGTGACTCTTTTTCTTTTTGTATAGGGACAGTGACAGACTCAGCTTCACTGAAGTGATGTCTTTTAGTGAGATCTTGATCTACCTCTTATTCTTCACAAAAAGGTTGGATTTTCTGATATAAAAATGCCAATTAAGGAAGAAAATTTTAAATATCAATTATTTATTGCATTTATTGGATATTTATCAATTATCTAAACATCTTTTGAAAATTTCTAAGTCAACTAGGACTGTAGCAACAGACTTGACAGTTACTATAGCATCAGCAATTATTTTTCTTTTTAAAGACTTGTTTTTAACAAGAATATGTTTGCTAACTCCTTAAAAAAACCCAAACCAAAACAAAACCAAAAAGAGACTATTTAAAATGTGGTCATATTTTAGGGATCTGGCTTTTATTGTTACTCTATCCCACTATATACTACATCTATTAAAAAAGACATTAAATGATTTTGTGTTTATATTTATTGTCAGCAATACATCAGTTATGTAAAAATAACCCAGATGAAAATGTAAGACTTGTTACATTTTCACATCATCTGTATTAACTGAATAAAGCTTAGTGACAATATACACAAATTTGCAGTAGTAGTTGTACGTAAACATTTTGTGCATTAAAAAAGAAATGTACATAATTTAAAAAATAAAAATGCATTACACAATTTACAAATTAACATTAACAAAAAAAAAGGTAAACATTCCTCAGACAGCTGCCTCCTTGTTCTACAAAATAAATATTCAAGTAAATTAAATTAGGCAAAATAAACTCTTAACTTTGGGTGAGTACAATTTACATAAAGGTAAAAAGACAGATTTCCATTTAATTCAAGGTATATTTTACAGTGATTTACACATAGAATTTTTAAGTTGGTCTCTTCAAATTGTAATATTGGAAAAAAAACTTTATTACATTTTGACAGGAGGAAGAGGGTTTCAAAATTGATACTTTATACCAAATATAAACAAGCTTGTGCAGTTGCATCAAAGCTTCAAAAAGGAACTGCTCCAGGACTCAAAGCAGACACAGTAATCTAGAAACTACAGTTTTAAAAAGGAAAATACAAACCACCACATCAACAGGGAAATGTCTACTTTGCTATTTTCTGAATGGTTTATTTGATCACTGGAAACATTACTTTCACAAACTAATAATCTACAGTAGTGGCTGCTTTAGGCACTGGATTTGTAGAAGCACTCTGATTTTTAAAGCAAATTGCTTTTCATTCTATACTGATAATTCACCTATTATTTATTTCTGTTTCAATGCTAGAGGGCTTAATCACCTTAGCAACTTTTAGCTTTACATACAATTTCTGCCCTCCTTACAGCCTAATATTTTTTTCTTGATAATGAGGGAAGCCATTTTGGCTTCAAATCTCCATGCACTTTGTTCATAGAAAAAATAATAATAAAAATGCACTCTAGATTTTAAATGCAGCACTAGTATGATGCAGATGCGCACCAGATATTCACTGATCAGATACAAAATGTAACGCATACTAAAATACTCGCATGGATTGCAAAGGCCAAACATACTTAAAAAACCCTCCTATCTCTTTCTTTGTTTGTCCATTTTATATGGTAAGAAAAAGGAGATGTCATACCTTTAATTTCAAGTTTTTAAATGCTTAGATTTAGGACATAAAACTCTTCAAGGCAAGAACTAGGCAACAGCTCCTGCTAAGACCAGCCTGTATAATAAATAAAGATGACTCATTGTCAATGAAAGAAACCCTGTTCCCTCAATGCCCTATTGGTCCAAAACAATTTGATGACACAGAATCAGACTTTTAAAAGTACAGAAAACATTATTAAACTTTATTTCTCCACATGTAGTTATCGTTCTTTAAAACTTCATAACTTTTCCATGTATGTCTGACAACAGAGGAATCAGGTTTTTATTGTTTTCTACTTAAGAACGCCAAGGTAATTAAAATCATCAAGATTTGTATTTTTCCTATGGATCTTTACAAAGTGATGTAAGAGTGAAGCCCCCGGTCCTGAAATACCTATATGAGTGAACCACTGCTGTGGCAGGGGGCCATGGAACTTCATCCTCTGTGCCTGGATCAAGGTATAAAATGAGAAATTAAACCTGTAACAATGATTGTTACTATTGTTCCTCTGCTCATCCTTCCCATTTGGGGAATACTTACATAGTGGGAGGGAGGTAATTTTCTTGATTCAGTAATGCCACACTGGTAATACATTAGCTAAGTTAAAGTAGGACCATAATCTCTTTCGAACATCCACAAAATGCTCGTTGGTTCCAGAAATTATTCTACATGAAAAAAAAGTGTGTATTTTTAAGGACTGATGTTACCTATTGACATCCATGAGAATCTTGCCATTGATTTCTGTTGATCTGGGCCAAAGTTTGCAAAGCTACAGTTTTATTCAGTGTGCAAAACCCAGTGCTTCTTGAGTAAATAGCATGATAAGTAGGCAGAAGTGGTTTAGGTTATAAAAAAGACCTGAGAACCTAATATTGAACTTTATATAAGAATTATTTTTGAGAGGTTGCCTGATAGTGTTTTCTATTGCTTACTAGTGGCACAGTCACTTGTATGTTCAGGCTACACATAGAAGCCATTTGAGGAGAATAACCCTTCTCAGGTCATGGATCACATCCATAAGAGGCATGTAGATACAAGTCAATGACCTTCATGTTGGAAGCGGTAACACTGAAAAGCCATAAGCATGGAAGAAGTTAACAGTCAGTTTTCATACTGCCAGATTTTTTTTTAAATTCATAAGTATTAAAATGGCAGAACTATTGATCTTATTGTTTACTTGCCAGTACACTCAAGAATTTAACTAATTAAAAGAGTCTATCCAATTATCCTAATTAGAAAAGATGAAAGGGCTCTGAGTATTTCACTGTCAGCAACAGTGAAAAAGCTTTCACTAGCAAAAGGAAAGAAAAGCAAAACCATTTTATTTCAGTTGAACAATCAGAACAGCTTTTTAGACAAGAAGTATGTCACTCAGGATTACAGGGCAACCACTTTTCTTTTTCTTTTCTTCTTTTTCTAGCAAAGTTAACAAATATAAAAAATCTAGTCATAAACAGCCTTCAAAGTACAATTAGAAACCAGCAGGACAATCTATACCAGTATAGGTAGATGGGGCAAGAAACTAGACACTTGTATTACTGCCATGATGTAGACTACAAATGGCTGCTGTGATGAGGAACGGTGTGTACAGTACACGTCGTCAGCCAATTCCATCCAGTCACAGTCCAAACCGAACACTACTCTCTTCAGGATTCAAGACCTGTCTACTTGACACTCCTTGCACAAGATACATCATTATCCTTTCTGAAAAGAGGCAGTTTCTATGGCAATACTAGTTAAGTGCATATCATGCTGCACTAATATAGTGCAAAAATTTGCCTTACATGTAGCAAAAAAGATGCAGGCAACAGTTTGAGTTAGAGAAAGTAGAAACGTATTGTAACATTTACAACAGGTATTCTTTTTCCAGACAGCAACCACTAGAAAATATTAAATCTGAGAATGCCTCCTTTCTGGATGTACACATGAGGCCTTTATACTTTGGAGTGGTAACAGGACAGAATTTTGCAAGTGAGTCATTGCCCTCTGAAATGCAGGTTAACACAAGTTATCATCAACTGGCAAACTCTTGAGCTTGCTCAGTGGGTTGATCCCAGTTAAAAGTTAATACTGTACTAAGCACTAAAATGCTCTTTAACAAGTATATAATCAGATAGAGTAATACATATGGTTCAACTGAGTATATATGTTATGCTTGAATATAAAGAGTCATAGACAGCTTGGTACAAACTCTTCATGCGTACTGATTATACTTGGTTAATGATGCAAGGGCTTCCAACTTTCAATACTATGCCAGCTACAGTCTTCTGGAGACAGAAGTGGTGCTTATAGTTTCTGAGATTGAGGAAACACCAGAGATCTCCAACTGCAGTGTCTATTAACTTGATTCTGCCACATTTCTCAGTGCTGATGGTCTAAAGTAAAGCAATAATACCTTGAATATCCATAGGCATTATGAAATCCATCCTTCTTTATCTATGATGCAATTACAAAAAAAGAAAGAGTCAAAACACTTAATCCACTCCATAGAAAATCCCTGTGGCTTTGGACACCTTCTTATTTCAATCCAATAATTTGGACTCCATTTGTCACCATGAGAAGTTATATTTTACATATCTGCATCTCCATCATAAGCCAAGGTTAAAGGTTTCAGTCGGTTGTTCTGCCTTCTCTGGGGCTTCTTTGGCTTTTTGCTGAAACAATAAGATAATTTGTAAATAGAACAAGCAACTAATAACATACAAAGACGGACTTCAGTCATAAACAAAAGATGAGCATGCTGATAATGCATTCAGTTGTTCATTTATAAAAGCTATAAGTCTAAAAGCTTCACTTGGATCTCTAATTATCTCTTTATCAAACCAAAGCAATATCTCAGTTGTACAGAAAGAAGCTGTTATGGTGCTGATGTGACTTGATAAAATTCTTGGCAGGTACTTCTGCAACATCAGTCAGTTTTCAGAAGAACTCAGAGCCTGCCATGCAACATTTGGTCATATATCAAAGCTGCAATCAGGTTCTTTTAAATTACGCTATTCAAATCTTAAACCTCTCTCAACAGATCAAGGGTTTCCAAAGGAAAGTTCCATCTTTTCATTGGTTTTATCTCATTATACTTGCTGGAATGACTAGAGTTGATTCTAGATATTATAATCAAACTGATCATAAATAGCAGGAATATGGCTGTTAGCCATAACATTCCTTGTCCAGCCTTGAATTAGATTATAATTCAGCAGTATTTCCAGCCCATTTGATATAGTTTTAAAAAATTACCAGGCCAAAGGAAAATGAATGTTTATGCATGCTTTAGTACTTGTCTTCTTTTAAAGTGTAATATAAGCATTTCTTTATATCAGGCCTGTGCATGCTCAGTCTTGTCCAAAATCTTAGCTATGTCACTTAGGCTGCCCAAATGTCAAACTTTCATATCAAGCCAGTTGTTACAGTGGCTTGCAGTGGCCACAGATTACTACTAAAAAGCAAACAAACCCAGAAGCACCCTAAATGCCCAAATGCCTATTAATGCAGTACAGCCTGATGTATATGACCACACTTCCCTCACCTCTTACCTGCACAATCATTTGGATCAGAAATTCCAAAAAAGACCTAGAAAACTTCAGGGAGCACATTTGCAAAGGTGACTTGTTAAAAAAAATATCATTTCATGTATGAAAAAGACAAGAAAATTTTCAGACTTTTTTGGTTGTGTATCTCTATGTCCTGTCAAATATAAAATCTGACTTGCCTGATTACTAGATTTCCTTCTTGCTATTCTCTTTCCATTTTGAGATACAGACAAAATAAAATTATTATGGACACTGTAACAGAGATAAACTGAGAAAAAGTAAAATGTACACTAAGCTACCCCTTATTTGTAAGTTCTTCTAACTTCAGGAGAGCATGTGATTATCCATCAACTAGAGTAAAACCAGAATTTACTAACCTGAGTCTGAACAAAAGGACATGGAAAATTAAACACTGCAGTTCCTACAGAAGCAGATGTAAACATTTGCATTACAGTCTGTGTGGGACTGTTTGTTTATAAATAATTAAAGAACTCACCAGGCTAGATAGATCATAGAAACAATAAAGATGAGTAAAACAAATGCACCAGCAGCTACACCATAAACCCAGGTCTTCAGCCTCCCATCTAAAAGGAATGAATGTTAGTCAGTAGTGTTTGAGTTAGTGTTTTTGAATTATTAGTTCTGATATAGCATAGAAATACTTTAATAATTCAAAATGAATGTATTCACTAAAAATTACAGATTAATAAGAGTAAATGCTGTTAAATAAGTGAGCAATGACTTCTCTCTGCACTTGTGCTCTGCTTTTTAACCAGTCTGGATAATTCAAATGTAGTTGAGATGTGGGACAGAGGCAGTAGGTGAGATATCCAGAAACTCAGCCCCAGGGCCTGCTGGTAGTGAGCAATCCCTCAGTATCATTGCAGGGCAGTATCATTGCAGGGCAATCATTGCAGGGCAGTATCATTGCAGCCCAGGGCTCATATAGGCTGTTAGCATCACTTTCCATTCTAGCTCCAGTAAATCAATCTGCCTGTTATTTTTACTCCTGTTTCTATTTACTTTTATGTTTTTAAATAATCCCAGCATGCTTTATCTCATCCATACCTTAACTGTACATACACAACTTTCACTACAGCATAAAGTAATATTTTTTTAATATCTTTTCCCACCAAATGCAAGTTTTGTTATTATAAAACTACTTCTCACAGAATAAAAGTATACTAAAAAAGACAATCCATGCTCATAGATAGAACAACTGTCTGTTGTTAATGAGGACTGTATTTACGTGCAGCCTGTGCAATTTGTATTTTGGACATGACGTTCTTGCAGGCTGAGGTACACATAACAGTCTCCTTCTTGCCTCAATCCTAGAAGCACCCAATTCTACCAGGAAAAATGATGTGACCTTGTCTGTGGGGTTTTGCTCTGACCCCAAATGAGCATGTCAGAACTAAAAGTACGGGCATGCTCTTTGACTCATTACTTTTATATGACTCATTTTTCAAATTTCTACATGACTTTTTGAAAACATTGCTTTCCAGGATGTTAGCTAGCTTTGTTACATTTCCTTGACAATAAAAAAAATCCATTATAAATCTGAATTATTTCATTTACAAATGGCAAAAGTTTTATTTCATGAAGTTGTGTATATTTTCAATGTAAGCAAACATAGATCAAATTTTTCAGACCAAACCCTTACTGCTTCCTGATATCTCTCTAGAACAAAGAGACATCATCAATGCAGTTTATATTTCTGCAATGTAATAATAAAAATTAGTCAGATGGAGTTTGCTCCATCACACAGTATGCTTTCTACTGCTCTGCCGTTAAGCTTTCTGGTCTCTAGCAATGCAAAACCTTGCAGTCATGTGGATAAGTTGTTCAAGACTAACCAATATCAAAACATTTTACCTTTGCTACGTTAATTAACCTAAAAACATTATAACTGATGTAACTGAAATTAACTGATAAATTAAACAGTAGATTTGACCTGACATCATCATGGCTAGGCTTCGCGAATGAAGATCTGGGGATATTTGACCTGACATACTCTATGATATAATATCAATGAGAGGAATTCAGACTTCAGTACTGCTAAATAGGTTAGTTTGTTCTCTCCTTACCTTATTTCCATTGGTAAATTTAAGGGTTTTCAGGTTGTTTTGGGTTGACTTGTTTTAAAATAGTAACATCTTGAAAAAAAGACTGGAAAAATCTTGTCTTATTTAGTTTTGTCAAAGTAAGGAACTCTGTTAATGAGGTCATTCCTATTATGCAACTACTGGCATCTAACTCAGGCCTTCTGAATTCCCTCTGGACAGATTATTTCTAAGTATACAAGGGAATTGGCATCTCAGACTCATCTGTTTGTGGTAATACATCAGCACAGATAACTGAAGAGGATAGTTTTAATACTTTCCTTTCCGAAACTGCAATAAAATTTGTTGAAGACAGTGAAAGAACTATTTTAAATTTAGACTTAGAAACTGTAAGGAAAGGAATAATCATGCCAGAGTAAATGAAAACCTTTCCAATAGATATCCAATCCTGAAATTAAAATGATCCAGTGTAAATCTCATCTGAAGTGCAAAATGTTCACTTTCTTTCAAATTTGCTCATACCTTCACTGCATAAAGGATTAGTTCTATTGAATATGGTTGGGATTATCTGAACTGAGCTTTGTCTCCTTCCTAACTTGAATTACAGAAAAATTGGTGAGTTTTCATGAAATCTCTCAACTAGACTTTGCTCCAAACCCATGCCTGAGCTCACATGAGCTCCTAAACAGTTTAAGGCAACTCTCTGATATTTGGTTATTGTTGCCAATCTGGCTTCTACAGCCCACCCTCGGGCCTTTTCAGGTGCAGTCTGCTAGAATGAGTAAATCATAACATATTTGTTAAGATGCTGTTTTTTAAAGGAGGACCAGAAAAGTTTAATTTTCTTTTTATTTTTTTATTGTTGATTAAAGTACTTGGACTAAAGACCATTTTATTGCAGGTATCAAATATGTATCATAGTACAAATAACAGTAAATGCTAGCAGGACTAATGGGATCTAACATAAGTATTTCTAACTTCTAACCTGAATGTTATTTAATCTGCTTATTACAAGTATTGTGATAATTCTCAATTTGCAACATTTTATAGATTATGCATGTAAAGATAGTGGTTTCAATTCTGAGATTAAAAACATTCAAAAACCTTTAGAAAGAAATGAACATTTTAAGACGTAAGTGTGTTAGATTATTTAGCTCTATGTGATTTAAAAAACACTTAAGATGATAACCAATTTCTCTCTTCCATATAAATAACATTTTGGACAAGCAACATATATCTTTATGTGAAAGTATTTTGTTAATTAAAGTTTTATTTATCTCAATACTTAATAGCACTAAGAAATATTTACTGATACGTGATTACATGATAGACTATACAAAGTATTTTTTATGAAATAACTGACTTATATTTCATACCACTCTTGCACATAAGTCCTTGCTCAGCTCTTACGAGCATGGTCCATTATAAAAGCAAATACTGCCTACAGAGACTTCAAGCATATCTATGTTAAATGTCAATAATATGGTTAGATTTTGACTAAAATGAATTAGCTTAAATATGGATATGGCAGAAAAGCATTACCATATCTATATGGATTATTTCCCTACAATTTATCCTATGGCTGCGGATCTCAAGCAGCCTTTACCCTTTGCAGTCACCAGATCTACCTTTTCATTCCTCTGTCAACAGCATTGTTTGTTAAGACACCTTAATTTAACATCCTGGCTTGCATCTTTGCAGCCAACTTGCTTCTAAAGTCACATTTCAAATAGCTTTTGTGAATTTTAACAGGTATAAGGGATTAAAAGGAAAACTTCTGCAATATAAGATTTCATTAAATATATTGATGGAGTAGTGAGAAGGCTAGGGGTTTACTTATCTCCCTTTGTTTTCAGTCAGAGCAGATTCCTGCCTTCTTAAATGAACACTTGAGGGGTTTTTTTTTTCTTCCTTGGCATCACAAAAATATAAATGCCAGACCCTGAAGCAGTACTTAGAACTAAGAACTGCTCATTGCAAGACTTCACCTGGCCCAAAAGGCTGTAGAAACCAGGTCCTTCCTCGTCCTGACTGGTTACTGGAGGGCTGGGTGGGATTCACAGCTCGACTGGTTTTCACATCTCCCTTTTTGTCCTCCATGGTGGGGATCACCACCACTGGGATGAGAGTGCACTGTTCGAGTGTGCCATCGGAGGACATAACTTCAGTGTATCCATCTTCACAACTGCATGTTCTAGTCTGTAGGGAACAAGTGTTTTACACTGTGTAGCAGAAAAATAAAGTTTTCTGTGAGCTACAAAGCATAACAAAAAGGATGACTGGAAGAGAAGACTCTTTTGATGAGTGCTAGCCTGGAGAGTACCTCTTCATATATTTTTACGCAAGTTCATACCATATCAACAGAGAGTATTTAACATTTAACTGAAAGATTGAAAATGGTGTGAGGTTGATTTTAACAAATCAATAACTAGTAAAATCTCCAAAAATACTTTTTGTTGGCACAATCTTTGTAATGCAGAAAGATGTGTGGGAAGCCCTCACAGGGGTGTTTTATGCTCCAATGCAGTAGCACATACCTCACTGCAGTAAGCGTGGGGATGGCTGCACGGTGGGTTACATGACCTGTCAGCATCTGGTTGGCGCATCACTAAACAGCCCCCTGTAGGACAGAAAATCATATTTTGACATGGTAATACCTCACCACTGATGAAATTACTGATGTCATTACTTGCTGCAGTATATAATGGATGTCAATTTTTTTGCTGATTTGAATTTGAGAGGCCTTCTCTTGTTCCAAGGTGAAGGGTAATTGGTATCAAGTATTTTCTTATAGGTAGAGTAAAAGGATACAGCAAATGTATTTGATTTCATGTGTATTTTAGAGAACTATTAATTGGCAATGGAGCCTTTTGCTTTCTGCTTTGTTCCTTTGGTGGATTGCTCAAAAAACAGTTTAAATGATTTAAAACAGCTTTAAATGCTCAAGGGAATAGATTTGGCTCTCTAGGGCCTTCCTTATGACTCTCATATTAAAACTTTGGCCAAAATAGACATAAAAGCATATTTTTAATTTATGTCTTTGCCTGTTAAACTGAAAACAATTTACTCATCCTGTTTATGAAAGGATACCTGTTTTCTGCTGCTCCTCAGTGGTCACTTTTACACATGCTATAGCTTTGTCTTCATGAAGTGAGGCTTCATGTTAGTGTAAGATTTTTTTGAAAGGAAAGCAGTATTATCAGTAAAGGATGTACTGAATGCTACAATACTGATAATATAGTGGGTTTCAGTCTTTTTCCTTTTTATACAGATCTAGTTCTCATTTCTGTAACTTTATGTACAGTGCAGTTATTGTTAGGGACCAATACACACAATCAGGCTTTCACTATCATTTCAGCCAGAATGTCTTTAAAATACGTTTAGAAACAGTCTGAATTTACCTGTGTTTCCTTTTGGCTTACAGAAGAGGGATATGCATCATGTAGTTTAAAATTTATACTGCTACAGGACAACTTATCTTTCATCTCTCGCATTAGTAATATTTTTATACTGGTGTGATATGATAATGAAATCCTGATAGCTGAGGTTGGTCACAACCATAGCAGATGCAGTTAGATGTGGTTATATAGATCCAAGTGTTAACAGGATGACCGATGAAGAACAATGAAAACCCTGCTGGTTACCCTAAGTTTTCCCCATCCCCAGAAAAGAAAATCATACATCCTAGCATACAAATCACATGCCTGTGGGAATCTATGCAATAAAATATCAGTCATCCAAGGAAGCTGCAGAAGGAAATCGCCCATGGGAAATAACACCTTCAAGTAAAAAAGAGCTATTCAGTACAACAATATTATGCAAGTAAGAAAATAGATAAAGACCTTAAAATACCAACAGGACTCAAATTAATTCTTTGATAATGTCTGAATTAAAATGTATTATGTTAGAGCCAAATGTGCAGCAATAAGGCAGACAAGAAACACAGTCATCAGAGATATGGGTTGATTCTAGATTACAGTAGGTAATCTCCATTTAAATCAATCATGTTTGAGCTCTTAAATACTGTAGTTTATACAAAATACTTTCAAAAAATGTACAATTGTAAATTAAAATCTGGTTCACTACTGTATATTTAATGTAGAGAAATTCTCACAGAACTTAAGTGCTGTGTCTGAAAACAATCAGAAACATATGAAAAATAGAGTTTTGCATTGCACAGAGACTGGTGATTGCATGTTCTGGAATTTTCCACTATTCTTCATTTCAAACCAGAAAGTTACCACAGCTTTAGGGCCACATACAAACAAAAATGTCTTCCAATGTCTTTGAAAGACGTTATACAGTACAGGTCTGAGGTTTGTCAACCTAGGAGGTCCCACTATGAAAAATCTGCCAACAACACATATTCATACATTTGTCTTTCCTAGAATTTATCTCATGGCCATATTCAGTCACATCAGAACAAATTATTATCTTCATGTGACTGTGATTTATGAATACATTCTGATTTTAACATCTCAGAGCCATAATCTCCAATATGCTATTTATTTTGAAATCCTAGAGGACCTTTCATAGATAATATCCTATATTAATCTCAATAACAATTCTTACTTAAGAGTTTAACTTACCATACAAGCATCTTAGCTAAGCAGGAAGGAATCAAGATGCACAAATAATGCCTTGTTGCCTTTGCTGTGAACACGATGTGTTTTAATAGTCTAACAGCATAAGGTAATATTTGCAAGAAACTTTGAACTATTATTTCAACACCTTGTAAAGCTAATACAGATATTTTATTTCTACTGTTACAATAAACAGTAGTGGTGGATTCCAACATCAAGAAGTATTGTATTGGCAGTCCATGAATAACAGCTCCCCTCCTGTGACTGACCTGGCAGTGGCTGGCATTGAGGATGTGTTTATAATCTCTGGGATTCTTTTACTATCATCTGAGATGATACAAAAACTATTTATAAAACAAATGCATAACTCTTAGCTTAAATGAATCCCTATTTCTGAAAAACAATAATCCATATAAATAGACAGATATGAAGATTTTCTTCTGAGACCTCAGTTATTCTCTAATTCATGTTTTTTATGCTTTGGTTTGCAAAAAAATTCATTACATCCCGTAGCTGTCCACTGAAGTATCCTGATATAGATTTATGGTGTTAAAGTAAAGAAATAAACTTATATCAGCACATTTATTAAAATTTGATATTTTGTAATTTTAAGATGTATCATATATGGATGACATTATAAAGTTTGCAATTTTCTCTGCTTTTGTATAGGCACTGAAATGACCTTTAATACATAACAGTTATATTTGTTGTAGGGCTAAAAATCTAAAACCCTAAATTTAGAAGTGCAAAGATGCCTATGGTAAAAAAAAAACAAACAACCATATATAATGTAAAATATTTCAGGCCCACTACAGAAGATAATATTTATATTTACTTTTAGCATTACTTGCTGCATAATTCTGGAAAAGAAACCACATCTTTTATATGCAAAAAGATGATGATTCAAATCAACATGTCAATTCTGACATCAGGAAGGGTTTTAGCAGATTTTTTTTCTTTTTTTTTCATTTTATTGGAAAACCACATTATCCACCTGTTTTCCAGGCTTTTTCTGTGTGTATAAAAAGAGTAGTTACCTGTGACGTTTAAACCATCTGACCTTTGGCACCACACGGTCCGAGAGGATCCCTTCCATGGGCTAGCCATCCACTTGTATTCATAACACTGGCCATCTACAGAGAGAAAATTTGTTTTTCAAGAAATTTGATGACGAGATCTTAGGCTACCACTGTTAGCAACTACACTTCATCAGTAGATCATTCTCATTCTGTGACCACACTCATTATAGTTAACAGCTTGAACAGCTAAGTAGGGTCTTCCTCCTTCATCCAGCAACTTAGAAGACTGCACTGCATACATGGAAGCTCCAGCATCTCCTGCACTTACTGGACACACAGAGAATAGACCAGATGTGTCCTGGACACTAATTATAAAGGCTGTACACTCTGCTTTTTGAGTAACTCTGATTGTACTTAACGGGTAAAAGAAGTGTTTCCTATAACCTCATAATGGTTGTGGCCCATGTGCTGTGCAAAACTCATTTAGGAGTCAGGTTTTTTTCTTGGTAACACTGAGCTTCAGTCAATGTTCCAGTGCTTGGTGAAGTGGCCAGGGCTGCACCTGGCTTCATGTCTCAACCTGGGATGAATCATGAAGTCCTAATTCCTTTTTGCCTGATCTGACCTCTGAATGGACAAGAAATTTCTGTACAAGTAACTACTTTTCTTAGATACTTTGTCCACTACCACTGGTAAGCATGCAATTACCAATTCAAAGGGTAAAGAGAAATCTAAATTTCGTTATGCATCAAAACTTAAAGATTTCTTTTTAAAATGTTATTAAGTAGATAAGGCAACTCTTTGTCCCATATCATAAAAAGAAATGTAATTATTAAAAAATAATAATTTTAAAGTGGTAACATATGATAGTTATCAAATCTGCACTTGCCTAAATTTGTGAACTATAAACAGAAAGAAAACAAAATTATTGTTGTTCTGTGGGTTTTTTCTTACAGGAGGAGGCCTTACGTATATTTTTTTACTTACCGTTGCATGGTCTTGTTTCTAAAGCCTGTTCTGGACAGAGATGTTGATTCTCTAATTCCTGAATGATCACTGCTCGAGATCGGACTTGTATTCCCCCAAAGCCGAGATCCTCACCATTAACACAGGTGAGCTGGCAAAGGCTCCATTCTGACCATTCTCTCAAGTAACAGTCCCCTGTCAAAGAGCAATTTTTATAAGATGAATGATCATTGTATGTGAAGAGTTCTTAGCACTGAATACGTCTTAGAAAAAAAATGCCCAAATCCGGTTTCTTAATTTTCCTTCTTTTTAGTTCCTTTCATTACTATTTTTAAATTTGACTTATACTTAAGAGAAGATAATATTTTGACACTCTTCGAATATCTGTTTCATAGAAAATAGTAAAAAAAAGATTACACAAAGGCCTATTTGTTCTAAAGCAGGGTAGTTTCCTGTAGCATTCCCATAGGATCACTCTCTTTTTGAATTTTTAAACAATGCTCCACTCAATATCTGATTTTTTGTAAATTTTAAGGTATTGTATGCCCTATGCTAAATTTATATATCATTCTCTTGCAATTCTTCTTTGATCTTAGAAAGAGAAAACATTTTCTGGTATTAAAAAGATTAATTGTTGCTTATTCTCATGCAGAATTTCTCTCAACAGATGTAGAAGCAACTGCTGGAACATTCTTTGCAAGAAAGGGAAATGGGAACATGATTAAAATGTCTGCTTTGGCTATTTCATGTTACGATAATAGAGGTTTTTGGAATGTTATAGTGTAAAACCGAAAAATAAAATTATACTAATTAGCATGAACAGCTAAAGAACATTTAAGGAAGATCTGAGGCACAACACAAAGGAATCATTTTTTTAAAACTGCAGTCCAAAATTGGACTAGACTATGCACAGACTCATAAATAAACCTCTTAGTTCTCATTATTTCAGTGAAAAAGCTATTAAAAATTCATGCTACCTTGCATTATACTGATGGCAGATATAATCAGCACTGTGTTGACCAGATGCCTGATTAATGAAGGAATTTTATTTGCCAACGTTAGGAAAGCATGTGAAGAAATGAATAATTGACGAACTGGTATACACATAATAGGAAAACAAGTAGTGATTTTTGGAAACATTAGCTGGAGCGTATCATTAGCACATCCCCACAGGGCAGTTATTCTTGCTGGCTAAATATGAGATTGGGGAAGAATATGTTCCTGCTCAGCAAAATTTTAAAAGCAAGCAGTAAGCAGCTATTTTTTTTAAATTTGACTAATATGAAAACATAACTACAAGCTTAATATTCTTCCAATTTTTATTTAAGAAGTAAAATATGTGAAAATCATGCATTTGGAATGCTATGTACAAAGCACTGATGGAAGCCTCTCCATTTTTGATTAATTTCTATTTATTGAGACAACTTTGCTTTCAGTCTAATCTGAAATGAACTGGAAAAAAAAACTGAGAAGGAGGAGAATTTCAAGAGAATGAAAATAGGGTATTGGTATGAAATGATAGCTACATTAGAACTGAAGGAATTAATCACTTCTGAAGATACATCACTAATGATTACTGAACAACAGTAACATACTTCAGATTCTACAAGTAAGTGTTTGAAATGAACTGGAGGGGGTTTACTACAAAATTAAACAGCTGTTACATGCTCTCAATACTGTTCAGTAGGAGGATCATGGACCTGATAATTCATAACAGTTCCTTTGGATTCAGTTCACAAAGGCAATGATAGTGCATGTCTCATCCAGAGAGTTAAACAGCTGAGAGGCACTCATGTTTTCTCAGAGATCAAAACAATAGCTTCATTTGGAATAGACCCTTCAAAGAAAAAAATAAGACCCCTTATCTTAGCTTCCTTAGACACCCATAAAGTGCATCAAGTTCTTAGTCACTGGTAAAAGTATTAGTAAAGTTGTTAGGTGATCTAAGCACTTAAAAAAATATTTTGCTGCAAATCTACAGAGTTAAATACAGTTTTTATTTTAAAAGATTTTGTGAAAAAATATATTCTTCTTAGGTACAATCTATGACTGAGACATCTTTTATAAAATTTAAAACGTGGTATTTTTCTAATTGATTTATTGTCATGAAGCCACTCCTGGAAAGTAACTCTATAGGCCATTTGATGGATGAATCCAATCAGTAAAGCACATGAAAAGATTTAATTGCCTGTGGCTAATGCTAGGCACTAATAACTGTAATGACACCCAACCAATCTTGAAAAGCAACATTTATTTGAATGGCTTTGTTACCTGGACAAGGGACAGTGCAGGTTTCCTCAAGTATCACCTTCTTATCACCGTCTATAATAGGCTCTATTTCTCCACAGAATTCCTCATCTACTACTTTACCAACATCTTCAAGGGATCCATCATAAACCACACAGGAAATGTTCCTCACTCGTGTTCCCTCTCCACATTGAGCATCCTATGGAAGGAGGACATATATGGATACTGGACAGAAAAAAGTGCCAAAAGACTAGATTTGACTTATGTGTCACTCTGTCTTCTATTATTTTTACTTAACTACTTATTCATTCCAGTGAGGAGGAGAAAATAAAAAAAAAAGACATAGTTCAATACTTCTGAAACAAAAAAATAAACAAACCCAACCAAAAATTTCTGGTGCCTGCTACCACTGTTTCTTAAAGTATGGAGCTATTTATGCCTTTGAATTGAAACCACAGCAGTATCTCAAGTGAAGATCTCTTCTAGTATATGGTTATATTTCTGCTGATATACTTTTACAATGCAAGTATTTAAATTATTAGTAAAAATGCTGCTTGGGTACTAAAGTTTACATTTATACTTTGAATATCTCTAGGATAGTGTTGTATCTGTTGAAAAATATGAACTCTAAGGAAAAAAAAACCTTTAGTTTTTGTATAAGAGAGGTGGAAGCAAATTGTTTACAGCATTGTGAAGGAGGTATCTGGGTATATCCCAAATATGCGAGGTCCATAACTTCAAAGTCCCATATGGCTTTTACCTCTACTTTGCATGGAGACCATTGACCGTATTGCCATCGATAACAAGGTTTTACTGGACAGGGTTTGAACTGCTCCATCTGAGAGGGACAAGGCCTCCCATCACCCTGAAATGGCTGATTTATGGTCCTTCTTCTGATCATTTTTCCTGTAAACAAGAAACAACAATATAACTAACAACGGAGTGGTTAGACTGATTAATTCCTCACAATGGTTCTATTTTGCTGAAAAGTGTAGTATTTGAGTAAAGTAATTTTTTCCACATTTGAAAAAATTGAATTGTAAAACAGATCTGCTGGCTCTTGTCTGCTGTGTGGATTCATATTTTCCAAGACAGACACTTTATTGTTTGTTTGTACTGCAAGTGCAGGAGGATGTCTAATTAGGATTGCTCCTGTAACAGCAAACAAAAGCAGTAATTTCATAGTTCAGAAGCCTGCAGAAAAATATTCTTTCTCAAAGTGACAATATATTTGTAGCATTTCACTGGAGATTCCTGCTCCTCATCTGGAGTTTTCTGCTATAAGAGACCAACATTTTCTGTTCTTCCCTGAGTTAACACAGAAACATGTGTTCCATAATTGTCCGATTCCAGCAAATTGGAACAGCTTGCAACCTTGCATGACTGTCTGTCTCGATAATGTGACATGCAGATTTTGCAAGAGATGGAGGATTCTTCACTCAGGACCAAAGAAAATTAAAATACAGGAGGCTCATCTGACATTCATCTTCTCTTCAGCCATGAGTAGTACTCAGCTTCACTGAGATACAGGTTTTAATTCAAATACTTATATAAATTGAAAGCGGAAGACATTTTTATCCTTTCAGCAACTCTTGCTTCCTTCATCTTGCAGTGGATATTAGACCATTATGCTTCATTACAGAGACATCATGTGATATAACCAAAAATTTTCTTCTGTGTCTGAAGTAGTGGCCAAGCAGCTGTTCTAGAGTTATCACCTTACAAGAGTTTCCACAAAGCCAACACAGCTGTAGTATTTTAATCTATATATAAATATGAGTCAAGTCTGAAAAAATTTGTAAATTGTATAAAATTTTAAATTTGTATACTAGGGCTTATCATAAACTAAGGCATTACACAGGTTTACCTACATAACACCTGATGTTAGCTCACCAAAGAATTAATCTTTAATCCTACATTTCAGTCTCATGCATTTGGAATTGAGTACTCTAATGATAATGACACAAATCTTTTGCTGAGAGCAAGCTACACAAGCTATGATGCAGAAGCAGAATAAATCTCCCAGACAGCTGTGTTCACTGCAGACAGCTAGAAAGATGTTTGTGAAGCAGAGCCTCATCATTCTTGAATTCACAGCTGCTCCAACTGAGATGTCATGGGAGAAAAAAGATTTTCTTGAAAAGTACTTCAGAAAAACCTCCAAAGAACAGCAAAGAGTAGAATTCTTCCTTAACTTTATGGGTATTTAAATGGGTGCACAAAAGCAGTTCAGCTTTGTGGTCATTGCTTTTATTACATGGTTATTACTTATTGAAAAAGACCAGTTACTTCCAACTTCTTGCACAATAGGAAAATTACAGCTTGAAGGCTTACATGTGAGGCTGTCACGATCTGTTAAGAACACTGAAAATTTGAAAGTTCTTCTACATTACTATTTAAAATAAATGTTCTAGCTTCCACAAATAAATTCTATACTTGGAAAGTACAGGGATTTCAGACAGTGACCCACCTTCACATTTTGAAAAAGCACAGCAACAATAATTCTCATTCAGAAAAATATCAGGTCAGTTTAGGGTTTGTATGTAGGGAAAAGCTTGTTAAGGAAAATCTGGCAACATATTTAAGTATTCAGTGGAGCTGTTAGTTCAATTCTCACTCTATAAAGATTACTTTGAATACAGAAGTGTAGATTATTTGAATACAGAAGTCATACTGCGAGAGAACCTCCAAGAACTTATTTTGAGACATTTCAGAGCAAATAATTAACAAGAGTTTCCCATAATTAGAATGTGCCTTTGATTTCTGTTCTGACATATATTTGATTTTAAAAAACTTAGATAGTAGACAGCAACATTTTGGAAAAGAAACAAATTAGTGCAATTACAGTGAAAGTAACTTGTACCTTCATACTTGCTCTGTATTTAAAACCATAGAATTCTGCAGTAAGTTCATTAGTTTTAATCATTGTGCACTTCTACAATTTTAGTTGTTCTAAACTCATCACTAATAATGAAACTTAAGAGAAAATCCCTCTCTCCTTTTCCTCCCCCCACCAGCTGAAAAATAAATATTAACATCAATGTTTATTTTTGTCTCAATATATCATTCATCATATCTCACTTTGTTCCCATACCAAATTTTCATTATCTTCAGTGAGTAGTCTCATTCAAGCATATTATTTCCATGAATAAGACTGATTTAGATCTCTGTCACTCTCCTTAGCTAGCTACACTTTATAGTTCTGCAAAAAGAGGTGTTATTGCTTTTATTAAAGAAAAAAGCCCAAGAGTTCAGTCTTTAAAATATGCCAAAGGTACATACTGACCTGTAAGGCCACATGTTTGAGAGCACTCAGACCAAGGGGACCAGTCAGAGAGCTGACAGTTCACAGGACATTCCACCACACAGGACATATTCATTTGCCACGTCTTTTCCAAACCAAGCTAAAAAAAAATGTTGAAGTCAGTACATAACTCCAGGCCTCTCTGTCATCAGTGCAGTGTGATGCATTTGGACATGGTGAATCTGAGATAACTAAAGCTTTATGCAAGCATGAAGTCATTACTAAATAAAAAGTAAAGCAATTAGGACATCAAAAATCTCACTTCAAGGCTATCCTAATGCATATGCTGATGTTTAAATACATGCTTAAATCCTATTTTCATCAATCATTTTCTAAACTAGAACCTGTAAATGGAGGGCTTCAGCTCACAGTATTACTTTTTGCAAAGTAAAGGCCAAAGTAATTTTATGAAGTATCAATGAAGTATTTTGAAATGGGAATGTAAAAATATCAACAGCTATTCATAACCGAATTGAAGTGATGCTAGGAGCCAGGTTCAAAACTACCAAAAGGAGGAAAATGAACATGTACTGGACAGTCAGTTTATTTATCTGAAGATGCTGCAGATGCTAAAAGTTTACGGGAGCTCAAGTGAGACTGAACAAGTTAATGAAAGAGAAATCTGAAGGTTTAAATACACAGAAACCCCATCAGGCAAATGCAGTCCAAGAGCTGAAAAGTGGTGGAGGCTGCAAAAGTAGTAGATGGAAACTCATGGATGTCTGTCCTTCTTATTCTTCCTTAGGCATCTGCTTATGCTGTCTTGTTTTTTTCCATCTTGTGCATGATATATATTACGTTATCCATGCAAAAATATTGACATGACATTGACAATGATATGGTCCAAAAAGAAAAAAATAAATATAGCTTTGTATGTTTTCCTGAAAAGTTCTGCAAATAGTAGAATCCTCTAACATTCATAAAGTAAAAGCTGCAATTGCTGGAGGAGTATTTGAGAAGGGGACAGACAAAATAAACAGACTCACATGTTTTCCCAAAAACATATTCTCTACTCAGTTCTTCCCTGAGTTGGATTCAGCCTAACAATAACAAATGATGGAAATCCCCTCCCTCCCCAGGAAAAAAGAGTTTTATGATCATGCTTGGGACATGGAACAATGGCTACATGGTCCTTCAGCCTAATGAGTTGGTCTCAGAATGAGTTAAAAGGATAGGTCAGGGTGTATGACATAAAATGTGAAAGAAAATCAATCCTGCCCATATGAACAGATCTACATAGCTTTCCAGCATAAAAGACTGTCCTCTTTGTTGGACCTCACCAGTGGACCTTGGTCATCATTGAGGCCTTTCAGAATCCCAGGAGGTTGTGAATATCTTTAACTAGATAAAATCCCCACATAGTTTAAAAAAAAACCAAAACAAACTAGACATTTCAAAACGCATTAATTTTAATGACTGGAAAGGTTAATGACATAAAATCAGCAGTTAAGACTTTAAAAGGGAAATAAAACCACTATATCCTACTAAACACAAGAATAGAGCAATAATTAGGCACAACATTACCGTGTCCTCCATAAATAAACTACCACAAGTACTGAAAATGTCTCCTCCTGATAGACTCACCACGTTTTAAATTTGCATTTGCAATACCATTTATTGAGACAAATGCAGTTTTAGACCTCTGTTCTGTTTCATACATCAAAAAATGAGTTCTTGGCTTTTCTCAGTGGTTCAGTATAGCCTTGATTATACAGCTATCGCACACAGGCAACACCTGAAACCTTTTGATAATCTGGAATTCAGATGATTAGAAAACTAGAGAACCCTCTTTGAAGTCCTTATTTGGGTCAAATCTTCTGAGCAAAGGCTTTAAAGCCTGATGATTTGATTCCTGCCAATTATAGAAACACGACTGCTCTCTTTTGAGACTGGCCTTCTCAGCTGGACTTTGTCAGCTCAAGAGGGAAAAGCCCAAGAGAGATATTAACAATGAAGAGGAGAAAGCTGAACTCCAGATTACCCACGGTGACCTTCTTGCGTGTCTTAGATAGTCAAGTGCTGTTTAAATAGATCTTGGGAGCAGTTGACAGGCTGCAATTTGATAGTAATCACATATTCTTTTCTAATTCCTCTCCTTCCTTCAGTTTATGATCAACAATTCACCTTGAAGATCTTAGAAAAGATTTTAAAAGTATCCAGTAGCCCCCTTACGTGAAAGCCTCTGCTCTGGATGAGCTGTGGTTTCTGACTTGACAATTTTAAGTACTGAAAGATAACCCTGAGTACCCTGTGCTCCTGGTCACACATGCCAGGGGCATCAGGTTGCCAGACCAGCATGCTCTTTAAACCCTGTGATCCACAAAAAGTACCTGCATGTGTTTATAAGACTGTTTGGCACCATAGACTAACCCACGCTGCCAGAGGTTAATCACGTAATCTGCCAAGCAGACTATTTACCAATAAAGCCCAAAAGTCTGCTTTAATGCAAACAAAACTGCTGGTTTCTAGGCTTTTCTCATCTTTAATTGAGGGTAAATGAATGAAAATAAGTCTATAAAGGAATATGACCAGGAACAGCTTGCTTTTGGTGATCTGATTTTCAGATACTCAAGGAGAAAAATCAAGCTCATGCGAGGTACTAATTTTGTAGAGTTAGAGAGCAAGTAATCCAGTATTACTGTGCCTTGGGAATGTGAAGAGAACTACATTAACATAACCAGGACTTGGAAATAAGCTCTAGAAATTGCTTTATCTTGGCAGTAATTAGGATGACTGGCTACTTTTTTTAGCTGATTGACTGAAACAAACAATATGGATGCATAAGGAAACCAGAACACAGGGCTCAGAAGGAATGCTAGTATTTAACTACACTGATGCTCATACCTAAAGATGGTGATGGACAAAAGTCAGCAAGAAGGGGCTTTCTATATATACCTTTTATTAGTTTCTTGAACCTTCTATTATATAGAAACTCAGATATCACACGTCCTAATTTCTCATGTCCCATCATGTGAAATCATGTGACTTAATTTCTTAGGGGTCAGAGTAGGTTTATTTATTCTGATCTCTATACTTTGCACGTAGTAGTAAGAAACATAATTCAGTAAATGTCTGTACAAATAAATTAAACAAATGTTTTGTTTTATTCATACATCCAGTATAAAGTTTTATGATGGCCCAGGCAAATTCCATTAGCTAGGTCATTACAAACTTATTTCATATTTCTCCTATTCATCAGCTTTTCCAACCCCATGCACCTTATTTTGAACTTCACTTAATCTTTCTGCACTGCCCTTTTAGTGCAAAACTACAGCAAAAATCCCCACCCTGAAGGATCATTAGCAAGAAGTATTCACACTTCAATAATTTCTTGAATAGTCTCCTCTCATGACCTGGAAGGTCACAACGTTGGCTTTCACATCTTCACAGTGAAGGGTCTGTTCAGATCTGAACAGCTTGGCTTTCTTGTTAATCAGGTTAACAGGTTTTACTCTTAAGTTATTGGATCAGCCTTTGACCTTGTTGTACCACTGCTTACACATCCATAATTCAACAAAGAGTCTTAATGGTATGACTGGAGAGTGGATCAGAGCTTTCTACAAGAAGATATATCTCTGTATGATTTAGCAAATCAAAAGGGCAAATAAGAATTTCTCTGAGTAATAAAGTTTCATTTCTTAAAGGCAGGAAAGCTCCTGAGGTTTTCTGAAATGAGATTTCAGTGTAAAAGGTACTCATTTGTTCTAAATGTTGCTTTAAATCTTTGGTTAACAAGAAGAATAATTTCTTGGTTTATGGTAAAAGAATTATATTTCCCCTTAAAATCTAATAAATCATATTTTCCTATTGAAATATTTATGTAGATGGATATTTTATATCATGTCTTGGTATTAATTAATCAATAGCGCTGTCTCTTAGAAATAACCTGACAGACATTTTTTCTTCTTTTAACATATTAAAACATTAACAGAATGCATTAATGCAGTGCCTTATTAACTTCACAGCAACTTGCTGGTAGATAGTCAGATCCTGTGTTTTTTCTTGAGACATAATTTTTGCAGATTCTCCATCCTTGGAAGTGTTCCACTCCAGGTTGGATGGGGCTCTGAGCAACCTGGTCTAGTGGAAGGTGACCCTGCCTGGGAAAGGGGTGTTGGAACTAGATGATCTTTAAGGTCCCTTCTAACCCAAAACATTTTATGATTCTATGAAATTATTAGATTTGATTATAAACCCAAGAGCTATGTGTGAAGGAGGAATATGGGACAGAAGTAGAGTGTCAGCCTCAGCTGAAACCTCCTGCCTTTGCTAAGAACTTAGAGATTCAGGAATCCAGGATGTCAGAAGGGATTGGAGAAACTTAAGTAGGTCAGATACACCACTACAAAACGATAGTCCAAAGTAAATGATGAGTCTCCTGATTCCCTCCACTTCTGATGAGACTGTTTCTATGGGCGCATCCTGAAGAGCAGCTACTCGTCAGAAGGATCACACAGAAAAACTGTTGGTGCCAAAGCCACTGTGGAAGCCACTCCCCCTTTGTCCCCCATTGCAACTGATTTTGTTTCTGATGTCATGGTGATGGGGGAACGGCAGTTGAAACAATTGCAGTTACTTTCCATCAAAAATGCATGCAAGATTGCCTTTAATGCCCTTAATTTGTGTTGTCTTCTTGTTTTCCTGCATACTACTATCTCCACGCAATTGAAAATATTAAGACCGACAAACAAATGTCAGGAAGCGAGTGCTGTCGAATTTGAGGTTAGTTTGAACATTTGCAAAATGGCTCTTTCAAAATTTAAGATCTGCTAGTTAGTTCTCCATATATGCTCCTACTTAATATTACATTCATGCCACACATTTTTTCACGCTAGCCTGGGTATCTTTTCCATCGCACAGCTGGATACAAGAAGTTAGCATTCAGCCCAGCTGCAGAATGGCACATGAGAAATATTTTTTACAACACATTGAGTAAATGATTGATACTGGCAGGTGTCCAAGGTTCCATGCAGAAATTGTATCAAATTAGAATTAGGATTAGTATTCTGACTAAGATTTATTACATATATTTTATTTTATTAATTATTGTTTCTAAGTAATTTCCTTCAGGACAAAATAATTAGCATATGTTCATGGAGGCACTTAAAAGTAACCAAAGGAAATTATATAAAAATCACTGCTGATGGATCAGTTCATTTCAGAGGTACTTAACAATCCACAAATAGTGCTGCAAAACATCTGGTGAAAATGTCACACAGCTCAGTTTGCTCAGTATTAATTAGCACCATTAGAAGGGAGCTTAGTCACAGGTACCCACTCACCTCTTCACAGTACTTCAGGTCAACTGACTTGCCATCACTGCGAACACAATCAAGCATCCGTGTTTTGATACCATTACCACAGACAGCCTTCTCGCTGAGCTGACATGTGCTCCAGTCTGGAAAAGATTAATTCATTAGCATAGCAGACTTTCAGATAGAATTCTTAATGATCCAGTCTCCTATCTAATTCTAACTCCAATGGCCTAAAATAATCCTCACAAGCAACTTTTACACATGCAAAGGCCCATGGAGCCCAGCTGCTATACCTTTTTGGAAACAGTGACTTTTACTGCAAATAGTCAGTGCCATGGTGCTTTGCTGAAAAGTTCATGTTCGATTTCATCTGCATGGATTTTGAGTAAATCCCCAAATTATAGCAGAAATAAATTTCTTAGACTTACAGCATATCCATTTCACCTAAATTGCAAAGCCTCCATTTAATATTTTATGTAGATCAAATAGCCTGAAGCAGTTTTCAGTACAAGTTCCACAACTCCCTCTGATTAAGAACAGAAAGCTAAAAAATCCATCCTGTAAGGTGAATGGAAGTGAACTGTAGTCCCAGGCTGTCACTAGAGCATAAAACCACAAATACCTGTCACATTGTAGTCATAGTGGTAGCAGTTCTTGTTCAAAGTGCAGGCTTCTGCCTCAGTGGCAGCAGGACAAGGCTTTCCATCATCTGGTTGTCTCAGGGATTCAGCTGACCTTTCACGAACACTACTTCCATTGCATGGCTTAAAAGGGAGATTGGAAACAGCTTTGATATTTTGGCACCCTGATACCTTTTTATGAAGCCGTTACAAGAATCTTTCAAGTAATCCCTTCACAAAACACAAGTGTCATATAACAGGTTCATGCTTCTGTGTAAGAGAAACCCTTTTCTTTTATTTCAGAGGGAATTTAGCCTGTTCTTTCACCTTGGTACCACCCAAGGTGAAATATCCTTTAACTTGTTAACACCTCTCTATTTTCCTAATTAGTGCATGTTTCAGTACTAGTGCTTTGGAACTATTTCACTCATAACTGGATACTGAGAGGCTCACTTTCTAAATGTTATAATGTAGTGCACCAGAGCATCAATACTCAGAGGTCCTGAAACACTTTTTTTTCATTTTGGCGGGTTTTTTTTGACATTTCTTTTTGGAATTGAAATCAGGAACAGGAAAAAAGACCCCAAATTACCTTTCTATGTTCAGTCTTGATCTACAGACTTCACTTGTTATCAGATAGTGACATTTTTAGTACAGTGACTGCGCCACGACGAAGAGGCTCAGACTTAGGCTCAAAGACAGATTCCCAAGCCACTATCAAAGCTATTCCACTTCACAGAAGGCATCCCTCACTAAGGAGTGACCACTGGGGCATTATAGTCTGTGTTTTGGAGTAATTTCACTTAATGAAAAATACTGGTACACTTTATTTGCAGCCAGTAATCAACAACCCTTAAGATGACATTATATATAGATATTTGCAGGTAATCACCGCTCATTTCAGCATCTTTGCACAATACATCTGGTATAAATTTTTAAAGTATCCTCCTAAAACTATAAATGTGACACTTCAGTATACTTCTTACCAAAGAACATTGAGACCATGATCCCCATTCAGACATAACACAGTCCTCGGGACATGGCAATGTGCATTTTCTAGCACCAAGTGGCATCTCTTCAGGATCACACAGATAGTCCTCTACAGTGTCAGAAGGACCATCCACAGTGTTTAACATGCACCTGGAAAAAAGAACTGCACATAAACTGCATTTGTCGTGTATTTTGTACAGTAACAGCATTCTACAGTATTCTGAAACATTTCAACATTTTGTCAGCATATAACAACCCTAAGTACTGATCTATGAATATCCAAGAGTCAAAAATAATCCTTGTTTTTACAGATAATAGCCACATAATATAGACAGTCCCTATCAGTAATTTGCTGAGAGCTTCTGGGCAAGTGATTTGCTTGACATTAGCTTACCTCTAAGCCGGAACAAGGCAAATCATTTATAGTTTAGACATATTTTCTGTATAATTCATCTGATAATTTTAAATCCAGAATTATTAACACTTAAAAAATTTATATTCTTAGTATTAATCCCTAATTCCCACAGATGCTATTTAATTACCAATAGATTAAATTAGGAATCAAGGTAATCCATAATCAGTAGATAGAGTCATATTGCACTCAGTGAAATTAATCTGATTTTATATCAGGCAGGATTCAGGTGCGGTACATTATGGTTGCACTCAACGCAGTACATTACACAGAATTACATCAAATTAAATACAGCCATAACTGAAAGTGAAGATTCTCTAAAGGAGAGGACCTTTGAAGGAGGTTGAAGGAGGAACAACACTGTTTTACCTGACTTTCCTTGTTTGAACACCTTCTCCACAATTCTCTTTTAAGTCCACATTGGTCACTTTGCAGACGCTCCAAGGCTCAGTAACCCAAATGTATTGGCTGCAGTCACTGTGGCAGGGGACTACCTCATACACCTGGAATCCACATTCAGTGTCAGTTTTGTTGCACACAATTAAGATAAACATGCAAAAAAAGGTTTATGCTCTTTTTGGTAAGAATGACAAATATAAACTTGCTGAATTAAGGGCCATAGTAATAATACAGATTAAACATTTGATAGAAAACTACCAAATAACAAAAAGAAAAAAGCTATCTAATGACGAATTTCCTGGTTTTCTCTTCCACTAAGCCCATGCTGTGCCATTTTCACCAAAAACATGAACACAACTAACATAAAGTCTGTAACTAGGCTAGCTCATGAGTATACCTTCTTGGAAAAATGTTGCTATAACTCTGCTAACACTTTATTCTTCGCATCTCCCCTACACTACTCCATTCCACTGTTATTAGTTGTGGAGGATTTGTATTTCTAAAGAGGGGTGATGGAAAATTATACCAATATATATTAATTTTATTTATTCATTGTGTATGATAAAAATCACCCTAATATAATTGTGTATCGGCATTAGTATTGTGTTTGGATTTGAATAAAAAATTTGAAATACCATCTCATATAGTAATTTATACAGTGTTCCATCTACTGTCTCAAGTATATATTACAAAAAAAGGGACAGACAACATAAATATTGGGCATAATCAGGAAGCACATGTTAAGGTTGTATCTCTATTTTAGAAACACTTACCTGAGCCTGAAGAAAGTATTTTCATGAACCCAAAAGAAACAACAACAACAAACAAACAGAAAAAAGAAACAAAACAACAAAGAGAAAAAGATAGAATGATTAGAGTGAAGCATAAGTATTTAAATGACATTAATTTAGCTTTTATTATCAACAATATTCTGTTACTTCTGCAAAGCAAAAGGCATCCAGTTTTTCCTCTTGGATCTCCCTTGCTGTCATGAGGCATTTTGCAAGAAATTTGCCCTTGTAAGAAAATAAAAGTTAATAAACCACAACTGGTGGGATGAAACTGTAAATTACCTAATCTCTTTCTCAGTCTTGAACATTTGATAGAACTGTTTTCCCCCTTTGTCTATAATGAGCATCAAACCTTCACCCAGTAGGAAATCCAGTTTCCCCAAGATGAGAGAAAATCCTTGGTGTTTTTGGAGGATACTGGACTTCATTATTAATTGAAATTGTTCTGACAGCATTAAGTGCAATAGATTCAAAGGAATAATGGAACTGTCAGTTCTCATCCTTCCAAAGTTCCAAGGTCTTTCATTGAGTATCTTAATTATGCATCGTTTACTTAAAGTCCATTTCCTCAATATATCAGCCAACTTCACATATAATTCTAGGTATCAAGTCAGCACAACTAATACTGCTAGACCACCTAAGACATTGTCTTAAACAAGTGTTTGATTTCTTTTTAGCAACACTTCTTGTGTAGAAAAAGAGGGCTGATGGTTTGATAGTTAACCTGCAAGAAAATACCACCAATCGCAAAAAATATAATGCCTTGAACACTGAATGTGTGGAGTCTGATGTATCACCATGCAGCTGATCAGCCCGTGCACAAGACCACTAGCAGAGTCAGCACACTCAGGCCTTCTTTGAACTACATGAGCATTAATTCAGGCATAAAGGTGTGTGGTGTAAATGCATGTTAAGTAAGATACTGGATTCCATGGACAATTTGTTCTTCAGAATTCTTCTCCAGAATTTCCAAAATGAGATAAGAGAAGCCTTAATTCAGGGAACTGTCTATATGTCTGACCATGATTAGCATAAGAAGAAATACCTAAACCCTGCATATTCAACAGCCTTTCCAGTAACATAAAATCTGGATATCTTGCCAGAAATGCAAAGGAGAACTCTATATTTCATTGCACATGTTAGTGGTATTCTCCTGACACTCTGGCATTTTTGTAGCTATGACTGCAGGCCACAGTAGCTGGTAAGTGTAAGGTTTGTATGTCCACCTGTTCCTGATAAGGTGGCAAATAATGCCTAGAGCCAATGAAGACAGGGACGTCCTTGATTTGTCTAACAGTCTCAGGTTAGTCTCTTTCTTTGAAATCTTCTGAAGGCCATTGACATGACTTTATAAGAAACCTGACTCTATTATTACTGTAATTATGAAGCCTTTTAGCCTAGTGAAGTGAGTACTGAGCAAGCTTCATTTAGCAGCACCATGTTTTGGGAGCCACCCTGGCATGCACAGCCTGAGAAGAAAGACACTCAATGAGACATCTTATGTGTTCACTGTGTTCAGTCTCCTCCAAAATACAGTCACACATGCCAGCCCTGAGAGACATTGAAAAACTTCTTAACAAGGTCTTAAGCATTTTATTTCAATGTTTCCCTAGCCTTGCTATTAGGAAGTTTTCCAAAGGCTTAACCCAAATCTGTTTGCAGCAGTCTAAGCCCACTGCTTTTTATCCTATTCATGATGGCCACGGAAAATGGATTATTGCCATGGAAAATGGATTATTTCCTCCTTCTTTGCAACAGCCTTTTATGTATGTGCTATCAGACTGCCAGCATCCTCCCTCCCATCTCCCGTTCCTTGGGCTAGACAACATGTTGTAGTCTTTCCTCAGGCTCAAAATTCCTAGATCTTAGCTTACAGCATAGCCCCCTGTAAATCATAATCCACATATTTGTGGGCACCAAAGATCCAATCTAACCATTATGCTTTGTATGTATGCAAATAAGCATGTTACATGTATAAATAATAAATATGTAAATAAAACAAATTACATTCAATAACTGAAATAAATATTCTGAAGAGTCAGTACTTTGCCATATTTAGATTAAATAGATTAAGTAACTATGCATGTGTATTTCCCTGCATGTTTTTGATTTGACAGAGAATGTACTTAAAAATGAAAGATACAGCCTCTATATTCTTCAAAATATTTATGTTATCTGTAGAGATTCCTTCTCATGAAAGTACTATATTTCAATTTTATTTTTACCATAGTTGTATTCGGCAAGTATCATGTAACATTGCCACAAATCAAATTGGAGTCAAAGTACCGGCAGAGGGCAATAGTGTTGCATACAAGTGGTGAACAGGCCTCCAGTAAAATCACCTTCTTTGACGCAGAAAAATACAAGCCTATTATGTACTACATGAATATTAAAGAAGGAAAAAGACTTCTGTATAGACTATAATTTGCTCCTATTGAACCACATTCCTCCTAAATTTAAAGTATATTTACATGCTGACCCAAATCCAGCAACCCTCATTCTAGTTTGTATTTAGTTAAAGTAGATCACAAACTTAGTTTATTAGCTGCAGTTTAACACTTATTATTTTCTAAATTAGAACTAATTACATTCCCTAAAGTAGAAAATGAGATCAACAAGCCATTTCACTCTGTGCTAGCAAAATGTCAATAGGATAATATTAAGTACATGCATTTTTATTCAAATGCAAATTGACAGCACTTTTTTTTAAATCTTTGAATATTCACAGAAAAGACCATGTGGCTGTTTAACATGCCTCTGCAGACTAAATTAAATTCAACAGTAATATGAATATAAATCAACTTTGAAGAGCATAAGTTAATTGACAAGGAATGTTTTTCCTTTCTAAAACTCTCCAAGCAAAGAAGCTTCAGGGGTTTGACTTGGACCAGTGCTAAACTTGGTTCCAAGGACTACATGCTTATTAGTCACCCAAGCACTCCCAGTGTGGTCCTGGATCATGTTTTCTGGCTTAGTTTCACTTGAAGATAATGCAGATTGTATGGCCAGACTGCTCCACAGTGTAACATCATTAAAGTGCAGTTAATGGGAGAACTGGGAGACAGACTTTGGAAGTGCCATTCATGACCAGAACCGCAGTGCCAGGGCAAGAGTACTGAGGTCAAAAAAACCCCACTAATGGACACTGGGATTGATAATGTGTGAGTGGTTGAGAGTTTTAATTTGCTTTCTGATCTAAGATGGTCAGAGAGGGATACTAAGAATCTTACCAGTTTGAACAACTGTAATGAGACATTTTACCCACTGTCATAGAAACATAGAAAGGCTTGGAGTGGAACGGACCTTAAAGATTATCTAGTTCCAACCCTCCTGCCGTGAGTAGGGACACCTTCCACTAGACCAGGTTGCTCAGAGCACCATTCAATCTGGTCTTGAACACTTCCAGTTATGGGGCATTTGCAACTTCTCTGGGCAAACTCTTCCAGCGCCTACCACCCTCACAGTAAAAAATTTCTTTCTAATATCTACTCTAAGCCTTCTCTCTTTCAGTTTGAAGTCATTACCCCTTGTCCTGTCACTACTAGCTCTTTTAAATGTTTCTCTCCATCTTTCTTGGAGGCTCCCTTCAGGTAAGAGGTCTTCACAATCTGAACATAAGAGCATATTATTGTCTTCAATCTGCTATTCAGATAATGTGCTAAATTCTTGCAGATGAGGAAGTAATGAAGGTGACTGAGGAATTCTAAGCAAACACACTCTCCTCCTTCTACCTCCATCTGCCTCTTATGTTGAATCGTCTTTCTACATCAACAAACAATACAGATAAAACAGTTATCTGAGGTATGGAGAAAGCTATGTCAATAATGCAAATATAAATCAAATTACCTGATTGACATGATCTAGCTTTGGACAGGGTCTTCCACCATTGTAGGGTTTTTCACGGAGCCATTTAGACCGAACCTTTACCCCGCTCCCGCAGGATTTACTACAGCGAGACCAGTTGGACCACTCACTGAGCTTGCAGTCTGAGGGACAAGGAATAATACAGGCTTCCTCAATGTACCCTGCATGAATGGAAAAGAAAGTGAAATCTCTTCAGCATGTCACTTTGCCACTTCTCCCTGAAGCCCTCGTCTACTTCATTTAGATTGTCCAAAGTTTGACTTGACAGGACTGTGTGAATAGAGAGATTTCTTCATCATTAAGGCTAAATTAAATTCTGAAGAAAATTGACACATATAGCTGGAGACTGTGTTAGAGTAGCAGCTGAGCATCCTCACTGCTATGTGATTAGGATTCACACTCACCAGATTTCAGCATTCAAACTTTCTGACAGCTACAGTGTAATTGACACTAACCAGTTCTTGGTTACATCATTCTTAATTTGTATAAACAATATGTATTACTTTTTAAGGAAAAAAGGTTTAATTAAAGGCTACTCCACAACTGTATCAAGTAATTTAATTGCAGTTTTACATCAAAAATCCAACGGAGAAGATATGCATCTCGCCAGCCTGGAGCAAGAGAACTTAACACCCTGTGACCTTTGTAAGGCTAGAAAGAGAGAGTAGCCTGCCACATTAATGATCTGCCGATTAGCAATCATCTGCCCCTAGTAGCACACTGAATAATTGCACTGAATGGAAAAGCAGATGTTTGGTTTGGATAAGTCATCAGTCTTGAGAGGTTGGAAGCAGTATGACATGATCTGCAGGGAGTAACATGAGGCCTCAATTCACTGAATAAGTGAAAATGTCTTTCTTTCAAAAGCAACATATGGCATAGCTCTAAAATATGTGTAATTTATTCCAATATTTAAGGGAGAAGTTATAAAACCTCAAATAAAAAGCTGGCCTTTACTGTCTTTTTACAACACTATCCTGAATATATACGAACTCTCACCTCCACTTTCCTGTGTCAGATCTACAAGGTATTTACTATTGCCAAATGTTCACTTTAAAAAAACCTCAGTGCATTTAAAAGTGTGTTAAAATATTTGATGAAAACAGTTGCAAAATTAAGTCTTGGGTAAGATCATTCTCAAAAGATTGGCAAAGTTTGCTAGGCATGGTTTCACATGTTTCTGAGAAATATGGAATTTTTTTAGTTTGAAAGTGATCACTATCTTTTCATCAGAGCTGATGGTAGTAGCTTTGTGTTTTAACATATACTTGTAAGTAAAGCTATTCTGTCTCTTCTAAAAGTAACCAGTAGTAACCAATCACAAGGTGTGTAAAGAATTAAAACACTTAAAATATATACTTATGTCTAGTTGTTTCCATTGATTTTAGATATAAAGAAGAGAAATTTTTTTAAAAAAATATATGGTAGCATTCAGACTATTTTATGGTCAAATTCAGGTGATGATTTTATCCTGTATGGCTTTCCTCTGTTTGGAAGTGTTAAACAGTTAAATAAATATACAGAGCACATCCTGGATTTGAGCACTGCAAAACTACTGCCCACCATCTCCACATATCTCCTTAAAACATGTAGAATGTTATGAGCTTGATTGCAAGCATATTTATTAAATATATCTTGCCATTTGATTGATCAGCTCAGTGATGATATATGAAAGGGACACTGTGTTAAAATACATTTTTGAAGATCATATCACTGAATATCAGAGGTGGTGATATAGATTGCCCTGCAGTAGTAAAGCCAAAATTGATTACATTTCACCTTACCTGACATCTCTGAGTCTTAAAAATCCAATGCACCCTATGTCACAGCTACATCCTACACTGAACCTTGATTGAATAAATATCAAACTCTGTATCTTCACCAGAAATGAGCTTTCAACAAGCTCTCTTAGGTGCTATACAAAACCATGCACTCATACAATCAAGAAGCTACTGAATGAAAATGGACAAAACCAAAGAAAGTTAAGAGAAACAACTACCTCCAAGCAGTAAGTGATATTTATTGTCTCATAGAACTAAGTAAAGATTTTACTGCTCTGTGAATTGTCTTGAGATTCTGAAATGCTGCCTTGACTTTCAACATGACTTCTAAAAACTTTTTTGTCTGGAGAAACCTTTCTACTATAACACAGTTATGCCATTTACCACCCGTTAAATTTCTGTCTCTGGTAATTAAGGTCTGAAAGGATCAAATTCAAGTTGTTTTAAATATATTGTACATCCTTAAGTAGGTAACTTGAACCGGTACAGGCTGCTTCAGGAAGACTTTATTTTAAGGACTTCCATAAACCTCTGAGTTTATCTTAATAACTCAAAGGCCTCTTCCCAATCTTTGTCAAGATATTCTCCAGTATACCACGATATTTTGGGAGTTTGATAACACTTCATAGCCCACCAAAAGAAGCTTATGTGGAACATACTAAACTAAAATGATTGACAAATTAGAAACTGTTTTGCCTTATTTCCCTTCAGTTCATCCAAACAAGGACAATAAAGTTTTGGGGGTTTTTTTGTTTTTTTTTTTTTAGATAATGAGAATGTTAATTGTTAATGTTAATAACAAAGTTTAACATTAGAACCTTGCAGATATAAATTGTATCAAATACATTATATTATATGCAAGTTCCAGTAACATTTTAATTACACTGAGCTATATTTCAAGTAATTCCATAAAATATCAAATGAAACCATATCACTACAGCAACCTTTATTCACACTATCTATGAAATATCTACACTTAAGTCAGACACTAAAACTGCCTTACTATAGAAGGCAAAAAAGCTGGAAAAGTATCATATTACAGGTACAGAGTCTTAGTAAGAGTTCTAAGACGGAAAATCACAATCTTGTTTATATGTTAATGCGTTTTGTAAAGAATGCAGTGGTTCAGTTGACAATTCACACACACTTTATAATGAAAAAATAATGAGCTGCAGTCTTATACTGGTTCCTTAATCTTACAAGCTTCATGGAACAGCTACTGCTCACTGTACGGCTCTTTCCTATACCATCTCTAGTATATCTGGCCTATGATGCTCTCCTCTCCCTCTTTCCTATTTCCTCAGAAAGACATCAAGACCCAGCTCCATATATAAACAGTTGAAAAAGAAGAATGGAAAAGAAGAGAATAAGAATGGAGTCAATAATTGAAAGCATAAAAAGAAGCTTTAACGAGGTAGGAAGCTCCTGAAAATGTGAAACATTATTGGAGAGCAGAGGAAAAAAAACACCTATTATTATGTAAGATGCAAGAAAAGCATAAAAAAAGTCTCCTAATCACTGGTATACTAAGAACATTGGATACAAAAAAAGGTCAAAGAGGTGAACAGAATAAAGGTATCCAGGAAGAAGTTTCACAGGTTCTTCAGAAAGAAGGAAATAAAATAAAATAAATAAACAAAGGACCCAATGTTTAGGTTGGTTCTTCACCCAGAGGGTGGCTGGGCACTGGAACAGGGAAATGATTGCAGCACCAAGCCTGCTGGAGTTCAAAAAACATTTGGACAATGCCCTCACTCACACTGTGTGATTATTAGAGTGTCCTGCACAGGGTCAGGATTTGGACTTCAATGATCCTTGTGGGTGCCTTCTAACTCAGGATGTTCTATGATTCTATGAAGTTACTTTTCATGTCAAAGAGACAGAAGTCAAAACAACAGAGGAGATGTAAAACAAAATAGAGAGTGAGGGGGAATAGAGCAAAGGGTAAGAAAAGACAGGGAGAAGGAAGGGGAAATAAATGGCTCAGAGAAATAAATTCAAGAGAATTATAAAGACACACTGCATAGGGATAGAAAATGAAGAAAGAAGAGAAAAGAAAAAAAACACCGTGCCATAAGCAAGAACGAAATGCTCTCGACAGCTTACTCTGATATCCCCTGACCAGACAGTGAAATGTAATGAAGAACATTCTCAAAAATCAAAATAGAGGACAATGGGAAGAAATAAAAACACTGGTCTCTGATTTGTATTCTATGTGTAATTAGCATGCAGAATGAAAATGGCCCTGTTCCATCTGACATCAAAAAGTTTTTGGCATATTCATCCCTTGGCATCTTTTCCTCTCAGGGGCCTCACTATTTTGATCAACAAACTATTTACCATTTAGTTATGCCACTGGACTCCCTTAGAACTAAGCAGAAGCAGACTTCAAACTGCTTACAGATACTACTTCAGTCAAGAAAGAAGAGTGAAATAAAAAAATAAATTACTTGTTGCAAATTACTTGTTCCACTCCATTTACTACCTATTGAATGATACGTTTCAGAAAAAGTTTCTCTGGAGCTTGTCATCACCCCAGTCTTCTTTCTATGATGTCTGCATATCTTTTAGAGTGATCAAGGATGATAAGCTCCTTAAGTTCATAGCAACCCTACCTCATATCCAAGAAAGCAGATGGTTAGGAATTTTGAAAAGTTTATTTTTTTTTTTGGTTTTTTTTTGTTAAATTTCAGGTGTTTGTATTTGTAAACTTTGTTCACAGCGTAAAAATTTCAGCAAGAGAGAGGATAGCATGTTGTTATATAGAAAAAATATGTTAAAAAAATATAAACAGAGAAACCAGAAATATTACATGCAAATGGGACTGGTGATGCAGATACATAGTTTCTGACATGAAAAGGACATGAATGAGCCATTTTTTAATTTTCAGTTTTGTTTTCAGTCTGATCAAATCATCCTTCAAAGGGTGACACTTGTGTTAGAGTGCAAAACCTTATTAATGAAACAGGCCTCTAATGTGTGGATGAGGGTCTGTATGGTGGAATATCATCCAGTTATATCACATAGACAGGCTGGTTAATATTATTGCACCAAAAGTCATACCAGAGCTTTGAGGTTTAAAGAAGAAACAAGAAATTACAGATGCAGAGAGAATGCAGAGAGAATGAAAGAACGAGAGAAGTGAAATGGCTATGTAGAAGAGCTGAGGAAAAGACTTAATAGAGGAGGGAGGGATAATGAAATAGAAGACCAACACTGTAAAGGCTGAAGATATGTTCTCTGAACATCAGCAGTTCATTTTTTTGCCTTCATGCTTCCTAAGCCTCTTCCTTTGCCATAGAACATCTGAGGGATGTTGGAGAGATGAGACCTTGGTGCACTGTGGTAGAGTACAGGCCCTGCATGGTCCAGAGAGGCACTGGAAAGAGATGCCTATCTCTAAGGGCCTGTGCCTCTTCCCATGGCAGTAGTTTCTTGATTATTTCAGCTCCTATCAGCTGAACTTCACAAGGCTGGAAAATGGGCAGTTGTCTACTATGAGCAGGAACATGGCTATTCTATCATTAAAGATTACTGAACCACAATTTAAAAAATGGCTTTGAACCACCAGGATTATGAACAGAACTCATTAGTAAAAGGGAAAAGTTACTGTCCCCTTGCTAATTGGCTAGAAAATCTGGACTCCTAGAACAAAGTCATTAACAGACGTGATGGATAATTTATAAGGGAGGACTCTAATGGACTTCACATTTTTTCTAATGACAAAGCAGGTTAAGTAGGTGGATACAGGATTTTTCCCCACAAATTGCACCTGTAGTGTGTAAGAACAGACTGACTACTTGAGTTGAAGGGTGCAAAATGTGTAAATATAAACATCTTACAAAGTGTTAACATGAACTCTTTTGTCCATAGGACTGACAGTTATGCTCCTGCTTTTATGACCAAATGTCATATTATGTTTCCAAAAAAATCCACCTGCAATGTCAGAATGGTTTATGTTCTTATCACAGATTTTTTTTTTTGGAGGAAATATCAGAAATAGGAAATATATATCTTCCAGGACCTAGAAATATACAAGTACTTGCATTTCATTTGTAACAGAAGATAAGTATTTTTGGAGACTATTCATATTTCTGTTGAGCCATGGAAAGACAGCTTGAACACCATAAGACTTTTTTTCTTTTTTTTTTTTTTTTTTCTGGATTTCCCTTCAAACCCTCAAAACCTGAGAGCAATTGTTCGTGCTTAACTATCTCCTGCATCAGTAGTTCTGTCTCTGGTGAACTAACTACAGGTCTTTGGGTTGATGGATGACTGCTTCAAGACTGATGACCTGTTGACAAGGCAGATGTGGTGGCGCCACAATGCAGAGGTCTAAGGTAGGATTTGTGGTGCAAGACAAAAGGTAGCATATTCCTAGAGAACACACAACATAAATATATATTTTAAAAGAAAATCTTAGAAAATATATAAGCTATGAAACATCCAAGTATCCTAATAACAATTTCAGAACCTTAGCTTACTACCATACTAGATTAGAAGTCCCTATAGGAAATAAATTTACTTTTGAATAAACATTCAACAAAAACCCTCAATTAAATTTTAACACTCTGATATTTTTTTCTGGATAGATTTGCATTGCTTCAGGTTAGAATATTGAAAGTCAAAATCCACAGATTTAAAAAATCCTGTTAAAAGTGGATAAAGCAAGTTCTAACAGACATCCTGGACCCCATAGACTCCATTATATCATATGAGATTTTACTATTGCACAAATAAGGAACTAAATACAAAATTCCTCGATTCACATTGATACTCCTAACAGCTGTTGTAAAAGTATTCACTGATACGCAGATATTCCTCTCTAATCCCCCACATAAGCCTTGTAGCCACAGAGGGCTTTGTAGAGTCAGCACAAATCAATGCATCTCATTTAATTAATGCTAAAGGGGCAAATAATCTCACACTAATAAGGCAGCAGACAAACTAGCCTGACTGCTTGACTGTGCCTAAGGTCTTAACAGTAAACGGACATGAATTAAGAAGGGTAATACGACCTATATAAAAATTCTGCATCTGTCTGCCATGAACCACGTTTGCCTTCGCTAGGCACACACAAACACAACCACCGCTCAGCTTTTGTGGGTCATGATTCTTAATTGATGGATGATGGAGAAAAACTAGATATTGAAGAGCAGATAGTGTAGTGCCACATGACAGTGGCTTGCTTTTGATTTTTTGTCATGAAAATTCAAGGTGCAGTTTAAAGGGACAATGAAGAGAATCTAAATTTTTTTCATAAATACACTGAAACAGATTGTTGGCAGACACATGTCACTATCCACAGAGCTCTAGTATTCTAGTGATGACAGGATAAAGCTATGAAAAACAACTGCTGCCTTTCTAATGGAAAAAAAACCTCTCACACATGACTATTAAGTGAACTACACATTTTTATATTTCTCCAGTAAAATTACCTATGTAGTATTGAAGAAAAGCAGGAACAAGAGAAAGGGCAATTTATCTATCTTCCATGAAGGAAAACAGGTAAACAACAGCTCAGTTACCACATCCGTTGGCAACTGGCAGCTGTTAGCTCCTCCCCACACTCTGAAGAACTGGAATGGCTGAAAAATACCAGTGGCAGAATATTTCAAATGGCTGCTGAATGGTGTAAACTCTTTCCCCAATAAATTTAGCTCAAATTCGAAAAAAAGTATTTTTAAATGAAAAATCAAAATATTGGGTATATATTACACTGAACCCCACCCCCACAGATAAAAAAGAAAGTGAGGAAAAAACCAAACTGCCTTGTCTCTTTGCAGCTGAAACTTAGGTCTGTTTTCAGCTCTTTGTCTGGGATTTTTTTTTAAGCACCTGTTAAGCTACAGAAAGCTAAGGACCTTCTTCAGAAGGATTCTGCCCTGTGCTCCCCAGTGTTCTCATCCAGTAGTAACAACAGATTTATTTAATCATATTTTGCCTTTCCTTTTGTGTTACGGTCACTCCTGAAAATTTGAGAAACTTGTTTGTATGTGGGACCTTATAACTGCACCCAAAATTTCAAAAATTATCACACGAATCTCCCAATAGGTCTGCTAATTTAGCACTGTCCTTGTGTCATACCTGTCCTTTAGCTCCTTGGTGTCTGTGAAACTGTTAGTGTGTTGCTAGCTCTTCTCAAATCTTTTGAAAATGAGATGTGTCAAGCAGTAAAAAGAGTACTGAAGGATTTATTCTTCTGCTCCTATTTACCTTTTCTTTTCTAAGTCAACTGAATTGTGGTTATAAGCACACAGCATTTTTCAAAACAGCTTACAAATTTTGTGGCACTGCAGAGTGGATCTGTCTTCTCATTCCTTCCACTCAAAACATCATGACTTGCAGCACTGACCTGTTCATTACCTCATAAATTTGCATGGCACTATTTATATAAAACTTTTGACAGTCTCTCAATTTGAGTTGCTTGTGGCATTTTAAGATATCATAGCATATCCCATGATATATTAATAACATCAGTGTGGGTGCAGTTTGTCCCTCTTGTCAAATTTAGAGGTTGTTGTCACAGCTGAAGAAGCTCAACTAGCTCCATTTAGCACCTCAGGATTTCATAGTGTCAGGAGATAACAAAAGTTCAAATAAAAGTTGGATACCACACAGGAAAGATCTTCCCTTTAAAGGTCTTGATTTCTCTACTACTGCAAGCTAATTGAGCAAATAATATCCCATAAAAATGCAATTACATACAATACTAGTTGGAAAAGAAATAACAGATCCACAGGAACAAAGAGTAGAACAAATTTCTGAGTGAAACAGATAACATAGTTGAAAAAAACTGATGAGACTTTGGATCAGTTATAAAATTAGTGAAAAATCCAGTGTTATCATTTGTGTAGGGAAATAAGAAACTGTGTTAAAATTTACAAAAAAACCCAAACAAGCTTGAGTTCTGAGTCCTGTCAACTTCAGCTTGAAAAACCAAACACAGATTCATGGAAAGCTACAAGGCACTTTGATTTGCTAGCAGGTGGGGTACTACTGTGATACCAGAGAAGTCTCTTGTTGATTTGGCATAATATAGCCAACCCAACGAACAAACAGCACACTGAAATCTAGAGATGATGTCAAACTAAAGAACTGCCATAGAACAAGGGCATGAAAATAACATGAAAAGCATCAGAAATACTGGGAAGGTATAAAATAAGATTTACCTGGCAAAACAGCAGCTTATTGAGAACAATAAAACAAATCATCATAACATAATCCATAGATACAAAGCAGACATTCAGAAAAAGCAGAGACGTATACTGAAATTAGATTGAAAAATTTATATAACTTGCTCTAGCCCCCTTGTATCTGCAAAAGTATGCTAAACCTGGAAAAATACTGAAAGCAGACAATAAATAAGGTAAGCCTATACTATTACCTATGTACAACACCTAGAGGAGCTACTGGAAAGGAAATCATAATTTCAGTGACATATTCCTTAGCATCAGTCTAATTCCTTATCATCAATGTTAGATACTTCATTCCCTGTATACAAGAAATTCCTGTCAAGCAATTTTAGAAAAGTGCAAGGAATACAGGATTAGTTCAATAGCAATTCCAAGATTCATCTGCTCACACACTACACCATGGACCAAGTTAACTGTACTCTCTCCCTCAAATGGAACTGATGAGAAAATACACATGAGGAGGGGAGTGGTGGTGAGGTGGAGGGTGGCATGGTGGAATATCAAAGAATCAGACACCTTAATGAACTGATCTAGAGAGAAAGAATTCAAAAGAGAACATCATCTAAAACCAAAGGGTTTAGGCTTCCCAATTTACAACAAATATAGTAACGACTGGCAAACACTTCAGTTTACAAGGAGAGTTAAAAGAGACTTCAGATTTCCTGTGAGAAAAATAGGATGGAACTGCAGAAAGAAAAAACACAGCAAAGCAATGCCCTATTGTGTTTTGTGAAGGATGCTTGTGAGTGCTAAGAGCATGTAAACAGCAGTCCTGGCTATAGTAGGAATAACAATAACACACTGTTAGTAGCTTTTCCACTGGATTATTATCCATTGTGGACACTCTGAGTGTAGGCAACATTCACTGATAAAATCTATTGGATCAGAAATTCCTATCGTGAATACATTATATCAGGGTAAACAAGGTTGGTTAAGAATATCCTTTTAAAATAATTTTTTATTCCTCTTATATGTCTTTAATTCTTGCAGTGGATTTGCACCTCAAAATGCACTGCCAGGGCTTGAAAGCAGCTACATCTATACCTGCTCTACACAAAGAAATTGTCCCTAACCCCTTTTTGCAAACCACTTCAAGCAGCATGTTACCTACCACATACGACACCTTCAATTTCCTCTTGGAGAGACAGCTTATTCCCTCCTTGTGTCCTCCCTTGGTTGTTGACACAAAACCTGACAGTCCCCAATCCTCAAGTCAATGAAAACTCATTGGCAGTGGGCCATCAGTTCCCCTACTTTCCCACAGACTGAAGTTCTTTTAGAGTTTTCCACTTTTCAAAGGTCGTTTCAGACTTAATGCTGAAAGAATATGAACTTCTAACACAGTGTCAAATATAGTTAAAGTTTAAAAAACATCACCAAAGAAATAGGAAAAAGTTTCTGTTCTGCATTTTATAACGGTGCCCTCTGAACAAATCACATTATTCTGTGACTGTTTTTTGAGCATTCCCTGCCAGCTTTCTGAGGAGCTTTCTAATTCCCTCAGGACAACTACCCAGCCCGGGCAGATCTGTGCTCACAGGACTGCTGGTCGTTAGAGGCAGCTGCATCTTTTGGTACTACAAAGACGACAAGTGGTCCTGGTCAGGAAAGCAAGCATAGCACGTCCTCTTTAGACTACACAGAACAGGCCTCAATCCAGGGCAAATAGCTGAGAACAGAATTAAAGAACATTCCCAGAGTAAAAAGAGAGATTTTCTGTCCAAAGAGAGTTTAGGATTTAGACTTTGTCATTCAGATATATTTAAACGAACATATCTTCCAGTATAAGCTAACTACAGGAAAAGATGATTTTGAATAAAAATAAACATGGGAGAAAATTCTCCACAAAATTATCTTCCAGTTTTGCTTTGAGGAATTAAGCTAAAAGCTCACACTCTTCCACTGTATTACAAAGATATGATAATAGCTTGGCTTGATACATTGAGTTTCTAATTTATCATAGCTCTAAACAGGAATTAATAGTACAAATTAAAATCTCCTGATTTAATTTAATTTAATTGATTAGCTAGTTTAAATTTACCCAACTACATAAATGAATTTTCTGTTATCTTAATTTAACATTAGAAAGTAGAATACATATAAGAATTAAACTCACATTGACCTTTTAATGACACAGAGACTAATATCCAGCTTTTCATACCAATTGCTCAGATACAATTTTTCATTGCAAGCAGGAAAAAAAAATGAACACAAAAACTCCAGTGATGTCAATTAGCACAATTCTGGTTCACTGAAAACCAGAAAGTGCCAGTTTTGATCCTAATGCTACAGATGGATCCCCTGTAGGAAGGAACACTGCTCTCTCCTGAAGCAATATAAAAAAGAAAGAATATAAACTCCTTAACCATCCTAGTTTTACACATGACAGATTTATACAGAGAAAAAGTGTTGTGTGCTGTCGAACTCAGATCAATATATGCCTGCCTGTTAAGGTGCTGAAGAACAAATGGAGAGAGATAAGGCTATTTAAGAAGTTTAAAGCTATCTAAAGAATTTGTGGAAATAACTTCAGCCTTTCCAAAATAGTCACACATGTTTGTTTATTTTTTGAGAATTTAACCCTTCTAATTGGCTTTATTCCCAAATTTCTAGATACAGTTATCAGAAAAAATAACAAGATTTAATTTTTTCATTAAAATACTTAGTAACTTTGCATGATTTTACTTTTAAATATTGCACTGTAGCAATCAGTAAAAATTAAGTTTACTATTTAACAAGTCAGTAAAAATGTGTGCTGGGTTTGAAGGTATTTTGTGGGATAAAATGCAGCCTAAGCAATAAATATTAACCTGATAATTCTACTTGTACACATATTATGTTAAATTAACTAAAGCACATAAGTAAACAGAGGAAAGAAAATAGTTTTCTAAATACCGTGACTGTTGCATCGTGACGTTTCCACGAGTCGATTGTTTTGGTCGTAGCACGCCATGGCCTGGTAACGGTAGCCTTGTCCACATTCCTTAATGTCTCCTTGTACCTTCATTCCTAGCAATACTTCCATCTTACCCTCTGGTAAAATACAGTCTGACCAATTTCCCACAGGCTGAGCACTGTACTTGTCACACGGACAAAACTGATTCTCAATCAGAGGATACAACTGAGAATTTCTGCATTTATCCTTTTTCTTACTTTTTCCTAGAAAGAAGAAATAGTTGTTTCAGCAAGTTTGTATCGGTTTACATTTTTTTTTCCCAAAAAATTTCATTTAGACTTCTGTAACAAGTGCTTGCAATCATATACATATGCTTAACATTACTTGCACTAATCTTCATTCATTTAGGTTATTGACTTGAATTTCTAAAAGTAGTAGATACTTACAATTTGCTCAAAGGCAATGCCTTTCTTTTAAAAAGACACAATCAATGTTTACTTTGAATAGAAATGCTTGGGGAGTACAGTTTCAAACAGTTAGCAATTAATCAAATATACCCTTTTTCTCTTATTTCATCAGGAGTGTGCAGTTCAATAACAAGATTTCTGTCTGGGTCAAGTTATCTCAAGTTGAAAGTGCAGAAGGAAGTAATATGCATCTTTGTTATACTAGTACCTTCTTTCAACATGTCAAAATTCTTTAAGTTAAATATTTTTTATAGTACATTTGTTAATAATTACCATTCTCCCCTCTAATAATCTCCTTCTATGAATTTGTTTCTATTCAACTCTTTTCTTGTTTTCCTTCCTTAACTGGAGCATAACCATCCACTCAACTTCCCCTTCCCATTAAAACTATTTTTAATCTTCTCTTTGGTAAAGTTTGCTTAGTTTTCCTTTCCATACCAGACAGTTCATATAAATTAATGTAGTAGTCTTTGAAAAAGTAGTTTTAAAAAGGTTTGTTACTTAGATATAATTAATATTCTGTAGCATTTTCCTTGCTATTCAAAACAAGGCACTGGACACAACTTTGCAGCATCCTTAGTTCTTATATTTCCTACTGTCTTTATTTAGAACAGACAAAAGGTACCTCAAGAAAAGTTTATCATTCTTCTGACAACACAACATCTCATTAAATGTGCATTTCTCCCCCTCCTTTTCTCTGGAAATAATTATGAATTTACTCCAAGCTTTACATGTTAGCCTGTAGCATTGTACATGTTCTCTGTAGCATTGCCACAGAAAATACACCACAGCACATATCACAGTCTTAGCAAGTTTGAAGGGGTTACAGCTAAAGACAGGAAGTATCACAAAGTGTTATTAGTGGTAGGAGAATCTGTACTTTCTTGCTTAAAAAAAAAAATAAAAATACTGTTAATGGGGGGTTTATTTTCTTTGTGGAAGCAAACCTGGCATAAAGTTTACTGGAATTATTAGTCAGTCACAGTGAGGTTTCTTGAATTTCATGAATTATTCATTGTCCACTGGTCTGATTTACAGGGGGATGGAGTGGGGGATAGGGTTTGGATCCTATCACATTTTTTCTGATGCTGCTAATGGGCACCCCCCCTTAGCTAGCTTTCCTCCACAGCAGACAATACAGACTAATTGGGAGAGAGTGGCGTGGCAGAGGCCAAGGCTCACTCTTGAGGTTTCAATTATAATTTAGAAGCACAGCATTTTTTTTTCATTTCACGCAGAAGAAACAATAATTTAAAAAAAAAACAAACCAACAAATTAAAAACAAGTTGAAGAAAAAAAAAAGTGTTTCTAAGTGGAACAGTGTCTATTATGTGGAAAAAGGAAAAGTTTGTGGTAAGGGTTTGGCCATCACTGGAAAACCTTTTTATTCTGTTAACTAAAACCTCAAGAAGTTTCATGGGACACAAAATAAGAGCATTAGTACTTGTGTCAAGAAATAAGGTAGAAAATTAGGCAATGTGTTGCCTCATGTGGTGATCTGCGCTGCTGGATTTAGGCAATGGAAGAACAAAGAACAAAAAGAACTTGGAGAGCAAACATTCAACCAGAAAAAGGACTGGCTTAATCATAAATCTGACTGCAGCTAAGAAGTTCAAAAGAGGTAAACCAAAGTTTAAGGTTGAAAATAGTGGTCTATAGCAAAAGGCTGAAAAACATTCAGCTGCCATAGTGATTCTAAATGCACCAAAACACCATCCAAGAAGGAAGCCCTGTTTTATCCAAGACCAGATGTGGGAAGAGGAAGGCAAGTAGGTTAACACTCTATCCTGTTAAGGTGAGATGATTGTTACTTGTCTGTTAAAATTTTTTAAAAATTTATGAAATATATAACTACATTTGTAAAAAATCTTGGCATCTTGTGTTCCCCATCTTCTCTCTAGCCACTTACTCATAATTAAGTCTCTGACATATAGCAGGAGTTTTTTCTCCTGGATGCTGTTTCACTAACAGTATATAAAGCATGACACTGCATCTGCTTTCTGCCACTATGACAAATGCTTGTCATAAGGGAACCTCAGAAATCTTCAGGTTTTAAACAAAACAGTATTAATAATTAATAAAAGAAGCATTATTTTTCTGGTTACTCTTACCAACAAGAGTGCGTTTTCTTGTCCTGACTCCTCCACAGTCCCCATTACAGGGAGAAAATTTTGACCAGTTCGTAAACTGACAATCATCTTGGCAGGGAATCTGGCACATCTGTGTTAAGGGTGGTAATGGGCCAGCATATTTAAGGCACTCACTGATGTCTGCTTGTCCTCCGTCTTGTCTGCGACAAGTAATTGCTGGAAGCAAAAAGGGATGGATTCTAATTCAGCATTTTTTGTATGAATGTCTCTATTCAATTTAGTAACCAACAATATTCTACCACAAAAACACACTGGAAGCCCAGAATACCTATATAAAAACTTAATATTTGCCACTAGTTTTACCTTGAATGAGTACATTTGACATTTCCGATTTTTTTGAGATTTTGTTTAAATTAGTTTATAAGGACTTACCAGGAAAATAAAAACTTACAGACAACTGTAAATATTATAAAGGTTGCACCATGTTATCCACACCTGTTATACTGCTTTACAAAGACACAGCCTACATCTCAGACATCAAAAAACTTGTAATATCATTTTAAGTAACTGAATTGTGTATAAGTTATAAAGTTTTACCAGCAGAATGTATTTTAGAAAAAGGGATAGGCATAAAATTTAGAAGCATAGTTGAATTCTGGATACTTCTTAACCGCTTACAACTATTGATGCCTGATGTTCATCAGTTCTTCTTTAGTCTTGAAAAAGGGTTGAAGAACAAAGCATGTTTCTTGGGAGTCAAGGATCAGCCAATAGGGGTACAACTTTTTAGAACAGGATAGCCATGTCCTGAATAAAAGCTTCTTACTTAATAAGAAAAAAAAAAAAGTTCCTTAAGAAAATTTCAGGTCACACAAAAGGAAACAGTTGGAACATAAGGATGTACAAAGAATAGGGATGTTTCATTAATATAGTCCTTAACAATGACAGAATGGTTAATGTTGGAAGGGACCACTGGAGGTCACTTGGACCAACCTCCCTGCTCATGCATAATCCCCTGGAGCGCATTGCACAGGACTGTGCCCAGAAGGCTTTCAAATGTCTCCAGGGAAGGAGGCTCCACAACATCTCTGGGCAACCCGTTCCAGTGTGTGCTCTCCCTCAGAATAAAAACGTTCTTCCTCATGTTCAGGTAGAACTTTTGTGTTCCAGTTTATGCCCATTGCCTCTTGTACTACTACATGGCACCACCAAGAAGAGCCTCTTCATACCCTCCCCTCTCGGTCTTCTTGAGTCTCAACAGGCACAACTCCCTCAGCTTTTCCTCATAAGAGAGATGCTCCAGTCCCTTAATCATCTTTGTTGCCAGTGGACCTGCTCCAGGAGCTCCATGTCTCTCTTGTACTGAGGAGCCCAGAACTGGACACAGTATTTCAGACGGGGCCTCACTAGGGATGTGTAGAGGTTCAGGATCGCCTCCCTTGACCTGCTGGCAAGGCTCCTCCTAATGCATCCCAGGGTACCGTTGGCCTTCTTGCCCACGAGGATACACTGCTGGCTCATGGATAGCTTGTTGTCCACTACAACCCCCAGGTCCTTCTCCACAGAGCTGCTTTTCAGCAGGTCAGCGCTCAGCCTATGCTGGTACATGGAATGCAAGACCCTGCCTTTGCCTTTTTTGAATTTCAGGTGATTCTTTTCTGCCCACCTCTCCAACTTGTTGAGGTCCTTCTGAAGGGCTGCAAAGCACTCTGGGTATTGGCCACTCCTCCCCGCTTTGTGTCATCAGTGAACTTGCTGAGGAGGCACTTTATCCCTTCATCAAAGTCAACAATGCCCTATTATTGTTTCTCATGTGTATTTTTTTAAACATGGTTGCCTATCTATTTTTCTGTCACAGGCCTCAGTAAACCAAGCTTTATTTTCTTTCCTAAAATAACATAAAAGTTGTTACATAGTAATAAGATTGGAAACTTCTAGTTGTTTGTTCACACAATAGAATTATATTTATGCTTCTTGGCATCTGACAGCGTAAAGTAGCTCAAGACTGTGAAATAATTCAGGTCATCAATTGTTGCAGTAACAATGCATATGTATACATATAGGGGGAATATAACTTTTTAGATCACACTCTATAATTTAAGCATAGCACTTCAATTGTGCTTACAATAATTGTTTCATTAGCGTGTGAATTTAAAAAAAAAAAATCAACTTCAACTGTTGGAGAAAAGGGGGTTTGGATGCAAAGTTTCAAATAAAGCGGAAAACCACCTATGACTGGGGAAGCAAAGAGGCAGGCACCCATCTCTTTTATGTGACAGAACATGAGGGAATGGCATGATGCTATGTCGGGGGGAGTTTAGTTTAGATATTGGGAAAGGGTTCTTCACCCAGTTGAAACAGGTTCCTCAGGGACTGGTCACCAAGCATCAAGCCTGCCAGAGTACAAGACGCATTTGAACAACCACTCTCAGGCACATGGTGTGATTCTTGGGTTTGTCCTGTGGAGAGTCAGGAGCTGAAATTCAATAATCCTTGTGGGACCCTTCCAACTCAGGATATTCTATGATTCTATGAATATGTCCTCCAGGAGGAAAAAAGGAAAAATAGCTGAGGAAACTTTTTTTATTGCTTTAAGGTAATTGTAATGGTCTTGATGACCCACATGTTTCATTTCGAGACCGTGTGCCTACTAAAACATATCCAGAGGTCCCAAGGGCATTGTTTTTGCATCATGTATGTGGTAAAATACTGTGAAGCGGGGATGGGGGTGGTGCTGCTGTTTTTTCTGGGATGCTAAGAAAACAACTTCCCTGATCCTTGACTGCCCTTTGGAGCAGGGCTGCCAGCATGTTTGTAATAGGCTCAGTACTGCATTAAGTTGTGCTTACTAGAGGACAGTCCAGCTGCACATTGTCTAATACAATTATTCTGTCAGCCCCTATTAGTATTGGTGTAGTTTACATGAAGAAGTCTTTTTTTTTCAAATATAATGATTCAATGAGCAAAATCAAATATTTAAAAATTGAAAATCCATACTATAGGATTTCTACAATTACACAAATATTTTGGAAAAACACAATAGTAGTCAAACTACTATCTTCCAATAGAAGCTTAGGCTATGGTGTTGGATTCTTCTGAGATACTCTTCTCTGCTAATAGCACACATCAGTTTCCCCAAGGAAAAAACATAGTTCAGACTAGTTCTACCATGTGGAAATTAACAGAGGTCAAACCCAAATTCTCTGTCTTGAGTTTGACTTTGACATGTGCACACATCAGCAAAACTAATTGCATTATCTTCACTGCGTCCTCAGGGAGCTACAGGCCACTATTTTTAGCAATGAAAACTACACTATAGCCAAGGGCTAAAAGATGGTCCACTAATTAATCAATAACTTTTAATAACTTTCTTCAAAAGTTTAATACCTATTCAACATACTGCTTCTCCACCTAGTCCTTTGACAAGACATAAATATTGTTCATTCATGAACATTCTTTCTTTCTAGCTAAATTGGCTTTTTCTAAAGCCAATATTTTTTTCCCTCATCTTTCCTAGTTATTAAATGTTACTCCATGTGCAGATATCCACTCTGTCATAAATGTTTTCATACTCATATTAATGCATTTAATTTACATCAGGCAGACCCAGGTGAAAAGCTCTCCTGAGGATTAACACTTTGGGTTTTTTTCCAGATTAACTGTCAGTTGTACTGTAGCAATCAAAGCAGGAAACCTTTATTCTTGAGACCTAAATATTTCACCTTAATAACAACACAAATTAGAGGACAGCTTGGCATACTGTATCAATTCCTGAATCTTAGTTTTTACAGAGCCTGTCCATAACTATTCATGTTACATCTAATTGACAAGACCTGGATAATTTTCTCTATATTCTATTTTCCTACTGTTATTCTTCATATTCAAGTATCAATGTGAAAGATTTATACTCCTTATGACTATTGAAGAATGGGTATTTTTCTATTACTTAAAGTAGGGATTTTGATAACTGTATAAATTCCATTAATACACTATTTTGGACAGTTAACTGTCTTGACATCTGAAATACTCTTACTGTTAGTGGAGTTACTTTTTCCATTCACAGCCCAATCTGGGCAAACTCATCCCCTGCTGATGAGTTTTCTCTGATCAAACCTGTGGTTCTTTAATTATATTTGGTAGAAGTTACTGAGATTGATGATTAACTCACTATACAGAGAAGTGTCTTCAACTACTATAAAGCCATACCATGACAGGCTAATTATTTTGTCTATACAACCAGGTTATATTTATTACAGACATTAGCAGTAAGTGGAAAGAGCATGGTTCCTCTTTTATTGATTTAAATGCAAGTGATTATTAAGTGAAAAAACAGGAATACAGCTAACAGAAAAATCAAATTTAACATGGAAACCTTTCACTTACAAAATTGTTTTGGTATTTAACAATCACTATCTCCCAGAACAAGGGTGTGAAATAAATGGCAGTCTAAATTTTCTAGACAAAGGACTCTGATGTAATTAAAACTTTATTGGACAGCATTGTTTCCACCAAGTCCCCACAGGGGACTACAGGCTAATATATTTTTTGTTGGCATAATTAAATACTGAGACTGCATTTTAACAAGTCATATTATGTGTGGGTTTATATAAAAACCTTTCCGCTGTTACCATCATTAGCATACTTCACTGAGATTTCACTGAGATGTGAGATTCAGTGACCCTATACCTAAAAATTACTTCATAAATGAAGGTGTTCTATGTCCTTTTTTAATTGTTCAGTATTTTTAACAACAAAAACATTCTTTCTTCAATTCTAGAAAACCAGAATTATTTCAGCACACTAACTTTTTCTTACACCTTCTATCCACATTGCCCAATCTATGATTTCATCTATGTTTATTTCTTCCTCTGTGGGACACAGCAGATTAGACACTGCATGATGAAATGTTTCTACCATGAAGTATCTTAAGCAGGAGCACATGCCCACAATATTGAGAAAATACAAGCCTGTGGAACATAAAGTGCTCTTTATGTTCCACAGAGAATAACAATGTATTTCTGCAAAATAAAGTTGTCTGGAGATTCTGGTTCTTGTGTTGCAAAAAATGCCAAACAAACAAACAAACAAAAAAACACTCATGTAAACACTGCTTTTGAGCAGTAGTCCAACTACTTACTTCAGTATGAATCCTGAAGTTGACCACTGTCCTTTGCAATGACTAAAATATTAACTAGGCAATAGGGCACTCTTATCTGTTAAGTCTTAACAACATTAAAATAATAGTTTATAGTTCCATGAAGAGCAGCACTCCTTCATAATTTTGTCTTCTTTCCTGTGCTTTCAATAAGGGCATGAAACTCCCACAAGAGCAATCTCCCCCACCTCCATAAGCGAGGCCTGCTTGACTGAAGATGGAGGACAGGGCTTTTCACCACAGGTTCTACCTCCAAGCCTCCCTGTGGCACAAACAAGCCTGAAAGGCCTCTGTGTGTGCTAATGGTCATCCTGAGAAACTTCCTCCCATTGTCTGTCTTTCAAATAAGTCTACAGACACCCCATGAATGAAGAATTACAAGAGCTCGGGATCAGGTCTGTAATAAAGGCCAGTCCCCAGTGACATCAAGTATGGCTATCCAGGCATTTTCTCTGACAGCCAGGTTACTTTAACTTCTATTTAAATTTACAAATAACCTTCCTCTTTCTATTACAGAATATGCTGACAGATTTCACAATTTTCACCCCATTCCTCCTACAAAACTCCGAGGAAAATTCATGGTGGCAAGGACTGCAGGTTGTGCATCCTTCTGCAAATCTCTTTCGGTCACTGGGATAGGTCTTACCATGTGCATCCATCCATATACACCATGATGAGATTAGGCTATTGCAGTTTGGGCACTCAAGCTTCTCATCTGCTACATGTCCTCTTTACTAGCATTGGGATGCCATCCAACAAACCCTACTTAAATTTGAAGGAGCTACTGGTGAAACAAGCCGTTTTAGTAACTTTCCTAGGTTTTCCTATACAATTTCAAAGGGATTTGAACTGTGTTTTTAAGTTTCTTCAAAGTCATCAAAGCTGAGGTTTACTAACATCAATCTAAGATGAGTATAACATAACACATATCTGCCTAAGTTGTTCACAATTTCAAACTTCATTTTTCTATCTCATTGAGCAGACTACTAATCTGAAATTAGATCTATGAGCTAATAAATGCCAGCCTTAAAAATACAAAGTAATATCTCTCAGCACACCCTAACCCTAATTTCTCTCACTGCCCCATCAAATATTAGTAGCTTGGGTTTGTTGAGGATTTACTTTCTCATTCTAGTTTTTGGTTGGTTGTAGTTGTTTCATTTTTATTTTTTGTGGGAGGCATTTTGTAATTGCCAACACTGTGCATCTCCCTCCTGGGCTTCAGGTGACTCATTAAGACATCTGATCAACTTACTCTTGCTAACTGAGAAACAGCTTATGAAAATAAACACAACATAAATGTTGCAGTAAAATATGGGGGGTTTCTACATTTCTATATAGAAAATATTCTATATTTTTCTATCTTTCTAGTCTATATTACAGAAAACATTTCTATATTTTTCTATATTTCTATATTTCCTTTTTCTTGAGGTCAAAAGGAAGTTTCAACTCTTTGCTGATGAACCTATCATTGTCTCTTGAGAGTTTTGAAAAGACAGAAGTCTTAAGTTGCTTCAATTCTGTAATACATTCCTGCCCTGCTAAAAGGCACTGTTAAAAGGCATTTTATCAGTGATAACAGCTTCAGATTTTCATTCATCATAGAAATTCAACACAACTGTCATGACTACCTGCCTTCTTCAAATAAAGTTCATGCCTACAACAATGAATTTGCTGCTCACATATTAAGTGCTATGTTACTATGCTTAGGATTAGGTATAAATGCTTGCCCATTATTTGCATGAATAGCTAATAAACATGCTTTTCTAAAAAAAAATAAAGAAATTCTTTTTTTAAAACAAGACTCAGAAAACACCAAACCTTTTTATTCTCTTTCCCCTGCTTTGACCCAAGCTACAGTTTTGTGATATTCATTAAAACTGACATGATTTGTAACAAAACCTTCATTATACAAGACAGATAGAAACAGAGCTGTCTTTAACAATGAATCACAATTCTAAATTTTTTGATTCACCCAAGTATCTCTTTTGCCAAGAAGGACCAAATGTGATAAAAAAGCTGAAGAATGGAAGTGTAAGTAGTAAAGCTGTGATATATAGCAAGGCATGCATATGCTCTAGTTACAGACTCTTAAGATCTAATGAGTCACTTTTAATGATTCCTAACTTCCAGTTTTTTCCTTTAAATTTAATTATCTTTCTAACTAAAATATTAACAGTAACAGACTATTTTGTTCAAAACAAAGTGCTAATGAATGCATGGTCAGATATGCCTTTTCCCTGTTCTTTCTTATTTAACACATTTGCTGATACGCGTGTTACACTGTTTGTGCGTGGGCCATCAGACCAGAAATAGGACAAGCTGATAGCAATGGCAACATCCCTTAGCACTGAAAAAGAGAACTGAGAACTCTTCCCACATACAAGAATGCAATTACTTGCTCTACTGAGTATTGACATGAAATGAAAGGACAATCCACAGGATATCAAAGGGCAGAGATTACTTCTATAAGATTATTGCTTCACTCTGTCATCAAAAGTAAATTAGCACGAACAGATGAATGAATGTGTGATTTTTACATTCATGAGTGCCAGAAATTTGAAAGAGAACTCTTTCTCTATTGAATAAGAAATGCTACTATGTCAACAATATGATCAATATTTTTACAGAAATCACCAACAAACAGTTAAATGTGCTGTTCAAAATATCTGCATTCCAGTAGCAATTATAAATGCAGTATCAGAATGTTATACCAAATGGATATTTCAGTGCTTAGCATTTCCTGGTTTTGGGGTGGTTAAAAGGACTTGCACGGTAGTAGCTCAGTCCTCTCTGTATCTACATCATAAAATATTATTCAAATAAATAATTTATAGTACAGATTTTTTTAATGATATATTATCAATCAAAGTTTTTCATGGCCTGTAGAAACTTTATTTATGAGAATCCAAGTATGCAGGAGGGAGACATAAATTAGCAGAGAGAGGGGACGAAACCTCTTCCAGAATCTTTCTTCAGAAACCGGTAAAATCTTTCTAACGCTGTCCAGGGCAGAGCTCAGTCAGACAGATGCCTGCTCTCAGGTCAATCTCCCTTCAGTTAGCACTTTGCATCAAATCAACTCTTGTGCAGGGAACCAAACAAAATAATGTATTTTGCTAAAAATTCACACATGACAATTTTCATGGAAGAATCTGGAATGTAAGAGGGGAAAGGGAATGTGTTGATGCCCTGTGTAGAAGATAACCTACATCAAACAAACAAAGAACGCTATTCATTCAAAATGCAGTTTTCTGATGTGTGAAGTAACTGATAATCTCTAGAATTACAGAAGTGCGTTTTCCAAAATGAAATTTACTTTTCTACAAAAATTCAACTTTTACTTCCAAATCATATTAATTGTAAAGGTAAAATATTTTATTTGTCTCAATCTAAGGAAGAGCTGTACTAGTTTATTTAGCTCCTCCAGGCTATCAGTTTACATTACTGAGGACAAAAGTAACAGATATATTCAACACATTGTGAGGTATTAAAACACTGAGACTTGATACATAACATATCTGTGTTTGAAACTTAGATTTTAATTTACACCACTTACATAAATGGGAAAAATACCGGGCAAAAAAAATCTCTGTCTTTAAGTGTCCCTGTAATGTTACCACTGCAACAGCCTAAACAATATTTAGATTCATATTTAGATATTTGGACTGAGGCACAAACAAACTGGTTATCCAGCTGAATAACTAGTTCTGTGAATTCTACAATAAAATTTATACATGGCATATATTTAAAAAAAAACAGGAGCAAACAAAATCTTCCTTTCTAATGGTTTATCTCAGAATTATTGACAGGATTCTATCAAAACCACCTGCTTTCTTCAGGCTTAGCTGCAGCAGGGGTTCCTAATGAACGATTACTGATCCTACCACTTTATCACATTACACTAGAGAGCTACTACCATTATATTTGCTTGTAGGAACAAGATTACTGTTTGAATATAGCATCTTTCAAAAGATCAAACTCTGTGTAGTACCAAAGAGAAATTCTGCCAGACTGTTCTACCAGATTTGAAAACTGCATGCCCAGTAATTCCAAAATCATGTATTATTCCATATGTGTGTGCCCTGCACATGATTTGAGTTACATTTAAAAAAAAAAAGAAACTCTCATGACAGGAATAATAAAACCCAATCTGCATGCAGTACAATTAGCTATCTTTCCTTATTAACTGGCTTTGAGGAAAAGTCAAGAGATTTAGATACTACCATGTAAGTACAGAAGACAACACTTTGTACTATCTGAACTCCTACCTTCTGTCTAACACAGAAATCTTATTTCTTCAGTGTGCAATTTGAATATATCCTCCAGAGCTGCTAGAAATAGATTGCATTGTGATAGACCTTTGAAATAATTACCACAGCCAGAAGTCTTTTGTGTTAGTAGGCAATTCCTTCAGGTTTCAATGCTTTCAGGCAATGCCTTCAGGTGGTAAGCCCTAAATTGATCTCCTGTAACACTTTTTTTAGTAAGCGGTAGGAGCTACTAGCTTAAGATTTACTCTATGACTTTTTTAAGTATACCATAACCTCCTTTAATACTGCAAGGAAGTTAATGACCTGAACATTTCACTTCTGCAGTTAGCAGTGTCCTTGCTCAGGAATGCTGAGCCAATAGTGCTTCAATAGATAGGAGTTTGCACTCAAAAACTGGCAAAGGAGAAAAATCTTCCTGGAATTCAAGGTTGACTAGTAGTTCAAAGCAATTCAATTACTGTTACACAGTAAGAAGGAATTGCATCTTAAAAACCCTTCTCCTGACTATATTTACAGAATTTCAGATGCACAATTCTGTTAAAACCACTGCATTCTCTATGAAAACAGGTGAGAGTAGAACTGTATTTGGATGCAAAAATTATTTGCTATGAAATGGAAATGGTGCAAAAATGTCTGGATTGTTGGGCTCAAAGGGTCAATGGTTTCCAAGCCCAGCCAGCAGCTGGTTAAGAGTGTTGCACCTCAGTGGTTAATTCCAGGAGCAATTCTGTTTAGCCCCTTTATCAACCTGTACAGAAAGCATCCTCAGCAAGTTTGAGGACAATGCTAGTGTGAGTAGTCAGTTCCTGGAAGGTAGGGCTGCCGTTCAAAGGACCTTGACAGCCTGTAGAAATGGGCTGGCACTGAACTTTAATAGTATAAATGCAAAGTCCTGCATCTGTCATGCTCCTATTGCTCTCTGTGACTACCTTAATTTGAGGGCATAGAGAAGAGATAATCAAACTGTTCTCAGAGATATGCAGGGAAAGGGTGAGGGGTCACAGACACAAATTGCATCAGGGAGCAAGTGTCAGAGAGGCTGCAGGATCTCCATGCTGGCAGATTCTCCAAACATACTGAGATATGGCCCTGAGCAACCTGTTCTAGTCTGAGTGGGATTTAACTTTGAAACTGGCACTACTCTGGGTAGAGGGTTGAATAAAGGACTTCCAGAATTTCCTCTCAGATGAAAATTATTGTAGGGTTCTCCAACCCTAAACTTTCAAACAAACACAGGGTGCAAAAGCCTTTTATTCTGTCTAATGGATATACTCATAAACATGTCTGCACATCCTTACCATGAAAAATGTCACATTTTCACAGGTGAATTTACACCTTTTCTACAAAAAGAAGTATGTAAAGTCAGCCATCCTTTTCTTCTTCTTTTTGAAAACATACTTGCTACAAACACCTCTGAAAACTTGATTTAAGTAAGGATGGTGAAAAAAACTGAACAAAAAATATCATAAAATTAGTGACTAATGTGGTGTCTATATTTCAAAGTAAATCAACACTGATATTTTCTGAGTAAAACATTTGACAAATATCAGTTATGATTCACCTTGCCATACTAGCATTCAGTATTTTCCTTTGCTGATGAACATAAAGGTAGATAAATTAATATTATGTTATAATGACTAAAAGTTTAGGCATTTCCCACACCAGTGCAGCTATAGATTTCTAAGGAATAAATTACAGAAACAAAGGGTCTAACCTCTTGCTTGTAGCCCAGGTCCACAAGTCTCATGTGCTCCCGGACTGTCTTGGCGCACATACCATGGTACGAGCTGGCACCTGCGCCATTTGTGGGTCTTCCACCTGAAATGAGAAGGGAAGTAATCAGCTTCAAACAATCCATCTACATTTGTAGCCATTAAACTTGAGGCAGCACAAGTGCTAGAAACTACCATAAGCTGTTGCTTGTTATTACTAACTGGACACAGACAATTCACAAAAACCAGTAACAATACCATAAACTTATCCCCATTTCTGTTAACTTTTTTTCTCCTTTTAGGATGAGGCCACTTAGGACACAGTGAAGAAAGGTGGAGGCAAAGGAGGGAAGAGAAAGTAAACCATATATATTTTCAAGGATTTCAAAGCATGAAGGTACATTAACACTACCTAACAAATACACAGCGAATACATTAACACAAAGCACTAACACAGTTATAAGAGATATGAGAAAGAAATTTTAAAAAAGAAAACTATACAGAACAATAAAATTATATGAATTGAATACCCATTTAACAGAAGAACTCCTTTGCGATGGATTTATATCTGAGCATGCTCTGACTATTTTACAAGTCAATAAGATGACATGCTAAAATTTGAAAAGGGGACTTAGCGAAGGGACACTAGCAGTTCATAAAAACAACTTGGACCCATTAAGTAAGGATGAATTTTAAACACTATCATGTCCTAATAAACCTCCCCTCTTTCCCACTTTCTTTACTTCCTGTCTTTTTTCCACTTATATGAAGCAAAAGTGTGTTGAAGTTTCCCAAATACATTCCAGAGATAAGACTCCAGGATTAAGGCAATATTGGAATTGTCTTTTGGCAGTAAGTACTGTCACATGAAAAGTGAATTTCTTTATCTTTTCCTTCTTTTCCCCAGGTCTTTTCTTCCTCCACTCCCTTAGGTATGCCTCGCAACACAACAGTAAATGGAGCAATTCTGCTTTGCTTGAGCACAAACAAGTCTTGGAGCTACAAAGATAAAGTAGGATGAACAAAGTTTTAGGATTTTTATTTTGTTTTCTCAAATTTACAAGGGTAAAGTTGTCACAACAAGCAAATTCCTTTGCTAAGCTTCATTTGCCAAATGCTATTCCAGAAGAAGAAATAAGAAGCAAAAAAGAACGGCAGCTACAATAAAGTAGCTTTGGTCAGCTCTTCCCTGGCTGGAATTTTTTTCTACACAAAAAGTTTTTTCTTAAATACGTTATCACAGAGGCGTTACTAAAACTTCTAATTGGCCCTCCTCCTTGGTCTGCACCAGGAAGTCTGCCCTGGAGCCATCCATCATCGGCTCCCAGGTGGGGAAAACCACATAAACCTATGACAAGTTTCACTGCAATTTGCCTCTATGGGACAGCAAACGAAGTAAGGCACGAGCCAACTGCGTGTGTGAGTCCATCTGCTGCAGCATGTGTGCAGGTCAGAAAGATGTTAAAAGAAATGTACAGAACATGTGTTTAGTATTAGTTCATGTCATGAAATATAAATGACCTCATCTACCACTCTCTAACAACTCTTCTTTCTTCTGCTCAGCACATTGTCATGCAGTTCAGATACTGAAGATACTGAAGAGATGAGAAGCAGCCAGCATTTTAAGAGATAAAACTCTGACTCTCATTTTGACTAGAAAAAGTTCTTGAGCTCTGTTTCTCTGATGTTTGGATTACTGATTTTGGTAGCTTCCCAATGCTCTTTTAAATCTTCTCATATCTTTTAGTTGCATAGAGTGTGATCTCCGAATGAATTTCCAATGATAATTCTTCCCAGATGATGAAAGCAACACATTTCTTTAATCTCAATTTCTTTTCATTAAAATAAGCCTAAATTCTATTTGTACCTCTGCAACAGAGAGTAGTTTCATAAAACAAAACAAAAAAATCTTTTTATTTTCTCAAGTAAATCTTGAGTAAAAACTAAAACTAGCTGCATCAGAATTTTCTAAACTTTGTCTGTATCAACAGCTAGATCTTGTATGACTAGACCTTCCCACACCACTCAGATGGATTATACAGAACTACTCACAAACTTTCTTAACCAGTGATGGTGGAGATCCCCACCTACTGGAATAGTCTTCAACATTCTGTGGAGAAGATTAGGACAACACAGAGGACACAGGGAATATGGGGATACATTCAATTCTGAACTATCTCAGGGCTTAGATGGATAGAAAGATGAAGGATACAGTGGGTGGCACAGTGTGGCATCAGAACTCAGCTCTCCTGCGGAAAAAAATCTCTCACTCTGCACCCTTTGCAGCGAGTGAATTCAAGTGGGACAGACTTTTGTCCAGGAAGAACTCTTTTGTAACTTTATTACTCCGTACCTATATACAGACTCTCTACTCACCCTGGGTCCCAGCTCTCCAGCCAGGCAGATGTTTCTTTATCTCCCCACATACCACACACATTCATGTGACTGCTTCCAGCCACAGAGAACAACCATGCTTCAAGTGGCTTTCCAGCTTGACCTTGTGGGTTTTTTCACACACACATACTAATATTAGCTCTGGCTAGCTCAGGACCACAATATTTTTGCTTTAGTATTTTCTTCTTCTTTTATCATCCAGGTGGCTGGCGTTGTCCATCCAGCCACTCCTACACTTTCCTAAACGGATAAGATTGCTGTTTGGTGCTTTGGAATCTAGAAAGATAGATTTTTTTTACATGTATAAATGTCAAAACAGATTCTTGGAAAAAATTATCCTGAAAAGTAATTATTAGCTGTTACGCTGTTCCTGCAAAGGAATTGGAACAAAATGAAACAGTGATTCACTATAGGCCCAACCAAGTCAACATATCTGTTCTGAAACCTTGATTTAGATATGCATTCCTTTTTTCTAAATAGTACATGTTAGAAAAGAACCTCCAGTTAAGAAGTGGAATTCAGCAAGCCTTAGAGGTAGTACAGGTTGAAAAATCATGTCTGAGCTATTTCTGGTGGATTGGCTCTCATACCTGTAGCTATGGCAGACAGGAGAAGCTTCACATTCCCTTTCCTCAAACAAAGAGTCTGGGCACTCTCGACCACCGTTGGCGGGGAGCTGGATGATGACTCGGTGACGGGATTGCTTCCTTACTGTGACACCCCCTGCAAAGAGCACAAGAGCTTGTTTCTCCTGCTACTATATAGGGATGACAGTACTTAGAGGGAAAACAGGACTTAACAGGTATTTGAACTGATTGCTATAATATCGACATGCTATTTTGCCCATAAGCGGAAAAATTAAGACTAATAGAAAAAATATTTTAGTTTCAGCTAGAGGCCAGGAAGCAGAACTAAACATAAAGCAATAGCAGCAATAGTGAAAAAATGACTGAACAAATGAACAGACAGCTGAAATGAATACACAGTTCAAGCGAACAAAAATTAAACCAGCTCAGTTTGCTGCTACACTTTCCAGTTTGAAGGTATAAGCTTGCCCTAATCATTTGCATGTAAAACCAGAGACAGAAATTCCACTCTAGAATTCCTTTGCAGTTTACAGCTTTTAATTATTATAGTCATTCATTATTAATGATAAACAATAAATAGTTTCTACAGGAATTCTGATTTCAGTCATCTTCGGGTATCAGTTCTTCAGGCAGAAAATTAAGAGAAAAGCTACAGATTCCACGGCAATGCCTAATACAGAAAAACTGTTAGGTAAAAATCTTGGATTATTTTTTTTTTCAGTGAGCAGTAGAGCGGACATTTGGCTGACTTGGTTGATATCAGCTTTGGATGGGTTATTACAGCAGCTGCAGCTTGTCTGAACACAGAAGAGTGCTGGACCACAGCCAAGGAACTGTAATTAGGAGCAGGCAGTAGGAGAATCCCAGTGGTGGCTCTCCAGCACCTGGCTGCTTTTCAACACATAGGAAACCCTTCACTCCCGAGTCAAACAGCTCTAGGAGATGCCAAGAGGTGTCACAAGGGACAAGACAGACATGCAGCCCAGCAAAGCTACTGACCAGCTTGCTGACACAAATGGGTAAACCCTATGAAACAAAAATTGTTTGTGTAGTATAAAAGGAGTTCAACCACTTAATGGACATGATGCCTGTAGTAGTTCACAAATATACTGTTTAATAGAAGTCTACATGCTAGTTTGTAGTAAATATTTGTGAAGATATGCTCATTGCACTGAGAACTTTATTAAAACTCGCAGAAATGAGAACAGGAAAGGATGACATTTTTGTCCAAGATGATCTGCTCTAACAAAAATATTTCAGAAAGAATAATTAATACTGCTGCAAAATAACACACTATTTAATGATTAATAACTATTTCATAGATTCAGATTTAATGGTTTAAATTCTCTGCTCTTTTTCAAAGGTTATGGATTAAAGTCTTCCTAACCCTTTTTTTCATTTGTTAAACAGTAACAGGAATTACTGCAAAAATGCCTTTTTGCTTGTGTCCTTTATAAAGCATATAGAATTGGTCATGGCAATCCAAGTCTGTATGTTTGATGTAACGGTATCTTACATTCTAATAATCTGGTAGCTGTGAGTAATCACCGTGTCCCACACAGGGATTAGCACCCTGTGGAATAGGGTATATTACAGAGTCTACCTGTAATACTACATATTAGAAAAACAACTCCTGTTAAGCTTAAAAAAAGAAATAAGGCATAAAAATGTGGCTAATATTAAGCCTGTAATCACTCTTCAACTTCATGTATGATTTCATGTCTCAACTTCATGTATGATTTCAATGTAATAAGAATTCAGGGGAGACCTGCACTGTTTTTAAGAGCTTTGCCAAGTGTAATAAAATGGTATTGGATTATACGTTTAAATCAGAGCAGCCAGCCAAAATTATATACAATTACATATCTATTTATCTACCTGCTTTTCTCCTGGTATATAAAGCCTCAGTTTTCTGACGAGCAAACAGCCTAAGCTTAAAGATTTCCAAAGCCCAAATCTGTCAATTTTATAATCTGACAATTAAAATACTACAATTGTACAAGTATCTGTTTCGATGTTACATTAAGAGATATGTGTTTAGTCCACGACTAGTTACCTCTTTATCTGTGTAAGACTCAAATGAGAGTTTGTAACATTAGGTAAAATGGGGGAAAAATCTATAAGCAGATGCGTATAGAAAATGTATAGAAAAACTATTATTTTCATCAAAAACTTTATGTCCTCCTTGCAGCTGCTGTACCTGGTATTACATGTCCTCTGTCACAAAGAGATGTGTATCTGCCAAAAGTGACTGTTAGTCTAACTCTACACAATGGATAAAATTACCTTCTTGACATGAAGAAGGACACATTGTCCAGTCACTGAATGGAGTCACAATACAGTCCTTCCTACAGGGAAGCAGACAAGGTCTCACAGTTTCAGGTCGAAGGCTTTCAGGGCATCTAAAAAAAAACGACAAAGAAGCATTATCAAATAAATAATCATTCTGCAGTGAAAGGGTGAATCATGAGAGGTACTGAATGCCTGCAGGCAGATGAGGGCAGTGCTAGTTGCCTAGAATTCACCAGGATGGAGCACAGACAGAAAAACCATTAGCAAAACTATCACCTCTGGTGCAGACAAGACAAGCCAAACCCAGTGTATTCTACACCTGGGATTTAACTTAAATAATCATTGTTCCTCACCCACTATGCCAGACTCTGTTCCTCTCAGGGTTATTTTCAAGTTTTCACATAATTATGAAGAAAAGCCAACTCATTTCGCTTAACAAAATACAGTTTTAGGTCTCATGACTTTAGCAGAAGTATAAAATCTGGAAGGAGGCTTATTTAAAATAACACTGCTAAATCAGGAACAAATAGATATAAACTGACAATGATTATGAGAGAAACCAGAAAATTATTTGAAACTGCCTGATCAATGAGACTGAGAAAGACTGTCAGAAAAGACAAAAAACCTCACTTGTTTTAGGAAGAGGCTTGATCAGCATATAAAAAGGATTATTGGACTGCCACATATGGGACTCATTACCCAGGTCATTTTCCCCCTTCTGTGAGGATTCTGTCCCTTTTCATCAAGGACAAACAACTCTCTACTTGATCAGAATGATGCAATAACTCTCACAGAAATACTGCAAATCTTTAAAATAATTTCAAAATTACTATTGCTCTAAAAGCATAAAGACTGCGGACTGTCAGAGGAATATGTGAAGATGCGAGAACAACATCACTTCCATATTTCAGAGCTTTTCCATCATTACAGAAAAACATCACTGTGACTAGCTTTTTCTCTTGTGGCTGCTGGGCAACTGGTACCAGAGAGGTGAGACACTAGTTTAATATTTAGAGTTCAACAGCTGGGAAATCTTGACTTGTGCAAGGCATCTTTCTTGCCAGTCCAAAGGAAGTAAAGCAAGTCTAATGGTGAACTATCAAGAAAATATGGTCTCCACGGTCAGTGGAGAACTTTGCCTGTGCTGTGTTAGGAGGACAAAAGCTGAGTTGCAGCTTTTCAGGAACATATTCTTCAGCAATAACACTTGCTAGTTCATGTTTTTCATCAGTTGTTTCTGCATTTTCCTGTCAATTCACATAAGCTTCTCAATGTATGATCCATTACCATGAACAAGCACCAACTCCTCGGTGCCCTCTTATAATAACATCTCCATCCTTTCTCTTCTCTCCCCTTCCACCAATGTGAAAGACCATGAAATAACATAGCTATAGCAACACAAATCTCCATCACTTTTCTGTAAGCTCTCTCTACATTTCTAATTCAAATTGTGCCTTGTTTCTATGTGATTCATAAAATCAGATTCTTATATGCATGGGTGTACTATATATGAACAGGTACACTTTAAAAAAAACCTCTTCTACCAATCATATATGTTAACTATGTTGGTAGAAATTTTCTCTAAGGTGAAAATAAAAAATGTTTCTGAAAAGTATTGAACATTGGCTTACTAATGGCTTTTCTTACATTGGCTTTTTTCTTAAAGAACGGGAGGAATTATAAGCATACAAAAGAGTTTGAAATATACTCATTCACTATTTCACTGAGAACTTCATCTTTCAGGAGCACTGAACACTACAATTCCTCTTCAGATACTTAAGCAAGGTAATTAGTTCAATTAGAACACCATTTCTATCCTTTATATTGTTTGTATTTACTATATGTGGCTTAAAGCGAAGTATTGATTTTTTTGCAGTCCTTACTCAAGGTCAAATTAAACAGAAAAGATACATGCTGAAGTCTGTAACTTCTGAGGCAGATAAGGCCAATAATATTGATTGTATGGTACCACACTAATCCTTTTTATTAAGGCGAGTTTAAAACAAGGTTCCTATTTACATTTTCATGTAAAATGTCTGGGTCTTTAAAAATGATTCTGTGATTTTAATGTGACAATTTGAAGCATCAACTGAGACCTTTTTTCATTTCACATGATTAATTTATGAAAGAATAAAACAGCCTTCCTCCAAAAATTTAAGGTCAAATCACAGGCAGAGACATTAACAATAGATTTCAAAAAAGAATTATAAATCATTAAAGGGTTTGGGTTTTTTTAATGTAAATGGACCAAAAAAAAGATATAATTTTATCATGACTAAATAGAACAGCAACTTAATGCAGATACAGAACAATTTAGATTACTGAATGTGCTGGCATTACTCCCCATATTTCCATTTAAAGTAAATTAGGCTTAAGGTCTACTACAGAATAAAGCAACAAATGGCAGGCACCATGCAAATATTTCGTGCGAGAATAGCTGCCTCATGAATTTTCTAAATGACCTCTGATATCAGTTCTTTCAGTTTTGAATCTGTCCTGAGTGGGATATATTTACAGACTGCCAATCCATACGGAGATATTATCAAATGCATTTTACTAGCAGCTAATCCATATTTAACCCTGGTTATACATTAAACTGTAAAATTAAATCATTGGGCGAAAGGGATCACTTAAAAAATATATATATATGGGGAAAAGAAATCACAAAGGTTGTCTAGCTAATGTTTAAACTAACGTTTCAAATTAATGCCCTGTCAGGGTTTCACGATGCTACATCTCCTTGGTCTGCTTCTGAGAAGGTGCACTTACATGTGCTGTACTGGATTTAAATCTAAACCACTACTTTTGCATGGAACTGCACTAATCCACATATTGTAGCGCTTGCTTGAGAGTACCACAAGGATCTTTGGAATGATGCTGCTCTGCATGTCACACACATACCCCACGAATTTTACCTTGACTCAACCTGACGATGGCAAGGAGCCAACTGGATTTAGTCAGCAGAATCACCATTGCAAATATACCCTCTAAAAATCAATAGTGAGAAAGGTATCATCTAGTCCTCCTGTTGTACCAGTTTTGTATTTTTAGAAGATGAAGTGTTCACCTGTGAGAACACTCATGAGAAAGAACAGGGTCTTTTTGTCTTTGCATGTAGTCACTGGGGATAAAAAATATAAAGCAGCAAAATCTGAAGATAATTACAGCATGAAGATATTTTTAAAGATCTTTACTTTTTTGGGCCCACTTGTCCCACATTGACTCTCACGCAGATGACCTTTCTTGTCTGCATCCCCACGGAACAGGTGGCCTCCCCGTTCCAGCTGGCAGAGGAGTTGAAAGCAGAGACAGACGTGTCCTCAATGCACTGTCCCCACGGGCCGGTTTGCCAGTGATACACAGTGCAAGAGTGCTCGTTACAGCTGCGCATTTCCTGCAGGGCACTGATATTTGGGCACTGTATTCCTCCTGGAACAATAAAAGAGGGTAAAAATTCATTCAGTGGAAGGAGATTTTTTTTTAATCTAAAAAAACCCACAAGCCCACTTTGAACTCACATTAGTTACACATTATCAGTTTGATTACATGAAAAAAATGCTGTTCTCCTTTTTTTCCTCCTCTCTATATGCTCAATATTGACTTTGACAAATTTCAGTCAACAGACCACACAGAAAAGACTGTTCATGGACAGTATGTAAATCTGTACCATAAGGATGCCAAAATAATCATAACTTCTATGATACATTGGAGTAATCTACAGTCATTATTTTGAGGTTCTCTAGAAGGGACTGCAAGAGATCACATAAGGACATAAAAAGGCTCTAGGCAGAAGAAATGGTTAATTATTCTAGTTATGCATGTGTAAAGACCACTGTTTATGTCTAATTCACAGATCAATTAAAAAGATTTTTGGAGCTCTTGTCCTAGCTCCCAGTGGATGCTTATCCATGTTATATAATTACCAAAGAGGATGGCACAGCTGGCAATTTCAGGTCCACACTGAGATAACAAAGGCTGTTGCAGGTTAAGATTAAAATGCATTCAAGTGTCAATAATTGTGAAGAAAAGCTCAGATAATGCTATCTTTGTTGTGTTGGTTTCAGATAGTACGCTCAGTTTATTATATTCAAGCACTTCTGGCCTCCCAGTCCTCCACGAGAAGTGAAGAGGTTTTTCCTACTAGACTTGATCATAGGCTACTAGATGTCCAGCCTTGTGAGTAGACTGCGTGTCTGCTAGATATCTGGTGTTACTAGACATACAGAATCTAGGCTTAAGAATTAACTTAAACATTTGTGACCTACAAAGAATAATAGGAGCCCTATTTCCAGCTGATGGAAAGGCAGGAAAAAAAATCTAAATAACATTTCAGCCTTTCCCAAAACACAAGAAAAGTAACAAAGATGACTGAAAGAGGAGCTTTTTATTAGTTAATGCAGATGAGCCATAAGACTTCTCTAAAAAGAAATAGGTATGCTCACACTAAATGCATGTTGGAGAGTATACTAGCCTAAAGTCCATTTTAATGAAGCCACAACATAAAATCCAAATTCTCAATTTTTTCCCTAGAGGTATTTCTAACTTCTGTCTTTGGGTTAAAAATATTGATGCAACCAAGGAACAGTAAACATCATATTAATTGAGATGTTTTGCCACAGATCAGCAAAAAACCTACAAATGTGTGAATGTAATTAAAGAATAACTTCAACTGATTTTGTTTTGGTTCAAAATGGATGCAATTCAAGTCTATCAGAATTGCTTAAAATATATATCAGTCTGCAAAAGTTCAAGACAGAACACTAGATGCATTTTTCTAAAAAAAAGGAAATAAAAAACCAAACAGTAAAATAAAATTATGTTTACGTAATAAGTTTCAAAAAGTTATGTAGTTAGCATTCTTTAGGAAAGAAAAAAATTTCCAGCTAACATTAGCAGATAGAAATATTAGCGAGGAAATTAGGAAAGTGAGAGTATTTTGAAAAGAAAAAATAAACAGACACAAATTATTTGTCATGGAATAGAAAATAGATCCATGTGAGGAGTCTAGACATATTCACCAAGCAATAGGGTTAAAAAAGGAAAATTTAAAAGACATAAGGAAGGTTACTAATTATTTCCATCTGATGTTAACTCAAGAAGAAACACAAGGGAAATATTTAAGAAATTTAATAAATTAAAGGGGGGGGGGGAAGAAATGTTTCCCCAGAATTGGATGCCACAGCCAGCAGTTCCCAGGGCATTTGAGAATAAAGTGACAACTTAGGTTCAGTTTTGACAGCTATGCAAGAATGTATATTCAGGGAAAAAAATGAGAGTGACATTGACTTGTAAATGAAAAACATTGGGGCATGAATGTCTGCAGCTCAGTGGGAATCCAGTTCTGTTCAGATTAAACCAGGAGTTAAAAGCATGTAAAGACTGAACAAAATGTGGAAATAATATTACTAAAATAAAAACCAATTATCACTAGTACCAAATGTTGTAATAAACCCCCCCAACTATTTTTTTATAAATCAAAATGCCATTCTCTCCAGGAAAACAGCATTCCCTTGTGCTCCCTCAAATTTAAATAGGTACAGAAAAAGCAGAAGTGGCTGGAAAACTGGCAGTTAGAGATGCCTTGTACAACATCTGTGTAAGGGTAACGAGATCATGGCTGCTCAACTTTAAGAGCATATCCCGGAAAGGGGACGGGTTTGACAGAAATATAAAAGTTAATGAGTATCACAGAAAAAACTAAAACAGACATTTGATTTCATGAGAATATGTGAAAAAGGGACATACAATAATAAATACATTCCTTAATAATACACGATCAGATGACAGTAAATAACTGCTTGGAAGTACTTAAAATAGTAATTTCAAGTACAGAAAACAGTTGGAACTGAAGCATTTCTTTTTGGGGTTGGATACTTAAGCAAAGTAGACTTGGAAATGAAGGACTAGCTTTGCAGAGGGACTTGTATATTACTTATAAAATAGCTGAGATATGAAGGTAGTTTCCTTGAGCGCTTTAACAGAATTGTCATATGCTTAAATTGCTGTTCTGGTTGAGTTGGAGCTGATAATGGGCAAGACATCTCACTCTAGGATATTCAATGATCGGATTTTATAAGTCTTTTTGGTGACATTGACTTAACTTTTAAATTTTGAAATTATTAACATTTTTCAAAGCATTTAAGATCATTTTAATTAATCATTTTGATATCACTAATTTCTAAAAATGCATATAGTTTTATAAATGCATTTCAAAGCAGCTGGAATAATCTTAAAATCTGAGAAAACTGATGTGACTGAAATGCCTCTTGTAGTCTAGCAAGTAAGCAGTTGCTCCTTTCTTTGCTGGAGGAATAAGGTAGGCACTCCTCTAGGTAGCTGCTCTTCCTGAAGACAGACACAGTCAGAACCAAGACTATTCCAGTACTGCAAACATTGATGCTTCCCCATCTGCTGCATATCAGTTACACAAACCAAGCAGACCTGTCCTACAATACACAACAGGACAGGAGACAGAGTGCACCCATGGGAAATGAGAGGTCTGTCCTCAAGTCTTTTCATGGATAGGATTTGAACCCCAGACACCACAACACAGTCAAGAATCTGAGCTGATGGGCTCCTGAACAAAAGGAAAAGCACAGTAACATCCTCTGCCCCGGCTCACCATCACACACAGGTGTCAGGTCACTTTGTAAGTCTTCCCTGAAAAATTCAGGTTTCACTAAATAAATTTTTTTATTCCTGTTTCATGAGAAAACATGTGTTCTCCAAAACTTATTCTTTAGCGAATGAGCAGTTTTGCTGGAAAAACAATTACTCAGTTCTATGTTTTCATATTTAATTACCAAGCACTGTTATTTCAAGCCAGGAAAATACAAAAATTAAAAGCTCCTTTGGTCCAGCTATTCCTTACATATCCGGTAAATCAATCTTGCAGATATATGAGAAGTAAGAGCTATCGGTCTTTGACAAACAGAATATCTGATGAGATGGACAACTGATGTTCTATACTATCTAACTCAGTGATGTTTAATAGTTTGTGATATATGAGGTCACACTAAATAGTCCTTCTGGCATTATACTTCGCTAATCTATGAGCATACAATAGCCAGAGTAAGACATTGCCATGCACATGCATCCCTGCCCTAAGAGAATATGTCGAACAAAATTGCCCTTCACTCTCATTTTATTAAATTAAGCTTTTATGTCAGATTATTTTTCTCTTTGCATTTGAATCATGTTTTTTGTTTGTTTGGTTTTAAATCCTTACTTTTTCAAAATTGGTATTACTGATAAAACTTTGAATGTATCCACAACATTAGTATTATACTCTCTGACAGTGTTACTATATGGCAGTGTATAATCAATACAGAATCAATCTGCATAAATACTACTTACTGAAAAACTAAGATTCACTTAGTACATTTTAGTCTCAGGTCTAGTAGTTAGGTGAAGTAGTCTTAGTGTATACTACTGATTATAAAAGATTTATTGTAAGCAGGAAATAAAAAAAGAACAGAAATATTAAACAGAATACAAAACAAAAATAGACAAACATTCAACAAAGATAGGTTGAATTGTATAGGATGGCTTTACTAGATTTGTGGAAAATAACTATAGGATGATGTATCAGGTAACATCACTGTGTCCTTTGCTGTCATTTTATATTTTGAGACAGTGACTTTCCCAAGTTTCTTACTGTACCATGAAGATATATTTGACAGTGACACAAATTAGTGACCACTGTAGGCAGGCTCACAGACAGGCAAATTTATAAATCACTTTGCCTTTCAAACCTTCAAGCTGAGGACAATGATCTCAGAAAACATATCAAAAATGGTTATTGTGACACCCATTTCCACATGGAGTCATCTCACAAACCACAGTAAGTCTTTATCTTGAGAAAAGAGACTCTCTCTCTCCACTGAATGCAAGTAAATAAGCCCATCCCAGATGTGCATGACCACACCATGCTTGAGGCTTGAGGCTCTGCAGCCATGTGGTTTGACCATAAGGAAAATGTCTTGTTCTGAATGAGGAAATGATGATGAGAGTGTGTACAACTGAGGTGAGCTCCTGGCTCGAGCAGAAGTCAGTGTGGTGTTGGAGGGGCAGTCGGTATCTCAGAGCTCATTAGAAAACTTTGTAACTATTGTAATTTACATATGGCTTATGTTTTTCCTGTGAAGTTATTCTTGTCCCTGTGGAATTATTATAATACTACTGAATTATTCCTATTCTAAGTCATCCAAAGAAACTGATTATACTACGGCAGTTTCCTGGTGGCCAGTTATGCTAACTTGATGGTTTCTTCAAACCAATTCAGCAGCATAGATAGCTGGGAAATAAGAAGAAAAATAATTTCTTCTGTGTGAAATGACATAGCTCTATTACAGGCAGTCATCTGCCAACATTAAGCAAAATGACAGCATATAGTATTTTTTATTTCAGAGAAGAGAGAAACTGAACAATCACAGACAATACTTAATAAGAATCTGTCTGAGATCCAGATAAAGGAACCTATTTCACATGTATTTACAGATTCTCAAAAGTTTCATGTTTAAGTACCGAATGTTTTCATGTTTAAGTACCCGAATGAACAAGAATTAGATGCTTCAGATACTTTGAGGGTTTGCAGTATTCCTTGTGTATGTAATGCCTGAAATGTTTTGATCTTCCTATGCTTGTGGATTAAATTCTCCTTGATTAGCAGGAGGATGTGGGTGATCAAAGACTTACATTGATAAATGTGGACCCCTTATGTCATCTTAGAAGACAAGTTTAGTCTTATTCATAGATTGGCAACAGCCTTTTACATTCTTTCATTAATTAATATCCAATTCTGATATGTATTAGGAATAGTATATATTTATGTACAATATATTAGTCCTATCGTGTTCTGAATAAAAACTCTCAGATATCATGGCTACATTATACAGAAATTACTATGAAATATCTTACCTATCCTGGTCTGTCTCTTATACCTACAGTTCTAGGACATGTTCAAAAATCCAAAAGAAAACATCTGTGGGACTGTTCACCTGAACAGTACTGACAGTTGTTTTCAGAACCCAGTTTTAATGTGTAAATGGCATTATTTGTCTTACATTTATAAGAATTGGGAGTTTTAATTATACGTGATGCTTACAGAGTTTTCATCTATAGTGTTGAGCATTTTTCCTACGTTATGAATAGAACTGAGAACTGTATGTTTGCCAAAAAATGTTCATGTGAAGCTTCCTTTTTACATCAGCAGAATACAGATGTTCAGATAATGACTGTATTCAATGCCCCTAGAACATAAAATGACCTCCCAGCACCAACTACACCAATCAGTGTTTTGGGAACACGGCTGATCTTTGTCATGCAATTCTGGAGGTGAAAAGTCATTCAGTTATTTGTCATGTAGCAAATGACTGAAAGGCATAAGAGACATGTGAGGAGAAAGATGACAATAACTCTAATTCCAGTGAAGCATAAAAAATAACAGTTAAATTGATACATTTTGAATATAATACAAGAAAAGGTGAAAAGTACCTTCCAGCTAGAGAGTTGTAACAATATGCTAAGCCTTGGAATATTTATATACTTCCATTCTCTGGAGTTTGCACAGAGTGCAAAAGATCATGGTGTTGAAGAGATCTGTTCAAAATGTGAGGGAATTGCTATAAGCTATATAGACATACCAGCTTGTACCCTTAAAAAAAAAGCAAGGAATAACCTCATCTCAGAATAGTGGTAAAGAGGCCAGGGTTTGAGCAAAGCTCAACACCTACAACACCTAGGTAATGAGTTAGCTTTCTCAGCATTAGTTTAAGGACCTTTTCACTACTACCTATGTGCCAGTCTTTGTGATCACTGGGTGCTGATTCTGATCATTGCACAACAAACATAAATAAAATTCACATATCTAAAATCCAGGCTATGCTGAACAGTTTTGCTGCATCTGCACCTTTGTAAATTAACCTAGGTTGTATTAAGTATCAAAGTCAGAATAAAACCAGTACTTTTTAAGAAGAAGCATAAGAAAGTGGAATAATTTTTTTAGTAACGTAGGTTTTCACTTCTGTGGCATGCTTGTCAGGAGTTTAAATTTCTGTCTCCAGTAAAACTACAAAAGTGTATCAAAAATCTATTGCCTTGACCTACATGGAAAAGCAAGAAGCACGTGAATGTATGTTTATTTGAATTATCTGGCTCTGTGTTTCCCTCAAAATGAGTCCCTTTGACACACTATAAAAAAAAAAGACAACATAAACTAAATTTTGTTTCTAATTTTAAGAGTTTCTACTTTGTTACATAGATTCATCCAAGTAACTTATTATTTGAATCATCTACTAAAATAGAGTTCTGATTGTTTCTTACACTTTTACCAAGGGTTCCCTTCAGGGAAAAGGTTAAAAAGTGCTCTGCTACTTATTTTTTTTTTTACAGTCACCTGAATTCTGTCAAATACACTGCACACTTTCATCAATGGTGTTACCTTTGTCTGCAAATAGCGGTGTACAGATATTCTGTTTCACTGCTTCCATACGTTACAGCTTTCACTTTTCAGCTGAATTTCATCTTAACATAAAGGTATAAAATGCTTAACAGTTTTAAAGAAGAACTAACAAATGCATCTGATCCCTTTATATTGAGGGCATTTAACTTTTCTGTCAGTAATAAATGTGAGTAAACACTTTCTAAGAACTCTTTGGTGGCTATGTTTCCTGGCTCCTGGTGTTGCATGAGGCATTTTATCAGTTGGACCCTGGCACATCTGATGTTAGAACCATCTTACGTACAGAATATATTTGTTCTACAGCCCAAAACCCTCCCCTCCCTGGCAATCAAAACCCAAACAAAACCCATTGTAGAAAGCATGGGAAATCATCAAAGAATAGATATTAGCCCATATCTAAAACCTTTTTCTTCTTTTCCTTTATATTCCAGCTATGTCTTCTCTTTGCATTTGCTGCAGAAGGACCATTTGCATGAACGAAAATCATTCGAGGACTTGCAGGGCAAAACAAAAGTCCTGCTATGAATAAAAATGTTAATGGGGTAACACAAGTTACATGTAATGGGGTATCGGATAAACCATTTGCCGCGTTTAATTTTAGTAGAAAACAGGAAAAACATGTATTTGAAACAGAAACGGTAACATTAAGCAGAATAATAAAAAATAGCAGCATTAACTGAAATGAGCAAAATAAAATCTCCTGTTTTAAACAGCTTCAGGTACCAGGAGTAACGTAGAATTAGCATTTAATAATTTTTCCTTTTTTTAAAAAAACACAACTGCATCTAATAATTTGCTTCTGTAGATCGAGAAATTACTTTGACATTACAAAGACAGCTGAGAATTCACAATCAAACGAGAGCCTGCAAGGGTATGCGACCTTACCTTCACCTGCGTACGCCAGAATGGAGCGGGCACGCATCTGCTTCCCTTCTGTGGTTTTGCCGGAGCAGGTGTGTGAGCAGGAGGACCATGCAGACCACATGCTGAGCACACAGTCCTTTGGGCACGGAGCTTCACAGGCGACCGGGATTGGGTAGATAGCATCTCTACACAGCTGTCTGTCAACCTCTTCTCCTGGGAAAAAAAGGCCGGTAGCAGTCCATCATTTGTTAAATTAACTTAAAATGAGCAATCTAGTCCAGATGGACACACAAATAAATTAGATTCTGTTCTTCTATATAAACAAAGCAAATAGATTTTTTATTAAAATTACTTGTCTCCTCTGCCTTGATTCTGAGAGAACTTGCTTAAATCTAGTTTAATTCGATATTCTGATGAAGTGAATGCCAGCCTAGGTGGTCTTGAGGCTTTCATTTTGTAATACTTGATTCCACAGAAAATCCAAATGTGAGTAACAGAGTATATAACATACCTATGGAAAACTGTGTACATGGAAACACATGTTGTAATGACCTAGTTTTCTTCCATGTTTGTGGGAGAAGGAGAAAAACATCCTAACTTCCAGCTTAGCCAGTTTTGTAACCCACAATTCATCCTTTGAATTGCAGCTATTCATCAAAATATGAAAAGCTGCAGTAAAGTGCAGTCAGAGTGTCATTTGGTTAGAAAGATCTTCATTTGTTAGCAAACCAGAGACACATTACTCTTTGTGTCATGGAAGTATAAAACGATCTATGCGTTTGTATTATGTCACATCAAGGCACACATTTCATTATACTAAAAAGATCCAGGCTGGTATAAATTGTTCAATGAAATATTAGCTATTAAGTAGCAGGGTTCCTTTTGTTTTCAATAAGAAAAATGGTGACAGCACTGTGTCTAAGATCTGTCTGAACAGCACCCTAATCATAAAATGGATAGTTTTGTGAAATGACATATAATTTCTTGATCAAATAATTTAATATTCATTAAGTGAGGAATGAATGAGGGACCATATATTCTGATGTCAATAAGTCTCATGATAAATCTTCATGTTGGAGCAGATGATGAAAAAAATTAACTAAGAAGGGAGAGGTTTGGGTTCACTTTTTAGAATTCTAGCCTTGTTATTTTACAAACCAATTAGAGTGCTTGCAAGGAAAAGCAGAAGGATTGAGCAGTAGCCCAATACACAATGCCAGTTTCAAGGAACTGTAAAAATGTTGCATCTAAGAGCACACTGGAGTTCTGGGGCCCTGATAACCACCTACAATCAAGGCATGGAAAGAGCCAGTTCATTTGTAAACATGAAACTTTTAAAAAAAATTTTCTATAAAGGATAAAATTTCAAAGCATCTGAATGCCTTTTGTGCTATATGATCCTTGGTGTACTAGGGCATAAAACCTCCTGTTGAGTTATGTTTTGCCTTCTGAAATACTGTTGAGGCATACTTGATCTTGCCAGGACTGAACAGGAGTGTCTAGAGTATGCACTTTCTAAGATCCACCATGTCAATCCCTTTGTTCTAATAGCCAATGTCAACAAAATAAAGTCTCATCACGATCTGCAAATGAACATAAGTCTTCAATCCAACAAAACATTTGTTAGGTATATTAATTACTCTATAACTGAATCATAAATGCATCAGCCACTTTTAATAATTATCAGCTGGATTCTGAAAGCTAATTCAGTGAGAACTGTGCATACTGCAAATGAAGCCAAAGCTCTATAAACACGGATTTACCCAAGTCTCAAATTAGGCTTTATTGCTTAATAGAATAATAATAATAAAATGATACAAACGCTAAGCTAAAGAGAAACTACATTTTTTGTCATTCAAGATTTACAGTCTTAGAGTCTCTCAAATAAGAATCTCTGCTAAACTGAGTTCCTGAAACTAGGAGGTTGTTTAGTACTTGTCATATTGTGAGTCCCAGAGCTATTAATGACCAAATTCTTCATGAAAGAGGAAAAGATGAGGGCCATCCATCCAATATTAACCAGAGCCAAATATTTTATTCATACAGAATATTTAGGCACAACAGAACTGCAAACATCAATCTTCGTTGGCTCTGAAAACCAGGGGAAATCTGCAGCTCATGTTTTTAAAATAACCTGAAGTAGTCATAGTCGTCTGAATTATAAAGACCTTTGAGATCAAGTCAGTCTCAACAGTTGTATTTTCCCATATTAAAAATAAAAATTTGAGCCTTGCCGAAGGCTTCATAGCTCTCCCACATCAAGTTCTGCTTCCCTCACTGGACTCAGTCTGCATCAATTGCTCCTTCTTTTGTATCACAGGTCACCACACTCTGACACTACTGCAGGATAGATTCCTTTCTGCTTCCTCAGAACAGAATGTGTTTGGGTTGAAAGACAAGAGACAGAGGAGTGGACTGCAAACATCCTTTCCAAAGAAGAGGAAAAAAAAGTTAGAAAAGGGGCTAACCCTACTCTGAAATTGTTCCATTTCTAGGTAAGACTCAATGAGGTAAACTGCCAGGATACTTTCACGCTGGTTGCTATTACAGTAAAGTGTAAACAAATGATACTATATTGAGCTTATTTATAACCTGCTAGCTGTTAATTTTAAACTCAAACTAAATTTGGGGCCATAATGAGAAATTCTGTTAAACTAGTTTCAGTCTGAGTTTATATTTCAAACAAAACTAAGCCTTGGACTTCTCTCAGAATCAAACCCTTCTTTTCTCGTTTGCTTTTACAAAGAAAATATTCTAGAGATACAGATCTTACATATTGGCATTTCATTTTTGTCAACTGTCCAATTCTTATCTGATGAATTCAATAGCATAGAAATGTAGTTGGAAGGAAGGTTTATAATGGGTACTTCTTATCTTCAGTGAAATATTTTTTAGACTAAATTGTTTCTGACATTTCACTAATGATTTTATGAACAACTTGACCTTTTTTGCCTTCCTCTTTAAAGTGCATAGTGTAGTCAACTACCAGGAATCACTCAACCCTAAGCTGGGAACAATGCCAGTGTAAAGACTAAAACTACTCAGAAAACGTCCCATTTGAAAAAGTTTGCCATATGTATGGAAGCAAGTCCAGAGGAGGGCCATGAAGGTGATCGGAGAGCAGGAGCATGTTTTCTATGAGGAATGGCTGTGAAAATTGAGGTCATTCAGCCTGGAGAAGGCCCTAGTGAGACATTGTAGCACCTTCCAGTATTTAAAAAGGGCTGACAAGAAAGCTGGAGAGGGGCTTTTTACAAAAGCATGTAGTAACAGGGTAAGGAGGAATAGCTTTAAACTGAAGCAGGGTAGGTTTAGATTAGATAAAAGAAAGACATTTTTTACTGTGAAAGTGGTGAGGCACTGGAACAGGTTGTCCAGAGAAGCTGTGGATGTCCCACCCCTAGAAGTGTTAAAGGCCGGGTTGGATGGAGCTCTGAGCAACTTGGTCTAGTGGAAGGTGTCCCTGCCTATAGCAGGTCAGGGCTGGAACTAGATGAACTTTATCCCTTCCAACCCAAACCATTCTATCATCCTATGATTCTGTTTGAATGTTATGGGTATAAATTTATGTTGCACAAGAGTTGAAGACAGAACTCCAAAAACATGCCTGAAAGGCCTCTGCCCTGGGTTATTTATACTTTAAATGACAGAATGACAAAAAGTAAAAAGTAAAAAGATGAAAACAGAATATGACATTTCTGTCAAGAGAACTCTTCACCATTTATCAGTTGATTTGTTCTTTAAAACCTAGTATCTAGCAGTAGTCCATGTTCAGAAACAATGTCTACGTTGTTGAACGATACACAGATGCACGTTTTGGACTAAAATCTCCAAACTGCACTTAAGGGAGTGACTGTATGTAGAAATGGCAGGAAGCAAAAGAGGTTTCATGTTTCCAGAATTTAAAATGTCAAAAATTGTTTAAACCTTCACTGGGATTTTTTTTACAGATTTACATTAGTGAGGAGTGCTGAGCTAGCATTCCTCAAACTGGATCCTCAAACTCAAATGCTGGATCCAGCTAGACAATCAGCAAAACGAGTCACTGCATTAAAACCTCCTTGTGGCCACCTTTTTGGCATGAAGACCTCCTGTATGTGTGCACACAGGAGAGCCACTACCGAACTACTGAACAATTTAACTGCTTTAAAACAAACACAGAACATCAACCAAACGAAAACCCCTAAACCTCCTACTGAATAGGCAAAGTTTTACAGATCAGAGAGGGAACTTGTGAACAGCATTTCAGAGGAACTGGCTGATAAGTATCAGACTGTATTCATATCACCAGTTTTGTTTTATCATATTCACAAAACTAATGTGGTATCTGTGAAAATTTGGTCTAGATGCTAATGGTCAGTCTAGACCACAGAAGACCCATTTTCTGAGGTTAGTACAGTTGAATCATGTCATTCCTTTGTGGTTTTGGTCACTCATGTAAAATGTGCCTGATATTTAAGTTTCTTGTAAAATGATTCAAGAAAGTTCCAATGGGAAGCATTCTTAGAGTTGGTATCACTAGAGAGACATAGCAAAGAAATGTTCTTCCTTATGTGTATCTTTTAACACGATGCGCTTCAGTGCACAATAAAAAATTGCTGTGAAATTCTAACCTGTAGTAAATTAAAAGGCAAGTGTTTAACAATGGAAAATTTTCTTTTAAAGTCTTAAAATAAGCACTAAAATCGCTGCAAGATTCAATGAAACATAGAGAACAATTTAAAAAAATTCAACATAAAATAAAACTGCTGCTGGAGTTCTATGCAATAAGACAACAAGCTTGGTCTCAGTTCTGTACCAGGAAATCAGCTATTGTTTCTGAAAGTCTGAACTCTAAACCAATATAAACTCTGTAAAAAAATGACAATAACATCACAGTAAACAGGCTTAAATCAAGAGAGTGCTTTGAACATTAATATCGAACATTATTTTTAATATATCTATGTAATCAGTAAAAGACAGGAATATCACACTGGTGTCAAAGCAATCTTACAGTTATATTTTAGAGTTTATAAAAGAATTAATGACAGCAACTGAGACCAAATGCTAAAACTGCAACTTCAGATTCTGAATTGCTTAGTACAATATGTCTAATTTACTGTTCTTCAACTCTAAGAAAAGGTCTCACTTAGGTCAGTACTTTTTTGTGGTTCCTAGCACCCACACACAATAGTCTGATTTTAAGCACAACAAACCATAGAGAATCATTCAAGTGTTTTTAAAACTGCACATTTAAAATGAGGACATAAAGATACAAAGTATGGAAAAGACTAACAGCTCACAGCACTGCATGATCTACATGTACTGGTTATACATATTAAGGTATGTACTGTGTTGCATGTATGTGACTACATCAGTTATAGGCATCAGTTTCTCAGCTGATGCCTCTCTTAACAGTTTTCTTGTCTTGCCATCGAAGCTGAAAAGGAGGCACATGATGGAAAACTGGATCTGCTGGAAAACTGCTGGGCACCTAAAATACTTGGAAAAGCACCCGAGAGCTCAATTTTTAAAGTGCTCAATGTTTGTGGGTGAAGAAGGCTTGGACATTATTCAACTGCCTTCAGTAATGCCTCTAAGCTTGGAGGCTGCAGGAGAAAAATGCAGTTAGTTCACACGATAACAAAATCTGTGAGCTGTGCTGATTGCCACTGACTGTTTCCTTCCTTTCCTGTGCAGAAAAATAATCAACAGGAAAGTCTTGAACTGTCTCTGTTGTGGGTTGCAAAGGCTGAAATGGCTGAGACTGTTCTTTATCTTGAACATGCAGCTTCCCACATACATTCTTCCCACATGAGATCCTACGTGTGTCCTCACACATTCCCTCGTCAGTCTCAAAATGTGTTGAATGACCTCCTCAGTCTGGCTGAGGAGCCAAAGCTGTCCATCAAGAACAAAATATGCATATTTATACTCAAAACTTAGTAAAACCAGGACTGCACTATGTGCTCAGTCCTGTTCTTCATACAGAAATAACTTTAATCACTTCCTGCAGTTGAAGCTAATAAAACATATCCCTCTCCACTAAAAAGTTTGTGATACAATGTTAATTTGTTTTGCATTATTCCTGTAGAGATATACAATGATAGTTTGACTAGAAGGGAAAATATGGAGATTTTTGTTTGTTTGTTTCTTAATTTTCTTACAATTCTGAAGTGCCTAAATCAGGGTAGAAAAATAGAAAGAAAATCTAACTGCCTCAAAGTTACAGGAATGCTATGACTAGACTGTAACAATATAGACAGAGTATTAGTGAATTTAACTGTCATTATTCTAAATAAAATAAAATAAAAAAAACAACTTCAAGAAAATCACTAAATAAGAAAACTTACAAACTTATTCAAATGTGAAATTCCATACTAGATTTTAAATAGTAATAACCTTGTCTATGCATTGGATGATTAGTCTAATGCAAGATAGAAGTTCTTCATATTACAGAACAGCTATCAAATTTATCCAAACCCCCACATTTTTCACATGCTAGGACACCTTATTATCTACAAATGAGCAGACGTTAATCAATCACCAGGATAAACTAAAATTATGGTTTAAATTTCTAATACTTTTGCATTTTTTTTCAAATCACTAATTGATTACCCGTCGACAAAATTCACCACAAAAGGAAAAATCCTGCCTGCCTAGCATAAATTGCATGTAAGTTAATGTCACAGTAAATTAACTTTTTCTTCCAAACCTCAGTGCTCCAGCAGTAGCGTGGATTTTTCTTTCTAAAATGATCAGAAGAGGTAGAGAACTGTTATGCACTGTGCATAGGAAAAAGTGGGGGCCCATAATACTTTCATTCAAATTTTGTCCTTTTGCATAATCAGACACTTGTTTATTTTCTTCCTCAAACCTTATCATAGTTCTACTTTATCAGAATTGCTGATTGGAAATTCAGTCTCTTACCATGACTTATTCTTTTTTTTTCTTTTTTTTTGGCCATTCTGTTTTGGTTTTTGTTTGGTTTTCCTTATACAGGAGGAACTCTCTGAGGAATGTTATCTTTGTCAGAGAATGTCTCTAACTAAAACGCGTACACAACTGCGAAAGGCTGACCCAGATTTTTCAGTAGGGAGAATTTAGAAGTTAATCTCTGAAAACCTAATCAAATAAGCCACAGAAAGGGGAAACAATAATATTTACAAGCAATTCATCATTTACCATCTAGTTTAGCTCAACAATCTTAAGAGTATTTGGAGGGAAAAAAAAGCAGCACATACAGCGGTACCTGACTGACAGAACAATCAGTTCAATACCTGCATATAGCACATACTTTGACAGACAATAGGAAACTTTCTGTGTTCTGTTAATCCCACTAGCCTTCATATCATCTTGATGGTATTTATTCATATCTGCTCCCAAGTCTGTCAATGTAAGCTTTAATGTTAGTAAAATGGTAATGCCTTTGAAAACCGCAGCAACCTTAGTAATTATTTTCTGTTACGGTTCCTGAGTGACCAGCTGTCAAAAATATCTCTTTACAAGGTAGGTTGATAAATTCTCAATGTTTGAAATAATTTTAACCTCTCTAATTGAACATAAAGCCACATTAACTACAATTTATGACCTCAATATATTCTACTTCATTGACTCCTACATTTTTCAACAAACACAACGTGAAAAGATGGTGTATTTTCCTCTCGTATTATTCTTATCAAGTGAAGTTTCTGTATTCATTTCTAATGCTTAGGTGCCTAGCTGGTAGCTCCAAGTGTTAAACCAGTTGCTGATTCCCTAATCACAAGCCTTTCTCTCAATTGCTTTCGCTAAGTAGTATTTGCATTTAATTAAGTAAATCTTAATTAGCTGATGGTTAATATTCTTGAAGTCTTTTTCTTCTAAGAAGCCTAAGTAGAAATGGCAGTGATTCCAATGAAGACAAATACACTGGTTGCATCTGTTCATTATGTAAAAATGACAGAAAGTTGGTTTAATGGTTTAATAGTTTAATGATATGAAAACATTATAGGATTGTAAATTGTTTGATTTGGTGATTTGCGTGTGCAAGTTTACTGTGGTTTTAGTTTCAATGCAGTGTCATACAGTCTATTCCTTAGTAGAAGAAAAATGGTAAACTTGATACCTTGGCCACTTACTCAAAAAAAATATCATGAATCTCAGAAACACGTGGATGTATTTATTTTTTTTAAATAAAAATAAAAAGCACATAGACCTTTCTCTTATTTATATCTTTACCATGACAGCACACACAAATCAGTGACATAGACAAAGGGTCACTGACTACTCTTCTTTCACTATGCAAATACTGGAAGATATGAATACCTTTTAAAATACTTTTATAATACTAAATTTTAAAACATGGTTTTGGCTTTTTGTTTTTTTAAGCAAACATTTGTGATGACAAATGATTGATAATGACAGGAACTAATAATACACAAAACAAAAATAGCTGGAGCTTAGAAACCCACCATATCCAATGTTTTTCCAATCAAAGATAACAGCATGACAACACACTTAAAAAAAAATCATGATCTTTTTAAGGTTTTCTATTCCTTAATGAGATGAAACAACACATTTTACAAGGAATAACTTCTTGTTGACGGCTATGTGCAATTTTCTTCTTTCTTATGGGAAAAGAAATTTTGATGAGTGGGATGACAGTGGCTTCAAGAACTCCCACATTCATGCAGAAATCTAATTTCAACAATAACACTTGAACACTTCTGCTCCTTCTCTGTAACCAAACCAGTAAATGCTACTGCTACAGTTCAGTTACAGCTTACAGAGTAGCAGCATGTGTTTGCTCACCTTTCCCACAACACAGCGTATTGCCAGCTGTGTAAAAGAATGCAGAAGCAGGTAACCCCTTGCAAGTAGTTTATAGGAAAGCTAAAAGGTGTGAAAGCTATTCTGCTACAGAGGTAAGACAGTTCTAGCTACAAGTTTCTTCCCTGTCTTTAAGCTCATCCAAAGTTTCAATCAAGTAAATTTCAAGAAAAGTAAGGCACTCCTAAAATATCCAGGTCAGCATTCCTTAATGCATCAGGTAAAGATTTGCACCATATAAAAAACATTTACAGGAATGACCAAAACCATACCTTGAAATAACAACAACAAAGGGACAACTCCGATGCAAAAATTAAGAACTTATTTTAAAGATGAATATTTGCTGCTATAATTGCTTCCGATGGGAAACATCTTTGCATATTCTTTGGATGTAACTTAAAAATAATGGTTAAAAATAATGAACTAACATCTTCAGATACAATATTAATGCTTCCAGTAATCCCATTTCCACATCTGGTAATAGCAGAACATTTGTACCTCCATTTATATTGGAGTCATCTATCAGGATTACAGCCATGTAGATATAGTCTAAATTTCACAGAGGCAGATAAAAACAGGTAAAAAAATAGTATTTCTTTACTCAAATAATTTTTTTTTTAATGTAAAATGCAGTGTTATCTGGACAGATTAAACAGTATGAAAAAAAAGAAGTCCATAACTATGTTAACACAGAAACATACAGAAATCGGGAGCATTTGGTTGGGGAAATTAATTCCATTAAAGGGTAACCTTCTTATTTGTGCTTGCATTCTTTACTCAGTGAGAATGAGAAAAGTGAAAAATAGCTGTTCTCTTTTAGTCAACTTAATATTTTGTGGTATCCACTTTGAAAATTTACCTCTTACTTCTTTATCCCCTCTCTAAATTTTCACTATTCTTTTCTAGATTTACTGAGGTTGAAAACTAAAATTACATATTTTCACTCAGAAAATATAGAAACAGGTTTTCCAATTCTACTTGTACTTATTTACATAATTTTCTAAGTAGTAAGGGTGACGCCAGCCACACTATCTGTTCCCCTAAGCACACAGCAGTCACCTGACTACCTGTGAGGGTACCAGTTAAATAAATAATAAATAAATAAATAAATAAATAAATGCACATGAGGCAAGTTCCTTCAGTATACACACAAAGGCACACTGGTGGTATCTTATAGCACTAACTGTGACTTAAAAAGTAACACAGTCTTTTTATCTCTGACACAACCCTGTGAGTTACTGAGTGCATATTTTGTATTACGCATCAAAGGCTATTGGAAAATTCTTCTTACAGATGATACCTTCTTTGATTCTTCACGGCTTCAGATACAATTGAATATTCACCAGCATGAAAGAGGCTGTATCTGAATTATTAGTGATAAAGGGAGTATGACTAAAAAAAGCCTATTATAAATAGGAATACTGAAGAATTAATCCAAACTAATTAAAATCAGACTTTGAAGGAGATTAGTTAAACTGTATTAACATTTTATGTTAATAAATAGCCCATTTTGTATGGCTATCCTTATTCGGAATGAAAGAGAAAATTCTTGACAAAGAGAATTAAGGCCACCTTAACTCTGAATAAGAGGATTCACAGACACATTTAGTATAGTTTAATTATTTTTGTCATTAGTTTGGATCGACTTTTCAAAGTGTCTCCATGCATATAAGACAAAACAAAAACTGAGACATGATATGCCTTTAGCTGAAAATCTTCTATACTTTTTACTTGATGTCATAGCAGACTTGTACCACAGGGATAGAAGTCTAGTATTTCTAATAAAGAGCACAGAGGAGTACCCATACACTGCTTGACAAAAGGAATAAAATTTTCCTACTGCTTGACAGGTATTTGAAGTATTTTCATGGTTCATTTGCTAATGTAGTCTTACTGAGAATGATAAGGAACAGAGAATACAAGTGTATTGATCATAACCAAGCACAGTTGCCTTCTAGTGTCAAATAAGCCAATCAAATGTCATCTTGATATGAAAGAAAAAATAAGTTTGATGACAGGCAACAGTCCCATTGAGAATAAAATCAATATTAGTCATGGGACCAAGTGGGATCAATATGTCAGACCGATAGGCCATTTTAGGAGGACGGGGAAAGGAGGAGAAAAGTGCTGACAGAGCTATAAGGAAACAAAAAGACAGTGTGAATCTGAAGGATGAGATCACTTGAAAATTCACTCTACATTTCTAAAAACGCTTGTCAAAAGCACCAAGTCACATTAAAAAATAGAGCTGATTCCAAGTTCAACTGGGTTGTCTCATAAACTTTTCCCAATCAAGCCCCAATTCATATAGTGAAAAAATGATATAAAAATATGACTTACAAAATTTAAAAATAATTTATTTGTTTGTAAAATGTTACAGAAACTCTACTGGGTTTAAAAGTGAAGAAAAACCCTTTCACAGACTTTGGAAATACTGGTACTGTTATTTGAATATTGTTAACCATAGGATTTTAATTACATGGATTTGAAAATGCATCATGCATGTATTTTATTGCAATATGTCTTTTTCATTATTTAGAAAACAAGACATTTTTCACTGGCAATTGTGGTACTATTTTTTCACTGCTGAGTATTCTCATAAAATTTTAAAATTCATCTGATATAGACAAATAGAGTGTTGTAGTCTTTTAAAAGGTTTCACAAGCATTTTATTGTAACTGCTATTTTAGGCATTCCCCCCTCACCTCCAATAAGCTCAAAATTAAGTGGAGAAGAAGTTTGGGAAGGGCAATGGAATGTCAATCAAACCAGTTTGATCAGAAAAGATAATTCTGATGTGCTCATCTGAACTAGATTAATATTCAGGGATATAAGTCAGGAATAGAAGCATAAAAAGGAAATAACAGGCAAGACTAGAAAAACAGTAGCATGAAAACAATGTGACAGTTCCACTAATGTCAGTAGAATGAAAGTGCTCACCACAATCTTTTCAAAAACTCCCTACACTGAGGTACTAATCTACATATTTTCAGCAGTTACCTTAAATGGCCTGGTTTTTCAAGAAACACCAAAACTTTCACAAACTTCAGGCTTCTCATTTTCTGCATAAATATGAGCTTTGGTGAATAAATTTATATATTTAAGCTAAAAGGTCCAAGAAGTTGCATCATAAATTGATTCATAAATACTCCAGCACTGCAGTTTCAACACTATTTTCCTAGAATTTGCCCATGATATTCTTCTCTCTAATGCAAAAGCTTAATCCACAGCTGAAAAAAAACGACTAATGGTATGCACCTGACAGAATATTAGGTGAATTTTTCAGTTTTTCAATTGCTTAGTATTTCACAAATATGCAGTGAATTTGCAGCAAGTTTACAACCGTGCATTCATATATATCTGTCATACCTCTTGCCACACAAATATACACGTATCTCAAAGGGGAGTTTAAGAGAGTAAGAAAAATTATTTTATATTGGAAAAGATGATTTCAAACATTTTCTTTGCATTATTCATCCAGTTGCAGCTAGTAAAGAGTTGTCACTCTCTATGTAATCTGACAGCTCAATTAAATCACAGTTAAAACACAGGACCCAAGAGGTGTAAGAGAGATCACTGCCACTGTCATGTTTACACATTTCTGAGGAATGGTTTTAAAATTAATTTCACGGATGCTTCTGTCTGTGTCCTACCACTGGCAGATAAAATGCAGTCTTTGGAGAACATCTTTTTATGCATCTTGCAAAGAATATCTTCTCATCATTACAAGTAGAAGGCACAGCACGCCTTTAGGGAGCTCAGACATGAATTAATCTTCTCTTTTGGAAATATTTTCATAACTGATTCCAGAAGACTAAACTAACCCATCCTTTTGACTTTTCCATTCTTCAATCCTCTCAGCATATAGACTCAGAGAAAGAGATGTAAGGAAAGCAGCCAGAGGTAAATACCATTACATCTTATATATGTTAAATTAAGGAAATATAATAACAATGTCATAACTAAATCAGAAATAACAGGAGCACATTTGCAATATATAGGGACATTACAACTTTCTTACTTTGTTAATAAGTTATACAAGCTAATGTCCTAAAGTCACAGAAATCTGAGAGATTTCACTGTAGATTTGCACCTACTCAAAGAAATAAGTTGTTTCCTGGAAACAGGATTCCCTTTCCCTACTGGAAGGACATCACTAGTTTTCTAGAAGCCTTCTTTAATATATGAGATGCTTCTAGCTAGTGTAATTCTTCTTTTCCCCTCTTTAAATAATAATAAAACAATAAAATAATTAATAACAATAAATAAATAATAATAAACAATAATAAACAATAATAAACAATAAATAAATAAAAGCAATAATTAAAAAAATCCATTCTGAGACCCTCAGAACAAGAGATTTAATATAGTTTTTGCTCAATATCTTTTCTCTGGAAAACACTAATGCAGCAATTTGCTATTTATAAAATAATATCAGTACCAGTAAACTATGTCTAATATCAGTAAAATTAAACACAAACATCTGATAATTCCTAGGGAAAGATTTATATAGTAATCAATAAATTACCCCCAAAACTATGTCAAGAAAGCAAACAAGAGTAAACTTCAGAATTGAAGTTGCCTTCATATAACGCAGACTTTTTAATTGCATAATCACATGCTTATTTTTCCACTGGGTCCCTTCCTCCTTCAGTTCACAGATTGGAAACTCCTTAATGATATTTGGTACTTTTAGTTTTATTCTCTTTGTTCAAGGCACAGGGCTATGTTTTATTTAACACATACTAATTCAAAGTGTTATTAAAACAGAATTGGTATTTTTTGCTAAGATCTTTCTGTCATGGCTATCAGACGCCCACTAATACAGTGTTAATTTTCAGAACACTCAAGATGTGATGGGTTCATATTATATTTGGCTGACTGTGGTGGGTTCACTTTGGCAGAATGCCAGGTGCCCACCCAGCTGCTCTGTCCCTCCCCTTCCCAACTGGACAGGGGAGAGAGTAAGGTAGGAAAAGAAAACAACGCAAATCGTGGGTTGAAATAAGACAGTTTATATCTATCCAAGCAAAAGCAAAAGCAGCGTGCGTGCACACAAAGCAGAAGCCAGCAGTTAATCTCTACTTCTCATAAGCATCGATGGGCGGCCACTTCTCTGAGAAGCAGGACTCGAGCACACGGCAGCTATCAGAGACAATGAGTGCCTCCGGTCCTGCTCCTTGCCTTAACTTTTATATCTGGGTTGACATCATATGGTATGAAATATCCCCTTGGTCAGTGTGGGTCAGTTGGCCTACTTGTGTCCCTTCCCAGGATCTCGGATCTCGCCCTTGACTGAAGAAGGAATGTTACAGCAGTAGCCAAAACATGGGTGTGTTATCAACAAACCTCTAGCTACCAATGCAGAGCACGGCACTGTGAGGGCTACTATGGGGAAATAAATTCCAGCTCAGCCACACCCACCACGCTGATGCTGAACAAAAGTGGAGCAAAATTGAACCCTGAAGAATGAGAAAACTAAGGCTAGGTTTATCAAAGACGTTGTATTCATTACTACAAAATGCCCACTTAATCGCCAAAGGAGATAGATATATCTGTATCACAAATTAGTAGGTTCTGGGGGGAAAATGCCACGTTGGCACACTCAAATAATTAAGTACTTCCATTTGACACATTCGCATAAGGACCAGACAAATAATTTTAATTTCCTGATGTTTGAGGGCTTGCCTTTGCAAACTAAAATACTTAATTTTGACATAATATTTCTTTCCAATTTTCTACTTTAAAAGAGAAGTCAAATGAAAAATAGTACTTCTGCCATGGGTGTTACACTGATGCTGGACAATGCTGCTCTGCCTGGTGACCTCATGAGGCAAAAGTAGAAGCAGACTATAATCATTGCGTTCCAGCTCCAGAAGTTATGAATTTCCCTCTTTCTTCCCCATTCTCTCTCTTCTTATCCAGCCTTATTTTTTCTAGACACGAATCTCACTGTCCCTTTCACCCAGTCCTGCCAAATTCTCCCCAGTTTCTTGTCAAATCCTCACTTGGGCTGACCGTTAAGAGACTAAATCCCTCATGAAATTCATTCCTTATCCCTGTCATGTAGAGACATTTTATAATTTACTTGGTCTTGATAAATTGTCCTGGAAACCAGGGTAAAATTCCACCTTTCCCCAGTTCTTAACTTCATTGTTTGGTCACAACCAGTTTCTTCCTCTTGTCTTCCATCCCCCTTTTCACCGAAGCCCAGGTACAAATCTATTCTTTTCCCTCCACTACTGAAACTACTGTTTCAGCTACGTAGAGTCAAAGACTACCTGTACCTCAAAATCTGGAACAAATCACTGGGAACACTGGAGAGACTGGTATTCTCAGTTGTTTGCCCTGATTCCAAGTAATCATTGTGGCTGGGCATGTTTTAGTTTGAAGTTTCTGAGGTATTCAGTGGAAATAGTGTTCGTGCAGTGCACAGGAGTTGCAAGAATTGCAAAATGACACAGATAACATCTTAAGGCTCTGAATTGCCACTGGAACAGTTATCTTGTGAAATGAAATATTTTTGGCAGGTAAGAGTGGTTTTTCATTAATCAGTACTCAACACAAATTATGATCTGTAAGAAATGTCAGATAATGAGCTGCTTAAGGTTGGAAGTACTGAGAGTAAAATTGTTATTTATGCTGGCTCAACATGACTAGCTCATGACTGTGTTTTAATTGTCACCATTTATCAACACACTAGTTTCACGGCTTTGAAATTTGATAACATTTATTTAGAAAATGTACCATTAGCATGCAGGTTGTTGGAAAATATAAATAGGCCTGTGCAACCTTTTTCTCTTAGATGGAAAACTGACTCCCATCAAATCTAATGAGATGATACTGTCTTAGAACATTTTATCACAAAGATTAATGACTAGTACTGTGTAATATAATATGTAGCAATTTTTTTTAATATATAACAGTATTAGATGTAACATTATCTCTTCTAAATATGTTTTGTAAAAATATTTCAAGTATTTTCTGCGTCTGTTCTAGGGAGTTAACACCTTGACATACAAATCCAAAACCAAAGTTCAATACTGGGTCTATAAATCCAGTTTTACAATCCATCCATAATTCCATAACCCCCTTTCTCTTTCTGTTTTCATAACAGCATAATTTGAAGTAACAAATTGAAATACTGTAAAGCATTAAACTGACCTTCCTAAAAAAACCCAATTGTTTTAAAATGTATCTACAATTATTCCCCTCTGAGTTGTTACCATGATGAGTCTAATCAGAACTGAGTTCCTGCATTGCAGAATGCTACTTAAATCAAAATGCTTGTTTCAAAATTCCCCCTCTTAATTTACCCACAAGCAGGTATTGCAGTATCGTACTGGTTGTGCCATCAAAAACAAAAGCAAGTTACTAAGAGTATGCATAATATAAAACATGTAATTGCACTCTCTGGTACATTTTCAAAACATTTGCACTTCCCACTACATCAACTTCTACTCCTAGAAGTCCAATAAATCTTAGACCAGTGCAGCCTCTCTGCAAAGGTTTTGTAGTATATTTTAGAAGTAAACAGGCCAAAACACACTGAACTTATCTGACTAGACAGTCAAGACATGAGAAAAGGATTTTGGTAATTAAGTTGGCCCACTCATTTTTAACTTAATTATATTATTTATGGACATTAATGTCTCTGTAGGCATTGTCCATAACAACTGCAACTCTGTCTTCAAAAATATATGATAAATTGGAAACAAAGGTCTATTGCACTGTCATAAAGGATAATTGTTTACTGAACTGTGCAGATGAAACATAGTTACATTCTACTCATCACTTTAATTGAAATCATCACATCAAATTATAGGGCAACTGTTAAAGGCATGGACAAAGAAAGTGATGTATTTAATTCATTCCACGTAATTTAATCAGTTCATGTTACATAAACACTAAAAGCACCCATTCTTATATGAAACTCAATAGTGACATGCCCACCCTCCTAATGTCAAGATGAGAGACTAAAAGGAATTGGTGTTACCAATTAAAGGTGACCTTTTATTGACAGAAGAATTATCAATTATCAAACTTTCTGGGATTTGAATGAGATATTTTAAGCAGTATGTGGACTAGTTTCTCCTTATATTCCTTTATATTAAATAAAGCAAATCTTGTAAAAAAATTAAAAGCCTTAAAAATCTAGTGCTCTGAAACATAAGGAGAGTATCAATTTTAAGGTCCTTTAAACAGACTGTATTTACATACACTGTATTACATACACCAAACATCTGATAAACTCATTAAATATTTTTTTATGTAAGCAGAAAAATTAAAGGAAAGGATGGAAAAACTTGGTTTAAAATTTCATAGCCTACGTGTTTACAGAGATGAAAAAACTGTACATGTGACATTTGATTTAAATGACTCAGATGGTCATCCAAAAAGCTCTCAACAGCAAAGAACAGTTTAAAGTAGTTCTGTTATGATATTAGCTAGATAATAAATATTGGGAAATGATGACTAATGCCTATATAATCAAGTTCCTGTAAGTATAAGGCAAGGCTGAAAGTAGTCATTAACTACTGTATTTTTCTACTAATTGACTGCTGAGCATTGACCAGATTTTGATCTGGGTTTTGTTATAGGATTAACTGAATAATTCAATGGAATCTGAATTTGAATCTGGCTCTTTGTTCTTTTTAAAGAACTAAGTCGTAAAGTGACACGAAGTAGTATTTTCATTCCTAAATACTCGCCAAAAATCCAACCAGTCTGATGGTTTCTTCATTTAATGCATATAGCCACACAATAAAAATGGCAAAAAAAGTAGGATCTTTATATTTGGGCACACCTATAAAATACTCATGCCCAGATTGATTGAATAAATGAAGACCAGCAGCTACTCATTTAGCATATATTTGATTCGAGCCATAAGTATACCAAAAGAGCCAATTCCTAAAACAGCCAAAATATTTCAAATAAAAGTTGTTGCACCAGCCAATCTTCAGTTTTCCTGAAATTTATTCTACATGTTTCATGAACTGCCTATTTTAAGATGATATAAAGCCATAAGCAAAAAATTAATACAGAAAATAGAGATAATGATCAGGGAATAACAGAAGAAAATTTAAACTACATGAAGAAATTTTATAAGATTTACTTCGAAGTGAAATTCAACAAAAGGAAGAGAAGAAATATTTCAGAAATAAATATGTCTAAATCTAAAAAACAACAATAAGGCAAATAAAACATATAGGACACTCATATGACTGAAGTACGGTGTCTTCAGCCAGTCTCAATAGATGAGAATAAACACAAAATAAATGAAACATACCCTGGAAATGTGCTCTGTTCCATTTTGGTCAGTAGAGTGCTTCAGCTCCAGAAAAAGTAGTTAAACTAATTGTTTTGAAATGTATCTGAACAAAACAGACTACTCTACCTTCTATATCTTCTAATTAACTACCGACACCACTGTTTTATCCTCTAAAATTGCAAAATGGGTAAAACCCACCCATTTACACGAGAATATATTAATGTCAGCGGTGGTTTGAATTAGCGCTTCAGTCTCAGGAAGACCAGACCTGTGTCACCCACATCCATCCAGGTGCCAGAAAAGAGCTCGTGCCACTCAGCTACATCAGCACGCACCTCTGCCTAGACAACTTCCGGAACAATTTTGCTACTTCAAAGAGTTGTAGGAATTTACATATACACGGAGAGCCTTGCTGTTGCCATGGCTCTCTCTTCTACGGTGAGTTTCCCTCACAGCTGGGATACAGAAGATGGCAGCACATCCACTCCTGCCCATCCCCTGTCAAGCTAGCTGTAACCCAACAATTAGTGAGCTTGACCAAGATCTGGAAGAAAACTGCCCTTCAAAAGTGAGATCTGTTTTATCCAGAGTAGCACATACAGTGGCACAAAGTCCAGTATATCATAAAGGCTGTAAAGCAATTTATTATTTACATATTCTTACAAAATGAGTAAGTCATTTCAGCCGACTGTGAGGATCAGAATCACACTACTGACACTACAGCCACTGCTAGTACCTGTGCTACAGATTTCTGTCCAAAGATAAAACCAAAAATGAATGAAACGAGCATTTTGTAGGTATTTTCAGCAGTAGTTAATTTTGTGGATTTTTATGTCAGAAATTAGTTTGCCCTATTTACATATGATTGGCACTAACATGTCTGTTAACGGAGTGTGGAAGTGGCCAGCTTTCTTACCATAGACTTCAAATAATACAGAAATATTTTTGAAACTGTATTCTTCATAAATTGTCATAGCTATAGAGAAACAGAGCAAATTCATCTGTTCTAAAACCACTCTTCTGAACTGTATTAAAATGCTTATAATAGATAATATGTACATACCTGTGTGTGTGCAAGTATGCCTTGCATATATAAAAAAAGATGGATAACGATTTATTTTTAAAAAATCATTCTATCATTATTCAAGGTAATCTGTAGAATGGAACACTAGCAACAGATCTCTACTTATTAAAATTATGTATACAGTGGAGGAATTCTGATCAGTTTCTGTCCAGTCTGGGAGTTGCCACAACTGAAAGGTGTTCTTTTTACCTAAAGGACCTCCTTCATGAATTTCCTGGAAAATTATTCTGAAAAGGTTCTTTCCACAGTAAAAGACTGAAGTTCCTTTTATATAATAAAATACATCAAAGTTCATTATAGCCTCTGCAATGACAACCTGGGGTACTGACTGTCATATTTTTTTTCAGCCTGAATGAAAATCCTGATTACTGCATTCCGCTGTGGAAAGAGAATGACAATCACAGGCCTCCAGCAATGAGACAGGAGGATAATCTATTGTTTGCTATTGTCTCAAAGGCTGTAATGACTCTTATCTATACACCTAATTGAAGAGAGAAGCTCATTCCAATTATATGAAACAATCTCACAAACACTGTTGCTTGATTCTAATTGTGAAGTAAAACATCCAGGTCAAGACACGTTATCCCAACTGATTATGCTTCAAACATATAGAACGATGGAACAGTGTACAGGAAGAGAAGATGCTAATCAGTGTAGGGTTTATGTTGTTAAAGCAGTACTTTAGAGTACAATGCTTACTCTCAAATATATACTACCAGCCTTTTTCATTTTATAAAGCAGAAGCCAAGGGGAAAATAAACTTTTATTTTAATACACTTAGGTCCCTTCAATCCAACCTTTCCTATCCAGGCACTTTAAGATAGGCTCATTAATAATAATAATAATAAAGCTCTTGAGAGACTGAAGAGAATATTGTTAAGCAAAGATTGGTTCAGTTTGAGTAACATAGCGAACTTAGGCAAAAATTAATGCTTTCCCCACACTATTTCTCTTCAGAGTCATTTTTACATGTAAAACTAAATGAAATCCCCTGTGTGCTATTTAGATCAAAATTATAGTAACACATGCTTATTATATAAATTATGTATCCTGTTAATTGAGGCACAGTCTTTAACCGACAGTCAATGCAGTCTTCTCCAAGAAATGCTCAAAGAACACTGAATACCACAAATTTCTAGGGATGAGTAATTTAAACCATGATGTTTAGACAATGAAGAGTAGCATTCTCCAAACTTTATTTTACTGCAAACTACCCTGCAGATGTAGGGCTTGAAGCAAAACCTGCCTGAATGCAAAGTGTTGCTCTCTTGTATTTTGCAGAGCAGAATTTAGACACCTGCAACAAGTGTTTGGTGAAGGATACCATGGTTATTCTGTTGACTGCAGGGGTAGGATGCCAAAGTACTAGATGGGAACTACCTGGGAAGAGGTGGCAGTGGGTATTTAGAGAAGTATTTAAGAGTTGCCTACAGGTTTTTTAGGGGGTTGGTGTGCTGTGGGAGACAAAGGAGATACTTGAGAAGAGACAGTTTGGAGGGAGAGAATGATGAGGTTGGTGGGTCCTTACTTTGCACTTTGTTTGCTTCTACTGCATCATGCTAATCTTTCTCGGGAGAGACCTAAGCAACAGATACTTGGTATTACTGGCGAAGTACACAGAATATTGTTTACTAAGAGAAGGGATTCAAAGAAAAGCTAGGGCAATCCACTACATTACTCTTCATTGCTTTTCCATTCTTTCAAAAGATATTCAACATGTATCTTTGTGGCTGATTGGATCTTTGCAAAACAAACCATAATTGCAATTTGTTTTCGCCTTTCTTTGAAACTATGCCCACAACTCTTCAAATTTTAAACACTGACAGGCATATGGTCAAAGCCTGACTTCTTCTGAGGAAGATTGCTGACATAGGCAATGTATAATGACATATAACTCAGAAAGATGGAGAGACAAAGATTACTGTTGTGAGTAAAAAAAAAAATCAAGAGTCTTCGAAGTCAAATTTGGCCAAAACCAAAGCCCATGCAGCACAGAGAGCAAATCCTGTGAGTTTTCAACAGAAAATGCCATATACTTAAAAGATATCTCAAAGTGTAGTGGCTCAATTGCATGTTCCAAATATACAATAAGTTACAGTCAATATAAATTGCTATATTACATTTTAGTAAGCAATTAGGTAACACATGAGAAAATACCCCTCCTCAAAAAAAGAAAAAAAGGTAAACCAAACTAACCAAATCTAGTAAAGCAAAACAAAAAAATACCCAACACTTTCTTTTTTTTTACAGATCAATTTTTTTTGCTATTAAAAAAAAGAGAAAAAAATCACAGTTATTTAGGAAACACTTTCATTTATAAGGAAAAGGCCATTTTTCATCCAAAAACATATACAAACAAGACTGCCAATAGTTTCAGTGTTGTTGCCAAGAAATTATTACATTGCAAAGGGAAATTTTTTCAGATAAGGACAAAAAATATAGTAGATTCAGTACTGTAATTTTAGCCTAATCTCTTTCTGAACTGTAAAAATTGTTACCAGTTCCCTTAGGTGTATGCAGAAAAATAAAGCTTACACTCTAAATCTAAGCTTTTCAATTTAAGCCCCAAAACTCAGTTATGACCCAAATTCTTCAGCATGAAATCCCAAGATATAAATATCTCTATAATCAGTTTTTATTACTTCTGATCAATTTAATTTGAAAATATTTTGTGCAGCTGTTAACACTCATCAGATGTATCCTCTTACTTAATCTTCTGTAGGGAGTTAGAAGCCTACTACCATACTACACTGTAGTCAGTAAAATTATTTTAATTTATATGCTGCTCTAGACTATAATATCACTAATGAATAAGGAATATTCTTGCAACAGTAATTCATAAATCTTCTGTAGATTAAAGCATTCTGTAAGCAGCTTTCAAAATTGGCTTTTATGACTATGTCATGCAAAATCTGTTTTCTCTCACAGAAGATAATTGAATAATGGAGGTATTTTTTGACCTTTTGTAGAAGCAAGACAGCTCAGACTGTCAACCCAACTCCATAACACACATCAAACCATTCTTTTTAATAAACACATTATTATTTTTCTTCCAGCTATACTTACTGCAATGCATCTCACTTTACTCACACTTTATTTGTTTCTGGACAGAGAGGATCAGCTTTGTTAGTGGGATTACATCAGGGAATTCAGTCACGCCAGTGCAGGCATGAGTTTGATCTACTGATGAACAATAGTCGTTTTATATTAATTTTCTCAAAGTCTCTTCATTTAGCTTTGAAAACCTACAGCATGTAGATGAAGGAGCTTGATCCTAGAGCAACCAGAGGTCTTTCCCTTCCTAACCAATACTAAAGGACATTTATCTCTATTCTAGATCTCTTGGTTTTAAGGATCAAGAAAGCTGAGAATGAAAGCTGCTACCCTTTTGGACTACATATTAGCATCTTCACTCTAGTTGGTGTGGACTGCAGGAAAAAGCATCTTACCATCACTGTTGACACAGACGACAACAGGAACTTGTGTACCAGGGCCACATGGCTTTTCATTGTCGGGAATGCATTCCTCCAGCCCTGTGATTCTCCAGTCATAGCATGAGGGCTCTTCACATGGGATGGCTTCTAGCAAGTGAGGGCAGTTTCCTGTTCCTCCTGTAGGCTCATTGGTGATGCGACGTTTCCTTAGTTTAAAGCCTGAAAAGTCCATGAAAATAACAATTCAATTCTAAAAGGCAAAGTGAAGCATTTTTTTATCTATTGTACAGATCCATCTCATTTAATAAATCTCAACTAGGTTGCTGGGCTGCCATTTCTCAAATATATTGTTTGTTTTCTTCTCAGGTACCTTCCAATAGGGACGGATTACCAAATGAAATCAGCTTATAAACACTACATTCCTGCTCCAACCCCCCAAAATAAAATAGAAGAATAAAAAGACTACATTGTAAGAAAACCAAAGGCATGGAAATAAAAACAAGAAGTCCTATGGACAAATTTTCAGTAATAAACATCACAATATTCCTTTGAAAGCATTTACAAATTTCCTTAAGACTACCCAAATTCATTTTGAGATGGAGAAACTGATGGGCCTTTATACAGTGTGTCATCTGCCAGGTCAATGTTAATGACCAAGAGCAAACCCCTCTCCTACTTTCAGGATAGCATGTTGAAAAAGCCAGACTACATATAGTCAGAACAGCCTAACCAAATTGAATGGATTCAAAAAATAGTTTCTCATGTAATAACTTTCGATAGTTTCTATCTGATTGGAATATTTTTAACTTTGGCAATGGTTTGTTTCTTTTCACAGTCTCTTTTATATCAATATTTAGGCAGGTTAGTATTATACAGACATTGTTTATAAAATGCTACATATAACTCTTTCATTTCTATCAGAACACAAACTAAACAGTAGAGTTGTCAAACACAAGAACTGATTCTTTGTTTGAGGACATGCCTCTTAATTTAATTATAATAAATATTACTTTAAAAATACATTTCCATGTATCTTCCATTGTTGTTTGTGTGAAGTTTTTTTCTAAACTGAAGAGATCAGCCAAATTATGAGCAAATGGTTTAGCAAGTCTGACACAAAAGGCTGATATAATTTCAAAAATAAAGAACTCCAATGTCTACAGCAACAAAGGAGGTAAGTGATCCGGAAATATATAGAAAGACATGCTGCTAAAAGTGGGAGTGTCTGTACAACTTTTACATCATTCTCCCAGAAGAACTGTCAATGCAATTATAAAATAAAATGTAAGAATTTCCAGACACAAGGAAAACATTGGCAGCTGAGAAAAGATCCCTGCTCATGTGTGCAGGAATAAAGGTTTGCATAATGTACATCCTAATATATTTCCTTTAGGCAGATGTCCAAATCAGTCTCACAAACCCAAACTTTACCCCCCAAAATGTAGCAAATCTTTCAGTGATGGAACAGAAACAGAAAAAACAGACTACTTGACAGCTATACTCAGAGAAGACTTAATCCAATAGGCTTACACACTGAATTGCTTTTTCCTTCTTGAATTGATCAAGGTTGGGTCAGAGTTCTGCAAAACAGCTTTGCAAAACTTGCATTATTGCTGCCCACACAGAAGTGTAGCTAGCAGTATGCCAGAACTAAACTAACATACTAATCACAGTTGCTCCTTCAAGTGGACATATGTAGCTGCCCTTTCTTACTGTTGTTTTTAATCAAGGAACCAAGTCTGTATTCCCAGCTTTTGTCAGATAATCACATTGCAGCAATGACTAGGCCAGTTTTTCTCATTTATAGCCAGGAACCCACAGACTTCTAACATGAGGTCCCTGTCATTGTATTCTTGCTTTCCTATTTTGATGTCAGGTTACTACAATCTGTTCTGCATGGGAATAAGCTGTAAAACATGCTGAAATTGAAACCAGCACATATGTCATCAGTAAAACAGTGTCACGTACCAACAATGAATGGTCCCATTTCCTTGCCAGATCATGCTTTACGGTCTAATGGTGAATCCTTAAGCTATTACTGAACTGTAAATCTTTGAGTCACTTGGACACTACATAACTCAAAGGCTGCCTCTGTCCTCTTTTCAAGACAGTGCCAGAATTGTGATTTGAACACACAGACAAACTATATCCCTTTCAATCTGAGAGAAAGGCTTGAAACGGAATCGCCCTGTAAAAACCCAAACTGATCTTGAGAGTTTAGTAAACAGGCTACATTTTTGCCAGCTTTGGTGTAACAGTAATGTTAAATATAGTCCTAATTCAATTTTGATGCTCAGAGGCACTGAATATACACTTCTTGGCACAAAACTTAGCGTGCTTGCATAGCCAGAGGTTCCTAGTGACTTAGGAATATTAATCACCATTAAAAGGATCTGCTAAACTTTTACATACCCTTCTTGGCCTGAGGGTCGTCACAGCTTTCATAGGTGCATGGTCCCCAGGCTGACCATGCTGAGGTCTCACATTCTGTAGGACAGGGAATATGGCACAGCTGGGAGGTGCTGGGAAGAGGCGCTGTACACAGTTTACGGTCCACCGGCCTCGAAGCTGTCAAAACAAAGTAAAAACATTTCTCACATGTCAGCTTTACGTGGACAGAACCATCCTTCAATCAGAAAGGCTGCTATCTCATCATTTTAAACTGAAGAAGTGACGGGAAAATGCCCACTTTGAAAAAATTAAACGGAAGTCAGTTTACTCTCTGCATGAACAGAGTCAAATCCACTTGTGTGGAGTCAGGGAGACTAGATATTGCAGCACCCTCTTGGACCAGTCCTTTCACTTAAGGGATAAATTATGCTACTACAATGATTGTTCACTGTGCACTCTGTGTTAATTGATGTCCTGTATCTTACTACTTCTTTTCTTAAGAAACTGAAAAAAAAGCTGTATAAATCCCTTTGCACTTGTCTGTATATATATAGTATATGATACTATAACTTCAAAGGCCTGGTTAATTAATATTTAAAAGATTATTTTTAAGCTATAATTTGAAACAAGCTAAAATTACCAAAAAAAATTGTTGTTTATTTTTTTACTCTAAAGACCATAAAATGCATACTCAGCAATAAGATTTGTGCAGTAGAAGCTTTAGTTCAAGACAGGTTTTGTTTCAAATATATAGGGTTTGCATATACTATAAATATATATACATAATATATTCAAGATAATTAAAATGGCATAATTTATTTTTTCATTAAAGTATTATTAATCTGTAAAGACACATCTGAAAGCAGATTCTTCTGCTCTTTAAAGATCAATAAGCCAGGTCAAAATCACCCTCCTCCTTACATACTTTAATCTTTGACTTCTCAGGTCATACAAATAATAGGACAACTCTAAAAGATGCCAGAGTAAGGTGCAGAACTCTAACTCAAAATGTACCATTTTATTGCAAGCAAGACTTTAATTATCTTTCATAATTCAGGACTTGAAAAAATATTACACTAAGCAGAGAATATCTGCTAGCAGGCAAAGTGAAGTCTGCCACATTAAATCACATTGGTTGATTGAAAAAACATGCTATTCCTTAACTTAAAACACTCTCATTCTACTCTCTCAGCACTTTTTTTCACAGGAAGGTTACCTCATTAATTTTTTGCCACCACCACTACAAATAATTTCTTTTGATGGAAAGAGCTCTCTGATAAAAAAAGTTCAGAATATGACAAAATATCCTTCTGAAAGACGAGATCAATAACAACTGATATAATGTGAAAGTAAACACCAAGTTGTTAAAGTGTGGTCTCACTTGTAGACATTGTGTGTGTGTATGCCTTTCTCTTCAGACTTTCTAAGTATGTGATCTTTCCAGTTACAGAAAAAACATTCAATTCTCACTTTTTAAGGGGAAAAGGGAATGAAAAATCCTCCCCCTATTCTGATTTCCCACATTGCCTCCTTTGGTGCAGTTTTACACTGTGTTGCTCCACATAAAGAAGGCATGAAGATGTCACATAGTCCTTCAACATTACTGCCTCCAGCTCACCAATCTCTCAACACAAAATAATACAAAACCAAATATTCCAACATTTGCCTAATGCTACACTGGAGTTAGATTTTATGACAGAACATTGAATTTTACAGTAAGTTTGACATTCACATCTAACATGCATGATAATCAACATAACATGCATATTTTGTATAGAAAATGGATATAAATAAAAATAATTTGCCTGTAATTGAGTTTGTATTGAATATTTTCAAATAAAAAAAGAAAACCAGTAAGTAATTCCTATCTGTACTTTTTTAACCTTGATTTAATCAGGGAATTACCCAAGTGAGACAATTGAAATTAAGGGTCAATTACACCCCTGAGACGCAGCCTTGCTTCAGGGAACAGAGAACGTATTCTGAGGAATGCCATGCTTCATCTCCAGCCTGCATCTGGATAAAGGACTTACCATCACACTAGTTCATGGGATGTTACTTTGAAAAATAACAAAGATCTTTCCTTAGGAAGTTTTAAATAGTAGGTTTTTCATATCACAGGTATCAATAAATCTCTAAATATGCCAAAATGTTTTTGAAATGTTGCTTTTATACCATAAGTGATGTACAAATGTCTGCTAACAGATCTGTGATATATTGCTTTTAAAACAAAAGAATTCAACAGTAGGATAGATAAGCTATCTTTCAGGTTATTTAAAAAAAGTGTTTTCATCATGGAGCATTAAGGATCCATTCAATCAGGCTTACTCAGAATTCTGTCTTTGAGTTGACAGTAAAATAAGAAAACAGCCTTGCCTTGGTATCTTATGATCATCTTGTTCCTATCAATTTAAATGGATTTCTTTCAGTATGAAAAAAATATAAATGAGCTCAGATTTGATGCTTACTGTTTATCAAAGACACTCTGAGAGACAATGATTCTGGACGCAGAAATTTACAGTTTAAAACCTTGTCTCATCTCTGTCCTTTCATACTCGCTTGCAGCAGCAATAAGGACTGTTCCTTTTTAACTTGGAAGTGATGCTCAAAGCTGATTAGACCGTGTGTAATACTACAAGATCTATGTGAAATTTGACCAAATTTTGGGCCGAGAATGGAGAGAAAAGCGAATGCATTTTGATAATCTCTTTCTCCTTCTGTCTAACTAAAAAATTAGATTCAATTTTCAATAAATTTCAAGTTTGAGAGTAGTGACCTAAAAAACAAAATAAGGTTCAATTTTCGTGTCCTCAAATTATCTGCTATATTAGGAAACTTTAGCTGAATATATTTTATACCCTTATAAAACACCTCCTTGAATTACTGCATTTTATAAAGGGCTGAAAAGAAAAAGAACAGTTCTGTTCTTATGCATTTGTACATTTATCAAGATCGCAAACTCCCCATCCTTCTCTAGAAACCCTCAAGAGACTAGTGCCCAGTCATGACCAGGCTGGCAAAGAGAGTGTATTTGTGTGTGACTGCATCAGCGTAAGCAGACACAACTTCATATTTCTCTTTGTGGTCATTTGTCATGCTGGTTTCATAGGAAATTTCTCCACATTCAAAAAACCCAAGAAAAACTCAAGCCCAAAACACATTAATTGACCAACAATTAAAGAATTCACGTTCTTCTCATTTTCTATAACATTGAAATCTATCATAAAAATTCATTAGATAATTCAGAACCTGATGGTCTAAGAAACAGGACAATTCCATGCATGTATGCAGTTCTCCCGTTTTTATTAGAGCAATGACTGTGTGTTTGCAGATATAGAATAAATTTATGCCCGTAAAGGAACTTTCCTCCCATTCTTATTCTACATCGAGGGTTTTAAAGGTACTCCAAAAAAGATGACAAAATCCACCCCATCTTACAGTGAGAGTAACTTCACGACTAAACCAATTGAGGTGAACAGAGATGAAACTATTTAAGTCAGTGTCAAGTAAATGGCAGAATGACAGTGGCCTCCATGAAACTTGATTGCCACCTGCTTAATTACTGCATACAATACTCCTTCTTCTTCCTTCTGACCTTAATGCCATGAGGGATTCTGGTTCAGCTAAGTATTAAAAGTTCAAATTCTTACTGGAGCCCTAACTCAGTGTTTTGAATTTACAGAAGGGATTGGAAACAGTTGATATGATGAAAGCTGCAAAATGATTTCCAGAGTTCAGAATTGAAAGGAGTGGAGCAGGAAACTGTCCCAGCATCCCAGCAGGCTGGGTTTGAGTTTGGGCCTATCCCTTTCAAACTGACCTGAAATTTCCTGAGAATGCATGAATCCATTTAAATATTCCAGAGCTCCATAAACATGTTAATTATACACATATAGCCAACAAGGTCTCCCAAAAGGGACGTTGCCTCCTTTGCATGCTTTTAATCAAAAGGCCGGGTCAGAGGCCTTAATTTACCTACCTGTTATTTCAAAAGTGATTGATAGCAGAGGTGCAGCACTAGCCTTCGACTTGCTCTGTGACTGACTTTCTGAAATAACAGGGAAACGCCACCATGAGTATATGAGAATGGAGGTCTTTAAAGCAGCCTTACGCAGACAACATTCCCTATCATCAACCGCAAACTACACTGAAATGAAGGCGTTTCCCCGCAGCTAAATCTGGTGGCTGTGTTACCTGGCTTTTTTCCATCCTCAAATTACTTTTAGTTTTCTATGAGTATGTTTCTATGAGGGGAAAGGGAGGGAGGATGAGTGAAGAAGCAGCAGCTCTTCCGAAAATCTGTCCCCTAATATGGAAACAGCCCTGAGTTCCTTTTTAAACTAAGACCCACTTCACCCTCAGTTTGAGCTCTTGAAAAACTGTTCTCATGTTTATGCATCCAAAGACTAGTTACATTTTAATCAGCTTTCCAGGGCCTGCAGAGATTACCTCCTGATGGGCTCTGCGTATTCCTGTCACAGTCTGATAAGGGTAGATTTCACACCCGCCTAAGCCGGCAAGACTTCACAGCCTACCAAAATCCTAATCATCATTCTGAACAGTAAGCTGCCACTGGTTTTATTGTTACTTCTCCTTAGCTGGGAGGTTTTCCTCATTCACACTATTGCAGGGGCACCTAAACTTTGTTCCACAGAGGCGATTTACTAAAAGCCCTTGGGCAGAAGCTGATTTTCATTAAACGAAGAGGCTTGAAAGTTTCTTCTTTTATAAATACAGATGCAGGGCCCATGGAGCTCATAATGCTCAGTAGCTCACTGCTACTGATCCCAGCAATCATGTTGAAATGGTTGTTGGCATTAATATTCCCCACAAACTCTACCTCTATGGCAAGTTTGAGAGTACCTTTAAACCACAGCAGAAATCTCACCAGCCTGCAGTTTGGCCAACCCAGGCCTAAATGGTGTATTACACAGGACTTGTACAATGATGTTGCTTTTCCTGAAGTATGTGGCTGCATTTATTTAATTTTTTATTATTAATAATGTGTGTTTGTATGAAACAGGTGCAGAAGAGGATAAAACAATTAAAAAGCTAAATGCATTTAGCTTAATTCACTGATTTCTAAATCTATAGTGCTGCATTAGCATGCAGTAGTAGATGTAACATAAACTAATCAAGTGTTGTTCTAAAGTACGTATATTACCAGAGGAATTAAAGATTTTGTCTCCTAAGTTATTCACTTTTTTCTTAAGAAGCTGTACAAGTTGTAACAGTGACAAGGAATAATCTCTTCTCTCTTTCAGTTAGGGAAATAAACCGATGAAATTATATTGGTTTGAAGTTCTGAAAGCTATGTAAGAACTTGGACAAATCAAGAAAAGAAGAAAAAAAATCAATTTCTTGAGAATGAAATATAATCATATTTTTACATTTTTCTATATTGAGCTTACATGCCAGAATTGGCATATTCCATCCACACACCAAAGAGCACAAGTTCATCACCCAGCTGAAGGATACAAAAGAAATTTACAGCAGATGAAGGAACCAAATCTAGGATTTCTGACACACCTTCTCATGCTCTTTCTTACTGAGAGACATCCTTTATATAAGACAGTAGTTTTCAGCAGGTATTAAGACAGAGTAATTTGTAGCTAGGAACCTAAATTTGCAGCACAGAGAATGAAATCTCTGCTATGCCAATTAAGCATTTTCATCTGAATTCAAAAATAGCAGTAACTCACAAAGTAAGAAGGCACTCATGGAAAAAGACAGTGGCTGTCAAGGAGCTCTGGAATGCTGACATGCTCTGATTTCACACTAATTCAAATGCAATTGAATCAAATTTACCTTCTTTATCCTTGAGGGTATTTAGGTAGGAGAGGAGATTTTCATTAGCTTGCACACAGTACATTTCTCTGGTTTGAATGCCACCTCCGCACAGCGCCGTCTGGTTTCCTCGCCTCTTGTCCTGTTGGCTAAGGAGAGGATCGACACGGCATTCTGTCCACTCTGTGGTCCGCCAACCATACCTGTATCAAATTTGGTTAATTGGGTCTTTTGAAATCATGAAGCCATTTTACACAGCATTCATTTACACAGGCTGAAACACCTGAGTAGCTTTATTAATTTCCAAAAAGGTCAGAGCACCACAATTTCTTGCACACAGAGGCGCACGAACTCTCATATTTTATATGGTTGGAACATTTTTCCTATTATTTCATTTTTTAAATTATTACTCCTTAAGAATATCTTTTCTGTTCAATTCCTGAAACATATCACACATATAAATGTTTTATTTGAGGGAAGAAAAACTTAATATAGAGACATATAGTCCATGTTAAGATAAATTCACTTTCAAGATTGTGACTCTCAGCAATTTTTAAAGCTAGAAAATTTATATAAGCTAAAGCCAAAATATCAAAGAAATGTGAATGCTGAGAAATGTAAGAGCCAGAAAAGGAGGGGAAAACCCCACAACAACTCAACCCCCCAAAATTACCCAAAACCCCATTGTTCATATTTGATAGGAGACATGACAGTTTCTCTCAGATATTAAGGTGAAAGTATAATGGTATTTTTTTATTATTACTACAGAAAAACCTTTTTCTCAGTCAAGAGGAAGATCGTTCTGCAGTACTGAAGCATCCCTGCTGGGTACTGATGAATGGCAAGAAGCTGTGAGCTTTCTAATCAGTGAATGCACAGGAAAGAAGATCTTTGACTCATAGTTAAAACCCCAACAGGGATTATGAACCACAAGAAATGCCACAGAATTCTCTACCCACCAAGTACTTTAGGGCTAAATCAAAGCAAAGTGTTTCCTAATGTAGTTGGAGATAGGGAAAGATGACATTTCAACACTTAAATGAAAAATATATACCACAGTCAAAGATGCTTAACATCAAATGAAATTTCTTCAGACCCTTTTCTCAATTTGATAAAGAAAAAGCACAGTTAGGACTTTAATATTAATCTTGATTAGTTGATAAGGATTACAGCAATCTCTTGAATCATAAAGTGCTAGCTGTCATTTCTCCTAAACTTTATTTACTGTCACTTTTATCCTCTCACACTTTCCATTTGGGGGTCAGTAATGCCTTTCTTGTGCTGAATACAAGTCTCACTAAAACAGTCTGTTTGCTAACCAGATGTCTATCATCTCTTTTCTGTGTTCAACATTTTGTCTCCAGACAGATAAGGATTACAGAAAACAATGATTCTGCTAGAAATGTTATATAGGGAAAATATCACTGACAAATCAGTAAAATTTACTTATTTTCATCTTGTCTGAGCCTGCATATGCACAAATATCGTCTTTTAAAAACTGAAACAAATGAAAAAAATGTACTTGTTATAGTTTGTATTTAGAGGACGAACTGATTACACTATAATAGGGGTGATTTGCAGGCTTTGGGCTTTCAAGAACACTGAATACACAAACAATGAAAAAAAAAGGTAAAGTCATAGCTATTATTTCTTTAATAATGGTTTGGTTGCTACTCCATCACCAGCCTTGTACGCTTAACTGAAATTGTTCATTTTAATATAGGGAGAACTGAAATGAACCAGCTTACGTAATGCACGGTGCTACGCCATCTCCTTGGGAAATACACTGCTCTGCTTCTTCTAATTGTGGGCATTCGCTTTCACTGCCAACAGGGAGCTGCTTAATGGTCCGTGATCTTGTACGATTCCCTTTAGGGGTTGTCATGTCAAAGCAGGTTTTGGAGCAGGGGGTCCATTCTGACCACTCTGACACCTGGCACTCCTTTGTGATCACACAGGACTGAAACGTAATGGGCAGCTTGTCCTGTTTGCAGAAGCTGTAATAAGAGAACATTACAATTTTCAGCACACACATCCACAGACAGTCATGAAATCCTAAGGAAAAGTGATGTCCATTGAGCCCAAAAAGTCAGGCAAAAAGGCTTTTTTGGTCAAAGTGACTCAAACTATATACATTAGATTTACTACAGTTAAAAATTACCATATTGCCATATCTGTGATCAAAATACTGCCCTATCTGTGATCAAAATTAAAATATAAATCTTCATACATGTATAGAAGTACAACAGAGGAAAGAAACCAATTTTTCACTGCTTTATCTTTTATTTTTAGATATACTCAATTTTTTTGTTGGAACATAAAGTAAGGGAGGATCAATAACAGAGATGACTAAAGATGTTTTTGAAGAGAACATAGTGCTCAGTGCCATCTTCTTTTAATTTCCAGATTACAATTTGTTAAAAAACACAACGGCAAATATGTTGAGTGCTTAGTCACTAATCATTTACTTTGCTAACAGCTAGTATATTGCCACAGTGATGTCTCATGAACTAAATAGGGAATGATCTCTACCTTAAAGTGGAGTCTTCCCTGATGCAGTGAACACATAGCCTTAATTTCCTATTTCTTACGAAGGCCATAATTTAATTTCCGTTCTCCATTTGATTGTTTCATTCACTTATTACATAGGTTGTCAGCAAGATTTTTTCCCTCTAAATCCCTCTGCATTTCAAATGTTATATTCTAAGTAGAAACTAACATTTCTACTTAGAAGCTTGATTAACAATAGAAAAATGAGAAATAGAGAAGCTAAATTACAGTTAAAGTGAACATAACTTTAACTCCTTAATGATAATTACAACATAAGTATTTTTTAAATTTTTTATCATATCTGTTTTGGAATAAAAATCTGGCTTCTGAAGCACTTAAACAGGCAGGAGGAGGATTTACTGGCACTGCAGATGGCACAATGAAATGCTCTGTTCAGTACCAGTCCTATAAACAATAAAATGAAGACTCATTTTTTCTTTTTAAAAGAATACAAAACAATACAGAATAATGAATATTTACTATTTTGTTGCTATACAAAATTTTGCCCTACCCATATATTCAACATAGTTTTGAACTGCTATTTACAAAGTTTTGTAATAGTAGAACTAGGGATACTTGAGACTAATAGGAGATTTAAAACCACAATAAATGAAAGCATATTCATACAAAAGTGACAGAGTAATTCCACAGCTTGCTAATAGAAGATCCTGGTTGGGGAGACAGACAGTGCCAGCATGTTCAAAAGGAGGTCGATGAATCTGTGGGCTGTTGGTCTACATATGGATGGGGGCGGGGAGGGGAACCCTAACATGTGATAGTCAACATTTATTCTGCCTAAGGACAGAAACTATATCTTGTTTGGGACGAATATACTGAAAGATTTTTAGAAAACTATTCTTTAATAGTGGAATTTTTCACCTACATATAGCCCCATCTGGCACAGTACTAAAGTACTGTCAAAATCAATATATCAGTTTCTGTACCTTTGACAAAACATGTAGATTCATTTATCCCACAAAGACACATTTTAATGACCAGAGAAAAGATAAACTCCTCATAGTTTCTGAGTTAGTTGAATTCAAAAAGAAATTTTATAACAGATTTTCTGAAGTAAATGGAAAAAATTGACAAAACTGAGCCAGTGTACTGACAAAAAAGTTTTCCCATAACCACAATTGAAAAAACCATTTTAACAGAAGGCTGTCAATCATCTCCATTTGAAAATTAAGCCCAGCCTTGCAAACTAATCATATTTACTGCTTTTTAAAGGATATAGTCACTTTCTGAAAGACTACTATAGGTTGCACGCCCTTTTCAGATTCCAAGTGCTACTAGATCATTCACAAAGAATTCAATATAGGCACTACCACAATTTTAAACAGCAAATTTTAGTTTCACGGATCCTTAAACTGTAATTGCTATATATGCAAAAAGACCTCCTGAAGTTTCCCACTTTTCAGTACCCTGTAATCTTGAATGCCATGATGCTGAAGTTCCTCTGTCAATCATGATGCAAAATGTTTCAAAAAATTTAGATCTAGATTCTTCCACAGGACTCAAATGAAGAGCTATTTGGTCAGTGGCACAGATTCAGCATTTGCATACCTTTGACATCATGCTCATATTATGTTTTAATAAAAGTTCTTGTTGCTACAGTTTATATAATTAGAACGGTCCTTTTATCTTTTTTGTTACTAATTATTTCTATATGTGGCCGTGAAGAGGACCCAAACAGAACTGTGCCATGTTAATTACTAACTCCATTGCATATTTATGATCCCTGACAGAAGTAAAGCCATAGAGTTAAAGCATGCCTCACTTCAAATATTTACTTATAAAATTAATCAATTTAAAATGAAATATAAAACAAGTTCTTAAGTCTTGTAACCAGAACATAAATATTACTAGGGAGACAAACAAGAGGTAGAGTGAGTTTCCATTTATTTCCTTACTTGCTTATTAAAATCATGCACCACTTGCAGTACTACATAAATACCAAGTAACTGATATTGTAAGTCACGAGCAAACAACCTCTTTACTGTTATACATGCTGACATTATTTTGTGAGAGGGCAGAGACAGTTACAATTAGCAAAAGAAGTGTCGCAAAAGCCAATTAGCCGCTGTTTATTCTTTTAACACTTGGTTTTCTTTGAACAAGTTAGAGAAACAGTGAGAGCTAATTGCATATGGCCGTTATGAAGTTTTCCTTCATGTTGCAGGCAGCACGAGAGGATGTGTTGCAGTATAGACCAAGTAAGGAAGGGAAGAATTACATTTAAACTCAGTAGCACAAATCTCTCTAAACAAGACCAGTTAAAATTCTTCAGTTAAGTAAATGATTACAGAAGTGCTTCACTCCCTTTGAAGGTAATAGAGTAGCTTCCAGAGCATATTACAATTCCTTTCCCTGTCCCAAGTGCATGTATACCCATTACCAGCAACTGAACTAATCTAATTTCATGTTGCATCTCTACAAGAAATTTGGGAAGAATGAATTTGATGATCCAAAGTCCCCTATAATTTTTGAACATATATTTTAATATTTTTTTTACTCCTGACACCTTTAAAATATTTTCAAAATATTTCCAAACTTTGTTTTACCAGAAGAAACAGATGTTCATCATATCTTTCAGAGGAAATTACTATATATAGACAGACATTCATAATTAAAGTTTCTAATACTGCATGCTATAAAAATGCTAACTCAAAGATACATGTGCCATTTAAAAAGCTCAGTATATGCAATACATTAGTTGAGAAGGTTGGCCACATTTCCTTTAAATGTCTCATTAAAGAAATTGCATAGAATGGTTCTTAATCAAAACCTGGGAATGTTTTTTTTTACACAAAATAGTTTTTTCTGGGTTTGGTGCCTAATGCTACAGATTTGATCTTCACAAATAATGGAAAACAAAGTTTACTTTCATGTAAATTTCTCTGCACTTTCTGATGGATTTCACCTCTGATTTAGTTACCCTAATTTGAGGGAATCTTCTCACAGAATAAAAGGCAAATGGGCAGGTAACACAACAGAAGATAAAAATAGACAGTTAACATTAATTTCATGATATCACCCAACTCACTCTGCATCAAACATCTCCATGCCTTGGGTACGTTCAGTAACACCTAAGTATGCATTATATGCAAAGTTAACCATTCAAGAAGAACAAATAAGTCCTCACTATCAACCCATACAGTTTTGTCCAGATAATTGCTTGGAATGCTCAAAGAAAAGCACATGAATTGCATTAAAATGCTGTTAAAACTCAACAGAGTAGACTGGATACAAGAAGAAGTAGCATAGGGATAACATGTAAAGTCTGCAAGAACTTGCTCTCAATCCAGTGAAAACATTCAAAGGACAGTGTCCTAAGTGTCAGATATAGTGGGGAACTGAAGCTTAAGGTATATAAGCACTTAAATCATGCAGTAGAAAGAGAAAGCAATCCCAAACAAAACAAAAGATCACCGAGAATGAATGATCCCTACTGCTATTAAGCCAACATTAAGCCTATTTCTGACCTCAAAGACTGATACTAGATTAAATAAAACCATAGAAAAAGGCAGTTTTGATTCAAAGGACAACCTACAGAATATAATTGCTTCTCAGCCTCTTTTGGAGATGTGTGGTCAGCAATTTGTGTCTACTCACGTTCTGTAGCCTCATTTTTGCTCCTACAGCAATAAATAAAAACTAAATATCACTTTGGATAGGAAGGTTACACCTGGAGACTTCAAAGTAATTTATGGGATAATTAAGGTTATAGACACATGGAGAACAAAGGTTGAGGCATACGCCCAGAACAAATTAGACCATAGTATGTGTGTACAAATGAGCAAGTTGTGCAATTGAAAGCACTCTCTTCAATCAAAGATAAGCTTTAAAAGGTGTGATAAAATTAGATTAGTCGAGTGATAAAAAAATTCTTTCTGAGGTATTCTAAATTTCTATTAGAGTGAAAAACACTTTTACAGTTTTTAAAAATCAGGAAAACTTGATTTTGTATGCCAAAGACCTGTATGAGCATCTATAATCTCAGTTTCAAAATTTGTCTTTTAAGTTATGACAAAAGTCATGGAAGAAACCATTGGAATTTCTTCCTCTGCAAATTCAACTAGGAAAAAAAAAGGTTTTTTCTTTTAATCTTTTGCAATAGATAAAGCTGTGCATACTGCATGCATAAAGCCAAATGCATGGCAATGCTTGAGGGTAGGACCGATCTCTAAATTTATGCAGGATGAATAGAAAAAATAAATAGGTTTTAAACTAGGCAGTAGGACTCTTTACTTCATGAGCATACTCCATACATAACTTGTACAACTACAGTACTACTACTGCTGGTGTTTCCTCCGTATCATACTGGACTCATAACTACAAAGAAGAGTTAATGAGAAGAGATGAACAGCAGCATCAGAATGGCTGAGGGGTTCTATCTAATAATCCATGCGGTCTGAAACCTTTCTTGGCAGTAGCAGATGAGGGCAAAAATGGAAAGACAACAAGTATTTGGTCACACTCTCCCAAGATACTCTCTGGTTTTCCAGCAAACTACAGTTTACAGACTTCCTGAAGACAAGCTGAATCTTTGCACTGCCCTTTATAGAGTTCTCCTCCATGAATTATTACAAATGCTTTCTGAACCTAATAAGATTTTGGTACCTACATCATCTTAGAAACAACATATTATACACTTTTTACTCACCAACAACTATGGATAGCTATTTTTGCTTTAAAACTGCTCAGTTAATTTCATTTTCTGGATTCAGGCCTTGCATAACTCTACTCTGTGGCATTTTTGAGCTTAGAGACTTCTATAAGCTCTTTCTTTGACTGTCTCTGTTGGAGACATCATTTTGAAGATCGACTTTGTGCCTTTCCATGTACAGCTGCTCCTCCTGTTCTAATGTAATAGAGTATCAATGTGAGTTTTGCAATTTAAACCTAAAATTGAACAACGAAGATTATGTCCTTTACAATAAATTCAATTAATTCACCTAAGTGCTGATATTTAACAAAAACTGCTATTTACTAGTTTTGACTATATTGTAAAGTAATGGAGCCCAATAGACAAGGTTAATGTAAGCCAAATAGTCTCTTCAATAACTTTTGCCTGCATTATTTTGCCTCTATTCCTTCACTGTTATCAGCACTCAGCTTTGGTTTTCCCGTTATCCATATTCAGTTTTGATTTTCATTAATGAAATTTTCACAGCTATTATTCCTTACTTTCACTATATGCATTCTCCTGGAATTCTGATATATTTGCTTTTTCTCTAGATGATTTTCCATTTGATTACACACAGAGATTTCCATTGTTGTGAAATGAATAACATGGCTACAGTTCAGGAGACTGATGCCAATATAAACTTTAGGTATTCACGAGAAACAAAACCATGGGTTAAGGCTCGACTGAAAAGGACTGAAGAGAAATTTTTCAATTTTTTAAATTGAAAACTGTGATCTTTCGATCCTGGATCAGTATTTGATGTGTTAGTGGATTATGTCCACAGGCTCTTGGGTCCTGTGGCTCTAAACTTTGTAGGTGCACCTACAGATCTGCCCAGGCTGCTCCAGTCCTGGCATGACTGACCTACCCTCAGCCCTGGTGGAGAAAGCTGACACCTCCACATCAGAGAGCTCAGTGCAGCTGATATTTTTCAGAGACACTCAACAGACATCTATATTGTCAGACACCACACACAAAATCTAGATAAAAATGGCATCCTTCCTCCCTTTGACTCTCTCATACTAAATAGTATCACACTGACTAGATATAACATGCCCTTCATGACCAGGAAGGGCTGTGGAGTCAGAACCTGTTCTGTCTACTGGGGGTTTCAACCCCAGTACCTTTTGGGAAGAAAATATATTTTTATTTTTGAAGAAAGCTACTTCATTTCCAGCAAAAAATAAAAGTTATGCTTGTATTCTGTAAAGCAAAACCCCAATAACATAATCCATTTATTATTCAATCCACAAGACTGAATGAATTAATTAAAAACTTTAGGGGATTGAAGAAGACGTAAGCAAAAACTATGTAACTGCCCGAAAGAAACTCATACTGAGTACCATACAAGGCAGTTCAGTATTTCAGCAGAAAAAGAGAGCTGATTCTGAAAGTTTCAGATCAAAGCACAATCAACATACTTAAGAAAATCCTAAATTCTTTACTGGGTTTTTACGTGGCTTCATTTAAGTACTGTGAAAGAAGAGTAAAGGTTATCAGGCAGATAAAGAAAAAAGGCATTAGTGTGCTCCCTCATAGCATAATAATTTAACCACTTCCTAGCCTTGAATATCCTGCACACTATCAGGCATCTCCTACTACCAGCTGCTTCATAAGGAATGATGAGAGTCTTGAATTCTTGTTGATCTCATGAGACAGTACATCATGGAATACCATTAGCAAAATGGTCTTCAATCTTTCCCACCAGCCACAAGACAAGAACTATTGACATACAAGCCCATTCAACCAAACAAACTTGTCTGCAGAAAGATTCAAAACTGTAACAAATTACTTATAGAACACCAAAACTACATGATAGTTTAGCACTTGAAAATCAAAATTACACACAGAAACACAAATACACAGAAGCAGGCTTGTTAAGGTTGCCATTTTTGACTGAAAGCTAGAGGAAGATTTTGGAAAATAATCAGAAAGTAAATTTGTGATTGAAAATAATGGCAATTGTAAATCCCACTAAAACAAACCACTAAGCTGGACAGAGTCCTTGCAAGACAACCTACAGGCATAAATGAATATTGGCCCAACTCCCAAACAATTCTTAGAAAAATAAGAAATCAAAGCAGGATTTGAATACAAGCATATTTTAGTTTTTTTCAGTAGAGAGAATATCAATAGTTCGCCTTAAATTTGCTTGAATCTGGGTAAACTGCTACAAGAAATGAGAGACTGTAAGAAACACTTTCCAAAGACCACTTCTGCTTCTCATAACTGTAACCTTACAGTGAAGGAAGGGGTAAAACCTGTACCACACCACTCATTAGTACCACATCCTAGAGAAGCTCAGGCTTACACTGCTGGGAAATCTGGCAGCCTATAGGCAGTTCCACAGACAAGATGCTCACACCCTCAACAGAACTACTTGGTAGAAATAATCTGGTTGGGTCAGAAGGTCAAATCAACCTTTGAAACATACTTATTCATGTCTGCAATTTTCTATGGCAACTTTGAATAATCACTCACTAGAGTCAGGAGGCCTGGGGACATACAGCAATACTCATGCTGAATATTAATCCTTTGTGTTATCTGGAATTAAATCCAGATCTTAATATTGTGTGTTTAGAGTCTACTCCTTGCTCTATATTGGACCACCACGGAACCTTAAAAGATGCTCTCTGTACGAGTAAGAGGGATTTTGGAGTTAACTTAGGGATGCAAGTATGAAGCACAATGTGATGCAACCTGATGTGCTGCAAAAACCTATTTATTTTCCATGCAGTGTTCTCCTCAGACTTCATACAGCCTGTTGGATGTGTTAACCTCTAAAGCATAATAATCAGATTAACACTATGCCATTCTTGGATCACAGTTACAGCTGGATTTTGAAAGAGACTCTTGGCATAAAGGAAAAAAAGGGTTTTTTTCTCATAAATAAAATCAAATTTTAAAAGTTTAATTTTCAGGTACTAGACAGCAGGAATAATAGAAAGGTGATTTAAATCTGGAGGTTAGAAAACCCTCATGAGCTAGTCTGAAAATAAAAAATGTAATTCACAAAGTCTAGTCATCCTCGAGAGATTTAGTTTATGGTTGGAACACACTTGTTTCTTTAAAGAAGTTAGCAAAAATACAGTGCCTGTACATTTTCCTAGTGGAAAATGACATAGTCCTGATTCATTTTCCCTGCAGCTGCACTGTTTAGTATTGGTCATATCGTGCATTGTTCTGAGAAACTGTTAGTACCTCCCTGTATAATGGGCTGTTATAATCACACAAACAATGAGGTCCCTTTATTCATTTACAATTCAAGTACTGTCCACCTAAGTGCTTTTCACAAGACTATTTTCCCATGATCCTTTCACGACTTTAACTAATTCTGCCAACAAGAATGCACAGCCAAAAGAGTTTTGAAATAAACAAAACCACTCAAGTTTTCTACATTACAGGAGAAGATAGAAGATACAACTTCTATATCAAGAAAAAATATATCATCTAACACAGGCAAAGCAAAAAGAAGTTCTACTACACCCAAACAAGCATCAACAACAGTTCCTGTGGGGCTATCACAGACACCACGAGTGAGGAGACAAGAAAGTAGAAGGGTTGAGTTAGAGGTGCTATCTTTCACAGTCCAGTAACACAGTGACATGTATGCACATCTCATCCTATAGACAATTTTAAAATTGGTAGAGCAAGTTATTTGGCAAGAGTCTACATAAATGACTTATTAAAGCTTTTGGGAGGGATTTCTCTTTGTCAGTGGAAATTTTTGTTACATAGCATTAATCAGCATTTACTTTGACCCAAAACAACAGCAGTTTCATGGAGTTACTGGCAAAGAAAAAATAAACACAATGCCAAACTTTGTGAATAAAAATATGCAATATTGATGTTATGATGACAAGAAATATATTACTGAAAATTATATTACTAATATTAGTTGTGTTTAAGGTATTATTTTACATTTGTTCCCTTTATTGATGCTTAGATTTGACAGTATCACTGGTTTCATCTCAGTCTCCAACATTTGGAAAAAAAGCAGTCAATATGAGGAGGTACGCTGCACAATCTGTTTTCAGTGGGACCACTGAAAGTTAGACACTGAAGTACTCAACCCTGCTTTTCTGAGGATCTGGAAGGGAACTTTGTGACTTCCCACTCTGTGCAATTTCACCTTGAGGGACAGTATGTCCCAGGAGGATGCTCATCTCACATGCAGCCATACCATAACTCTATAAAGCTGATCAAGAAAACAAGGGCATACTCTACATCCTAGACTATGCTTAGCAGTTATATAATAGAAAAAAAAAACAAACAATACAAAAGAAATCCAAAAAAGTAATACATTCTAGTTTGCTCCTTAGGGGAATATTTATCATGAGATAATACCAATATAAAGAAGTCAAGAATTTCGAAAAATAATTCTTGATTCATATGTATTTATTTAGTCATATTGAAGTCAGTTAACATTAAAATTATCTGACGAGGAAGAAAATATGCATAAAAGTACAGTGCAGGAGAATCTTCACTGAAGATCACAGTGCCTAATTCAATTTACCACTGTGTATCTTAATCTCTTACTATATTAAGGCTAGAAATTCAACACTGCATTCATTCATAGAATTCATTTATTCACTCATAGGATTTGTGGCCACAAGGGATTATCAGAACATGTAGTTCAACCCTCATTACATTACAAGCTATTATACTTTGCTAAGGAAGATTTTTTTTATTTGAATAAAAATCATATTCTAGAAAGGCATCCAATCTTGATGCTTTGTACAGATATATATGAATGTCATACATCTAAATGACAGAAAAACTGTTCACTGTATGAAAGGAGTTAAAATATGGTGTGGAAAAAGAAATTGTTCATTGCTGATGTTTCAATTATTCAGCACAGTGTGTAGGTTTCCATCTTAAATCTAGATTTTGGCATGGTATGTCAAATGTGTAGCAATACTGACAAGCCACTGTCAAAACAGCAGCCTCGGCAAGATGATGGAGCAGGTACTTAGAATAGAAAGGTACACCCACTGAATAATATTATGCATATCCACAGAAAATACTGTCTCCACCAAAGTCACATTAAAAAACTACAGGATGCTTCTGACTTTCAAATTCATGGAAACTCTTAAGGCATAGTGGAAAATGGTAGGAAAGCAGTATGTTTGCATCCCGTTTCTCTAATATTTTACATTTTTATTATCCCAATGCACCTGACAATTAACCCTGCCGTTTTTAGTTATCAAGAGGTTTTTCTTCCAAGACTACTTCTTTCCTATTCTCCATTTGTTAACAGCATGTGCTCTAAGTGATTCCAAGTTAATGAATCAAGATGACTGTATATAGTTCATTATCCAAATATGTGATATTTACAGGTGTTCTGTAAGTGAACCACTTATTGCTTCTAAACCCTTACAGTGTGGTTAGCTTGCAGGCTTCCTCTACAAAAACAGCCGTAGAGCTGCTTTTCTAGTAACATAAAAAGCACATGCAGATATATATGTTTTCATCTGGTCCTCAATGAACAAACAAAAGGTTTCTTATGCTCCTTCATCTCTATGACCCATCCTCTCTGCATTGCTGTTTCTCTCTCCTTCCCATAGCCCATCTCCTTGAAGTTTTTTTACCTTAACCACTGCCACGTTCATACATATGACTCTTTCTGCCTGTTGCCTCACAGAGATGCTCAGAGAAGTACAGAGAATCTCTCAAGATCTTTTCCAAGCAAGGAGTACATTACAGGGTCCAACAAACTGAGCTGCTGTACTGTATGTCTGAATCTTTCTTCTGTTTGCTGTCTGACAGCATGACTTGTCTGCTTCTCCAAATAATAGAAGAAATAAAGCAACAGGTTTATGCAGTTTACATTTGGTTTTTTTATCTTCCTCCATCAGACAGTCTCTAATTCATAAGAAGAACAAAAGTCCATGGATAGAGACATTTGTTGTGTTATTTGGAAGGTAAGCATTGGGTTAAGAGGCTTCAGGACCTGGAAAGGAAAAGAAAGCTAAAATGCCATTCTAGAAGAGCAGATTCTCTATCTTTTTTCTCATGCTAAAACATCCTAAGTATCACTTGCTCATCGGTTAAATACTCCATTGGCCATTCTTGAATTCCTTAGTTCCTGGGTATCCAGCTTAAGACCTGTGGTCAGTATTGAATATAATGACTCTGCTTTAAGCAGATGCAGGTCTACTTGAAGTAAGCTGAAAAATTAGGCATTACATATCTTTGAACTGCACGCCCAAAATCAGCAAAACAATTCCATAATTTTGGCCCTACTGTCATATCTCATGTCTTAACTATAATATTGGAATAAACAAAAGGTCAAATTCTCCCAAACTTCAAATTTAGTAAAGCACTACAACAAGACCATTACAGAAACTCCCAAGAGAGTTTGTTACAAGATGTGGATATAATTTGCTAGATATTTCATGAGTGCACAGAATCAATGAGAAGGATGAAAAGAAATAACAAATACTTACTTTCTAAGAAGGACAGATGTGAAACTAACGAAACATGATCACATGATCAAATGCACAAAGAGGCTAAACCAATCTGCTCATGAACTAGTCAGCATTTCTAAAATTTTGGATTCTTTTCTGCCCCCACCATTATGTTCCACTATCGTAATTGCATAAGGTTATTTCCCAGCAAAGAAGTAAAAGTTCTGAATATATATAAAATTTCACTGTTTTTTCTTGAATTCTCATTTCAGGTCATTCAGGTCATCAGTAGTGTTCAGCTTCACAAACAGGTCTCTACTACAGTAGTGTTGCCAAGAGAATATTAACCAGTTCTGAGGACTGCAGCCAGAGCTGGCAGGGATGGTTTCCTACTTGGTCTCCTCCATTTCTCCCGCCATTCAAACAGGAGTAGTTTTGGTCCCAGCCTAAGCAAGATAAACAAGCCATATTCAAATGATGGAGAAAGAGAAAGGAAATAGTGCAGAAATTCCTGGGATATCTTTGTTTTAAGAGGCAGTAGATGCTTGCAGAACTGCTTTAACTACAGCTCACTTTCCAGCCATTTGAGCTAAGTGACTCTTAGTGATGACAGGCTATCCCCACACCTGTGGGCCAGCTGCTTCAGGGGAACATGATGTGCTTTGTCAGTGGATTTCAAAATCTTTGCTGAAATGCAGAAACATACAGGCCAAGAAGATACTCTAGTTCTGTTCCATGTTCCTACAGTTATAACTGTCTGTGCTCCAGTCTTTCCAAACCCTTCTTCTTAGACTTGTAAAAAACTAGGCAAAACCAGGTAAACCTTTCTTGCTAAACTTTCCCCCAGAAGTCTGCTCAGGAAAATAAATATGAGGAACCATTTGAGACACAAAAACAGTAATTTGGCAGAGTAGAATAAAGTGAAACCAGAGTCTATATTACAGTAGAAAATTATAGTCTTAACATGAGGCATAATCATTACAACTTGTAATAGGGCAAACAGACTTGCAACATAAAATGAACATATGTTTTATGTTTCTCTACATTAACAGTTTGTTGTCTAACAGTTCTCTTCGGGACCTCTGGCAAACCCCACTTTCACCAAAGAGGAAACATTTCAGAGGATCAGTTTTGTCCTCTACTCTAACAGCAGCATTGTCCAGATTTTGTTAGCTATCCAGAGCAGTCATTTTATAAGCCACCTTTAAAAATTTCTGAATTATTTTTTTCCAACATTTCTATTTTTAAAATATTTTCAGTGCACCAGAATTTCAGACCAAGGGGAACATAAGGCAAACACAGGCCGTATAACACCTACGTTATTGCAGAATGAGCAATACAAAATCCAATATTTCATCCTTCACGGGAGACCATCTATTTTTCACTCAGCAATAAATTAAACTTTGATTTTCTTGTTTCATTTCTCTTTACCATGCCTGGTGTGCTGATGTGTCAAGAGGATTTGCCTTTTTTGAAGTTTTGCTGACAGCATTACAGAACCATCTTCTCTGGAGCACCCTTCTGAAAGTTGTTCTGTTTTAAAACTCTTTTTATACTATACCAATTTTGCTATCTCTGCAAAAATTATTCCTTGCCTGAGGGTTTTTATTCTTCTTTCAGTCATGCTGCCAGGGGGCTGATTGTTTCTGATTGCTGAAAATGGACTATGCAAGCTGAAAAGCATTTCACATGAGAATGGCAGGTTTTCCAGTCACCTTACTTGTCTATATTATTTAGTAACAGTTACTATGTGATGGAGATTATAAAATCATTTGATCTAGCTGCACTGACACTCTCGGCAGAAAAATAATTCTATTGTTTCAGATTCTAGAATGCCAGTCACGGAATAAAGCATTTGACATCTTGGTGAAGAGTGCAGTGCAAATGATGCAATAGATATATAGGTGATATACATACATAGGTCCCTGAAAACTAAGTTATCAGTGCCAGAATTTCTCACATGAGTCCTTTAACCAAATTTTCTTGTTTATAATAAGCAACTGGGGAAAAAAAGTCCTATATTAAACTTTTGAAGACCACTAGAAATCCTTTGTGCATTTACAACATAAAATCTCACCTATTAGACATTAAAATGCCCACTGCATCACTTATATAATTTTCTTCCCTTTGAAGAACTGCTCCTACATTGTATTATCTACTGTTTCACTGCCTCAGGCAAGAGGGTTTCATCCATTTCCTGCACCAGACTGAAATGTGCATAATACACTGAGGTATCTGAACTTAAGACAGCATTACTGATCTAAGTGAATTCAAGAGTGAGTGTAAAGATGATGAGTAAAGTATGCCATTGACTTCCACTATACTTTTACTTTCTTTTACCGTTTATAAGAGTTTCAGCACATGGTTCTGTCATTCTTCCCTTTCTTTTTTTTCTCAGTAAATTTTATAGCCTTTCAAGAACTTAGGGACTTCCAAAAAGAGTGGCCAGCTGCTATCTGATAGCAACAGGTGTTTAATAAATCACTCCCCGTATTTAAAGAGCAATAGTGTTCCTGGTCGAGGCACAGTATGGGGGGTATGATGTGAGGATGGAAAAGAAAGGAGTAAAGGCAATCTGTTTCTGTACCAGCACTGAGACAGTGCTGCAGCCAACACCTGCCTGAGCACACTGATTTTGAGATTTTTTGTGCAGACATTCATCCAACTGTGGATCAAAATCTTAAAGAACTAAGGACAATCAGAGCTAGAAGAGACTGCCAAAAAAACTGTGCTGTCAGTCCCTCTTCCATAACCAAGAGCTGCTTTAGGTATGACATCACTGACATCACTGTCTAGCCTATTCTTATAAACCGTCGAAGATGGAGGTGCCACATATGTCCCAGGTAATTTTTTCCAGAGCCTCACTATTCCCAGTATTGAGAAGCTGAGCCTCATTTGACACTGCTGGGATTAGTCCATTATTCCTTTTCTAATACATCCATATTATATATAGAGATAATCTTGTTCCATTCTTCCTTGTGATGGGTTTTTACATACTCCCAGACACTTTGCATCTTCACCCATATGTCCCTACTTCCAACCAAAAAACCCAAACCTTTCAGTTCTTTCCTTAAGTCAGGGACCTGTCATCATTTTCCTATTTTACTGCTGGATCCTCTCTTGAAAAGAATAAATTTGAAAAACATTTTCTACACATGAAATAATCTCTAATATATGTTTTTTGATAGAAAAGGTTGAAGCAGTTACAAGTTCTGTGATAGAATGTTTAACTCACACAACAAAAACTAGAGTAAAATACCCTGAAGAAATCCATAAATACTAATGTAGCAGCAACGGGAGTCAGCCTCATTCAGCAAGATATCATAGTCATTTCACAGCTGAAGTAAAATTGATTAATCAGGTATTGAACTAGAGGTCAGGAAATAGAAAGAATCACATCACAGATGGGAAGATTAGACTCAAAGAAGATTTTTGAGTTGGACACAAACATTCTGGACGATAGGAAAGAAATACATGAGCCAGCAAGAGAATGCCAGATAAAACAAACAAATCAAAGATAAAAGGGTTCCAGAAATGCACCCAGAAGCCTGTACAAAGAATTACCAAAACATCTGTGATTGCCAAAACTCTTGAAAAGTAAAATAATAAATAAAAAAAAATAAATGAATGAATATGATGGGGGAGGGTAGGGGAGAGGGACCAAAAGATAGCCAACATAAAGGTGCAGATGAGAAAGAAACAGAGGAGGTATACAGAAGAAACCAAGAGGTTTTACAGTCTCTCTTTCAGAAATTTTGCAATAGGAATCAAGAAGGACAAACAATATTTCATTTTCTTCTATTTCAAAACAAAAATACTGGAATGAGTAGATACTGCCTTCCTGTGCAGCATCTTTCTCTCTTGTTTTCTACTTTTACTGTTTCCAGGTTTTTTACCTAGAGCCTTAAAAGCAGTAACATCAGCTCTTCCAAAAATGCACAACTAGTTAGAGAGCAAACGCCTGCCTGAACACACTGAAACAGCAGATATTTGAGAAATATCTTCAAGCTTTTGGGGCAAATCTATTTAGACAAAGAGACGCTAGGGAGCTAACACAGTTTAAGAGTGTACATGTATGTGATGCTTAGTATGATCCTCAACACACTTTGCATGTTTTCATGTCACAGAAAAAACACTTGAGCTTGATGATGGATGTTCGACTGGAAATAGTGAGTCCCATTTTGAGATTCGGGCTTGTGTAGAAGAATCCACTTATGCATGTTTTACTGTAAACAAATAAAAATTAGGATATGCAAATTCAGAAATAGTGATTACCTCAGAGCAGCAGTTTTCCCATTTCTGTGAGTACATGTGACCTGCCTTGTTTGGTACCCAATTTGTATGTCCCAATATTTGTTCTCCTGTCTATTCTGCCTGTTACGATTCCTCTTCTTCTTAATTAACTCACGAGCCTCAGGATCTCGAACTGCCTTTTCTCTGTCCTTTTCCTTGTCTTTGTTCTTCCCTCGCTTCCTTGCTTGCCTTATTTGTCTTGAATGGGGCACTGAGCATGAGCTCCAGGGTCCCACGTTTAGACTATACAGGCTTTCTTCAACAGTGCATGGGCTAGACTGACAGATTTGAAATTCGGTGAGGTTGGGACAAGCAGACCCACCGAACTGCGGTGGAGCTACAACGTGCCGAGTTCGATGCTGAAGCCCGTTGCCACAGGTCTTCGAGCATTCCGACCAGGGGGAGAATTCGGCCACGATGCAGTCCTGCCGGCATGGGATGAGGCATGCCTGCTCCTGCCGGGGCTTCGGCTCAAAGTACTCACAGATGACATCCTCAGCTGGAACCCCATTGGACTTCTGTATACAGGTGATGTCCCTTGTCTGGATCCCCTCCTCCCCTCTGAGGCACTCCAGGGGTTTCTCATGGCTGCGGGAGAGGACAGGCCGGCACTGGTTCCAGCTGCCAATCTGCCAGTCGTACAGCTCCTTGTGCCAGTCGCAGACCCGAAAACAGCTCTGCTGGTTGTCCGGTCGCTCTGGCTGCTTGCAGTTCGTGGGCAGGGTGGTCCAGCCCTCCACGTGGGCGCACCACACTGCTCGCGTCTGGATGCCTCCGGGACCGCAGTCATCTCCCATGCATCTCCCCCATGGACCTGAAAAACAAGAAAAGATGCTTACATTGCACACTTGAATTATTTTTCTGGCATAGTGCAAAAGCAAGCTCACAGCATTTACTGTATCTCTAAGAATTTCAGTCTTAGAGAAACTCAAACTTGAAAAGCACAAGTATGGGATGACTCTTCATCTCCTATTTTTATGATTGTGGATACATTTCACTTTTTATCCTAGACAAAGTGAATATTTAGTTTCTAGAACATATACAGGAATTAATCACATCAGAGAACTAAGAACTTAGCAACCACAAATTCATCACCTAGTTTTGACTGCTAAGACAGAAGCTAAAGCTCTCCCTTCCAAGGCATGAATCCGATCTCTCTCACCTGCTTGAATACCCCTTCCTGGACTGTTTTGATTTTGCTTTTCATTTCTACTGTACTACACTTCATACCCTGATGCCAATTAATATCATGTTCTCTTCCTTCCACAAAAATGAGAACAACATCACAATACATTTTGAAAAATATTGGTAACACAAGTAGGCCACTTCTAGTCTTTATTATAACTAAAATAAAAATTAAAAGCCACTTAAAAATGTTTGTTCCACACAATTTGTGATATTATTATAGAACAGAATAAGTTCTTGAAGACAGAGACATACCAGCTGGTAACTCCCCAAAGAACAGAAGTTACTGAATCATAGACTCGTAGAATACTAGGTTGGAAGGGACCTCAAGGATCATCTGGTCCAACCTTACTTGGTAAAAGCACAGTGTAGACAAGACAGCTCAATTCACCCTGTCCAGCTGAATCTTAAAACTGTCCAGTGTTGAGGAATCCACCACTTCCCTGGGGAGATTAGTCCAATTATTGATTATTCTCATTGTGAGAAAGTTTCCTCTTGTGTCCAATTGGAATATCCCCAGGAGTAAGCTATATCTAGAGGTAACTTGTACCCACTGCTTTTTAAAATCTCCACAGTTCATGACAAATACTCAATATGCAACACGTCGTTATAATAAATGTCAACAGAAATCAATAAAACCTATATCATTGAAAGCTGATGTAGTTGTTTTTTCCATTATTAAAACTTTGATATTCACCCAGTTCAATCCATGAAATCCACAAATCAGAGGGTAAAAAAAACGTGTATTTTTCAGGTTTTTTAAGACCTCCACTCGTACACATTGTGCACTGACTATTATGTAAGAGCAACTGAACAAACAGTTCAGAAAAACCCCTGAAATCATTTATGAAAAAAATCTGTCTATCTGCAGTCACTTAATCACACAGAAGACATTTTCTCTGACTAAGTAGTGTTCATGTTCTATGAAGAAACTGGGGCCAGGCCACACAATTCTCATTCATCTGACTGACCCCGGTAACAAGACTATTTGTGTGAGTAAAGCTGGGCTCAGCCTTTGCTATTTCCAAAGCAGGTTAACAGCATAATTTTAGTACTGCACAAGAATAAGTAAATGAACTATGAAAGACACAAATTATTTACAACATGTTCTTATTGAATGACTGGGAGGAATATGAAGCCACATCTTATTACTGATTCCCGTGAGCTTTAAAACTCTCATTGACTTCAACACAATTTTCATCTGTTCATCCAATATTAACTTTGGTACCACTTTGGGAATGGGTTGATGATAGGCCATACACTTAGCCTCTGCTCCTCATTGCTTCTTTTTTAAATGGACACTGTGCCTGAACAGTTTGTTTGTAGTTCTAAAACCCTAAAAGTGTACACTAAATAGCAATGCCGGCTGGCAGACTCAGCCCATGGAAACTCTGCTATACTTAAGTTTGAATTATGGTTTCCAAGATTCAGCTAGCTATTCAGAAAAATGAATGTATATTTAATACAAATACATTTCAGTTTTCATTTCAGCAAGATTGCACTACTTCATCTCTAACCAGCCTTCCATGAATGACATAATCATTATCGTATTTAATTTAGGCGTATTTACACTGAGTTGAGAGATATAATTTCTTCAGAACACCACTTTGAACACTTGCCAATTTTTAAAGAATAAAGGCTGCAGAAAATATTCAACTAGAGTAGAGATATAAAAAATAATCGTGATTGAAATGAAGCTAAATTTTTATCCTGCAAACTTCAAATTTCTGTCTTACCAGGTCACTACACCTCGTGTGTTCAGTGAAGAAATCCCTCTTCTTTAAGACCAGGTCTTTAATCCAGATGAAAATTTTGCTAATTTGGGATTCTATCAAATTTACAGTCATCAATAATCTAAGAAATACATTGTACCTAAAAATTGTGCTTGTCATCAAAGTATCTTCAATCCAACTCTTGGGTAGGTTTATACTAATGCAAATGTTAAAAATTTCAGCCTCAATGCAATAAATACTGCCTTCAGCAACTTAAATATGAACAAAAAGACTGCATGTGACTGTGAAAACTGGGTAAAAATAAGTTCTTTCATTTGATTACAAGTATGTTGTTTATAGAACTGAATACAAAATAATGATGAGGTGCACAGATAGGCTCAAGTAGTAAATTGCATTATTTTTCTTGTGTTGTGAAGTAGCAAGCCATTTTATAAAAGCATTACCAGTGAGTATCAACAAACCACATTTACATGGACAAACAACTACTCAGCATTTCTATGTTCATGTGCACGTTGACACAAAACTCTAAGCGATGTATCTGATCTTCCCTCTTACCTACATTAGGTTAATTTTTAAGTTTAAATACAAAATAATCCATTTAGAGACCAAGACTGCAAGTACACCAAAAGCACAAATTTTAATTTTATTGCACACTTCTTTATATGACTATGACAAGGTCTAAAAGTGAACCACAGCTTTGGGGTAAGGATCTGTTTAAGGTTTTGTCCTTAGTGAGCTTCCTCAAAAAACTAAAGTGCTTCCACACTTGATCAAAGCAGATTTTATTTGCACAGAAAATTAAAACTTGTGGAGGGAAGAGGTGTTAAAGAAAAAAAGCTGAATAAAAAGGCAGGAAATACAAACAAACAAAAAAATAGTTATATATATATTTCTTCCCTGCCCTCTAAGCCTCTGTGCCTCTAAACCAGTGACTTTAAATTGCAGCAAACTGTCCTGTATCTCCAGAAATCACTCTGGCCCTGCAGTCTGGCCACCTGCTCCCTGCCATACTCTCCACTTGCTCAGACTTTTTCTCTTTTCTATGCTATCTCCCTCATCTCCATAAATGGCTCCATGAACTGCTTTTTTAAAAAATGGTACACTGGGAACACATAGGAAAAAAAAAAAGTTGTTCGTGCTGCTTTTAAGCAGAAAAACTTTAAACACAAAACCAAAAGAATTTTTCTGTATATTTGTATGATAGAATCAGTGGTGAACATTTGGTTTTTAACGTAAGTTTTATATGTGCAGGAACAAAAAAACTGTTACTGGTACCATACTTCATAACTAGCTACACTTCTCTTTGGGGTTAGGGAACATATAGAAAAATAAAAAAATTAAGGAAAAAAATCCCACCCTAACACTTCCACACTCAGTGCTCCTTTAAATAAGAGTTTCAAGCTAACTTCCAATGAATTGATTTCAAAATACCTACTCAGTAATTTCACCAGCTTAATTAACTCATTTGTCTTATTTAGGGTGTAGAAGAGGAATTGCCATTGTGCTTTTTCTTTAGTTTTTAAATAATAAAATAATATTTGATGTATTTCTAGTTATATGAACAGAAACTTATTTTGACCAAAATTATTCTGAGAAATACCATTTTTTTTCTTTTAAAAAACAATTTCTAGCATCTACATTAACCAATATTTCTGTCATCTTTCAGTTGCACAATTTGAAATCTTCAGTTAAATTATCCACATTTCCTTGTAGGATCACAAGTCACTGTTTTTAACCTCAAGCACTTGCTGAGGAACATTGTTGCCATACATTCTTTATGTGGACCTCACGAACAAAGAGAGAAGCTCCTCTCCAATTTTCTTTACAGTTACCAATCTTACTCTCTCATTTATCAAGAGTCTACAGTAATGTACTTCTAATTTAAGAGGCCCCAAACACATTGCAAGCATCAAGGCAAGACAGAGTTTTCATTTAAAAATAATCATAGAAAAAAAGGAAAATAAATGTCTCTGAACTGAGTAAAGGGGCTTTGTGACTTTAAAAAAAAAAAACAACCAAACAAGAAATAAATCCTAAAGTATTCCTAATCCATTGGCATTTTTTTTCCCTCATTGTAACAGATAGAAGAGAAAGTATCCAGCACAACCTTACAATATTTCTTTGCCTGCTGGTCAAGACATTACTGAAGATAAATGATGAAAAAATAGTGAAGGCAGAGGCTTCAAATGATCCTCAGAAGTACAAAAAAACCACCTAGAGATCCCCTGCAACATGCTTTTTGTATTATATCATTATTATAAGTAGTACATTTACTACTGTACTTGTAAAAGTGAAATTTTGGGATAAAATTAATGTCACAGAAACTAATGTAGCATAGATATGCAACTCAGAATGAAAGAGATCAGCAGAAGACAATGTCTCACTCACTACCTTAACTTAAAGGCTGCAGGACGTAGTGGGTGGCTGGTTGCTCTTTCACAAATCCTCAGTTGATGTTAAACACTAGTAACAACAAGAATGTATTTAGGAAAGCTGTCAAGCCTAATCAAGGCCTCATATGATATTTTAATTTGCTCTTTATGAATATTCTTTAGGTTCTCTCCCACTGAAACAGTCTTCACACAGACACTCTGCTCGCCCTGCTGTATCCAGTTACGCCTTGCCAGTGGGATCTATGTGCACTCAAACCATTTCACACGGGGGAAAAAATGCTGCTGCTGTGAATGCAAAGTAGTTTTTCCTTTGGATTTTGTTTCAAATATACTTAGATGAACAAATCATAGTTTGTAACGAGCTGGACTTGTTTCATGAAAATACTATCATTTATCCGCTCTAACTATTCAGCACATTACAATTGGCAATTACAGAAATAAATAGGAAGCTTGCTTCTTGTTGTTGTTGGGAGTTGTCACTGAAGTCTTAGTGAGCTTAAAATGTCATTTGTAATTCTTTGTCTTCTAAAGAGATTATTGTAAAATACAATATTAAGATTCCGTCTAAGCTTCTGGAAGATTAACATTTAGGTTTTTTTAGGAAGCAGAAACATAAGTGAATTAACCATTACTGTAGGTTTATTTTGAAATTTCAGAGACTGATCACAATGGATTTAAAAAATGAAGACTAAACCTCCACTAAAGCAGACAGTTTTGCAGCTGATAACAAAGTAAGTTATCACAGTATTTAGTATTGTATATTTTAATATTGTTTCAGGTATTAAAATTATCACTGTTTGAAAAAGAAAGAACTTACTTTGAACTTTGATCCAGGGCAAATAAGGCTACATGAAAATCCTTTAAGCTTTTCTCCTCATGCAAATACAAAGAAAGACAAAACAATCCCCAAGTATCCCCAAACATAAAACTCCAAACATATCTTAAAGCATCAAGCAAGACGTTATTCCCATTTTTTATTCCACTGATTTTATTTGAATTTTGCCATACTTGCCATGAGAACTGGTTTTGACCCGTTTTGTGTTACTGGTTTGGTGCCTGTAAGTAGCATTAACAGTTTAATGCCAGGAAGAGAGACTCAGACTGCACAAGACAATGAGCAGCTTAGTTTTCAGTATTTTGCAAGGATTGTACTTAAAGAGACTATTGAGAGACTGATTAGCAGAAATCTACTTTTTCTAAGTTCAGAAAAAAGATAACCTTACCCAGTATTGGAACCTCAAATGTCTTTGTATTATGAAAAGGTTATATGATAAGGGCCAAGAAGGTTAACTGGGTGATACAGGGCTGAGAGTCAGAAGGACGCGAGTATTACATGATACAGTTCAAGCCTAAGCAGTAAATCTCGAGAGGGGTCAAAAAGACACAGATCAAGAAGTATTTGAAGAACTCAGGAGATGACAGTGAGTGCAAACTGCAGCTCTTGATAGCAGAGTTGGTCAAGGAGCTGGGTGAACAGCAGGTCACCAAGAATATAACAGCCCCAGAGCTGTTGCTAAAATCACTTGCAGTCTGCTTTGCTAAATTCAAATATGATAAGCATGTCTGTAACTTGGTACACTATGCCTGTATAATCTATATTTGCTTTCCACAATTACAGTGACAAAGGAAAAACAACTGCTGCTACAATTAAGTGTTTTTACCCCAGGTAATACTTAATTGTGAAAATCTAAACAGGGAACAGTCTCACTGATACAGATACATTACCTGCAAAAAGTAGTACAGCAAAATGCTGTAATTCTAGATAAATTATTGATACTTCTTTTTTCTAAATACAGCATCTGACATGCTGCCAACACAACGAGCTAGCCTCATTTGGAGAGACAGGTTCTGTAATTTATACTGTTGGGAGTGTCAAGAAAGTAAAGACAAAACCTTTATTTTCACATCTTTCCCACCCATGGCAGGACTCCCTGGGTGCTGTATGACTGGCTGTCTGCTCTCTTTGCCAGCAAATTCTCCCCTCTAGGAGTGCTATGGATCACCTTGACTGTCGTTTCTATTTAATCCTTTTGTCTTTCTTGGCTCCTCTTTCAGAGGTTGAAAAGAACATGCAAGGCAGTGTCTACATCAAAGAAAATTAATTTGGGATATATAAAAGAGATAAAAAAAGGAAAATATTCTCAACATCACAAAATATAATACCTGTGTTTCAGAGGAATATAATGGGGAACCAAATAGGCCTACAAGTGATTTGGCTCTTAGATCAATTTTTTTTTTCCTAATAGTATAAGGGAGAGTGTAAGCCATGGCACAGTTCAAAGAATTTCAGAATCTGAAGAACAAGTTGCTGAAATTTCTCAAATTAACAATGAAATAAAAAAAATTACCATTAAAAAGTAATGTAAATTAATCTAATTTCTAAATTGCACATTGTTTCCCTGGTTTTCTAGAGCACACTTTCAAATAATGGGATAAAGGCAAACCAAAGTATATAAAAATCAGCCACTTAGTTACCTTTCTAGGTGTGCACTTAATTATTAAGGCACTTAATAAAACACGGGCCTTTTTATTTTTTTTCCTATTAATATCCATTAGGAAAATATATTCACATATGTTCCTGATACAGTTCATGGTATGGTCATTAACATTATGCATCTGTTTTCAAATTTCTCTTAAAATCATGAATGTAACACACACAAAATGAGCTAAGAGTAAATATACATACCAGTTTAAATTCTGACATTGACATCACAAAAAGCAGAATGCTTATTCAGTGTTTCCCTAACAGCACTGTCATACTAAAACCTCACAATTACTGGAACCAGATATTATTTATTTTCCTCCAGTAAGGAGGAAAATAAATTTTGTATATTAGAAAACTAGTGAATCTAAGACAAGGTTGTGTATTCCATAACAAAAATTTTGAATTTAACAAGCTTTGCTATTGTTGATGCAGTGGCTTCTTGTGTTGTAATTCATGGTAGTTTTAACACCACATTTAACACCACTTGGTAGAGAGGTTATTTGTCTGCTTTGTGCTTTTCTCTGTGCTTTAATATTTTGACAACTATAATAGATACTGACTTTTTTTTTCCCCTTTGTTATAAACATCAAGAGGGTAAAAAAGTATATATTTCTACAGTACAAAAAAACACCAAATAAAAACCATAAAGAAATAAAATGGTCTCAAAATTCTTCTCCCCTTTTAAATATAATGCTAGTTCTTCATTCCCCCCAGACAGGCAGGTCTGAGAACCTAATTTAATGCTTTTTTAAAAAAAATATCAAACAAACAAAACCCCAAACAAACAAACAAAAACAAACCACAAAAACCCACCAACCAAAAAAAACCCAAAACAAAAAAACCACCCCACTCACCACCTTCTTAACATTCTTACATTTGTCACTGTTTAATATTTATTTTATTTCCCTGGTTGTGCAGATTCAATTTTTTAAAGAAACTGCAACAGGGTCTACACTTTTCATACCACATTTCTTTCCAAAGTAATTTGACTGTGCAGTGGCTTAACACCCTGAAAATTGCTATCTGCACCGAAACTATCGAGAGCCTCCAGTTTGCAGTAGTGGTGCAACATATTTATCTGAAGTATGTACGGGCGCATGCACAAACATGAAAGGTTGACACCTCACAGTGCAGAACTATTTGGCTTTGTACTGTTCTTATCACCTCCAAATCTTTTCCTTTAGGCTTATTATAACTTATTATAACTATTATAATTATAATTATTCAGCTAATTCTCAAAACATTACTCAGTTTTAAAACAGTTCTTCATCCAATACTTTCTTTATAGAATAAGTTCCTCTCACTCTTCATTTTTCCTTTACAAAGAATAGCAGTAGAAGACAAAATGAATATTAAATGAATACACAAAAGGAATATTTAATTGAAGCAGCATGCTTTAAAGAGAAATATAACTTCTATGTTCTACAAAGCAATTACATTGCTTTGAGCTTCTAGTCCTGTTGTAATAAATACTTCTGATATTGTTAGATACTGAATATAATTTCTTCTAGCCCATAGTCTGTTTACATATGAAGCTGGTTCATGAACATTTCTTAGTTTCATTAGAAGTGGTGTTAAACCATATCAACATATTCCTCACACTGCTTTCCTTATGTTGCCTCTCTAGTCACACTGCTGGCTGAAAAGCCAGATAATGTTCTTCTGACAAAATGATGATTCTTATACATAGCAAACACTCTTGCAGGCTTTGTAAGTTGGATGAAAGGTTTTATTACCCTTTGCTTGTATCTCTCCCACATGGCTGTTTTGGTTTTCTTCTGATTACCCAGAAGAAAAGTTGAAAGTTGCTCTGCATGTCCCCTGTGAGACAGACATACCGAGTCAGACCAAAGACCTGCCTATCCCAGTATCCATCTCTTACAGCAACAAAGAACAGACTTGAAGAAGGTATAAAAACGCAGTGAACATATAGGATGTCTTCCCTGGTACCCTGACAGCTTCCCATAAGTTCCAGATCATACACCACAGCAGACATGCTGGTACAAACCTTTTCATATAAAAAAAACTTAGATATCATATAAAGAACATGCATGTGTTCTTCAACCACCTTCTAAAGATCAGTTTTAGAAATCATACTAGAAACTCCTAAACTTACTGTTCTTTTTTCCATGCTACCAGAATGTAACAATAGAAATGTACAGAAATATCAGAAATGTAATGATAGAAAACATATGGCATTAACCTATTTTTTTTAATGCAGTAGACAAGGAAAAACAAAACAAAAACCACTCCCATGAACAGCAGAGTCAATTACACGTAAATCCATGAAATCAGCAGCTACTCCCAATTACTATTCAGACTGTAATAATGAGTAAATATTATAATTTTATAATGAAAGCTCTATAATAACATGTGTAACAAAAAATATCACAACAAATTATTCTCATTTGTGTCCCTGTATATTTTTAAAGTTCTATTTCTGTCAGAATCTGATTTTAAGAGATAGTTGTTGCGAAAACAGGATCCAATGCCTATTAAAGGGGAGGATTTGATTTGTATAGATTAAAATGATGTTTTCTCCTTGGTTTTGAATGAAGATTCACTGTTTTCTTCCCATCAGCATTATATATTCAATTCACTCACAAATCTCAAAGCAAATTTTTACTGAAATGCTTCTGACATAACATTTCACGTAACCTGAAAATCTCATTATTAGTACTGTTCTCAGTGACCATATGTGGAAATGCAGATTTTTGCACTAATTTAACCAATTAAGCCTTGCCTTCCACTTTTCATCAGAGTGAACCCCAACTAGATCTATTGAAAAAAAACACCACTAGCGCTTGTGATGACACTTGGGCATCAGCATGTGTTGCAGCATCAATTTCTTGATAGTGTTATGAGAGTTTATTTCTGCGCATGTCTCATGTAATCTAATGGTAATTAGTGATACTGAACAGGTAACAGAGACTTCAAATAGATCACTTTTGTTTCTATCATGAATAATTTTGCAATTCAGTTTGTTAAATGTAATTTTCCTCAGTACACACAGACTGATACATTAAAAAGAGAAGACAAAATATTCCCGTTTCAATTTTCATCAAGATCAAGCAATAACTTTTATTTTTCTGCCTCTATCTCATTTTCTGCCTCTTGATTTCTTCTCCTTGTTCATTGTAGCCTCCTGCTGTGGTGCTGATGGCCAGAAGTGCTAGTTGTGAGGCTGCTGCAACCACAGGGTACATCCATCAACATGGCCCATCACACATGTGCCAGCCCAGCGGTTTGTAATCCCAGTCTCTGCTTACATTAAGCAAGGGCAAACAAGTCACAAACCTCCTTCACTGAGACATGAAGAAATTCACTGCTACAGCTCTTCAGAAACTGGCTACAGCTTTTCAATGAAGCTACTAGAACCAGAAATCAGAAATTAGATGTACTATCTTTGTGCACTTATTTAAAGGGTCAGACTTCCTGCAAGGTATAATGTCAAACAAGGTAGTGGGAAGTTTGTTATAAGAAATCTCTACAATGAAGTTGCAAGAAGTCAGAGATTTAAGTTGTACTCTCAGCCCTAATGCTAGCCTGCAGGATCTGTGTACACCATTTTCGTCTCCTTGCATTTCAGCTTCTCCTGCACAAGGCAAGGACAACAATATTAATTTTTAAAGCCCCTTTAGAGGTATTGATGGAAAACTGTGTGCAAGAAGTAAACAGCAGTAAGCATACACGCTCTGTCATTTTCTCTCTGGAAGCACACCGTTTACTCAATACCTTTCCCTTGAGTTTTGCCCTAAATCCTAGTTGTGTTGAAAGGTGCGTTTTAATAAAAAAAACAAGAAGCCCAGATGATAAACTGCCACTTTTTCTTACTCATTCATAGAGCACAGCGTGCATACTTCTCATCTGTGTCTTCCCTCTGACTCTTTGGTCACAAGAGAGCTAATACAGATATTCAAGGATCAAATAGGAAGATTTCTCATATCTCTGGTTTGTTTATAGTTTTCTTTGCCACTAATGGAATGAAATAAAATAGCAGACCTGAACTTAATGAATATCACTTAGATAATGTAATGGACCAGTCATTCTTTTGGTTTTCTTCTAATTCATTGGAGCAAAGAAAATTTAATGAAATTGCATCTTCTAAGTAGAGAACACTATGCAAAGGGTCAAATGTATATATTTAAATTTATTTATCTTTAAATATTTCATTACTTAAATTACCTCTGTGTTGGGCTGAAATAACAATCCAGTCATAACTCTTTTGAAGTGCACTAAGACTTTATGTCTTGCTGAGATACATTCTCCCAAGCATATCCTCTGTTCATTTATTATTCATCATCTTCATTTTGCTAAATTCCTTTGAAACCCATTTCCAATTCTAAATGGCAATTTTCCCTTAAAACTGCGGTGCATTCATTATATAGGCCTCATACTTAAAACTATGGGAAGGAAAGACAACTAAGCCATGTGGATGTACTCAAAATACAGGTGCCACTGTGTATCAGACAAGCATAGATCTCTCTAAGTTTTGAAGAAGTCTTATCAGGACCATATGATACCTGTCACTGTAATGTGTGCAAAATAAGCAATGTCTTCATCTGAGTGGTGAAGACAATCATTTTCATTCCACATACAATTGAGAGAACTAATTAGTTCAAGAAAATGATTATTACTTTATCACTTATTTTCATCTGGCAAACGTGTTGCAAAACTGTATTAAAACAAGTGGATTTGTTTATTTTTACGATGCTGGAAATATATCTAACAAACCCTTCTGTGTAAATACTTTTTTCCAATTTTTGTTTTAGAAATAAGTAATAACTTGTATGAAATATTAGTGTAGGTAGTTATTTCAATATCTCAGACTATATAATAATTTTGGCTGTTAGACAGAACGCACCACTAACCACAGCAGGGACTTCTGCTTAAAAATACATGAACTTAATCTGATATTACCACAATGATCTATCACAAGAACTCAAGATGTCCTTTAAAAAATACAACAAATCACTATTAAAGAAAAATTAAAAGTACACAAGTATTTTAAGGAGTGGATCACAAGAAAAAGCTCATATCAGAAATTTCTTAGAATTCCTCTCACCCATCAAAGAAACAGAGAGAGAAATTCAGCAACCAACCCCTGGCTTTACTCTTCCATTCTAGCACAAAACCCACTTACTTTTCCACTGCTAGTACTACCTTTGATTTATAGTTACTTCACAGAGGTTATTTCATAAGTAACAGCAGAATCTTTTAGCAGATGCTGCTAGGAAACACCACCTCTTTTACTCTTTTTTTCTTGGCAAATGACGTTTTTCTTTAGCATCACCTTAAACCTGCTGTAGATTTGGAAGGATTTATTTCATTAGTACTTTGGCAAACCTCCCAGTTAAGAGAAGGTGAGAGATGGAGAATGCATTAGAGGACTTCAAACACGAAGCTACAGAGCTGAAGGAAGAAACATGGTATCAGAGCAAACTGCATTTTCTCTCCAGAAAGGCAAACACAACAATTGAATTTTTGTCTTTTCTAAAAACTTGCTGGTCTTTGAAAACTGTGTTAAAGCATTAAAGTTCAGCAGTGAGGAATGTCATCGAATATTCCTCCAATACTATATTTGTCACTACTATTTTCCTGTTCTAAACAGATTCTCATTTAGCCTTCAAGAAACCTGTAAACCTTTGATTTCATTAGTGTATTCATGCTTAATTAGATGTTGCTACTTTGGTCTGTTTAACCACAACCACTTGTGAGAGTCTGTTCTTTTCCTGCCAAGTTACGAGAAAACAAGCACTGATAAACTAGAACTTCGTCCTTGAAGGAAGCATCTTGTATAAACTATAATTAATTGGTACCTCACTATTGGTTGACGGCCCTCCAAGGGCATTTGAAGAGGAAAGTGAAGACGAGGAGGATGAAGTAAGCCCCCAGACTCACTTAGAAAAGACCCCCCCGAGGTGTGGCAGGCAGGCACAGGGAAATTCCAGAGTGCCCACGTACGTGCAGAAGAGATGCCACTTGCATAACAGGGGGGAGGGACCGAAGGCCTCTAGCCGGGGGGTGCTGATCACACCTGCCCAGGTAGATGTCACCAATTAATTGTATAAAAAGCAGAGAGCTTGTGCTGGGAGTAGAACTCAAGCTTCACACTGAAGGACAATGTTGCTTTCTGTGGGGATGCGCACCATCTTGTGGGTCTGCCGACACTCTGAGGATGCAGCTTCTGCTATGGGGCATTCTAGACATTCTGGGGTTGGTAAGATAACTTCGTAAGCAACACCTGAGTGAGTGGGGGAGTGGTACTGAGGGCTTATTTTCCTCCCCCTCCCTCTCTCTCAGGTTTTCATTTTGTTGGCTACTTTTTTTAATAAATATTGTTCTTGTTGAGCTTTCAACGGTGTACTGGTTTCAGTTTCAGCATCCTCCCTGCTACAAAGACATTGTTAAAGTCACTAGAAAGGAAAATATGACAGAATATGTACCATGTTGTAGTAATCAGATATTTACCAAGACAATTCTTTCAGGCTTAATTTTTGGGAAAAAAAAAATAGAAATTTTATAAAAGAAATTCTGACAACATTTAGGTCTGACAGAATTCTTGTGGAGATAAAAGAAAACCTTTATAGAAAAGAGAAATTCTTCTAGAGAATTCAGCATAAAGTAAAACATGGTAGGCAGGTGGGACTTATAACTGCTATTAAAATAAGTAGGGGGAGGGAGGAAACAAACCTCTGGTTTCTGCTCTTCCAGAAAGCCAGCCACAATTCTAAAAGCTCATTCAGTAAAGATAATAAACCACACGGTACTTCCTCTACTGAGTATACTTCTGTGAAAGGCAGGCAAATGCTAAAGTAATTAAAATTCACATTACTAGAGGATATTTAAAATCATCCATTATACTTAAAAAAGAATGGTTTAAATCTGGCCTTGGCTGACGACAAATTTTCATTGTCAGCAGTAACTTAACAGATCATTTTATCAACTGCTGAGATAAGACTTGCCAATATTAAATGTTCTACAAAACACAAGACAAATACCTGATGGGAAGGTGCAAAGAGAATGGACTGAGCTCTTTTCAGTGGTGCCCAGTGACAGGACCAGAGGCAGTGGGCACAACCTGAATCACAAGAGGTTCCCCTGAACACTAGAGAGCAGGTTCTGGCTAGGATAGGGTTAATTTTCTTCATAGTTCATAGTAGTTCACATGGGGTTATGTTTTGGATTTGTGCTGAAAAGAGCACTGATAATACGAGATGTTTACTGCTGAGCAGTGCTTACACAGAGCCAAGGCCTTTTCTGCTCCTTACACCGCTCCACCAGCGAAGAGACGGATGGAAGGGAAGACAGTTGGGACATCTAACCCCAGCTGACTCAAGGGACATTCCATATCACATAGTGTCATGGTCATCATTAGGAGTTGGACTTCGATGATTCCTGTGGGCCCCTTCCAGCTCAGGATATTCTATGATCCTATGATATAACACGGGGGGCAAGAAAGGAGGAACGTTCAGAATGAAGGTGTTTGTCTTCCTAAGCAACCACTATGCAGATGGAGTCCTGCTTTCCTGGAGATGGCTGAACACCTGCTTGTCCATGGGAAGAGATGAATTCCTTATCTTGCTCTGCTTGTCCATGCAGCTTTTGTTTTACCTATTAAACTGTCTATCTCAACCCATGAGTTTTCTCACTTTTATCCTTCCAATTCTCTCCCCCATCTCAACAGGGAAAGGGAATGAGCTGTGTGGGGCTTAGTTGCCATGACAGACAGGAAATGCATTTTTATTTTGAGGGTGACTGAGCACTGGATCAGGTTGCCCAGAGACAAGATGGAGTCTCCATCCTTGGAGATGTTCAGAAGCTACCTCGACACAGCCCTGGGCTTTAAGTAGCTCTGCTTGAGTGGGGGTTTGGACAAGGTGACCTCCATTGGTCCCTTCCAACCTCATCTATTCTGGAATTCTGTGAAATACACATATCAATATGAAACACAAAAGTCACAAAGGCAATATTTGGTTGTGTATTTTCCAGAATCTCCTAAATCACCTAAACTTCACTATGCCAAAGTTTAAACTGCTATATGAAAACTAGAAGACATTATGCATTTTCAAGTAGACATTTTCAGAAAGTAGACGGTAAGAAAATGTTATTTGTTAAGGTTTGGAGTTCATGAATTATAGAACTTCCAATAAAGTCTACCATTCTAGAAATAGCTGTTTAATTCCATGCCACAGATTCTGTATCAGCAAACTGACAGGGAAGAACTATTTGTTATGAAAATAATCCACAGAATTTAAAAATTTATCTAATAGACAATTACCATAAACTTAAATGTGTAACACAGATTCACACTTCATTAAATATTAACTGCATTAGAAATGAATTTCTAAATACTTTTACAATTATTAACTCCAGCTGAGTAGAGAAAGAAATGTGACAAAATGCCAGAAAAGATTTAAAATTATACATTGAGAAATCTTTATAATGCACTCTATGAATTCCCACAGGTTTTATATATCATTGTTTAAGCTTCATTGAACAATGCATACTTATATCCATTTTTAAAACTCTTCCTCCCAGTACTCCAAAGTATTAGATAAACAGAAATTCATTTTCTACATGGTGAAGGAACAGTCCCTGTGCAAGTTTGATTTAAGGGAGAATAGTATTGAGAGAGATTCATATATCTGAACTGAGGTATGATCATTTTTAGTGGGTCATACTAGTAGAAATTTTAGGGCACTGTCAGAGTACCTATCAAGAAGCCACTGCAGGTGGAATTAGGAAAGTTGTTTTTTTTATATCAGTATCCGTGGAGTCCAGGTCATCGAAACTGCTGAAATGATGCTGTGATATCAAATCAGTCAAATTTCTAGGCACTTAAATAGTTTACTTCATATTCTTCAATTTTGCTAATGATTCATTAGACCTGAATTCCATGTGTAACTTACAACAGAACTCCAAGAAAGAGAGACAAACCCAAGAACATCTCTTTGTGATCTACTAATATTCAATTAAAAGCCATTCCAGAAGGCAGCAACACCTGAGTGGAAAGCTATTGTTGCACAGCCCAAGAAGTCTCACCATGCTAAATAACAAATCCTTTTAAAAGACTGAGCTAACATTATACCACTTTAGCACAGCTCCTTTGGCTACATCACTTAGGAAATTAGAAATGTCATTCTCTATTTTAATTCACCTTCAGGGAAGAAGGTTAACTCATTGGCAAGGAAATTTTAACAGGTCAGATCTTTCAAAATCAATAACGAACTGCATTGGAGAGATCTTTCAGAAGGGATGACTTCAATTAAAACAGCCCTCACCAGAGATAATGAGTAGAGAAGGAAGGTTACTGTTGGACAAAGAAACACTCGCCCCCTTGCCAAATAAGTGATGCAAAGATCCTTATCAGCCTGAATTATGATGAAAAATCTTCAAAAGGCTCTGAAAAACAGAAAGGTCATTTTGTCTCAAGGAGACTCTCTCTACAAAGGGGGAGGAGTGACTGCGAAGTCTTTCCTAATAATTTTTAAAACTCATCAACATGAAAATGTTCACTGAGCTCAGAAAAAAAGAAAAAAATTGTTATGGGAGTTTCAATGTCACAAAGGACATTTACAGTGATCATACGGCCACTGTTTATTTTTCTGCAGGACATATAAGAGGTAATTATCCATCCTTTAAGAGGCATAAAATCTCTCTCACCTCCTTCAGATGCACTAGGGAAGAACAAAAGTGTTCAAGCAGGGACACACAAGCATTTGGCTTAAGTCTCCATCATAATGTAAAATTTGACTCAATTCCAACTTTACTGGAGAACTGAAGATCTTCCTTCTTTTTAAAATATAAAATTTACGGTTGGATAACAACAATTACCTCATAGAGAAGTATAATAAAATAATTATAGATCAAATACAGGAGCCTAAATTTGTCTACCTTGACCTCATTACTGTATCCTCAATGCCACTGCCTTTTTTCCCTTTTTACCTTGTAATAGTAGTATTTAGGATGCTTTCCTTTTTTTTTTGAGTGAAAAACAGTCATCTAGAGATTAGTCTCGCTTTAAGCATGGCACAGTTATTTGTTCAACAGCAGGTTAATGTAAGCAAAGGAAAGTTCAACCCAGTATGGCACCGCTGAAAGAAATAAAAGTCAGCTGGGTAGCAAAGAGAATAAAATATACTCCCAACCACATGCATCTAATTACATGCAAATCACAGTACTCTACTTAATTAGTAAGCTCTGCACTTTTCCTTCCAGTTTGGATTTTTAAAGGCAATAAAGTTACTCCAGAGTAGGAGGTTATAGCAATAAGAAACCTAACTTCATGCCAGTTGACCAGAATTTCACTAGAGTAGCACTGGCCCATCTATATCTTATCAGGGCTGGGTATTATAAAATAGAAAAGAAACTCAAATCAGAAATGAGACTTCTTTCTTGCGACCATTCAAACAAGTCACCAGGAAGATAGCATTCTCTCCCTAGAAATCTTGAGATTGAAACGAGACACTTTTCTGGAAGATGCATTCAATTACTTATATTCATTTTATTGGTCTAAGAACCAAACACACCTGACCTTACTGTGCTGGACATTGTGCATCTTCAGAGAACTAGAGGGTCCAGGTGATACTCCACAGAGTTCAAAAGCTAGATCAGGCTCAGGGGAGGTATGTATAATGCACACACAGAGAATAATCAATTTGATAACTGTTTTTGTTTGAGTTGCTTGCTTTGCTAGGCTTTCCGGGAACGTTTATTTCAAATAGAGAGAAAAACAGAAAACTGTAGTGAAGAGGCAATAAGAAGTGTTAATGGAACTGAGGTACAGCAACCATGAGGAAAGCAAGAAGAAATGACTCAACAGTCAATCAGAAAAGAACAAGAGCTCAAAACTGGACTTCACAAACAAAAGGCTCTTAGTCTACCGGCTTCTACAGCTGCTACTGCTGGTGGAAGTCTTCAGCTGTCTCAAAACCTTCTTGTTTCTGTTAGGCTGTCTGTTTCAAAACAGACAGTAATTGTACAATCCACACAAATTAGTGCAATGTTTTTGCTTTGCTGCAGAGAACCTAATAATGTTCACACAAGTAATTGCTTACTTATACCTGACACCCTGCCTCCAGACACCCTACCCCGACCAGCATCGGCAGCGTAGGCAGACGGCCAACACCCTGCCTGACATCAGCAGCACAGGCAGGATGCTGCCCACATTAGTGATGTAAGGTTGGATTTTTCCCAATCCCACTGCTGTTACTGGAGCCAAGGAGCATCCTGACTCCAACCCACATGCAAAATGCATTTGCAGAACTGGCTGTTGCTGCCAGATGACCCACACACCAAGCATCCCTGGCAGTTTGCCATGGCCACGGCATCTTTTATGACCCTGTATTTGCTATCGGTGATTAGGTGAGTGGCCATATGGTTGTGGTGCTGCTCATCTTTCTTACTGCCTCCTCAAAGCTGTGATTTACAAGGTGTTGTCAGATCCTGTTACTGTTTGGACCACAGTAGCTGACCATACATTAAAATTAAGACACCTGTTGGAAATCCAGAATGAAATTTAAGTTAGATGTTAACTCTAGGTGAAAATACCATTAATGGATCAGGAAGCATTTTGCCAGCATAAATTCATTTGAAGCACTCTATTACTACTACCCAAACAATCAGTTACGATTTCATATTAACTCAATAAAATATGATATAAAAACCTGATTGAAATATGCTAATGGGCATGTTTGCTTTCTTGCCTTCTAAGGGAAGGTAAAATACAACATGTGCTGTCTACAGATCAGTATTAATTTAGAGCTGCAGAGACCACCATTTCATGAAGTAACTGAATATACTTACACTGATTCATAAATTTGAATTAAATTTATTTAAAGCAATAGTTTTTATTGAATGTATGTTTTGGTTTTTAAATAAGGAGACAAAATCCACACATTAAAGTGAGAGATTTGAAAAGACCCAGCTATTTCAGTGCTTTGCTTTTTCAATAATTCAAAGACTAATAGCTAAAATCCAACAATAGAAGTTCAGACATTGATTCAACTGCTCCCTTGGTGGCCTTTAAGACCTTGGTTTCAGTCACTAATCCAGATACTAACAGACCTTCCTCTATTACTAGGAATGATATCAGAAGCTTTCATAATTTCTCTGCAAGAAGTGAAACACCCAAGCAAATTCAGTATTAACTGCATGTTTCACTTAAAACTCTCTACAGCCAAGAAGCTTTTCACTATCAACAACTACACAGGTCAACCATATTGCACAACTTACCGAATAGAAATAAGAAAAAGTCTCAGTGGAAATGTAAGAGATTTTCTAAAAAATTACCCCATTTTTCCTTTAGATAGTACAAGTTATCTGAGATGCTATGTAATAAAATGATGTCTTCTAATTATTTTTCATGTTTTCTTTATTCCTTTAAAACATAAATGTTTGAAAACAAGAAAATAGTTAAGCTGTTACTCTAACAGAAAATGTCTGTATTTCAGTTACTGTAACAACCAGACTCATGTCCTGATGCTAGTTTGCAAGAAACACTTGTGTAGCATAGAAAGACTGACCTCATAAGCCCCTAGAAATGTCAAGAGCAAAAATAAGGCATTTTCCTCTCCACTCCTTTATTCAGGTATATGTTCTTTTATCAGACGGCAAAGAGCATTCCATGATTAAAAGAAATCTACTAAGAGCAACTCAGTCTTAACTGAGGCTTTATGTCAATATTTCAATATAAATGACAAATATATATATCCCCTTTTTTGGAAGTAAAAGAGTTGATTTCTATCATACATATAACAGTAGTGACGGAGGAATGTTATTTTTGTTACTTTGTGATACCCACTTGTTCAATACTTGCAGCCTACTTCCATCTAGTGATGCTTAATAATTCCTGGTATTACTCTAACCTTTGATGAGGTTTTAGTACCTATGGACCTCCTAGCTTATTAACTGAAAATATGTTGAACATTATAGTAAATTATTATTATTAAAAAACCAAGAATGAAAGTGGTTGGGGGTACAGTGTTTGAGAACTCTGAGGTTTCAGCTTGGCATCAGCATCGGTGAGGAGCAAAGCAAAATAGTTGCCCAGAGGTGATGACTTGGGCCTGAAGAACATAAGATTATTTTTTTCCATTTCCCACCAAGAGCAAGTAGAAGCAATGGAAAAACAAGCAGTTTTACACTAAAAAATCCATATCCTTCAATGATACTGTGAACTAAGAATTCATTACTTCCATTTAAACAGCACAGAACTGGACCCCTGAAAATTTGCTTCAACACAGAATTCAAAGAATCACATACAAAACCAAGGGCCCTCACATTCCAGCTCAGTGCATTTTTGGTTCATGGGAAACACATAATGCTTTAGTTTGACACTGCATATGTGTCAGAACTACTTTCAAAGTGGAGATAATACAGTAAAAGTTTCCATGATACATACATATTGAGAATAAACATTTCTGAAGGTGTTTATTTTTTTTCTAATTTTTTTTTAATTGGTTAAAAAGATCATTTACTCAGTCAAAGAGAGTTCCACTCATATGTTTCAAAAGAAGTACAAGACCATAGCTGCAAACCAATGGTTGCAAGCATCAAAGCCTCCCTGGAGCACACATATATCACAGCCAGCAAGACCTCACATTCTTATTCCTCTCTGCTAGACAGATGCATAAAGGAATCAGGCTAAGGCCTCTCACCCTGCTCCAGTAGAGTTTCTAGCATCAATAACAGTTTTATACAGTTCAGTTTACTTTTTGCTGTCTATTTCAAAAGTTCCAAGATGCTCAATGATTAATACCCACACAGGGAATGTTTTCTTGATCTGAAATCACATGCTTGCAGAGTACTAGGCTCCAACTACTAAATGGATTTTGTTTTTCAGTAGCTCATGGAAGAAGAGGACAAAATGGATAGGTCAATCCTGTTTTGATAGGTTAATCCCAAGCCAATAAGCACACCTCTATCTTAATTACCCCAACTACATTCAAAATGTGTCCAAAATGGCATCTCTTGAGACTGTCCAAGATGAAAAATGGTGATCCAACAAGCGTTTGCTTTCTTTATACACATTCCTATATCACCTAACACTATCAAAAGACCAGTTGCTTCAGTGTCCACATATCCTTCCTACTGAGGTATCTTATGACAGGCTAACATTCATAAAATACATGGCAAGAGAAGAGATGGAGGCTTTGCAGAGAGAGGTGATGCCATTCAATGGATTTATCTTGCGAGACATACTTTATGCTAGATGCAGCAAACACAAGTCACTGTGAGCTACTCTCTGGTGACTGAAAATCTCAAGTGTGTACGAGCTCTGGGCTCCTGATTTACAACAGGCTGTCAAGGGCACTGAGCTGTATCTCAAAGATGCACACCCCAAACAAAAGCTTGGTTCAAAAGAGGCAGATCTCAAACACCTTCAACTAGGGAAGTTAGCACTTGGGAAGCCCATCATCCAAACTTGCCATATCACATTAGTGATAATACCAGCTTTTGACACACTTGCAGAAAATATCCCACATGAAATCCAAATTTGTAATCCAGACAATCTGAGGCTCAAAAGAGAGTAGCTGGTGGCTGGAGAGTAACAAGCCATGACTAAGCAGCAACTGCTGGTAGATGCTTCCCCTCGCTTTCTGCTGATGTCTCTTTGGAGACACTAGAAGGACTGCAAGCCCCTCTACCCTTGTTATTTTAGACATGCTCCATTGATCACACCAAGGTCAGGACTTGGGGAAATCCTCCAACACTGCTGCAGCAAGCACAATAGAAGCACAGCTAGTAAATCAATCTGCTCCACAACTCTAAAATTGTATCATTGGCCTGAGAGCTGTAGGCTAAACAAATACTCTAAAGCTGTGGAAAAACAAACAAGTGGTCAGAAAGTTGGTCTACATGATCTTTTTAGGTCCATTGCAACTGAATGATTCTATTCTATTCTGTATGACCATATTTTACCTGTTGTTGGTCTCCTTAACTGTATAAATACCTATTTCTGCAAAATCTACTAAGCTCTTGTTCTCAACAACTTCATCATTCTCTAAACATCTGCTATTTCAGAAGAGATAATAACGCCTAAAGCATTTATTTATTTTACAGGTGTCATAATTGCACACTATTCCTGTAAAAAACTGCAGAGATCTGAGTTGCTGGATAGCCACACTGGGACTAGCATTTACACATCTACATACAAGCATTTACACATACAAGCAAGATGATGGAGATCCATGATGCTAAGATTCAGATTAGCCTTGTTTTTCACGAACTTGTTAATAAACACCAACTATTTACCACATTTTTTAATAAATGAAGGCGGGTCTTCAAACATAAATAGAACTAAATTGCAATTAAAACTCAAACAAACCAGGATGTTTTCCATGTAACATTGTAAAAACACCTTGAGAACTTCTTGGTGTAGGTGATCATGTGCGAAGAGCAGCAAGACGTGGGTACTGATGAAAAATTACCATTGGTTTAGAAAGACACAATTTGCTGGAGGCAAGGATAACATTTAGAGGCATATCGCTACATAATTGTCCTCATTTCATACTCTTCCCCAGGCATCCAGAAACAGGCAGTGTCACAGAAGGGATATTCTGTTAGATTCACCTTTGTTTTGATTTGATATGACTGCTCTCTTTTTTAATCAGCATATATAAAAATCCATGCTGATAAAATTCTTCTTCCTTCTACCCCCAAATTATTGTGTGTGCTTTCATCCAAACCTGAAAAATCCACACTGCCCAGTGTGTATCAAAGGTCACCACACGTAACACAGGGAACTCTGTAAAAAATGTATTCTGACAGAACTGTGAGATGGAAGAGCATGAAAAGATATGTCTTATCAAGAAAGTATTGTTTTAGTGAAAAAGAGATCGCATATAAAAATTCCAAAGAATGCCTAAAAAACTAGAAAACTTCCTAAAAGTTTTTACATGTCCTAAGGGAAAACAGCCAGATCTACTCCAGGTTTCCTTCTCCTTTACTTCTGGATATTTCAATAAATCATAAGCAAGGTAGATGCTTGTAGAACAGAGTTTTCTTCATTGTTATGCAGAATGAGATTAAATGTCTTTCCATGACGTAGAAACAGACAACATTTCCAGGACTACCTTTTTTAAATACATTTACATATGTGTGTATATGCACCTATCAAAAATAAAAAATCAAGAATTATATGGTGGGTTGGGGAAACATATATATACGCTATCAAATTTCCATAAAATTTAGTTTACTTTTAGTATTGCATACACAAAATGCAAAGTGTGTTTATATGCCTTATTAATTAAGGGGGTAGGAGGGTAAAAGAACAAAAACTGCGTAGGAGAAAGGAAATATTCCCTCAGACCTAAATACAATTATCTACCACTCTAATAAACAAATATGAAAGTAAAACATACACAGCTCTATCTAGAATCAGTATCTTAAGGCTCTATAACATGACAGGCATTTTGCTTAATTGTTCCTCACTCAGAAAATATAAAGGAGCTCTCAAGAACCAAACCTTTAGGGAGCTTGAATATTTTTCAGTTTGAAGCAAATAAACCTCTCATTCTATAACAGCAAGACCCCATTACAGAAATTGCTAATTGGTTGCACCCTTTGGGAGCTCAGCATGCTCCACCTTTTGTTTCAAGGCCGACACTGCACCTTAGTGCGAGGTTATCACATTAGTCAGTTCCTGTTGTGAAATACCATGTGTGAAATTACAGTGTGAGTGCAAAACGACCAAGATTCACTTTGCCTGTGGTATCAGCACAAGGTTCCTGTCATATGTCATTGAGTGCATGCGAAGCACTAATGTGTCTTTGCCCACCTTACTTTAACAAGTATCATCAAAACTTTTCAGTTTGGATAGTACTGTCACTTTATGAAAACCTGTTGCTACTTCCTTCATGTTAAAAAGCGACTAGCATTTGGGAAGGCAAAAAAACCCTGCAACAGATCATAATTTTCATGTAGCCTCATCCCTGCATATTTAAGTACAGTGAATAATATGGAAATAAATGTGCATTTGAAAGATGTTAATGTGCTAACAGAGGCTGCACAAGGTGTCGTTGTGAAACATGCAAAAAAAGCTGGTTGAAGAAAATCAGAAAGGACACAACTTTGATGTCCATCTACTAACTACTGTAGAACAACTAGAGCAAACAATAATAAACCTGGAGATTCATCACTGTAACAGCTTAATGAGAAAGAATTAAATTATATGCACACATCTAAACGCCCCTAAAAGAATTAAAAACCACTATCCCTACTCCCTTAGTGTAAGAAACGCCAGCCAACTGCATGTATGAAGCCTAACAATAAGTTAAACAGCATCAAAAACAGCTGAGGCAAAATGCTATTTTTTAATACCTGGACAATCTACCTAATAATATAAAAGCTATACACACAGAAAACCCCAAACCCAACCAAAACCCTAAGATGTGAATTTGCATCTCACATTCTTTCTTTCTTAGTCTGCTATCCTATACAAAACCCACATATTTCTGTTGCTTCTCCTCAATTCAGGACACTGAAAAATAAAAAAACAACCTATAAAACCAATGTTAGCAGCCACACTAAGTGCAGACTGTTCTCTCTTCCAGAGGCTTCTGAAATTCCAAAATGTTGAAACCTGGCATAGAAATAAACTTTTGCTCTGAATCATATGAAGTAAAATTTTATAGCTAGACTAAAACAAGAAAAAATTTTAACATTGACAAAATCTTTTATAACATCTTCTGATATATAATTTGTTAGCACCTACTGTGATTCAAAATGTGGCTGCCACTAATGAACATCTTGTCCAATACTTGCACATGACACTGGGTGGCATTCAGGGAAAATGTCAGACATCAGTGAGAGTACTGACATCAGAAATGGATGCAGTCATTTAAATATTTTAGATTTTTATTTTTCAAACTAACTTTTCATTTTATAAAGAGGGATTTTTAAAACTTCAGATACTTTCTTGTATTTAGACAGGGAGAGGAATATAAATAAATATATATCAATCAGTCACAGTCTCAGAAACAAGAGGAAAAATGAGGCAGCTAAACATATTCTCAGGTCAGAGGATATATCAGGCACTACCATCCTTTAGATCTTGGTTCAGTTTGTAACAACAGAGAGCTGCTACTTCTTGAACCAATAGTGACATTCCTGACTTTGTTTTCCAAACCATCCTTCTGAATTAAGGATAGTTCACAGCTTTTTATGAAAAAGTAGGGTTGTCTTTCATTTTTGCAGAAAAAAAGTTTGCATTTAAAATCCCACTTCAGAGTGCCTATGTGTTTACATTTCTGTAAAATACCTTTATGACTTAGCACCATGTATAGTTTTTATTTTATTACTTACATTTCCCAACTTTTTTTTTTTTTTAAAAAAAGTTCTTTTAACAACAATAGTATTACTTTCATGAGTTTAGGGTATTTTATCTACTCTGATTTTGAATTATAAGCATTGTGCCTAATACCTTCTTTTTTTTTATCTTTCTACATATTCAAAGAACTTATTTTCAGGTTTAGAGTTATCTTGGAGATTATTTTAAGTGACTACATTGATGCACATTCCCTTTCTCAGAATAATGATTATTTGCCAGATTTGACTGTGAGCCTGTAGCAGCGTTTGATCTTTCATGATCTCATAAAATTTATACTGATTTTTGCATATAGCTTCTATTCAAAAGCATTAATAAAATATTTGTAAATCTCAGATCAGCATTTTTCTTGTATTTCAGAAGGCTATTTCATTCATTGAATGTTGCTTTTTCTTCTGAGTGAATGAACTTGGAAACATAAAAGTTGAAAAAAGCAAGGAGAAGAAAAGAGTTACTAAATTGATCTCTAAAAAGAATGAATAGATTGAACAAATTAGGAGATTATTACCAAAGAAGAAACTCTTTGGAGCAAAACAGCACTTCTGCCTATAAATCTGTAATTTTCCAGTATTAATTTGCAATGCCAAGGAATTTTATGTAGGAAAATGTGGGAAATTATTAACATTTATGATATATTTTTGAAAGAAAAAAAAAGTTCAAACCCCAATGAGATTTCTACTATAGAAAAAATATTAGCTGCATTAAGAAGAAACACTTCATGAACCTGTTTTGACAGTAAAACAGGGACTAATGGGATTGTAATTAGCAACAGTCAGAGAACTGTTGGAGCAACAAAACAGATTTCTGAAGTTATTAGCATATTACTTAATTAGTGGCTTCTACAAACCATAAAACATGTTGATACGTAACCTACACAAGAAGAATTTAAAGGATAAGTCTAAGTGAATCTGCCAATTTGTTTACAGCATTAGTTAAGCCTATTTACACAAGAACTTTGTATAAACTGATGTGAATAAACCATAGAAAAAATGAGGTGGGTTTGTTATAACTGACATGTCATGCCTATTAGACAGCCTTGAAGACAAAATATAAATCCAAGATTTTAAAAACTCATTAGCTGAAGGAAAATGTACCATGAGATACACAAAGAAACACCACGATAGAAAGTAATCATGATAACATTCCTTAGGATGAAACTACAGTGGATCAAAAATAATCCTTTTCTATGGAATATATCTATTTCTTGACATTAATGAATGATGTACTGCTTGATGCACTGCTTATACTGCTGCAGTTCTTAGAGATTCTGTTCGGAAGGTAAAGAAAAGAAAAAGAACCTTTACAGGTTGTTTTGAAAGCCAGGAGGATGAACTACTATTCTTCACATCTGCAATAAGAGTAGTAGCAGAGTGCAGTATCATACTGCAGTATCATCCATTTTGGATTTTAGGAAAAAAAAAAAACTTGTAGAAAGGGTAAAGAAGTGCTGAATTACTTCATCTCATGATGTCACAGGATTCCCAACTCTGGAATCCCTTAAAAACCCATGAAGACAAACCCCCTTCAAGATGCCCATGGGCAGATAAGGGCACCAAGTCACTCTCAGTTTCATGATTCTCTGTTTATGTAGTGCAAAATTTCTGTGTAAAATAATTCCAGTCACCGTGTGGTTCAATGAGTTTCAATACAACTCTGCAAGGGAGCAATACTGGGAAAGTGTGTAAGTAAGGCAATACTGATACAAACATGGGGATTGAGGGAGGGATCAGAAACACACAGTTGAAATAGCAGTGCACAGGTTAGTTTGCCAGGGAATGGAGCTTAAATCATACTGAGAAATCAATGAGAAAGCGCAAAAGGCAGTGGGACAGAGCCAAGTGGGACAGAGTAAGAAGGGCCAGAAGCAAGAGGTGCCATTCAGTTCACCACAGTTGTGATGGATGATCCTGAAGTTGTTGAGCAGATGAGAATACAGACAGGAATAGAGAAGAAGGAATATGTCAGAGAACAGCTTTGTGATAAATGTACCGCACTGAATCAGCCTCTTCAATACTCTTTAATTCCTAATGTCATCTTCCTTTCAGAAATGGCTCGCTCGTTTGATGAGCTGGACAGTGATATTCTGATGTGCAGAGACTCTCTAGGAGGTAAAATTGCTTCAAGAAACAGTGCTGTAAAATGAGCAGCCACACCCTTTGCATAAGGGGAAGAAGACAGGCATACAACAGAGCAGAAACTAATTGCTAACATTTGTTAAGGGATTTCTGTCTAGTGCTATGGCTTAGCCTATATAGAAGATGTAAGCAGAGGCAAATAGAGTTATTTGGAAAAAGTGCTGCCAATAGACATACTTAGATTCTGGTCATGTCTGAGTGGGTAGGATAGCATTCAGCAAAAGATGTAGTGACTAAGGATGTATTAGGGAACACGACTTGTGTTTCAAAGCATTTAGAGAACCTGAGAGCCTCTCTTACCTGACAATCTCCTCAAAATCCACACATTCAAAACCTGGTGTATTTATACAATATTTAAATGACAATTTGTTGCTTCTAGTTAAGGTAGGCACAGATTTGATTGACTTCCAAAATAATTTTTTTCATTCTGTGACAAGGGGGTAAGAGAGCTGAAAACAATCTTATTTGTGTCCTCATTTTAACTCTCTTTTGCTCCTTCCTTTTTTGCAATCAATACAGTTATTTCTGCAACACACACATTCCACACACAAGGGTGCAATGGCCTCACAGCTCAGATGCTATCAGGGATCAGCAGACTGCAAGTGCAACGAGAAGTGTACCAAAAAAAAGGCAAGTAAACAAGGTTGGCCCAACATGTCTCTCCTAGATAATTTGCAATTACAGTCATATCTTCTACAGGTCTGTACATCCAAGCCAGTGAGACAACACAAATAGAATTTATGTTTTTAACAGAGCAGTTTGGACAGCAGTGCAATATAGATACAACTTTCTGTCTTTCTGCCTTTGGTCTTTTTCAGCAATGACCTTCTAAAATAGGAATGTAACACTGTCAGCAAATACAAACTTCTGCTGCTTAAGGTAAGTACTTTATTCCCTTAAAAAAAATCATTTGTATAAAATATTTCTGAAATTTATGAATTTTTCTTGAAATAATTAGGCCTTTTACCCAAACTGCTTCTATTGGTATGAAAACTTGAAATCTGTTTCCAACTCTCCCTCTCCATTGCTATTTGTTACCATATATACACATATATATGTATTCTGCCACCTTCAAGCTACCTGTTCATGCACTATTAACTTTTTCTTTTTTGTTCTGATTATTTCTTTTTAATGTGTTCAAGCATAAAATGAAACACATTTGCTTTAAAGTTTCACTTTCTGATTAAGCAAAGTAGCCTCATTTAAGCCCTTCCTACAAGGCAGGTTGAACACCTCCTTGATGCCCAGAAGTACACGTTTTATGCACCAGTCTTACATATTGAGTGGTTCCTCTTGGTTTCCTTTATGCAGAAGGGGCCTGATTAATATAAACACATTGGCACACTAAATAGCAACATTTTAACCACCATTTTCGTGTCACATTTTCAGTAGCTACATGGAACTTTCAAGCCAGAACTTTCCTAATGTGTTCCTCCAGCCATGATCCTGAATTTGGCAGCAACGAGACAAAATTTCACCTACGTACCATACCCAGAAACTATTCAATGTATATGAATTTTTTACCACACTTTAAATTTTTACTTTCTTGAATAGCCAAAATTTCAAGCCATTGCAAGAGTTAATTGTATTAACTTTTTTCTTTTTTTTCCCCAAACACCAGAATATTGATGGTGAAATCAATCTAGATATCAGATTTAATATCTGATTAGATGTCAAAATGCTGTAGTTATGCTATATAAGTTTTATTTTAAGAGCCTCATGAGTTAAAAAAATTAAAATCACAGTCATACCACCATTTTTAAGACCTTACAGTAACCTGCTCATTTAGTTCAAAAGCAGGAACAACATCAGCTCATAATACCCAGAAGGCTAAATGAAGGGAAAACCATCTGCAAGAATGCTTCTTTATACATAACATTCTCTTCTGGCATTTCTGTACTCATTAAACATTGTTGATTGCATTTACTGCTGGCTTTTTGAGATCCCAATTTAAATCTCTGAGAAAAATATTCTGTAATTCATGTGGCAATCAAAATGCAAATCTGTAATGGTTTTACAAGCACTACTAAAAAGGTGAAAAACTATGCTTGTTACATAGTTAAAATGCTGAATTTGGGAGCAAAGAAGGGTAATCAAGTGAGTCATATATTGGATAACAATGTCTGTGCAGCTTTCACATAAACTGTAGTGCTGTGATCATGTCAACCTTATGTTCAGAAAGCATATATGAATTTTCTCCAAAAAAAAATCTAAACTCAACATCAGCACTCATGCTTTTTTATATTAAACAATGCTTCAGAGCTCTAGGACAGTACTGCATCTGCACAAGAGGCTATGTTGAATGTATGTAATCTAGAGAGACTTCTAATACCAAGCAATACACTTCAGAAGATAACTGTTATATTTTGATCTGACAACCTGACTCTAACCCAAAGGCTGTGCCCACTGCACTTGCAACACAAGTCCAATCAAATCTGTACCAAGCTAAAAAGTAATCACCTTCTGTGAAGACCATTAGCAGATTAAGCCTGGGATAAAAAAAGAAAAAGAAGTTCCATGCATTTATCAAAGGGCAGAAAACCAATGGCTTGTATATAAGCCATTTTTTCAATTGTATTTAGGTAAGTGATTAGTCTTCCTCTTATCACTATCATTTTACTATTTGACTTCATTGTGGCCATACCGTGACCCAAATACAGCAGATATATCAACAACCAGATCAAGTCTGATTCCAGCTGTAGGCTTTTTCTGTCTACTGATATATTAGGGATGACTGATGGTAGCTCTCTTGGCTTTACTTACAAATAGCTTTATTGAAATTAAGTGCATCTATGAGAAAAGTAACCCAAATTTCAGAAATTATTTTGTTCTACCAACTTGAACAATCAAAAGGAAAATGGATTATATGAGTGAACACGCACAGTAAGGATGTAAATGTACATTGTTAACATACACTCAAAGGCTGCTGCATTATGAAATTATGTATTTCTGGACTGGGTTAGGAACAAAGAACTGTTATCTGTTACTAATAACTTGAAATCAAATCCTGATATTCTGGAATAAGGTAAACTTGCAGGGCAAACCAAAGGGATGAATATTGTGAGGTTGCCCTGAAGATTTCCACTGGGTCATCTTGTTCGAGAGATGCAATGAGGATTTTCCAAATGAAGTTGGCAGTGATTCAGTGCCTAAACCTCTTGATCCTGTGAACTCTTAGAAAGATGAGACCATCTGCCACAGAGACTTAGTTTCCACCACTTGCAGTATGCACCCATTCCTAACCATGCCCTTTGATTTATATCTCACTATCAGAGTTTCTTCCTGCCATAACTATGAAAATCAGAAAGACATGGTTCTTGATTAATCAACCTGAAACCATGCAGTGAGAGAAGATATTTCTCTCTCCTGTATTTTTACAGCTGCCTTATATTCCTTGGAGGCCTTCTTTCACTCTCTAGTGCATAGTGTAAACTTTCATTTATTTTATTTTTTGGAAGACCCTCATTTTTCTCCAGTGAGAAAACAGATCACAGAAACTTTTCTTTTATGTCTTTTTTTACTTTAGCACCTGGCACAAAGTTAGCTTTGACTTTGCTTTTTTTTTTTTTTCTTTTTGAGCAGTCAGTATGCTTTTTCCATAGGCAACTAAAACATATTCATGCTTTCTTTTAGGGCAGATATTGTTACTGACTTCCATGTCCCCTAGTCTTGTAAAATAAGTATCCTCTAATATTTTTACTTTCAGAGCCTTAGGACCTTGCTCATGCCATACCCATTGACTTTGGCTGTCACAGGACAGTAGGAGTCACTACATAGAACAGTATTAATTTCTATATTTTTTCTAGACTGCATCAACTTTTCAGAGTCTAATTAATATGGTTCATAGTTTTGTAGTCTGTTGTACGGGTTTGTACCATTTTGTATGGTGCTAATGTTATGAACCCTTAAATGCTTTCCACCTATTCATATCTGTAGCTTTTATTAAGGGTCTGGCTGTCCCCTAGTCTCCAAACATACAAATCATAGACTTACAGGGCTGGTGGAGCCTATCACATAAGCTGTGTATTTGTTTTGCACTGTGAATACATCTGTGACACCTAAGTCAAGCTATGTTTGGATAGTCATTTAGCATGTGGGAAAAATGGACATTGTGCCATCACAGAAAAAGAACCACACAGAGCAGTTAATTCAGGAGCTGTAACCAGTGTCAAGCCCTTCACCTTGCTGAGTAGTTCAGACACAGCTACAGTTCTGCCAGGAGTATTCTTGTCTTATGATTCAGATCTCCAGTTTAGGTAACAGCTGAAGCACACACACATACCCACATGCAGCTATAATTAACACTTAACACAGGAGATACAGAAATTTAAAAAAAAAAACCCAAACGTCAATTCTTATCACTTGCCTTTTTCTCTTATCTATTATCTCTCTAAAGCCCTCTCCACAGTGAGCTCAGGATCCCCAGATTCTCTCTTTAGTTAGCTATTGGAGTCATCCACGTCAAAAGGTAAAGCACTATTCCCTTAGACAACGCGCTTGCAACAAACGTGGGTAGAGCCCTTCCCAAATCTTTGTTCGTGAAGCCCAGCCATGATTCCCTTAGAGTATGAAAATACCTGATCCTTCTCAGAGCCTACGGTACTCTTTCTTTGACCTGAGTGTTTACTCCTCTCGCAATTCCTTTTAGAAATTTTAGAATTTTGACACTGTCATCCCATTTGCCAGATTATACAATTGTAGTTCACTGTAGAGAAGTCAGGATAAGTAGGCTTTGGAACAGAGTTCTGTCAGAAACAACACCTGAATGGATAAACTACTAGTATCTGACAGATGCATGACATCACTTTTATCAACTCATGCCAGGCTTTCTACACATTAAAAATTTCAGCCCAAAGTAAGAAGTTACATATATTACAAATCATTTACTTCTAATCTTTTACAGAAAGAACAATCAGCAAATGCAATGCAAGGACAGACAAGTTCAAGCCCTTAGAAAAGCAGCTTGGTTGTAGGACATAAATAAGACCAGAAATTAAATTTAGAAAACCAAATCAAACCAAAACCACCACAAAACTAACAAACAAAAAAAACCCAGATGCCCATACTCACAGTTCAGATTGAATGCTCAAGAAGATCCAAAAATCATCTCAAATTACACAGGGGGCTGATGCAGCTTAGAACTAACTGTTACATCATCCAACTCACACATAAATGTACAAGGTCTAGAGCTGAGACTGCCAGTACAAGCAGATGGTTGTAGCAAGGAAGGCTGAGGACCACCTTTTTCACTGGAACCCTGTACTTGTGCAGAATGACGTTCCAGATTTAACACAACAATGGGACATGCAATTTTACTACTTAATGCCAACAAGTAAGATCTTTCCCTGCTCATGGGAATCTCAGATGCATAGGCTGTACACTTCCTATCTGTATCAGAGCCTTTGGTCAACAAATTATTTATTTCTTCCATTCTACTTCAGCTTTCTAGGCAGACTCTCTGTAGAGTACATAATTCTGTAGCAGAAGAATCACATCAAATACGGCTTTCTGAAAAGAATGAGTCATTTATCTACTTCTCAAATTCTTGTATCTGCACAACTCACAGTGTCTGAATAGCTTGCAAAACTAAGCACATCCTTCAGGTACAAAATATTTATTTTTGTTTTACTTGAAATATATACACCAGTACCAGAGGCCCAAACACCCCAAGGATTCTTCTGCAGCTTTCAGCACATCAGCACTTTTACCTCAGCATAACTCACTGTCTTTAATCTCTCTCTGAAAAGATTTGACTTCTGCTGAGGCTGTTTCTCCAAAAAGAAATAGACATTTGGAAACAAAACCTTACACAACATTAATTCAACATAACATACCATTTTTTAAAAGTCCACAAGGCAGTGAACCTGACATCCTGAGCTTCACATGACTTGTCATTTCAAGTGCAGCTCCTAAAAAAGCTGCTCATAGCACAAGTCTTTGGCTGTGGGAGAAAGTATGCTAACAAAGAATCATGAAATCATTAGCACAATCATCCAATGGATTATTGGGTCCCAAAATCACTCAGGAATCCATTATCTCTTCCTATTCTTGGCATTTCCCTATCCTTTAAGGTACAAAACACATCTTCCAACTTTCTGCTGCATTTACTTTCTGCAGAGCCAAAATTGTTTGCTGTTGCTCAAAGTTCTTATTCTTAATATTAAGAAGATGCTTAGACTGAAAGTCCATGGTAATCATGTGGATGCACACAAACTGCTACATCGATGTTTCATTGCTACTTCAATACTCATTATCTGTGTGGAAAACTCCAGCCTTGACATTACCAGTTACCAGATGCACAAGTGCCCCTTATAATTTGGGATCTCATTCTACTTGTGTACATAGTTCTTAAGGAAAAGGTTAAACAGTCTCATTGTTACTCTCTGCAATTCACTAAAATATTTCATTGAGAATTCTACTCAGTCTAAGATAAACTACTTGACAGTAAACAAAATTCTTGCCCAAACATCACTACAGTGTTTCCTGAGTCCTCAAAGGACATTAGCTCTTTCTATGAGTTTTCTAACTTAAATGACCTCTTTTGGATTGGTGAGACAGAAAGCACAAATGATAGCCAGAGAAACATGTTCACTTTTATCTTTATTTGTATCCCATGTATATTTAGCACTTCTAGACTGCCTGATCAGATAATATTTCCACCTACAATGTTACCATCTGTTTGATGAAAAAGGACTTTTTATATCTGCACACACACATAGCTCTGAAAACGGAGATGAATACGCAAAATACACACCTCTATATTACTTTCCTATCACAGTTTCAGCTATGAAATAGATCATTCATGACGTAACCATGATGCAACTTGGATTTATTCCACGTTAAAGTTGCATGACAGATGTTAAAATTATAAAAGCTAATGGTTAAATTGTTAGAAACAACAGAAAACAGAAGTTATTAATGGAAAAAATATATTATAGACACTTTATGGATGACAAATATTAAATAACTGTTTCCATTCTATACCTCACCTGCTAGTAAACGTTCCAAACCTGCAATAAAGAGTTCTCAAATATAGAGTTCTTCCTCCTCTCACACTCCCACAAAAATTAGATGATCCAAGGTCAATTATGGGTGCTATTCAGTACTGAGCCAAGGTCCAATTTATTGTACAATATATCATAATTTTTCAGTGTCAAAAAAGTCGACACTGTTATTTGATTAGCCGAATCCATTCCAATCTGAAAACGCCTCTGGCTTCAATATTCTGACAAGATTGTCACCTCATTGAACTCTAAAAAATACAAGCATTGACCTCTGAAAGGAAAGGCAGTTTAAGTTGCTTGTGTGATTTAAGGGAAAACAGAACCAGGCATATACCATATATATACAATTAAATTACCAGAGTATCTTGGCATGTGGGTAAACAAATACGAGAGCTTTCAAACTGTAGGTATCAAAAATGTAAGTCTTTAAGCAGGAATGTATTTGTGCTACATTATGCTGCAACAAATAATTCATTTCACAACAAGAAATCTGTTTCAATGAATTTCACGTATATAGCTCTATTGAAATTCAGGTTTAGAACCATTCCCAGAGACCACATCACAAAGGAGATCTACAGGCTTCAGATCTCACTGTAAGGTGCAGCAGAGGATACAAAGGTAGCTACCTTCAGAAATGGATTAACCACTACTATACCCTTGCTTTCCAAACCAATATGCTTACCTTTTGTGGCCTTCCCTTCTCTGGGATTGTGAAGGAAGACAAACTTACCTAAAACAACAGTTGTATCTAAACAATAACCACATAACTCAGCTTTTCCACCTGTAGGATCAGACCAAGTTTCTTTAGTACACTGATAAAGAGCAAGTGCCAGTCAGGCTGACATCAAATAGCAGCCGTTTTGGCATGTGTTAATCCTTGTTGGTCTGAAATTCAGACGCCGCTTTCAAAGCATCTCATGAACAACTTTATTCCACCAGTGTAGTTCAGTTTTCAACTATTTTTGTCTTCAGCCAAAATAACAAGGGGGAAGGGCTGAGTTTCTTTTCCCTTAGTCTTAGAGAAAATATAGTGATGAGGCAGTCTCTCAGATACACAGCATTTCACAACACTTGCAAGGTATACACTAGAAGAACTAGTAAGCATTTGTAAGCCCAGAGCAATTCTCAAAAATCTGATCCATGAATCTCTGAATAACTTTTGGAGTCCTGCCAGACCAATAGCTTAAAGGAGGCCAAGACTTGTATGTTAAATAGCACCATAATTACTTTATATCTTCTTTATTTGGGATGGATGTAGAATCAGTCCAGCTGCAAGCCAAGCATGACTTTTAAGTCACTGACCAAAAAAGAACATGCTTGAGTTTGCTCTTTCTTTTCAACTTGAAAGACTTCAAGTTTCAATCCCAAAAATTATCAATAGCAACTACAAAAAGAACTCATCAATTGTGTTTTTTTCAGTAAGCTGAAAATAGGAAAAGTCACATGGACATAATTTTCCTGAAACACTAGTGGAATTATTACTGGATTTTATAATAGTGGCCTAATGTTTCAAGTCAACAGCATCCCCTTTTTCAAAAAACCCCACACATTTACTTACCAATTTTAAAAAGTGAATACTGAACAGCATGCGTGTGGTGGCTGCACAGAATGTACTATCATGAATGGAATGGGAAAGATGATTACCTAATTGAGCCTGAACATCATGGACCATCCTCTTCCTTAAAAACAGCACTAACTGTAGCATATACAGAGAGATTTATGTCCATTATCCTCCAAGCGAAAACCTTAAGTTTGAAATTTAGTGTCAAAGAATGTATAGCAGTATAGTCTTTTTATTTGTTACAAGATGGATTTATATTGCATTGTGGTTTTTAATCAAAGCTACAGCAGACTCTTTCACTCTTCCCTCATATATAAAAACAACCATCCTTTGTCTTGTATTCACACTGTGTTGCAAAATACCGCTTTGTTTTGGTGTTGGGAGACTGGAAGGTGAAATGGAGGTCACCCAGTTCCCCGAGGTCAGCCAGCACTAATAACACCAGCCTCTGGAGAACGCCAGCAGTGTCCCATTTCTCTCAAGGTCAAGCAACTGCTGCAATCATTCAATGAGAAACTAATAAGACAATTCAAAAGTCTTTTTTTGTCAGGGGTAAAGGACATACATCCATGCTGTTCCAATGGTTTTAAAATCTTGTAAATAAAAGATTTTAAAAAATGGAAAATATGTGCAGTAACTAGAGTAACAACCACTTGGAAGAAGTAATTTTTTTTTCAGTAGAGATAATTATTAAATATATAATGATATAATGAAATCTGTGCACTTGGGCCTTAATTCTATGTGTACATATTAGAGTAAAAAAGAAAATCTAAGAAATATGTTAATTCATTTATTACAATTATGCATGTGTTCCTGCCCTATCCAGGATCTTGGTTACCTGTATCCATGCAATGCTGGCCCTGCACATCACACAGTCTCTCCATCCACGTCTCTGTTGCAGACCCACCTGAGCCAACATCTTGCTTCTCAGAGCTTTTCCCAACCCTGTTTACCAAAGTCCCAGTACAGCATCCAGATCTAAACTCCAGAGTCCCTTACTCCTCCCAACCCATTTTGCCCTTCAGTCTGACCCCATCGTATCCCATACTGGTCACTCTGTGCACACAATATCCAGATATAGACTTCTTTTTCCAAACAGCCGTGCACAGGTAATCAAACAAAAAAAAAATAAAAAATTAGGGGGTATCCATGAAGGAAAAACGCAAATGCTAGCCTGAAACTTGGGTATCAGTATTCTAGCATCCACTTCTAAGCCATTAAAGACAATTTAATTCACTTCAGCAGAAATGGGATCAATCAAAACCCAACTCTCTGCACAAATGCGTTCTTATCCAAAGGTTTCCAAAACTCAGAAAAACTCCCCAAGTATTATGAGTATCAATGGATCTAAAAGTTTGTGCAACTAACTTTAGAAAAGCGTAAAGAAAACAAAGCTATCTTCCTGACTGCATGAAAAAGTTACCAAAGTATTTAATTTTTTAGGGATATTTTATTTTTGTTTTACAGTACAGTATCTCCAGTATGACTACTGCTGAATATGAATTTGGACAGTTATTAGAATACCCACACTTAGAGATGAGAATATTGCCAAATTATTTTGCTATGTTTTAGCGTAATATACATACATATCAGTATGGAATGTATCATGCTGTCACACAAAAATATCCTGCTACGCCAGAATCTGCATAGCAGTCTAAAGCAATGTTACAGGAATCCTGAGTAGGCATAGATTTGTCTGTTGTATGAACTGTAATAAAACCTCAAAGTTTTATTATGTCCTTTTATGACACAGGTGTCACAAATCACCAGGAGTTATAAGCAGCTGTATGTGAAAACAAGATGCTGTTATTATAGTCAGTTGGGTTTCAAATTTGGATAAAAACTGCTTAATTTTCTTTCTGTCTTGCAAAGTATTTTGCTTCTGATTTCACTAATTTACTTGAAGACTTCTGGGCATCTCAGTCATAAGATACTGACTTTACACTTCTGCTCTGAAGAACTGTATTGCGTGGTAGAATGAATTATTTGAGTCAATATATGATTACTTGCTCTGTGACAGTGTAGTCTTGCAAAGAAGAGCTTTTCCTCATCTTTTCCTTTTATTTTTAATACATTACAACAGGTAACCATTCACATGTTTTCATGTTCACTCTTTTTAGTGCAATGCACTTATTAAAGAGCAGCCAAAGAAAGCTCATGTCAATATGTTAAAATATGTCCAAGATCTGCAGGTAAAGTGGTTTTGCTCTTGTGTTTCAGATACCTCACTTGAAATTGTCTGTAAGGCTCGACATAGGAACAGTAGTTTGGGTGTTCTTGCAGACAAAACGGTCAGCAGAACAGAGAAAACAATAAATCAGTTTTGGGGTTTTTTTAAGGAAATTCTAAAATGATCAAACGGTGTTAAATGTGGATAGAATTAACTGTATATATATATATATATATATAAAGAGGGAGTTAAGAATTGTCTACACCATATTAATCTTTTTCAAAAGGAAATATTACTATTAACACTCTTCTACATTTTGTGCACATAACCAGAAAGCACAAACCCCCTCTGAGAAGATACATTCCACAAAAGGACAAGATATTATCTACAGCTGGAGTTCCTATTAGATGCTTACTTAACATGGCTTTTCAATGGTGTGTATCAACATTAAGTTATCTAATTCTGACCCTCTCATGACCGTTCTCTCCAGGGCAAGTTAATGGGTCAGATATTTTGCTACTTAAACTTGGTACATTAGAATTGACTTTCATGAAATTAAAGGGATATATACCATTAGCATCTGACCTGCATATCTGATGAATTTAAAACTCAGATTGCTGTTTGTGTGTCTATTTTAAGTTGCATAAGGACAGGAAAAAAAAGAGTTAGTGGTAGGTTGGTATTCTGGGGTTTGAAACTGGGGGCAGGAAGGTGTTATATATGAGGAATAAAAAATTATTTCATGACTTGGATATAATTGAAAGTTTTTTTTATTTTTAGCCTTTGGAATGGAAAGGAGGAGAGCAGAATGGTAACTATACAGCACACATATATATGCATCTAATGGTAACTATAGTAAAACATATAAAGCTTTTTCCTACAGAAATATCCATCTTCTAAAGTATTAACTAATATGTTCAAAAGATGTGCTTCCGACTTACAGAAGAAAATTGAAAAAACCTCTCATCAACATATTCAATTATTAAATCTGACCAATATAGCTACAAAGAACTAAAAAAAAAAAATAAAATGTTGGGGTGCTAATAAGTCATAAGATTAGTTAAGAACTTGGTTTTCATCTCACCATCACTAGCAGTTTGCCATGTTTTAAAATGCTGGGACATCAAGAAAAATGAATGATCACTGAAGCAAAATAGATGAACAATTGTCACTACTAGAAACAGTTACCATGGGAAAAGTAGCACTTAGCAAACATTAATTTTATCATTTTTAATGATGCAAAGTCCACGGTTAACTATAAAGCTTAAGCTATAGCTCCTGTAAACGTTTGATTAAAAATCATTCACCATCATTTTCACCGATAATTTGTTAATAAATTATAGAACATATCATCCTTCTACTTGTTGCTGAAATCTTTTGACAGGTAGGTGAACTGGACAAAATGAGAATTTGTATGACAAGCTCAAATATTTCACTGAATATTTTCTACCAGATGGTTGAAAGCAACTTTTAAATTCTGAAGCTATTCTTATTTTACTGCTGGCTTTTGATCAAGATTAACCATCCAGTTTTGAAAACTTATTTCTGTTTCTCTGTACTTGGAATGGAAATAATATTTACCCTCACAGTGAACATTTCACAGTTGCTTCTCAGTCTAAACCATCTCTGCTTATTAAAACCATGTATAATTTTGACTCAGACATCAAGCTGCAACTGTAAACATGCTAATTCAAAATTAAGGGTTCATTGCTCACATAATAGAAGACAAATTGAAGCATTTCCTAATGACACAGAATTTCCCTTTTGACTACTTTTGATCTTCAAGCTATTTTGGCCTGAGGTCAGCTGGCAAAGAGATACCATAAACTGATTTCCATGTATGCGTGTTAATGATTCCCCTTTCCATCCTTTTGCTCGAAATTGTCCTAAATTGGCACTGACTACGACGATATTCAGAAAATAAATTTCATAGAATAATCCCAGTGCTGGTTATAAACAAAATTTAAGGTTCAAAAGAAAATAATTCTTGATACCCCAAGGGATTACTGAAATTGATCTTGGTAGTATTTAAATATGCATAGTTTAACTGGGTTCACCACCTTTCATTCACAGCATTCCCATTTTCTAAGCACAGATATTCTTACTATTTTAATAAATCCAGCTTTTTCTGTAAACAATGGATCCTATTTGCCTTTCAAAACCAATCACGATTCACTTTGAATGCACCAGTCTAGGAAATTTGAGCCCTGAAAAGGCTGGGCCCTTTCTTTGTTAGTATGTAACCTGTAACATCAGGCAATATCACATGGTCAGAATGTTTAGTCAGGCAGCACAACAAATGCTTAAACAATACCATAACTTCTGAAAGCATTTTTTCCTCTTAACACGTTAACTCAAAAATCACCAATAATGAAATGACAGCTCTCTAGCAATTAGCATGACAGAAAGTCTATAAGGGACTGTACATGCAGAGTTGGCCAGAATAAAGTTTATTCTTTCCAACAGTCATAAAGAGTTTACTCCACAGAACTACTGAATAATACCAACAGAAGCATGTGGTCCATGACCAGATATCATAAATCTACATGGACCAAATTACAATCCCTGTGTGAAGCTTTCCCTCAAGCAAAGTACTGCTGCACTTCACCACAAGTAGGACAGGTGCTTGGCTGCTGGTAGGCAGAGTGCTGTGCCTCTTTCAATATTGCTTTGGCAGCATTTGAAATAAAACAATGGAATACCTGACTGTCTGGAAGAATAAGCAGCAAAACACGTGTATTCCTCTTATGCCAGCAGGCAATTCCTTCATGTTACAGCAACCTGGTCTGTTGGTTGGACATTTATGAGATACAGGCAGGTAGATTTGATAGGAAATTACCCATCTAAAAACAGCCAACTCCTGCAATTTTTTTCCACAAGCTGATTCTTCTGTACTGTGACTGAAATAGCAAACAAATTGAACAGAATACTTAAATAGTCATGTTTTAAATCTTGGGTTCCCCTTCAGACTTAATCAGCTATCTTTTCTCATTTTATATTGAAGAACACAATCTTTAGTCTATCTATATGGATCATATCATATTTAGGTATTCTAATTTCCAGATTCAATCAACTTAGGCTTACTTACATATTTATTAGGAGAAACGTGAATACAAATCATTCTGTTTGATTCAAGTGCAACCTTTTTGGTTAGCAGCAGTATAAGTCAAGTGCAGCCAAAGCTAAATCACTAATAACCAACTCCCTGAAAGTTTGATTTTTACTGCTCCAGTTTCATATGTTGAAATAATTACAGTGATAAAATGAAATGGAACTTTAAAAATTGGCTTATTATTCTGATTTACAAATGAACAGAAAACCTTTGTATCATTGTTAAAAAGATTGTGACAATAAAGGATTTTTATTATCATTGCTCAGAATCTGAGGAAGTTCATTCTTTTCTTGTATATAGACTTTGCTTATCCATTTTCATGGACTTGACAAGAAAACAGAATTATCCAACTGTCACTCAAATTAAATGAAATTAATATATTACTGTCTATAAGAAAAGTGAATGCTCACCTAGGAAGCTTATCCTTTTGTAAAGGGACAATATGAGACCTGCATAACATTCAAAAAGATTATTGGAATGATAACAGAAGAAATAAAGCATAAAAATATTAATATACCTTTCAAAGGAGTGAAATATTACCCTAATATTCAAGTTCAGTTAAAGTGCTGAGTGCTGGACACACATGCTATATATCACAGAACTGACTTAACATACTGGAAAACATTCTAAAATTACCAAAACACTATATACAAAAGATGTGCACTATATACAAAACATATCCCCAAATGTATAGGTTGTGTATGTCACATCTTTTAAAATGCACTCATTTAAATACATTGTCAGCAGCAAAAGGAAGTTCAAAGAAAGCAGGGGTTGGAGGTGGGCTGTTTAGTGAAGGATGATACAGCAATGGCTGACACAGTTTAACAACTTCATTGCCTCAACCTTTACAGACCGTAACAGCGAGGTATGGGAAGAAGTGTGACAGCCAACACTGGTGAGTAACAGGCTAGAAAGTTTTACTTAAAGAAATCAGATATATGAAAACCCAGAGAAGTAGAGAGCATTTAGGTGTGGGTGCTGAACACAGGCTGCTGTGCCTACAAGGCCACCTCTATCTACAATCTACAAAACTGCAGGAGGACAATAGGAGAAATGGTAAAGCTGGGCAGGCCCAGGAACCCACAGGCCTGGCCAACTCCAGCATGGCCACAGCCCCGGCCAAAGTCATGAACAGGGTGGAAATGAGGTTCCCAAACAGGCAATGTCAATGCAGCACAGCAATCTGTTTTTTCAAGGACTAGCTCTAATTTGGTCCCATGGACCAAATTCCAGTTATAAGTAGGAGACAAATCAAGTGCACTCCCAAATAGCATAATTCAGTTTAGATTCACCCAAAGGAAACTAATGTGTGCCCAGCAGTTTCCAGAATGAAGGCAAGCATGGTAAATGGCAATCAATGCATAACTCCATGCTAAAAACGCATTCCTGTTCCAAATTAAAACACTAATGCAAATGTACCTCAGACATCCTGTAGCACCAAGCCTGGTTTACAGGTGTTCCTCTTAAAAAACAGAGGTCTCACAAACCAGCACCCTCAAAATTAAAACGTTAGGAAAGGTATACAAGAAGACAAAGATCAAAAGTTCTTATAAATGTCACAGAAAAGTTGCATTTGTCCTATTTAGGTATCTGTCTTCTGCCCATTTCACAGTCTTTGTTTGGTCTTCTTATTGCAGACATGGACCTTTTTCAGAAAAAAAAAAAAAAGACAGTGCAACAAAAACTAAGACTCTAAAAAATAATTAAAAAACTTCCCACAAACCAAAAACCAAACCCACATTTTCTTTTACTTTCTAATGAAATACATGGGACAGATCATTACCTAAAATTTAAACAGCAATTAATTCACTTCAAAAAATTACTGCCTGTAATCAGAACCCACACCATTCCCAAAACCAAACCAAAAGACCTGACAACTGAAGGCTCCCTTCAATCTAGGAAAATTTTCTAGCTAGCAGAAAATGCAACTTTCAGATTTTAAAAATCTGCACTTTTACTGTGTCATTTGCACTTGGCATGATTGCAAAGAGCACTGAAGGTTGTTACTAATAAGTATCCCTGCTGTTGTTTTAGTCAGTGATTTATCACGTTCACATCTAAGAAGGAGGAGGTGGGGCTGCAGAAAGGAAACAATTCATTCAAAGTGTCGTTTCTCCTTCCATGGTCAGCTGCCGAAAAAAAATAGCAATTTTTTCTTACTTCGTGACAACATATAATGGCAGCGTGACTTTCTAGTGTTAACACATGATACAGAATTGCCAAGTAGTACCTTGCTTATTTTTCTAATGAAGTGGAAATAATTAATCCCTCAAAGCATAGAATGTGTCGTCATATCCCTCTTCAAAATTTTTCATAAATCTCCCAAGTTTTTCAGTCAATATCAATCAAATTTGCAAAACTGTCCCTGAAAAGTTTTTTTGTTCTCTGCAAATAGTGGCTAACAAAGGAGAAGCTCCACATAGTCATCTAACTGTAATTTGCTCCATTTTTCCAGTCATGGAGGTTATTTTCCTGTCAGGATTACAGGGCATTTCCACAGAAGGTGGATGACTAAGTGAAAGACAAGATACTGAAAAGGCATATCTTCTAGAAGCAAGCAAGGAGAGTGGTTTCCATTTTCTGCTTATGCCACTCTTCTCCCCTTACCAGTAGCATCATCCAGAGCATCTCCCTCCCCATCCCAGTTTTATTTTCCTCTTTTTGTGCTTTGTTGGAGTCAATTCTCTGCAGCAATAAAAGATCATTTGGAGTTTTTGTTCTGAGTGGCAGCTAGAGGAAATATAAAGTCAAATCATGCTAGAGGTGGGTGGGAGGGGGCCTAAAGCCAGCTCTTGGCACTGTGACATAGTCTGACTTTGGTTTCACCTTAAGCAATCAGGAATGCTATGCTTGGAATTGTTTTTTCACTGCCATTGTCTTGGATAAGTTTTACACCACTTCACATTTTCTTTACTTTTTAAAGAATACAGACAGAATGCATAGATGAAATTTTAGTTCAGACAGACACACCCACAACTTCGTTGAAGTGCCATGAGTTTTTACTCAAAGGGTGAGAAAAAAATCAGTGCCATAAATAAGTCAAGTCTAGTCTACAAGGAAGTTGATGAAATCTTTCTATGAAAATGAATGAAATTAAGACATTACATATTTTTTCTTAGAAAAGATCTTTCTAGAGGTGGGGTGAAGTATTCCTTGTGTCTACATTCAAAATCTCAAACCAAATTAATTATTTTTTTCTGAAATGTCTCAGAATTATGTCTGACTTCTGTACAAAGTTATTTCATCAACTACCATTAGAAATATAAAACAAATTACCATGCCAGTAAAGTTTATCTAGGAGTCTTTTTTTACCAGAGTTATTGGACAGAATCAAAAGAATAAGAGTAGTAACATCTATAGAAAACAAAACCTACTGCAAGGACTGAAACAAAAAATAAAAGGAAATCTTTGGTTTAAAAAGAAAGGTAATAATGGCAAAACAGACTTCACAGAGGAAAAAGTTTGCTTCATGAAGAAAATTAAAAAGGGATTCACAGGGAATAACACAAATAATGAATTAAATTTGCTTTGTGAAAGCTTAGCTTAGACATTAAGAAGGGAAAACATTATAAAATAAAAAAGTAATTTTAATAGCAAGACAGTTAACGTACTATCAGATTCCCCATGAATACCATGAAACCTCTACTAACATAGGTTTAAGACAAATTAATCTTGCCAAGGTTGAACTTAATGTTCCTTCTAGTTCAATTTTCTACATCGCTTTCACTTTTTCTTCCTAGAACGGCATGTTCAGAGATTAACAAGAAATATTACAGCTGTCAGACTTGCCATCAAAAAATATTTTTAATGGGATAGAAATTAAAATACTGAGCTTTGTGAAGCAAAAAAATCACACCAGCTGAGCTTCCACTGTAGCCTGATAAGACACTCACTGTTAAGTATTGTAAAGAATGGTTTGACAATAACAGGGATTCCTGTCTGTTCAACACAATACAAGAGTGATGGCTGACATAAGCTAAACTTCAGACAACTAGGATAAAAGATGTGTTGTCATAGTACAGAAGGATATTGAAGGAACAACAAAGTAGAAGACAGAACTGACATCTGCATATATCTCATTAGAAAGAAAAATTTGATTGAATACTTGACTAAGTGTAACAGTTCTTTCAAAACACAAAGCTTGCAATTAAATTAGTCCTATCTCAAACAAACAAATGAGAAAGATGCATGACCATACAGAAGAATTATAACACTGACAGCTGATGAATTACAAAGAAAAGCAAATGCACAGGTCAGGAAACCAAAATGTATTAAGTGTTGCCATGTGTGTACATATGTGTTACACATAATGTGTCTAACATATTAGAAATATTTCATATTATACATTTTATATAGTATCATAATAATCTTTTGTCCATAAAATATAATATATTTATTGCATTGGTAATATATAACATATTAATGTGTTATATAGTGTGTTACATGGATTATATATAACTTATTTTTAATATGCTATTTATATGCATATACATATATGTACACATGCATTTTTGCCATGTGTGTCAGGATGATCTCAGATCCAGAAGAAAACATTTGACTAGATAAATAAAACTTGCTTGGACCAGCCACAGATGGTACGAGAATGAATCCTTTGTTTTCAACTCACAAGGCTACAGTAGCTAAAGCAGGTAAAGCAGGAACTTGAGTGTAGGTCTGCCGTATCTCCAGTGTACCCTACATATCTGAGGTCACACCAGTACTTCAAATGTTTATACTTCTTCTTTGCATTTATTTGCATTCTGTTGGGTTGCAAACTGTCTGCTTTTAATGGGGAAGTAATTTTTTTTACGTTATTAACATATTGCTAAGACTCTGATCTAAAAGTAGGCCTGCTGTGCTACCTTATTTTAGTTTGAAGTTGGGGAGATTTATGTCATTTCACGTATGAAAATTTGAGCACCTGCTAAAATAGCACTTGGGCTTCTCAAAGATAATGAGACACTAGTGAATTTGGAAACAAGTTGGTTACAACAAATCAGAAGTAAAATTCAACAGCGTAACCTTAACCTCTGCGGTGGAGCACAAATGCAACTTGCAGCCATACTTTTTTATATATAAATACACACATGCACACATACGTAAAGCTACACAGCACATATCTACAGAGTATTCATAAACTGTAGTTCTCTTCAGTTTAAAAATCATCAGGAAAATGACTGCGGACTTAAGAAAGATTTTGTGGTTGACAATAACAATGTTTTTCTACTTGTATTCTCTCAGCTATTAATATATAGATTTTTAACCATTCTTATGCCACCTTGAAAAAGCGTCTTTATAAATTACAAAACACTACTGGCCTCCTTTGTCACAGGAGCACACTGCTGGCTCATGTTCAGCTTCGTGTCACCAGGACCCTCAGCTCCTTTTCTGATGAGCTGCTTTCCAGCTGGGAAGCCTCTGCATATACTGATTGTTTCTCCCCAGATGCAGGACTTTGCACTTGTCCTTGGATGAACTTCAGGAGGTTCCTGACAGCCCATGCCTCCACCCTGTCAAGGTCCTCTGGCATACCAGAGGGTTATGTTTGGTGTTATCAACAAACTTGCTGAGAGTGCACTCTGACCCATCATTAGACCATCATTGAAGATGATGAACAAGTCTGTATACCCCCCCTGGGGTATACTGCTCGTTACTAGCCTCCAGTTACAGGCCACAAGATGTAATCAGGATAGTAGTTTCCAGATCCTCTTTTGCATTATCTTTGTGGTCGCTCCACAGAATGCTATAGATGTCATTTTGTGCTAACAGTGCTAGTTCTACTAAATGACAACACAAAGAAAATTAATTTATCCACACTACAGTAGCATGAGGCACATCTTATGGATATAATTTCTATCCAAGGATCACCTATCCAAGGTAGTACCTCTATGAAGAGAGTTTAAGAGAAGTTGCCTCATCATGGTATTAATATCAAAAATCCAAACAGATTGGGATAGGGAATTCATCTCTTTTTTTCTGTACCTAAGAGAGCAAAGCAACTCTAGCAGCCTGAGGGGTCAATAGATTGAATACTAAATTTTTCATTAGATTTTTTTTAACCCTCCTCATTCTCTCTTTGTGCTTCTTTTTGTATCTCCAAATTCCTGCTTTAATTTGTATCTAGCATTTATCTTTTAGAAATCAAATCCTGATTCTCTCTCATTGCACTCCCATATTTACCCTGTCTCCTAGTTCTAAATATATTAGATATATGTTAAATATATTATAATATATGTTACATTCAAATATTTGGATATCTTGTTTGGGTCATCTTGTGATATAGTAAAAGGAATCTGTAATTAGATGGATATATGCATAAAAAATATTGAAGCTGAAAGCATGACATTACATAATGCATGTGGTATTGAGAATTATTTTATAGGTTGCTCAGGATTTAAAGTAAAATGTCTTCTCATCTCTCTCAGCTCTATATGTTTCATTAGCATGAGCAGTTTTTGACAGCATTTTTCTCACATTCTGTACATTGCTGTGTATTTGTACAAACACAGGACGACGAAACCTGCTATTTATAGTCACTGAATTGTACCTTAAAAACATCCCAAATCTCTAACAAAGCAGATTCCTTGCCACTACCATCATTGGCCCCTTCACTACCAGTGGCACCTGAAGTAAAGTTTAGATTTTGGGAAGGTGGAGTAAAGGGAGATGTTATGCCATTGCTGCCAGAAGTCTTGTAGCAGTTACTTGCCAAGTCTCAATAAATCCTATAATTTCTGTAAGTTGGTATTAGAGTTGGAGGCAACAATTTCAACAGGGAGGAAGTTTTTTGTCCCAGACAAGAATTTACCAGTCATGCCAAAGCATGCATTATGGCCTGACAGGGCTCTCCAACTCTGTTCACAGATTGCTGAGTGCCCGCTATAACTGTTTAAAAGCTTGGCTTGTACTGGCAGCTTCTTAAGAGAGCCAGCAAATCTGGCAGTGTTACACAGATAATTATATAATGGCTAAATTAGGGAAGGAGAAGGACGCTGATGCAGCCAGCACAGGTACTATAGCCACTGGCAGAATTTCTTTTGAGCAATTTCTTAGCTCGAATGACACCAATGAACTAGAGTGCATGATGCCATGCTCACTCAACAGCCAGCACCACTCATTGGTGTGGGTGCAGGGCAAGGATATCAAGACTTCCTCTGAAGTGCTGGTTTGCAGCATCACAGCTTCAGGGTCAGGTACAGACCCAAAACGCTGGATTAATTTTGAACCAGTGAGAAGAAATTTTAAAAAAAGCATTAGATACAAGTTGTGAATTTACGGTAAGTCCTTTATTCCAGCTGTAGGATGACATTTATAGACGGATATACAAATTTGATTGGTATTGAGTGAAAAAATGCAGAAGAACTGATATACTACTGATAGAGAATCTGAAGTGTGGTCAGTATATGTAAAAGCCGTTTACCTGATTACCGTCAGTGGAGACAGTAATTTGTGGCTTTCCTTCCTGGATGCTCACACTTACATATTTTCTAGGAACGTTTTATTGTCTGAAGTGTCTTTCAGATTTAAATTGTGCATTTGATTATTTAACGTAATTAGGTCCAAAATTAGGGAAACAGATGACAAGAGAGTCCGTTTCCTACAAAGGCATACTACAAGAAGCGTTGGCTTTGAGGAAAGAAAGAAAAATTAAGGAAATAAGGGCAGAATCACAGGGTATGGCAAACCCATTTGGTTGTTCCATTCAAGGGCTTCTCACTCTTAGCACTTTCTCATGAAAACTGAAAAGGGTCCAAATACTGGTTTGAGATCCAACACTCAAACACACAGCCCACAGTGGAGATGTACTTTTATTTTTGTCTAGGAATTCACTTTATATATATTCTAAGTTCTTTGGCCTTGAATATTTAATTCCAACTTGATGAAAAATTAAAGCTTACTAAATACTGTTACTCAAGGAGCAATGTAAGTTTAAAACAACATCATGGCGACATTTGCAACCAATATTTAGAGATAATAAGTTCTGTGTATTACTACTATATATATTATGCACTCATTAATTTTACAGCATATGCTATTTCCTCCAGTACTACTCATTATTGGAGTAATCTATTACCAAACTCCTGGTAAAACATGTCTGTAAGAAAAAAAGTAATTCCAGCAATTCCAAAGATTTTTGTTTTTACAAGGGTTGCATGCGAACTGGTATGTTAGGAGTTCTATGGCTCTATCCTATATCACTAATATCCAGGTATTTCTTATTTACTATACTATTTCAGTCACACAAAGAGCAATTAGATGAATGTGAGGATGACAACTAAGAAGGTACACTTACTAAAAATAATTCCAGAAGCCCCTTGACACATGGACTAAAACTGTACCCTTTAAGAGACCTTGGCTTGATTCCTAGCATTAACAGGTGAAAAAACCCAACCTATAACAAAGGAGTGATACACATTTTCCATTCAACACTAAGTTGCTCACTAACAAACTAATGAAGCTTTTTAAAATGGAAAGAAGCACCAGCATCACAGGACCTTGAATGTGAAAACTGCAGAGTGCACCTTCAGCATTGTGATAAGGGGGACAAAGAAAAGCTAAAGGTAAGAAAAGCAAGGTCAAGAAGCAGGGCAGCACAAGCTTGTGTCAGAGAGCAAATCATGCCAGCTCAAAGAGATCATGGCCATATAAGCATAAGATGTTAGGACTAGAAGATGAAGTCTCCTAAACAACACATTCATAAAGTCCAGGATAGTTAATGAAAACATCTACAGTGTAGTCTGAAATAAAACCACTCTAATTTAGATGTTAATGTTATGCTAAATGTTACTAATAATGCTGCAAGACTGTGGCAAATCTGTGATAAATGGGTAAGAAAAAAATCCTTAAAGCGTTAGAATTATAAACTGAAATAGAAAAAACATAAGAAAATACAGGACTTAAGAGATTTAGGTAACTGGGTAAAATATTAATGTATGAATATCTATAGATAAACTGTTTCTCCTTTTTAAACACATAAATGTTGGTTTGAGAGGAAAACACGAGAATATAGCACTGGAGCATTTGATCATTCTGTCATTGGAACATTTGGTTTCGGATTATAAAAGCAATTCAAAGAGCACCAAAACAATAATTTTCCCATTATTTTTAACATGACTTTTTAAGCCCTATAAAAAAAATACCACTTATGAATGCAAACGAAAACCCAAAGTACAGCAGAGACCACTCTCTAACAGAGAGGAAAGGACAGAGAAAAGTTCTTTCTGAAGAACATATATTTACAACAAGAAAAAAATGCATAGGAAATTGAACAGGTAACATCATAGTTTTCCATTTAAACACTGTCATATGTTGGTTCATCACCTATGATGTTTAGCTCATTATAAAACAACCTCAAATGGTTAATTTAAAAAGGGCTTATGATTTATAAAAAGATGTTCTACTTCATCTTTTTACAAACTAATAATATGTCAAAAATAATTTGAAGTTGCCACATTGCTCTGTTATTAACAGATCAAAAAGAAACCTTTTTTGACACTTATCTGGAAAACAGTACCAATTGATTTGTCTCATTCACCTACTTTTTAAGAAAATTATAAAAAACAACTAAAAGAAATCTGAATCGTATGTAATTGTACACAAACCATGCTAAAACAAAGCATACAGGCATAAACCAAAATATACATAAATATTATTCTTCTGAAATGAGTAATAGTAAATGTAATAAATATTTTCAGTTTTCAAACCAAAACAGTGATGTTGCACTGATATACCGGCATTAAAGGTGCCTCAGCAGGTAGCAGTAAGAGAAAAAAATTGCATGCAAGAACATCTTAAAATTTCTAGTCTAGTGTAATAAAAAGAAGTTAGGCAGACAGGTGCATAGGAAGCATATTTTCATAAATATTTTCATAGTATTATTTTAAACATTGGAAGAAATATTGCTTTATTTTTAAGTGAATAGGTAGAATCAAAATAAAAAAGAATTGCATTTTCAGCAGGGAAGTATTTCCTTGAATTACCCATTTGCACCTACCATATGCTTTCCACAAAACTACCATCAATAATACTTTCTAGCATGCAACTTGGTTCACAATTTGTTTCCCTACTGGAAAGAAAATCATAACTTTATATTTCAGGTTATTACAGAAGATGCCCAAATGTTCTCTGGTGAGTACACATGTAATGCTCAGAAAGAAAACAACCTTGATGGAAACGATGTATTAATATTATGTATGACATTGGTTCTGCTTTGGGGCTGAGCTATGATATTCTTCTCACAGGTCTGAGGAAACTATTGGCAGGAGTAGTTCTTCCCAGATGGAGCAATACTACAGTTGTTTACAAAGTGGGAAAGCTTTTGATCCACTTCTAAGATATCAACTGTGCCCAGTCTCATTTCCCTTCTGTCCTATTACTCTTAAGTGAACTGTATAAACAGACATTTAAAAGAAAGATCAGTAGGATTGTTTCTCAGCCCTGTTAACTTTCTTTGCAAAACATATTTCTCATATTCCACAGTGTCAGCAAAAACTAAAAAAAAAAAAAAAAAAGAAAAAAGGCTACTGCTGATGTTCATCAGTGTCATCAGTGACAGAGGAGCAATTCTACATCATCAACTTTGCAGTACCAATGACTCGGACCCTGCACCCCCCAGGCCCAAGCGATCACAGTATTTGTGATCAGATCAGTCTCTGACCCAGATACAGTACTGATTATTGAAGCTTTCACTTGGCAGGAGTAATTCTGACCTACTGTGCTAATAATTTTGCTGATGGGAACTAATTAACTACCAGACAGTCTACACACTCTCTTTAACCTAGCTGTTAACAAGCTCGTAATGAAACTTCAATCAAGTCTCACTGTGCACTGGGTTAATAGGCACGAACGCACACAAGTACATGGATATACACACCAGAACGACGACTACAGTCCTACAGAATGAGTGAGAGGGAAATTAAAACATGCTAAAACACAGACCAAAGTGTCTTGTTTATGTATATCTCATCATTGACCAAGATAAGGATGAGAAATGGAAGTGGCTGCATTTCTACCTCTAGGGTACTTCATACAGGTCAATTTAGGACCATCTAAAGGAGAGTTGACTCTCATAACCATGTCAGTACAGCCCTTCTCTGTAATAGTGCACCAATGCTATGAGAAATGCACACTGTTAGTGTTCAAACAGACTAATTTCTAAAGAAATTAGAAAATTGGATGCCTAGAGTAGAGAGTTGTGAATTCACTCATGTTAGGACAGACTCGGTCAGTTTTGCAATTCTAAAAGAATATTTGTGTCTATTTAAATGTTAATGTCACTGTGCTAACCCACCAGAAGCCATAACAGTCATAGTTAGGACTTAGAACTAAATCTAACAAACAAACAAAAAATTATCTCCAAATGCTTCAGATTGAAATACAAAAATAAAAATAAAAAAAAAAAGAGGGAAGGGGGGATTATCAGACATGGCAAAAAAATACTATATAATATTCTAAGTAGACAGGAAATTCCTGTGTAATCTGCACACATCACAACTAATAGACCAATGCAATCAGATCAACAGAGAAAGCAGGAGAGAACAAAATCACTGTGTTAACCTCCTGCTAAAACACTTCAAGATATAGAATAATCAAACAGGAAATAATCTTCATGGATTATATCAATATATGTTGAAGAAAAGCATTGCTCTTCATTTCTCTTTCATCGTTTTCTGCTTCAGCAGAGAAGTGATAGTTAATGCCATTTGAATGAGGCAAGTTCTGCAACAGCAAAGGCTCTTCAGAAAATAACTTATAAATTAATTTAAATATGACTTTTAAATTCATCAATATATACCAATGAAATATTAACTATGAAATATTAACTACATGTACAGCAACTCTCGATAAAACTAAATCACTGCTCGTCTTTTGTGAAAATCAAAGACAAGCCTAAAACTTGCATTTTTTTCTGTCTGGTGCTTACAATCTGACAGCCTAACTCCTTAAACAGTGTTCTACACCGCTGGTTTACCTCCACAAGACTCACCGACACTGGAGTTAGACACTTGGTTACATCATGTACTTTTACTTCTGAAAAAGAGCACTAGATTTAAACTATCTTAAATCAGGCTCTTCGACCTTTTCTGATTATTAGTGCCCACTCAACCTTTTAAAGATGAATGGTAGATATCTTTGTCAAAGACAGTTTATGCAGCAATCACAGTACTTCCCTAAGTTAGATAAATTAGGTGGTCACTTAACAGGGAGAAAGGCCAACATCAATTGCAGCAAAGGTCACTCAGTTCAGTTATCATGTACTGTATTAAATTGTCATCAGATCTGAACAGCAATTTCATCAATAATCCATCCAACTTGAATGACTATGAATGTTTGAAACCATCCACCCACTCTGCAGTGGGCAGAGAGCAGCCAGGGAACTCACACCTACCTATAAAGCAGTGATAGCAAAGGCCACAGAATAAATACCTGAAGGGAACAAAGGTTCTCATCCACCAGTTTGGGGAAAAAGAGAGGGAACAAAAAACCACTAATAAGGTGATGCTATACAATATAGTCTTTCCCACAGTACTACAAACACCATCCTATAAGCTGCTATTACATAAGAGTACAAACTCTTTCCTTGAACCCTTGCCTCACAAGATTTTGCATGCTCTTACAGTCACTCTGGGAATACCCTGCTCTTTCCACCTTTCACAAGTCCCTGCTTAGTTCTGCTAATTCTGGTTTCACCATGAGCAAAATGCAATAGAAGAAATATTCTCTGGAAAATTTAAATAAATAAAATGAGTGTTATCCAAGCTCTGACACGAAAAACTATTTTGATCCAGTTATTACAAAACTCTTAAGTGCCAGTAAAAGTCTTACAGCTTTTATTATAACCAAGTGTTTATATTGTTGAGAAAAACATTATTTTAATGAAATTAAAATAGTTCAGTAACTCTAAAATCCCAATAAATATGAAGAATTCAAGTATGAAATGTTTTTGCAATGTAGTAATTCATATTACAAGGAAACACATTACATGTAACCTGACTCCATATAGTGTTATTTATATATTTTTTTAAGAAATACAATTGATTACTTCTACAGGTACAACTTTACAAAAATAGCAGCAAAGTCTATGCATTACAAAAATGCCATATAATGCTCTGCTTTTACTTTGTATATAAGGTTTTAAAATGCCGACTGGAAAATACTCTTACTTTTAAACAATATCCATACTTGGATACCCTCCATATTTTCAAATAAATCATAATCTAATTTTCAGACAATCCATACTGGAAAAAAATAGGAAAGTGATGCCTGAGCACTTACAGATGAAATCTATACAGTCTACTCAGGAATCTGCAAAGTAACAGCTGGTGCTACAGCTGCTACATTCAATCAGGAAAGACAAGCAATACCATATGGCGTGTTTTTCTAATACAGTTCTGAACACTGAATATCCAAGATACTATACTTAGGGGGAAGAAAGGAGGAGTTGAAATCCAACCATTACTAATAATTAGTTCAATCCATCACCAATAATTTGCAAAATTATTTAGCATCAATATATCCTTACTTGAGGAAGGTTGCCCAAAACAACAGAAAGAAAGGCTCACTAAAGAATCACTTTATTACTTTTTTTATTAGGAAAAACAACATTTCTAAATGCCAGGAATAAAGCAAGGAAGTATCATTTCAAGTTACACTATAAGCAGAGGCAGCCAGACATCATTCTCCTCTGGGAAACAGCAGTAGAAGCTTTGAAGAAAGATTACTTCAAGACATACAAAACCTGACAACATCAACAGACTCTTTTTACCTTCCAATTTACACTCAAAAGCTATGTTGATGAAATTAAGGTTCGTATTTGAAGGCATCACTGTATTAAACAGGAAACACTCAGAAAAATAGAGGTTTGATCAGCCAAATGTTAATTTTTTACTGTTACCTAGAAACTTTTTTTCTAACAAAGTAGAAAATCCAAACTTTTAAAAAATCTGAAAGGAAGGAAGGTTCCTCTCCACTCTCAGAGAAGAAGCTAGCTCTGGTTGACAGAGATATGTATTTATAGAGATCATGATTTTATCTCTATATTCTGAGGTACAGTTATAACAACCTGTCACCAAATTCACTGAACTAATGGCAGAATACTCTTACTCTGACACAAAGAGAACATATTGTACGAAAACAACATGCTGATAAAGTACTATTAATAGTGCTGTGAGTTTCACTTACAACCAATCATTGTATTGACAGCTTTAACATATACACTTCTCAAGGAAAAAAAAAGACAAAGTTAAGAACTTGGCATGTATAAATAAGTATTTTTTTTAAATATACTTTTGTGACATTGTAAATACTTTTCAGGAATATATTTTTAGATAGTTTGACTCAAATGTTTAGAAAAAGTTAACTAAAAGTAATAAAGATACTATACAGTAGGTAACTAAGCTGAAAACTCACATAAAAGAATCTCTTTATTTAATATACTTAGTGCAGAGTACAGATTTCTGTTGCTTTATTTGTTCTCAGGTGCTTATCTTTTCTTACATGAAGTTACTCAGTTGAGTTCCCTCTGAAAATTGTAATGGGCTGTGGTAAAAAGTGGAATAAAATTGTCTTTTTCATAAATGAAGATTTAAAAGTCATTAAAACTGAAGCACAACAATCCAAAATGACATTAGGACTATCTGCATTTCACAGCAACATTTACTGCTTCAAGGAGCATTCCTTATAGCAACTTCACTGAATAGGGTGAGTCCATCTGCCCCACTGGCTAAGAATGGCTAAGAATGAAACAGATAAACTCCAAACTTTCAGCTTGAGTTTACTGATTAAAGATCGAGTCTAAGGCCATCTGCTGAGTTACAGTAATCTGTCAGGATGTCAGAAATTCTGACACTGAGAAACAAACAGCAAGATCTTTCAGCGAGGAAAGCTACATGGCGTAATTCTGTAGCATCACTACAATGATATAGGCATTTCCAAGAGGCTACTTATAATCACCACAATGTATTTAGGATTATTCTAAAAGCACAGAAGCACCCGATCAGACTTGTGAAATGTGTTCTTACAAGCACATCAGTAATAATAAAAGAAACTCTAATTATTAACAAAGAAACCCTTAACTTCACTGGACAGAGAACAAATATTACATTTCAACTTGCCTTACCCAATGTCCTGTTTGTAAACAAAGTACAAAAGTGGCTTGTTAGCTAGTGTGAATAGCTGGATGACATTGAAACTGCAGGCAGTCTTAGTGCTGAAGGAATGGTCAAACATCCATTACATCCCTGTAGTAGAATGATGGTTTACTTTCCCAAATTGTACTAAGCTACATAAGGACACTAAATTGGAAAAATAAAATCATCTTAATACTTCACAAAAACAAAGACTAACCAAAATTATCAAAAAATAATTACTTGATTACTAATTCATCAAAAGGCATTACACATACATGACCTTTAAAAATAAAATAGGCTTTGCTTTTGTGCTGCTAGGATCAATTTCTGTATCTTTACCAGTACTGAAGATTAATGTGCTGTTCAAGGCAGATAAAAGCAGAAGCTTGGAATCATACTGAACTGCCTGTCTCACAAGCAGCTACCATGAAGTAAATTTCAGTTTGAATGCTTTTCAATTAAGATAGTTTTTAAACAATATGTTCTTTTTGAAATTTTTCTTGAAATCAGTTATTTTTAAACACACATGACATTCTCTGCTTTGGAAATGGAATGACTATGAAAAGCTCATTTAAAAACAAAATTGTTGCCAACAGCCAAGCCAAGGGTACTTATCTACCAGATTTCAAAATTACAGGTATTATACCTGTAAAGTTTAACTCTCTGAGATTTCTTTGCTATTGTAAAGAGTAAATTCCTTTTTATCTATATTGTATTGATTTTTTTTTTTGCCCAACAAAACCAAAGCACCTCAAAGGTGGCAAGAATCACATGAGCAAGTAGCACTTTTCATTACTTCAATTCCATAGAATAATGTTCTTGGTAGAAACGAAAATGAAGTAGAAACGGGTTATGCACACAAATCAGAAGAATTAAGTAAGATCTTGAACCATCAACTACAAATGTACAATAACCATAAGAATTAACAAAAATCTACATTAAAACTTCCACATCACCCCAAAAAATACATCCTTCATTACAACTGAAAAATTAAAAGATGTTAAAATATCTTATGTTAAGCAAAAACTCATGTATTTGTATGCTTACCAGGTCTGCTTGATAAAGCTACATTGGCACTATGCTCAGAATAAATTCTAACAGGCACACATACTTCTGAAAAATAAAGGAGTAATGTTTTCTAAAAATTCTTCCAAACCACAAGGAAATGAAGTGTCACCTAGCTCAATTTCACCTTTTGCTTCCCATTCCTTCTAATTCGAGAGATTAAGTGTTTTATTCCTTAACTAAAGCATATAGGCTAATCTACCAAATAGCTAAGAGTCTTCTGAAAAGGAAATAAGGTCAAGACACACTTTATAGTTTTTTTTTTTCAAGTAGATTTTAACATGTCAGGTTAAATACAAGACAATCAGCACCGGCCATTTTGTTTGAATGAATATTGTGTCAGAGACAGCAACTAAGGTAGATTTCTTTAAATAAAACTGAAAAGCAAATGAAAGTTCACTAATCTCTGAAACACTGTTTTATAGGCCACTCTCACAGTTAGGTGTAATTCCAATAACACAGGAAGGAAAGAAAGTTTAAAGATGCCTCCATGATAGTAAAAGCCCAATCACTGTGATCTATATTAAAATTTAACCAATGCAACAAAAGAAGTCTCAGTGTATTGAGTTGCACAAAGTTTAATACTTTTAAGAAGAAAGTGATACTACAAAATACATATGAAAGAAGAAAGATAATTTTTTACCATAAAATATAAATTAAAATACAAAAAAAAAAAATCTAGGAGTGTCTCATGGACATTATTTCCCTGTTTACTATCCAATAAACAAGAAGCTGTATTTATATATTTTTAATATCAATATCTCATTTTTTAGTTAAAATAAAAAAATACTAGTTAAATATTTTCTCCGTAAAAAAAGTAAAAATTATTTTAGGGTAGAATACTGTTGGTTTTTCTGCCTCATGATTCTTATGTTCCAGAATCGATGTTAAGCAATTGAAGGGTTACCTTGAGACATGACATTAAATTTACAGGAACTACATGCATGTAAAGTTGGACGCAGAAATTTTATCTTCCCAATGGAAAAATCACACAGAAATACACTGTTATTACAACAGCTGAACTAAATGTCCTGCTAAAAAGATTCACATTTGCTGCTCTCTTGATCATGATGAATAGAAAATAATCGTAGAATTATTAAATGAAATGGAATGAGTTAAAAAGCAAAAAATCCTGTTAAGAGATTGTGTAGATATATGACATATTTTGCTTATTAAACTTACACTAAAAGTTTCTCACCTTCTTATGAAGTGAGGAAAAAGGTATGATCTCTCAATGTCACATACTGGATGATATCATGAACATTACATGTGACAAGTTATCTCATAGCCTGGGAAGTAGAGCACAGCAAACCACTGACAGGTTTATCAATTTCCTTATCTGGCATTTCAGGTTATCTTCGAGGCCACAGGCTCTAAAGGAAAAGCAGTCTTCTGAAGCACCAAATGTCTCTGTGAAGTGCAGTTGAATATTAAAATCCAGGTTTGCATCGCCATCATGATATGACTGATATTCAGGGTTTGTAACTTATATAGATCTAGAGCATCATTAACAAAAACACTCAAATGGTTCAGGTTTTGTCTTCTAATATCAATTCATTTTTTGATAAAAATTCTTTTATGTTGAAAGCATGAGATAAATAAGAATGTCTTTGTGGTTCATTTTTCTCTTTGGAAGTGCATTAACACAACATCACAGAAAGGGTGAACCACTATTTCTTGATACAGGTAGGTGTGTATGGCAGTAAAAGCACGTTTCTTCTCCAGAATACTGAGCAGTTATGGAACAGGCAGCTAAAACAGGTCACGAGGACAAACATCTCATACAGCATCCATTAGCCCACTGAGACAGAAAAGGGGTAGGATATCGAAGTGCTAATACAAGCTATGTGAGAAACTGGGATGAGAACCTAAAAACTGTATGTACAAAAAAAAAAAACCAACAAAACATAGATGATAGATTTGAAAACTCAGTAAAACCTCTACAAAAATTTACTGTGTTTTAAAGAACTAGTCTAAATGTTTCATTTCTCATGTGACTATCACCTAGAGTTCAAATATTTAAGAGAACAGTGCATAGCATGCTAAACTGATAGTATATCACTCAGTGGCAACTTAGTTATCAGAAGAAAATGCCCTTTTCTCAAATAACGTGGTCTCATGGCCTTTCTGTTTGTACGTGTTGTTTTGTTCTTCTTTGTTGTTTTGTTGCTTTATTTTCTTAAAATAGGTTCTCCATGAAAAAATTTCCATGTGCTTCATAAATTTATTTAATATGTGATTAAGAGTCAACTCAGTAACTGGAAAGTATATGTATTTGGGCTATGGTCATATCTCAGAAGGAAGCAATTCTCAACTTGAAGTCAGAAGATAAAAGTCACATTGAACCAATCAGAGGAACTGCTATGTAAATGGCAGATTCTCTGCAGCTTGACTCAACTCTAGTTGGTTGATTTATCAAGAAAGATTAGAGTTCACTAAGTGCAGTTCAGCTAAGTGAGAGCTGAGGGGCATGACAACTGACAAATATTCCTCTTGAGTAATCCAGCCATGAAGGTAAAAAGGACTACAGAGAAAAATCAAACTATAGTTTGCTACAGTGCAACACACAGACAACAGTGTAGTCTATTACAGTGATAGAAATCCTACTGCTTAAAAATGTAAAGCAGAGATTGGAAAAGACATGGTAGACTGGGGAGAAAGAAGGGAGAAGGGGTTAATTATTCAGTCTCATTAAATTTTTCATCAGAAGCAGCAAACTATCATAGCTTGAACATTTCCCTTTTCATTAGAGTGCTTTTTAATATTGACATCCAACCAATTATGTTCAAACTAATTCCCAGAATACTGTGAGAATGTAGCTACTTTCAGAAGTTTTTTCCAGATTAATGAACTGCATTATTTTTTCATTAGAAGCTCCAGTGTGCTCTGAGACATACAAAGTGGGGAACAGAAAACTACCCTGAACAGAAAATATTCTCCCAAAAGCTCTTGGCTTTCTTAAAGAGCTGCTATCTTCAGGGAACCTTCTTCATCTTTACTTTAAAAATTCAAAACCAAAAGCAACATTTCTACCTCAAGTGGACTTCTCCTTCATAACCAACTGCAGCAAATTACATGAACTCTCTGCCTGTTAACTCCAGACACAGTGTAGTGATGTAACACAAAAGAATTTTTTTTTAATTGACATGCTATCTTTTATGCTCTAAAGTTAACAAAAAGGCATTATATTATCTGATTCATTATACAGAAAGCAGGGCATTTTTTTCATGGCTTCTTAATATATTTTATCTTTTCTTTCCAAAATAACCCTCTCTTGTAACATTTACATAAAAGGTGATGAATGTAGGTCCTAAAAGGAAAAGAAATTGCAACACTGAATTGCATTAGCAACTAATACAGGCATGAAAAGACTGAAAACTCATTCTTTGCTCTTCCTTTTAATATATTCTTTCTAATTAAGCTGCACCTTTTCTTCATCTCAAGTTCTCCTTAAATCCATATTTTGTTAATAAAAGCCTTCCTCTAGGCATGCTACTCATTGCTCTCAGGAGATTATATATAGACTGTACTTCATACGTGTTCAGAAGGCACATAAACAACCTTTGTAGAAGACACATAACCTACTTTATAAGCAAATTATTTACTATCATCTTTCTTAAAATGGCTTACACCCAAAATAGCATCTGCATATGAACAGTAACAATATGTCTTTTCCTCTGAGACACAGATTCACTGTTTTGTCTGTTTCTAGTTTCATAATAATACAAAATACTTCTCATTGATATGAGCAAACCTGTTTCTTAAATGAGTGATGAAGAAATTATGTAAGCAACAGCTTGTCATTTTGAGAGACTTTTTTCTGCTTACATGGCAGTAATTTTTAGTTCACTGGATTGTTACTCCATTTCTTATCAGTAATGTCTCTTTACATATGAGGTTTCAGCAAAACACACCTATTTTGAAAACCTACTTCTGCATTCAAAATGTAAAATCTTTACTATTCAATTTTGGCTTTTTTGGACCATAATCCTTCAAGACTATTACTTTTTGTTAAGAGAGAAACTGAGCAGTACACTGTTTAGAAGAAACCATGAAGCATGTAATCCAGAAAATCCAGCATTTTCAAGGGAAGGTATTTAGTACATCACAACCTCAGAGCAATAAAATGAACTTCTTGCAGAGTTAAGAAGACAGAAGTGATGCTATCTCAAAAAAATAAGTTATCTTATAATCATATAACAAAATTATCATTTTAGAGTTACTTCCACCACAGGTATTGGCAGTGTATCTGGCAGAATAGCTTAATTCTGTACTATGACAAAAGAACCTCGACTCAGTTATAATAGTACATATACTCACTATCTAGATTTCTTCTATAAAGCTTTTAAAATATATTTACGCAGAGGGGAGAAAAATGAAGCATTTATCACTAGTAAATATGCAAATCACCCATACAATTCTGTCATGGTATTTTGCAGATTTTCAGAGAACTCACTATTTTACAGCACAGCCCGTAGCACTCTCCTGCAGTTCCCTACAAAGATGTTCAAGTAGAACACAGAAAACAACCTGAATTTCCTAGTTTTATAGTTCAGGTACCCAAACTACTCCCAAGGCATTGACATTCATATATCAAGTTGAAATAGGGAGAGCCATGAGTCATTCATCCACGTCAAGTTAAAGACTACAAATCTACCTTGCATGATCTGTCCCTTTATCACTCTCCCTCCTCTTCCTTTCATTATCTCCTGTATGACACCAAACTTGTCTTACAGGACTGAGTCAGTCTTTCCAATGTTGCCATCTAAAAAGCAATCCTGACTGAATGTCATTTAGTATTGCAAAATAAAAAAAAAAAAAGAGGAAAGAAAAAAAAGAAAAATACATGCTTAGCAACAGTGAAGCTGGAATTTCTGAAAAGCATATTAAAAAAATACACTTCTCTTACTAGATGTGACCACAAATTCAAGCTGTGCCACTGTTTTAGTCAGGAAGAAGACAACTTAGATATCCTATTATTATGTTTATTTTGAAGTAGTGCCATTGGAACCATACAGCATTGTTCAACAGCATCTTCAGACCATCACACACATATCACGCATGCAAGAGTGCACACACAGCTACATGTATTGTTGAAAATATTGCATGAAAATAACTTCAGATAGATTGATTAGAAAAGCCACACTAGTTTAAAAATGTCCGTATCTGTTCACACAGAAATTTTCACCTTCTCTCAGCCCCCTGGGTTTTCAATCTCACAATCTATATTAAACTTTTTATTTCAACAGAAAACAAAGCTGCTGGTTGCTTGCCCCATGCTTTTGATGTTTGTATTCTCCACTCACGTTAACTTCTTTCTTCCCATCTTTCAAGTGTTCTGGTCTCTTCCAGTACATCCATTTTTGCTTGCATATGGCAAGAACTACATGTGTGCTGAAGGGCTGGTTTCTTGGGTACTGCCTGATAACTGTATCAAAAAATCACAACACTCAAATTTTCTTCTGTTTTGTTTTTGCACGGATCAACAGCAAACTATACTCACATAAATGTCCCTTTACAGATGAGCAAACAGATTCCCAGTGTCACCACTGCAAACTACTTGCAAGGTTGAAACTTGATTCAAGATCTAGCCACTTTACTACCTTATAATGCAAATTTTGCAAATAAAGTTTATGCTCCTGGTTGCAAGATGTAGCAGTCTTACTGTTATGACTTTTTCCCCTCTTCCTCCACTTCTTAGTCTAATCCAGGAATTATTTTGACTGAAAACCACAAGAAAAATCAAGTGAAGCAGAATAAAATGGGACAAAATTCATCACAATGTACACTTGACTAAACCACCAGCAGTAAACTGCAAAACAAGCAAAATTTTACATAACACAAGTGATCTTTTAGGATAATCAAGCACATTCATAGCAAATTCAAAACAAAATTTGTTAGTTTAGCTACTCACAAATAGAAGGGATGACTACCAAATCTGTGAATGTGGAAACGCTAAGTAACATTTAAAAACATTCCTCTTACTACTGAAGACATCTGCACCCAACTATGCATTTTGGAACTATTACACAGACAATCTGCTTTCCAAGGTTCTTCATAACACTGTTTTACTGTGAAAATAACTTTCTATTCCACTATCTTCTAGTATGGCACCTTGATATCAGCTATTTGAACCACTTTTGGCACTAGGCATTATTTGAGTGTTCTTTTAGAATGTTAATAATTTATCTTCATATCTTTTTAAAAGCATCTTTAACAAGTCTTAATTATGTTGTTTTGTATTAAGCTGTGGTACATAGGAACACCAGCAAATGAAGAGAATTCAATTGTGCTAGGCACTGTACAAACACAAGCCATTATAAAACAATCTCTCTCTGTTCTACTCTTTATTTCTCTAATGGCTTGGTGGTAAAACAGCTATTCCCCAGCACACATAAGCAGAGTTATATTGTTGTTCACTGATATAAACATTTCATTTTGCATAATACAGGAGGTAGAATGTAATAACATCTCTCATTAAGAAATTTCTCACTGGGTTAGCTGATGTCATCAATCTTTAAAATGTTTAGGTATGTCTCATTACATCAGAAACCATTTCCAATAAATACCCTAAAATTCACTTTATGTAATACAAGCAGACTACACAAAACAGTCATATCATCTCTTTCCCTCTCAAAATACCTATGGAAAACTCTTAGAGGTATTTGGACACTCGAAAGCTTGCTTTCTAGCAACACTATTCACAAGGGATCACACAAGAAACCTCCACTCGAGTCAGTCAATAAGGGCTGCATCTAATGGCACTCCTCCCCTAAATTCAGGTAAATACACCAGAATTCCTTCTCTATTCCACAGCCATAAAACCACCAAAACAATCTCAGCAATGCTCAAAAAATACAGAAAGCAAATTAAAAAAAAAAGAAAACAGCTACTGTGGTCTACTGACAATTTCGAGCAATGTCACCCGCACCAAAAATCACAGTGCTAATCAACGCTGAGAACGTGTTGATTGCTACAGTAAACATCTGCTGGAGTTTGTATGAAATTCCAGACACTGGTAAGTTTAACACTGAAAACCATTCATATGAAAGTGGTAAACAACAGGATTTGTAGGGCAGAATAATTTGTGCTAGTGGTAGCAAAACTGATTACATGAATTTTTGTTTGATTAAGTTTTAATATCCATACAAACCAGTTATTTTAATTGTGATTATTTAGGAAAACTTTTAACCAGTAATATTGTTTCTTCGGGTTTCTGTATGTTTCTCTCTTCTAATTCTTCCATTATTTTAGTAACTCCATATATTTTTTTTCTGTCTCACCAGACAGAAACAGACACAAAAAGAAAGAAGAATCCATAAATAAAATCCAAGCCAATGCTACTGCTGCCTCCCATTGGAGGCTCTGTCAGACCATTGCCTTCTCTGAGGTGCTACACAAAGCCACTGGATTTTCAACTTCTGTTACTGAGAATTTAAACATATCTCTACCCACCTAAGGAGCCCGCCACTTTTTTTCAGCTTCACTAATCTAAGAAAAAGAAACATATTTTGACTGGACATACATCCAGAAAAAGGATCTCTCAGCCCTGTTACAAGGAGAAGACTTGTTTGTGGACAGACCACAGAAGAATACAAGAAAAATAAAAAGACACATATAATGAAGTTGTGAATGGAGGACATAACCTTCAATAAACAGGATAAATATGTGCATTGTCCTTTACCGCAGAAATTACTTTCTCACAATACAAAGTTTAACGAACAATTTAATTTATACATGGCAAATTTTACCTCAAAATATAGATTACTATTTGTCTTTGATAATACTATACTTAAATTATGGGAATTGGGCTTTCTATTAAATCTGGAGTTACTGTGTTAAAAGAGACATACTTCTATTATCTGAACAACTGAGTCAACGAGCAGGATAAAAGACCACATCAACATCCACTGGAACAGGGAACTGTAAAGTTAAACCCTGGTCTACGAGGTATCAAAAAAATTGAATTAATCCAACACTGGAGTAGCCAGCCTGCAGAACAAATCAACCCCTAACTTTTGAGGTATTCTCTTGTTCCAGCATTCCTATGAGGTGGGGGATTCGGCTGATCCAGTTAGCATAAGCACTCCAGGGCACTTGCTGAAAACAATCCAGACATTCTCTGCTACCAGTACAACATGATCAACTACCATTTTCCACTTCTCTGACAGCTTCAAAATGCTATCCTACAAGTGAAATCAACCATTATTCCAGCGTATAATACTTGTTTATCTTAACTAAAGGGTTATAATATCAGCCACACTTTTTTCTATTTTCCTATTTCAAATATGGCAAAGTACCTACATAAGAAAAAGAATTTCAGCAGCACAACATTTTTCTCCAAACATCTAAATATTTACTTTGATTTTGTTAAATAGGGACAGATTACTAAACAACATTTATAAATAATTACCTTAAAGCAGCCATTTTCTGCATCTCTGCCAAATTTTTTGCCAGGCTGCACTACAAAGCTTTTGAACTTATCAAAGACTTAACACATGCTTTGCAAAATTTCTGTTGAATAAAAAATCTGAAAGGATATTTTTTTAAATGAGGGCAAAGAGCAACAGTGATGAACATGCCTAATGAAAATGAATATTTCCTTATTCAAGTCATAGATAGATAAGACCCATTTGACTACATAAAAGTCAGATTTAACTGGGAGACAGACAGCAAACAGTGTGGTTGCTTAGATGCACGTTACTGAATGCAATAAAAGTGATAAATTGTAATTAATATGAATTTATGCAGGGCATATGTAACCAACACTTAATCACATTCCATCCTGGAGGATTATTTATATTTAATAGTAATGTCTGTTTAGCGCACTTTGCTTGAATAATTTTTTCGATTTTTTGAAAAGGGGACAAAATGCAGTTTCTACTAATATTCTTTTTATCTCGTTCTGTAACCAACAACCAGAGAAGTAAAGAGATGAATCCTCAAAAACACCTTTTACATTGACAGTTTGAAAATCTTGACCTATCTCTCTCCTCAAGGATGCATAGATACCATGCCATACCTAGGGTTTTATTTTCCCTTGAAGAGGTCCTCATTGCCCTCTTTCATCATCATATGTGAATTCCCTTCTTGACAGTTAGGCCTCAAGATAAAACATCTTTTTCTCATTTAGCATTTTCCTTAGGCCTTCACATCTAATCCTCCTCTTCAGATAATTTCTTCACAATCTCTTCAAAATCAGGAGTTTCCTCATTACTGACACAGGCTTATCTGTCTCTGGTCTCAAGTTGTGAGTACTGCAAAAAGTCCTTACTCTGGTTTTGAAAAAAAGTAACAATAAAATATTGAAAAAAATGAGGAATTTTCAGCTGTGCCACGGAACAGTTTCAACAAACCAGCTGACAGAGTCCTTGAAAGGTAAGCACTTTAATCAGAGGTCTGATTAGGTAATTTTTTCTTTCTCCCTCTTCCCTTCTGATAATTCCTGTTACTGTGTACTTAGATACACCTTGAAATGCCTGCTGGACTGCCAGTCCTAGGAGGGACTTTTTTCCTCCTCAGGCATTAATATGAAATAGGAACAGTCAGTGTGGTGAAAATAAGGATGGTCCTAGAGTCATACAAAGGGGAAAATAAAATAAAATTCAGTGATTTTATATTTTTTAGCCACCAAAGGTGTTAGAAGAGGAATTTCAGAAGTGTTGAAAACCCTTCTCTCCCTCTAACTCCACTTGTGGTACCAAACTATTTTTAAAATAGATTTGGGTCTCAGAATGTAAAACCTGACAAGGATATAATGGTGTAAATGTTGTGTTTGCTTTTCTCTGTGGGTAAGTGGGAAACTAAGAGGTTAAAAACCAGGGGAGTGTTGAGACCCAAGTTCATATCAAGCAGTGAAGAAACACGATTTGGTTACAAGATCCGACAGCAACAGCAAAACCTTTGTTTATAGGCTACTGAGGTGAAGTAGAAGGCCCTTGTGCAGTCCTCTTCACAAGGCAGTGGAACTAGGAAAAATCACATGCTATTGCCTAAAAATGCTCAGAAACTGATTAAGGAGAACTCTTGGATTGCAGAGCTTGCAACACCCCTCCGGTCCCACTGGAAACCACTTGGCACACTGATTTCACTCAAGGCCTCCACTACCCCAAGGGTACCTGTGATCTTCTTATGTTGCCTACATCCATATCACCGCCTTTCCTCTGATTCTCAACTGCATCAAAGGTTGAACAAGTTATCATCTAAGGACCAATTCTCACATACTGAGACTTAACATAAGCATGAAAACATAGAAACTTAATTGGTTTCTTCAGGAAACAGTGAGGTGTTTTTTTCCATTTTAATTTTAAAAGGACACTTACCCACGGAAAGCCTATTTCAAGTTCTGCCTTTGTTAAAAAGAAGGGGGAAACGTTCTACTGAAATTGTTATACATAAGACCAAGTCTTGGTATTACACAATTGCACATAGCTCAAATAATTCTGCAGAGCTGCACCAAGCTATACTATCTGGGATCTTATTAGTAGTCTTTAAATCAGATACTGCTGGCAAAAGTATTACCCCCTGGATTTTTTCTCATGACTTTTTTCGATCCAGAGATATCAATCCAGTGCTGCATCTTCCATCTCAAAAGAGTAATGTGCGCTACTTCAAGGTGTCAGAAGATGAAATTTTAGTGTGATCTTGCTGATTTTGTGCAGTACTTCAGTAATTATGTTAGTAACTGCAAGAAGGCATTACACCCAACACTGACAGCACATTACAGATGACCATGTCGGTTATTTAAGAAAAACAAATGAAACCCAGGGTAGAAAAAAATAAAGGAGAGTTCTCATTTGGCAAGAAATGGTTATGCTTAGTGAGTTGTGTATAGAAATGGTATATATATATGTCCTGCATGATGAAATGACAGACCAAGAAAAACATGCATCTTGTTTTGAAAGAGTGAAAACTGTATAGCAGTCTTTATTTAGGAATCAGCAGTCATCACGTTGTTTTCTGCAAAACTTACAGATACATCAGCATCTTAGCCCACAGTGGGCAGTATAAACAAGACTATAAACTGTCTTTGAGTATAAAAATCACAAAATCACAGAAGGGGTCAGATTGAAGGATATCACAATGGGTCACCTTGTCTAACTTCCCTGATTCAGCAGTGTCATCCTAGAGCACATTGAACAGTATTGTGTACAGACTGTTCTTGAATATTCCCAGCAAGGGAGACTCCATAACCTCTCTGGGCCATCGGTTCCAGTATGTGGTTTCTCACACAGTGAAGAAGTTCTTCCTCATATTGAGATAGAACTTCCTGTGCATCAGTTTCTGCCTGTTGCCTCTTATCACTTGGCAACACTGAGAAGAACCTGGCTCCATCCTCTTGACAACTTTCCTTCAGATATTTATAGACATTGATGAGGTCTCCTCTCAGTCATCTCTTCTCAAGACTGAACCCGCCCAACTCCCTCAGCCTTTCCTCCTAAGAGATGCTCCAGTCCCTTAATCACCTTTGTTGCCCTCTGCTGCAGCCCCTCCAGGAGCTCTATGTCTCTCTTGTACTGACAAGCCCAGAACTGGACACAGTATTCCAGTTGCAGCCTCACTAGGGCTGAGTGGAGGGGCAGGATCACCTCCCTCAACCTGCTGGCAACACTCTTCCTAATGCACTCCAGAATATCATTGGTCTTCTTGGCCACAAGGGCACACTGTTGTGTCATGGGCATCTTGTTTTCCACTAGGACCCCCAAGTCCTTCTCCATAGAGCTACTTTCCAGCAGGTCGGTCCCCAGCCTGTCCTGGTGCCCGGGGTTATCCCTCCCCAGGTGCAAGACCCTGCATTTGCCTTTGTTGAATTTTAGACAGTTCTTCTCTGCCCAAATCTCCAACCTGTCAAGGTCCTTCCGAAGGGCTGCACAGCGTTGTGTTGTCAGAGAACTTGCTGAAGAGGCATCCACCCCTTCATCCAAGTCATTGATGAACAAGTTCAACAATACTGGGCCCAAGTATTGGGGGACACCACAAATGACAGGCCTCCAATTATACCCTGTGTCACTGCAATCTGCCTTTCAGCCAGTGCTTAATCCACCTTACTGTCCACTCATCCAGTCCACACTTCCAGAGTTTGCCTATGAGGATGCTGTAATAGACAATGTTGAAAGCTTTGCTGAAGTTGAGGTAGACAATATCCACTGCTGTGCCTTTGTCCATCCAGGTAGTTGTTTCATTGTAGAAGGCAATCAGGTTGGTCAAACATGATTTACTTTTAGTGAAGCCATGCTGACTCTCCTTATCATTTTCTTGTCATCCATGTGGATAGACACGCCTACAGAATGACATGCTCCATCACATTCCCAGGGATTGAGGTGAGGCCGACTGGCAGGTAGTTCCCTGGGTCCTCCTTCTTGCCCTTTTTGAAGACTGGGGTGACATTTGCTTTCACCAGTCTTGAGGCACTTCTCTTGATCACCATAACCATTCAAAGATGATCATGAGCAGTCCAGCTATGGTATCTGCCAGCTCTCTAAACACTCATGGATGTAACCTGTCAGGGCCCACGGACCTGTGGATGTCAAGTTTGACTAGGTGTTCTCTAACCCAATCCTTCTTGACCAAGGGAAATTCTTCCTTCCAACATTCCTTTACCCTAGTCTCTTGGGTCAGAGATTCCTGAGGGCTGGTATCCTCAGTGAAGACCAATGTAAGGAAGGTATTCAGTAAATATGCCTTCTTTGTATGCTCTTTTACCAGGGTCCCCCCTCTGTTTAGTAACAGGCCTATATTATCCTTTGTTTTCTTTTTGTTATTTTGATGTATTGGAAAAAACCTTCTTGTTGTCCTTCACATCCTTGACCGGATTTAATTCCAGATGGGCCTTGGCCTTCCTTGTCTCATTTTTACTTACTCTGAAAATCTCTCTATATTCATTCAAAGTAGCTTGACCCTGTATCCATCTCTTCTGTGTTTCCTGCTTATGCTTGCAAAACGACAGGAGTTCTTTATTCATCCATGCAGGTCTCTTGCCCCCTGTGCCCAATACCCTGCTCATTGGGTGGCATCAATCTTGAGTCTGGAGGAAGTGATCCTTGAATATCAACCAACTCTCTTGGACCTCTGCCTGCAGGGCCTGTTCCCCTAGGATTCTTCTAAGAAGATCCCTGAAGAAGCTGAAGTCAGATCTCAATCTTACCTGCTGCCCTGTTTCCTTCTCACTTCCTACTGAACTCCACCAGCTCATGGTCACTACAGCCAAACCTTCAGATAGCCAACGAGGCTATGATAGTTCGTTAGTAGGTCAAGCAGCACATCATTCTTTGTGGAATCCTTCACTACCTGTGACAGGAGGTTGTTATCAATGCTTTCCAGGAACCTCCTGGACTATTTGTGCTTTGCTGTGTTGCTTCTCCAGCACATGTCAGGGTAGTTAAACTCCTCCACAAGAACCAATGCCCGTGACTTTGAGGCTGCTTCTAGCTGCCTGTATAAGGCCCTATCAACTTCTTCCTCCTGATCAGCTGGCCTGTAGGAAATATCCACAACAGTGTCACCCTTACTAGTCAGTCCCTTTATCCTAAACCATAAGCTCTTGACTTGCTTGTCATCCATCCCAAGACAGAGCTCGATACATGCCAAGTGTTGCCTCACATAAAGGGCAACTCCACCTCCGTGCCTTCCTGGTCTGTTTCTCCTAAACAGTGTGCAGTCCTTCAGGACAGCATTCCAGTCATGTGACCTATCCCACTACACCACTGTAACTGCACTGAGATCAAAACCCTGTGACTGCACACAGACCTCTAGTTCCTCCATAATCTGTGCTTTGGTGTACAGGCACTTTATAGAAGTATTTGATTGTGTCAATATCCCAGTATGGGTGCAAAGGGACGACCCATAGTTCTGTCTTGTAATTATGTCTTTGGCTGCTTGTGCTTGCTTGAGGTATTCCCTCTTTAAGCTTCCTTTTGCTACTAGAGTGGTCACTATAGTTCTCCCCTTCCCACACCTTATCTCTGTCGAGCCTGGCCCTGTTCCCATCCCCCTTCAAATCTAATTTAAAGCTCTCTCAACAAGTCCTGCCAAATCCTGAGCTAAGATTCTTTTTCCAACTTTGAGACAGGTGGACCCCATTTTCTTCCAGCAGGCTTGGTGTTGTATAAACTGAACCATGATCAAAAAACCCAACATCACTCTAAAAATAAAACAAACTGGACAATAAAATTTAACAAAAGTTAACACATGCAGATTTTTCTGAGTTGTGGCACATAGATATAGCCTTTTTTTTTTGTGTATACATAGAAATAATTCAATAATATTCAGTAAAATTCAAAAGAAAATCGTAATGGTTAAGATAGAATAGGAACAAAATTTAAAACATCTCAGGAACTCACAGAAAGTCAATGTAGCAGTGTAGAACCTGAATCAAGCAACTATTCATTGCAAATAAAATCAATAGAATCAGAGAAGGCAATTACTGATGAACAAAACAGGTAATTAAAAATCTTTTTGGACTTGAAAAGTTCAACACTTGGCAGGGTCTACCTCACATCAATGGAATCACCAGCCCTCAGTACCACAGCTTCTCTTCCATGAGTTGCTAAAAGCTGCTGTTCTCTAGTTCATATCATCAAGCAGACATACATCATGACTCAACTCTGAGAACCTAGCTGTTTCATAACTTTGCTTTAGTTTATGTCAAAAAAAGATGACTTTCCCCGTGACCACACAAAATGAACCAGCTGTGTATTTGTAACTGAATAAATTGCATACACCAGGTCTGCATGGTATGGAATGATAATGTTTGGTGAGAACCTAGTTTAAACACTAGTAACTATGATCAACTATGTTCATCTAAATGCCATTCAAAACTCTGAAGGTCCATTAAACACACCAGAACAGCAAATACCCGTTCTCTCAGGAGATCAAAAAAAGTTACAAAAACCAAAACTTCAAAGCAGTTTCAGTTGGAGAAGTAAAAATGACATAGTGATGGCATCCATATCACAGGATGGTGGTCATTAGAAGGGACTTCTGGAGATAAGTTTTCGTTCAATCTCCCTGCTCAAAGCAGATTGTTCACAACATTGTCCATGCTGAATCAAAGATAATTGAGAACCCAAAAGGTTAAACTGAGTATTGCAAAAACCTCAGATTTTTATGGTAGTACACAGGAGGATGGTAGTAAACAGGAAGTCATGACCCCTGAGAGATGTTCATAGGCTGGAAGCAAACACTTCAAATTTGAATCAGAAGAACACTCCTCCCCTCCACCCAACACAACAAAAAATCCCTCCAAACTGCATAAACAAAACACCAACCCCTCAAGAAAAAAAAAGCCAAACCAAACCAAACAATCAAAAAACAAAAACCAGACAAACAACAACCCCCCCACACACACACTATTATTCTATAGGAGAAAGAATGCCTCAATTCAAACCTTACAACCATTGCAGATTATTGTCAAGGGCATCCTTAAGAAAACACAGTGCAGTAAACCAGTATAGAAGACATGGAATAGCATACAGCAAGGCATTATTTCAAAAATCTTTAGAAATAAAAAATCAGATGGCTGCAAGTCATAAAGAGCACTTACAAAAGCTGAAGACAGACTAAATTCAATAAAAAAAAGCATGGTTCTCAAAAAAATGGACATAACTGGTCCCAAAAGGCATATAATGAAGCTGACTTCCTAGACAAAGTCTCAGCTACACATTCCCCTACCCTGCCTCCCTCACAGAAGGAGAAGCAAAATACCATCTGAATTGCATGAGTTCACTACTGTTCAGTTTTATTATTGCTTCTGATACTTTAGCTGAACTTTATAAATCCTATACTAGGTGTCCCTTCAGATCACTGACCAGTGATTCTCCCAGTTCACTTTCTAGATCCTCCCACAGGAGGAGGAGGAAAACAAAAAATTCAATGAACAGCTAAGAAAAAGAGTGCAAAAATTTAATTTAAGCCAAACGGAGATGCACTGCCTTATTCACAGCATCTTACCATTCATCATTTGAAAAGAGCAACTTTTGTTTTTCATGACTTGTTATTCATCATGTTATCATCAAATCGCTGATGTTATGCCTGAAGTATTTCTTATTGCAGACAAAACAGAGGAGAGAGTTCACAGAAGAAAAGCTGAAGGGAAGAACTAGCTCTTCACCAGGCAAAGTAATTAGATCATACCTGTTCTACACAAAAGTTTCTTAAGAGCAGTCTTTGCCAGGAAGGGAGAAAAGGGGTAGAAGACAAAAGCCAGCCCAGTTTCCTTCTTGCTGGTTTAACTGAGAAGACTTCAGAGCACGTGTACTATGTGCAAACTAAGTGGACAGCAAAGTAAGTCCACAGTAAATTGACAGCACATGTTCTTAAGTAGTAGTTAACTAGAAATATTATTATCCTCAACCTTTTAACATTTTTAAATACAATTCTTTAAATTGTTAAATGGAAACATAATAAAATGCTGGAGAGTTTATTCTACTGATGCCTAGCAACTCAGGGTAAATGTAAAATGCTTTATGAAAATGCTATATTATTACTGTGCATGTATTTCATCTCTTTTTAAGCGTGTGCTGACCATTTACAAATCTGTAATGGAAATGGAAATGATGTTTTTAATTTTTCAATGGTTCAAAAGTAAAAAAAGGGTCACTGTCATTGTACAACCCATCTTTCAGTCAGAAGTGAAAGTTGCAAAGCATTTTGCCTTTCTCAGATTTCTCTTTCTGGTGCTATTGGAAAGCTTGTCTTCTTGTTTAAATGAATTTCCTTTTAATCTCCTCCCTGAGCTGCTGGATAGATGGAGCCTCTTAAAAAATTCAGGATATCACTGTAATTGTAAATTGATCTGCTTCTGTGGCAGAAGGCTGAGTCCCTCCATCCAGGAAAGAGACTGTCTTCTCAAAGTTGTTTTTCAGACAAATGATTAATTTGCACTCTCTCTTGCTATTATATTATCCTTTAATGGAAAAGCAGTTTTTAAACAAAACTACCACTTTTTGGATTGTTTTATTCCGGCAACATACAGGGAAGAAAGACAACTGACAAAGAAATATTTCCTGGCTTGAATTTTTTAAATTTCCTAAAGGAGAGTTTGACTCTACTTATATAGGAACAACTGTGTCAAGACAACTGAAATGCACATATTCATCACTGCTTAAGTCCTGAATTAATGTAACATATTAATAGACACAGGAAAATTCCCCACAGATTTTTAATGCAGAGTTAAGTCTGAAACACTGTTATGACTATGCAATCCTTAAAACAGACACGTAACTCATTAGGATCAAAGTAGAGGAAATTATCCATCTACTGTGGTGCTGAATCCACATAGCCTATTTGCCTTTGGCTCTTTGGTTATGAGATCTGGCATCACTTGGATTATTTCACCTAATCCATCATTAGCTTTCACGTGTCCTATATACTGTGCAACAAACCTAAATTTAACAAACCCAACTCCCCATCAATTACCACACTGAATATATTACATGTCAGCACAGGGCACAAAGATTAGACATGCTGAATTACACCTTTCTTTGTGAAAAGTCAATATTTTTAGAGCACTGGTAATGATGCTGACTCCAATTGTAATAAACGTTCCTTCCTATTGTGGACAGGCACTAATACTCTGACCTTTATGTAAAAGACAGAGCTACTACACAAAATGAAAAATCTCAGAAGACAAGAAAACACATGAGAGATCCCAGAAACAGTGCCACAGAGTCACTAATGTGTGGTTTTTTAATTGCAATATTTGCTTGGATGGTGGAATCCTGTAAGATGACCTATTTTTTTCCCCCCATAATCCTACCAGTAAGCATTAGTAATTTAGATTAACTTTCTCCCTCCACATAAACAAAGCACACAAAAAGGTTATTACTTACAACAAAACCTAAATACACTGCTGTTGGGTTATCACAGCATCCTTACTTACCGGTCTTCCACAAATACACTGATGAAGTTTGAAATTCACTTTGTGCACGAGCGTCCCAGATTCCCAGCAGCAGAAGCATGAGAACTCCCACGCACCGGGCTGGCACGGCAAAAACCCCTGGACCACGGCAGAAAGGAGCGCTCCCCTCACTCAACCCCATGCCTCCAGCAGCCTGCTGCTGCCTCCAAAACCCGCAGCACGACCACGAAACCTTCTTCAAATAATACTCCCCTCTTCAGAATTTCTTCATGGGGAGAAAGGGATTGGAAACCTCTCTTCTGCTATTGTGCATGGCAGTTGAAAAGGAAAAACTGTTTAACACCAGGGAACAATAGAGTCCTCCTCGCTTGCTCTTGCTGCTGCGGCGGCGGCGGCTACTCCTACTCGTATGGTTGCTGCTCCACGCTCTTCCATTCAGCGGTTATAGCACTTTTCCATCAGCTAAAAGCGAGACAGCTGTCCGCAGGGGGCTCCAGCTGACTGAGCAGGTTATCTTGCTCTGGGAGGCAGCAGCAGTCATTTACACCAGCTGGAGAGAGTGAGAGACAGAGAGAAACAGGGATGAGGAGAAACACAAATATCCCAGTGCTGTAATCTCAGCGCAGAGAGTGACTGCAAAAGGCTGGCTTCCCAGACACGTCTCTCCCTGGAATATCCCAAATGATACACACTAAGAAGAAAAGAAGAAATCATCATCAGACATGTTTCAGAAACACAAGTCATTCAACCAGAACAGATATAAACAGAACAATATATAATAATTAAGAGAGCATCAGACGTTTATCCTGATAACAACATGTATGCTGCATTAACTGTTCTGTAAACAACAAAAAAAATAAGTGATTACACATGCATAAAACAGACAATTAAGACCTTACAAAGGAAAATGGAAGAAAATGTAGGAAAACAAACAAACAAACAAAAAACCCCACATTACATTGTCTTGCATATTTATCAAATCTGTTTCAGGTAATGACATATAGCTATTTTTTATGGGGACAGATGAATATATGTATATGATAGTGTGTATGTATGTGTAAGCATATCACCCCTGTGGTAGATGAAGCGTGCATATAATATATAATGCAAGATAACATCCTTTCCTATCCAGTAAGTATGTACACATATATACATGCATAAATGTCAACTGTGTAATTTAAAATAATTTGAAGATCAAGTTATCAATCATTTTACATATGAAAGTATTCAGGATACATTAGGCTGTCAAGATGATACAAAAACGTGGAGAGAGAAAAAGCTTTTTAAATAGGGATCTTTATCTCTCCCGCCCACTACACAGTGAACAGATGCAATAACAAGCCTAAAGATTGGGATTCTGACATCTATAAACAAGGAAGTAAATGAAGAATTTTCAAGAAAACCTATATCATATTCAAAAAGTTACATTAAAAATGCAAACAAAAATACACAGTATGAACACAGGACCCAGAGCTGAAAAATGATGGAGCCATTGTTGTTTAAAGAAGAAACCCTCAGTCAACCTCTCTTGGGACGCCTGTCATTTTGCACAACCTTCTCAGATTCAGCCTTTTCACATGCATTAGACTAAAATCAGTCGTGATCAAATAATTCCCAAGTCCTTGCCTGTTTAAATATTCTGACATCAGAGCAAATTAGCAATGTTGAAGGTTGCAAATTCGTCTTTGTTTACTTTCCACTCTGTTACGCCTCTAAGAGGGAATTAAAGGCTCAGGGAGCTCTAGCACCATGAGGCTGTGATTAAGAGAGATAAGCAAGTGTGGATTACTGTTCCTCAGCTGTTGAAAAACAGGCAACAATCAGGAGATTATAGGTTGATAAGGGATACACAGAAAGCCATGATCTTAACAAATTTATAGCATCCTGATGCAGAACTTGTACCCTCAGCTAAAGCACTTCAGAAAATAAATTTTATTCACTTATCCTACATCGTGTTGTATTCACTTTAGAAAGCATGGATCCCCCTTCAGCCTGTGCTTTGTCAAACTAGACAAAACACGGTTTTAAATCAAAATTCTCTCTCAGTTTATTGATTTATAGCAATTTTACAGATAAATTTGGGGTTAATCACACGCACATTATTTAACATGCTATGTAGAGGGACTTGAGAATATTTAACCTGATAAAAACAATGCCAAATTCATAATTTATGAAAAATAGGATTAAGACTAAGGGCTTAAAGAAGTTTTAAGAACATTGGGAAATCTATGGCAATAGCTGTACTGACTTGCATAGTTAAAATAAAACATAGCTTACACATTCCTTTGAAAAATTAAGAGTAAAAATATTTTAGCCAGAGCTATGCATCAGAGGAAAAGTCAAGTTTATACAGTGACCAGGAGAAAAGGTACCCTTTTTGGAGTTATTAAATACAATGGATTCTACCTAGAATTTTTATGAATGTATAAAGAAAGCCTCTGAGAATATTTTGTACGTGACTCAGATCATCTGGAAACATCATCAGGGAACAGATCATCCATGTAGTTGGCACAATGAATCAAAGTGGGTTTTGACAGCAGAACAAAGCAGTATCATGAGAGAGGGTAAGCACACATACACAAACACTCAAATATTTTCTTATATTTATGCAACTATAGGACCGCATACTTTAAAATCACTAAAATAGAGATTATTAAAATAAAATATTTTCACATTACGTTTTATGGTTTTACCATTTTTTTGGTCAAAAAATCAATGAACTATGAGAGAACAATTTCATCTTTTTTGTTGTAAGATGCTATGATAAATTTAGAACTGTTCCGAAATATGTTACAGAGACGAAACAGAAAGAATATTAATAATGCAAATGTATCTGCGTGTCTGGAATAAAAAAGAAAAGGATTTCTGAAGAGCTGGTTTTTCTGGTTTTTGCAAACACTAGATCACTTACGTAGTACGTACGCTATTACTCAGGACAGGAAAAGGCTGGTGATACCACAGGCCAAAGAGTAGGCTGATGCCTGAAGACAGAGACCAACACCAACCTCACCAACCTAACTGCAGGAGTTGGACTTTGGACACAAGAGGGAATATATCCTGACTGTAAGCATCCGCTGCTGTCAGCACGCCTTACCCGGAATGCTTTGTTAGAGTTTTCCACCCCAGTGTATCCAATGTGCTCCTACCCTCTTCCCATTTGCTGCTGGAGTTCCCTCCAGTTAACAGTGCAACCAATATTTCCAGTCCACTGGTAACCCATCTTATAATATATACTTAACAATCATAATGAATCAGTTTTTTATGGCTTAGACATTCCCAAAGAAATGGTTAAGTGCTTTTGAGAAGAAACCTCTAGACAAAGCACAGAAATAAACTACAATCAACATTGGTATCCATATCACAAACTTAATATTGTCAGTGTTGTCCCTTAGAGCACCAACATATGAGCCTTGGCAGACTTTTATTCAGATACAATTATTTCTTTAGATGTAGATGTGGCACTTAGGGACATTGTTTAGTGGTGGACTTGGCAGAGTTAGGTCAATGACTGAACACAATGATCTTAAAGCTCTTTTCCAAACTAAATGATTCTGTTATTTTATTTGAGGCACAGTAGCTACATGAAGTCTGTAAACTGCTCCAACAAATGACTGATAACTTAGCACCTTTTCATTTTCTTGAAAAAAATACAACTAACCTCAAAGACCTTTGTGAAAATGAGGCAGAGTTAACTCTGAAATATTAGAATTACTTTGTTCATATCTCCAAGCATTAAACAGCTAGAGGATGACAAAACAAACATGCCATACCTTTTTTTTATTGGAAATAGAAATGATAACAAGATATATATTTCAAATAGAATCACCCTGCTGGTATTCCTCTGCTACCGGGAAGTCCCTTGTCTTTATGAAATGCCATGAATAAAAACTTCAGGTTCATATTAATCTGACATTCAGATGATGTATTTCTACACATAGTAAGGTCAAAGAGCATGCAGAGAGTACAGAATATATAGGGCACATTTGTTTCTGGGGTAAACAATACAAACCGAAGAGCTGCATCCAGCATCACTTCCATTCGCCTTCAATTTCAGACTCTGGTTGAGCTAGAAATCTTTAGAAAAGTTTCAGTCCATTTCTCTAGATCTATAGAAGATGTTTTATGGACTCTACAGTTGTACCCCACAAAACCATCTGTTCTGCATGAGTACTAGGATACCATAAAAAACCCACCCAAATTCTAAAGAATGAAAAATATTTTATTTCTTGTGTAGAAAAGTCAAAATCCCCTCCATCTGAACTCTGTTCATTTTATCTCCAAGACTTTCCCCTCTCTCTTAAATGTAAAAATGACAAATGCTGCCAGAGGCAAATAAGACATCTATCTTCTAGACATCTAACTTTACAGTTATAATGAGTTTATTACAACCAATGACTACTGGATAATACAGTACCACATATTTCTGAAAAGCACTCTAAATTTGTAACATGATGATATGGTTCAGTCACCATATTAGGATGCCCTTGGATATATCCCCTTCATGGGATGCAGTGGTATGGCTGCACCCCTAACTTTTAAAGAAGTTAGGAAGGTGTAGTGTGTTCCCCTACATGCATGTTTGCCTTGCAACATCCATGATCTAAATAATTGACGTAACAGCTAAAAAAAGCTTTTATTCTCTTCATTCCCTGGCATAAACTCATGGGCTAGAAATTCTATCTCTGCATTTTGTAAGAGCCTGACATCCGTGCAGATATTTTACTACAGTTGCAGGTATATTGTAATAATTGCCTTGAGATGGGAACTGCAAGAATTTTATTAGATATTGGGAACTTCAGGATGGAATAGGTTGTACAGTGCTCTTCTAGGCTTTGCTGCAGATCATTAAGTACTATTTACCAGACTAAGTAACAGTCTCTTATTTTACTTCATATCAGTGCTAGAGAGCCAAGCCAGGGAAGCCACAAAAAATATCCTAAACATGAAAAATCTGGAAAAAAAAATATTAATATCTTTGTTTTTCAAAATCCAGCAGCTCCAGTGTTTAAGTCAATTTCAAAATTAAATGTGCTGTGCAAAACTTGCAGCTGAAAAAAGTTATTTTTTAGGGATCCTAAACATATGGCCTCTAGGTGTCACACTCAACCATGTCATAGTATGCTAGAATGGATTTCTCTTATCCTTTAATAGCAGGTAAGAGACCCTGATTTTGTCCTTTCATTGTAACACATCCTCTTTTTAAACTTGCAATATCTAAAACAAAAAACCAAAGCCAACCCAGCCTCTTTCATACAAATAGTATAATTTTTTATGGTTTTCCCAGAGCAAATGTTTTTGCAAATATTAGAGATATCACAACACCTGTTTGTTAAATTTGTATCATTCTTTTAGATCATGGAATTGGAGAACAAATTAGGAATTTTGAGAGTTATATGTGTGAGCTGAGCAGAAGTAAAGCATTGCATGTATAAAATTACTGGAGTATGTTAATAATGTACACTTAAACTCTTCATTTCCTGATACTTCAAAAAAATTTCAACAAGAAAAAGTCTAGTTCTGACTTTACGAATGCTTTACTTTTGTTAAGGTAAGTTAGTAATTCTTGGACTGATTTATCTTTTTTTAAGGTTTTCTTTTAATTGTTTGATTATACTGGTGGGGGGGGAGGTGGGGAAAGCAGTGTTTGTTTGGGTTTTAATCTAATTTAAATCTAGATCTTTTCCTAGCCTTAGCCATTTTTTCATTGGTATGGTGTGGGTTTTTCAGTTACAAAAAAAAAAAAAAGTGGTTTTTTTTTGACCTGGTTGTTGTATTTTTTTTTTGTAGATCCCTTTGGTAGGTAACAAAATCAACATTCTTGACACGGAACATTCTTTGAAAGAAAGCATTTGTAGGGAGGGCACACACTAAAGTATGGCCAGGAAGTATGTCTAGAACAGCTTGGTGAGAGATCAAGCTAGAGGAATTCAAGTAAGAAATCAATGAATTTATCAAGGAGGGCACCTAGCTTTGGATCAAGATACATGATGAAAGAGTGTATTTACCATCTTTGTTTTCAAGAAAAATGTTAGTTTTAACTTGATGATTTAACTGAGGAAAGGCTACTGGGCTAAACAGATCAATGCCTTTGTGAAATGCAGTGGCCCAAGAGCTGCAGAAGGCCAGATTAAATTAGATAATTCTACTATCTGGCTTTAAACTCTGTGAATAAATTTTGTCATTTCTGCCCAGATTATATTGGCTTCAATGCCAACTGCATGAAACAGAACCTATTCAAAGATCAGAACTGGCTGCAAAGATCAAAATTTTCTCCATGACTTTTTCTATGTTAATTTAAAAAAAAAAATGTTTATGAGTAAAATAGTGAATTTTTCACTTTTGGTAATCTCTGCTTCAGGAAAGAAATTTGAACTTTTTTTCTACTGTTCATGTAGATCAGTGTGCTCTTCTTATCATAACCTCCAAAAATAAATCTGCACAAACTAGAACCTCTTCTATAATTGTGATACCAGTATGCACTTGCTTACAGAGTGCTAAGGGGGAAAAAAAAATAAGATTGGGAACAAAAGTGAGCATAGGACATAAAGCTAACCTCTAAGTTAGTAGGACAGAAAACTTGGGAAAGAGCAAGTGATAAAAAGAGCCAAGAAAACAGGGCGAAATCAGAATAAGAAACATAAGTGGAGGAAAAAAATACTGGGAGGAAATAGTGAAAACCCGAATTTGTGTGGGTGTGCTATATACTGTTTAGTCTTATAATGCATTTGGCATTGATCTACAGTTTGTGTACCTATTTGATTAAGACTTCACAGGCAATGGAGCTTTTTTAATCCAACTTTAGTTACCTCACTTTCAGAAAGCCCAACACAGACTTCATTAACGGACAAAACAAACAAACCCAATTAACCATAATTGCCATTTAGAACCAGTTTTCTAACTCCAAGCCCATTATACTAGACTTTCCAACAAACAAACAAAACATAGGATTTTAATGGGACTTTCCAAGTCAACTCTGTTCCTCCGATGTGTGCATGTACTTTTGAAATTTGTATTCCTAAAACCAATGGGAACAGCTAGCCCCTATGCCCAGCATGAACTTATGCTGAAAATAAATGTTTATCCAAGTAATATCCTCACTGGAGAAAAACAGTGATTAAAACTTATAGTCGTACATGCAAATAAGTAGAATTATACACAGGACTTGAAAGGCAGGCAGGGAGATGTCACAGACGAAATGGAGAGGTACGTATTGAAATCCCTGACAAGGGGAACAGAAAGAGAATGGTATAAACAAAGAAAATCAGTGCCCATTATTGCCTTTGAAAATCCTCTCCAGGGAGAGTTTAGTAATTTGCACATACCAAATCACCTTAAACAAAAGCCACCTTCAGTCAATTTTAAGCCTTTTCCTTATTAAAATCCTATTGATTGATCATTCTTCATCTAAATGTCTGACAAGCCAATTTCCATTTTCAAGGAGGGAAATGTTGCTCTTCTTTTTCAGGTTATAAATCACTCAAACATTCTGTTATCAACTCTTAAAATAGTTAAGTAATAGAAACTAATAAGAAAATTAAACAAGGCTGCTTTCTTTTGTGAGTTGTTGTTTCATTAGTGCAGGTTTTTCTAACTTGACCAATACATTTAGTGGTTTCCAGAAATCGACAGACTCATTAGCAGTGACAAACACAATATAGGTGGAAATAGCTTTTAATAATTTGTTAACCTCTTAAGAGTCCTAACTTAGCTAGCCAAAAGTATAGCTCTGTGTTTTGTGCTGGCTTCAAGAGTTCAATAAACAAGAGGAGTATAACTTCAGTATAATCAATCTCACACCATTCTGACATGGGGTAAGATGAGGTTAGATTTAAACCATTCTAAGTTAACAATCAAGGTTCAATTTTGATTTGCTAACTAACTAAGCCCAAATCCCATTATATCATTAATAATAATATTTTGCAAAATCTTAGGTTATGGATAAAGTTGGAGCACCGAAGATAATATCTCGAAATAAAACCTTCACTCTCCAATTTTTATATAAAAGCTTCACAAGTGTGTTCCATCTGTTATACTTTCATTACATGCTAGATGCTTTACCTGGAAGGTAGAGGCAAATCTGTTCCTACTGATCAATTATTGAAAATTACAGGTCACTCGTTGAAGTCAACTCTGGAGCAAACTAAAATGCAAAAAGTAAATCTAAATAAGGAAGGCAACAAAGTCAACAAATTCTAAGCAGATATTAATGAAAGCAGGTTATCATTTCAAACCACAAAGACTAGTTTCAAAACGCTGAGCTGTATTAACTAAACCTCCCATTCTCCTACGTGCTGACTTTTCTTCCTCTTCTGCTGCCGCACCACCATCCTCTCCTACATTCCATCACACCAATATTTCTGTGGCAAAAAGCACCGGGACAGTTGACATCACAACCACATTTAATTGGATTTTCTGCATGCAGATGACAATGCATCGAATGCATTCTGTGTGCTGCCAAAAAATGTGCTCTGAATTATCAGCATTAACATTAAAATTAGAGCCTCACTAGAGGGATCAAGCCAAGCTTAAGGTGATGTGACACTTCAGGGCAGCAAAAAGATTCATTAAATTTGCACCATTGTTCTTCTGTAGTGACAAAAGACAATATTGTCAGTTTTCTCCAATTGCTATTATATTTGTATATCTGAAAATAGGATAAAAAGATTACCCAATTTACTGTTAGTGGGAGCTCTGGTAATCCCACAAGTTTTTCCTGTGAGGTTCAAAACTAACCGCGGTCTAAATAATTGACAGTTGCATCTACACAATCTCTGCAGAATATATGACAACTTACTTTGATATTCTGCTCACTGAAGGAAAAAATGGTGTGGAGGAGATTAAAACAAGAAGTTTTCTCAGTGACTGAATTATTATTGAAATACTATAGAAACTTGCAAAGCAGTTGTCTTTAGATCATCTCTGAGTTCAGTTGTAATCACCCAGCTAAATGAGAGCATGATTTCCCTGGCACAAGGAAATTTAATTTACACAGATGGAGTGGAGTGTAGAGCACTGAAAAAATGAAGCATGACTTTGAAACAACAATGACAACATTTGAATGATGCCGAGTTCAGGTAAAAAACAACCTGAGTTTAGGTAAAGAGATGAATATGATTTATTAGTGCAAAAAAAAGGCACGTCATGCATAAAGAAAAGTCAAACTTCACATAAGAACCTGTTTCCTAGATGTATCAATAGGATAAAAATAATTTATGATTCTTTTGCATATTAAGATTATGCTAACAAGATACTAACACAATTTATGTCAGCTTGAATTCTCTTTGCACCCATATATAAATACAGATACAACACATAACTTCAGTTGTCTGGTTGATGTATTGATGCCTGAATAGGTGGTTACTCTTCTGAGATACCCCACACAGCGAAAAGAAAATGGCAGTTTTTGTAATATGTTGCTAAAATACTCTCACCACTAGGTCCAACTCCATCCACTGCCAGCAGACATTTCTACGTATGCTCCAACAGTAATGTCTCCATCACACAGATTGACTCGGAGGTATTTTCAATGCTTCAATGTTTACAGAAGCTATTTTTAGTATATAAGTATTTAGTATTTTTCTTTATATCAACTATAAAACCAAATACTTTTACATGAAGAAAGATGAAGACAAAAAATATATTCTGCTTCCTCCCAAAGCTACTAGAAAACCATTATAAGCAACCTTCTTTAGAGACCTTGGAGGATAACTGCATGTTAAATCCCCAGATCATTTTAGTTCTTTCTTCTAACAGATATACAGGCAGAACTTTATACATATGTAGAAGTTTGCCCACATCTGATAACTGTACATGATCTTATCTAAAGGAGTTTAAGTATCATATGGGCTTTGAATACCCCCCAAATACTAAAACTTGCTGAATAGCAGGACACATATCTTAGGCTCAAGTAGGGTACCATTCAATAAATCCAATAAACTCCTGTAAAGTTACAGTGTTGCATAGCAAAGTACTATCCTGACAGGATTCAGAAAAGAACTCCATTATGTCAAACACTTCAAACGTGCAGATGCCTACACCAAATCACCTCTCTGTCAATAACCGGTTGGCTGGCAGTCAACAAAATACTTGCTTGATTTCCAACCTTGTGAATCAGATTTTTTTTTTTAATATAAAACTTAACTACATTGAGTTATTTGACTACAACGATCTCTGATAAAAATTATTCTTGATTTGCAGATAGGCAGTTTGGCAGGGCTTCTTCTAAGCTCCCAAGACAGCTTTCATATCTGAATGGACTGGTGAAGTACAAGGAAGGTTCCCTGCTTCTGCTATTGTCTTTAGCCAGGACAGAATAACTTCTTTCCACCAAACATTAGGAAAGTCCGAAGGAGATCATCTATCACAGAGAGAGATTTTTGTAGTGCTGTCTTGGTAAGAAATTCTACAGAAAAAAAACAATTGAAATATAAATGGGGGATAGCATTTTCATTACATTCACGTGTTTGGTACATAATTCAGAAACCCAGTCTCTTTTTTTTTTCCATTTGAAAAAAAATAATTGCAGTAATTCTCTTTAGTGTTTCATATTCTGTTTCAGATTCCCATCCTTATGCTACCCTACAATTTCAAGTAGCGATCTTCATATGATATCATAATGAAACAGTCACAAATGAGTTCCTTTGGCTTTGTATAATGGAGTACAGAAGACCGTATTCATTTGATTTGAGAATGGATCATTAGCCACTGTATTCTTAAACCATTTAAGAGAAAGAATTTGAAATCAAACAATAAATAAACCTAATGCATACCTCTAAGCAGAAAGTAATTAAAATAGATAGTAAACATTTCTTTTATTGTTTGTTTTTCCTCCTAAATTATGATTTTTGCAACAGTTCTTTAAATGGCTTTCACTTTAACTGCACTGCAAAAATGAGATCATATTCATTGTATGCTCTTCATTAACTCAACTGATGGTGTTTTAATTTTTACAACATGCAAAGTCTGATGTTCATTTTGCAATTTGACATAGCTAGTGTGTGCTGAGAATAATTAGCTTCAGTATGGCAGAACAAATGATTTCTTTGCAAAGCAAACACTGTCTTTTAACACAGATTATTGGAAAACTTTCAAAGTACTTCTTGTCTTACACAAAACCAATACTTTCATTTTTAATTAACTTTTTTGTGTCCTGTTCTTCCCTAATGAACTAATAATCCACATTCTATCTGATGGCAAATATTAAGAAAAGATGAAAAATGACACTTAGCACAAGTGTTATGTCTGCTAAACTGAAACACATTGGATTATAAACAATAAATGCAGTTTAAAAGACTAAGGACTAACCAGAGAGGAAACAGCAAGGAATTTCATTACAACTTACCAATTCACTACAATTTTATTACAAATTATTAAACTATGATGATACTTTGCCTAAGACTTCCCATAAAAAGACAAACATCACACCTATAATTCGGTGAACGTACTATCTTATGAACATATGTAGGTGTCATATAAATGAAGTTGAACAGTTAGAATATTCCACAAAATTGTTCTACTCATCTATTTTCAGAATTACAACATGGTATCCATGATGTGACATCTGGAACCGTGCACTTACGTTAAAACGTTATGAACATCAGTACAGACCGCAGATCAGTAAGTGACAGGAGAAGAACATCTTGAAGTCTGTAAAGCTGCAACCCGATGCCATTGTTGGCTGATTTCACTGGGGGTCTGTGGCTGTCTGGCTGACACACACAAACACACACACATAGACACTGTGGGGAAACCCTGGTTACACAGAGGCCCAATATCTTGCAGATGCAGAGTGCCCAAGTTTGGAAAGGTGCAGGCTGTGACCAATCCATCACCCAAAGCCTGACACTGGGGCCAGTTGGAATGAATGCTGCATTCTCTCCTTACCCCAGCTCAGTTGTGCTAAACCACTGCAGTGCCAAGTGGGGCACATGTCAGTTAACCTTCAAGATGGGTATGTTTGTGTTTGCATGTGTGAGAAGATTTCCCTCACACAGCCCATCCTTCCTAGTTTGGTCCACCAATAAATTGAGTACAACAGTACTGCCTTGTCTAGAGTTCAACTCCCTCTCTCCCCATCACAACATCTTCTCCCAAAATGCTGGCATTTTATGTTTCCCATCACAGAAATAACATTTAGATCTTATTGTGTTCTCTAAAAGTTGTATTCCGTAAAAGCCTAAAGCAAAAGAACTAATCCTACAATCAAAGAAAAACCACCAGAATATATCTTATTCCTTAGCCCCCTCACCAAAGACATCTGAGGTGTTTTTCAAGAAGTAGTATTATTAATCTCTTACTGTGGTAATATAAAAGTGAAGGCTCCATGAGTTAGACAGAGTCATTGGACTTCAGGCCAATCACACCTCCTTGAATATCACTCAGATGGAAGAAGACAGTTATTGTGATCTTCAAAAAAAAATGAAATGTTAATGTTGCATTAATAAATACTAATTAGGATGAATTTTTTTCTCTCACTAATATATAAGAGTAACATCATCATGGAATACAGCAATAATCCTAGCCTATTCTCATAAAATTGCAAATTATTTTGGCAAGAACAGGAGAAACAAACTCCATCAATACATAAATCAGAACTATATACAGAACTTAATAGACTCTTCAGATCTTCCAGGTAAAGAAACATAAACAACAGCCTGAGTTAAAGCCAATAGATAAACTGATAAAGAGTTGATAATGCTGAGTTTTAGCCATCTGTACATAAAACTTCCTAACCAGATTTGACTTTTCTGTAACACTCTAACATTCTACATAGACTAGATAAGAAGTTTAGAAGAAAACTCACAACAGAAACAAAACAAAAATAGAAACACCCACCCACATACCCAACCCAAAACTAAACAAAAACCCTCTAAACCCAAAACCCACCCAGAGTATAACCTTGACATAAAAATAATAATGGCAAGAGAGCACAGTATCATCTCACAGTGCTGAGCCCAACTCTAACCCTCAGCACCTTGGACAGAGGCTTGTGCAGCTCCGTTGACGTCAAACGCTTTTCTTAACTGTCTATTAAACAAAGCACAATGTATAAGAATACTTCTTATTCTTACATTAAAATTTTGCTCTGTTAAAATACATGCATGCCTAGTAAAGTATGGATGAACTGGCATAGCTTGAGGTCATCCATTCCTTGATCCAGAAACCGTTATAGCCTAAGACTATCTACACAGTTTTTTACATACATCAGAGACACACTATAAAAATACTCCCCTTAGAACTTTTTAACTCTGTTTTGCAGGACATAAAACATTATCTTTGAGCTGTAATGATGCTGTTCTCAGAAGTTAAATTATTACTTGTGCTGTTTCTCCTCAATATGTCAGAAGTCGTATTGCTAAACAAACAAAAAATAAATAGAGCAGCTGGATAAAATGAACTAAAATAAGATAATCATAGAATATCCTGAGTTGGAAAGGACCCACGAGGACCATCAAGTCCAAATCCTGGCCCTGTACAGGACAAAACTGAAAATCACACCATGTGCCTAAAAGTGTTGTCCAAAAGCTTCTTCAACTCTGTCAGGCTTGTTGCTGTGACCACATTCCTGGGGAGCCTGTTCCAGTTTCCAACCACTCTCTGGGTGGAGAACCTTTTCCTAATACCCAACCTAAACCTCCCCTGACACAACTTCAGGCCATTCCCTCAGGTCCTGTCACTGGTCACCAGAGAGAAGTCATCGGTGCCTGTCCCACCACTTCACCTCATGAGGATGCTGCAGACCATGATGAGATCTACCCTCATACATGATAAAAATCTATTAAGAATATAATTATTTCAGTAGGGGTAAAAATAGTCTATACACTTTCATCCAGATTAATGTAATAAAATATTATGAAAGTTAGGAGAAAGAAGTTTATGGAGACGGTAAAAAAAATTTGAATCAGTACAATATCAGTGAGTTTACCTTTAAAAAACAGAAGAAAATCCAGCAATGTAGAACAATATTGTCTGCAGGGTCTTCCCTCAAACTCCTTTGGATAGCAAAATTTGTCACATTTATCATAAAGAACTTACACATACTTTTAAGATGTTTCACATAAAAACAGAAAGAAATAAGAGAAAAATATTACTCTTTTAACAATATGAAACAATTGTGATTTTATTGAGCCAGTTTAAATTGTTATTCTGAAAGCCAGCATAAGCACAATTAAATTTAAACCTTCAATTATTATGTAGATTACACTCAGATGAGGCATAGGAGAATTTTTGCTGATGTTCACTGCAAGAAATCAATATAAAACTAAAAGAAAAATATTTATTTTAGAGATGCTCTTAAAAATAGACTCAAAAAATACTATTTGGATCCACCTGCAGGCCATTTCAGAAAGACTGTAGCTGAGGGAATGAGACAGCAGGGAAACCCATTCAAGCTGATCCAATTTAGATATGTAAATTTTATCTTGTGTGTTTGAAAAGAACATTATGGCACAGTATAATTTGCACCTTGAGTTCCAAAGAATAATATTTCTAATCTAATGAAAACATGCCTCCATTGTTCACTTTCCACTCTCCAGGTTTGGGCCAATCTACTGAGCTCCTACCCATTTAAAGCTGTTCTTTTTTTCCATATTTGAAACAATTATCTAACACTAAAAAAAAAAAAAAAAGAAAAGAAAAAGGAAAAGGAAAATAGAAAGGTATTCATTTTTGAAGTTACCTGAAAAGGCGATGTTACAAGTGGTTGAAAGATGCATGATACAGCCTTTAATAGTAATGGTGCTAATGTAATCTCCACTCCAGGAATGAAATGGTAAATGAAACAACTGAAGTTTAAGATCATATGTTTGACACAGTGCACTGTTACCTTACTTTTGTCTTTGTTGTTCCAAAATAGTGATATTTGCTTAATAATAACATTTTGTAAAATTTTTTTTTTTTTTCCATCCAAGTTAGTGTAACAATACTGAGGACTGGTTTGGTCCCCACAATATACACTTGCAACTATGATCTATTATTATTTGTTCTGATTCAATGAGTATCACTAAAGGACAAGACAACATGTCTTACAATTCATGAACTTATATGTTATCCTAAAAAGAACTCGCATAACAGAACTAAAATTGATGCTGACTAGAGTCTAGCTCAACAGACACTAACAATCATAAGTTCAAATGCTTCAGAGCAAATTTTCCTCTCATTAAATATTAGATATTATACAGATAATTAGATATTGAATGAGAAATTACATATCTGATATTGTAAGGGTAGGTACAGTCAGAAAACAAATCTATTTTGGAAGAAATATCTCAAAGATTAATTGTCCTGGTTCCAGTCAGGACAGGGTTAATTTTTACAGGAGCCAGGAGGGAGCATGGCTAGGACTCAGAGGTTATTCTATACCACCCCACATCATTTTCCAGGGACAGGCTCCTTTCCAGGTTAGGGTAGCGTGGCCGTGGCTCAGGTATTGTGGTTTCAGTGTGGGAAGCAATCGTGTGAATCATTCACTTCTCCTGTACCCTCTGTAACTAATATTTCTGCTGTTACTGTTTTCTTATTTCATTGCTATTTCCAGTTAATTATTCTTATCTCAACCCATGATCTTTAACCTTTTGTGCTTCCTATTCTCCTCTCCAAGCAGCCGTGGGGGAGAGGTTGGGGGGAGAGAAGAGTGAACAGGGGTGCATGGTTTGGGGTGTTTCAGTGGGAACACTAAACTGGGGAATACAATTCATAAACCACATTATTATACACATAAATTCATACTGAAGCAAACTAAAATATGTGAAGTGTAGTACCAGAAGTGTAACTTGTACATAAGTAATACTTATTAATCCTCTCATTATCATACAATTTTATTATTTTAAAACCATAAAGAAACATGTATTTAAATTCGTCAACTCATAAAAATTAAGCTGTAAATTAAAATATTGAAATAATTGAAAAAATCTTGAGTTTTGTGAACATTTCAGATGTGCCTTTAAATTAAAAGTGGAATAATGCAGTTTCACTACATTAAGAAGTACATTTTGAGGTAAATTGAACATCTTTGTTGAACGTTTCCCACTTCAAACTGGCTCTTCTAGGGTTAGTTGTAGTATACAACTCAACCTCCAAATCTTTGTCTATGAAGATAACCAAATAATGAGCTCTATTCTGATAAATCCTCAGCTTCCCACTTGTCCCAGAAGTACAAGACTTATCTGTTTATCATTTTCATCCACTCCGGCCACTGTGGTAATAAAATAACCAACACTGAATATTACTGAAGATTACAGCTACAAGTCCTTTAGCTACTAACCCAACTACATTTGTTAGTCTGTTAATAAAGGTTAAAAAAAGAAAAACAAAGGCTTTAAGAAGAAATTGCTTTCAGACCTTCACTACATGTAGCTGGTCAGACTGACAGTTTATTAAGAACATATCTCTCCAACTACAAGTTCCAAGTAGAAGAGATTCCTAGCCACAGAAACCTGGAAGCATGAATTTCGAGGAGTATGTCTGCCTCCACCACCCTGTCTCTTATTTATTTAGTAAAGACCAAAGAAATTTTGTAATATGTAACTTTCATGGCTTTATTGTAATGACTCCATAACTACAGGTCATGTAAACAAAATGCAATTAGAAGAGGGACCAGCAAATAAAAGGTTAATCTGCTGAAAATGAGCTTAATTGAGGACTCCTCCTATGCTCTCCATCCAAAACAATTACTGGAATAGCCCCAGTCCTGATGTTAGCAGGAGCTGGCACAGACTCTGAATCAGGAAATCAGCACAGGAAAAGTACAAGGCCTATGCCTGTGCTATCCAAAGCAGAAGAGCCACAAAAATAACTTTGCAACAGTAAGTTCTAACCAGCCCATGAAACAGGGCAAAAGAACGAAATTCAGCCCAGTTCTAAGGATGTTGGGCAGCTGTGGCTTGTAAAACAATGAATAATCTGAAGGGGCAGGCAAGATTGCAAGATGCAGCATAAGATCCCTCTGTAGAGGCTGTGGGAGGATGCCTGGAAATGGAATGGTGAATGAGGAAGCCTTAAACTCTCCATCAGATAAAAACCAAACATGCAGTGGGTTAGAGAGGCTGGGTCTTGCCCTTAACTCTAGGTCACAGAGGAGCTAAATTGTAAGAGTTGTTCCATGGGTGTGGGTTAAAGAATACACCTGACATCTGTTGTATCAAAAGCATGGCTGAAACAAGAACTATCTTCACCTTTCTGGTATTCCTCAACTGCTGTCTTCCTTATCTCTGTCCATTAAATTGCTATCGACTGGGACTTCTGTGGCTGTGATGCAGGATTTTGAACATGCAAAATGCTTTAGCTAAATTAAATCATTTCAAAAATTAAACCCCAGGAGTGTTTTTTTGTGCATGTTAAACTTTATAAAAGAAGGTAAAAGTTTCCAGACATTTCAGTCAGCATTAGAATTTAGATATTATCAAAATAACACAACATATTCATACAATCTAAGAGTTATACTAGCCAAACACTTATCTTACTATATGTCACAATTTGTGTTTCTTCTATTTAGATACCTCCATGCTATAATTTAGTGTATACAATAAGGTAATTCTGTATTGTAATTATTTTCATCAACATCCTATTACAATAAACACTTTCTTTTCCAGCTTTAAATACAGCCTTCCCCTTCCTGTTAAATGTGCTTTCCATGAAGATTAGCACATTAATTTCCTCTATATACTTGTCATTGGGCAAGGAGAGCGTACAACCCAAGATTTAAAACAAATATTTTCACAGGAAACAAACTCTTCAACTGAATTAAGAAGTTATCTAAATTTTATTACATCAACTTACATAATTAACAAAACACCAAACCACAACTAAGTGGGGGAAAAAGCACTCTGGGAAAAAATGTAAGAAAAAATAATCTTTAAAACAGATTTCACAGATCCACATACATATTAGTTTGTGGTAAAAATAAGGAAGGGAGGCAGATGTACAAGCAGACAGATTTTCATGAATCCCAATTGTATACTGTGTTCCAACATACATCATAAATAAAAAAGGAAATTCAACACATCCAAAGTGTTTCTAGAGAAAGATTTTATTCACTTCAATCATCTTTCCTGTCATTTAAAAATGATCGTTCTAAGAATACATCCTGGAATTTTTCCTTGAATTCCAGGGAGAGAGACTTCTGCCACACTGAAAGACAAGAATTCTAATGAGATAAGTAAAAACTCTTGTTATAGCTACTCCTTCTGTATTTTACCTGGTTCTTAATTCAGAATAGCTGTTCAACAATTCAGAATAGCTGCTTACCATGGCCTTTCAAATCTATCAGATTATCCAGTCATAAGAACACTTGTAGTCCAGTAAATATTTGCAGTATAGTCTCTGTTTTGGTGATTAACAATCCATAAAGAGATTTTAAGCAAAGCTGTCAGTTTAATCTAGCAGGGCTTTGCATGCAGTATGCCAGACTGAGTCAGATCATTTTAGTAGTAAGGCAATGATGCAGCTACAGCATCTGAACTAAGGCAGTGCATTTTTAAAAACCCAGGGGAGTTACAGCCCCATTTACTCCATCTGTGATACACCATGGGGGAAAGAGAAGCAAGGTTTACTATGTACTTATCTGCAAAATATGTTGTCAAACCGTTATTTTCAGTACACACAAGTAGATCTAATGTTTGGAATGTGTATAAAACATCTGGAATACAGTTATTTTCAGCACAAACAAACAATATTTTCATATTCTGACATGAAGTGTTTTTACAGCAGCATTCAGTCACTCCAAGTAATTTCTGAGATCAATGGTTTTCATTGAAGCTGACTGTACATTTCTTCTATAATGAAGCCACAGAGGTATGGCCCTTTACAAATAAGCAGACCAGTTCTGGCCACACCAAGATAAGACCTCCAAGACCATTCAGAGAGATGTGCAGGCTGGGTTACTCTAGCACTGCTCTGGCTTCCACCATCTGTTTCCCATGTGCTATTACACTAACACAGAGTTGAATTGTGCTGCTCTGAAAGTATAAAGGATCTTTTCCTTCTTCCCTCCTGGACTTTTATTTGGAAGGGAGAAGAGATTTGCTCCATTGTAAATACTGTTTTGTCATTGTAGAGATAGTTAAGATTGTGTGTGTAATGTATTGTAATATTTATTTTGTACAGTCATTGTAATATATTCCCTTCCCCCAATTTTGAGTCTTGTGTGGTGTCTGGAAAACCCATCTCACACTGGGTTGAGATGTGGGAGGGGGCTTGGACTAGAGAATTGGATTTTGGGGCTCTCAAACCATGACATTAATATAAAGAGCAGTTGTACCTGACTTTACAAAGCAGGACTTCACAACACTTACATATATACATATCTTTACAGTACTCTCCAGCTAAGAAAATCTTTTTCCCATACCTATGCCATTTGGGTAGTGAAGGGTTATATTTATTACCTTGGCAACAATCTGACCCAAATGGGTAAACCTGAACTCCTAGAGTAAGAAACAACAGAACTTAATATGCATACTACTTTTTCTAATATAAAGCATAGAAAACATTTATGTTTTCATTTAATGTAATACAACTAGAGAAATACACAAAACACAATTTTTATCTTTTACAATAAGCTTGAAGCTGAAGCTGTTCTCCCAACATTAGCAAAGATTATAAATGTGAAATATTTTCAAGCCAAATTCGCCATCAGTTGGTCTGCAGCAGAAAGACAGAATTCTAATTTAAAAGAAGCCACTGTAGATGTCAGAATTTGACCTATTTTCTCCAAATTGAGGAGAACATAGTATGTTTAAGTAGACTGCTTAGATATTGGCTCTAATACCCAGCAAGCTCAAGTAAATATGCACACATAAATCCACAATTGAAAAGCTGTGTTGTACTAAACTGAACTGATGTACCATCGCATATCAATGTTGATCAGTTTGATAAGACTCTAGAATTATTTTTACCATAAATAATAGGTCTTCTGAATATGAAAAGACAAAGAGCAAAAAGTAACTCAAACAATGGTTGAAATAACCTTATCTTTGTGGAACACCTCATAAGTACCTCACAGTACTGGTTATTCTTAGACACATTGACTAAAGAGGGTGATATTTTTAGCTGACCACTTCCCACTTATGACAGCATTTTAAAGTTTACTGAGTTACTGCAATGTACTCCAAGGACTAACAGAATGTTCACTTATTGGCAAGATTAGTCTGAATACAATCAGATATTTTCTTGCTGAAATCCAGTTCTCAGAAGATTTACTTTTGGACCTGTAGATCATGGATGTTCAGCAGCTATAAACTATGTTTGCAAAATCAACAGATAGATTGTCAAAACTGTCACGTGGAAGTTCAGGTTTCCAACATCTTTTGTAACATAAAAAAATATAGGTTGTCCAAAGCTTGACTTGTTTATGCATTTATTTAATTTTGGAACCAAGCACTGGCCTGGTTGTTCAAATGCTTTGCTCTCTGTCTGCAGAGTTTTCTTACTGTAACACTGACTAATCTCTCATTTAGCTCAGATTCTTCTGTGATTTCTTGCTGAACAGAGATTTGCATCTTTGCAATACTCTCATAGGTATTTCCAACACCAGAAACTTTCCTTTGAGATCTCTTTGATAATGCTGCAGTCATTCACCAACTGTATTCTCAGTATGTAGTAAATGACAACTCTTAAACTTGAGAAGTACTTTAATATATTTTCAATTAATGTTTTGAAGACCAGACAGCCTACCTTGTTGCATTCTATAGACCACTAGTGTGTACAGTTGTGGGATGACCTTGCACAGATTTGTGCACCAACAGCAAACTTAGCTTTAGATATTTACAGGAATAACAATTTTCAAAATAGGACTTAAGCTTTTTTTTAATAATTATTATTTCTCTATATTTGTTCATAGAATCATAGAATAGAATGGCTTTGGTTGGAATACATCTAGAAGACCATCTAGTTCCAAACCCCCTGCCATGGGCAGGGACATTTTCCACTACACCAGGTTGCTCAAAGCCCCATCTGACCTGGCCTTGAACACTTCCAGGGAGGGGATATCCACCACACCTCTGGGCAACATGTCCCAGTGCCTCAGTACCCCCACAGTAAATAATTTCTTCCTAATACCCAATCTAAATCTACCCTTTTCCAATTTAAAGCCACTCCCTGTAAAAAGTCTCTCTCTGGCTTTCTTGCAGGCCCCCTTTAGGTACTGGAAGGTGCTATAAGTCTCGCCAGAGCCTTCTCTTCTTCAGGCTGAACAATCCCAACTCTCTCACCTTTCCTCACAGGAGAGGTGTTCCAGCCCACTGATCATCATCATGGTCCTTCTCTGGACTCAATTCAATAGGTACACATCCTTATGTTGGGGGATGCACAGCTGGACACAGCTGAACTCCATCTGGGAGTCTCATCACAGCAGAGAGGTGGAATCACTTCCCTAAACCTGTTGGTCACGCTTCTTTTGATGCAGCCTGACACATGGTTGGCTTTCTGACCTGCAAGCACATATTGCCTGGTCATGTCAAGCTTCTCCTCCACCAGCTCCCCCAAATCATTCTTCTCATGCCTGCTGTCAATCCATTCTCCACCCAGCCTTTATCTGTGCTTGGAAATGCCCTGACTCAGGTGCAGGACCTTGCACTGACCACGTTGAACTTCAAGAGGTTCACACAGGCCCACCTCTTAAACCTGTCAAGGTCCCTCTGGATGGCATCCCTTCCCTCCACTGTATTGACAGCACCACACAGCTTGGTGTCATCAGCAAACTTGCTGAGGGTGTGTTCAATCCCACTGTCCATGTCACCAACAAAAATGTTAAGCAGCATCGGTAGTTGTTCAGAAATGAGACTTCACAGAACAGATGAATGGCTTGCACCAGTCAGCACTGTTCTTCAGTATCGACAATTCTGCACTACAATGTAGTTTACATTTACTGAGGACAGATGTATAAAGCTACCTTGTTTGTAAACCCAAGATTTCTAATCATTCTAACAAAACATCTCAAGAATGCTGACCACACACAGAGAAATAATATTAATGTTTCAGTCTTCAGTAATTTGAAACTATAGGTTAGAGTTTAAGAAATTCATATATGAGTAGCTTCTACTGTTTTCAGAGTAATAACAGAGTTTGGAAAAAAAACAAATTCACTGTTGTGAAATCTCCCAATCAAGGTTGCAAAAGGTATTTTAGGCAAGTGTTTGTTATACAAAATGTGAGAGTTCTAAGCTATAAATGACTACAAAAACATGGTTCTATTGACTGCTTACAAGTCCTATGAAATCAAAATTATAAGTAGTAACATGACTTATCTCTAAAACCTATAAACAGTTTAATTAATACATGAGAGCATATGTAAATTAAAATGCATTCATATAACTCCATAACAAGACTTTTTTTTTTTTTAAGCTTACAGTGTCAGAAAAATATCAAAAAATATCAGACTGCTCGAGTATGGCATTATGTTAGTACAATATATATTCCTGGAGAATTCTCATACTTATCTCTCACTGTTATTTCAATATCTATCATTCTATCATTCCACTATCAAGACTTCTAGGGAGGTATGAAAGTTAATGGAACCTGTGTCCTAATCCTGAAAGACAGACTGACACTTCAGATTACTGATAAAAAGTAAAAAAGACACATATTATCAGACAATTTATTAGAAGAGCTACTGGAAAAAAAATCAGAACACTAAAAAGAAATAAACTCCATACAGATATTTTTTGCAAGTGATGGAACCCTTATTTGCAGTTCTGGTTTCTGTCATTAAAAAAAAAAAATATATGAGCATCAAGTCATGGAGTAACTGTAACATAGAATACAAATAAAAAAATACAGACATGGATTTGTTACCTAAAAACCAGAAGTCCCACAGTATTACATAATGCTTTAATTAATTTACAGTCCAAGTAAACTGTATACTGAAAATGAGAAAGATTTAATTACATTATTAGCACCCATGGACCTGCTTCTCATCAAGATTCAGTGACGATACTGTGCACATGATCTTGTTTCATGCAGGAAAACAGAAAAAAAAGAATGAAGCTAAATGTGAAATGCAATAAGAAGTCACTAAATATTATCAAAGAAAGAAAAAAACAGGAGAAAACATTTAAATTAAATCTGTATGTTTATATTCATATAATAGACTTTATGACAAAAAATATTTTGCTGTACAAGAGACTTCTGAGATTAATTACAGACTGAATATGTATAACAAATTCCTCTAAAGGCAATTTTTTAATCCACCTTGCATTGCAAGAAGACTTATTTATTATTTAATTTTCCTGATTATTCCCCTGAAATTATATATAAATGCATGTTTGCTATATGTAAGCTTCTCAGATAGGTTAGTTGGCAGATATGAAAGCCAAGGACAATCACTGAAGAACCAGTAAAAAGAAACATCTGAAATGGGATCATTCTTTAAAGTATGCTGGGAAGTAGTATTGTCACACCACTGCAAACGTATAAGGGTAGATAAAAGCTGGAAACTACTGCTTGTTTTTCCTTCCATATGTACCTGCCTTATTTCTAAAACAAGCAAAACAAAAATAAATTAAGGTTGCAAAAATAATTTAGAGCATGTTATGGATACAATATGAAGATGTTAATTTGGATTAAACAAGAAAATTTCAACAGAAGTATCTTCCTTTGTTTGTTTAACTGAAAAATGCAAAGAACTGTAAAAGTTTTGATTTAAATTCTTGCAAAAACATATTCTCTATGTTTTTAGAAGGCCTCTACTGCGCCTTCACTCCACTTCCAGCTATTTTCCAAAAACTTAATTATTTTATGCATGTGTAATGATTTTATATGTGTGTTTATAAATAGAGTGCTTAAAAGCACAACCTTCAGATGGTGATTACTGAGGAAGGGTGGTGGCATGGTGGGAGGTGTGGTTGCCTGGCCACTGAGGGAGACGCAAGGGAGGAAGTGGGCTACTTGTGATGGCTTTTAGGACATGTGTCAGCATCTGGGGGTGATGGGGCATGTGATACCACCAGACAGTATGCCTCAGTGAACACCTGGGGCCAGCACTGTACCAGGAGCAGGTGTCTACAGCAAAACAGAATATCCCCAGCAGGGAAAGAACACAGCTGCAGGCTGTCCCCTCAGCCCAGATGAACATTGGCCATCTCAGCCTGGTGCTTCAAAACTGCCAGGTGCAGTTGTGTCCTAAGAAGCAAAAAGCCCTTGGCAGCTCTGGTTGTATTGCCAAATGCTTCACCTCCTTCAAACTTCCTGACACAGATAGGATAGAAATTCCTGCCAAAGTACACAACAGGACACCTTCCTTTTAATGGCAAGACAGCTATTCATTTGTACTGGGAAATTAAATAGAGCCAGTGGCACAACATTTCAGCATGCAAATCCAGTCCCAAATTGCCTTCTGTGCATATACGTGTGTTACCAGTAAGCACGGCAAGCAAAGTTTCAGGACTCAATACTGCTGCAGAGTCTGGAATAACACTTAGTTTTGCAAATTCCAACAGAAACTGTATAAAACCAGGAACAGAATAACTAAGAAACTGCATCAAACTACAGCATTTGAGCACTTTAATTACCAAGAAAGATACTTCTCCCAGCCCCCTCTTTCCCCCTGCATGTTCTGAATACAAACGTGAACTGATTCAGTAACAAGAAGTGCTATCAATACTCTAGCTTTCAAAACAGAATTTCCATGGCCTTTCCATAGATCATGAGGATACATACCACAGCACAGCACTAACGAAGTTTACTTTACTCTTTGACATAAACATATCTAAAATCTTAAATCGATTATTACATCTTACACAACAAAGTAGTGCAAGGTGTTAAAATGACTGCTTCAAAGCCACAGAGGAAACCCAAGTGATTGAATTCATGCCTGATCACTTGGGACGTAAGTTATTTCAATCTATTCAGCAAAAGAGTAGAAATCAACAGAAATTGTTATTCTTGAATTTATAAGTTCGCTGTTTTCCTGCCTACCATGGAAATTTTACAGCTACCAGCAGATAGAATTTATTTAAAAGGACTCTCCATGGCTGGAAACATCATGTATTAAGACAAACATTCATATCCTTAACCAGTCCATTGATGTTATGTCTTGCAATTTTAATGCATAAATATTCTCTCAACTGGTTCAGTCCTGTATTTTGAACTTTATTGGCAGTTACATACTCCACAAAATTGGAAAGGACATAGATACTTCAATAGGACTATAAAAAAGAAAATGCCTTTCCTTGTTTCACACTAACCAAGGCTATTGTAAGACTTTCCTCCATGCATTTTAACAATTTCTTTTAAACTCATAATAAGTGTATTGACAAAAAATTTTAGAAGATACAGAAGTCTTCCAGTTGATGTGCAATTTATTAGGACTGGAGTTGCTTCTCAAGCCTATATTAATTGTATCCAAGACAGGCAACAGCTAGAGAAGTCTACTCAGCTTTTGTTTGAAAGAACTCTTTTTGCACATATCTCTTCAATCACATCTGCACAGAATGTTCTGAAACAAAAGTTATACAATTCAGTCTGACCTGCAATCTGAGAGTTCAAAGACAAACAATTTTTTTCAGCATAAATCAGTCAACCATACAATGCATTTGATTATTTTCTCTATTAATCAAGTGCATGAACTTTTAAACTGCAATGCTGAGAAGCATAGATATCGTTTTCTCTCGACTATTTCACAGAGTACATGCATTTTTGAAGGAAATGTGCAATATTATGCTCCCTGTGTAGTTCCTGAATACATATCTTGAATAGGATTCATCAGTGTCCATTGTTATCTACATTTCAGCTATGCTTCATTACAGTCAATAAAGATCTAGTCAATAAGATACAATTCATCTTGCCTGGAAGCATATTTCTAAAACCAGTCAGAGGAATCCTGAACAAAAGCATTAAAACACTCTTTGAATATAGAAGAGGTGACATATTACCAACACAGCCACAGACACCTAAATTAGATTAAGCCCATGATGCCTGGCTTCCAGATTTGGGGTATGTTCCTTCCTTCTGTAAAAATAATTTTAAAAATATTTATAACGGTAGTTACAGTTCTTTAACACTTCTATTCATAAACCCCATTCTTATGCTTCTCATAAACTTCTCTTCCAGCCAATCACTGCTTTGGACTGGGAAAGGTTTACAAAACTTGGACCATTAATATGTAATAGTTTCCAACACAGCTCATCTTGAACCTTTCCTATCCTTCCAATATGGTGCACATATGCAGAGATTTGGCTAGGCAGAGAAGAGAAGAGCCTCTACAACCTAATAACAATAAAATGCAGAAAAACACAGCTGCCACAATCAAGGAAAAATGCTCCCAATCCAGGTCGGAATGTAGATTTGAGAGTTGAGGGCTGGGCTAAACATGTGTATATTAGCACCTGGCAAGGCAGTGATTTTTACTATATTAATTGAATTCATTATCACCACACCTTAAGTTTCCCCTTTTAACCATAACCTAAGTGCATAATGCAAGATATTTGTCAGTGATGAACCTTTCCTGACCACCAAAAACTGGCCTATAACTTTTATACAACACTCCCCTCCCAAAGCAAACTCCACCAACTATTTAAAATATTGCTATTATATTGAAATAATCATTATTTAAATAACTAAAAAAATTAAATGCCTAAAAGTGAAGAGATTTAAAAAATTAAAATTATGGAATTACGGAATCTCAAATCAGCCTTGGAATTATGGAATCTCAGCCTTGCTTATCTGTTTCCACTACAACACAAATGGACTATAATGGGGTACTTACAATCCTCACACATCACCTCTGACTACACGCTAAATATGTTGCCCCAGAGTTTCACATGTTCTTTGGATTCACTGGATCAGAATTTGCTGGGTTATATCCGAACCTTAAACTCCTCCAAATATTTCCACAGCACTATATGTGATCTATTCCAGATTTAAAAAACATATTTATTTCAACAGAATATTTTTAGCACTCCATATTTTTTCCCTGTCTGAATGGATTTATGCATCTTATACCAAGTAATACTTAAGACTGTTAGCAAGGAAATAAACAGGGGGTTTTTGCAGTTTCCTCAAGCAATATTTATGTGACATTTTTTTACATCTTCTCCTGCTCTTCTTCACCCTTTTAAACTATCAACATCACTCACTAAGAAAACTTCCAGTATCAATTTCACAGATTAAAGAGCAGGTCTTTCAGTCTTTCTACTAAATGCTGACTTTTAGTCTTTCCTGCACTAATTCACAGCCAGAGACTGAACTAGTACTTGTCAAATTGGTTGCTCAAGAGGAGTTGAGGCATTGCTCTGTCTTGACTCTCTAAGCCCTCTCTAGAGTCAGTGCTTTCCCCAGTCAAGAATGCAGGAGTTTTCTGAAAATATGGCCTGCATTTCTTTTTTCTAGAGGCATCATTTTGACTTTGGTTAGACCAAATCATACTTTGCCTGCATAAATCCATATTACCAACCAGTCCGGATTATTCTGCCCCTCTAAAGAAACAAGTTAGCAACTACAAATTTCATAGGTACTGATTTTGAAACTTAAGGTCAAGGCTATAACCTAAAATATAAAGTATCAGTGTTTCCTTAAGTAAGGGTGTTCAACAGAAACAACACAATTGAACAATGACCCCAACTATTTCTTTTTGTACTGTGACCAATAACAGACTTTTTAATCCAGCTGACGCATTTTCCTTCATACTTTTTTAATTGCTCACTTCTAGATAGATGTTAAATTTCTATGTAGAATTCCACCAGGCACTTCTTCACATGTCTTATCAAAGCCTGGCTGTTTACTTCACGCATCTTTATCAGATAACCTTAAAATACTTTAGAGGGTATACACAAGATATATAAAATATATAAAATTGAGGTTTAAATAAACAAAGTGCAAGGTGCTGCACCTGGATCAGGGCAACCCCTGGTATCAATCCAGGCTGGGGTATGAAGGGATTGAGAGCAGCCCTGCCAAGAAGGACTTGGGCGTGCTGGACATGACCCAGCAATGTGTGCTTGGAGCCCAGAAAGCCAATTGTATCCTGGGCTGCATCAAAAGCAGCGTGGCCAGCAGGGTGATTCTTCCCCTCTACTCCGCTCTGGTGAGACCCCACCTGGAGTGCTGCATCCAGATCTGGGGTCCCCAGCACACAAAGGACATCAATCTGTTGGAGTGAGTCCAGAGGGCCACCAAGATGATCAGAGGGATGGAGCACCTCTCCTAAGAGGAAAGGCTGAGAGAATTGGGATGGTTCAGCCTGGAAAAGAGAAGACTTCAGGGTGATCTAATTGTAGCTTTCCAGTACCTGAAGAGAGCCTACAAGAAAGCTGGAGAGAGATTGTTTACAAGGGCAAGTAGTGACAGGACAAGGGAGAATGGGGCAAGTAGTGACAGGATAAGGGAGAATGGTTTCAAATTGAGAGTAGGTTTAGCTTAGATATTAGGAAGAAATTTTTTTACTGTGAGGGTGGTGAGGCACTGGAACAGGCTGCCTAGAGAAGCTGTGGATGCCCCACCCCTGGAAGCTGTCAAGGCCGGGTTGGACAGGCCTCTGAGCATCTTGGTCTAGTGAAAAGTGTCCCTGCCCACAGCAGGGAGGCTGGAACTAGATGATCTTTCAAGTCCTTTCGAACCAAACCATTCTATGATTCTGTGAAAATAAAGAATTAAAGACAAGGTACAAAGGAAGTGTCAGTCAATATACTTCAAAGGAAAAATGTCCTATCAAGCACTTTTTAAAAATTATTATTATTACTACTATAAGCATTCAACCGCTATCCTGTACACCTTGTGGCTTTTTCATATGTGTTCAGCTGTGATGATGAGGGAGCACATGAAAAACACTGAAGATACTTCAGGTCTGGGGAAGGAGGGTGGGGAAAGACACCGTATTCCGAGTTAATTTGAAGGCTGATAGAGTTCAAATTGCTTTAAGTTTTGGAGTATTAGCAGTCAGTACTGTGGAAAAGCGTCCAAATTTCAGAGGTGAGGTAGAAGCACAAAAAGAATTAAAAAGCCTCAAATCCTCAAATCTTCAATATAGTAGACTCAAATTGACATAATCTCATGTAATTTTAGTACAGCAGGATTCATAAGGACCGTAGGAAGAGCATACTACAGAGAGCCACCCAGCATAGAGGCAGGTGTTGCTAAGGCCCCCAAGTGCTCAATACACAGTGCTAGCATAAGCAGAGTCCACAGGGGAAGCCTGTCCCTTGCTTCAGCCCAGGACAGCTGCTAGCTCCAGGTACACAGTAACCCCTGCCTCCATGCTCTCAAAGAGCAACTCAGCTCTGTGAAGGCCTAAAGGTAAAAAATTTATAATAAAAAAGGACAAGAGAAAAAAACAAATCCACTGCTGGAACATTTCAGTTAACACCATACATAACTCAAAATGGTCACAATTAAATACTCATTAAATATCTATAAATTAAACAAAAGTATATGTACCAACCAAACTCTCATCATACAAGCAACATGACATAACTTTAATATAATCACAGTGTGACACAGATTAATGTGTGTCCAGTTGAAATAATACCAGAGATGTACATGTAGTCCATCACTTTGGATTAACAACAGCACATGTGTCTTTGTGAATCATTACTGCTAGACTCTTATCTGACTGTATTCTGCAGTCTTACACAAGATGAGATTTTGGACATCAGAAATAATATTTTTACAACAGATTTTCAAAACAAGTTTAGTTCTACTCATGAAGAAGCCCTGAGCCAAATTCCAGAAGAGAAATAGTGAAAAAAAATATGTAAACAAGCAAACCTGGCAAAATTATCAAGTGGGGACAGTGAACTGCACTATTTAAGATCAATTTGACAACTTAACATTGTAATTACATTGTAGTGAATGAATCAGATCAATAAATAAGCTTAGGTAAGCAAGAAACACTTCCAAAATAAAAGATCTGTGGAAAGACTTCTTTTAAAAAAAGAAATGAAGATTTACCTTCTGAATTCATGAAGGAGAGCAGAAAAAAACAACATTAAATTTCCCATGAGACAGAGAAGAAATGCACATGAAACATAACAGAGTGAGAAGTGAATCAGCACTGGAAAAAACCTAACAATTGTTTGCACCCTCCCAACTCCACCCTCCAAAAGAAAGAGAACATCATAATCCTATTTTTCCTAGAGTAACAAAATAAAATTATTAGAGATTCCATAAAAATAGCTTTTGGAATGTTTCTGTAATACATATAGAAGGTTTTGCAATTAAAATTTTAGCCTTAAACATATAGTTTATGGGAGTGATGCCTGCGCTTGATATTAACGATTTCCATTGAAAGATCATATTTTAGTTGATTATTAGTAATTTAATCTAGCTATTCTACGATCAAACTTATTCCTTAGGGTGATGCTTGAGGTCATGATTTTGAGTTTGTTTTGCCTGGGTTCTATTTATGGGAATAAGAAGACAGTTCAAACAAACAAAATCAAACAAACAAAACCCAAAACAAAATAAAACAAAACAAAACAAAAAACAAACACAAAAAACAAAACCCCACAATCTAACAAATAAACATCTGGTAATGAATTTCCTGAAAAGGACTATCATAATACCTTTGCAAAATGTTTTTCAAAAAGAAGAGTTTGAAGTTTAGCAAGCAGAGAATGTCTGGCACCAGAGATATACCTCTTGATCTACTCAAACAAGGAAAGAACACTTAGAATTCTAATAAAGGTTTAGAATCACAAGCCATGCAATTCCTAGCAGAGGCAGTAATTGGAGAGCACCGATCAAAGATTTCACTACTCTATCTGCACTTTACCTTCTGTATGACACTAATTGCATTAGTGCAATCCTGCCAGCACAAGAAGCATTGCTACAGTCGCCAAGCACAGACCCTGCTACAGTTACTTTTCTCACTGCAAGGTGGACCTGGATCAGCTGCCCTGTGTCCCCAACACTGTCTGCATACACACGCATGACGGGAAGGAGTGGAAATAATTTTGCAGACTAGAATGTTAGGTAAGGAATTAGAAAAGAAAAAACTTTGACAAGAGAGCAGTTTGAGGACAGGAAGAAGGAGAAAGACTGTGGGTGATAATGACATTGGTAGTTCAGGACTCTCAACAAACTGGATCCTACCTAAAACAGTCTGGTATGAGCTACAAAAAGACCAAGTGTCATATGCCATCATGGCACCCCTTCCAAATCTTCCAGTGCCATAATCTAACACTTCATCATAGAATCAGGGAATTGTTTAAGGCTGAAGAAATCTTTATGATTGTGTCCAACTGTTAACCTGCACATCTTTTAAACACCTCCAGGGATGCTGACTCATCCACTTCCCTGGACAGCCTGTTCCAACGCTTAACACTCTTTTCCATGAAGAATTTTTTTTCCTTATAGCCAATCTAAACCTCCCTTGGCTCAATTTGAGGCTATACTATACATTTTGTCCAAACATTTACTTAATTCATTTGAAACATGTTGTAGTCCCATATACATTTATTTTAGTAGCAAAGACAATTTATACTTCATTCTCTAAAATGTAGGAAATCTCCTTTCAAATGTACACTGAATTCTGTATATTTATAACCTTATCTCTATGGTTAAACTGCTAATTACAGTTGAATTTTACACTTTGCTACTAAAGAAAAACAATTTTAATGACTAGTCCAAAAACTACATTATTGTAAAGATTTGTGAAGTCTTGTATATGGGAAGCTGCCCCAAAATGTTGCTACTAGTTTTAAAAAGACAAAGTCCAGTTTCAAAATCTTGTAGTTTTGAAAACAAAAGTTCTCCATTACCTAATCACAGATTTCTGAACATGTTAAACAGGCAGTTTTTATTTCCCCTGCTAACCTACACAATGCACTGTGCCCTTGGCATCTGTCCTCAATTACATTCAGGATGCTCTACACAAAGCTGTAAAGAGCAATGCAATAGTCTGAAGACAAAGCCTTTTTCCTGAAAACAGTTGTTTCATAATGGTCATCCTGATAATATAGCTGCTAGCCAGGATTTCAATACATTGTTTTTTAACTATATAGGGAAGCTAGGTTAATAATGGGAAAAAATGTTGAATTATCCTACTCAAATAAAATGAATTTAGAATCTGCAGAACTAAGGAAGGGTCTTTTTTTTTTTTCCACATCCAATTTCATAAAAAAAGAACTACTCGAGAAGTCATATGCAGTGCCTTTCCAACCTCAGGAGACAATTCCACAGTCTAAAATATCATATGCTATGGCTTGAATATATTTTACACTTTGTGAGTATCCATTACATAACTTTTCTCCACTGCCTTTAATTATCCCATTAAGCAAGCTGGTATTTGCAGCTGCACTTAGAGCAGCTGCACAGGAGCTGCAGGGCACAAGAATATAAAACCAAGAAGAAAAATTAATAAAACATTATCTTTTCCATTTAGTAAGTTCACTTTCTCTTTTAATGGAAACATTTATATTAGTAGATACTATTTCAGTACTGTAAGGTTATAAATCACATAAACCTTGTATTATTCAAGTCGACTGAACTGCCAGACAAAAGTATCATCACTCACCAACAGCACAACTTGCCCTTAAGCTTTTCTCATTTTAGGGTACTTCTGAGGAGTCACTTTGTATCTGAAAATGTTATTCAAAACATAGAAAGCAGTGTAAATGGAATGAAACAGAAATCCTTCTGTTCTAAACCCCATATAGGAAATAACTTACAAGTTTATTTTACTGTATTGCACATCTTTAACTAATTCAGACACATTTGTGAGAAAACAAAGATGAATGTTTCAATTAATTAAAAAATCTGCAAGTCATCACACATTCTTAAAAACAGCTACCAAGCTTCAAGACTGTTTATTTTTCAGCTAGCCCAAATAATTCAAAATACATCCATTACAGAATGAAATACTATCTTTTATGTAATAGCATAATAATTAATACATGCATTTAGAGAACAGCATACAAGACTAATGAGAAGTATCAATTTATTGATTAGGAACCATTGTTCCTGAAAAAGCAATTCCAAATTGCTTGCTGGTTGCTGCTTTACTAGTTCCAGGCACGTGGAAGCTCCTATACCTGGGAAAAGGAGATCATGCTTCTATTGTGCATTAGAAGACTGAGACCTTGCATAAACAGATGAAGAAAGAAAAGTAACAGCTTTGGCTTTGCCCATCTGCTTCATTTCTGACGTTCCAATTTTGTAGCTGTTTTAAAAATGTCCTTTTTATACAAAAGTTTTATCCACAATACTTTCTTGTATCTGGCTTTCTGCTGTCCTCATTAAGACTCTCCTCTTAATGAAAATTTACTCTCCTCTTTACTGAAAATTACTCCAATTGAAATCTTTTCCAACCATCTCTATTTTTCACTGTAGAGCAAAGATAAGGCATCAGAAGCATATCACAGCATGGACTAATGGTCTATACCAGTTTTGGTGCCAAAATTCAGGTATGAACACAAATTGGACAGTACTTAACAACCTGAAAGTTTCCCCCTTCCCAAAGCAGGTGTGTATTCAGGGAAAAAGTTCTTAAGGGGTGTAAGAGTAACATACAATTAGCACCTATTAGAGTAGTTGTATGCTTTAATAATGTAGTTTTATGTCAACACAGTATAGGCCTGAGATACATTGTTTTAAGTGTTTTGAACACTGTCATAAATCAAATTTTAATAGTATATCATTTTTCATAAGCTGTTTAATTGCATTGCTCATGAAGGATTGTGAGGACAAAGGAAATGTGACTCAGCTCAAGCAGCATATTTAAACACATCCACAAAAAATATAGAGCAAGGATTCCCACCAATGTCCCACTAATACGAAGGAAACTAAATTAGCATGCAACTTTTATAAGTGTTGATTTGACTTTCAATTTCAGTTCAAGAACTGATTTAACAATATCAAGACTTTGGGTACTGCTGCCAGTTCCTCCCAAGTTGGATGAAAAATATTTCCTTCTTTGTGAAAAATTAAACACCTAATTCCCATGGAGAGGCTCATGTCAGTGGTTAATTAGGGAACATTTTACAAAAAGAACTAAAAATTGTCATCAACACAGCAGGCAAATATTGACATTTTTACAAGCACAGCCATGCCATAGTTTAATTTCTGGTTCCAGATTTTGCAGGCAGGCAGACAGCTGCTGCCCAGACAAGTAGAGAATCCCAACACTTACTGCAAATCCCAGCTTTCTGATACTTATTCAAACTGGCAAGAAACATTCCTCCTACATCACTTTCAAATATTTGACAGCCTGGCCATCCATTAAATGCATTTCATAGCAATGTCCATGGATCACTACATAATTCTTCCTGCCAGCTACTGAAAAATAATGTGATGCATAGGAAGCTGGGAGGGTTCCCAGGTCCCACGATACCTGACAGGCAGGGGGAATGTAGAAATAAAAGTTAGCAGAGTGAAGGTATAGCACTTATGTGAGAAGGTCAGTAACAGATTACACTGATTATTGAGTGGATATAAGATAGTCTTCTTCACTGAGCAGCTGGACAGCAGGGTTAGCTGCTGGTCAGGTAGCAATCAGATATTTGCAGTGAGAATTGATGCAGCCTATGGCCAGAAGTCATGTCCCTCCCTGTGTAAAGGCAACAAACAGCAACTGCCACAGGCTTACAGGGAATAAATACAAGAAATTGAAAAAAAAATAGAAAAAATAAAAATCAAAAAAATAAAAAGGTAAAACCAAAATAAATCAATACAACAATAAAACCCCTAGATGACTTTTCTTCTCCTTCCCCATATATCCTCCTAAGTTTAAGTAAAATTCCATTTTTACTCTAAACTTGAAATCCTAATGCTAGGTGTGGCAGAGGTGATTCCATAATGCCATCTTCCTGAGATGGAAGATGGAGCCACAACCACTTGCAGTGGGAATAGACATACACATTCAATTACAGGGGAAATTAGAGAGGATAAGAGATTACATCCTCCATCTAGAATACATACCCCGTGAGAGGAGCTGAGGCCGAGAGATGGTAAAGGTTAATTACCAGCTGGAACCCAAATGCTTTGTTTTTGACAATTCAAAATGTAAATCTGTTTAAGTGCCATAACTGTAACCAAGCACTAACACACACACACATTAACAGAAATATCCAACTATTTCAGTCATGTTTCCACTTTTCTTGGAGTGATCTGAAAAAAACGTATCTTTTCCTTTCACTTACAAGCACAGGATTAAAACAAACAAAAAAAATCCTCTCAGTGTCAAAGACCAAGTATTTCGCACAGACACATTCAGTTTCATAAATCTGCTACTCATCATACTCTGTTGAAGACATTGTTCTCTGCAGCACAATAAAAAGATGGAAACTTTCATAACACAGGAAAACTGTGTGTTCCACGACCACTGTAAAACATGTTCAATTCATTTTCAGACAAAAGACTACAGCGTTTAGTCACATTGTTATGGCCTTAGTTCCAACAGCCAAAAATGCCCAATGTCCTCCCCTATGTGACCACTCTGTTGGTCAGGGCTGGGGGTGGCGTGGGACATCAGAGGCAATGAGTGCCCCCTAGACCTCCCTTGTGGAAAATCCTTCTTTGTGAGAGAGTAGCTGAAGGCAGATTCATCAGTGAATGAGCCAGAACTGAACAGGTCAAAGTAAATGACTTCTCTATTATAAGAGATTTTAGAGGCAAGGGAGAGAAACAGCCAACGCTCATTTGCTGAAACTATTAATGACTTTCATTAATGACCAAGGAAAAATTATTAGAACCAGAATAAAAAATTAAGAGTTCAGTGCTTCAAAATGTAAACATTTAATGGAAAACATATTTTTCTGTTAAAAAACCCCAAACTTCTAAATTCAAGTTAAAAATATATATATTCTACTGTAATATTATCTTGAAAATAACATTTTTTAAGAAGTTAAATGGAAAATAAGGAGATGTAACCTTCCGTCTTTTCCCAGTCCATGGCTGAATATGGAATTCCCAACACAGATGGTAAAGAATATGAAATACAGTGAAAGTCCTCTGGGTTTGATATTCACCTGTCTCTTCTCAGCACCATCTAACTTGTATTACCTCAATTAGTATCTGCCAGAATCAGTAAAATGACATCCCTCTACTGCTACTATTATTTTGTTCGACCTTCATATCATGAACAAGAATGCAATTATGATAATAAGCCAATTATTTTTTACAATACGGCAATCAAAAAGACTACTTCTCCCTCCCTTTTCTCATGATAATACCTGAACATTCTGGTTTTATTTCATTTTCAATTTCTCATATGCAACCATTATCATTAACATTTTGCTTAGTTTTTATTTCTTACTTCTAAAATAAAAAAAAAATACTAACCAGTGAAGTTTTAGAATATCCAAAACAGCACGCAAGATGTATGATTTATGTAGGACAATAAGCAAATATTTTAATATTTACTTGTATGAATTTTGAGTGACAGCATAACTGTCTATGAGGACAACTAACTGTCAATAATGAATCAGCTACACCATCTTATGCATTGCATATTTTAGATAGATTATATAAAAACAATGTTGAGAGGATTTAAATTGTTTTAGTACTTTATAGATAATCCAGTCATATCTGCCTACCAAAGGATTTTTTGCCCCATAATTCTTGCAGTTTTCATAGAGTTTTTTCCAAATGTTGTTAAATTAAACCAAGTAATTTGGAAAAAAACAGTTAAATAAAAATCATGCTATTTCAGAGGAAAGATTCTTTAATTTCTTCATCAGAAATGAAGCTCTCCAACTTTAATTATTGAGGGATTTATGGTCAAACTATAGACACATAAGTTGCAGAAGAAAAGAATTTTTTTGCTACCTACAATAACTTTTTTTAGTCAGAGCTATGTTGCCCAAAACCAGATTCACTTATGATGAATTGCACAATTTCACAATCAATTTTTGACTTGAGAGACAACCTAAGTATACTGCAACGAAAATATGCAACCTGAAACTCTATACATTTCATTTAGACAAACTGTGGTTCACTGTTACCCCCAAAAGAATCATGTCTGCTTTAGTAGTCTACTTGTAGAACTGTTTTATGTAGATTGTAGCTCTATTTGTAAATTATGTCTCAGTTAAGCAAAGATAATTGCTATTGATTCAAAAGATATTTCAAGTTTTCTGTAAGAAGAATCAAAGATATGATAGGAAAGAGGCAAGCTAACATTCCACGTGGAAATTCATGAGTAACAGAAATTAAATGCACCCTTCTGCCACAATAAGCAATAATTCTCCACTGCTAGAGAAGGACTTCATAACCATCATAATTTCACAGCATGTTAAAGTAATACCATAAGGATGGGAAACTTCCATGCAGAGATTTCAGAAAAAAAACGATAAATAAGCAGATAAAAAGTCAGAAGGTAAAAATTAAATAAATTACCCATATGAGTTTCCCTGGTGATTCACTGAAGGAAAGGTTTTGATGATCTAAACTATGTACAAGCAACAGTAAATCCAGCATTAGTATCTCCGTATCACCAAGAACATATGAAGTTAAGCATATTTTAATGGCTCTCTCCATTTCAAAGCTTACTGTGTCCCACACGCTTCTGGATACTTTCTAATTTCCCTGAATAGCCCAACGTTTAACTCTCCATTGCATAATCATGTCTATAATGTCATTCCACACATTTTTTATTTCTGTGAAAAATTCCTGCCAGGCATCTGTTTGGAACCTTTTCTCCTACCATTGTTTTTTCCATTTATGCCATCTGAGCACATTACTTACATCCATCCCAAAGTTCTAATTTAAGAGGACATTCATCTGAATCATGCCTTAGTCTTGCCCATACCTTTCCAAGTACGAAAGAGATTTTTATTTTCAGTCTGAATCTTTTTTTTAATAAAAAATAAACACCATCTGTTTCCTGTCAGCCATTACAATCCCAAACAATTAAGATTAGATCCTTACAGAGGCTTATTAAAAAAAAAAAAAAATCCAGCATTTTGACAAGTCAGTAGGCCCAGCAACCAAATGATACAAACTTAATCCAGTAAACAAAGTACAGCACATTGGCACCAAGTAGTAAACAGAAGGATTCTGCCTTTATACAATCACACCTCCAAATTTCCTTAATTAGGAGAAATATGCCAGCTAAACTGAAAAAAAATAAAATTGTTAGCCATTAGTTTCTGGTCTATTTGCTCTATGTCCCAGTTCCTTTTTGGAGTTCAGTGAACTCCTCAGCCTTATCCTAATGTAACCTCCCCACTCTGTTTTATGAAGGACACAGAAGAGCAGAGCAAGTTGAATATAAGAAGATGGACCACAAAAAGGACTTTTTCTTTAGTTGAACCCATGTTTACCTACACTGAGAAAATTCTGTGATTACATCTAATCTCATTTGAGACTTTCCTACCCTATTTTAGCTTGTTGAAAAACTAAGAAAGATAAATCAGGCTCAGGAAACATATGTAATCAAAACTTCAGGCAAAGAAGTTTTAACATAAGATAGATCTTATTGTACAAAGTGATTCTCTTCACATTTAAGCTGTACCATTATGATTTTATATTGACTACTGCAAAAGAACTGCTGCAACAAAAGACATTTTTCCTTTGCACCCTCGTGATAGTGGATAAGAACATTTAGTTTGAAACCTCATATTCCAAAAATTGTTTTACTTTTTTATTCATGAGGAAAATTTAAACTAAGAAGCTGTCTGGTATTATCAGAAAACAATGCCACCACTGCCAAAGTTGAGGACTTGGAGCAAGAATTAAATATCCTTTGTGGTTTCTTTTACTTCATTGGCAGTATGAGTCAGATATCTCCATTCAAGACTAAATCTCTCTCAGTAATCAAAGTGAAAATTCATCTTAGTGGGCTTTCAGTCTTTTTGAATTAATACAATGTACCGGTTTTAGATGGGATACAGTTCATTTTCTTCAAAACAGTTCATATGGGACTGTATTTTGGATTTGTGCTGATAACAGTGTTGATAACACACGGAAGTTTTAGTTACTGCTGAGCAGTGCTTTCGCAAACTCAAGGCCTTTTCATGGGGCAGCAATTTGGCTGTGGGTGCACAAGAAACTAGGAGGGGACACAGTCGGGACAAATGACCCCAACTGAACAAAAGGATATTCCACACCACAGGACACCATATTCAGCAAATAAAGCTGGGGGATGAAGGGAAGGGAGGAAATGTTCAGAGCGATGACATTTGTCTCCCCAACGGCTAAGTGGGATGGAGCCCTGCTTTCCTGGGGAAAGCTGCACACCTCCCTGCCCCTAGGAAGTGGTGAATGAATTCCTTGGTTTTCTTTGCTTGTGCACAACACTTCTGCTTTTCCTATTAAACTGACTTTATCTCAACCCACTCTTACTCTGGTGATTCTCTTCCCCATCCCACTGGAGGAGGAGTGAGTGAGCAGCCATTTGAGGCAGAGCCACCTGCCAGGATTAAACCATGACACAAGTTTACTCTAATTCAGAGTATTTTAGACCAAGCTCAGTGGGCACAATTAGAAATACTAACTGAGTTGAGTTAGTTGGGGATATATCTCACCCATGTGTTAGTGTTTATTTTTGATCCACAGAAATGGCAGCCGTATAAAGTAAACAAAAGAGTTTCACACAAGCACCACAAAACAGCCAGTTACATACAAACAGTTAATTTGAGTAAAGCAAATAGTAGAATGGTCAAAAACAAATTTCTTTTTAGTTGAACTTCTGAACTGTTTCAAATGAAGCCAAACTCAGCCAAAACTGATAAATCAAGTTTATCATGAGGCTAATATTTCACATTCAGCTTTTGTTTTAAGGCAAATTTTTATAGCCTGAAGAACGGAATTATAATAAAATGCTGACAAGCCCTTACCATACAAAATAGTTTCTGCTAGAGGGTGGATTGTCTATTCTTGACATTTCAAAATAAATAGATTTATATTTAAGAAATAAGATACAATTCACATTCAGTAACGATAACTCTTTATGGCTTTTTCTATTTGATACATGTGAAATAACAACAAGACAAAGTTAAGATTCTTTTCCCTTCCTAAGTTCAAAGTTGAAATGCTTCAGAGTTCATCCCTAAGGCCAATTAGATCTATTAAGTCTCGCACGACAGCAGTATTTAAAAAAGAGAAGTATCCTCTGCAAAAGCAGAAGGACACGTGTTCTTGTGGTTTGGTTGCAACCCTTGTGAGTTATCTGTGGTTCCTATGATTTAATGCAACAGACAGCTGCTGTAGATTTTCTCCCTCTTCCTGCTACATAACTGAGTTTAAGTTTTCAAAAAAAACCAAAACAAGTTCTGAGCCTTCCACTAGGTAAAGCATGGTGTCACTAACAGCATTCAGAAGAAATGCATACACAGTGAAGGGCTGTTGTTACCTGCCATTTATGACAAGAATCTGCAATAGATTGCACAACAAAACATCATGACAACAATCTAGCACCCAAAACTTATAACCAAGAATATGAATCCTATTGACTTGCCAGTAGAAACCTATTAAAATTAGAATGCCAGAAGTATCCCAGTTTACTATTCTAATATACTTTAGATTATGAGTTAATACGAATGCTTTAAAGACCTTAAAACCAGACAATTTTCTGATGTGTGATAACTGCAGTTACTAAAACATACAAACTCAGTAAACAGGGACAAACTTTTTTAAAGCAGCCTTGATCTGATGACCTCCTGTTCACCAGAGGATACATTTTTCACATTCCTTGGTAAAAGGTACAGCTTTTCCTAAGTAGAAGTGTCTACTTTGGTTTAGCTGTGCTCACTATCTTTGTGATCATGCTATGTGATCATGTTATGTAAATTACAAAAATATTTCCTTACACTATTTTGCTGACAGTAAAACCAACACTATTTTCACTCATTTTGATTTGCCTTTTTTTTTCTTTAGGATTACCATTAGATAAACCTCATTTTCAATCAGAACATAGTCTTTCAATGTTTGTTTGATTCATATTTGCTCATTCCCAAAACAAATGGTCACTGCTAGGTAGCTCTTTTCTATAAAGATATTTTTTCCACCCATATGCATTACAGTTTTGAAAATATTTATTTTCAAGATACCCCTTTCAGTAACAACTGTCATACCAGCAATACTATCAATGGCACAATTTTGTACTGTGTAATTTCTATGTAGATCAATTAAATAGTCCCAGATTATAATATTTAGCATTCTCACCTTCTGCAGATTGGAACTGTATGAACATACAGTTCATACAATTCAATTTAACTAGCCCATCTTGACAGAAAACCTAATTTTCTGATGTAAACTGCGTCCAGAGTATGCACACACACACACACACACACACAGAGAGAATTCTTGATAGCTCACTTTTTCCTTTTCCTCTTTTGGGTGTAACAGAGTTGGTAATCTTTTCAATACGCTTGGGAATACTATGTGAGAAGTTTCCAAGCCTTTGGAAACCTCATCTGTAACATAAAAAGTTGTATACAATAGACCTGACAAACTCATCAGAAGAATCATTTATGTAAAATAAGCACAAGCTGAAGTATGAAGTCAGATCTTAATCTCTTAATTTTGCATATGTAAATCTGTCCTGAAATTGTATCTCAGATATGTAGCAGTCCAAATCCACCTAAGATCTTTCCTCTTCGTTTTTGGTCTTTTCTGACATTTGCTACGTGTATGTACTCTCTGTATGTAGTAGTCCCATCTGCAAATCTAGTCTTTATCATAACACAGGATAAAGGAATATTTTTATAACTGTATATTTGCAAGTCACACACAGAACAGAACAAAATAATAATAGGATCAGAGATACAATTTTACAGCAAGGCTTACATTAAATAAAGAAATGTGAATCACAGAATTCCCATCATAGCTATAAACATTTCGGCACTGGAAGGTTTTCTTTAGATTTATTTATGCAACTTGTGATTCCTCGGGCCCAAGCAGGCTTTTATAGGGACATTACTGCTTGCCACATCTAAGCATCTTTAAACGACATTGAAATGAAAAATCATATAAATTTTTAAAAATCCATTGTGAAATATTTTATTTTGTAGAGATACCAGTTCATGTTAACAGAGAGAAATAATAAGAGCATGGCAGATGGATGAAGGTGTTAGATAAATGAGTGAAAAGGTAATATAAAGTGAAGGCTATGTTACAAGTATTGCAAGGTCCCCTGAAGGAAAAGTAAACTCAAGGGAAGAAATGAGGTTTGGTCCATGATCTGCGTTCTTCACATTGGGAGGAGATAGTGATTTTTATTTCTAGCCTTCATAGCAATAATATTTCACTCCTAGCACTATGCAGAGAATTTCCATTTCTATCATTTACAGAAGACTGTGCTCTTTGCCTACTCATTTAAAGAAAATGAGCAAAGTATTTCCCCACATGAAACAAGATCTGCCATCTTTTTTCTTATTTCAAGGCATTTATAACAGGCAGAGATGCAAACAGGGAGTGACACCAGTGCGAAAATTTACAAACTTCACCATCCCGGTTACTTTAAGGGTCAACATACATAAAGGAAAAGGGCAATCATCCAACTTCTGCTTCACCATTTACACAGAACATTTTATTGCAACTCTCCTTTTCCTCTGCTTTTACTGTACTTAACCATAATGATGCTATGAAATACTTAATTCTCATACCTTTTCATTTCCTTACATCATTGCAAATCCAGATCACTATCTAGTCTACTTTTTATCTGGTTTTGATGCCACTGAAAGCCTGGCTTCAGGAAAGAGTAAAACAATTCCCATGGGACTTTACCTAATGATTCTTTCACTTTATACTTCAGGGATTGACACAAATGGAAAAAACCTTGGATATTGCCCTCTGTAAAATACCACTCATTGCATTGCAATTCTAATGTAATTTGGAATTCACTAAGGACTTGGACCATAATTTATATCTGCCAAATATAACTTAATTAATTCTAATGACATTAAAATAATCCCCCATTTTGGTGCTATCATACAGCAAAGAGAAATCATGAAAAAGGAATTAATTCTTATTAAACTTTATTTCATAGTACCTATAAGAGGATCTTACATGATCAAATGTCACAATAATATTCTAAAAAAAGATCACACCAAAGTCTTAAATAGACCATGAAAATCTGTCACTTGAAATCACTAAAAATAAAAACTTTGCTCTAAAACATAAAAACTTGTGTTCTTGTTAGTATCTAGAATAAATTTGCTTTAAGATATGGTTATTAGTAGATAGGATATCGCTATTCAATTTATACGTGGATCCCATTTCCTTCAAGAGATTCAACAAATGACTAATTAATATTACATACAATTATTTTTATGTTTCTTGATCTTGTTAACATCTAACTCAAGAGAAAACGAAGGGTTAAATGTTGACATGTGGCTATATTTAGCATTAATTATGCATGAGTATACATACAGATATGGCTCAATGAAGCCATTACGACATTGATATCAGACCAAGTGCAACCTCTGTTATCATACAGCCATTAGCAGACTGCTGCAAATTTATAACCTCAAAGGATATTTAAAAGTTAATAGCAACACAATACACGGTGCTGTCCATGTCACAAAAGTCCTGAACTTTGTTGTTCACATTTTGCGATAGCACTTTAAACACAAAATAGTCACTACAAATCATCCTTAACTGAGCAACACCCTTCTGAGGGCTTACTGTAACGAGCCTTCCACATCATTCAGAAGAAAAATTCACAAAATTTTCATTGTCATTTTTCTTACTTACTTGACTGATATTTGTGTGCAGAGGGATTAATTGTTTTCCTGAGTACTGAGCTGAAAGTGCAAAGCCTGTGTAAACCTAGAACACATACGCTCACTAAGTGCTAAACTAAAATATTCCCATCCACTGTGCTCTGTAAACTGAGAGTAGGGTTTTTTTCATAGCATACAGGGATTTAACGACAGAATTCATTAAAGTGAGTGCAAGTCGTATAAGTAAAATTTACTGCCATGGAAAGAGTTATCCTTAGAATACATTTAATAAAATTTAAGTATGAGCTGCAGTACCTGCATATTTTAAATAGTCATCAGAGACAAAAATTGTTGTGAGTCTGCAACATAAAGCTGAAGGAAAAAGAGCTTTATGACATCTGTGTCCAGCAATCATGGTAAAATATTATACACATCTTATAAGTGTCTAATTACTAATGACTTGTCTTTTATTTCATTTCATTTGACTATCTAAACTGTCTCTAAAGTGCCTATCTTCATTTGCATTTTAATGAATAATAATTGATATTTATTCAGCACATTCTATTTGCATCTCAGAGGTTCATTTCCAGATTAATATTCTTATTACCTAAAACAAACTATGCATAGATATTCAGATTTGGGAATTACTAGCAAGCAAGCAAGACACTGTGGGTAGCATTATAAGTTGGTCGACCTGCTGGCCTCAGCTTTAGCTGTTGCACTGCATTAGGTGTCGGTGGTGGCTGGAAATGCCTGGACTTTACTAAGTTGCACTGCAGTTCTAGGGAGACTAAGAATTAAAGAAACTGCTCACTAAGATACCTAAAGGTCTTCAATTTATGCCATTCTTGCCAAAGTAAGTACAATAAGTCACCCAGAAGAAATCAGTAGTAATCACTGCTTTCTACAATCACACTGATAGTAAAGAAAATATTGGAGTACACTGTGATCAAAAAGAAAAAAAAGGTTCAGGCTTGTAAAAGTTTATGAACCAGATTGACTGGTATATAATGTGCCTTAACCATGCAAGTCCAACTAAGAGCAATGAAAATGTTCAGCATTAATTTCAGAAAGTGCTTTCCACCTGCAATTATTTGATTTCCAGTTTTGACAGTTACAATTCAGTAGTCACTCCGATGATTTCCTTACTTTGGCATTGCTTACATTAAAAAAAAGAATAAACTTTATTGTTATAGTAAATTTGATTCCATATTTTACAGCTTTGGATATCTACAATATAAAGAAACAAACCCACGCAAACATAGAAGTGACATTTAGATTTCATATTCATGACTGGTTCTCTAGCAGATCAGGTTTAAATGTCAAGCTTCTGTGAAGAGATTCCAGCCCCCTCCAACACTAATCTCTCTCATCCATACATTCTTTTCAGGAAATTTATATTCCAGCATCTTAGAAAGTACTTTGCATTCTTTTCTATATACCTCCCTATTTCCTGGGATAACGCTGACCTACCTAATCTAAACCAAGCTCTTGTGCAATGAACTGCCCTAAATTTTAAAACTGTCGAGTGAAGGCTCTGCTCTCTGAACACTACTGCCTTCAGATTAATGTTTTATCATACACAAAATATATTTAAAAATAGATATAAGGTAGATATCTAAGATAGCATCCTAGGCAATGCATCTTATGGATGAAGTCAGTCACCCTCCAAGCAGACATCTAGAATAAATGAAAGACACCTTGAAGTGCTTCTTTGTCTCCTCCAGCTCTAAGTGATGCTTATGCTAACTCAGTGTTGAGCAACAACACTGTAGGCACTGAAAACAGATCACTCCTTATTGAAAGATACTAAGAAACATTATAAATTTTGAAAGAATTAGCAATATTTACGTGCATATTTTGCAAAGGTATTCTGAATTAAGAAGGTTGTAGGTAGGGAACAGCACTTTAAAGCCTGAAGACAAAAACGAGGAAGAATATTACCATATGATCTCCAGTGGCATAATCTCTGGGAGTATGGATCATCCAAAAAGAAAGCTACAATCAAACCATGATATCCTCGGTTAGAGAAAACGAAGGTCCTCAAACAGCCTGTTCTAGCCATTTCCTTTATATACAGGAAGAGAGAAAGCATGGCTCTCAGAAAATTTGGGGTCACACTGACCAAATTCAAAAGGTAGTGTCTATTGCAGTTTGTAAAAAGATTAATTACTGTTCAGTGTAATGCTAAAAGAACTTGTAGTTCTATATTTTTGTAACTTAGCTCTTATTACAAATATAGGTTTGTAAATAAGCATTCTTGTACCCAAATATCAATTCCAGTAATGAACCCCCTACATCATTCCATTGGACAAAGCAAGACCTAAGGAAGGACCACCAGTGTCCACAACCAAAGAGGTGGTGTAGGGGTCTCACCTAGAGCTGACTGTCTGGCAACCCACTCTACTACAGCAAAGGCAAACAAGAAGAGTTACCATGCTGGGACTAACTTGGGAAGTGTAAGCCTATAGCATTTGGGTAAGAACCAACATAAAGGGAAGAGAATCTACATCAGTCCCTTTTTCACTTGCTTAAGGTTTGTTTTTTATTGTCTTCAAGGTGGTACGTTTTGTTGGAACCTTAACTGTTGTAGTTCTTGCTGTTTTCCAATCTCTAAACTCTAAAGAAGTTGAAAACTGAAGAGTTATGTTTAAGCATTACTGTGTTAGCAACCCCTGGCTTACCTAACTAATTTTTTGATGTAAAAAGCTAAGGGAAAGAAGAACTTCCATTGAAGCACAGTATTCTTTTAAAAATCCTAGGGTATTAACAACATTAATAATTTTCCCATCTAATTATCTTTAAATGAGTGAGAAAATAAGTGAAGACAGGCCCACAGTGTTTCAAATATTTCAAATCACATAGTTGAGAATGATAGAGATGAAAGAAATAAGATCAGAGTATACAGCAGATTTAAATAAAGCATATAATCACTGCATAGCATGAGATGGCCTCTGGGCTGCAATCAGCCAGGAACCCCTTGTAAAATTAGTACAGTGATACAACGCAGTGTTTCTGGTTCAAAAAGTAAGAGCACTAATACTGAGTGAAATCCTTGCCCCATGTGATCCTAATAAAGGACTAAGGCAGGGAGATACATGGCTCCCTACAGCCAGATCCCTACAGCTTCGCAGAGTGGTTCTGGGAAACCAGTGCCATTCCTTTTTCAGGATAAGCCTGCAGCAACGTTTTGATATGCTAACTCTGCTAACATAAGAATGCAAGAACGTACGATAAAGATCATGATGTCTGGAAGCTTGAAGAGAAATAAGATTAATAAAGATAAGTCAAATATATCCTTATAAGATGACAAAAAGCTAGCTAAACTTGATAACCATGAATACAAATGAACCTGAACATTCAGATGCAAAGGAACATTAAGCCTAAAAACAGTGATGAACAAAAAAAAAGGTTTAAATGACATTTTTTAAGCTGTCTGCAGTTACTGAGAAAAACTGATTTCAGATGTACAAGACCATTATATGGTTTATTCTTTTCTGCAGAAGCAGGACACAATCACTTCTCTTCAGAGGAAGAATGCATTTCAAAACATTAAAATTGAAATAACAAATTAAATTTGCCCATAAAGGGAATAACATAAGGCTAAAAAGAATATGTGATGGAAGGTATAAATAGCGATGCAGAGAGAAAGAAAAATGGGTAGATTTCAGTGGGCAGGCAAATGTCAAAGTCAACTAAGTTCATTTAAACATCCTTCCCATGTAAATTCCATATTAAGAAGAAAAAAAATTAAACTGTAAAAGACCAAAGGCTATGACTGGAAATGGTAAAAACACACAAGTTACACAAAGACATTTGAGCAACATAGGAATGGTCAAGAGCTCTGAGTGCCCAGAAATCTGGCAGGAGCTGGAGGAACACTTCAGAAAGCAGAAGCAGAAAAGGGATGTAGCATTAAAAATGCAAAAAAAGAATCAATGAACTCTAAGAGAGAGAAATTTATGACCTGTAAGTATTTTCATGAGCAGTTCCAATTAAATGCATTTGTGTCTCAAATATGAAGTACTGAAATCCAGTCTAGAGCAATGCTGGGCAGATAAATTCTCTTCATACACATCAAAATATTGAGTTTTCTTGAAGGAAAGAAAAAGTTATATGAGAAAATGCAGACACATCACTTTGAAATTCCAGACACTGCAGGTTTTTTATGCTTTGTAGTTGATGGATGCATACTTTAAAAACAAAACCAATTCCCTCTTCCTTTTACTTTTCCCCAACTCTTCTCCTTCCCTTGCTCGAAAAAAAAAAAAAAACAAAACAAAACAAAGCCTTGACAATGCATAAATCATTTCTAAAAAAAACCCTAATTTTTAAATAAGTGGTCAAAACCCATATACACAAACTGGTTTTGTTTTTCCTATATTCTTTCATTCTTTCTTCTGCATGCTGTGATTTTTTTTTCATTTGGAGGTCTGCATATTGCATTGTCTTGCTTATTGATTGACATTGCTAAAAATAAATCTATTGGCATTGAAGAACTTTTATCTTCACTTAAGCATTATTTGTTTGAGCTTCATTGTAGTGGAAACTTGCTACCTTTTTTTCAAACACAACTGCACTCAATCTTAAGCAACACAGGAGATAACAGCAGATCATTACAGTGAAAACATTTTCAACAGTTAATTTCCAGACTCTAATTCAGCCAGACTCCAGCGAAAAGTACACAAAACACGTGAACCATTTCTTCAATTAAAAATATAAAATTAAATAAAATATGAAAAAAACACCACCAAAAAACCCGTACCATTCCATTGATTGCCAAGCATTTTAATGTAAGGATTTTTAATTCTCAAAGATAGAATTCTATCAAATGATCACATTATTCTGCACATTTCTAGTGTTTAGTTTTGTATCTACGTTCCTCACACTTCTTATTTTGATGACATTCACTAAAAATAAAATATAAAATACTTACTCATATTTCTAATAAGTTGACTTGAGGCTTAATAGAAACAACCAGTAACTATTCATCCATGCTGCAGATATGAAATTAAAAAAATGTTCATCTTGAAAGTTATTTGCAAAGGGCAAGCTTTTAAACAGATTTTAATAGAAAAATAAATTTTATATTTCAGTCTATATTGCTCGCGGCACTTCAAAAAACACACACACCAAGTATTTGTCAGGTTGTAGCACCAGTTTCTGAATCCAAAGACTAAGGGATATGAGGTATCCCTACCTGTACAAGAAAATAAAAAGAAATAAAAAATTACCACCCTATGGCATGTTCAGGGAGAACAACACTGACCACTTGCTTTTAAACCTGGGGTGTAGTCTGAGAAACATCCAGGACTACAGCATCTACTCCATGTCCACCATATCACTACTAATCCCTTACAGAAAAAGTGCTGAACTGCAAACTCAGAACTAGCAGGACTTCTCTCAAGGATGCAGGACTTGAGATGAAATTCTCCAACTCTTCTCCAGTGCATGAAATGGAATTCCTCAGATCATTAACTGTGTATACTTGCACTTTTAAAGTATCAGGTACTGAACAAACAGGATGAAAACAAGCTCTTTATTTTGACCATTGTTTCTTTCAGAAGTCACGAGTTTCCTTATCTCTCTCATAGTATAGTATATGAAAACCATCTATCATCTTTGTTCCCTTGTCCTCTTCTTCTAGAGAAGAAATGTGGGCAGTAGAGGTTTGTTCTGGGTAGTGTTAAATGTATCCTCTTAGAGTTATGATAGCCAGAAGACCTAAGGGAAGCAAGGTCGGTGGTTTCTTACTCCCCCCACACACCCGGCTGGAGATGAGAAAAGAAATAGTAAAAGCAGTACTTTATCAGACACAGATCCAGCAAACTTCAGATCTAATTGCAACTAGCATGTTGTTCTAGGAAGGCATTTCTCTTTATGTTGGGATTTTTATAATCATATACTTGTCTGTGCCATTAGGTTGTAGAAAACAAGGTCAAAACAAAGTATTTCTGCCTATTTCAGAAAGCATGGGTCTGTGATGGTCATTAGTTCTTGTCTATATAAGCATTTCAGACTCACCCATGAGGAATTTTTATCTTCAAGGCATGGAAGCTAAATATTTACCATGTAAGTGCTACTGTGCCAAGGAAAAAAGCACAGACAGTAGCTAAACAACAAAACCAACAGTGACTTCAGGTCAGTTTATCTATTAAAAAAATGGGTTTGGTTAGACCAAAAATCCTTGCAAGTAACTCCAAGAAAATTAAGAATAAATGGAGTGTTCTCACAATTGGAAGAGGGAATAATATTTTTGTTCTTATAGTTCTTTCCATGCTGGTCGACAATGCTTAGCCTCACTTTTTTTATCAAGTAAAATAAAATTATTTCATAGTATAATCATATGCCAAACTACAATTTATTTTCTAAAATACCGCCCCCCACAAATGATACATAAAATACTTATGTCACACCTTTGTAGGAATATCAGGTAGGATTTCTCAGGTTACATGGTCACTTCTATCAAGCCCCCAAATATGAACTTGCTATATAAATTGACTGCTCTATGTGAATATTTAGTCCAGATGCTAGTGGAGCTTGTAGAAATTCTATTTTTAAAAGTCTCGATACTTCATATAGTGTTATGTTCTATTATACAAAATGAAGTAAAATATGAAACTCCATTTGAATGTGTGGCTCAACAATAGACCACAAGAGCTTGATGCACATCTGGAAGCTGATCAGTGTGGAAAATACAAAATAAAACAATTACAAAAAATTGTTGATCAAGGGTCACTTGGTTCTATTCTTCTAATAAAAGAAAAAACTGTTGAAGTTATTAGAAGTTGTGACAGCACCATAAATGATAAGTCAAATAACAACACAGAAGTGCCTTTTTTAACTGACAAAAGCAAGATGATATAGAAAGATACTGAAAGGGTTTTTTTTTTTTAAGGTCTAAAATGGCCTTTTCTGATTCCTGGAGCTGAATGAAGATAGACAGGGTGTAAATAAGGTCTAAATCCTACCTCATGTCACTGTGATAGACTACTACTGAGGAAAAGAGAAAACAACTCTTGATTTGAAACAGATTGTGTGTTATCTGAGCTTGATACGAAAAGCCTTTTGAAGCATGATTAGGACACATGCCTACCATACCACAGAGTATGACAAGTCATGCCCTACATATTCCCCTCAGTGCAGCGTACCTAGAAATATTCAGTGACTTCTGTTTCACTGAAGAGGAATCTAGCACATACATGGGCATGTTCTGGACAGGCTGATAATACTGAGTACATGCATTTCTTTGTAAAAGCAGTAGGACCTCGACTTCCAAACTCCTTCTCTATCTAATGTGCCAAATGACAGGAATTTCAGACAAAAGCTTCCTTACAAACTCAGAGAAACTAAAGGTTTTAAATATAGGTGTATACATACACACAAACAACTGTATGGGTCACTTCTATCTAATTTTTACCTTTGCTTTGCTTATTTAAATAGGCCACGTGTTCAATCTCTATCTAGAAATAAGCATCCCACAGACTCTACATAAGACTGACCAAAGTGTCTGTCAGAGGGTGTCTCAGGTTCTCAGGGCTCTCTTTTTACCTGGTTTGAACATCTTTGCTCACAATTTTATTTGAAACCCAAAGTTTTTTTTTTGCTCTCTGTCTAGAGAAAGTTACCCTGTTCCAAGGGGCCATCTTCTCCCACTGTTGTCAGGGAGGCAGCATTCAGCTACACTCCAGAAGGAATGCATGCACCCAGACACTCTGGACAATGGTAGATACATCAGTACGAAAGTATTATTTACATTTTCAGTGCAGAACCAGCCCACAGCTCATGTTTGAATAAAATATGCTGTTTCAGTCGGAAGGGACCTGCAATGATCATCTAGTCCAACTGCCTGACCACTTCAGGCCAGAGTGTGTTTTATGAGCTACCATAAGAGTTGTTATTCCCCTGGAACAGTGGAGAGCAAAGTCCAGAGCCATTCACATGAGACTTTGCTAAAGGAGATTCAGCCAGTTTTGTAAGACAACACTGAATATTCACTAGAGGAAAAAGCAAGAATGACTATGCAATTAACTAACCTCTTAAACTCTACTATCTTATGCTGCAGAATGCTTCAGTGAAGACAGAAAATATTTTTTCCCCTAGTCTATGCAATCAGAATTATGGATCCAAGTCCTCTGGACAAAAGCAGGATGCTTATCAGTAAAGAAAATGTTTGAGTCATTTGTCTACTTCATAATTTTGAAAGCAAGAATGGATGTTCCTCTAGCTCTAACTCTCAGCTTGGTGCACTTGTAGATGTCAGGAAACTGAGAAGATGATGCCATTTATACTTTGGACAAATCTACAAAACAAACATTAAATTAAAAACTGTTTTGGCTGTCCCATAACATCACCTTGAATAAAACACACTATTAACCATAAGAAGAACTTAATGAGTTTTAAACAGAAATCACAAATTCCATTTCTTCGAAACCACAAATTCCATTTCTTCAAAACCACTTCTGAATTAAGGCCTGAGGATCACAAAGCTTTCAACTTCTATAACCCATTTCAGGCTATAATATGGTCTTATTTTACTGTTCTCTACAAAAAAAAAAAAAAAAAAGACACATTAGCAAACTACGTGCACCACAGCTCAGTTCTATTGTATGGAATTGTTGACCAGGTCACCCAAAACCCATGGAGGCTTTCATTCCACAGCCACTGTGCACAGAGATAAATCTGATACCAAATAGGTCTTGTTGACACTGGAATCATTCCTGCAGATTCTCTCCTTCAACACAACTTCACTTGCTTTAACAGTTTTTTTTTTTAAGTCTCTCAATGATGACTTCATATAATCATTGTAAGTGTTCTAACAAAAAACTGTCACGATAATTACCTCCCAGAAGGCAGAGAAACCATGACACAAATCTCTCACACATGTACTCAAATTAGACTTTGGTATGTGTAGTTTTAACACCCATCTTTAATATTCACAATATTCTTGTGTATTCAATAGCCATATTTTGTTGAACATTTTTATATTAGGATCTTCTACAAGAAATAGTGTATAAAGGAATGGACATACAGAACACCAGGAAAGCATATAAACCCACATAGTTCAAGTATTACTAAAAAAGAATCCTGAAAGACTCAGACTAGTACTTTCAAATTTGAATGAGAGATTGTTACTGCATCCAGTGCCTCTGCAGTGTTTACAGAGTCTTAACAGAATGCTAACTCCAAGAAGAGAGGTTTCAACCAAGTGTTGGAAAAGTAACATTAGATTTAAAGGGAAGGAATTAAAATGGATTTTCTCTTTCTCAGAATGTAAATTTAGGTCAAAGGTCTTCTTTTTTCTTTCCCTAGGGAAGGCTTAGAAAAACTTATTGTTCCATTTTACTCTACGAAATTTTGCCCATAGCAATTTTTTTCAGTTATGGTGGGTACCTAGCATTGCTTACATCTTCGACCCAGATTACTTACTTTACTGGAATTCCTTTGAAAAACTAACTGATTAGTATGAGCACACAGTTTTAGTCTGGCCTCAGAATTAACATACTCACCCAAACCAATTCTCCCAGTGAGAGGGTTTTTTGTTGGTACACAAAGGACTCTATAAACAATTCATCATGTATGAAAAAAAAAAATCTCATAAAGATCATTTTCATTATACACATCCTTGTGATTTCATGAAAGGAGTGAATTATACTATTGTTATGTTATACTATTGTTCTTAATGAAAGAATATATGCTAATAGAGCATACTAAAAAAATTCTAATCTCTACTGGTTCTGTGCAATCCTGCTGAGTGCACTGGAACTGACTGAATGTCCACAGACATACAGTTTGGCTCATGAATTTTATTCACACTGTCTAGCTGACATATGTGGCATAAGTAAATCTCCAGGATTCAAGTCATTAAAATGTACATTAAAAATTAGGTTCTTGATTTCAAACATAGTAGGCAAAGTAAATATGAGATGCAAGTGAGGTGAACAGCTCCTAAAACCAGTGGAAAAAACCTCACCCTATTATTTCAGGTTGGTTCTAGTGAAAGACTACAACAGAATTATTAACAAATTTGCACTTAAATATGCCTGTAAGATGACTTCAATAGTTTTGTGATGAAATTGAACCTCAAATAAAATCACCTGTTTCAATGGCAGGACAGAGTGCTTGGATTTTACCTATCTTTTATTTCACATGAATTATTATAATTTCTATTTATTTTTGTTGACCTAATAATCTATAACCTCATAACATGATATACATTGTGTTATCACAAATAGCTAAGAGGTAATACAAGATAAATTTTACCCACAGATAACTATCTCTTCATTATCTCTTAAATGACAGGTATCTCCTATTTGCACAGAGTATGTAATAGGAAGAAAAGTAAATTTTATCTTACAAAATGTGACATGAATTTGTCACAGAAACAGCAACAGCCCTTGACCTATCTTGTCAAAATGCCTTGAGCTACTTAGAAAACTTGAGCCAATTTTCAAATACCCTGGAGCATGATTGTATCCTTATATTACTTTTCTATTAAGTGGAATCATTAGATGAATATGGTCCTCCTATGCATTTAAAAATAATTTTTAAAATAGTAAGAAAAAAAAATCACACAATACCATGATTTCCATTAAAAATTTCAAATTATTTACTTTTTCTTTCACAGATTGACTGCCATCACAAAGGTTCACAGTTCTTTTACAAAAAATACTACATTTTAACCTATTCAGTGAGATTATTGACAAGTTTGTTGATTGTTAAACATAAGAATCCAAGTCAACCTTCTTACCATCCAAGAGGCAATTAATGCCAAGTGAGGAACAAAATGTTTTGAGTTACTGTACCAATGGCATGTGGCTCTATACATATCTTGCATTTAACCCAATTTCACCATCCTCCCCCTATCTTGATCAAGCAAGGAATAAATACCAAAGCTAGATACATAATTCAGTTCCTTCATTTTATTTAGGGCTTAACGTATCATGCACATAGCCATGTTCCCTGAAACACTTCCAGGGAAGGGAACACAATGCAATGCAGATAGCTGCAATATTTTCCATTCAGAAATGTGTTTATCTGTATAGATTTCTGACTCTCCAAAGGAGGGGTCAGGGGACACCCTTGGGGTGATAAGCCACCAGGGAGCAGAGCGAGAACAACCACCAAGAAGAGATGGCTGGGGCCAGGAATGCTGAAAACAGAGGAAGCCCACAGCTGCTGAGGCCCACGGCACTATTTTTGTATGTTTTAGGAAGGTTTCCAGGACAGTCACAGCCAGAAAGAGCTGAGAGGTGACACTGTGGCTTTTGGCAGTCACTGATGCCTCAGCCCTTGTTCAGCACTCCTACATGGAGCCTCTTACTGCATCCAAGCCCTGAGCCCCAGCCCAGTGCTACAATACCTGAGGTCACCACAGGCACAGACACAACTGCAAGGCCAACAAATAAACAGTTTTCAGGCTGGAAAGGCTTGGCTGTATTTAAAGAGTATTGGAAACTTGTTGAACAAATGCTCCCACGCTCTAAAGTAATAACTCACAAATTAGCATTAACATGATGCCATACACAGAATTGCTTTTCATCTCCACATGAGTTTTATAAAGGTAAGCTCAGATACAGAATAAGGAATTAAAATTTGCTATTTAACACCAGTTAGCTAGGAAATACACACACACACAAATATGCACAGGCATGCACCTTCCTATCCTAAGGATGATTGCATAAAATTAATACGATCATAAAACAGTTTCTCCTTGTGTATTTTGGTTTTAGTCACTCTATAAATGCCAGCAGGAGAAAAGACCTTTATCTTAAGGTTTAAAAAAATAAAGTTGTGTTACACACATTCTATCATACTGATGGATTACAAAATGCTCTGTAGCATATCAAAACATTTTTCTTTTACTACACTTCAGAAAAGACATAAGAAAGATTTTAATTACAGAAATTATTTTGGCTAATAAGAGCATGATACTCCTCATTAAGGTAAGAAACTTTGCCAGCTTGAAATACTGTATTTGTCAGCAGGCACTAAGTAACTTGCTAACCACTCACCAATTACATAAACTGAACAGCACATGGTCATTAAGTCACTTGTTCAAACACTGCTCAATGTACTCTGAGTATAATGTTCTACAGCCAGTAACTTTAATCAGCACTTAAAATAACAACATTAAATTAACCAAAAAACAAGATAGCACTCTTGCTGTCTTGTTCTGAACTCCATGTTTCTAGTGTTTCTTTTGTAAAGTTTAATTTCAACTTGCATTGTTTATGCTCTATTATTTGGTTAGGTTACTCCTGCAGGTGCCAGGAAAATGAGTGTGATAAGATGCAAACCAGATCTCTGTACAGAGTGTTCAGCTACTAATAGTGAGCATCACCAAGTGGGTAAAAACTTCTGCCTTGGTCTCTGGTAATCTTAACCACTTCAGTTCCATATTTAATTTAGAGAGTTTTAGAGAAATAGCTAAATCCAGACCCAGAACTGGTACCTACAGAAACATTAAAGAGTACTTGTTCTTCTGAAAAATGTTGGAAAACATGAAAAAAAAAAGTTCTTGTCTCTGATCCATAAACACAACATAGATTAAGTTCAGGGTATGCACACCACTGCAATCAGAACCTAGATCAATCCAAACAGCTTCACAACAGCACTCAGCAAGATGAATGATCAAAACACTAACAAAAGATGCCATAGCTGAAGCTCAGGAGAGCAGCAACATGAACTTCAATGGATAATTTCATCTATAACAACTTGAATACAGGAGTTGGACACGGTCTATGAGTGGTAAACAACCAAGTTTTGTGTGTAATATTTGTACAGTACACTCATCAATCATGCTACTATGCACTAACATAAAAGACAAATATAGGAACTTCACAATTAAATTATTCCTGCGTTTTTTAAACTCTTGAACAAAAAAGCTTAAGAAAACAAATCAACTCTAAAGTACAGAATTTTCAAAATCTCAGTTTGGAGAAATATTCTTATGTCTTAGTTTAACAACAACAGCCAAAAAACATCTTAATAACTTTCATTATCCATGCCATGCTATCCAATACTCTCTGACCAATGAGTGAAATAGTTAAGAATCTTCTGCTTTTAGAAGAACCATACAAAAGTTTCAATGTGACACTCCAATCCTTTTAAAAAGGACATTATATTGGGATTTTCAAAAGTTCAGAATTCCTGTTGGCCATGAAGAAGTTGGACAGACCGAGGGGAAAAAAAAATCTGTTTCTTGCAACTACAACAATTAAAAAATTAATCTATCACATAACAAATCTTATGCAACACTGATTTAGGTCACAGTTAGGATTCCACATGGAAGAAATCCAAGAAAGACTTGGCATCTAAGATTTTTTCCAAGAGCTACCTTGCATGTACAGCCCTAATAGGATCAAATCCCATTGAGTGACACACTAGTTGTGATTGTTGGAATGTACTTTTAGAAATTTTAAAGTCATGAAGAATGTGAATTACACAAAAGGTGCTATTTAATGGATAAACAGATAGCTGTGGTGCCTATGAATGCCAGTGGCTGCTAGGGTCAAGCAGGGTCCTACACAGTTTCTTCACTTTATACTGACTTCTAGGCTACAACAAATATACACCTATCAAAATCGAAGCCAAGGGGCACCATGGTCTGATCTGCATGAGCTGCCCTTGCCTATATACCACTGTGGAGAGGTCTTTGAAAGGTCTACTACATGCATTTATCTTTTCCAACTTCCTCCAGTCTTTCTATTACACATATTCACAGCATCAATCTTTGTGTAAAAGCTACACGCATTTAGTCTTAAGTCACAACATGATAATTCATGTTCCCCTTGATCTCACTCCTCACAGGATTGGGTCTATTCAGTGAAACATTACTACCTTATTAACACAAGTAAGAAACCAAGCTTTGCTTCTATCCAAGTTAAGCCCTCTCTATTTCTAATGAAGTTAAGCTAAATGCTATGAAATAGGCCAGACTGTAATAAAATAAAAGTCAAGACATACTATTGCCTTTTTATGGAGAAAAAGAGACTTTAAGCAGGAATCTAATTAGATAGTTTTAACTGAATAAAACCATTTTATTGTACTAAAAGGTTAAAATAATCTATCCATATGGACACCTGAAATGTCTCTTTTAAAAGAGCCTCTTGAGGCTTACTCTGATTTTTGTGATTAACTTCAGAAGCTCAGTTCATAAAGTAACCTACCACTAGCATTGAAAAGAAGCATCACTTTTGAGGAAAGCTGTCTGGTATATGACACGCAATATCTTGAAACTTGTTTTGACAGAGTGCTGAAGGAAATTTAAACTAGCTTAGTTTTATACTGCTCTGAACACAGCCCATGAAGGCAGAAAACTATGTTTAGGAGTAAGCAGATCATCAAGGCATGGTATTTTTTCCACCTCCAGCAAGACAACCACCAAAGCTTTTTCCCTTACCTAGTCAAGAGACATTGCAAAGAGAAAGACATTAATTATTTACTTTCTCCTCAGCTCATGTAGCTTTTACTACAGGAAGAGCATCTTCTCAGAGAATGAGAGTCCCTCACAATGGCCCTGTGCTGGCAGGAGAAGCAGCAAGTCCCACTCTCCAGATTTATCACCCTGCCCCACTTTTATCTCCATCCTTCCTTCCAATTCGGCTCAGAAGAAAAAGGCAGGATGCTGTCTCTCTCCTTAAGTGACCAAACACAGTTTTACCCCAGTACAGCAAGGTTTTACCTTCCAGGTTTGGTATGTAAAATGTAGAGTGTGAAACCTCGACTTTGGGATGCCTATTTCAGCACTTACTAACTAATCTCTCTTCTCCCCACTGAAAATTCTGGGTTTTGAAAACACCTTAGTGATCAGAATAAGGAGGGGAAAAAGCAAGATGTAATTTACCTGCCAGTGACCTATTTTGGACCTGCTATGCCAGAAAAGTGCTAAGTCACACAAAATCAATAGGTATTCTCAGGCCCAGATAAAGCTATGTGTTCTATGCAAGCTGTGCCACATCCCTACATCTCTTCACTGTGCTATGCTGACAGAAGCTCACAGGCAAAATAGCATGGACATCCTCCACAAACCCCAAAGGTGATTAGAATGTCTACCACACCTTTCAAATTTTGTCACCGTATCATTTCTCCTTCAGTGCCCCACCACTCAGCTGCCTGCCACCTCCTCTGCAGATGCTGGAAGTGGGATCACTCCACAGATTTTATGCACAAGTTCTACACCTCTGAACTTTCAGATCAAAACTACCGTTCTGGTTTTCCTGGTAAGCATTCAAGAGGACAGTCTACTTCTATTTCTATTCTCCCTTCACTTTTACACTTACTCATCTCCTGATTTTTTTCCATCTCTTATCTTCCAACCATTTCTTCTGAGTATACAATCACAAATACAAACCATGTTTTTGGTCTCTGGGATGAATTAGAACAAGGTTATTTAGCTACTAGATTATCTCCACATTTCAGAGATGTAAGAACACAAGAGGTCCATTAAAAAAAAAAAAAAAAGGCAACCAGACACAACCCACCAAAAAAAAAAAAAATCAAGCTGTTATTTATGAATTCACATTGACTTCAGAATCAGAATGGCTGACATGCAACTTGGAAGTAGATGTGACAAGTTGTTTCTCTTGAAAGTCATTCATTAACCTGAAATCTCATTGGGTGATTGCAGTGACACTACACATTAAAAGAGTGAATGCAGAAATTATTCTTGTATTTAAAAAAAAAACAACAACCTTTATGCCTACAGTATGGAGAGTAGTGGATTTAAATAAACTCCAGTGAGCTACACCAAATGGAAGTCGCAGTGTCATCCATTTGTCTTCTGAAACAAGAAGGAATAAAACCCACTCTTTATAGTTAAATTGTATTAAAAAGTTTATGCCTACACTAACATGTAAGGCACTAGAGAAGAAACATTACTTTTTCTGATTAAATACAATTCAGGAGAGCTTTTGTGCTCTCTGATAATTTTCCTTCAACTACATGTTATTAAAAATTCAAATGGTTATGGAAAGGGGAGGAGGAAAAAGTATTCAAAACTTAACATCCAGTATTACTAATACTCATTAGTTCTGCGCTGCTAGTACTACATTCAACAATTGCCCAATTTTCCATCACCTTAACAAAGGCTTATTCATGCTGAACTGTGCTATACTTTGAACTGATATGCAAATTTACACAAAGGAAAAAAGTAAACATGGTGATTTAAATTTAAAAAAAAAGAAAGCACAACCAAAAAACCTACTGCCTCTTCTCTACGATAGCTGGCTGTTGTCTAATGACCACTTTTGTTCCAGATCTTCAAAGTCAAGCAGGAGTTTTTCTGGGACAGCATGTCCTAATTAAATTCATTTGCAGTGGCCCATTTTTAAAGATTCAAATTAAACATTTTTTTGGTATTTGAATGGCAGTTTCTAAATTCATTTATTATGCAAGAAGAGTTCTCCACTGACAATAACTGGAATTTCTGTAAAACTGTATTGACAAACACTAAAATATACCTTATAGTTCCCAATTTTAGCTATAAATGGTGTGTAAAATCATCTTATTCCTGAGTGACAATAGAGAAAGATGCCACAATTTCACAAGAGAACTCATAGAACAGGATCCTTCCTTTAAAAATTTCCCTAGCTAAATTGCAGCCACAGTGAGGAGTGAGCACATATTGCAGCAAACCAAGTAGGTTGTTGTAGAATATCATAAGCTGAAAAAACTTTAAATGCCATTTTTTTTTCCTTCTTTGTGACCTTCAGGGAAAACATAGTATGGTTTACTGGCTGACAGGGATAAAGGAGGATTTAGAAAAATCCCTCTTTGGAAGCCTTGAAAAAAATTAGCCTGGATGAGGTTATGTATTAAAAACATAATTAAAAATAAAAAATCCAAGTCTCTCGTGGAAAGCATTAAGATATGGAAAACAGACTACAGTGCCATTTCTGAAGTAAGAGCAGTGTTCCTGTTGGTGATGTGCATTTTTGCAGTTCACCTGTGAGTCTGAAAAAAACAGACTCAATATGCTAGTCACAACCTGGGAATTCAAAATTTACGAGTAGCCATTTTGTAGAGTTCTTAAGTACTAGAAAATCAGTTTTGCTTTCCTTTTGGTTTCATTAAAAAGTTTTCAGTTACAACATTCTTTCAACCTTTGGCCATCATGGGAAACCTTAAGACTGAACAATATTTACTATAAAAATTCCTGTAAGATTTCATAACAATCCAGATGATTACGTCTTTGTCTAAAGCAGCAAAAGGTTTAAATAATTTAAAATTAAAAAAAAAATAAAGAAATAAATAATAAAATCTAAGTTAAACTAATATTGAAAGTCTTTCGGTTACTATAAAGGTATCATTTTATATTTTTAATTATTTAGGAGAAAACTTGAGAGTTACGGGAAGTAGAATTTGGGTCTAAGGAGAAATTGATATCAGTAAGATTACCATGAATTTTATACTCCAGTTTATACTTCAGGAACAAACATGCTCAGCTTAAATGGTTTATGGTGTATGAATGATTTATAGCGCTGGAGATAATGAAACCAACTGTGAAAGTGAGACTAAAAATAAAGCCTTTGAATGACAAGGATGTATCATAACATACTCTCTCTCACATATTGTCAGCCAAACACAAATAATATCCACAACTGCTCGTGATTTCTGATACATCTTTCAACTTACTCTTTTTATGATCAAATTATAATACTTGTTTTATAATGCTCTCTGGTAGCAAAGACCCTAAATCAAGCCCACATCTCTTGGCACTCATTTGTTATAACAGACTGCTCACAGGTTCTTACCGACCTTCCTTTTCATGTTCCTTCCTGATAAACTGATAGAATTTATTTTTGTAACTTCCAGGACTATATTGAGGACAATTCAACACAAAACCAACTGTTAACAGGCTCCATGAGATTTTCAAAGACGTTCATCAAACAACAGGCAAGGGGCTTTTATTTGTTACCATTTGCTCAGGGAAGAAGCCTCACGCTTTCTGACAGCTGATGAATAAAACACACTTTTGAAGGCTCTGCCTCAATACCAACTTGTCACTTATACCTAGGAGAGAAAGGGTTTTTGTCTTCAAAGTACAAAGCCCCCACGAGTGGTTCCATCAGGGATCCAGAAGCATCTCAGTAGGAAATAAGCAGAAAACCAACTTGTGTAAGAGATGTCACTTCTGGAGCAACTGCCTCCTGCATGGCTCCCATCAGTGGCACCACACAGGCAGTGAGGACCACACACCCCAGCCTGCAATCACCCACCCCAACATCTCCTCTTGATAGCCCCTCACAAGCCTGCTCCCTCTGCTCTGAAAGAGTTTATCATAAGATAGACAGTGTCACATCTCAGACTGGGCAAATTTGGGGTGAAATATTTTGATAGGTACTGCTTCATGAACAGCTCACTCTGTACTCATGATTTTGTGATAAAACTCATTTTCTCTCCAGCTGGTCACCTAGTAGCATTCTTGACACAAACATCTACAGAAATTAGTCACAGCAGGAATGCAGGGCAACAATATATTTATTGCTGAGTGGATGTTAACTACAAGTTAGCTACTACACATACGAAGATTTTCCAGTAGGCAGCCAGAAGGTTGTCCACACATCAGTGCCAAATAGTCCAGACACATGTCTGGTCACAATACCTACCCGAAAATCTTGAACTTGAACAGCGTTGGACACTCCTTAACCAAATTCTACTGGTACTTTGTTTTTATTTTGTCAAATCAGGTTTCCCTTATTTACTAAGCTTGTTACTTCTTTACTACTTACTATCATAAATAATTTTGTAATGAACCATCCAAGAAACATTTGTGACTTTTTGCTTATTCTCCCAACTCTCCAGGGAAGAAGCAGCAGATTGTCCAATTTTACTGCAGTATATATGATTACTTTATAAAATGTAAATTGTAAATGTAAAATGCAAATTTTCCTCTAATTGTGCTGGAGAAAGTGATGAACATTATTGGTTACACAGTGGTTTCATATCAATCCAGAGATACCAGTATTATTCACATGGTAAAAGCTCCCACAGTGGCATGCTCGAACCTTCGCCAGCTGCTTGTCTTCTGGGTGCTCCTAGAGGTGCACTAGCCATCAGGGAGCACTCCATGTGTGACAGCTGGCATCTTGACCCTAGGACACCAACACACAGATGAGAAATGAGGCTCACTGAGATCCTGGCAGCATAGGAAAATGAGGAGCTGAAGAACTTAGGCTAGGTGGCTAAGCTACCCAGGTCCAAAAAGCTCCCTTACCAACTGAGAAATATAAGCAGAGTACACTTTATAACAGATAAGTCACAAAAGCATGCCAAAAATCAGGAGACAAGTGGCTGACAGGTGGTTTTATTCCAGAAGAGGAAAGTATCATCTGATGAGATCAGAGACAAAAGAATATACTGCATTTTGGCTTCCCTGTAAGTTAAAACCTGATAAGGACCAACATGACCAACTCAAATATGCTTTACTTACAGGAATAAACCATTTCACACCAACCTAAAGTCCCAAAAGTAAGGACAATATCTCTCTAAATGATGTGATGCCTAAATATTTATTTTCAACTTCTTATATTAAAATTTTCAAAGATGTCAATATTACTTGCCCCAAATAAGAAATTTCAAAAGATTTACTCTGGATGAGATACCACAAAATAATCTGAGTTGGAAGGGACCCACAAATATCATCAAGTCCAACTCTTCAATGAATAGCCTATAGGGAGATCAAATCCACAAATCTTGGTGTTAAGGTTAGCACCATGTTCTAACCAACTGAGCTGATCCTGTGGCACTTGTTTCTCACCAAGTTATTGGATTTATTTCCCAGCTTTTTTTTTCCTTACTGTGATTCTGCTCAGGAAAGAAAACAATAAAATATATGGTTTCTCTAAAATTAGACTAGGCTTGCATTAATTGTATCAATTAGTTGATAGAATTGATATTATACAAAAGTTGTACAAGGTACAAAAGTTGTAGTATCCAAGATTAGTTTTCTGAGTAAAAAGATACTACCATCCTACCTGAGAATGGCAGACAGAGATTAGGAATATCTAATAGAGTAGTGAAACATCAGTAGTAAAACCATTTGCTTAGAAGTTCATAAAAAAGTACTTGAAATCATGGAACATATACTTTAATTAAGAAAGTTAATTCTTCTTAATCAAAAAGTTAAAAATATTGTAATGCTTACTTATAAGCATTAAATAAAAAGAGACATAAAAAGAAAGTAGTAAAATAATCTAAATATTTCCAATCATCTCAAATATTCCCAAATGTGTGGATACTATAATGAAAATATCCACAGGACCTTGATTGGAATATACATCGCACCTCTTAAAATAAAAGTGTGTTTTAAAGAAATTCCCCTCTTAACTAAGATAAGCCAATCCATTTTTTTTAATGAAACACTTGTATTGTTGTGACATTTCTTAGTAACCCAAATCCCTTCTGCAGTCATGTTGATTTCAGGGCCAAGAGCTGTCTGCTCTAATCAACTCAAAGGGAATTCACAGAGCAGATCCTAAAACTCTTCAACATTACTCTCTCCATATGCCAGTTTCTAGCAGAACCCAATTTACCAACACAGTTAAGACTTGAGAAAAAGATGAATTAAATCAGCTCAATTTACACTTAAACAAACATAGAGATCTATTAGGTCAAGCTTCATTAGACACAAAAAAACCCCAAACCAAAACCATCAAATTAAAAAAAAAAAAAATAACGGGACTTGTTAAGGCTATAGCTGAAATTCTCCTGGCTAGTCTGGTCATGAAATCATCACCTTTCACAAATTCACACACTCCACTGATGCTCTCACAGTTAAATGAAAGGCACGCCTAAGTTACCAAGCAATGAGTTTACAGTTAAGAACTTTAATCTTTTGATCTTCTTTAGGAGACAGAAGGCAGAAGCGTTCAAAATGTATTTCTCCTGTATCATAAGGAAGTTGAATGATGTATCAGTGACAACTATGTTCTATTTATTAAAAAATAGGTTATTAAATAACAACTACTTGATAAAATACTCTAAAGCCTTCAGAAGCAGAAAGCATGCGTCCCAAAGTATTAAAAATGCTGACAGAGTTCCCCAGCTTTGAATGTTGCCTTAAAAAGGGTCCAAACAGTTACAAAGTAACACCATGCAAAAAGAGAAAGCAAATGGTTCTTTTAAAACAAAATCAGCCAACCAAAAAAAGGATAACCCACAGATTTACATTCAGTGTGACGCTGATTCTGCAAATGTCATAGAAACATCAACAATACATGCAATTATATACAAAAATGCAATATCTCAAATGCCAATAACTGAAATGTTTTTAAGACTGATTATTTTAATAACATATGAGGTTTTTTAATGAAAACTATGTTAACAAATATAAAAGAAAACTTGGAATTTCAGACATGGAATTGCTAAACAGTACTGCTGCACAGGGGTTTTTTGGTGCTGATGTAGTTTTCTTTGATTTTAAGAGGGAGCAACAGATCCTTTTAGTCTGGGTCTTTTGCTATTCTCGACCTTACAGAATCCAGAAGCAAACATAAAGTAATCATTAATAACAATTTATAATATTTGCCAATGATGAGGGTGCTTTGTTGTAAAGAGTGATAGGGTTTGATCAGGTGGTACCTTAACGCAGTCTGCCCAAGAGGCGTAGCATCATTTTTATCATGGATTTGAAAAAAAAAAATCAACAAAAAATTCCAAGCCTTACAGGTCCACTCTCTCCTGATCTTCCTCCTGTCACACACCAATAAATGTTTATTTATTATTCTTTTATTGTGATATCTGTTCAAACAAAATGGATTTTATTTATTAAATTTGCACTGAGTATTAAACATTAGAGAAAAATTCCTCAAGAAGAGACAAATTCAAACCTACATATCTACCCTTTAGAACTAATACATAATCTCTTTGTTATGAAGTAGTCTTCTTCCACCAGAACTGATTTAAGACCAACTAATTTAAGAGATTCCAGGGGAAAACTGAGGACTGCTTAGCTCTTGTCAGCACTTCACAGAAAAAAAGTGCCTCTAGAAAGTCCAAGTAGGCAAACTTTATCTCATGCCAAATTTAGCCAAAAGTATTAGATACAGTGGATCTAGATCTTACAAAAGTGCATTTTTTTAGTCTCTAAATTTGCATAACCACCACCAAGTATTAAGACTAATTGTATCATTAAAGACAACTTCAAGGGCTCACTGAGTTCACCCTGGTGTACTAAATCCACCAACTCTGTGGCTTCCCACTTTGTGGGACAGGCTCACCGAATGCTAAGAGCTCATTTTCTTCTTACTCTCCACTGAAATTCACAATTTTATGCAACAACAAAACTATCTACAGCAGAGACAAAAGTATCAGAGACTTGAGATTTCAGGATTTAAAGCAGCAACCAGAACAGGATGGTTCCTGAAGAATCCTATCTTCCTAACAGCACATGTAATATATAGAATAATGGAGTAAAATTTTGAGAGAGATAAACTATTTTAGTTTCACTTGCTCTTTTTTTTTAGCAGCACAATGTGACAGTGAGCAGCTAATGCTCTGTGACAGATTTTGCCTGGTGGAAATTCCTTCCAGGAAGAGAGTCCTCATGGCCTATTTCTCCTTGTGGCAAATTTTAAGCAAATTAAACTGATAACCATATCTTGAAAAACAATCCTGAGGACAGCATTGCTAACAGGATCCCCAGAGGGACAGGGTCCATGCCAGCAGACCAACATGACAAGTCACAAGCAGTGTGGTACTGCAGAGACGTGCTGTGGATTGCAGGCATCAAGGCGATGAAGGAGCCAGCCACAACCTCAGGGAGATACGGGATGCCCATTAAATGGCAGTAAGATCTCTGCCAGCTAGAGAGGCACAGGCAGCCCTGAAGGGTCCTGGCTCCCCACCTCAGGCAGCTGCAGGGAGGACAGCAAGGCCAGACCATGCACCACTGCTTTTCACCTTTGGGTGAGCAACATGCGGATCTCTCTCGTGGGTTTCCTTGAGTGCCTGTGAATGACAGCTGGTGCAAAAGCTGTCAGAGATGTTTCTTCACTGCTCAGGTGGCCCTGAGCTTTATAGAACTGCAGCTCTGGCCACTGCTTGTCCTCTTGAAGCCACAGTGAGGGTCCCTGTCACAGGTCTGCCCACAGGCGAGTGACACCAGAGCAGGTCAGGGCTTTCCAACACAAGGCTCATGGATAATGTGCTGCCCCAGAAACTTGTATTAGTGCCACAAGCAACAGGACAACAAAAATGCCAAAATCAAGAGGTTATGATCTAGATCAACCAAGAAAGTGAAACATTTTTCACAGCAAGGGACTGAAGAGGGATCAGTACTACAACATTGGCCTGTGCAAGATACCAAGCAAGGACAAATTCGGCAAACTTGTCACACACAGAACACTTAACTTGAAGTCAGCTGATCATATGAGCTGATCAAATGCTAGCAAATGATTAAATTTCAGCAGTTTTTCATCCTTTTTTGCATTAAAGCCAGAGGGAAACCTGTAGCAAGAACAATTTACTGAAGGAAAGTAGTTCAGGTCTCGCTGAGAGTTTAACAAGTGCTCAGTACTTTCTCTACAACTTCTGGTTGGCTTAAAGTGAAGGCAGATGTTAATCTTACCCAGAAAGGACCACAAGGATGTGACACATCATATCTTCAAGTATTGTGTCAATTTTTATAAGGCTAAAACAATCAGGAATATACAGAAAAGCAAGTCTGTTTCAGTGGGAATGATATATAATGCAGGAAAACAACAACCACTTGCAGAAAAATGCCCATCCATTAAACTATTCCTTTTTTTTTTATGTTGGAAATTAAAATGCTAGATCCTTCCTCTTCTTACAGACCGAGTTCAATATAATTTAATAAATACTAAATTATTAATCATGGGGTTAGTTTTTAATTATCTTTCACATGATAAATACTCAACGACTCTTTCATTTCTCCATCTTAATTATTTTGATTCTTTCTAACACCAACAAACATTACATTCAGATGAGGAGCTATGGAGAAAATGGCATAATTGAAGAAGACAGGCAACCTTTCTGGCTTATCCTGGCTCCTTCTAAGGCCATTGATAAGAAATGCCACTAGCCTCAGCCCTCTCAGGCTTTTGACTTTGCCTACAAGGGGAGTTTTTCATCTTGTGCTGCCCAGAGAAAAGCCAATTAACAGACAGCAAATCAAAAAGCACAACTCTTTAGAGCTGACAGGTGAGATTAAATCAAGATAATTCTCCACATGTATTCCTACTGTTATCAAAAATCTTCAGACTAAGTCTTGCCATCACTGTTTGAACCAGAACTCAGATAAAAGTACTCAGATCCAGTAAATGGGACCATTTCAGGACACATGCAGACATTTGGTTCTTCTAGAAAGAAGCAGCTTTTGCCAGAATGAAAACAAAGTGCAATTATTCAACAAGATTAAGCAATGCTTTTTCATTCTTTTTAAAATGAAATGCAGATGTACCCAATATACTTATAATCAATATCACACAGGAGGTCATAGCAAATAAATACTAGGTATTTAAGAAGCATTTCTTTGAAGAAAAGAAAAACCAAATAAACAAAACAAAATCACAAACCCCCAAATAAATAAAATTCAAAACAACAAAAGAAATCCATCCAAACCCTACTTCTCATGTGCAACAGCTTCCTCCTGGAAGCATTGCAGCACAGAGTGGCATCGAGTCAACCTCACACACATCTTTCCAGATCTAATTGCATTACAAAAGAAAAGCAACGTCCAGATTTCAAACACATTTTTAAAAACTCTCCTAGTTTATTTAAGTAAGGAGGTAATTGTTCCCTTCAATTTTATTTATTCTGTTAATGTAGCCTCTCAGCTGGAAAAAAAAATTATTTAATCTTTTCTGGTTTGTTTTGAGAGTCCAATATTCCTTAATAGTGTTGTTCTGACACAGCTGAACTCTTAACTGAAATTTACTCAACAGAGGCACTTTGTTGCACTCAACTGTCAGGAAAACAAGAATGTCCTTATCCACCACAGACTAAGAGCCATATTTTAAACGTGCTTAGAAATTCATACCATGGAAGGACATCCAAAGACACAACTACCAAGAAGTAACAATATGGAACAACAATACAGCCCTCTGAATATCTGACAGGCTGCAGGTATGACATAAAGCAGTATTAGTACTGCATACAGACAACAAGCCAGCTCTCTCAAACAAAATACTTCAAATCAACACTTCACAGCACATGAACAATTTTAACCTGGGTCTAACCTTCCCCTTCACCACAACAGTATACTGCCCACAGACAGTATTCAGTTGCCAGCAAGTCCCTGCTGCTTTGCTATGTAAGAGCAGGGCACATAGGACAGAAAAGCTTTCCTCTACCCCCAGGTGAGGATTCACAAATCCCACAACACATTCCCATACCTTCACCAAACCCCCATGCTTATGAACACACTTTGATGGCAGTGTTGGCACCTGTGATGAATGCACACATACAGACACTGCTTGTCCATATGCAGTTCCTGTACCACAGGGTACTACTTTTAAGAAGGTATGAATGCATCTGGTATTTCTTCAACTAAATCTTCTCAAGATACAATAACAATTGTAGAGAGAACAATGAGAGACAGGTGCAATGGAGAGGGCAAAAATTTTGCTGATTTGTGCAGACTGGGCTTTAATTATATGTTCCAGTTGTGGAGCTTCTCTAACAGAGAGCTACTTCCAAAAACTTGCAAAATTACAGTGAAATCTTCATAAATCACAACCGCTCCACTCCACTGAAGCATAAGTTAAAATTACAGAGCCAGAGCTTTACAGAGTTTAAACTTCATAAAAATAAATATATTCCAGGGTCCCCCCAAAAATTCCTGTCTCTGGGTGAATCCGCACTGTGGATTTTGTTCGGGTGGATATGGGACTATTAAAAAGCTGTTGTGATGCCAGCTGTTACTTTTAAGCACCTCAGTAAAAGTCTCAGATTTGGTGGCCCCAGAATTAGCTCTCATATAACATTGATACAATTTTAACAGGAGGAAGAATGGCTACAAAATTAGATTGGAAATTCTCCACAGTTTTATGAAACTGGCAGTACAATAATTAAGCAGGATATATGAAAGTTACTAGTAAGGCTAAGATTAAACATGTCTGTGCTTTTATGTTGATGCTACAACCAAATACATCTATAAAGGAAATGTATTCATTCGTTACAATATATCATAAATGTATAATATGGATATACGATATCCAAAATATAATACATATAATCTATCTCTAGATAGATGTGTTTATATATACACTTCCACATGTAAGTGAAGAAGAAAAGGTAACTGTTAAAAAAGTGATAAAGAAGGAAAAACATACCTGCTAATAATTCAGAATGATCAAAGTTGCAGAAGGCTCTCAAAACTGCAAGTGTAGAAAGTTGAATTATAGGTGAAATCCACTGCCTATAAATGTAAACTAATGTGTTAAAAAATACACACACAACCCCAACCACATACGAACAGAGATGAGCTCTATAGCAGCTTAGAAGGATGACATTTAGAATCATCAAGGACAACTATGTGAAAATGCCACCTTGACGTCCAGCAGCTGAGAAAAATCTATCAATTTTGGCAATGGGACTGAGCGGAAGGAGTTTTAATTGGAAAAGGTTTAGATAGCAAAGCAAGAATCATCATAATGTGACTTTATAAAAACACATAGCTCCCTGGTAGCTCAAATTCTGGTTGCTGTTCGCTTTACATCATTACAGAGATGCAGAAGAACTAGAAAAAACATGGGGCATAACAACATGGATTCAAAGATTATACTGTAACTTATTTTAAAAAAAGTATTTTTCATCATGAAAGAGAGATGCACAGAGAGTGACTGCAGTGGAGGTCCATAAAATCTAAGGGTATTAAAGACAAATTGAGGCTCATGAACTTGAGGTTATTTAATAAAATTATTGACAATTTTCAAGTGCAAGGAACAGTTATTTTTACAGATGCTTAACAGTTTTGTGGAATTCATTGTCACAACATACTCAGAAGGTCAAATGCTAAAAATGAGGATTATAGAGGGCAGTAAAGCATAAATCATTAAACACTATGTGCACACGGAGATTTAGACATGGAAAACAACAAACTGCCAACCAGTAGAAGCTGACAGTCCCTTCCAAGCAAAAGATCACTTTATGCTACCGCCATTTATTGCACACTTTTTTAGGAATCAACTATTTGCTAGTGTAGAAAATTTTCAGCTGTACTCTGAATCCTTTCTATTCCCCAACATTTCTAAGTTCAAAAATATTTAGATTTTACAATTAAGTAACTTAAGTATTGTATATACTTTGAAGTTAATATTCTTAGATATATATTTATTGTAAATAATCTAACCATCAAACTGTAGTAAACAACAAACATATTAAAATCTCTCTTATACCAACAAAAAAAAATTTTTTTCAAGGTATCAAGACCTGAAGGAATTTTCTTTATAATGTATCAAGAACAAGAGAGAAAAAAGTGAGTCCAGTAAGCTATTTATAGGTAACAAATATAGGTTTTGAACTTTTCGAAGTTAAAAAAAAGGTCTCCATATGTTATGACTGGTGTTATATTTTTTACATATTTTAATGCATACGGTAACCTGAATTCCCCAATGCAATTGACTGTATTTGCACATAAATTGAGGACTTGGCTAAGCCTAAGATGGCCCTACTCAAGATTTTGCTTCCATTGACCCAGAATGGCATTTCTGGTGAGTAAGAAATAGAAAGCAGAAAAATATGGGCAATACAGGTTTCTACAGCAGATTTGAGAAACTTGTATCTAGAATTAAGTCTAAGTCATGCCACAAGAAAATGCAAAAGGTCTGTATACACCAAAGAAACCCTGAAGTCTCAAAATGTCATCACATGAACTCTTACAGAAGCATCAGCACTACAGAAAGTTCACAGCTGAGCTTCTTTTTAAGTATGAGATAAACTTTTATATTTTCTAAGTGACTCTAAGGAGGAAAGTTTTCTAATTGTAAAGAAGATACAACAAAATCACCTTAAATCATTACCCAAATGATTACTTATTAGGAATTGGTCACACTGTATGTTTGTATACCTTAAACTGCAGTCTAGTACCTTCTAGTCTTTGCATCCTTCAGTGTCCAAGCCACATCTTAAAGCATTTGAGCTTATACATATAGTTAAAAGAACTAACAACAGCAAAAGAATGTTTCACATATTGAAGACTGTCAACTTATTCTCTTCTTGTAATCTTGTCACACATAATTTTCTGTTGGAGAACTGTTCTTCAGAAGTATCACACACACAACTAATGACTATCACCTTAAAAATGGTTATTTAAATTATTTACTAACAGATGTCCTCTTAAATTACTAATTTCTTTTGGAACTCCATAAAGCTTTATAATGAGACTAGTTAAATAAATGTTTTAGCTGTGACCTGAGGCAGAATTTGTTCCAAACATCATCCTTAGGTTGATAAAGCCTGAAATCAGAAGCTCAGTTCTTCTGCACTGTAACTCTTTTTCTAGAGTATGTGAAGGAATTTTCTACTCATTAACATACTTTGTCATCTATATTTCCAAAAGAAAGTCTCCTTTTTTCATGAGAAACAAGCAAACAAAATGAAAAAATTAATTTTTAAAATTCCTCACAAAGTGCTTTTATCCAAAGCCACTCTTCCCACACCACATGCACTGAATGGCAATTGTCTGCCAGGCTTAAGCTGTGGTTGACTCCATATAATGACATTACATTAGGAAACTGCTTGTTGGGTTAACCACAAGATTATACAGAAAAAAAACTTTTAAAAAAGGAGAATCACAGAAGTTAAGCAACAAAAATATTCTAATTCCTTCAGTTTTAATAGCTTGATTTTACTTTTATAAGATTACAGTAAGTGTTGTTAGTCTTCATTGTCTGTACTTTTTATTTGGCAAGTAGGACAAAAAGTAATAGAAAAGGGCTTTTGTTTCATCAGTAACACTTTTATGACAAGTTATGCCTCAAGCATACACAAAGACCTTGCAGCACTCAGATTGCAGGTATGTAATGCCACTGCTACCCATGAGTAAAACTTCTACTCTTAATAAAACAAATTCACAGTAGAAAGTTGATTGTAGCAGAACTGTGTAAAAGACTTGCTCTTTTCCCCAAATAAGTTTGCTTCAAATGAAGCTGTAACTCGACTAAGCAGCTAGACCAGCAAATCTGCTGCTGTCATGACAGAGTTAAGATGCTCTCTTCATGTCTTGACAGGCTTCTTTCCAAAATCAGAAGAAAAAAGTGATAATCCCAAGTGTTCCTGAAAACTTTTGTGGGGTAGGCAAAACTGTATCTTGAATGCACAAGATTTTTCTAACTCAAAAGCACATTTGTTACAAACTAAAAATCGAAGTCACTTGAAAGAGAATTGCCTAAAAAGCACTGCAATTTAACATGCTGCAAATGGTCTAAAGGGTATATAAAAGTTGTCCAAGAGGGCCCCTAAAGGAAGGCTTTGCATTGCCTTTGGTATCAGTTGATCAGATCATGCCTTAATTTTCTGTGTACTGCATTATTTGTACACCCACTTTCCTCATTTTTCAAGTGGACCTTGTACGTGGTCATAGGAAAATTGTAAAGCCTGACTAAGTCAGCATGCAAAATACTGAATTACAACAAAATACTAATGTCAATCAGTGCCAAAAATCCCGAGTATCAATCTCCTTTTTGATCACTACAGGTTCTCATATATAAAAAAACAGAGGATAGGCCACCCTTTCATGCAGACAGCTTACCAAAATAAGAGCGGTTGGAACTTAGTGAAGAATTGTGAAAGCATGGAGAAATTCAGAGAGTAGAGAACGATCTAGATCAGCAAGAGGAAAAACTGTAGTAACTAAGGGTAATTACCTCTTCTTTCACAAACTTTTTTTGTATTGCGGTGGCCATCCTTCCACTTTGGAAAAGTAGTAGTTAAAAAATCAACACACCAAGCCACACCACTAAGAGGCATCCCAATGTCATGTTTTTACTAATACTATTCACATATTTTTTTTTAATTAAGAATAGACTGAAATTTATGTAAAATTTTCATACTCAAAGTCAGACAATTTGAGTCTCCTGTGATGAATAGTTAGAAGTGTAAGAGGCAAAAGGTCTGGATTGTGATCTCTTTTCTGAGAAATTGTAGGACATTAACATAGTTGGAGGCAAAGTTCAAGCAAAACACTACTGAAGACTTGTGAATTCAAGCAATAGCACTTTGCAGCACAGTATCAGTGCTATAATGATCTTGATCTTTAAAAAAGCAAAATAATCTTTTGCTTCAAAAGTACTCAATTCCATTACTGAAAAAGCAACAAAACACTAAAAATCATCAGGAAACACTTTTCCAATGTACAACACCTTCTTTATAGACATGTGCCTGGCTAAATGCAACTTGAGCCTCCTCTGCTCTTCCACAGATAAAATTATAATAAAATTATAAAACAGTCCCTAACTCAGGAGTACATTTAATATATGAATTGTTAGAACAGGATTAAATCAGTGTCCAAACATCAACATTTCATAGAAAAAGTTTATAAAGTATGATTTTTCCTTCAGCCCAGTTTCTGAAGTCCCAGTTCAAAAATATAGGTCAGGTTTCTACTGTCTCCAAACTTTTTCAAAGTCAGCTTGAATAGTGCAAGCCTGACCCATTTTGAGTGGGCCTTTCAAAACTAAAATAACAAATTAGTCAGGTGGCTGCCATCAATTTTCATAATATATTTTTTCTGCATTAAAGGTCTCACATATGAAATATATTAGCATTTGAATTCCATACTCTGAAAAGATTGATGTGAAGAACTCACATGCATTTAGTTCCGTGTTTTATTTAATAATTCCTAGATTAAGCAAGTGTTAAAGCTTGAACACAACAGAAAAATCATTGCTTTTGCTGATCATGCTCCACTAGTTCTATTGAAGATAAAAAGAAACACTGAAAATCAATACATATAAAGTTAATATTATATTATTATTGGTATACTGCTTCCTTCTTTTGGGAAGCTAAATAATGAAAATTCTTTAACTCAATTCTAGTATCTTCTTTCACTAGAACTTGGAACACAGGAATGAGATGCATTAGGATACAGTTGTGGACAAACTTTTAGTTAGTAAAAGTGACCTAAATACTACCCCATGTGGAAATGTCAGTTGGAAAATAATTTTCTTACAAATTTCATCCAAATATTTCAGTGAGAAGAAAAATATTTCCACACTAAAAGTCACATTTTCTGAGACATCTTTAAAAATAGTTTCATTTTGATTTTTAAACAATTTTATTCTGAAAAACAGTTATCAGGATTTTTTGGTTCATTTTTTTTTCTGGCTGAGTCTGCCTTAAATCCAAACCAACTGTCTGTGCAGCAAAAGATGGCATATATTAGTCCTCTCTAGAACTTCCTGCTAATACATTTCAAAGTGTTATTTCAGGTATAAATAAGGTGAATTTCTTAATATATACAGTGCAGATTTTCTCTGAGGATAACTATAATGAGAAATTCAAGAAAAGTTAACTGATATGAGTTGCTCAGGTAAAAGAACTTTCATAGCCTGAAAATTGCTATCTATAATCTTGGCACTTTGATCTCTCAGAATATGAACTAATGTTGTATCTAGAATGCAACTCATTATTAATAGTTAAATATCTTTAAATGGAGCAGCTTTGAGGACCACATCCAATATCAATAGCTGGCATTTATATAAGACTTTCATTTTCAAGGACAATGCTACATGGTCCATCAGCCTGATAAACATGCACATGTACCTATAGACTTCCATTTGCATTCAAACACATCATTAGGATTAGAAATATGTATCCATTCATAAATATAAAAGCATAATCTATCAGCTTAACTATAGTTTTTCAGATTTCAATATATAAGGATAGGTGACAGGCCAAAGTATAAATCAGAGATTTTAATAAAATTGTATGAATTAATTGTGGAGAACATCATCCAGTACTATCTGCAGAAAAAGTTGTATCCTAAGGTGACTTCTGTGCAGAAAATAAACAAAACAATCTTCTTTTTTTTTAGGTTCTGAAAATATGGGGGGAAAGTAAGACATGTTTTCCCAAGCAATCTTGGATAAACACTGTTTGTGCTATTTCACTTAATACAGGATAAACATTTCAGTCAAGTCAGATTTTCACAAAGACTTACTTGAAAACTCTCAGCCAAGATCTTAAAAATTTCCATCAGGTTATTTTTAAATGAGATACCCAGGCCAGACTCTTTATAGCAGACAAAACACGCAAACAAAATATACTAAAGACAAAAATAAAAAGTTCTGTTCAAAGATTTCTTATTTAGCTAGCAGCACTAGTTGACCTTCAGGAAAATTGATTATGCTTGCTATGCAATATTTGAAGGGTACATTGTATTGCAATTTACCTCTTCCACTTGTAAGTCTCCAACTGTGCAGATTGAACTTGACCAAAACATCTAAGGAAAGGACAGAAAACAATTTACCATTTAAAAAAAAGAAATCTCTAAAAAAATAGGTTAACCTTTTCCTCAACACCAGCTTATGACTTCCAAACAGTGAGAGCAAAATCCTACTGCTGAAGCAATAGGGAACTTTAATACCAACTTCAAGACTGTCGGATATAATCTGTCAAACTAAGGAAAAATGCAAGGAGTTTAATTTATTACTTATTTAAATAACTACTCTTTTAGCAAGTTGTCTATTTTTTCAGACACTGAAACTAAGCAAAAGATTATTTTTCCACAATTACGGTAAAAGCCTTCTACAATCCAACATTTGCAGTATTGCATCTATTTCCAAGTGTAATGACCCTCAAAATCGAAGATGGATTTTGGCTTTACTCTGATCAATACTAATCTCCAAGATATATTGGACTTCACATTGACCTAAACAAAAAGGTCATTATATGTATATTAGTCAATTTCCAAAACATTTATTAAATTAATTTCAGAGACCACAAAAGGTGTATTGTTACAATTGTTTCTATCCATCATCCTTAGTAAGATTTACATGCAACTGATAATTCACATAATCACATTGTCACTGTAGTGGATTTCACAAAATGTCTTGATCTGTTACATTATTTTAAGATTAATCTTTTTATATGTAACTAATTGTATCTAATTGGAGGAACACCACCATATTATATAGTTACTGGGCCATTGGAATCCAATCTCACACAGATTGAAGTCAATAGAAAAATACATCTTCCCTTCAATAACAAAACTGAACTCTTAAAGACTGAGGGGAGTCTAACATACTGCATTTATGCTTTAAGTCCCCCAAAAGCAAAGCTGGAGAAGCCTTTTCAATCAAAGCACTTTGAGCAGCACATTTTTAAAAACAGAATCACAGCACCCAGAAGCCTATTTATATAAAGCTCATTTTTTAAAAATACAGATTTCTGATTAGTTTTTTTATTATATTGGGTAATTTCAAATTAGAATTATAAAAAATATACATGCATTAAGGCAGGTGATAACATAATGACAAAATTGTTAGTGACTGATCTGGGGTAGGCTCCTCATCACTTTTATTCTCTTTCCTCAAACAAACAAACAAAACCAAGCATCAAGTTCTTCCTCAGGCAATTTATCCTAAATTAAATAATTTTATAACCTTAGATTTTAACCTGAAGTAATACTAAACTCTCCATGAAATTTCTGTCCAGAAGTCTTAATAAAAATCGAATATTTGTAAGTTCCCCATGGACACTTCATTACAATGCTAATAGACCTTATACACTTAGAATTTTCACCCAGCAGCAGCATTTGCTTAAAAATTCAACTTTAAACTTTCCACTGCCTTAGCTTTGGGGATGCAGATACTAAAAGACACAAGAGTAAGCAGAATAAAGTAATTAGTAACCAAACAGGAGAAGTTGCTAAAAAAATTAACAATAAAACCAAAAGAATGGACAGTAATTGAGTGAGGACGTAAAAAGCCAGAGAGAAGGCAGATAATTTCATAAGCATAATGAGATATTAAAAAAAAAAATCATTCAAGTTTGCTAAAATGGCTTAAACATGGCTCTCACAGCTTTCTTCACTCTGGCCAGGGTGAACATGTCCACACTTCAAACTCAATTGCCTGATGACTTTTGGATTTCTACTTCCATACTACTACTATCACCATTGATCTTCTTGGGCCAGGGAAGAGAAAGAGGTTAGTATCACCTACCTTTCTCCATTTGGATCCTATGACATTTAAAATTACCCATGTAAAGTACCTTTTTACTAAATAAAATTGTCAGAAGTAAATTCCTTTCTACACAAACAAACAAGTAGTCCCTAAGTACATGGGTTACCTAGGTATCCACCAAGAGATAGAGCAGCTTTTTCCAAATTTTGTCATCCTGAATTGAAGTAGGAAGAGTATAGCAAATACTCTACTATGGTTGCTAATGGATTAATCCAAAAGACATCTCTAAGGAACAATGGAGAGCTCAATAGAAGCCTGTGCTATTATCTGAAATGGGAGTAGTTCCACTGAAGATGCTGGCATGCCACACAAAAGCAAAGTGATGTTCACAACACGAGAAGAGAGAGAGGAAAAAAAGAACAAGAGTCGTCAGACTAAAGCTCTTCTAAACTTGTCTCCTTTTCTTTAAAAAATTTTCTGTTATTATTGTCAGAGTTTCAGCTCCACAAACTACTGCATACATTTTCCTTGCCACCCTTTGTACATTAGGATGAAAGAAGAATGTCTAAAATGCCTACATTTCCTATTTTTTCATATTTCTTTATTAAAGGACTCTGATTAGAAACCATTTTGAATATTATGTGCTTTCAGAATGAATTGATAGAATGAATTGATAAGAGTGTCAGGTCATACAAAGGGGGACCCAGTCCTAAGCACAAACTGAGGAACAAGAGAGCAGGACAGATTTATGTTACACTTCAGGCAGCCCAGAGGGCTCCTGAAGGAAAGACAAAAGAACCAAGAATAGAGAGACAGGCTGCACACAATGTGGCATTAGCCTGCTAAGGAGCAGACAAGCAGCTTAAACCTGACGTAGAAGTTCACTCGAGAGGAGTTAAAAGTTGGCAAGCACCAAAAAGGAACAAAGAGCTTCTGAAGCTGCATTTTAAACAGACTGAAAGGGAGTCAGATTGGCATGTTGCATGGCATGACATTCAAGGCTTTGACAGAAGCTAAATACAACCATTCCCTGAGCACATATGATCTCTTCTGGAAAACAGACAAACTCTATCTCAAAACTTGTGCTGTACTTCCCCACCACTCTCTGCTACTACTGAATGTTTCAGAACCCACGTGGTCCAAATCACAGGCAATACTCAGTTGTTCTCATGACAGCAATGTCCTTTATCCAAAGCCTCTGCTTCCCTTCTGTTGATCCCCTCCTGGGTTTGCAGATGGAGTCCATATCCTACACAGCTTTCATTTCACTTGGTCAGACAAATCAGGATCTCCCTTATCTCCGTATGACCAGACCATCCTGTTAGCTCTTTTCAGCACCTGACCCAATTTCAATTATTTCTTCTTAAAGATAAGCAATTAGAACATTTCATCTCATCGTAAGTTACTGTGAGTTTACACTATTATTTTTGTTAGATCTTTCAGAATCCTCTCTACCTGAACATCATAAGGTTAGATTTTCATTGTCCCATTGCTGTTATATTGGCCATCCAGGTGAATATTTCCTTTATTTTTCACCCAAGTTTCTATCACAGTAAAATCTTATACAGGTTATATATTCATGTGAATATGAGGACTAATCAATTAATTGCAACATCATTCAAATACCATTCAGGAACTTGAACATCTTTGCCAAATATACAACAGAGGAGAAAAGGACAACTGTGGAAAGAGAGCCTTGGTTTTCATACATAAATTTCATGAGAGCTGCTATACATCCACACAGCACCAGTCTACCATATGAAAGTTAAAGTGGATACTCAAATATTACAACAGTAATTTTCAACTCATAATGTGCAAATTACTTCCAAGTGGTCTAATACACACAATTAAAAGAAATGGGCCTAATGAAACCAAGATTTAAATGGCAACTTGATTCCACTGGAAAAATTGTTCATGGTCTACAAACTGAAATAAATTTGAGAACCGCTTCTTATATTATTTGGGTACCTTCTTTGCATGCGGTAATTTGAGTTCAGGGTACAGTTCTGACAGGCATTTTGAGCTGATGATAAATGAAACTAATAGCTCAAAGAAGATCCTGAATATATTTAGCTCATGAATAGTTCTACTTCTGGACGGAAGAGTAACTTTTACACCAGCACAATCCAGAATAGCAGACTGAACCCTGTGATATATGTTCATAGTAGCATTCTAGCTCATCTTTTCCTGCATTTCTTTCATCACACATTCAATCCTGGTTTCAACCTCTGTCCTCTAAAAGTCACAAGTACAGAAGAAAGTAATAAAGGAAGTATGATTTTTTTTTCATATTATTAAAGAAACAAATCCTAGGATATCTTTTATATTACCTACACATTGTCTTTTCTCCCTAATGAAATAGAGCTGGAGAAAGTAGACTATGCTATGGATAAGAATCAATTTAATATAGTTTTGCAGCTGTTAAGAAAAAAGCTAAAATGCATTCTCTTCCTGATTACATTCTGAATACATTTAGGATACATTGATTAACTATTGATTAAGTGCGATAAAGCAGTGACTCACACCTTTAAAATTTAAAAAGTTCAGGTAGAGATAAGTGAAAAGGTATTTCACCCCATGCACATTGGCCAAGCAGTTACCAAAGGAATTACGAAGAATGGAAAGCATGGGATTTTACTACCTCAGCTAAATTCATTAATTCAACAAAATTTTTAGTATCAGGTACAAACTAATCCTTAAAGTTATCCCTTTCTCTTCTGACCACATTAGTGTTTCAATAGGATCCAAACAAAAACTTTGTTGTTCTCATGGGGATTTGAAGGAGGGCCTAACTGCAGCAATCCTAGTTCCCTTCTCCCTCTCTTATGGCCAGCTGTGAAAAATACACTCCCCACGACTGCTGTAACATATGGAACACTGACATGATATATAGCCTATAGAATAACTATGTCAGAGTACTATGACTTTGTCAACTTCCCACTACTGCCCCTTGTCATAAAACACAGAGTGTGGGAAGGTAAGTGCAGATCCAAGTGCCTAACCACAGCTGGAATTTCTGGTATATTGTACTGCCCAGTGAAATGAATTATAAAATATCAGGAATAACACGATAGGTGCTAAAGATGCTCTAAATTCCTTAGTTTACAAAGAAAAGCCATCAACAATATTAAGCCTTAATTTGTTCCAAGGCCACAAAGAAGTGATGAAGTAGAGATAGTGCCATCTCACTAGAAAACTTGTATTACTCCAGAGTAGTGCCATAAACCCAGTGAAACATCTGATAACTTCATGTAAGAAAAAGAAACATCTCTACAGTCCTGTTGAATCTCAAGACAGAACAGGTCTCACAAAATTAACCCCTCACAAACATCTGGATTTTTTTAAAAAAGTCTTAAAATTATTACCTATTATTATACCAATGGCCTTAAGAGAAACCAAGTCATTTCAAAACAAAGCTGATAGTATAGCCAAAACAGTACTATGTCATGGACAACTTGTACCTAAAAAAAAAAATCACCTGCTCCCAAAGCACAGCATGCTGTTCTCAAGCAACTTTGATAACGTTTGTCTCCCACTGTCTTCCGGATGTCCTCCAAGAGACCGCCTAGAAAAAATGGCTTTTTCAATAGAGTCTTTGGAAAAGAGGACTAGAGTTAGGAAAGGACAGGATAGGTCCTGTGACTTTTACATAAGTAGCATATAATTTTACTATGTTATCCTACAAACATTAAAACTAAAGGATGACCTGATCAGTCTTTAGAAAGTGGACATTTTTAACGAAGTACAAGAGTCTGTTAAAACAACTTTCTTCGGTGGAGCTTCACTGAATCAAGTACCAATTTATAAATTGTTAAATGCAGCCACATCAGAAATTTCACTCAGAATTAAGCATCCCGACCTCAGTGTTGGACATTAAATAGTGCATATAGCATAGAAAACTGCATCCATAACCCAGAACTGGTTGGGTTTTTTCCATAATATCACAGATTTACATTTCACTTAGGTTGAGTTATTAAAAGGAAACACCATCGACTTGAATTTTACTTTATGCCAACAGCATTTACTGTAAGAGTTATTTTCTTTTTTTTTACTTTCCTTTTGGTTTATTAAGAGAGCTCCAGAAGACCTCTCACCGTATGGGATATAGGACTGTCCCTATCCCCTCTAGCCTCTTTTCACATGCCTCTTCGCTACTCTTGCAGCATCAGCTTCCCCAGTCCCGTTACAAAACGCCTTATAACCATGCCAGCAACAGCGCTGAACGCTTCCAGGCACAGAGCGGTACTTCTGCTCGCGTATAAAGGGTGAAACTACTGTAACAAGCACAAATTAACCTGACAAACGAGATTTCTTTTCTTTTCTAAGGTCTTGCAGAGACTGCAATTCTTGGTTTTTACAAAGAACCCTGACAGCTTCAGTCCGGGCCGAAGGCTCGCTCACGGAGCGCCGGGCAGACCCCGACGGCTTCTTTGCTTTTTATAGCCATGGCTTCACGTCATGCCTTTTTGCTTTGCCCCCCCCCCCTCAAAACCCCTAAAAAAAAAAAAAAAAAAGAAAAGAAAAAGAAAGTGTATCCACAGCCAAGCAGCCGCTCTAAGAGTGCTAAACTCTGCGTGACACCTCCGAGAACCCCGAGCAGTTTTCGCAGCCGCCCGCCCGGCACCTTCGCAACTCCACGGCGGGACCAGCCCGCGCTCGCTGCCAGGACACGCCAACTCGCGGTCACGGCCGCGCCGGGGCAGCAGGGGAGCTGAGTGGGCAGGAGGGGCCAAGGTCCCGCTCTAGGCGAGCAGAGCGCAGAACGGAGCGGAGAGCGCAGGTGAGAGCCTGGCTCCGCGACCGCCCGCAACTCCCCGCCCCGTCCCCGCACGACCCTGCGGCGGCTCCACGCCCCCCGCCACCGGCGGGAAGGGCGACCCCGGGGAGGGCAGATGTTCCCCCGGAGCGGGACGACATCTCACGCCGTGCTGCCCCTCCGTAAAAGCCCGCCCGCCGCACTCAGTCACTCACCGCCCTTCGTCGCTCCGCCGCCCGCGCCGGGACGCGCCCGCAGCACCTCCCTCCTGCGGCGGGGCGGAGGCTCCGCGCCCCCCGGTGCCCCGCACCGCCCACGCTCCCTTCCGCGGGCCTTCACCCGCCCCCCCGGCATCACGCGGCTGCCCGGCCGCCCCTCCCCGGGAGCCAGCGGCTCCATCCGCAATGCAGCTGCGGCCGCCCTCTCGTCCGCCTTCTCCTCCTCCTTCTCCACCCGGCCCGTGCGGGCACCTGCCCGCCGCCTTCTCGGGTCCGGGTCCGGGTCCGGGTCCGGTCCCACCCGCCGCGCAGCGCAGCCCCGGCCCCGCGGGTGGGCGGCGAGGGAGTCCCGCGGGCGGGCGCACGGCCAGAGCGGGTCAGTGCGCTGTCAGGGGTGTGAGACGGAGGAGAGACGGGAGAGGGGGAAACGAGAAAAAGACAAGAAAAAAAATAAAAGAAGAAGAAAGAAAAAAAAAAGCAAAGAAGAATAAGGAAGGGGGGGGGGGGGGGGAAGGAATAAAAAGAGTGTTATGAAAGGGTGTTGTCCAAACAGACTTTTGTCCCCTGCTTCTCCCCCCTAAACCTATTACTGCGGCGGACCCCTCTGGGACTGGCCGAGATTAATTGCTCTGCGTTATGAAGAAAATGATAGATGCCATTAATCAGGGAGGTTGGAAGTCATTCGCGTTTGTAGATGGAATTCGGAGATTAGCTGGGACAGATGGCAGGCAAACGCTGCGCTCTCCAAGTCTGGCATAAATCATCCAACTTCTGGAATTATTAAACAGCCAGAGACAGAATCTCGTACATTTTCCTGAAGAGAAGGGTTTCTTAGGAAGATAAATATTCACTTCATATCATGACAAAGTGTTTCCAATCGCTGTTACGTTTCTCTTTCCAAATAATGAAAGTATTGGGTTTTCCTTCCTGGATGTCAGAAACTTCAAACCTGAAGAAGAAATTAGACTTTTCACACAGATATCTTTCAGACATGGGTGAGAAGCAAAGCCAGCCAAACTTCGTGAGCACCCAAGTAATTTCTTTAATGCCCTTCCTGAAATAAGCAGGCAAATTTGTAAGTTAATACACTTGTCCTGATATCTCCAGTAGATTTATCTTTAATTTAAGTAACTACTGCAGGAAAATATTTTTCATTCAAGTTTTATTTTTCTTCATGCACTTTGAGGAAAGGAGTGAATCAATGCCACTTTTATTCAAAACTCATAAATGAACATTAGACATTCTGTGGAATTTAAATTTTCCAATTAGAGAAGAGAACTTTTTTCATTTGTCTATCCTATTTATTTTATTTATTATTTTTTTTTACATAACAAAAATGAGTTATGGTGTGATCAACTTCAGTCAATCTTTTATGGTATCATATTGACTGATATGTCAAGTGCTTGACTAAATATAAGCTTAGCCCCAATACCTATGACTGAGTAATTGTGAGCTTGATTGTATGTTCTGAAATAATGTGATCAGTCTACAGTAATATTCAGAATTTTGCAGAAGCCTGATCTATAAATTCAATAATAGTGTCTGTTCTATCACACTAAAGGGACCACTGTTCAAAACACAGGTTTTACAATAGTTATTTGAAAAATATTTAAAACTTAATTCATTATACGTAAGCTAAATGTTCCCCATGCTTATCAGTTTAATTTTCATTATTAAGAGCTTCTTTTAGGAAAGTCCTTGCAATTTTTATTAGATTTAAGAACAACAATGTACAAAATATCAAAAAGGGCTTTTTTTTTTTTTTAACTTACTCCCAGCATTTGGATTTGCTGAGCACTCTACCCTGAGTCATCTTTAAATTGCTTTAAATTGTATCTGATATAGAAACAGTCTTGCACACAAGTATTGTCTAAGGCACTCACTTTTGGCCACACATCCTAAAGAAGAAGAAACAAAAAAGAATAATTATTTTTTCCACTTATTTAGAGATACCTCTGGTTTTGCCTCAGAAATAAAAATGTCTTTTGCCATATCTGAAATATCCAAGTTGGAAGACCTTCCACCTCTTAGTTTTCCTAACTGATTAACATCTTTGAAAAGGCTTCTGCTGGAGAATTTTCTTTTCATAGGACATCAAATTAATTGTTAAGAGTACATTTGATCTACTAGAAAGAGATTATAAAAAATACACTTAAATGGAAACAGATGTTAGACGTTTCTGTTCAAATCCATTTCTCTGTGTATTCCCTAAAAAGTAATGGAATACAGGATGAACACTGAGGAAGGTTCTGTCATGCCATAATGGTTTGCCTTGGGAGAACTGATATTTGAATCAGCTATTAAAAAGATATTATGATATTTTATATCTACGACTAACTCCAGCAATGCAGATCAGAGCAATAAATATTTCCAGCTGTCAAGAGTAAGAAATCTGGAAAGCTTTGTAAGGACAGAAGGAAAGACTTGAGACATTAGGCAGGAAAGGGGGAAAGAAGATCCTGAAATCATATTGCCCAGAACAAGGGCAAAACAGCAATGGGGTGCACAAAGGGGCTGCTAGGAGCTGAGAAAGAAGCTTATGTAACTGTAGCAAGAAAATGTTTCAGAGCAGAACTAGCTAATATTTATTTTTATTTTAATCCACATGGGTGTTTATCTTCTCAGGTAAATTTATTTTGCCTAAGGCCTGGAAGCTTTACTGCTAAAAGCTCTGTGCAACACGCAGTGAAAATTTTATTCAGATCAGTGAAGTTAATAGAACCATTCCAACATTCATGCTTTAAGAAATTGAAAGAGGAAATAAAGTTAGGAGCATCCACTTCAATTTATATCTGTGATCCCCTGTGCTTACTGTGCCAATAAGCACATGTGGTCTCTTGAAGAATCTTATTATCATACTGTCTCTCCTGGCAATGTATTTTCAGTACATTCCTATGAACAGGACATGATGGCATACAGCTGCTGCAGGAGACTCACAGGAATATCAGTTGTCAGTCATGAGATGGGACAGCTCAAAGTCCACCCTATCTTAAAGGGGTAGAGGATATGGAGTGTAGAAATCCTGTGCTGAAAACTGCATTGTTACAGTGCAGCAAAGCGTCCATTCATTCTCCTCACCAAGTTCTCCAAGTTGTAGCTAATCAAGATGTATCTTAGGATACTCAATGACCCTTTTTTTCTTAGTAGTTTAATAGAAATTACATTCAAAATGTATGAGAGTTTTTGAGTGTATACACATTTTTAGGTAATGAAGGATGGAATGGTATGGAGATAGCACGGCCTTTTTTGGCAAACATCCTACCTGATGGGAACTCAGGAAGCCAACCCTTAGGCCTATGTCATCTGTCTATCACCCCAAAAATTAGTTTATGGACTGTACTCACTCAAATTGCCTAAGAAAAAAAGTATAAAAAGAGATTGGACATGAACAAAAATTGGGGAAAAGTTCCATCATTTCTGTGGAAATGAAAACTGATGGGCTGCCTTTTCTCCTTCCACTCCTCAGGATGCTGTGGGGTGAGTAACTGTTTTTATATTTTACTTTGCTTTCACCTTTATAATTGTATTTTGCTTCCTTATATCTTGCCTTATATATATATTATCTTTACTTTATAGATGTTATAGACTAATTGTATTTTGCTTTGTATATTTTACTTTGTTTTCCCCTTTACCCTATAGATACTAATTGTACTTTGTTTTATATAGTTGATATTTTACTCTGCTTTATATATTTGACTTTTACCTTATAGATACTAATTTTACCTTGCCTCCACAGGAGGGAGAAAAGAGGTTGTTTGATCCCAAATTAGTCACTGTTTTAACCCACCTCTCCCTTGCTTCATGAAGGTACAAGGAGTGTGAGAAGAACATTCCAGTCCTGGATTCATGCTCCTGGAACACACTCTGCACTTCCTGCTCTTCTTTCGCAGGTACTTACCTGGAAAACTGAAGGTTTATCATTCACTGCACATCCAATATATACCAAACAAAAGCGTGCCAGCTTTAGCATTATTGCACAAATTTATTACACTTCTAATGCCTGTATAAAACCCCAGTTGTATGTTACTTTTATTTAATGATAATGAACCTTCTTAACACTAGATAACTACTAAATAGAGAAGTATTTTTTTTCCACTTTGATGTTTACACTGGCATTAAACCAACAGAGGATAACATACTGAAACATTTTTTCTTTGTTCTTTTTTTAATTTTTTTTCAGGATAGTTTTGGAGACTAGAGAAACTCCAGAGAGCTGGCAATTTGATATATAAAGGTCAGTTTCTGTTAACAAAAGCAGAATATACATAGAAGGAAGGAATTGCCATGAAAAGCTGTCCCTCTGTGGACTAATTGCTCATTACTCTCATCGCCCCCTAGGAAACATGTAGATAATACTATTTCAAGACATAGCACAACTGCAATTTAGACAAGGCTTGAGTCTACCACAAAGGGCCACATATCAAAGGCAGAAAGGACACAATTCATAGCTAAATCAAGAACTGTAAAAATCTAGTCTGGTTGAAGAAGACTGGATAAAATTTCCCACATTTGCCTCTAGAGAGCTAAAAATGTATCCCCAACAGCATTCTTAAGTGTCCTGAAAAAGATCACTAATTTATTAGTGAGAAGATAGGTAATATCACTCACTGAGCCCTACTGATATGCTACTTTTCTTCAGGGTGTAGCAGGGAAGGATGCTGAAACTGAAACCATACACCACTGAAAGCTCAACAAAAACTATTTATTACGAAGTAGTGGCCAACAAAACAAAAACCCAAGAGAGAGGAAGGAGGAGGAAAATAAGCCCTCAGTACAACTCCCCCTCTCACCCAGATGTTGCTTACAAAGGTTTCTTGCCGATCCCAGAATGCCTTGAATTCTCCACAGCAGAAGTTGCGTTCTTGGAGTGTCGGCAGACTCACGAGATGGTGCACATCCCCACAGAAGGCAACATTGTTCTTTGATGTGAAGCTTGTGTTCCCCCAGCATGAGCAATCTGCTTTTTATCCAATTTAATTGGTGACATCTACCTGGGCAGGTGTGGCCAGCACTGCCCAGCTAGAGGCCTTCAGTCCCTTCCCCTGTTATGCAAGTGGCATCTCTTCTGCACACGCATGGGTAGTCTGGAATTTCCCCATGCATGCCTGTTGCACCTCAGGGGGTCTTTCCTAAATGAATCTGGGGGCTTACTTCATCCTCCTCCTCTTCAACTTCTTCTTCAAATGCCCTTGGAGGGCCATCAACCAATAGTGAGGTACTAATTAACTATAGTTCATACAAGATTCTTCCTTCAAGGACGAAGTTCTAGTTTATCAGTGCTTGTTTTCTCATAACTTGGCAGGAAAAGAATAGATTCTCACGTGTGGCTGGGCCAACCACAGACCAAAATAGCAGCATCTAATTAAGCACGAATACACAAGGGAACCCCCTTATATGGCAATATGGAGTAAGATCATGCTCTTTGGCCCTGGGACTAGATGTGGTGAGAAAGGATCTCCTAGGGTTTCATTTCTTTCAGTTTTTAGCCATAAAGTTGAACTGATTTTTTTTTTCAAGTGGAACAAATGCCTAATGCCTATGCAGATGCTATATAAGTAACCTGCTCTACAAAAAGACTTATTGCATCTAATCTGAAACATAAATGTTTACGGAGTCTTTTCATTCACTAAAAGCAGGTACTAGGTCATCCTATCATTAACACACATTAACTGATCATGACCACCAAAAGTGGTTATTTTTTAATGTGCTACAATATAAACAACATAATTTTTAATTTTAAACTTCGTGTGTCCTCTTCTGTGTTGGATCACTCAGAAATGGCCAAATGCAGGTCGCACCTCAGTGATTTTGGCTCAGAAAAATGGAAGCATCATCATTCCAAGGGACAGAATGAAGAGATAGTGTGCCTGTCAAACATAAGAATTATTTTTGGCAGTGAGTTTTCAGTTTGCCCTTTATTTATCAGTTTTACTGTGTTAATAATTTTTTTAAAAAGATGAAAATTTTCTACTGGACTGCAATATTGTACAATGTACACAAATACTAATTTTCTAATTTTTCAACATAACATTATTCTAATACCTCAAAAAACATGTTACATCTAGGCTGACTTGATCAGTGATACATAAACTGTCATGGTATAGAATAGTCGTATAGGATGTTAGAAATGTGGATATAGAGTATTTAGCACATTTTTCAGACTATGTAGAATATGAAAATATTTTGTTATGGTAGTCTTCAAAGATATTTTACTGTCACACAGAATGCTGTCGTGCTTTAAACTGGTATCACAGAGGCATTACCAGAAGAAGATAAATCATAATAAAAACTGCCCAGCAGACATGGTTGCAGAGCTATGTTTGTATCTTTTAAAATCCCTTAGGGGAAGTATTAACCTTGTATGACTACTCATATGACTTGGTCTTCTGACACCTTACAGACTTTTCCTTTTCTGAGTATAGTAACATTTGGGGGTTGGTGGATTGGTTTTCTTTTTTTTTCAGATTTTATTCAGACTAGAGTTAAGTTTCTTTTTAAATGAGGTAATTAGGTCACAGCGTGTTATGAAAGGATAGATGTAGATAAGAGAAAAGCCAGGAATAACTCCTCTGCCTCTCTTATGCAAAATTCTGTTCACAAGGGCTACAATTGAAATCAGTAGCATTATCTAAATTTGAGTTAAAGTGTCCAAAAAGGGATTTATAAACGAAATAAAGAATAAACAGCCCAGTTCTCATCCTTGAGGTTCAAAGCAAATTTTCCTGTTGCTTTGATGAGGATATTATTTCTTTGCTGCCATGTCTGATATATATTTGCTTATTTGAAAGCCAGAATAATTGATTAATAAGCTACACAGACTTTTATAACCTAATCAATGATACAAATTTAATTTTTGACCTAAACTCTGCATTGAGAAACATAATTATTTTCAGTTTAAGGCTCTAGAAGTCTTCTAAGACTTTGGAAGCTAGTGTTTAGGGTCTTTTACAGTTTTGGAGTTTTCTAGCCAATTAAAAAAACAAAACAAACAAACAAACAACCCCCACAAAACCAAAACCAAATAAAAATATTAAAGACTTGGACACAGAGATGCTTTTTAAACACTAAAGGCTGAATCCTCTGGACTCAAAAGGCTGCAATACCCCTAAATTGGAGGGGACCTGGGACAAGTTCTGAGGCTACATTGAATCAAAGCAGGAAATAGTTTCAGTAGCTGAGAGCTGCTAGGATTTGGGATTTCAGTTACAGACTTTTTCTTCCATTGGACGCACATCACCTGATGACAAGACTGACAAACACAATCAGAAGCACTTCTATAGGCTCTGAGGTATACAGAAAATTATGATTTTAAAAAAATTTTATATAAAATGAAAGCACTATTTGCCATTATATATCCTAAATAAAATAAGATAAAACTTTTATTCACCTTTGATGTGGTTTAAAAGTTATGAATATGATATTGGCTAGAAAGTAACAATTTTCAAATTCATGTTGGTTTTTTCTTATTTTTTCCTTCTTAGAATTACCTCAGAACTTAGGAAGTTGTTTCATGAACATGGATCAAACTGACATCATCCCCAAAAAGCAGACAAAATCCCCAAGCAATTGGAAGAGAGAAACAATAAATCAGACATGTAATGCTATTGTCTACTCCACAAAGTATAGTTCATTATATTTTAGGTTAAATATATTTTTAGAAGCCTTCAGGATTATCAGTTTGTCACTCTATAGTAATTGTCCTAACACAATATGGAGAAAAGGCAAAAGCAAGGCTCTGGAATCAAATTTAAGTCCTATTTTCAGAAAGCACTTATGATAGCTAACAGAAAATGCCTTGAAAAGCCATATGTAGACCCTTCTGAAAATTAGAAAATTATTTCAATCCGCCTAGGCAATGATTTAAATTTCCAGAGAACTATCTGGCCTAATCAAAAGCTATTGTTCCCCACCCCCTTCCCTATTCTATAGCTACACAGTAAAGAGTATGCTTCACAAAGCCCCTAGTGGCACTAATGATGTTATCACTCCTTTTTGCTGAGCTGTCATTTCTCCTAATTATCATTTATATTGGGTTCTGCTACTTTCTGATATTAATATTGCCACGTACTTTAATTGTTAGGCAACACTATACAGTGCTAATTCATAAGAGAATTTCATCCCCTTGACTTCCCTGAGGCCTTGAAATGTTGATGGATGTCTTTTAAGACGGTCCCTGCTTAATCTCATTACCAGGGGAAGAGTTAGCTGTCCATAAAACCTTTAATTTTATACACACAATGTCCATTGTTTGAGGGAAATGGATAATTGAGCACCTAATTAGTGAATACCTGCTTTCACATACAATTGCCCAATTTGCACGAACAGATGCTGACTTATAAATACAGCAAAACTGGTTGTGGTGACAAATCCCTTTCATAGGTGACTCCATTTGGTCTCTTAAGTATCAAGTTACTCTCCTTTTCCAGAGAAGATGTGGGAAGGGAATTGGCTGGTTTTGCTTGGGGTAGAGTTAAATATCTTCACAGTATCTAGTATTGGGCTATGTTGTGAATTTGTGTTGCAAGGTGTTGATAACTCAGGGATGTTTTGGTTACTGCTGAGCAGCAGTTGCAGAGAGTGAAGGTCTTTTCTGCTCCTCACCCAACCCCATCAGTGAATAGGCTGAGGGTGTACAAGACATTGGGAGGGGGCACAGCTGGGACAGCTGACCCCAACTGACCCAAGGGATATCCCACACCACATGGTATCATTCTCAGCATATAAAGCTGGGGGAAGAAGAAGGAAGCGGCGGATGCTCTGAGTGATGACATTTGTCTTGCCAAGTAAACCATTATGGGTGATGGAGATGGCTGAACACCTCCCTGCCTGGTCCTACACTTTTCTATTCCTCTTTACATTACCATCAGATTAGTAGTTTGCTAAAACACACAGAGGAAGGTGCCAGTTCAGATCTTTGCTTTCCCATCACCAGGGGTGCTGCACAGACAGGTCACTGACCCAGTAAGGTCATTGCTGTGGGACAGCCACTGATATGGGCATCAACAATATCTTACTCTTAAAAAAAAAAAAACAGAGAGAAAAATTAAACCTTCTACAATACATGTTTTTGCCTTTGTAATAGACAAGTTTAATTGTAATGAGAAAAAATCCTCATTTTTGAAGAACTTCTATGAGATGCTAGAGCTAAATTCTTCTACTTTAGGTTCTCCTAAGCCTGTTCAATAACTGGATTCCTTACATCATTATAATCATTTTATTACTTTCCCCTCCCAGAAGAAATGGGACACATCTGTTGTATTTTGGCATTTTAAAAGTATAATAAACGCAATATGCACATCTCTGAAACAAAGTGTTGTTTAAAGTAAATTTTGTTTGTGAAGAGAGGTGAGGGGACAGATGCTCTGTTAATTAGTGTGATTCCCATAGAGATTCCCATAATTTTAGGCAGCACTATGACCCACTCTTTTTACTAATACAAACCTAATCAATCTTAATTCTGTGTTCTACAGAGATTAATTTGCTGATTGTATTTGATTCATTTTTTAAAGACTAAGAAAAATAAGTCAGCTCATAACATTACATATTGAGGAACCATCTGAGTTTCTAGAACTATTTTTTTTGTGAAGCTTAATTCTACCTTTACTTTCTGATTTACAGAACTGCAAGTTCCTAAAGCAGTTTCCCAAATAGCTGTCCATCAATACTGCTCAAAATAACAGCTTGTAAAATAAAGGCATCTGAAGACATACCTTGATTTAGTACGATATAGTGTATTTGCTTAAAAAAATAATAAAATAACATCTGGAAACAAAGCACTAATTAATTTCTGAGTATAAAAGACTACTCTGTCTCTTAAAAAAGGGGATTATACTGTACTTAAGAAACAGCCTGTAGTGGGATATAAATAGTTGCTAGCGCCAAGCACAGTAGTTTTCACTGAAAAGTCACACCTTAGCCACAAACAAATGTATTCTTTATAAAGACAGCCTGTACTGCATCTGCTAAGAACCAGTAATGCAATTAGTAACTTTAATATATCAAAGATGCTGCTATTTATGCACTCCATTCATGTACATCTGTTAGCAAAAACCTTTTCATAGCTTAGCAACCAGTTTCAGTCACTTCATCCTCTGTTTTCTTTACCAGGCTTGGCCACTTAATTTTTGCAAAGAATTTTAAAAGTGTGCTTTAAGTCCTGGAGTCTTAATGATGATCACATAATGGACAGTATGCCAGTCCACCAACTTTCCTCTGCTCCAGCTCCTTTTCAGCTCAACCATTTTGCAATTACTACAGTTTACCTGACAAACAGCAAGTAGAAAGTTGTTGCTGATGTAAAGCTTTGGAGAGTTCATTAATTTACAAGAAAAAAGACGCACTGTTTTGATATAACATTTCAATGATCCAACTAATAAGCATGAAAATGTAATTTGCTAGGCCTGAGATTCTCACTGAGTGCCCTTGAAGTTTGCAGTTGTTTCCTATAATTGCCAATAAGACAGTTATTTGTTATTTCAGTGTTGTAGTTCTGATAATTCCATCCCACTCTGCTGCTTTAACCAGAGTTAAGGTTTTCTATTGATACATATCCACATAATTTACTTGTTAAAAAAGGAAAAAAATCCTGAAGATAAGCACTTTTCAAAAACCAGTTCAAAACTCCCCTGCTAAAACACTGAAATCTATACTTTAGTTACACTGCAAAGGACAGTGCTTGCCTCAAGATACAAAGTTGCTGGGAGATGGCTACTACATGGCTTAAATTACTTTTTGAAGTATTCCCATTCACTTTTCCTGTAAGGAAAAAAATAGCAGTTTTCTGAACACTCCTTCCCTGTTGTTTCCCACAGCATAGGGAGAATATGCCCTTATCTGCACTGTTATGAATGTTACATCATGCAATCTATTGCTCAGAAGACAGCCTATTTAGAAACCTTTAATCCCTGGGAAACAGGGAAAGTCATTATTTTATGGCTTTCTTGGTATCCTAACCCTGCTGAGAAGCAACATTCAAGTCATTTATAACCATGCCTTCAGTCCCTCTACGCCCCGTTCCTACTTTCCAAATCAAATCTGTATTAAAAACATTGCAGGCATGTGCTACTTTTACTGGTATTCCCACAATGGCTAATGCAGGTTCTCCTGAGACAGTAGTTGGAAACCAGAAAAAAAAAATCCTTTTTCTTGGATTACGTTACAGTAATCAACTTTGGCTATGCTAAATCATCTTTCCTTCCAGTGTCATCTGTTGACTTCAAGACCTCTGAGAGTAACATAACAGCAAAATTAAAATACGGTTTAAATAAACCAGAGGAAATTTATCCTCTCATGGTAACACTGTGATTAAAGTATGTAATTGAATTATAGAGGCTTAGATAGCATGAAATGAAAGCAGAAATACATCAAGAATCACTGTTTCATGCAGAAAAAAATCATAAAAGTGTGTAATGGTACACAAGGTAATATTTATCTGGGAAGAGATGACAGAGGACTTTATGAGACAGAGCTATAAGGCATGAAGGATATAAAGTGCAATAAAAAGAAGGATAAACTCAACACGGCTTATGAAGAATAGATATACAAATATTAACTCCCAAATAACTAAAACACCTATCATTTGTTCTTTCAAAAATAAAGTTTTTTATCTTATATATTATAAACTTCTATGATGACTCAAAAGAAAAATAAAACCCCCTGATATTTAAATTGCTTTTTAATATTAAAACTAAATGTCATTTCCTGTCTCCAAAGCTGAATTTATTGTCTGCACAATCTACTTCATCTTTCAGTTCATCTTTTCAGAACACATTAATGGTTTTAATAAAGTTCCAAAGGAAACACAGTAGATTTACTTTGCATTTCTTTAAAGCCACTCACCTATGCATAACTGATAGGACCTTCTCTTTGTTTAAATATCCATCTATAAAAGTATGCATAATTACCAAACAATACCAGAAGAAAGCACCATCTCCATCTGTGGGCTGTTGTATCTAACTGCATCTGCAAACCACTCCAAACCACTGAACTTTCTGTCAATATTCTGAGGGATAGGCTACCAATTAATAAAATAAGCCATAACATCTAAAACTGGTCAAGATGAAAACAGGTCAAATCTTGTTAACCGTGTTGCTTCCATATGTGTTGGTTTTCTGAGAATGACTGACTACAACACTATTCAAATGCATAGAGTATGTTTATAATAATTTGTAGCATTGAGGTCTGAGGTCAGTCTGCATAATATTTGAAAAATATTAAAAGTCCCTTTGATTTATGCCTAACAGTCTGTTTTTAAATCCTCAAAACAGAAAATTTCCCCCTTGTTACCACCTGCCTTTGATATCTTTAAAAGATGCATCATTTATTTTTTGTCCAGGTATTCAGCAATTATTTTTCCTTCTTGATGTTTTTCTTTTTTAACCATACGAAAAGTTGACTTGCGTTCATATTGTCTGTTCAAGACTAATTTTAGTTTTCTTGAATAATCTTCATAAACTGAAAAATTTTAACTATAGCTTTTAAAGGCATTTAATTGGAAGGTAGGTCATTACATACTGTACATGTCTAGACAGGAATGTAGCATTTGTTTATCCTTGAATGAGTCATGACCATTAGTTAGACTGCTGTTTACTGTGTAGGTAAGGAAAACAGAATAATTGAGTCTCAGAGAAATAAACTTCCATCTTTTTGAATCTCCAGTAAGAAGTAGTAATGGTGTCTCATTAAATTAACAGCTCATTCCTGCACTTACCTATATTAAATTATATATTCATTCATATTACCTACTCTGCAAAAGTGGTGTATTAAATTATCTCCATATTCATATTAAGCTGGATAATTTTATGGTTGTAATATTTCTATCTCTTAAGAGGTAGGATAAGCAAATCCCATGCTGCAGGCTGTGAAGGAATTGCCATGGGGTGTCCCTCCCACCTCTTCAATCAGCATTGCGTGGTGAGGTAGGGGCATCCTTCTGTCTGCACCTCATCCACCATTAGCCACAACAGGTGACAAGATCCATCATTTAGTAGCCTTGAAGCACTTAGGATGCAGCATCCATGGCTCCTGGAGGAACTGAAGGCTAGCAAAAAAAAAAAAAATTAAAAAGAAACAGTTTCTGTTTGCCGCCATGTAAAAGGAAACACTATGGACTGAACAAAACACATTCACTTTGTCTCTAATCTGGCACTAAATATGTATGAACTGTGATGAAGAAAAACAAATGGACATTCTAGTTATGCTCAGGCCACATTAGCAGCACATTGCATCTTTTCCAAACAAATTGGAATTATCATTTAAATGAGCTCAGTGAACAGTAAGCTAGAGGTTGGAAAGAACAAATGCAGTCCTAATACTCTCAGATTCGTGGTCATCCCACAGTCAAGAAATCCTGTGACTACTTCCTTTTCATAGCCTCTTGACCACAATAAGCCAGTACTTTCTAATTCCTCCGTTTTGTCCGTGTGCATGCAGGTCCTCACTGCCGCCGGGAAGTAGAGCATTGCTTACAATACATTTGCATTTGGATTGCACTGAAATGTCTCTCAAGATACTTTTGTCTTTTCATGCTTGTGTCAAAGCATCAGCATACTGTCTTGAGTTAATAAAGCATTATTTTTAATTTCTTCTGTTTCCTGGCTTTTTGGATTCCTAGTCAGACATTGTAGCTCCTTGGCGCTAAATATGGCTCTAGAAAAGATGTATAGGTAGAGACAAGGGCCTGCTGCCAAGGAAGCACTGGGTTGACTAGAAAAGGAATGAGAGTTTTCTGGAACTATGCAAACAGTTCATTGAGCAAAGGATATTGAGGCCCGGGAAATTTCTTCTCTGCAGCTCTCATAACACAGGATTTCTCTTGTTCAAGAGTGGTCTGGAAAGGCATAAAAACCAAAGTTGTCTTATTTTTAATAACCTACAAGCTGGAGAATTCCTCATTAAGCTCTGTGAAGGTCTTGCTTAGTTCTCAAGGTTACACAGCTCACTGATAGGTTTGATTTATGGCATCAGGAGTCAACCTGACATTACCCAGATAATTTGCATCACTAGAATTAGTTATTTTGCTAAGACCAATAATTAAAATTCCTTCTTTGTTTTGGGGCACTTGGTGACCTTTCCTTTTCTACAGACTGTCCCAAAACATGACATACGTGAGTTTGAACCCATCATTTGCTTCACTTCAAACCTGATGCCCCAGAAGTAGCCTAACTGTTTTGAAATTGCTGTGACTAATGACAGGGAATTGTAAAGAGATACAGCAACGACTGAAAGAATTCAAATTTTTTTATAGTAGAAACTCCAGTGTAGCCTTGGCAACAGTCCTGCTACATAACATCCAAGAAAAACCTTTTTCAGCATTTTCTAGCAGGAAGGTCTGCGATTTGCTGTACACTGGACTCAGTAATTCAATCTCACCAGACCCGTTTGTTCAGTTATTATTCATTATGATGAAGTAATGCACTCAAATGACTCCTGCCACATAATCACCCTATCCAGAACACTCTCCTGAAGAATAGGTTCTTACTCTAGCAGCTAGATCAAAACAGCAGCCTCCTGCCATTTGATAAAACACAGAACAGAGTGACTGCTCTGCAAATATACAAGAGTGTTATAACTCTACATGCTTGTCTGCAATATTTGCAGCAGCTCATTTGCAAAACATGTCCATAGTTGGAGTTAAATCTAGAAATGCTGATTATAATTCCATTATCTTTTTGTATATAACCATGAGAAAAAGGAAAGAAATAATCATAGATCAGCCAGAAAATCCTTAAAAGTAAGGAGGACAAAGTTCCCCACAAAAAAAATTTAATCATATTGTTAATATATTCATCACTGAGACCCATTTAACTTTTTTAATAATGTACATGTATTTTTGTGAATAAATTAATGTTTCTCTGCCTAGTGACTGCTGTTGGTTTCTAGGGGTCAGCAGCCCATTGGGGAAGAGGATCCTCTCAAATTTACATTCCCTGTAGTAGAGGGTTACCCTCTGGAGAAGTCGAGGGATGCTGCAGCCACAGCATTGAGGAAGAGAACCCTGACAGTGCTGAGCTGCTCCTCTACCCTTTCCAATTCTCCACTAGGGGAGCACGGAGAGCCACAAGCGAGGACAGCACCTCTTGTGCCCGCTCTGCTTCTGGCTTCCTATTTCCTTCCAGCTGAGGTCAGAAGTCCCGAGGCAGCTGACTGCCCCTTGGCTTCCTCTCCTCGCTCAGGGAAAGGAGAGTGCCCACTCCCTGCTGTGGGTGCCAACGTAGGAAGTCCCTTTGAAAGGAGTTCCCAGGAACTCCCTTCCTGTTGTAAGGAACTGGGTCATAGCTATATTATTAATTTCAATGCTCTTATGCTAACAGCTCAAAAATGCAATGAAATCATCTAGGCCATTGTATTTGTCCAAGCCAAAAAGAAAGGAGTGGCATAAATAGTGCCAAGAAATTAACATGTTCATATTCTTTTTTATTAATAACCTAAAATGTTATCATGAATGAAGGTAGAAGGATTATTAAAAAAATTATTAAATGTTGGCAGCATCCTTTAAAACAGTGTATCATCATGGGCTCTCCTGCTGGCAAGCAGAGCAGCAGAAACATCCCTTGGTGGATAGCTGGTTTATGGATTTGAAATAGGAAAACCTAAAGCAGAAAGCTTGTTACGGATCAAAAGGCCAGTGCAGAGGCTTTGATTATTTCATTTTGGATTTTGTGGCTTTTAGATGCTTATTTATAGGTGGTCCAAAGAGAATTTTTTTCCAAGGTAAGCAACCAGTAATGAATTAGTTTCCCACATGACACTTTTACAATACAATTGTCTTTCATAGCTGTTTCCTTTTCCTTTTGTTCACTTACAATCCATTGCAGATGAAACTATATGCCCATCTTCTGCAGTTTAAACCTTTGTTTGTGCACTAATGAATCTAACTAGGTGTCATAGCAGACTCTAATGAGCATCACTCACTTTCATTTAACTCTGCAGCTTGCCATTACACACTTTAGAAGATCTGTTGGTTTATTCATGGAAATCACTAGATATTCTTTTTCATTACATAGATACTAGTTTTCCCTGTTGTGTCTTTCATTATTAAGGGAACTATGAAATGTTAATACTGGCCTCAAAACCCAGGGCAAAAAAATGCCCCCAATCCTATTTGAAATGCGATCACTTGTATTGCAAATGATCTTACAGATCTGAGCACAAACAGCTTGAATTTTTCTTCATTTATTTATGAAAAGATGAGAGAACGAAAAAATCAAGAAGGTGGCTCTATGACCCACTTGTCAGATTTACCTTGTTAACTGAATTCCTTGTGGTTAATTTAAGCAGCAGGACTGCAATTACAAAAGCATCCATAAGCAACTATTAAGAACTGTCATATTCCCACCCACATTATTAGCTCAGATTTTAAACTCAGAAACGTTTACACTTCTCAGTTTAACTCTGAATCAAATTTGAGAACGTTTTGCCCAACCAACCTGTCCTTGTAATTGCTTGGCTCTGATAACAGGAACATTGCAAAGTAGCCCACAGCAATCATATTTTGGACAAAATGTTAAATAGCTTCTATTCTACTTGATATAAAACTTTTTTTCCCTAAATTTTATATTAAACAACTTATACTATCTATGCAGCTCCAGGTTTAGTAGTAATGTTCTGATCAAACATATAATTGGTATTTAAATAAATACTACTTCAGACAAAAACAACAACAAAAAAAGGCAAACAAACACAACTTTCCAGAGTCCACAGAACAGCTACTTTTACATACAAGTATCTATTTTCAGACTTTTAACTCACATCTGCACCTGACTTAGGGGGAGCAGCCTCTAAATTAAGATAAATGTAGTCATTATTTGTATTTAAATTTCATTATTCTGTCACTTCACACACTGAAGAGTATTCATTTAATTTATTTGACAGTCACATCATCCTTGTACATAATATACCACAGATATTGTATCCCAAAACATGTCCTAGAGCATTAATTCATTTCAACTTATTTATGCTACTTTCTAAATCCCTTCAATAAATGTTTGGCTAAACACTATTTGTGGTTTGTTATGGAGCTTTCATTCTACTACATAGCCATGCTCTGAGTACAAAAAGACTCTTAAAGCACAGGAAACATTTTGATTATTTTTTTCTGTAAGATTAGTAAATCTAAAGAGTAAAAATGGGGATTATCTTCAGTTCTAACAACTCTTAAAAAAAATATAACAAATTCTTTATTCCTCTGACTAGCAAGAGACAATGTCTCATTTCCTTTCCAACCATGTGGCCTTACTGGTGTAGACAACCACAATTATTCCTGAAACTTTTTCCCCTCCTGTGTTTGCCTGGGTCAATATGAACATAAAACATACTGAGTATCAGTGCCCTATAGAGAAATAATTGGAATAAATAACCTATGCCTTATGCTGACGGGAACATCACATAAGGACTCTACTGCAGTGATTGCTGAAGAAGGTGTAATTTATACAGCATCTGTTTATATACTGGATAATCATAGCTGTTAAGTAAGTTACCAGTTTCTCAAAGTGGGAATGAACAACATGAAAAGAAATGCTTGTTGAGGACTTCAGTTCACAATACTTTGGATATGAAGCACATGAATTCATCTTCATATCTATAAAACATTCAGAAATATTTTGTAAAATGTACTTCATGTTTATTTGTATGTGAACCACGAAACAACAGATAGGTGGAACTTTTTAGGAGGCATTCCCCAGAAAATTCACACTCCTTACAGGTTTAAAAAGAAATCAGCTGGTTTCTCAGGTGTGCTAAAGTTTGGAAAAGATAATAAGCAATATCCTCTCTCCAACTTGAGTTGGACATGATGTCCTTTCCTGATTTTTTTTTTTCACATCAATATCTGAACTAAGATTACCTTTCATTCAGACCAGAGTTTAGCTCTTAAAAGTTCTTCAGATTTCTTTTCATGCATAAGTAAAAATCATTTAGGTGAAAAAAACCTCACACCGTAAAAGCACCTGCTAACATGAGGTTTGACTGGCCTTTTGTCAATGCCAGGCATGAATATGTCTGGAAAGCTTCCCTTTACCATCTCCTTTCAGTTTTCTCTCCCTTTCTTAAGCCCAATTTCCATTCTGTTCAAAAATTGTTAACTAATAAACTTCATATATAATCAAAAACCCAATTTCAGCTCAGAATAAACAAAAAGAATAAATGTGTTACAGTCCAAGGAAAAATAGGAAGGAAAATACATTTCAGTGATAAAGCCTTGGTTATTTAAATAACATTGTGTAGTCAGTCTATGATAAGACTCTGAAGCCAAGCTATGACACATCCAAGGCTGAAGAAACTAAGAAATATCTCTCAGTGGGTTTTTTTTTGTTTGTCTATATCTTTTACTGAAAACTATTTGAAAATTAGAAGGCAACTTGGCAATTTCTGTACTTCCTTCTTGTTTGCCACCATAAAATAAGAACTTGTTTCTTTGATATAAAGCTGCTGAGTCAGAAGAATCCATTCCTTTTACTGAATTTTCCATCACCTCTATATAGCTTTCACTGTATTTTCTTCCCCTCATACCCCATAGTAGTAGTTACATCAATTAATTATTCCTTTTTCTGATGGTAAGCTTAGAAGTTCAGGCATTTTTCTCAATTATACCAAAAAAAATAATCTCAGAAAGTTGTTTTCATATTTGTTATGAAATTAAATTTGTTAGCAAAGCCACATGCCAACATGGTATTATAGTTTCCTGACAATTGTTCTCAGGGAAGTTTACCTTCACATAGAGTAGGAGAATGATCACATCTTTCTTGTGATCAGTTACAAAGCAAAACCAGAAGTATTATAAAGGAAACTAAAAAACAAATACTAAAAGCAATCCCAATGGTGTCACACTGCTGAAAAGCACAAATGGATGTGAAAAACTTTGGCAGCATAATTTCAAATGTTGAAGAAAGTTGTAAATGTTAAATCATTTTAATTATTCCAGGAATTTATTAATTTCTAATTTGCATTAGCATGCAAATATATAAAGTATTTTTCCCCCTAGAAATCTTTTTCACATGTTAACTACTAGCTTGCCCTTGGGCTTCTTTACCTTAGGAATGATTGGAGTTTTGCATTTTAGTTTAAATGCAGAATACCAAAATTAAAGTATCTTATCCATCTAATTGCACCAATTGTACCAATTTGGTACTCAAAGTTACAGATGGATAGGAAAAATGTTCCTTTTCTATACACAGAAAACATAGCATCTCACAAGAAAATACCATAGAAGTATTTTGAACAACAAAGAATTCTGAAAGTATTTAAGTAGACAATTGTTTAAAGTAGTTCCTACTTCCTTCCACCATGCTTTTCTCCCCACCATATTTGCCTCCTCATCTATGTTCTGTTACTCTATTTTCCTGCACTAGGAGACAAAAGATTAAGAGAGATCAATGCAGAACAGTGGAAATGCGCTCCTATTGGTTGTTCTATAACCACTCTTATTTTAAAGAGACACCATTTTCATATTGCCCCCAAATTGGGTGTAAAAATTTAATATAACTGCATAAGTGTCAAATTACTGTATGTCTACATTGTTACCACTAAAAGAAAGGACCCCTGCAGAGACAACCACACAAGAACCAACAAACCAGCTTTTGTCCTCACACACCTGCTTCCTTGTCACCCACCCTGCCACACAGAATCCATCAAAGGTCAGCAGCTGGCAATCCGTCAGCATTTAAAGGTAAAATAACAAATCTAGTAAGGGAAAGAGTGGGAGGGGAGAGATAAATCACCCACAGGCGAGGGTGATTTCACATCTGAGATCTAAGCCCTTTTCTGCAAGTGGTGGTATACCCCAGGGGGCTAACATCTGCTCATTTAGTAAGGCTGTTCTAATGAAACAGAATTTTCTAATTTAGCTGAATTATACTTTTAAATTGCTAGACAGTCTTGAAGGAAAAAAGTCACTTACTGGGTCTTCAGGAAGGAAAAGCCACACACATGCAAAAAATAACCTTGTAGTTCTAACATCATTTATACTTCGCCTCTGAGGAAGGTGGAAGATTGGTCTAACATAAAATAAGCTGAAAACCTCTTGCAGAAAAGTGAGGAATAAAGAAAAAAAAACCCTAATGAACAAACAAACAAAACCCTTACAAACCCAACCAAACAACAAAAACAAAACAAAACAAAACAAAACAAAACAAAAAAAACCACAAACAACAAAAAACCAAACCAAACCAACAACAACAACAACAAAAAAAAAACCAAAACAAAACAAAACAAAAAAAAACCAAACAAAGCCAAAACCATACTAACTCAGGTCAGGGGAGAACCACAGTGAATTAGACATTGAAAATATTGAAATACTCATTTAGTTCAATTATCTTTACTGTATGTTTCATGATAATGTATAATAAAGGAATAGTAGCTGTAGCATGACTTTTAAATGAATTTCAGTCTACAACAAACCAAAATATTAGCGTTTCAAATTTTCTGAAAGAGAAGTGAGCCCAATAAAAGATCAATCCCATTTCATTATTTTCAGTTCAGTTCAGACCAGGGGTAGACTCTAGTTAATATGAAGTGTTACTCATTGACCAATGTAAAATGTGTTGTTGGTCTCAGGCCAGGTCCTAACAGACAGATATGTACCACACGAAACCATCTGTAGTAATTGCTCCCCTGAGCCTCGATCTTGCAGATGTCAGCACAGTTTTCTGCACATGAGCAGCATTTCTGACTCAAAGACTTTCTGGTTCTGGTGTTGTGTTCATGGTAACATCTCACATTCTGGCAGATCAGTACATATGTAAGCATTTGCAGTGTCACAATACAGGCTGACAGCCTTTTGGCAGAATTTTCCGAAGTGGAAAGAAGATAAAAATTAAACTATCCATTCTACTATTTGTGTGGAACTTCTAATCCTTAATGGAGAAGCACTGATGAGTCTGCATCTTGCTGCATGTCAGTAGGCTGCCAGTGCACTGTCCCTGTTCTGTGGATAAAATGTGGAGGACATCTTTATGCTTTGAAACCAGATAATGTAAATTCTTATTTAAAAAAAAATGTATAAAACTATAATTTTATTATTAGAAAGGCTACATCAGAAAAAGTGAATTCCTCATTGCAAGTTTCAATGCTTCATCTCACCACACTGCTTGGCTTTCCTTTCCAAGACACGTGACAGAAACATTTACCACTTCATTAACTCATAGTGACTGTAATAATGATGCCTCTTATCAAAGTCAGATTGACCAATAAATGAAAACTCCACACATATGTATGAAAGATTAATGTGCATTATAGCAAGCCACAGGAACAAAAAGACCATTTTGTCACTATATCTGTATGTGTATGGACAGATAGAAGTCTATGTAAATAATCCTCAGGAGACTACAGATATTCCATTGCAACTGCTCGGGTTTTGTATTTAATAGAAAGTCAGCTAGACAATCATACCTATTATAACCTATTGGCAAATCAGCAATGGTTGTGCCTTATTAGTGCTAAAGAAAGAGTGTTACTACCAGAATTTGTATTTTGTTCTTTCCCTCTGCAGACAGACATCTCTTACTCAAATTACAGTGTAGCAAAGAAAAATGGAAGAATTATTTTAAAAAAGTTCTTCACCTCTTACACAGCTCTCAAAAAGGTATAAAGCTGTAATTTTTTCATGGATACATTTTTTACAAGTCATACATGTTTATGTTAAAACTTCATTCGATTACTTGCCATATTCTCTTCTCCTGCTACGGAGAGAAATCCGGCTTCTTGAAGACTATTCAGCAAAGTACAATAAATTTGTTTGCTTAAAATTTTAGCTCTGTTTTAAGAGTTCCTGAAAGAAGAACTTGCAAAATCATTGATGTTACATTGATTTGAATGTTTTAGTATGACTACCTCATCTAGAGTTCCCAGATACATTCTTTCATAGTTTCTGCCAATGACTCCTTGCTTTACATATATCTAAGCAGTATGTGATATAGCCATGCAAGTATATAAAAAGAAAAGATACAAACAAACCAACAACTAAAAAACTGTATGGGGTCAGCCTAAGGGTTCCTTGTCTATAACCTGTCCTTGTGGGCTGAAAAGGTAAACCATAGGGTGACAATTCCACAATACACCTACCTATTTTTTACCCTGCTTAGTTGCTTGTGACATATCTTCCAGCACCGCATTGTTCTTCTCTTCACACTTTGTAATTAATACATTAATGTGTTAAATGTCTTTTTAGCTGGTGAAACATTAATTATTTTAATTATTGACTCATTGTATCTATGATTTTGACCTTTGAATTTTCTTTACTTCTCAGATAGAACAACGTTACATTTTACATATTTAGAGTAAAATGACTAAAAATTCCAAGAATTAGTAACAACAAAAGCAAAGAAACCCAAAAATTTGCAGAGATAAACCGTGTAGCATGACTCATGCTGCAATGAAAAGAGATCATATGATGCACTTCTTTCCAAAATGCAAAAATAAATCTCACACCTTAATCATCTGATAATTTATGAATTAGTTTTGGGTGGAACTTGTGGTTTTCTTCTACCATGCTTTGTACATTTTCACAGCATTTTGCTGATTGTATCAGAAAATATGATTATCCCTTGAGAGGCAGACGCATGACACAAACCACCGACTGAAAAACCAAACAGTTTAGTTTAACTTCCCATTTTATTGAATTTAGAGAAATAACTTGTTATTTTGAGGACTCTGCTGTCTGGCGAATCTTGAACATCATTCCTGACCCTTAAACATGCTGTGCCTTGGAACCTGGCCAGTGGGGTCCTGTGGGAACCAGGCCCTCAGTGTCCCCAGCGGCCCGATAGGAACGAGGGTTTGGACACTCAGATGAAGCGTTTTATAGGGCAGGAGCAGAACTTGCTGGAACAAAGGGAGTAACCAAGGAGGAGCAAGGGCAGAGTATGCAAACTAGGACGATATAGGGAGAACAAGGGGCGGAGCATATGTATATAAGGAAGAAATGGCCATAGAAGGTTGGTATTGCAATGCAGCATCAACTGGCCAATAGAAACACAGGGTTCGAAGGGAAAGGGAAAATAAGGGAAAATGGGGGTACAATGAAAGGGAACAATACAATAACATAGTGCAATAACATAACAAAAAACCTAAAACACATTTTCTCAAAATCCAGATCCCAACAGGGTCCAGCATCCCACTAGAGAAGCACAAACCAGCGCAATTCCATAATGCCTCAAGAACACGTTGCACATTCTCAGACAAAATGTTTCAAATTCTCTGATATATCAAATATCTAACATGTCTGCTGAAACAAATGTTGGGTTTTTTTACCCTGTGATGGCAATACATTTAAAGAAAGTCCATAAAGTGCAATGAATATTGCAAGTAATAAAAATAGTAATAATAATAATTATATCAATAATTAGAATATCTTTATTGGAAGAAGTAATTTTAGAAAAACAGTGGGAGGACGATGCTAGCGAGATTTAAAATAGAACATTTGAAATTACTGAAAGAAGTCACCAAAAATTAGTGAATCTCTGGTTTCTCTGGAGTCTATCAGGGATTGGTCATTGGCTTGCATGGGGTCAGGAACTCGTTCACTTATAAAAACTTGAGAAATGCATAAAGCATCCATTCCATGAGACCTTTGGAATTTCAGAGGCCAGGTTTATATTCCTTCAAGCTGTTCTGGTTTTATGCCCTCAGGGACAGATGAGTTACAGTGATCTAAGATGGCATTTGCAAAGTCGAAGTGATTTATTCCAGGAAGAAACGTTTAGAGGTACAAAATTTCATAGCCTTAGTTTGAGTTACTGCTTCATCTAAATAAAACACCAAATAAAATCCACAGAAACAGGATAAAACCTAACCTGATATGAATAATTTTCTGTTTAACTAATGTAAAAAAGGCACCCATGTTTGTTTGGAGGTTCACACAAAGTGCAACCACTGTTCACATGCTTTCAATGTAAGCCCCTTTAGCAATGCAAACACCTTTACTGATTGTCATGATTAGTCTTGGCAGTGTGATACCTTGTCTCATCTCCTATCCTATCAACCAAAATAAAAAGATCTGAGGCAGCAACTGCCTGTGGAATTTATTTAATCTCTCTGTTCTCCCTCTCATCTGCTAAATTATTTTCTTCAGTAGAAGACTGACTTGCCAGCTAATAGCACAATCACAGTATAAATGAATATTTGATGTCAAGTATTAATTTGGGAGATCATTAATAGAAATTGCAAAGAGTAGTGAAACCAAGTACCTCCAGTCCTGGGAAATTACAAATAGTATTAGACAGAAATAGAACTTAAACAGTTAAGATACAATTCGTTCCATGCATGGGGTTCTCCTTGGAAACTATATCCATCCAAAGCTTTGGACATATTCTTTCCATATATAACTATGGTATACCTATTACAAGGAGAAACCAAAGAGAAAAAAATCAGTATGTTCTCATTTTTATGTTTATCTATTTTGTACACTACGCAGTACAGTGTGAAACTACCTCTATAAAATTTTGCTGATGGGCAACCACATTTTCTGTTTAAACATTTGACTAGCAACATCAATTCATTATTAACAAAATAATTTTTTATTTTATAAAGATAGGTCCTAAAAATCTTCATCAAGGGCTGGTCTCCTCTATTCTGATCATGCATCCTCAGTCATACAGACCTCAAAAAATGTATGTACAATATCTACAGGTTCTGAAGGAGACCATTTATAAGTAATAGAAATGGATATGTTACTTAACATTTTACTTCTAATTTATTTTTTATTATAATAAGGGTTCTGTAACAAACTGTAAACAACATTTCCATGCACTTACATTCAGGCTTAGATTTTTTCTGTCTAATCTAGTGAATTGTTCAAGAATTGCTGAGCAAGGGCTTTAATATCAGACCATTGTTTTTGTGTTTTCTGCAATCATGATATATGGCTATAATGGTGAAAGATAACCTATGTGTCTGATGCTTTTACACTCTCAGTTCAGAGATAAAACTATTAAGATTAAGAAACTTTTATAGGGCTTTAAATTATAAACAAATACAGAGCAAAAAATGGCACTAGTCTAGCAGGAAATCAGAATGAGGAGGCAAAGATATTTAGCAGGAAGATTTTAGCCTAAAAGACTGAATATTGACAGCTCCTGTCTCTCTTTCATTGCTCTTCTATTGCATTTAGGCAAAGTAAAAGCACTAAACAAAGTAATATCTGGGTTAGTATGAGTCAGAATCACATAGTTAAGAAAAAGGGAACTCTGAGATAGGCAGTGTAAGACTGGGGAGCAGGGTGTGAACATATGCTAGTTGTGCACACAGACCTGGAATACAGAACAACTTCATTTCTGTAGCAATATATCTGGGTTGCACTTAGGGAGTCCAAAGGCATGAGTAAAACCATCCTACTGATGATCCTGATGAATTCCATTGGAATTTACTAGATCAGGCACAGTACAATCTGAACCTGGCTACGCCATACACAGAGCACAACTTACAGACATGCTAGGACTTCTTGGGAGCCCCCTTTCTGAGGAAATCTATAAGTCCAGCTGGAAAACAGATCAGAGCTGGTTTTGCACCCAGCCAGTAAACCCACTGGAATCAAACACATCGGGAAGAGCACTGCAAAACTCCCTGATAATGCCTTGCCAGAACTGATGAATCCCAATAAATGAGGTATTAGGCATACCTGCAGTGCAAGCATTATATCTAACAGTTCATCTAAGTTTTTGCATACTCTAGGACATCATATACTTTTATTACTTCAGCTTATGAAAGCTCACTGTTAGCCATAACTATACGGAGACAAAAATATTCCATGCAGTTAGGCTGCATACAATACGTATCACTGATTAGTTATGCTCCTCATGGTACTAATCAAGGAACTGTTTTGATCTGTGATGAAACTGATCTGTGTTAAATTGACCTTTTTATAGTGATATTGAGTACTCACAACAATAGAAAAGGTATTTGGTAATGAAGAGCCAGAAAGAAAGAGGAAAGGGTTGTTTACTCCAAGAGCTCTTGTCCAGGCATTTAGACAGTTTTTGAAAAAAGAGTGTTTAAAAGTATTGCCCATCCCAATACACTTGGACATATTAAGCTTAGGCAAAGATACCAAAAAAAGGAAAGAGCAGAAGTGGTAGGTTACAAAACCTGATATTCCGTAGGGCGTTTCATGAACCAAAGGCACTGTGATTGGGACCGTGAACACATTTTTCATTTCTGGAGAATAACTTTGAGGACATTTCCCCACAGTGCAGAGCAACCTGTATGACAATTGCATATTGTGGAATTGACTGAACAAGTAAAATTCATCTTTTCAATGACAGGAATCAAAATGACAGTCTTTTAAACACCAGCAAGGCACTGTTTCTGTTTTGTCATTTTTCAATCCCATCCTCTAGGCGCATTCTAACAGATGAAAACAAAGACAGCAGCTATGTATCTAAACTCCCAGAAAACTAACAAACAAAAAAAGTAAAAAACTCAAGAAAGCAAAAAGACCTCAAGCCCCCCAAATAAACTCTTCCTCTATATACAGACAAGATGAATTTTCCCATTCTTCCCTAAAAATCTTCATCTCAAGGTGGCATGACCCTCAGTGTATCCCTTACCCTGGGAATTTGGCTCCTCAGACTCTTTAGAGGAGTGCCACTTTAGAGACAGTGTCACTGGTGACCATGAAGAGAGCCCTTGCAGATAGGCTGTGGGAGTGCCTCCAACCCACCAGCTGGCATGCCAGCCTGGCCTTGGCTGATCTGTACCCCCACAGCCCTGCTCAGCCATCTTGGGGCTGACCTTAGTTACTGTCTCTGTACTTCCTCCCATCTTTAACTTGAACAAATGAACAAAACCAGGGTTTGTAACAGTGGGAAAAAACCAAGGTTGAACATTAAAGGATTAAGTCAGTTGTCTCAAGTGATGGGAGATCGGTGCAGCCAAAAGGGTTGTCCTAGTACAGGGGCAGGTGAAGGGTGAGCACCCTAACCAATTCAGTGCTGTGAGCTGGATGTCAGTCTGGGGCAACAGAATTGGCAGTCGCCTACTAAGCTTGGAAAATTTACAACTCTGTGTTAAAAATATATTCTCAAAGATAGCATTGAAGATGGTTGAGTGATTCAGGTTTTATGCAATTAAGTGACTGGACTTTTTTTTCCATCAGGAAGATGAGATTTCTTGTACACTGACCATTGAATGAACAAGGAAAATCTGCTTCACATATCTTAAAAGCATAAGTGTAAAGAGCATTTCTAGTGTATGAATCAAAGCTCCCATCACATGTTTTAACTTAGCCATGATAATATCACAGAGATGGTACCTTGCTGTAACTATGCAATTGTCTAGAGAATTGTTTGAAACAGAAATATCTTGAAATTATCACATTACTATAGATAAATGGATGCTAAGTTAGTGCTTATCAGGAATAACAATTTATACAGGCAACGCAGATGCACCAGCAGATAATGAGTTCAGACAGTATTGATTCTCCATTTGCTCCGAAGAGGAAATAGTGCTGTACTTGACAACTCTCTATATTCACTGTCCACTTGCAGTATAAGATTACAAGTAGGGCTGAAATCAAGCCACAGGAAACCTAGTCATGCAACTGGTAATGGGTAAGACAGAAGGGGTTGTATCCTCTGTAAGGCTGAGGAAAACCATAGCTGTAAATTATTTTCAGTATTTTGAAGTGAAACTCTCTTGTGTTTTCATTCACTGTTTTTTCTGAACTTTCTGAGCTGTGAAGGCCATTACAATGAACCATAATGTTCCCTGAAGCATAGCTGTGGTACAGCTTCTGACAATAACTGACTAATATCTAGAGATTCTCAGGAGGCAAATACCATAATGTTCATTTTCTAAGAGTTTCAGTTGATATTTAGTTCATCTAAGTCCATTACCTAAGTAGCTTCTGTTTCAGTAGGTGCAGTCAATCTCTCCCAAGGAATGAATCCTAGTTCAATCAATAGGATCATTACATTTGCATCATTCTTCATTGTTAGCTTCATGCTGCTTGTAGTTGATAAAAGGTGAAATAACTGGTAGCAGCCAAACTGAGTAAATAAATCCAAAACAAATTTGAAATGGCAGCCACATGTACATTTAATTGACATATATTGATTTACAATTGCTACTAGCCTTTAAAATGTTGTCCAAAGCTATAGCCAGGCTACAAAGAAAATTCTTATCTTTACACGTTACACAGCTTCCTTTAATGGGGCTTTTTCTTACCCAAAAGCAAACATAATCAAATTTAAACAACTTACGGCTAGATAAAGAACAGACTGTTTATTTAGCCTTAAAAGCTTGAAAAAACAGATAAAGCTTGAAAAGGATAAAAGAAAAATAAATTCAACTTGTAACTTCAGTCTGAGGTATTAGTAACTAGAAGTCACAAAAATGCTGAGCTGGAAGAAGATTCCCAAGTTCTCACTGATACCACTGAGGGAATACTCGGACAGGGCACTGCATGAGGATTCCCCCTCTGTTGCAGTTGCCCTAACCCCAGGCGGCAGAAGTATTCTGCTATTACTTAGCCTGCACTTGTACAGGACAGGTGCAAAGTTAGTGAATGTAAAGGGGAGGGACACAACTGTTAAAAAGATATAAGCCTCTTTAGAGGGTTATAGACTCTTTATTATTAAAAGTTGCTGTCGGGACAGACACCACACTGGGATTTTACACAGAAAAAGCTTCATTTCATACAAACATTGTTAATTTATAGTCTCCCCTAGCCAGTGTGTTTCACCACTACATGTTAAGATTGGTTGCTCTATAGCTTCTGCAACTCAGGGTGACTCAGCAAACAGTCCAGGCTCTCTGTCTATCACAGCTGCCCCGAAGCTCCATCCTCCCTATCCACCTTCTCATCTTCATTGTTTACATTCCTTCACAACTTCACAGCTGCAACCACTCAAATTCAGGGCCCAAGCTGTCCACAGCTCAATTGCCTCCCACAAGTTATATTTAAAAAAAAGGCTGACTTGGTCTCACATCCTGCATGAATATCTCCAAGTTTACAAAACAAACTTCACATTGTGATCTGAATTTCCCCTTGATTACTTAACTTCTCTTGAAGTTAAACTCTGAATTTAAAAAGTAACTAGAATATCAGACAAATCCAAAAGAAAACTCGGACTTCATAATGTGCTTTATGTCCAGAGCCATGAAGGTCCCCTGAGCAGCACCTGCTGCAGCTCCAAGGGATGAGACAGACCCCAGTTGTTGGGGTTCTACACAAACTCCAAACTACTCTTATTGGGAGTTCAGCATTTGTCCTTTCTTGTAAGCCTTAGTGAGACCTAGAAATTCAAAAAAATAATATAAACCTAACAATAGGTGAGTAAACAGCACAGCTGGCACTCAGCTCAGTACTAACCTTTCACAAAATACTTCAGTAGTTGCTTTATTTTAAAAACATGATTGTAAATTAGTATTCTTCACTCTTCTGGGTAATAAGCTTCAATGAGATTGATACCATTCCAATGGGATCATAAAACATCTCATTTTCCTGACCTAGACTCTAGTGAGCCAAAAAATACTGCTTCTCTTCAGTAGATCAAAATGGAAAACAGCTGTCCTACTGCATGGAAGCAAGTCTTTTCCTGACACTGTGGTTGATTTTGATCCCTGTTTAAATATTCTTAAATGAAACAAACCATTTAGTGTATATTTATGTCTCTTTCTGTTGAAACTTATTTATTGATCTGTTTTGGGGAGTATTGGCACACTGATCCCTGATGCATGAGACAACTGATAACCAGAAGTGGAGTTAATGTCCAGATGGAGATTGGTGACAAATGGTGTCCCTCAAGGGTCTGTACTGGGACTCATACTGTTTGGTGCCTTCATCAATGCCACAGACAGTGGGACTGAGAGCACTCTCAGCAAGTTGGCAGATGACACAGAGCTGACTAGGGATGAAGGGACTGGGAGTAGCCCTGAAGAGAAAGACTTGGGAATACGGTGGATGAAAAAGTTGAACATGACTAGCAATGTGCACTCACAGCCCAGAAAGCCTCTATATCCTGGGCTGCACCAAAAGCAGTGTGGGCAGCAGGTCGAGGGAGGTGATTCTGCCCCTCTGCTCCACTCTGGTGAGAGCCCACCTGGAGTGCTCTGGCCAGCTCTGGGGCAGAATAGGAAGGTCATGGATTTGTTGGAGTGAGTCCAGAGGAGGGCCACTAAGTTGATCAGAAGCCTGCAGCACTTCTTCTGTGAAGATGGGCTTAGACAGTTGGGGTTGTTCAGTGTGTAGAAGAGAAGGCTCCAGGGGGCTTATAAGAAAGATGGGGACAAATTTTTAGTAGGACCTGTTGCGAAAGGACGAGGGGTAATGGTTTTAAACTAAATGAGAGTAGACCTAGACTAGATATAAGGAAAAAAAATTTAATCATGAGGGTGGCAAAACACTGGAGCAGGTTGTCCTGAGAGGTGCTGGATGTCCCATCCCCGGAAAAATTCAAGGTCAGGCTGGATGGGGCTCTGGGCAACCTCATGGAGCTGAAAATGTCCCTACTCACTGCTGGGGTGTTGGACTAAATGACCTTTAAAGGTCCCTTCCAAGCCAAACTATTCTCTGATTCTATGATTATAATTATGATTCTATGACATTTGGCTTCTTTGAAAGGCCTTCTGACTTTATGACAAAAAAAATCCTTTCAGTGTCTGGGAATTGGTTTCATGCATTATGGCAATTTCCCAGTTCAAGGAGGTTGAAACAGCCTTCCCCATATACTCAGGTTTCACTCTCCAACCTTGAGTGTGACTATTCTCAAAACACATTTAGATCACATATTGATGCCTGAAATAATGTATTTTCCTTTTCTTCTAAGCCTCATATTCCTCAGTACATTTTTAGTGACCATCAGTTACGTTACCTACAAACTCTGTTCCATCTTTTGCTTTATTGGAGGAAGGCAGCCCATTCTTGCCCAAACTCCCGTACGACCGCTACTACAGCAGTTAAAACCATTTTCTATATATGCTCATATATAGTAGTAGCATTAAACTTTTCTAAACCTTCAAAGTCACCTTCTGAATTTTTTAACGTACACAAAACACGTTTCTCACCATCAGGACAACCACTGATTTACAGTAAATTGATTTTAAACAGGTATATATTTGGTATAGTAACTCAGAGTGCAGCAACTTCAGATCTCCTCTCCCTAAAAAAAAACCCTGGTAAATTCTACCTTCATTTCAATTATCCTTTTCCTAGAAGATACAGGAAACAAAGGCTGTCTTTGTAGTTTAGTTGCACCTTCTTCTAGTGCAGTACTGAAAAATCCAGAAGCCTGCTAGGAAAGACATTGACTCTTTCTTCTTTATCCCCTTTTCCTTCCCCTTCCCCTCCCCTTCTTTGCTATTCCTCAGCAACAGAAACGTGGAAGTGGATATGAAATACAGGCATAAAATTTTTATTTCTATAGCCTTGAAAAGAAAGGGAAGGGGATAAAAAATACATACCAGATAGTTTAAAAGTTTAACTTCCCCCGAGTCAAAACTCAAGTAATTTTCCACTTCATTTTAGTATTTTTTCTGTGTGACACTATTCACACGCTGATGATTTTCACATTTGATGTCAGAGTGTATTGTATGTTTGAGAGATTACAGCTAGCTCATTCTGTCTGACCCTGTGCTGCTTAACTCTTGAGCCATATATAAGCTTTGAGGTGTCAGCTGTCACAAATCAAGTGTCAAAAGTGTACATTTGGGAATAAAAATGAAGACAGAAAAACAACTTTTCAGTCTGATCATATTGATGGCAAAAGCTATGTCATTCCCAGAGATCCACAAAGTGTACTTGAAATAAGACACTAAATCAATGTGCTTCTGTAAAATATATGAATAGGGCTCCTGTAAACACACTTACTGTTTCAGACAGACATTTCTGAGTTCTCTGCTGCACTTGCACATTAACTTCAGTTATACCTAGAAAGTTTTCAAGTCCTGGGGCATATGTATGTTATAAAATCATATCACCATCTCTGAGAATGTGCTAAGAAGCAAGGCTATAAATTACTGACATACTGATTCTCCATATAGACAACCACATCTGCAATTGCCAGCACACACCTCTTATGTTTGTACACAGCATAGACACGGTGTAGATACACAGACATAAGGCCATGGAAGTGGCTAGTAAGGTAAGCTAAGTCTGGTGGGCTATAGGACCCCAGACCTTTTTCCTGGTTGGTGTAGATGCTGCGGCTGTGGCCATTCCCAGGTCCAGACGGCAGTTCAGCTAGCCAGGTAGCCCAGCTGTGCACACACACAGCTGGCAGCACAAAGCGACCCAGGCAGAGGGCAGTGCCTTCTCTGGCATCTGCACACGCACAGTTTGCACCAAAAGGACTCACATAAACATGAACAATTCTGGTGGCCTGATCATGCCTTACTTGCCAGCTAACCTAGCTCAAAGCTTGCTAGGACGCACACCCATGAGGCTCTCTGGCAGCTGGCCCAGGTGTATGGTCCCTCCAGTAGCTGACTATCAGAGCCTCAGCCCCTCCACTGTCAAGCTCACAGTCCTCTTACCCAACTCAACAGCTACTCCAGCTGTGCTGTTGGCAGACACACACGCAAATGGGTCCCTCTGGCAGCTGATCCATTGCTCCAGTCACTGTCTCCTTGACCTACTGGCCCCTTTGGCCCGTGGCCTCAGCATACATGAGTCAGCACCCTGACTGCTCATCCCAGCCACCAGCTGGTCTGTTGTGAAGCTCACTATTGATCAGACATATCCACATGCGAAAATAGTTGAGAAGAACAGTTTATCTGGATGATAAGCTACACTGAGGTAATCAAGACCAAGACGTAGCCAGAAACCATACAATCTAGCAGCTTGTTTCACTTCTGACTAAAGTGTTTTATTCTCCTCTCCTTTTTTTTCACTCATTCCTCTCTGGTCCTTCACCATCTCTTCCCTGCATTTACCCCCTTTCCTAAATGTGACATAATAAATTTTATTAATTCCCACAATCCCCCCCAAAAGGCCTTAATAAGTTTTACAGAACCTCCCAAGTCTCTTCAAATGTTCCATTAGAAGTTTGCACCTCCCCACAAGATCTACGATAGTCTTGTTTCTTGCTTTCTTATCAGAGACAAAATTCTGGTCTCTTCAAGACCATGTTTCAAAGCTTCCTTGAGCAGCCCATCAATCAGTGCCCTGAGGACCTTTGTATTTCTTACTGTCTCACTATCTCCTCTTCCTTAAAGTTTGCTGAATCAGTGTTTAATACTTCTCTTGCTCTTGTCCTTGTCTTTTAAAGTGACTAGCTGTTAACCAGATATACTTGCACACCAGATATCCTTATATTCTACCTACCCTTATGCTGACAGTGTGTCCTCCCCGAAGAACATTATTCTTCTCACAGAACATGAAATGAAATGAAATAAAATGAAATCAAATCAAATCAAATCAGCAGTCTAGAAAAATATAAGCCAACCTTTTCCATATGTTTAATTCAAATTGAGAGATAGAATCTTCTTGCTCTTCACACTCACTCACAGAAATGTCCAAACACTGTACTTTGCACATAAACATTCTCAGAAAGACAGATTTTAATGACTGTGTTACATCAGTGAAATCTTCATGTTTCCAAAACAAGCTGTGAACTCCTCAATTAATAAAATCTGTCCTTCAGGCATTTCTTTTTTCCTCATTATTCAAGCAAGCAAAGCAGTAATTTTATATGCTTTTAAATGTGTTCATCTGCAATTTTTATTTTCTTATGATCTAATTTAGGTTAATCCATGTCGTCCACTCTGTTCTTTGCCTTACGCACGAGCATAAATGTTGTTGTGCACTTTCCTTTGAATGTTCAGGCTACCTGTATTACAACTCTGGTTTTAATTTCAAACATGTTAGCTATCAATTGAATCAGATATAATCTCATAATTAGTCAAAGGGGCATTTTTACCACTGTTAAAAGCATCTTCACACTTCATACAAATGTTATACAGCTGTTTCTCCATCAACAGCTGGTGTCAAATTATTTCTGGTTATTTTAGATTTTTTCCCAGTTATAGTGACACTATTTAGATATGCATACTCAGGGGAAACTGGGTGTTAAAAGATTATAGGAATGCACGCAACATACATGCATCTAGAAATGGAAGTGCTCAGTTAGGTCTACTTATTCTTAATGATCACTGCTTTATCTGAAACACCAATCCTTTAACTGCAGATATATTACTGGATTCCTAACTGAGACAACACATAAGGTCAACCAAAGCTCTGTGAGGATAACAGCTGTAAGATAAAATGGAAATTTTCTAATTTATTTAGCAAAAAATGCATATTATTTCTGGTATCTACCACTCAAAGAAGGGAAGGAAAATCTAGAGGTTAATTTTGAAATCTAAAGCCATAGCAACAAAGAAGGAATCTATTATGAATTAATAACAAACTCTATAAAGAATCAGAGATCTGTGAGCACCATGTATATATTGAAATGTGCATGATTCATTAAAAAAAAAAAAGAAAAAAGTTAGTTTAATCTTCAAGCAACTTAAGCCTATATTCTTCAAATCTCTACAGTGCCATTCAACAACAAAAGTTCTCTCCTGTACTACAGAACAGAAAGTACAAGGATAATTTTATATGGCATTATCCTGTTTAAAGATGGCATTGTTCTTTGTTGGAATGGAATTTTCTGCTACCTTTAAAAATAATTATGTTGAGTATTACAGGAATGAATATATTGTGATTGTGTACTGACTAAAAATACTACTCTCTAGGAACATACTCTTTGGAAAAAGTTCATCCAGACTATATTTCATTTGCATGGCCAGGTTTTGGTAGCAGGGGCTACAGGAGGGGCTTCTGTGAGAAGCTGCCAGAATCTTTCCCCACATCCAGCAGAGCCAATGCCAGCTGGGTCCAGGACGACCTGCTGCTGGCCAAAGCCAAGCCCATCAGGAATTATGGTAATGCCTCTGTGATAACATATTTAAGAAGGAAAAAAGAAAAGTTATTTTGCAGATGTAATTGCAGCCAGAGAAGTGAGAATATGTGAGAGGAACAACTCTGCAGACACCAAGGTCAGTGAAGAAGGAGGCAGGGGAGGTGTTCCAGGTACCAGAGCTGAGATTCCCCTGCAGCTCCTGGTGAAGACCATGGTGAGTCAGGCTGTTCTCCTGCAGCCTATGGAGGTCCACAGGGGTGTAGAGATCCACCTACAGCATGTGGAGGAGATCCACACAGGATCAGGTGGATGCCTGAAAGGAGGCCGTGAACCCGTGAGAAGCCTGTGCTGGAGCAGGCTCCTGGCAGGGACCTACAGATCCATAGACAGGGAAGCCCACACTGGACTAGGTTTCCTGGTAGGACTTGTGACCCTGTGGGGGTCCAACGCTGGAGCATGTTGTGCCTGAAGGGCTGCACCCTGTGGAAAAGGGACCCACCTTGGAGCAGTTTGTGGAGAACTGTTGCCATGGGATGGGCTCATACTGGAAAAGTTCATGGAGGATTTCCCATGTGAGGCAGCCTGTGATGGAGCAGGGGAAGGACTCTTCTCCCTGAGCAGTGGCAGGAACAACATGACTGACCATAACCCCCACTCCCCATCTCCCTGCATCACTGGGGGGGTGGAGGAAGTAGAGCTTGAGAAGAAGGGAGGGGTGGGTAAAAGGTGGTTTTGAAATTTATTTTTACTTCTCATTATCTTGCTCTCATTTTGTTAGTAATACATTCAGTTAACATCCCCAAGTTGAGTCTGCTTTGACTGTGATAGCATTTGGTGAGTGATCTCTCCTGGTCCTTATCCCAACTCACGAACCCTTCTCTATATTTTCACTCCCCTGTCCACTTGTGGAGGGGAGTGATAGAGCAGCTTTGGTGGGCACCTGGTATTCAGCCAGGGTCAACCCACCACAAAGGTCAAACTACCTTTGCAATAAGAGAGTAGGCAATAATAGCTTGATTAAATTCTCAATAAAATATTTCAATGCATTTGTCATGACAGTAATGAAAAATATTTTAATAGGATCCTGTCTTGAAGAAGTGCAAAAGTGGACAAAAAATCAGACATAGCAAATTATACTTATTAAGATAATCATAATGCAATTATATGATCATCTTTTCCATGACGAATTATTTTGATGATGATGATAAGTAAAATATTAATTTCTAATTCCATCTCTTCTATATGTATTCCACTAGAATACTGCAGAATATATTACACAAACAGAAACATGAACATTGTGCCTTGGAAGCACTTTTGCACAGCAAATATGACAACTAAAAATTATTATTAAAGTATTTTTCTGAAAAACTAAAATATATTTTAAAGTATAACCTTTAGCCGAACAGTTATTTAGATCAGATTAACTTATTTTCGTTTGCCTTCACAACCTATGATGCTGTTTTTAGTAACAAAAAGATTTCCTAATATAAAACATACAAGAGATGGATAAAAAAGAGCTTTTGTTTATTAAATGAACCATTAAAGCTAAAGACTCAGCTGAGCAGGCAAGACTGAAAAATTACCATTGCCATTATCCGAAAGTCCCTGTTAAAAGGTAAGGGAATTCAGGATATTCCATTTCTAAGACACTTACCAATTTTCTTACCTTACAAAGCTTCTTACTCTGGTCTAGTCAGTAATAAGTAAAAATTATAAGCTTTTAAAAGCTAAACCTCTAGAAACATAAGTACCCTCTGTGAACAGATTGCTTCTATCTATTTTCCAAGAAATAAAGCTCACATCTTCCAGCACCTTCACCTGGCAAACCTTCAGGAGAGGCTGAGTGTGGCTAGACATGACCACAATGATGAGACCATTACATTGTTAGTGTTTTGAATAGTACTCCCAAAAAACATATGTATTTCAAGTTGGTTAGCTGACAGCCTAACACATTATTTTAAAGGTTGGTCAAACTGTCTGTCATTTTGCTACAGTAAGTGGGTTATCAAAGATGTCTTCACATATGCTACTGGAGAATATGATATTTACTGTTGCAATACATACAAATAAAAACATTTAAGCTACAATGCCAGGAACAAGCTTTAGGTTGTATGTGAAAAAACTTCCTCAATGTTATCTGTTCACACTGTTGCTCCTGATGCTGCACTTTTCATTATCTCTTATTTATCTGTTATGGATACCATTTCTTGTATTTTAATAGTGGCTTAAGAAAGTATTTTATGCATCTGTAAGATTGGTAAATCAATCATAAATCAATCTCTTTATATAAATAATGGAATAAACTGTGCAGAAGGTTGCACAGACTGATTCCTGAGCCTTAAATCAGCTGGAAGAGTCCTAAATGAAAGATAGAGAACTTAATACCAGATTTCTTCCAAGGTGTTTTAGAAGAATATGGGAACTTTTTAAGGTTCAAGTGGATTTTCTTAGTGCTGATCAAGTTAAATAAAAATAAATCAATGGCAAAACCAATTTATTTATTGCATTGTGAAATACTAATTCTTAATGTTAGCGAAGTCAGCGAGAGACAGTCATCATCACTCACACAACTTTCCAAAGGCAGGAAACTAGATCTTCTCAGAGGCTTATGTAAGTCATACATACATCATTACTGTCCCCCAAACATGTGTTAAAACCACATTCTTTTTAGAAGTTAAATATCTTTGAATGTTTAAAGGCTAAATATTCCATTGGTTGTTCAAGTCTCCCCTTGAGGAGCTATACAAGTTAAAAAGCCTCTCAATAATAGGTTTAACTCTGCATAGAGCCCATTTGATTAAAGCTAGTCAAGCCATGCATTAGAAATAATAAAGCTAGAATATCCTTGCTTGTACTTTCCTCCATCAGAAGTTGCAGCATAGGTCATGTGTAAATGAGATGAGTCTAAGATCAAGGGTCTGCTCTTAATAGTATTATTCTGTGTCCATATGCATAGCCAAAGGTGGCCACATCTGCCGCCGCCAACTGCCACTCCTCCAAGGTAAAGGCAAATGGTTCTGCATGCAATTTGTAAAACCCTTGTTCTGAAAGAAGCTATTTAAAAGCATTAAAAGTATAATCACCAGGTCATTCCCCCAGTTGATCCAAAGATTTATTATTCTCTATCTAGATCTGTGGATTGTTTTTTGGTTTTCCCTCATCCATATTCAGCTCGTTTTCTTTTCAAAAAGAAAGTTGAGAATATGTAAAAAGGAGAAATAGGGGCCATTTTCCCCCAGAAGGTATTAGAAGCACTTATTGCAGTCAGACACAGTTCTTACATGGCATCAGAATTGCGGAGGAATGGACAAAAATCATGTTCTTACAGAATATAATCATCCCATTAATTTGTCAGCTAATGCAGAATTTAAGGTTTGTGCACACGTGATGAACAAAGAGAAACTATGATGTATACACTGCAGAAGACCATAGAGCATTGCAAGAATGACAGCTACCTGTAACTGTGCAATCTATCAGAAACACATCAGTTACAAAAGACTATTTATGTTTTATTTATGCAAAATAACTCAATGTACAATCCCTACCATCAGAAAATACAGAGCAATGAAAGCATCTGTGACAAATTACATTCAAGTATTAAATGTGTCTAAAAATTTTTACCATAGAATACCATTAAAATCAGCAATTCTCAAATACAGATAATACTTCATAGGGGGGAAAACTAGAACTTTTAAAAGTTCAAGTTAAGACAGCAGAACTTTTTTTTAATATAAGCTTGGGGTTTTTTCTTCATTTTGGCCTGACTTTAGCTACCCTTCAATAATGAAACTTGGCATATTTTGCAATCTTGCAACTAAACCACTGTTGAAACCACTGTTATAGCTCAGTCTAGCGCATCCTTTGACTAGGATGACTGGCAAAAAACCAAGACTGCTGTAATTTTATTGAATCAAGGGTAAAATTGCTAAAAATTAGGGTTCTTATTTTTATCTAGTTAACCTGTATCTCTTTTCCGAAGTTTCTCAGTAAGAAAACCATGCTATAGGGAACCAACATTTTCTTTTGGGTGTCCTCATGAACTAGTGAAAAATTTAGAAAAAACGTGATCTTGACAACATGGCAGTATATCTATTCCCTGGGCTACTTAAGGCAGAGGAGGAATGTAATCCACACAGACAATTGTAATAGTTCTGCAAAACCTGCTTTTCCTTATATATAAAACCCCCAGTGTAGCAATGATGAACCTAAAGTAACTAGAAGAATTCTTAGGTGTCTTCTCTACCACCAGCAACAGGTATATGGCCACAATCCCCCATACTGCTACTTCATACTCTAGATTAGACAGGGATTATAGTTTTCACATTCTTTTTGTTTGGTTTTGTTGTTTTTGTTGTTGTTGTTTGTTTGATTGTTTTTCTGGACTTGGAGATTGCTTGCAGATCAAAATGGGTTCTGTATCCAGCTCAGTATTCAGATAGTATGCCATCCAATTTAAGCCTAGTAGGCTATATAAAAACAAGGTTTATGCAATCTCTCTGTCTGTACAAAGTTCCAATAACCTTGAGGGCATTATCCAGCTTCAGTCGAGTTTGAGAGATAATATCATTTACACAAATTTCATAAAAAGGTAACATAAAAAGATAACCAGGAAGGAGACAGAAGGAACTGAACATTTAGGAGTCGAAACATAATAACTTCCTATCCAGTCAGCAAATATCTACAAATTTCCCCATCTGAACATGGCAGCCTTCATGTTGCTGTCAAAATGCTCTGCAGGAGAAGATGCTAGGTATATGTAGTCATAATAGAAAATGTTATAATTCGGGTAAATAATACCCAACCAAGAGGAAAATCCATAGAAAACCAGGCTTCATTACCTTCAGTATTCACAGAATTAGTAGCTTATATTTCTAAAGGATGAAATAAATGTGAACAGCCTGAAGTTTCTTTAGATAACCAATGTTAGTAGATTGTAATTCATCTTAGGGAAAAATTAGAAGTAAATGTAATTCTTCACTAGTACTTCTAGGATCTATGTCTCTTACAGGTGCTCACAGGACCTTGGAGGCTGCATACTGGCACAATCTGCTGCTATAACAATTGCCAGCTCCAGCCCTTTCAAGGCTCTGATTCCCTTATCATACCCCAGCCAAAAAACTCAACTTGAAAGCAGGTTCATCACTTGGATTTCTTTACTGATGTACTATCGGAAGTACAAACTGCACCTGTTAAGTGATCTATGAGAACTAAGAGCTCATATTACTTGCAGCTGTCCCATAACTCCATCCAAAGGTGATGATTTCAGCTTCTCTCCTTATGCCATCTGGGTATTTCTGTTTACTAGTATTACGTACCACCCCTCTAACATGTATTTCTGAACTGATTAATTTCTGTGTCTCTGTTTAAACATGCAATCCTCACTAGACATAACCAGTAATATTGGATATTGTACATTCTGTACTTCGTTACTGCAAAATACCCTTTCACAATCACAGGAACCCTGTCGTGATTATCCCAACCTCAGTAGCTCATTTCAGTAACACGTTTAAGCACCTCATCACATATTTAAGCACTTCTAATGTGCTTCTAATTTGTACCTCTTGTTACCACATATTTCTTTTTTTTCAAGACTGCACAGTTGGTGTGGCACTTTATCCTTATATTATTTTTTATTCTCAGTTTCCATTGAATTATTTATTTATACCAAATAAATTATATTTAAGATGACCTTGAGGATATGTGGATGAGCTTGAGGGTAAGACAGATCCTTCCAACATTTTGATTTCTATTTCTACAATGCTATCTTTAACCTGTACTTTCAAAGTGAAAATAACACAAAGCAAACAGATAGCCAGAGATATGTTCCCTTTCATCATGACAGCTATAAAGAGATAAAGACCACAAACCATACTGCTTGTGTCAAAGCTACAGAAAGGCTATGGCAAGTAGTGAGAAGTCTTTAATATAAAACACCTCTATTGATTACAGTAACAGAGAACTATCTCTAAAGCCCTCACTGATTTCAGCTGTTGCTTCTATCATGGGCAAGGGAAACACTGTCTCAGGTAACCTTGTAATATTGTTACCTGAATGATGCCTTACATAGTTTGAGGGCTGGAAGTATTAGATGAAAACTGCTGCAGTTTAAGGTACAAAATCCTGATTTGATAAAAATCTCCCTGCTAATTACAATTTACTAGCAATATTTCTCTTGAATAAATTTGTATTGACAGAATTTAATTGCCAGAATTCAGTGTGACCTCCCAAAGCTATTCTAAAAACCTTTTTCTTAGACCTTTTTTGGCACATCCCCCATTGTGTGATGATTCAGGTCAATCTGACTGGCTGCCACTATTATTTAAAACAACGTAAAAAGCAAAGACAGCATTACTTTCTGTTTGGACACACTATGACTGTGTTTTACATTTTGCTTTGTGCTTCCTGGATCAATATAAAGTTGAGCCAGACCCAAAAGCCAATAGCCAGTGAAACTAAGTCAGGCCTGAGCCTACCAAATTTGGGACTTGCTGATACTTTAAGGTAAGATATAAACTCTATATAGGCACTAAGCATGCCAGGCATCTGTTCAAGGTATCTTGCACACACCATTTTGCAGTTAAGGACTCACAAAATACCACAGTATTTTTGATCTTGCTGTACAGAGAGCTTTATATGGGCACCTCAGGAACCTTGAACAATGATAGTTCACAGACTCGGTGAACATCTACCAGAGGGATGTGGGACTTGCCAGCTTTTTCTAGTAACAGAGGGAAACAATGAGCTGGCATTGGCCTAGATAAAGATACCTGCAGATTTCTTTTCTCTAAGCACATTTTTGGATGGGAGAAAGTTATTTTCTGTACTGATCATATCCTGGTCCCACAGCCAGGTGCTGGGCACACTGCTGGCAAGGCTGTACTGTGGGTGGTGCAACAGCTGCACCTGCTCTGCATGGCTGCTGGAGGCAGCCTGTCTCCTCCCAGCCTCTGGAGCAGCCTGGCACCCTGCCCCAGCCTCGTGATCACCCCAAGTTGTCTTAAGAACCTCTCTTCCTCATTCTCTCCCTTGAACCCTGTCCCTACCCTTGCCCTTGCAGTTTAATACATGGTGTGAATCACAGGATTACCCCCAGCCTGATTCATTCCTGCAGCTGGGTCGAGGTTCCCAAACCAGGCAGAGCTCCTTCCTCGTCCTCCTCCTGGTCCTCCCGAGCTGTGTCCCCTCTGCACAGCTCTTATCCCTTTGGTGCCCCTGCATCCCCGCAGAGGAGCCATCTCCCATGTTGTCACAGAGAGTGGGCAGAGGTTTTCATGGACCAGAGGCAGGACTATGAAGACTAACTATCACGAGTTATTCACTTCCAACATACTTCATTTTGCTCTGGCAAATTGTTTGGATAACATTTCATGCCCTGGATAAATATCTGCTGTACAAGCAACCTTGTATAATATGATGCAAGTTATAAAACCAATCTGCAGCAGTTTCTGACACTTTTTTTTTTTCTGACCTTACGTCGCTTTTCCTCCCTCGAGCATTTCCCTTGCCCCGGAGCACAGCGGGACGAGGTACTTCCACCAGAGCTACCAAACGGGGCACAGCAAATAGCCATGGTGCCTCACAAAGTACCAAGAAGTTTCAGAGAGAAGGAGGGGGCGCACACCGCTGCGGGCAGCGCAGCGAACGAGCAAGAGGACGAGACGACATAGTCCTAAGATGCACCAGAGGAGGTTTAGCTTGCACATGAGCAAGAATTTCTTCACAGAAAGGGTGATTAGACATTGGAATGGGCTGCCCAGGAAGGTGGTGGAGTGACTGTCCCCGGACATGAGTGCCCTGAGTGCCATGGTTCAGTTGACATAGTGGTGTTTGGTCATGGGTTGGACCCAATGATCTCCAGAGGTCTTTTCGAACTTAACTGACTCTGACTCTGAACCACAGCTGACAGGGAAACCCTGGGAGAAATCCCGCTCCATCTCCCTCCGCCGCGGAGCAGGGCTGCCCCATTAGCCCATTCCCCTTTCCCTTGATTCCATGCCCGCGTGCGGGATCATCCTCCACTCCGCCCAGTGAGGGTAGTTTATGTGCCGTTCCCGAGCCTCCCGCCAGCTGGAAGCCTGGCACGGCCCGGCCTGCCAGGAGAACAGCAGAGAACCCCATACCCCCGGCTCCCCCTGGAGCCAAGGGACGCTCCACCCGCAGCCAGGCGGGACAGACAGGGCGGGATGTGCCGGGCCCGGCGCCGCCCCCGCCGCCCCGCGGCTGCGCACACTCCCGATCCGGGGCTCAGCGCCGGCTGCAGCGTCGCTTCGGGAGCCTCCGCTCCTGCGTGCCCGGCCCGGCAGCGGAGCCCGCGCCGCAGGTGGGGAGGGACGGGGCCGAAAGGGAAGGGAAGGGCTCTCCCGGCGCGGGGCCAGGGCCGCGGGGCGCTGGCGGAGCTGCGCCGGGCGGGGGTCGCCGCGGCCTCCCGTGGGCCTCGGCGGGGCCTGGGCAGGCCCGCGGCGGGGCGGGGGGTGCCTGGCCCGGCCCGGCTTGGCCTGACCTGACCTGACCCTGTCCCGGAGCGGCTCCTGTGCCGAGATCCCCCGGGGAGGGCGGGCGCCGGAGGCAACCCGGCAGCGACCGAGCTCGGCGGGCCCTGTCCCAGCCTGCCGGCCGGGACTTCGCCATGTTTGCGAGAGCAGCTGGCGCTGACGGGCGAGAAAACCCCCAAATGCCGGGATTCTTGACTCCCGTGTTTTTGGCAGCGCCAGCCTTAACTGGGCAAGCAGTGCTCGAGAGGTGGGGTTGTCAGGGGGTCACGAAAGGCACCGCTGGTCGTGCCCACCTATGCTGGGCAGGTCTGTGGCTGCCAGGTCGCTGCCTTACCCTGCTGCGTGCTCTACTCTGGAGGAGCTTGTGATGTTCATGATTAAGGCACAGCTCATGGGGCAGGAGATGGTCGCGATTCGAAATCTTTTGATGTATTGAAAAAGAAGTAGGTTTGTAATCTCAAGTTTATGTATTTGCATATAAAGGATAAAAACGCCACCCTAACCTGCTGGAGAAGTATAACAACTTCTCCAGTTGTATAACGTTTCACTTAGTTTATAAACAAAAAGTGTCCTCCCCTCCACCTCCCCGAGTCTTGCATGTAGCACAGGATGTGGTGGTTCTGTGTGTCTGCGACACTGTTTGGGTTTTGTCTATATACTATAGTCTCGCAGTGCTGTAGCAATCTGAAGGGTGCAGTCTTAAACAAAGCCACTTATCAAAACATTTTTAATTTACCAAACTGTTTTTAACAGAGTGTGAATTTAAGGAAACTCCAAGCAGACTGAAGTGTAACATCAGTTACAAGGGAGAGACTGGATCAAAGTCCAGCTATTAAGGAAGTTGGGTTTCTGGTTTTGGTGACAGTATAGAGGCTGTCACATACGAAGATGTTATATTCTCAGAGTTACTACTCTTCAGCATATAAGTGCTGGATAAAAGACCATGTTCTTGATTATTAGTAAGCTGTAATATGGTTTAGGCTTGGTTGGGGGGGAAAGTATGTTGGAGGATCAAATTTTGTTTGCAAATGGTTCTCTGTTTTCTTATTTGTGAACTGAGACATGTCCCAAGTCTCTGGCACCAGTAAATTCTAACTATTGAAGCTCAGGTAGAGTTGGCATTGAAGGATGCATATGCATCAGTATTTTAATTCAAATAAAGGGTGTGCTCTTGAAAGGAATTCCTGGTTACCCTTGCCTGCTGCACTTTGATTCATGTCACAGTGTGATCAGGGCGTGCATGAACTCTTCCTTTTGGAAGAAGCTAAAACTAGAAGATGCAGTCCAGTTGCCAGTGGGTGTTGTCAGTCTAGACAATGGAATGAACACACAAAAACAGATGCAGTGTGGATTTTGGATGCTCAGTGACTATTTCTTTTAAAGAGTTGCTGCTTGGTCTGTGTTAAGTTGTTAATGTAGACATAGCCTGGGCCTAGTGTCAGCAGAGCATCTAAATTGGGTGTAGTTGTAGCACCACAGCACCAGGGATTGATCCATAAGCTTTCAGGCCTGTAGCTGTGACAGCTATTGCCTAAACTGCAAGACTCAAGTTTCATAGCAGGAAGGCTGTGGGTCAGCTGCAAGGAGAACAGTAAACAAAAACCCCTTGTGGAATAATTGTCAGCAGCCTTTTCAGGATTTTTTTTTTTCAACAGCCTGATAGTTTTAATTTTCAGTTCAACAATTTCTATTATTGAATGGCTCTCAAACTTAGAATGTTTTAAAAAGTAGCAGCACAAGGGTTAGTACTTTGCCTTCTTGTGAGGGTTTAATGACCTTGATGGAAAAAAAAAATCCTGCATGTTTGCTGGAGCAGTAACTGGGACTTGTTGGCATTTGTTGACTTACTTTCCCGCTCCCACGTTCACCTATCCTTCGTGGCAATATAATGAATTAATGTTGTGTTTGTGTTACCATCAACATATTTGAGATTTGTTCTGTCTTGAGTGGTTGGCTTAAAATATTCTGACTTGTTTTGCTCTCTTAATCTTACTCTTAGGACTTCCTTTCAGTGAACCAGCATGATAATTGCTAGATGCTGCTTTAAAAATGCCACTTAATGGGAAAAAAAATGGAGTTTTGCATGTTCTCTTTAAATCATGCTGTTCCCCCAGACAGTGATGAATTGAGTGACTGGTGTACCTATGTGTTAAGTAACTAAAATGGCTTATGGGGATAAGCTGATTGCCACTGCTGTACAGATTTATTTTTTTTTTTACCTTTGAGTTTGCTTTCCACCTGTTGCAAATTGGGAAGGTTTCTGTTTGCCTCAGTTTATTACAGACTTTAGATCCAACTGTTCTGTATTTCAAAGTGTTTCAGTGTTATGGCTACAATAATGAGAAAAAAGTTAAAATTTGTGTAGGTAACAAAAACGCTTTTGTGAGTAATGCTTTTTTTTTTAAATAAGTCTTTATAAATGCTACTTGGCAGCAACTATGTTAAACTCACTCCCATTTTTAACTTGACTTTCTTGTGAATTAGTCCTCTTTTGAGTTAAAAGGACTCATCAATTTAAACACCTGGATATCTATATTTCTAACTTGGAAACTAGTAGCTGGTTCCATGTTATCAAAACAAGTCCAACCTAAAAAACTTGTTAGAATTGGGTCTGTAGTATGTGTAGAATTAACTAAAAATTGCAAACTTGCTTTCTAGAGCCCAATCTTGATTTTATTTTTTCTTTTATACAAAGGTTGATGTGTTCTGTTAAAGTCTGTACAGTAACAATCCTTTGAAAAGCCCTGCTAGACTGTTGCAACTTTTGCCAGCGATTGTACCCTTCCAACTTTAAAGCCTCTCATAGATCCCCTTTCAACCTGTGCATATTGGAGGATCTGAACAAAGCTCCCAGTTAGTTCAGGTTCTTTACAGCTTGACAGGGCTGTGGTGCTTTGCAGGTCTTAAGGGATCTGAACAAAGGAGACCTGGAGTCATGTCAGACTGTGACCATAGACTAACTGTTACACGGTGCAGGGGAATTAAATACAAGCCATGTTTGAATCATTGTCCCTGAAAACTTTCTTCTGACTTCTATTTTAGACATGGGAAAATCACTTTCTCACCTGCCTATGCATACATGCAAGGAAGATGGCTATGATGGAAGCTCAGTGTCTGATAACGTGAGGAATGGTTTAGTTCACTCGGAAGTGCACAATGAGGACAGCAGATGTGGAGATGTGTCACAGTTTCCCTATGTGGAATTTACAGGAAGAGACAGTGTCACCTGCCCAACTTGCCAGGGAACGGGAAGAATTCCACGAGGTAAGTTGTCTTTGTTGTTCTTTTAATTTCTTTTTTAACTTATAAGTTTGCTTCATAACCATGTGCAGTTATAAGTGTAATAATTCATAACAAATAGAGCCCTTCTACTCAAGTTTTTTCATCTTTTTGGCTTTTTAGGACTAAGTATTTTGTTACAATTACACTACATAAATGGAAAAAATTGGGTCGGTTTTGGCTGTTCAGTGTTGGGTTTTCACTTGTCTGTACAATGCTACTGTTTCTTTCTTCTCAGCTTTAGAGTTGAAAATATATAGGATCTTTGGCTGCCAAGGGAAAGAATAGGCTGCCTAGCATTAGTCTTCATACCTAACTGGGTTTTTTTTCACTTTGCCCTCATATTTTGTTTTTCCTTTTGATATGGAGCTGTTTTGTTACATTTCTCTCCTGCATGATAAGCCACCTAAATAGCTATCTAGGAAGCAATCTGTGAAAGGAGAATGCAGAATATCTGAAAGTGGGCAGAAGGAGAGAGTGACAAACACAGCAGGCCAAGGGACAGTCTTCTGCTTCAGCTGCAAGATCTTCCTTTTGATGGGGGGGGGAGAACTGATGAGATTTAGTGTGTGGATCTGCTTTTGCCAGACCTCTTATCCAAAACAGATTATTGGGTGTAAAAGCTCTTGGAACTGATTTTGACCAACATCTCAGGAAAACTGAGTGATGTCTATGCTGTGTCCTTCTACATGTGCCTCAGTGAGATTAGGTTATGATATAGTTCAAAAATACTTGTGCCTCACATATGTATAAGTGGCAGGGGGCACAGTTAAACAGTTGTAAATATAAGAGATTTGTGTTTTAGCTGTTAAACTTCATACTATGATTGGAGTGAATTCAGCAAATTTGAAGTGTGGAAAAGCTATGAAACTAAAAATTATATTAACCAAAAGACTATAGAGAAGGAAGTTTGTTCTGTTAGCTTGCTAACTTGAAATACTAGATAATATCAATAGCAAGTTTAACTCAAAACCGTGCTAGCTAAAATGCAGAAATAATGGGATTCCTGTGTTCTGAAGCTTATTTCTTGACTGTGGGATCTGTAGATGTAATACTTAAATGTGAGTTAATTATTTTTTGAAGTAATTATTTTGCAGTAACTATTAAAACATGCATGTTGTCCATGCATTCTAATGAAATAATGTGATTAAAGCTAGAATTTTAAATGAGCTGTTAGAACTAAGAGCATTGTCTTTTTAATTATTCCTTAGTACTTTAGAGAAAAAGAAAATAATGTTTGGAGTTTTTTTGAGGGAATAGGGTATAAGTTAAGTGTTCACAGAATGACTACATGACTCATAAGTCTATAACACATGATTATGGCTAAACTATAATAAATATGTGAAATTATGCTTTGTAACTTGGAAAGCTTTAACTTTTTCAGTATGATATGGTATGAAAGCAGGACTGTGCTGTTGTGTTCAAAGGTTGAAGATGCTTAATTGAAGCAGAGATGAAAATTTGTTTTAAACTGGTAGAAGTTTTTTAGAAGGTTGATGTTTTACATGTTAGTACCTTCTTGGTTAGCATGCTTTGCCTAGCTTAGTGATTCAGCATGGAATTACTTCCAAGTGCTTAATTAGCTAAGTGATGATTTGGTCAAATTCTGCATTTGGCTTAAAAAGTGCAAATATGACTTGGCCTTGAGGCCTCTGTTCTCATACAGGCAAATCTCAGTGCCACAGCAAAGAGCAAAAGCTATATAGGCAGGTGTGGTCCATGTGTTTTCAACAACTCATCTGTGCCTGTGTTCTTTACTTCTGCTGCTAAGATATTCCCCTTTTAAGCATGCTGTCTAGTGACATAACTTGTTGTTTGGAGGAATTCCAGTAGATACTTACTTTTACTTACAGGGTGCTGCAGCCCAGCAGCACCGTGATAAATGGTTTTATGTACCAGTGAATGCAGTGTGTGTATAACTTGTGTTGCCAAGGCCATCCATATTGTTACATGGTAGTTGCAGCTTGGGTTTGTTGTTCGTTAGGGTTTTTTTTAAACAAACCTGACTTCTGCTTTTCAGAACAGTACATGAAGAATGCCTTCTGTATCAGTTCTTACTGCCCAAGCTTCTACATGTTTTGTCCTATGACTTTATATGGTCTGACACAGAGAGCTCAAAGCTGTTCTATCTCTGTTTTCCTCCAGGAAGTGGTGCCAGAGGCAAGCTGCCTCCCATGCATGCGTGCAGCACAGAGGTGGAATTTATTGGTGTTTTGGTCTTTGCAGACTTGGTGTTTTTTCCTCTCAGTGTTGTGTAATCCATGCTCTATTTTAGAAAATGACAGAAGCTGCAGTAGTATTTGACTTGATTATCTAGAATTTAAATGTTTATCATTAGTGTTTATTCTTTGGTGCCATTAAGTCACAATGGGCACTCAGGTAAAACTGCAACAATACTTATTCTTTGCTTAAATTCTTAAAGGGTGTTTTTGTTTTCAGGGCAGGAAAATCAGCTGGTAGCATTAATTCCATACAGTGATCAGAGACTGAGGCCAAGAAGAACGTAAGTTAATGGTTACTTGTCATACATGGATCTACAGTTAATTATTCTCTTCTAGTTAAAATTCAAGAATTTAAAGGAGATAGTGATAAGAAGAATCAAGCTGAGATCACTGGAATGTTCTCTTGCATTCTGTACTGAAAGAACCTTTATCGTGAGTTATGTCAGTCTTAACCTCTAACTTCAGGAGAGTTATTTATTAACAGGTGTGCATACTTCCATCACAGTATGTCTTAGCTAAGTACAAAGCTAAGTAATAGTGTATGACCTATTCATATAGATACTTATCTGTGTGTTTACAGTAATGATGCAAGTATTTATCAATCTCTGTGGTATCTTAATTGACCTAAGCAGATACATCTTCACTGTTAAAGTCTGAGTCAAGTGATTGCTTCTTTGAGCCACTACTACTAAATAAGTCACCTGATTTTTGCAAGTAGTAAAGTCAACAAATTCATCATTCTGATACAGTATATTTATTTTTTTCCTAGGATCTACTTAAAGGTTTCATTACAATGCTCAGGGCTTCTTGCTCTGACACATTTGGGGTTTTGTTTTTTAGTTTTGTTTTTGTTTCTTTGTTTGTTTTGTTTTCTCTAATGTTTGGATAATGTTTGATGTTTCTGTAGTAAACAGAAATGATCACCAGGAAAAAAAAATACAGTAACTTCACGTAATATATTCTGATCATACACCTGATGTAACATTAGTACAAATTTGAAATGTATTACTGTAGTGTTCTAATTTTGACAAAATTGGAGCTACAGTAGAGTCTTTTATTTGTGGGTGGGGTTTTTTATTATCTCACCCACACACACCCCCACCCACCCACACCCACACCCACACAATTAGGTTAATTGTGGATTTCCTGCTCCTTATCTGGAGTCTAACACTTTCCCTGAAAGTTGGGATTCTCTGTCATAAGAGCTTTATTTTGCTTTCTGGGTGTGTTGTGCAAGAGTCCTGCTGAATGACAGAAGTTGTGCTATAAATGAATGTTAAGAGGAAGTGCTTTTGTTTCAAAACACAAAAATATTTATCTCTTCCATTTTTCTCTATAAGTTACAAGTGTTGGAATAACTGTGTTTTGAAATGTGATTTCTGATGTATAAACAAGAGTAACAGCTGTTTTGATACATAGATGTGAAGTGCAGCATAGCTATTTTTTTCCCTTTTAGAAGCTATTGGAAGCTAGAAATAGACTGAATTACTTGTATTGACTAGTCCTGCTACTTATCACTTACAGAAAGTAGCATGCCACTGTTGTTTAACGTGCTTTTGACTCTGAAATGTGCTCTTTTTTTCTCCAGAAAGCTCTACGTGACTGCTTCTGTAACTGTATGCTTACTGCTTTCTGGGTTGGCTGTATTTTTCTTGTTTCCTCGCTCAATTGACGTTCAGTACGTTGGTGTGAAGTCAGTGTATGTCACTTACGAACAGGGTAGACGTATAATATATCTAAATATTACGGTAAGTCTGACTGTCTCTTTGGATATTTGTACTGAATAATGCATCAAGGGATAGTGATAGTTTAATATACATAGAAGTTCTGGTCTAGCTGACAAGCTTAGTCAGTGCCTTAAGAAATAGAAGCAGCTAAAATGACCAGTTGGAAAAGTTTAACTGTATCTGCTGTGGCTCGTTCCTGTATCTACAGCTAATAGAACTGGAATTACAAGCTAACACTGGGACTTTTTTTTTTATGGGAACAGTGATTTTGGAGTTTTCTGCATTATTTTTGGAATATAAGTGAAAGGTAATGTGTCTATGTAGGAATGCTATTTGATACTACCCTTGTATTATGCATTTGTCAAATTGGAGCTGAGGAAAAATGATTTCTTATCCACCTTATAACTTAGAGGAGTTCTTTCCTCATGGTTCTTGACTTCTTGGTAATGCACTCAATACAGGGTTGCCTAAAGACTTTAGGTAGAGTTCTTCATTTTAAATAAAGCAAAACTACCTTGGGAGAAAAGGGTCCTCTGATAGCTAAATTTCCTGGAAGGAATAATTGAGGATAGGAAGGAATTCGGTGTTTGCAGTGGAGGGTTGTCGCCAGGGAAGTTGTGAAGAAGTTTGTGCTGCTCGATATATTCACTGAACAAATCCTGAGAAAGGAGTTAAGTGATGGTCCATTACATCACTCCTCCCCACAATCATAGCAAGCAAGAAAATTTACTTGCATCATTTCAGGTGTTACTGTCTCATACACAAGTTTCAAAATGCTTCCTCTGTGTATCTCGTGAAGATACACAGAATGGACTGGCTGTTAATGTTTTGTGTTTGTTTTTTTTCAGAACACACTAAATATAACGAATAACAACTATTACTCTGTTGAAGTGGCAAATATCACAGCCCAAGTTCAGTTTTCAAAAACAGTTATTGGCAAAGCACGTTTAAACAACATCACCAACATTGGTCCTCTGGATATGAAACAGGTAAGTAGTATAGGCTTTCAAAGTTGAATACATGTTAATCTGCATATATAGATCTACTCATTTGTGTTTTCATTACTTTCTTTTTTAGATTGATTATATGGTGCCCACGGTCATACAAGATGAAATGAGCTACATGTTGTAAGTATATTCACCTCTAAATATCACATGGGTCTAATTAAAAATTGCAATGGTGTTAAAAGCAACTTTTTCCAAAGTTAGCATAAATCTGCTTGCAGAGATGTTGTTGCATTTTCTTAAAGTTTAGTAGTACTGAAGAATAGTTCAACCACAGTTGTTTCAATAATTTCATATAGTGACTTCCTGTACCTGGCACTTAGCCCTTTAAATTGTTTCTCTCCAAATGATTTAGGCCTTGGCAATAGCTGCTTTGGGGGGTGAAGGTGCAGGTGGGTTCCCCTAACAGGTTCTCTAGTAAGTTTCCTACAACTTTCTCTGCAGTAGAAGAAAGTTTGTATTTAATACTATACAAATTAAAGACTAATTTGCATTTCTTTGCTTCAGACCATGTGTATACAATAGTAAGCAGTATTTACAGCCTGCCCTTTGTGTGGTTTTATTCATAGCTTCTGAAAGTTCATTTGTCCAACAGACTGTTAGCTCATTGTGTCTTGGTAAAAAAGATAAATGTTAGTTCTCTTACACTGAAATGCAGACTGAAAAGAAAGAGTTAACTATTGAGACTTCAGGTCCATGTGCAGTTCCAGTGGATGACAGCCCCTTCTAGTTCTGCAGTGTTGGAATAAATTGAAATAGGTATGAAATAGCAAGAGGGGCACAAATTCTAAATAAATGGAAAGTGTTGAACTTCTGTCACCTTTTAAAACCATGTAAGGTAGCTTAATGTAAACACTGAATCCTGTGAATCTGCTCACTCTTTGGATGTATGAGGAATAAATAAACTTCATAACCTTCATAGAAGTCATGCTAATACCTACCTAGTTGTGCTTCTGGTGCAATAATACATTGAAACTTTCATGGTCAGTACTGTGGCCTCAACTTCAGTAATGCTGTTGAGAGTCTGTTCCCAACATTAGCTGCAACTTTCCCCTGCAAGCTGATGGCTAGCCTTAGAAAAACCTGCATGGCTTTGGATGTGTAAAAAGATATAGACAGGCAGAAGCTGTCTGTAGTCTGAACTGACTGGCTTCCAGACTCCTCTGCTTGACATTTGGAGCCTTGGCAACAGTGGTGTGGAACAATGATGCACTCACTGGTCCAGCTTGGAGATATGTTGTGCAGTAGAAACAGTGAAGCTGTAATGCATCAGTGCCAGCAGGCTGTAAGGTGAACTTGCCCTCCTTCAGGACTGTTTGTGAATGTTGCTAGAAGAGCAGACTAATAGGTCATTTGTACATGTGAGAGAATATTTGTTGCTTCAGCACAGGGACACTAAGCATGGACTATACTTAGTGAAGAGACCCATGACTCTAGAAGTTTGTGTCAGTTAAGTTCTTGTACAGGCTGTTAGAGCAAGGTCCTAGTGAGTAGCACTCACTAACTTTGCTGTCATGTGTTTGAAATGTACTAAAAAGAACATGAACCACATACAAAATTATAGCTGTTCATTTTCTCCATATTTTCTGTATGTTACACAGTTGTTATTAGTTGACTACCCTGAGCTATTGACAGTTATTGTTGATGGGTTTCTACTCCTTCACTGTGTTGTGAGTCTGGAAACCTGGGTTTGCTGTATGGAGCAACCCTGGAGACAGCAAGTGAGCTTCCTTTGTTTGAATACCTAGCTAAGATAGCTTCAGCTTGTCTTATTGGGGTTTTGTATTTGTTTCTGTGTTTGGGTTTTTTCTCCACATAAAAATACGAAGGCCCTGGGCTTATCTTTCTAATACAGATAGTGTTGTGGGTTATAGCATTGGGGGATTTTACAGTGGATCACATTTCAGTGTTTCCCCAGCTAGTTAATTTAGGTCTTGCTTTAGTCCTAGCTCCCAGGTTTGGATCCCAGAGAGTGTGTGTCCTGTAAAGTCAACTTAGGTTGAATACCAGAGATTCTCAATGACATGAAGTGTCTGCATTCAACCAACCTGCATGATGAAATCAACATCATACAGGGCATTTCCACATTTATTTTAGAGAGCTGGCTCAATGTGTAGTTCACCTTCAATGTAGTTTCCTAGCTACAGTTTTGTGCTGTGTAGTGTTTGTTGGTATTTTTTTTATTTGGTTGGTTTGTGGTTTGTTTTTTAAAGCAGATTAATTTTCATCTAATCTTGACTTAAAAAAACCCCAGCATGTTGGTGTTGCCCCTCTCTGCTTGTCAACCAGTATGTACTATTGTATGTGAGCTGGCTTTATATTGTGTTACAGGTTTTCTATATTTAGGATTAGAAAAGTACATTAACTGAGGGTATCTGGCATTACGCTCTAACTAAATTCTGATTTAAGCCTAGCAGGGAAAACAAAATCAAAATGTTTGACATTGGTACAGATATAAAACAGCTTTTAATACCAAGCTGTTTGATTTGTATTTTCTTACAATTTGGATCACCTTTGTTCATTCACTGTTTAATACTATATTGTATGTTTGTTGGTGCAAGGGGAAAGAATGACCACGGCGTTGACCACTGAAATGTTGTGGTGGCTGCCATGCAATCTTACTGCACTGATCACATGGTTTTCATTCTAGAGCTGATAGTTTGATGCCCAAGAGCAAATGATTTAAGAAGTGGGGGTTAAAAATATGCACTTACATGGTGCTTTGTATAACTGGTACGTAGGCGCGTGTCAGAAAACATCACTCTGAAAAGGTTTTCTTGCAAGAGAACAATAACCTTGACTCTAGAATCTCTGTATGTTGGTTAAAGGTTACTTTGCATAATGTAGAGGTGGATGAGTGCAAAAAATAAAAGGGACTTTCCTAAGTTGTTGGTACGTGTTGAGCAAGAATAGCAGTACCTTCAGGATGTTTGAGGGGGGTTTTAATGCTGACTTTACCTGAAAAAATGCTAAAATTGGCATAACATTGATCTTTTCTTGTAAAGTTTCTATATATAGAATTCCACGTGAAGTGGAGTTGCAGCAAATTATTTCTGTATCCCTTCATACTGAAAATCTTTGTCAGTGGCAAAGTGATATCAACAGGCTTTAATGTAGTGGGTTAGGTTAACTTTTTTAGCTTCTGAAAGATGGAGTGAACAGTTTCTTAGGACAGTTCTGTTGGCAGGCATTATATGTAAGCAAACACACGTTTAGATTTGTCCTGTGAAAGCAAGACTGTATATATAAAACAGATCTAGGTGACCATACAGTAACTGCTGGTGACTTAGAGCAAGTGATTTTATTGCCATTGCTACCAACTCTGTAGTCTCTGTCAGAATTTCCAGTTGAAACCACAAGTCTTGCTTTTTAGATAATTACCTTGAAAGGTTTGATGCAAATCCAATAATTGTTTTTCTTTTTTTGCAGTGACTTCTGTACTTTACCATCTATCAAAGTACATAACATAGTGGTGATGATGCAGTAAGTATGGCAAACTTTCTATTTGTTGGAAAAAATTTTAGAAGCTGTGTAATTGTTATCAAAATATTACTTAGAAATATTTAATCCTGGAGTCTTTGCATCATAGATAAAATGAAATCAACGTGCTTTCTAGTTCTTGAAACTGAACCAGGCCTTTTGACAGGTTCTGGTGGTGTAAAGACACTCAAATAAACAGAACTGTTGTTACTGTATCTGCTCTGCAGTTGGGCTGTACCTGTGGAGCTACTAATGTCTCAAAGACTTTAAAATGACTTTGTGTATCAGCCACTGTTCAGAACTTGCTGAGAACTTTGTCATCTTGAAGGAGTTACAGGCTTTAGTACTCTGTCAGAGATTGCTTTTTGTGACGTTGCATAAATTTCAGCATGGTGGGTTGTAGGGGTCTGTGTTTAGGCTAGACATACGATGACTTGTCTAATCATTTGCTTTCTCATCACTAAAAAAGATATTATGAGCAAACCTCAGCTTTAGCATCTTCAGAAAAACAAGTGTGTACTCAGGGAACCAGATGTCTTGTATGGAGAAAATCTATAGTGGTAAATTACTAATGTTTTTAAATTTATTTATAACATGTTTTGTTCCAAAACTTTCTCCTTAAAAACCCTAGTAGTATAACAGCACATTTATAGAATAGGAAACTCAAAATCTCTTCTGTTTTGTCTTTTTAAGAGTGACAGTGACAACCTCGTACTTTGGCCACTCTGAGCAAACATCCCAGGAGAGATACCAGTATGTGGACTGTGGAGGAAACACGACCTATCAGCTGGGCCAGTCAGAATATTTAAATGTACTTCAACCTCCACAGTAGAAGCACCTGCTGGTTGGTCTGGAATGACTGCTGTTGGTGCTTGCAGAGATCCTTTGGATAGGACTGGTACTACATGAGGGGGAGAGTACGTGCAATGTACAGCATAGCAAACATGGTGACCTGTTCGCTTTAGATACAAGGAGGGAAGAGGTGCAAAATGTATATAGGCACACTTGTTAAGTGTTGTGTTTTTCCCTTCTGTTTGCTTTCTGTTACTGTAAGCACCTCTGTCAAGTTGTGTGGTGGGAGGGAGAGGGGGAATATTGGATTCTTGAACAGAACTGGGACCTTTCCTTACAGTGTGGTACATCATCTTAGAGTAACTGTGTTTATGTCTGTGTTTAGGTGAAATGTGTCACTAATGAGCATTTTAAAAAAAAATTATAAATTTTAAGATTATACTTCAGTTCTTGATATTTGACTATTGAAAAAGGCAGTATTACTACTTAATAACAAGATTACTTTAAAGTATCTGGGTGTGAAACTTCTATTAGTAACCCAGTGACAATAGTTCTTTATTTTGGGATTCTATGTTTTTGTTTGCTATACATGATTAGAGGTGACATGCAGTCTGTGACAGCCAGGAAAGCTCTCTTGGATGACACTGCACTTGAATGTGCAACTTCTAGAATCATTCTTATTCCCTCCTGCTACCTCTGGGATGTTATAAGGAGAATGTACATTGTTAAATTTAAAGTCAGGTTTAAAACTAAACAAAAAACAACCCCCACAACAATTACTGACAAAGGAAAAATTCAAGACTGTAGAAAATTAATAAGTAGAGGCTTTGCCGGTGTGTTTTATAGTAAACTTTTGAGAATAGCTATGAAAATCAGTATTGTGCAGTTGGAACTAGATGGGAAACTTTAAGCACAGGTTTGGAGAACTTCATGTAAATTTTCATGATTTTTATTGTTTTAATATACTGCGTATTTAAGCTACTTCTAAGTGTTAATATGTTTGGTTGTGCTTATTTCTTGCACAGGCTCAGTAAGCAAATGCAGTAGTTACTGTACCTCCAGAGCACTCACAGTTCACATCAAAGTTAAGGGAAAACGCAGCAATCCTTTCTGTAAGGGTAAATGCTGATGTAATTGCAAGACTGACTCACAGCAGTAAATAGCATAGTTTGCACGGTGAGAATTTCCAGGGTTCTTATCAATTATGGTGATTATAAATTTTGGGTCCAAAGTTACTTGACTCCTTAGGGCCGACTGTTCTAAGGGTTGGGTGCAAAATGTTTTAATTAACTAGATCAGGATTGGTTTATTTCTGAATTAGATAAGATGCAGCTATAAGAAGGTACTGTTGAGACTGTTGCATTTTAGTGAATGATATTTTTTTTTTAAATAGATGTTGTGGGTTTTGTCCTGCCCTTCTGCTGGAAATAAGTTACACAAAATGAATTAGCAATAAACACTATGGAAAAAAGCTGCTGGGTAACTTCTTGCCCCTAACAATCTCTGATGCTCCAGTACTTCAGTCAAGAGAGATGTCTACATTACTCTTTCCTTTACTGGCCTCTCTTAGATGGACCTAAGGGGATGGATGGGGAAAAGAATATCAGTGATGTAAGGCTTACTTAGGAGGCGTTACTTAACCATACAGAAAAAACTCCAAAACAAAACCAAAAAAACCCTTCTTTGTTTGAAATGCTATGAGCACTTACTCTGACAGTCTCTGAAAACTTTTGGAACCTGAACTGTCAGTTTCATATAGTTTTTGATAAGATGATGATGTCAGGTTTTGGCTTTAGAGAATTTCTGGAATTGGAGTAGTCAATTTGGATGACTTCCTGTAGTTATATTCTGAAAATTATTCTTGAGTTTTGGCCCTTGAAAGTAAGCATTCTTTATTACAGCTTGCAATCATGAGGGAAACTAGTTCACAATTGACTAGTCTTTCTAGGGTATAGATGAGGTTCAGTCCTGTGGCTGCTAAAATGCATGGATAAGCTTGTCTGAAAGGTGATAACTAAAAACCAGGATAGTGGAGAGCTGGCTAAAAGCAGAGGGGTTAACTTTTCGATATTACTTGTTATAGGAACATTTGCTTATGTTGGAGAGCAGGGAGAGAATTCTGATTTAAATCATGTTAGATCTGAAGTCAGCCAGCAAGTGACGCAGGCGTTTTCTTCTAGGCCTAAGTATTTAGACCTAGAGCGTTGGTTTTGTTTGTTTGGGGGTTGTTATTTGTTTGGGTTTTTTGAAAGAGAAAAGAAGAAAGCAGCTCTAGGCAGATATTTACATTCATTTAAAATATTTTTTTATTCCAAGGGTGAAAGGTAGTCTAAAATAACTGGAATAGCACAATGACAAAATTATTTGGTGACAGTAGTGAACGCTGCTTTTGAACAAGCATGGCAAAAGGAGGTTACGCTTTATGCAGTGCTGAGACTCAAACTGACTTTTGAAATTTTGGCAGACATACTGAGCAAAATACATACTTAAATCTGTAGATCTTAACCTTGCATGTAGTGCTTGGTGTTGGTTAATTCAAATTAAAGAATTGAGTGGAGTTATTCTTTCCATGTATGTGTCAGAAGGGGAAAGGTACAACTCAGTTTTTGTCCTGTAGGATATCTAATGGATATAAACTTTAACACCATCAATTCATGGTAGACTTACTGAATGATGAAGAGTTCTCACCTTAAAAATAGTGTGGGTTAAAGGTCCTGTTGAGTTCTCAAATTAAGTCAGTATGAGAGAAGTAAGAGTAACAGTAACAGGCTTAAGGTTCTGCAGGTGTTAGTATCTCCTTGCATAACTGTCAGCATATTACTAACCAAACAAGGCAAGTATTCTAATTTATCTACTAATTTTAATATAACATCTCATCAGATAAGCAAGTAAACGTCTGTGTGAATACTTAACTTAGACTAGATTTATGTGGCTGACCTTGGAAGCATGCTAAGAGAGCAAGGGAACTCTATTAACTTGTATAACTTTTTAAACAAGGTATCAGAATAGATCCAAGTGACAAACCTGTCATTTTTCACATTTATTTTATCTTGATTTTAAAATAAAAAAAGGCAAACCTTTCAGTTCGCTATAAATAAGAAGAAATTCTCTCCAGAAAGTGAGCTTGAAGAATTGTGGTTTTTTCCTGACTTGTCTTCATGTGTGTAAGATAGATAGTTTCTGAAGGATTTCTTCTGAAGTGATTCATATTTCACTTGTAATTTCCCCATAACCTTCTAATACTATAAAATACCTTTATACTGGCATCATAGTATGTTTATTTCTAGTAGAGTTGTTTTCACTTGAATTCTTTGTAGCAATTCCTGTACCAAATCCTGTTGCACTTTAAAATGGAAGCTCTGTTAGTTACACCTTATAACAGTGGTCCAGATGTTGCACTGTAGTGGCACTATTGAAAATTAGCTTAATGTATTCTGTATAGAATAACTGTAAAATTTCAAAATCATAACTTAAGTATGGAACACCTAAATGCATAAAAATGTTGGCTATTTGGCATTGGAGAGCAAAATTATTGTACATTTTAAATATGTTGCTTTAAAAATAAATAAATGAATTGATGAAGCTACCAAACCATCAGAGATCCAACACTCAAATATCTTTTTGGAGAGATTTAAAGAGAAGTGCTCTTACTAAAAGATGTAGTACCTGACACTCACTGTTGAATTCCTGGTGTGGGGAAAGGCCTGTAGAAGCTCATTCATCATTTCTTTGATCATCTTGATATTTAGGGGATAGTTGCTTAGTTCTTAATCTTTCACGAAGACAAGCATAAGTATCTTTTTCCTGTGTGGATAGCTTTGAAATTCTTAATGCACTTCTGATGTGTGCATGACCTTGATTTTAACATTGTAGTGTTTATATTTTGCAGTCTGATGTTGGCAGACTTAAGTACACACCTTAGTTGACTTTGCTTCAAATTGTCCTTGAAGTTCTGCAAGTGAATATATTTTTCATTGTCGTACATTGCAAACATGCCTGGGCTTTTTAGTGTGTGGTGTTTAGAGGGAACCATTTAAGCACCAAATCTCTGAAATGCTTGGATTGAACTGTTAGGGTCTTTAACCTTCTGACTGAAGGTTGTGCCCTCATGATGGAAAGCATGGTGCTTGGAGTAGTATGAGAGAAGCTTCTAGATTCAGAAAAAGTTAAAAAAGAAATAGTGTTATCTCTTATTCAGCACTTAAAGCTTCCTTGTTTTTTGTGGGAGTGGTAGTTGTGGTTTTGTTTTTCTTCCCATCCCTCCCACCCCCCACATTTGTAGCAGAACATCTGTATGTTCCTAGACAGCACCTTCTGAAATGAGTGACCTGTTTCAGAGTTGGGCAGCGGCATGAAGTGGAATGTCAGTTGAACTGGACTTTAAATGTTATGAGATTATTAAGACTAATGGTGGTACCTCTAAGAACTATTTTTTTTACTTGTCTGTCCAACAAAAAGCCACAACCCTAGCAATGCTTCCTGGCTTACTATTACTTCTGAAAGGGAGTGATAAATAATGTGAGTGCAACCAACATACTTCAGTAATGGACTACTTGCAACCAGCAGAATATTTGGTTTGTGATGGCCCTGATCATGCAAAATAGTTTAGATTTTTTTATTTTGGCCTTGGGAGGAAGGAATAAAACCTAACCAAAACATGATGGAAACAATAATTTGGCTATGGGAAACACTCAGTGTTTGTTCCACTTGAGAAGTCACCTTCCTATTTTATCTTTAGCTGGGGAGTTCTGGTCATTACCAGAGGGCTAGTTTGGGGTAGTTCTGCTGCCCTATAGCTCTTGCCATGTAAGCCTGATTCTCCACTGGTTTGGGAGGCCTGTTGTCCAGGAATCTGCATGGAACCTGAATGCTTGGCAGTGTAGTGAGAGACTGTCCTGATCCTCAGACTGTCCTCTTCCACCAACCATCACAAGGGTCCTACAGCGTAGATGTGTATGTCTCCTGGGAACTGAAACTGCTTTTGCTTTGCATGGGCAGGGTTGTTTAGTACCAGACATGTGAGTGTATTATGGTGCCTGAATATTTTGGATCTGTCAGTGATTTAGCTCTTTTGTTTTGTTTAAGGAAGCAAATTTAACTACTGTTAACATCCACTGTACAGAGTGTGCATATAACAGCTTAAGATATGTATAGAAATACTAATGAGTGATAACTATTTTTGTAACTTAAGATGTTCTTGTAACTGTGTAGCAAACAATCTATCCACTTAAGCATGATAAACACTCTAGAAGTAAAAGGGTATTTTGGAATGACTTGTAGGACACAAGCTGTCTTAATGTAAGTTAACTGGGACAAGGAATCTTGTTATTTAGAGGTTCAGACTCTGGAGTTAACTTCACTCTGAATATATGTTTCTAGATGGGATTGTTTGACTCAAAGAATGATATTAAATTTTCTATTTAAAAAACTTGGATCATGTATCTCTCCTTTTTCTTTTTTTAACTGACTTAATTTTTTTTTCTCCTTCTCCCTGTCTCCCACAAGTTTTCCCCCCATCTGACCATATTTTCTCACTAATTTTCATGTATCTTCAATGGTATGACTTCAGTTTTTGTAACTATTGGCATTCCATGATGTGAAAACTTTGCAATCTACTTTTTTTTGATACTACGTTTTATTGTGTTAAGTCTGTAATAAACTGAAGTATCTGAAAGCTGAACACCATATGTGAATGAATTAGTGTTGTCTGACTGAGCTACTGAAGTGGCTGAGTTCAAACCTGGGCTGCTGTGGTGGGTTGACCCCTGCCAGCCAGTGAGCCCCCACCCCACTGCTCATACACTCTTCCCCCAGTGGTGGAGAGCAATAGGACAAAAGCGAGAAAACTCTTGGGTCAGGATAAAGACAGTTTAATAGGAGAAGCAAAGCTGTGTGCACAGGCAAAGCAAAAAAAGGAATTTATTTCCTCCCAGCAGGCAGGTGTTTACAACAGGAAGACAAACACCATAACTCTGAATGGCCTCTCTTTCTCTTCACCCTGAGCTTTTATGGCTGAGCATGATGCCATGTGGAATAACCTGTTGGTTGGTTATGGGCATCTGTCCTGGCTGTGTTCCCTCTCAGCTTTTGACCATCCCCAGCCTAGTCCCTGAAGGTTTGGGCAGAGTGAAGGGTGAGGAGGAAGAGGAGGCAATGAAAAATTAAACCTCTGTGCTGTATGAGCACCATTCAGCATTAGCCAAAACACTGGTGTGTTATCAGCACTGTTTTAGCCACAAACCCAAAGCAGAGAGCTGGGGGGGGGGTGTGTGAAGAAATTTAACTCCATCTCATCCAGACCCAGTTACAGCTATTTGCAAAGTTATATTAGGCATTGATTATCACCTGAAAGCTTTAATCTTTAAAAACTGGGCAACAAAGAAGATGGCTTTGGAACATTCACAATATTCAAATGTTACAAGTATTCTTACACAGATATTTTGGAAAACCTTAGGGGTTATTTTTAAGGTTTCTCCTGGAGTAACCTGTTGTAGTTTCATGACTGCTACATCAGATTTCTGGTCTGGATAACTAATGAGTTAGTATGTCTTAGTATGTAGAGAGATTTTTGTGTTTTGTTTCAACTAGTGGATCTCTTTACAAAGACTAATTTTTTTAAAACTAAGTTTGTATGGGAAAATAATTTCAGTCATGCTTGCTATTTTCTTTTCCATGCGGTCCTTTTTCCTTCCCAGAGTTGTCATAATCATTGTTATGACTGTCCAAGCCCTGTATTAAATGTTATAAAATTGGAGAACAGTAACCTCTAAGCAGTACTTTGCTATGTATAGATAAATGCTTGAAGAGATGTGAAGAACTATTTCTGTCTTGTTCTACCTACCTGGAGATGGGTAGACAGAATTATATCTTTAGCTGTGAACAGTTTTATTTGATCCAAATACTTCAGACTACATGATTTGGATTCCTCTCGTGGTTTGTTTTGTTTTCCCCTGTTCAGAGTGGGTAGGGGAGTACAAAAGTGAAATCCTACCTGACAAATTTCAAACACCGCCTTGTCTGTCTGGAGAGTATAAGGAACGTTAAAAGGGAAAAATACACTGGCAAATGAGAATAGATAAACCAACGTGAATTTGGACAAATACAAAGACCCAGAAATTGTTATTCTAAAACATCCAATGTAGATGATTTGGATAGCTAACTACTGAAAGATCTGACATCTTAAAATAGACTAGTTTCAAATACTCGACTGACAGAAACTTCTGAAAGATTTCCAAGTTCCCCTGGCTGGCTGTACACTGCTTTCCTTCTACTTCTCAAAATTTCATACATATTTCAATATAACTGTGTAACTGAGTGCATACTTGGGTCGTGTGGTTTTGTGCTAATGGCTTCACCTAGTGATGAATGACACCAATTGCCTTCCAGTCTGAAGATGATGTCTATCTGGCAACTTGAGGAATATTAAATCACACATTTAATTTTGCTAGAAATCTCTTGGTGTCACATGAGGTAAAGATCCTGCTACATTGTTGTGATTTTTTTTGTCCTTTTCTTCTCCAGGAATCCTTGCTTCTTAAGCCTGAGCTGAGATGCCTCACTCAGGTTTCCTGTGTGTGGGTAGCAGGTGCCACACAGTTTAATAAGCTGTCATGGGCATTGTGATGGAGCTGCTTTTTCATGAACTGGTGAATCACCTAATGCAGGAAAACTAGAACTTGATTAAGGAGCTTCAGCATCACTGCAACATGGCATTTCACTGACTGCAGCTATAGATACCTGAAAGGCAATGATGTATGTCATACTTGAGAGGTTTTTAGGAAGTAATGCTTCTAACAGCCCTAGCAATATAGGTGAGGTTGAGAAATGAATGTAATTTGGCTCTGACTTTCCTTGTTGTTCTAGTACTAGTCAGAGGAGTGATATAAGGGTTACCTCAGTACATGGTAATATCTAGAAAAACAACAGGTAAAGATGGTTTTCAAGACTTTTGGAGGCTTATATATTATTTCTTAAATGTGAAGTCTGTCTTAATTTAGGTTGTGGAGTGTTAGCAGCTGTCTGCATTGAGATCCATTCCCACCATAAACTTAAGACCAAATTTTACATTCAGTGTGTTTAAACATGTTGCCATAATCAAGAGGATCAAAGTAACTGTTTCACTTTTCATGCTGAAACTAAATTTGTGAATTTTTCATCAAATATGCAAAAAAGTGTTAAACCTTAAAAACCCAAAATATGGCTGCAGAATATTGATTCTAAAACTCATACTGTCTACAACTCCTTTTGCTTGCTGCCAATCCGGAGATGGGGCAGAATTGCTATTTCCACTCTTGCCCCTTTTAGCATACCATATGACCTGACGTGACTGACTACCCTCTGAACAGTTTATGATCAGGAGAGGATCCTGGCTTCTTCAGTGTCTTTAACATCTTGTGTGGTGTGGCAGGATCCAGCTCTTCAGTATCGGTAAATATTTTCAGGGGTCAGGACTGAAGTGTTGTTGCCTTGTAGACTTTCAGAGGGCCAGCAGTGTTCATGGAGGGACCCAGCAGATTAAAATCACTCTTTAATTTCTGGAAGCAAACTAAGCTGTTGTGTAAATACACCCAGTGTCTTGCTCCTGCAGATGGCTACCAAGGTTGCCTTTGATTTGCTCTCACTAAAAATGCAAAATAGTATGACAGAAGGAAGCTGAGACTTAGAAAAAAATAAAATGTGCTAATCTTGCATTGCATGCTGTCAACTACACTCTTTGATATGCTAATACTTGAAAAATCCTATTTAAACTGAAAGCTGGGTTTCTCAAACATGGGAGGGATTCAATTTCCTTCTCAAAAGAGCAGTAGAAACGCTGAATACAACTCAAGGTTACTTAGTAACCTTGATGAAACCAGCTAAACCCAGGGGAAAGTGTATGCAGGGTCCTTTATTTAGAAAACAAAGCTCCCTGGCCCCTAAGACACCTCCTAAAAAAAAAAACAACCAAGCAAAAAAAATCACCCCACCCCTATTATTGACAATTTATTTGTAGATAGAACTAATCATTACTTACAGTGCAGTCCAAGGCATCCTAGTTTTTATTCTGGTGCTATTTAATCTTTTCTTGTATATGGAAAACTTATGTGCAGAGGTGGACAAGTGCTGCTGCCTTTCCTCCATCAATGATACCAGGAGCCTTTGGCATGTGCCAGGGGCAGCAGCCTCCTTAGTGAGATGGATGTAGTTCAGGTGATTCTTGAGAAGCTGGAGGGTGCTCCCTGAGGAAGGGAATGGGGTTAAAAGTGTTTCTGCTCCCCAGCCCTTCACTGCCCACCCCACCGCTTAAGAACAATAAAAAGCAAAAACAACCTTCCAGAAAAGAACAGGGCTATCCTAGTTGAACTGTTCAGATGAAATGGAGTTTCGATCTAATAAATCCAGTATGGCTTTCATTCTGAATGTATGAAATATTGCCATTCAGAGAGGTCTATTTTTGAATTTAAAATGTAAGAGTCCTGAGTATTTATTAACTGAGTAGCAGTGAGAATATTGTTGATGCCAAGACATTTAATTTAATGAAAGACCTTGAGCAACTGCTGTTTCTGTCTGTGTAGCTGGATCTCTGCAATCTTTGAAAGACGATGCAATGGCATCAGCTGCTTCTCCCAGTACCCCTTGATGCAGTGTGCTGGTTTAAAAGTAAACCAGTGGGAGAAATGAACTCAACTTGAGAGATTACAAATCAGTTACAATTTACTGAAAAGATTACAATAAATACAGTGATACAGAGAAAACTGGTTTTAACCCCCAAAACAGGTGTATAACCCAGCACCTGGGACAAGAACAGAACAGTATTTGTAGGCCCCTGTGCTGAGCACCACATGGTTCCCCTGTGTGCAAAGTAAAAAGGAAAGGAAAACTTGTTGGTCCAGATGATGGTGGCAGTTCTGTTGAAGTAATGGTTGCAGTACTGTTGAGAGTGGCAGTGGCAGCGCTGTTGGAGTTCTGGTCCTCCTCTGGATCTGAGGAGTGGTACTGTAAATCCCAAAACTCCAAGATTATATATGCTCAGGTTCAGGGGGGAATGCCCAGTACCTCCCCCCAGGGCATCATCACAATGGATGATTTAACTCTGTGAGTCATGGGATATTTTTGGAATCTTTGATGGTCTAGGTCCTTGCAGCTGCCTATTATGCCAGTCCAGTATGGCCCATTAGCAGAGATGACCCCTCAGGCTGAGTGTGAAGGTGCTAATACCTTTCTGGAGGGGAGTTACGCAAATGAGTCATTGGTGTGAAGACAAAGGAACGCTCTCCTGCCTTGCAGGGTTTTTTAACATCCATCTTGTAGCCTGAGGTGTCAAGTGTGCCATGGGAAGCTTCTGCAAACGATCCATTTATTAGCAGTCCATCAGAAATGACACAGAGGGTGTAGAATACAGAGTTTTGGTTATACCCACATAGTGATAAACTGGTCCTGGCCCCTGTAACTAGGACATGCAGAATTGCAGAGGGTGAGACCATACCTCTGGAACAGTGCTGAGGGGTTGAGCATGCACAGAATCAAATGATAGGTTAAAGGTCCCAAGCAGAAAAATGTTTGAATTACACAGTTATGAATTTCAGAATTACTCTAGAAGAGACTAATGTAATATTTTAGTTCTCTGTAAGTCAACATTACTTTATATCCTGCTAAAACCATGATCCTTGGCTGCCTCTGAATTCAGTGAGTTTGAATTGTTTCTAAATCTAGACCTGTGCAAGGTGATTATAAATCTGTGGGAGGGGATGGTACTGGCACAGCGATTAATGCCACTGCCATTGTATTAACATGAACATAGGTAGGATTGGATAAATGTGTGTTAGACAGAGATGTACTCTGTGAAACACTCTGTTCAACTCTGGTCTAGGAAAACATGGTTAAGAGATGATCTTGGTTAAAAACTATAGCTGTGGACTCTGTCCCAGGGGCAAGTACACTATTACTGAGGCAGCTCCATGACCTTACCACTCTGCATGTTTCCCTTAACATGTTAGAGTGATGGCTTTAAACACATATTGTGTTATAAAGTAGTAATATGTAAAAAATCTTTTTTACATTGTGAAAATGTACTGTCTTGGTATCTGACCCTGTTCTTCACTAGATGTCTTCATCAGTATTTTAAAGTACATAAATTTAATATTTAACATCAAAATGTACTTTTTGTTGCTACCTAGGGAAGGAAATAGAATGTACCTGTTCATATTTTCAGTTTTACAGCATGATCATCCTTAGTGAGTTGTTAATAGTACCTTGAGAAACCTGTCCCAAATTCAGTCTCTAACATATGCCTGAGAAAATCTTGTTTCTCAGACATGCATCCCTGTGTCATTTTAAGCGCACTTGCACAGTAGACTTGAATTTTGTACCTAGTAATTTATTTAAAGTCAGATGTATTGCTTAAAGGCTTGGACCCAGCTTTCAAAACTAGAAATTCCTGAATTCATTCTCATGCTCTCAAATTATGACCAATAAAGATCAAACTGCCTTATTGTGAAAATGTGGATATTCTTACCCCTTCACTACAGAGAGACTGATTAGGATGTAGTATCTTCAAGATATGTATGTTAACCATCATTATTAATGCAAATCAGATTATGAAAAGCAATTTTCCTATTGTATGAATGAGAGTATATTTGAGAGTTGTACCAGTCTATCTGGAGTGGTATCTATTTTCTGTAGACACTTAATTTTGTAGTAATTGGATATCTTGTCAATAAAAGTAGCGTGAGGTGACTGAGTTATCTCTTAATTGTTGAAGTAGGGAAAATTCACTGGAAGGGTGTAAAAGTTTAGCATAACAACAAATGCAGTGATCCAGTTTGTTAGTGTGTCACATGAACCTCCATCTCTGCTGCTGTTGGCATTGACCATGCAACAGACAAACTAGTCTGGGATTTTAGGTTGATGAGGATTTTAGGTTGATGTTTGATTTTGTTTCTTTTTTTAGTCTCCTTAGCTATTTGAATAATAGATACTAGCAGTATTACCTTACAGGGTAATCAGTAGAGCCTTGATCTGATAATGCAATGCACTCATGATTGGCTTCACTAAATCCACTCCTGCATATAACTTATGTTTTATTTTGGGAAAGTCATCCAGACAGCCTTTTCATGGTACCGATGATGTGATACTTAACTGTGAGTGGGTGGAATCTCATGCATTACTACTTCTGGGTAATTATTCAAACCCTAAAGTCCAAGCACATATGATTAACTACACCCAGCAATCCAGAATCCAATTCTTTGCCATTATGTCTTCAGGAAATTTTGGATCTAGGCTCACAGCTTCTATTGTGAGACTATAGGAGATGTGGTCATATTGCCAGATACTGTGGCCATGACCTCTGATGAACTGGTATAGTGCAGCAGTGTAGGGTTTTCTTGTTGTTTTTGTTTCCTAAGCCTGATCATTTGAACTAATTACTGAATAAATTTGCAAAAAATGTGCCCAGGTTCTTGGGGTTTGAGTTCCTGTGGGAGAGGATGCTGCAAACAGCTCTGTTGCCTTGCAGTGGCAGTGGTCACTCCATTAGGATGGCTGATGGATAGCGGTGGCTGTGCAAAGCACAGGAATCTGCAAGTAGCTGTCAGGAGACATAAACTGAGGCTGCACAGAATCTGACCCAAATCTCATCTCAAGTGTCAAGAAGAGCAATTACTTTATTATGGAGTTATATGAGATGATTGGTGATTCAACCTGTGTGTGTGTGTATGTGCCTGTGCATGTGTGCACTTTCCCGTTGGGGCTACTGATCCATCACATTTGCAGCTTTCCCCTCATGTTTGTGAATTCTATGCTGACAACTCATAGTAATAAATTTTATCATTAGCATAAGACTTCAGAAAAGGATAGTTTGAGGTCTGTCATTTGAAGGTTAAACAATACTTTGCGTTTTCCTCTGTGATTATCCTTTAGCTCAAGTAAACAAATTCTGCTCTGAAAAACATGCATTCAAATTCCCAAGTGATAAATAGGAATGTCATCATGGTAGTTTAGAGCTGATTTTATGATTGATGATGGTATAGAAGTTACAGAAGATTTTTATTTCTGCTGATCACCAGTGGTTATGTAATGCTGCAACTTTGAGATCAGTGGGCACTTTCACTGAACAGCATCAACCAACCCTGTGAAGAAAACATAAAAAAAGGACAAATATTAAATCCTCGTGTAACTAGCAATGCATAGTCATAATTAGGAAAGATCTGAACATATAAGTACATGAAATGTTATGGAAATGTTTTTATAAATAAAATCCTCTCAAATGGCAAGCTAACTCCCCCAGAGTTGGTGCAGCACATTGCATAACAAGAGCATTGGTGAATCCTTTTGGAAAACAAAATGTTTTTTAAAAAATAAATTATATATATAACTAATATATAAAATAATATTTATATATTGTATTTAATATATATTTTAGATAAAAGATACAATATATAATATATAGTATATAAAATAGAATACATAATATAAAATATAATATATAATACATAATATATAACATACACACACACATAAATATACATATGTATGTATGTATATATATATACACCAGGAAAGAAGAACAGATGTGTTACTTCTGCTAGTAGCTTACACTGAAATGCTGAATCTATATTTGGTATATTGATAAAGTGGGTGCAGCTTTCCCCTGGAAAACTAGTGAGATTTGCATCTATGTCGTACTTTCTGAAATGAAGCCATTCAGTTAAAAGATGAATGAATACACATCTGAGCCAATTCTGTGCTTTATTCTCGGGTAAGAATATTACTTCTTATTTAACAGTTTTAAATTCTGTACTTCTCCTTTGGCAGCCAGTGATAAGAAAGAGCAGAACCTGGAGAAAATAAATTGTGCAAAGAATCACTGCCAATTAAAAAGAAAACCTCAAAAGTAAAATGAGCTCCTGCAAACAATACTACCAGCATGTAGGTATCAAAGGGAGGAGTCCTAAAGTACATATAAAAATCAACTTTACAGCATTGTTTAGCTGTGTTTTCTCAGATTGAAAAGAATCTTTTCAATTTATTTCTTTTTTTTTCACAGAAAGAATAATCATGTAGTAGATATTTTTTGTCACCTGTTACAAATACCTTGGTGTTTTCCTTTGTCAACTTAATCATTAAATTAGAAATATAAAACACATTAAGTAATACTGAAAAATTAAAGGTCCTTCTAATGAAATATTAAATGTGCCATGCATAAAAAAACTAGTCATTCAAATGCAGCAAGAAGTGTAATTAAGATAATTTTAGTAGAATTTCAAGTAGTTGGATAGAAAGATACACAGCTCTTTTCTGGTGGGGTTAAAGTGTGGTTTGTCTCTTGCACACGTAGTTCTATTAAAAATAATATAAAATAATCAGGAAGGGAGTTAACCAAACTGTTACAGTTTTATTTGAAAATTGTTAGACTTTTTCTTTAACTTCTGCATTAAATGCTGTTTTATTACTGCAGTTCAACACTTAAAGTCCAGAGCGATTTTCCAGAGACATATTTGACTTTTGTCCTTGTAATATCTTGATCTTTCTTTTATAGGCTAATTTATTTTCCTTCTGCAGGTTTTTACAGATTACTGCTCAAATGCCTAAGTCTTAGCATTAAACTAATGGTGCTAGCTGAAATTCAGTATTCATGGAAAAAAAATTATTTTGTATTAGAAGAAAAATCAGGAGTTTTCCAGCAAGGAAAAATATATTTTGGAAACTCAAACTATAAGTATGTTATCAGGTAGTGTATTTTACTCTGCTGCAGGAGCAGGGTCCCATAGGCAGATTCAGTCCCTGCCACGGTTCATGAGCAGGGGATCTGGGCTACAAAGAGACACCAGAGATTCTATGGCATAGCTGAACCCAGGATTTTGGGAACCTAAAATTGGTTAAATCAGGACAAGAGGCATTTAAATTTGGTAAAGGCTTCAGTATGAGGCCAATCACTATGATTGGTTTGTCTATACAAAAAAACCAAGAACTATGTGACTAGACATCAGTAGTACCAATACTACTGCTGTTCTGGTAATTTTCACCTATTGAGTTTGTTTCTTTTCAGTGCAAAAAAGTGGACCATAATTTTGACCTCCAGTGCATGAAAAAGTGTATATATGTGTACATATACACATATGAATGCACATTTGAGATATTAAGCTCTGAAGGTCCACAATAGAAGACATAAACATTGATAGGATCATTGAGTCTAAGGATTATTCTGTTTTTTGCTGATGAATAGGCTATTAGGCTTTAATATTGCATTGTTAAACTACATTTTTGCAGAAGAATTGTTATATAATGACTGTCTTTTCTGTCTTGTAATATACTGATGGTCTTGACAGATTTTCAGGAGAAATTTGTTAGCAGTCCCAGGAGGGGTGTCATGATGATAAATAATGACTGTATCATCCAGTGTTGTCTCCAGAGAGATGTTCCCTCCAGAACAGGGTGACTGGGGAAAAATGGCTAATGGCCCAAACTGAATTGACATGCAGACTGAAGGTTTCGTATGACAGTATTTCAAGCTAAAGGATATTGATATACATCACCCCTCTTCAGTGTGTTGTTATCCAAAGCACTTCCTGACATAGTTTATTTAATAGCCTTTCCCACTTTCCTCTGACCTGATTTCTGGCTACAAATGATGCAGCATCCATTCATAACATGTGTGATGGAAGTGTCCGCCCTGTAGAGTGTCTGAAAGCATATTAAGCAAAAACACAGTAGTGCCTGGAAGCCATAACCCTGGACATGTCAGGTGGATGATGCTGGAAATACAGCTTCTAGTTTGACTGTCATTTGAGATGCATTGGAGTTGAATAGTAAAGCTAATGTTTATGTAAGTAACCTGTGTATTTTTCTGAGAAATACAGGACAAAACTTTCCATGTATGAAATGAATCTTATAGCCTTGCAGTCCTTACACGGTCCTAAGTAGACTTTTTTTGCCTAACTCGATAAGATGAAGGACCTGATAGTTTCAGATGATCTGCAGTGGCTGCCCAGGCAGGCAACTGGATTTGGACTGTGAAAGAGGAAAGAATAAACATTAAAACCTTCTATATTCTAGGAATTAAATACTTGATATCCACAAAACACATTCACTTGAAGGAAATAAACTAGAATTAAAAAGATATGTTCTTCCTTACAGGTTTCTAACCTCCCAGTTCATTTCTGTGCCAAGGTGTCTTCCAACAGAGCCATCTCATGACTAATTTTCTCACATGAAATTTTTGTCATTTCCAACAAAAAAATGAATGCATATACCTGTGCACATATCCAGAATACATGACTTATACATCAGATTGTAGAGGGATCTGCATCAAGAAACATGAGTAACAGTATGAGGTCAATAACATTAATTAAAAAATCATTAGCAAAACTTATTCTTACACCTCTGGCAAATCTATAACATTCAGTAAGAAACATCCTTTCGTGTTGCTTTCTGCAAACACCAAGTTAAACAGTCAATGCAGAACAAAATGTTTATTGGTCTGCTAGAAACTAGCTATGGACTACATGTAAGCCCCAATATAGACAGCAGAAGAGTCAGTGAACTTGGATTTTGGAGCAGAATTTACCTAACTCAAGGAGATAACTTTTATTAAACTAAGAGGTTTGTCAAGTTTATGAAGTTTTTTGAGATCTTTAGTCAAACATTATGTAAAATGTTACTGGAAGTTTTTAATAAAATTGAAATAAGACAAGAAGTTGCTTTTTTCTTTTAAAGCCAAAATGAATATTGTAGATTAGATATATGCTTATTTAAATGTTTGGTTTGGGCAATCATCATTCTGCCAAGGATTTTAATGTGATCTGGAAAGGCTGGAATCTCTAGAACTATGATAACATTTGCTTTCTGCTCAGAAGCAGCACAGAGCTGGAACTGGGGAGGAGTGAAACAGGAGATGCCATTTGATCCAAATAATATCCAGGGGTTGTAATGTAATGTGAAGTACTGTCTGGACACTCTGACCCATTACATTTGCTCGTGCACTGGATGTGACAGTCCTGCTGGCCAACTGGAAAATAGCCCTTAGCTTTGTGGTTGTTCGATGTACCTTGAAGCTGCTCATCTGTTGAACTTGTCAGTCATATTCACCATTGGAAGGGCTGGGACTGAAGGACAGGGGAGCAATGCCAGGATTTCAGAGTGTCCATTCGGTTTCAGGTGTGGACAGCAACCTTGAGGCGTGTGTTCTGATGCATCTTGCACTACTTCATGCCTTCTCCCTGAGTCCCCATGACTTTTCACACACTTCTGCCTTTTGCCAGCAGGTGCTCTGCATGTGCCTGCAGATGCTCCACGGATGTGAGGTGGCAGGAGGGATGTGCTCTCTTACACGCCTTGTGCACATCCTGCAGCAAAGTCCCTTGAGCTTTTCCTTGGAAGACCTCACTTGTCAGACCCCATCACTCTGGGGGATTTCATGTCCACAGACAGAAGTTATTAGTTTATTTAATCTAAATTCCATGCCTGCAATTCAAGTTAATGAATTTGTGCATGTGTTTACTCGCTTATATATGCACACTCATATTCTTGCACCATTGGGTCATTGTACATTTAGCTGGAAAAATACATGTATGTGTAATACACTGTTAATATTTACTCCAACTCCCTATTAAGGTTTCCAACAAGCTAATGTTCAAAAAACTGAACAGATAAAAAAAGAAAAGGGCAGCCATCATAAATGGGGTTATTTTATAAAGTCTCAGGTGAATTAGGTTTCTATAATGTTAGGTATGATGGAGAAAATACTGTAAAGAACATAATCTTTGCCACATATCTGTTTTCATAAATGACAAATGAAAGGACTGTGGGGGCTCATACTGCAGATACAGTTCCACTCTGTTTTACATTGTTAAACAACATGAGCTTGGACGAGTTTGTGTCCCATCATGAATTCAAGCCTTCAAGCAAATTCTGACAAATCATTAACAGAATTTAATTACATTAGGTGAAAGAAACAAAGACATTTCTCAGGCTAAGAGTCTGCAGAGAGGTGTGAGTTCTACCCCTCCTTGGGCTAGGTTGATGGAACGTGCCAACTGCAGCCAGCTTGAAAGAAGTCCAAGAGCTGTTTGTCTATGGGCCTTTTATCCCAGGTCTTCTGCTGGAAAAGTTACTTTTCTTGCTTCAATGCTTTTAACTCCATGATTGAACTGTGAGTTAACATTGCAAAAGACTGTCTATAGTCTCTGGTTCCTGTACAGGTTCTGTTTGCAAAAAGTGTCCTTTGAACTGTTGAACTGTGGAAGACCATTTTGAATCTATCTAACATTTAAAAAAAATGCTACTGTTAGTTTTGTGAACAAACACTTTAAAACACTGTAGTACAGCTGAGAAATGACAAAAATGAAAGGTGAATATTTTCTCATGTAAACAAGTTTGCACGTCATGTGAGTGACCACACTGACAGAACCTAAGATTTCTGCTTTCTTAGCCTCATCTTCAGTCTCTCAGGCTACAGATTTCTTCAGACCACCAAGTCTCAGCCATGGAGTTGAGCTCAACACCCAAGTTAAACTTCTGCGCTTGTCAATGCTCTCTGGAGAAAGATGGATTTGTTCTGTTTCCAGCTTCCCAGGCATTGGGGTGGTTTCTGTTGGAGTCACACCACTGGTCCTGCTGGCAGCCTGCTCTTTGGCCCACAGCCTCTGCACAGGGCACCTTTTTCCTCCAAAAGGTCAACAGAGAGATGAGCCTATCCCTGGGGCATCCTCAGGGTGCCACACATCCCACTTGAGTGTTAATATCTTGGGAGGGCTGTGCCCATCTCCTGAGTTCCTCCTGGTGGGAAACTGTCTAGACAACCGTGTTTATCCTTTCACAGAAAGACATTTACCTTACATTTCCTCTGCACCCTAATGACTGTACTTCCTTCATATTCCCTGCTACTGTGCCCCAGAATACTCCATACTCTAATGGGTAAAACAGATCATTGCAATGCTAGTCTTAGTGTTTGTATTTCAGATTAAAGGATGTGGTTTTGACAAGACATCTGCTGAGCAAACCACTTTTTCCTTAATCAGCATGCTCTGCCCTTATCCGCTTAATCTCTTCTAACTCATGACAAAAATAATTGAGCCCACAATCTCAGAAGCATAGGCTCTTAGGGGATTATTTATGGCACTGACTAATTTAGGATTTATTTCTTAGAAGTATGCTGGTTCTGGAAATCTGGGCACCCCTAATTTCTCTTCCTTTAAAACTTCTATTACACTGCCAGGAACTTCCTCTTTTCCAATTTTTTTAGCAGTTATTACTCTGTCAGATAAATCAGTAAATATTTTAGATTAGATATTTTGCAATGGATTCCATAAAAGTTGTATCTTTCCTATAACCGGAGTACTTTTGACATCTCTCTTTTACACAACCTTCAAATCTTTGCAGCGTTTGCAAGGACCTCGCGTCTCAGCTAATTTCATTTCTATGCTTGTTTGGTCGTGTTTAGTGGGTTCAAAGGCAATAGGCGAGATGGAGTTAGGCAGATAGACTGTGTGTATGCTTATTTTTTTCTCTAGAACCAAGCTAAAAGCCAGTAGTCCCTACGCCATGAAGACTATACTTATTAACTACTTCACTCATGGATTTGATTAATCTGATTTTGATTTGGATATGCCTTGCAAAGCTCCTTTGTAAATGGGACTCTGCATCGTGCAGGAGTCAAATAACTGAGTACCAGGTGAATGTGTGAAACCTGACAATCTCTCTGCACTGTGCCCTGCAGCTGGGGGACATGGTCATGAAGAGAGCATGAACAAGCTTATTCAGGCACCTCTCATTAGTTGGTGTGAGTCTGATGAACTGAATTTGTAGTTGGTTTCTGACACTGGCTTCACTGCTTAGTCACTGTGTGTTGGTGGTAGAGGATGGTATGAATAAGCCCTTGCACCAGGGATCTGTGTCCTGCTTCACAGGTGACTCAAGACTGACCTCGCCAAAGTCATTTGCTCTCTATTATAGTCTTCCCACACCTGCAAATGAGAGATGGCAAAGATGAACCCACCTTTTCTGGTGCCTGGACACTTAGGATGAGCCCTATGTAAAATCAGTGTACGACTAATCATTCTTCTTCAATGTCCTGATCAGCCTATTTCTTATGGGAAGTGCAGAAACTATCTTTCTCTTGGTGATTTTTTGGAGCGACAGAGCCCAGGCATCATTAATGGCATTACAAAGGCAAGCATATAGTCACACAGACAAACAAAATTAACTTTTTTTTGTTTGTCACTGCAGTGAGCAAATATCCACATGCTATACCAACTCTATCTCTGAGATAAAGAGGAGGTGGCTGGTTTTTTGCCAGTCTGGGGGAGGAGGGTGAAACTCACAAGGTCAAAAACCATCAGGAACCAAAATCTCTACCTTTGATACATGCTATCAGTTGTGGAGAGCAGGAAGAAACTATGATGGTGCCAGGAGCATGGCTGCTGTCCTTAACAACATATTTTTGGGGGATTGTTGCACTCCCGGTTGTTTTCAGACAAGTGCAGCTCTCTGACCTGCTGTGCACACCCACTGAGGCAGAGAAGCTGCTGAGGCAGAACACCCAGCCCATTGGCTCATGACACTGAGTGTCTCCACAGATCCTTGTTGTGATGCCCTCTGCTTTTCCTTTCTTTTTCTCAGCTACTTCAATTAAATATATGTCACCTCTAAGCAATGCTGCAGTGGTTGAAGGCACCTCTTCCATCTTGACCATGCAAAGTGGAAGTCATGCTGGTCCTGGCATGCTTATCTGCTCTGGCCTTTGTGACTGCTCAGTTTATTGTGTAACTTTGTAAAGGTGAACTGATGCTGCAGGCACCTTGTCAGGATTTGGCTTCAGCTGTTTTCCTGGCTCTGAGGTTATCACTTTCCCCAGAGCAGGAAGGAAAATGAGGTCCCTTACCACTTTTCCATATTCTGTGGAAGAATTATTGCTTGTGAAAGGGAGGAGACAAATAGCCCTCAACTTCTGAAGTGCTGTTACCTCTCAGAAATATTCTCATGAAGTGCTCCAAATGAAGAGCTTTTGTCTTATGTAGTTTATCATTTAGCCAGAAGTGCAGCTGTTGTGGAGAGGTTTCATTTATTACTTTGCTTAAGTGAGGGAGCCCTAAATTCTGGTTTAATCTGAAGACTTCCTTTGTGAAAAGGAAATGAAAGTGGGTTCAAGAGCCCTTTGTTTCCTGAACCCCTGATTCCCACTCAGGAAAGCGCTTTCGTGCCACAAACGGATGAAAACTACAAGGGTTCATTCAGGAATGTAACATCCATTTAATTGATGCATTTACAATCCCCAAATCAAAGACAGGATTTGTTAGGCTTTGACATATGGATTGAGTATGCTCCTTTTCTTTCTAGATGACGTTTTTCTCCTCTCAAATTTAGCTAAAAACCTAATAGCCCCTCAGTTTGACAGATTCACAAAACTCCTTTGTTCCTTCTTGGTCAACCATTGACTCTTTGTGAAGCCCAACAAGGAATCACAGTCTCAATAGATAGTCCTACTATGTTGTGGAGTAAGAAAAACAAAAAGGAATGTCATGAATTACTTATAAAGTTAATTGAGAGACAACCATTGACAAGAAGAGTAATGGCTAGCTTCTAGGCTTAACTCTTCTAGGCTTTTCTTTCTTTTTTACTTCAAAAAAGACTTTCATTACTGAGCCACAAAGGTGTAAATTGGCTGACAGTGTGTCCTGTATTCATAGAGTGAAGGAAAAGCTATTAAGTAATGTGGGACCTACATGTTTTTCATGGCATCATGTTTTATTTGAAGTAATGTGGGACATACCCATTTTTCATGGTGTCATGTTTTATTTTTAAGTTCAGAAATACCAGCTGCTTCAGGTAAACAAATGTACAATCTCCCTTAAACATGAAAAATACTGCCTGCCTCATTCTCACTGTGCAAATTACAGCTGCTGGGCCTATTTTGAATTATTGAAATAAGGGAGAATATCCACCAGGAGCAGGTTAATCAGGTCTCATTCTAATTTTAGTATTAAGAGGGGAAGCACTAACTAGATTCCTTGGAATTTGTGGGTGAGATCGAAGGAAACACGGGCTAAGGTGGCCTTAAGACATAGCCATCCTTTTCCAGATGTGCTAAGGGATGAAGCAATCAGTAGTCCTGAGTAGAGCATAACCAGGTGTCTGAAAGACACTCTTCTTACTGTCACCTGTTGTCACTTGTACACTGCTAGAGAATTACGAGGACTGTTTCTGCAGTGTCAGGAGCTGCTGGCAGCCATAAACTACATCAGCCAAAGGACACAACACAAAAAAACCCCAACCATTATTAATTTATTTGTTTTAAATTCAACCAGACACACAAAATCCCCCTGTTTCACTAATTTACATGTATATAATTTTCTTGCATGTCTTTCAAGATAGCTCAGTCCCCTCAGGCTAAGGCAGCTCTTACGTAGGTTAGGTTAAGGAGCATACCTATGAGCTATGATGCTGATGAACCCTCTGAAAAACATTCTCCCACTCTGCCAAAGAGCTCTAGGAAAAGACTTGGGGTGTTTCTCACCAGTTTTGTTCTCATCCCTTAACAACGCCAACTTCCCCAGCAAGTTTCTCTCACCTCCCAGGGAGAACGTCATGAGTAACCATGTCAAAGCCTTAACAAAGTTGCAGAGGCAGTACATTTAACTTCGGGTGGCAGGCAATACAAATCCTGGTTTTTCACAGTTAACACTGGGAAACTCATTTCCTAATCTTGCTTTCCTGTTTTCAAGGCCCTTCCATTTTATCACGCCCAAAGAGCACTGATAAGGACAAGTATTGTGGAGTACACTGGCTTGCCAATTGCATTCTATTATGTATTGGGATACAAGAGGCCTCCCCTGCACAAGCGAGGAGCTGCAGCCATTTCACAGGTACTGCTGATATTCAGGGTTACCATCTCAGTTTCTGCTGGCCTCCTAGACAGCAGAGAAGTGCTCTACTCATCAGTCAGGAGCAGCTCTCAGCCTCCTTCCAATTACCCGTGCCTCTTGCCATCAGTACCGTGTACCAAAATGGTACATTTTCTGGCTGAAACTTCACTGTAGTGAAGGCTGTTTGCAACAGAGCTATGCCAGAGCTATTATTGTTTAATTAGCAGAATATCTTTCAGAAACAGGAGTAATCCTTGCAGGCAGATACCCTGACTTTAAAGACTACATATATACCAAGTGTGTAATCAAGTAGAGGCTTTGCCTAGGACTAGTTTCAAGTCCTATATCAATATAAAATCAGATTTTGTTTGTCTTTAGCTGCAAAAAGGACTCCAAAAGGGTCTTCCCACTTGGAGACATTAAAGACTCAAAAAATTTCACAGTAAAGGTAAGCTGCAAAATTTTTCATTACGCTAATTGACAGCTGAATTAATTAGCCAGGAGAAAAGCAGATTTTTCCATCCCTTAGAGCATCACAGACAGAAACTTTTTATGAAGTGGGCAAACTTACCATTATAGCTTTAAAATTATTTAACCTCTCCCCACTTTACCATCTGATCCTCTTAATTTAATATGGCTTGCAATTAGCTCTGCAGGCTTCAGTCAGAGGAGCTTGTTCAAAAGCACTTATCAAAAACTACTCCCTCAGTACCATTACAGGGAAATGCTTGCTCTGGGTATAAGTGGGGCCAAACCACCCACTTACAGATAAGGAGGGTGAATTTTATTCTACAGAGTGTACTTGTCATATATGCTAAAAATGAAGACAATTTTTGCTGTGTTTGCTTCAGAGGAGATAAATGACCTTATCCTGGAACAAGTAAGGTAAGTGGTGTTGATGTGAGGCTTCCTGTTGATGATCATTGTTTTATGCTGTGTCTGAGGTGACACCAGGATTTGTTTCTCAACACTTAGCAGGACTGAACTAAAACTGAGGTCTACAACACTTTCTCTTCAGATGTTGTCAGAACAAATAAGAAAACATTTTAAAATATGTCCATTTTCTCTACAATCTATGTTACATTACATATTCTAGGTAAAAGTACCAGACTGTCATTGTTTTCTGTGAGACTCATGCTGAGGTTCTCTGAGCTGCTGAGCAATAGAAAGTCTAGTTAGAGCTTTGCATTTATTTCTATGTGAATTGCATACACACATGAACCCTCAGACACAGGTAATTTAGAAGGACATTTGTTGCCTCCATAATGTATTCAAATTGCTTGCTTTTCCAAGCTATCTGAGTTATAAACAGTTGTCACAATGTTTGGTTTTGTTTTCTCATTTCTGTGATTTTTAGCAATATTGAACCTGATGGAGAGACAGATTTGTTTTCTTTTTTTAACGATTATTGTCTTTGCTGATGACTTTCCCCAGTAAAATGTAGGACAATTGATTAATGTTGTGAGTCCTAATTTGTGTTATTTTGCAAACCTTGTAACTATTTCTGCATTGCTTATATGTTAGGGTGCAGACTGTTAGCCTTATTTTAGGAACAAAACATAAGTGGAATATGTGTTGCTGTGTGGATAGATTGGAAATTAAAAAGCTGTAATAGACAGTCCAATGGTACTTTGCTTCAGCTTCTATTATCAAGTTAATAGCTGGTAAATCACAGGTTCCTCCTTTTTCCACAAACTTTCTTGTGAATACCTTCTTTTTCCCAAATCATGTCAAGCCAGGGAGTCCCTCTCAAAATTATCATAGTAATAAAGAAAACATATCTTGAACATTTTTCCTACAACCTAATCTGAAACAGACAGACCAGGCATTTGTAAATGTAAGTAAAATATTTTGCCTAAAAAAAAAATATGAGAGGAAAATATTGCCTTGCAATGGTAGCAAATAAATATCCATACGGATGATAGAGTTAATACAAATTCACAGGATCACAGAATATGCTGACTTGGATTGGACCCACAAGGATCATCGAGTCAAACTCCTGGCCCTGCACAGGGCCATCCCCAAGAGTCACACTGTGTACCTGAGTTATTCTAACCAGTTCTCTATTAATCTTTTGTAGTACTTTCTCTCACAGTTCTCATCATTAACCTTTTGACTTTAATATTGTGTAAAATACTTTGCCACCTGAATGCTGAGCACTTCTTCCTTGACAACACAATGTGAAGTTAGTACTTTGCATATCTAACCCAATATATACAAATATAATAGCATATGGCATATAATTAAACTACTGGCTGCTATTCCACCGAATGAAAAGGCTCTTTTGGACAGAGATGTATCACAATTAGTTTTTCCTATTTCCAAATTCTAGTATGGTGACACTCATGGCTGGGCTTTGTGAATGAAGATTTGGGAAGGGCGCTGCCCACATTTGCCACAAGCGCATTGGTGGCTAAAGAGGCCAATACGAGACAGGCATGTCCGGTTGCAAAAGGCACAGCAGAAAGACTCCTTAGGTGGTAAATTCTGCAAGGCTCGATTTTTTCTGCGTTGTCTTTTCTCCTCGAGAGTGATCCTGCATGTGTTCTCAAAAGCATCAGCAGCGTTATAGATGGTGTGTCTCCAGACCTCCCGACTGGAGGCCAGAGTAGACCAGTTATGTTGATCAATATGGCCAAGGCTGAGATGTTGTTTCAGGGAGTCCTTGTATTTTCTCTTTGGGGCTCCTCTCTTGTGGTAGCCAGTGGCAAGTTCACCATAAAGCAAGATCTTAGGGAGGCGGTGGTCCTTCATCCTGGAGACGTGCCCTGCCCAACGCAGCTGTGTTCTCAGCAACATGGCCTCAATATTTGTGACTGCTGCTTGTTCTAGAACAGATGTATTGGTCACATAATCTGACCAGTGGATGTTTAGGATTGTGTGGAGACAGCGCTGATGGAAGTGTTCTAAGAGTCGCAGGTGGTGGCAGTAGATGGACCCATGATTTGGATCCATATAAAAGAGTAGACAGCACTATGGCTCTGCAAACACTGATCTTTGTGCTGGTTTCATACTGGTTCTTCTGTTCAGCTGTAGACTTAGTTCACCACATCCCAAATTCATCTTGTCTGACACATTTATGACTTGAAGGATTAAAGATGCCAGTTTTCCAAATAGACTATGGAGGAGACTGGTCAGAGGGGATTCAAAGCTGAACACCAAGAAGTCTGGGCATACTTTGTCATTTAAACAGGCCAGGAAATACTAGGATACTGAAGTACTACTTGTAATATACATAGGCGGCAAACAATGCTATAGCATCCTCTAATTGCACAGTTTGGAAATACAGTGTACAGAAAACAGTAAAGGAAACAATGAAGTAGGTCAGAAAATGGGACTGTATAGGACGGACACTCTTCTGTTGCCTTCATGCTTTGATTGCTTTCTATCCTGACTTCAACTGTTTCTTTCTTGGTTTAATTTTTTTTTTCACTGTTCAGTTGGAATTTTTGGTGTTTCATTCCTTGTAACAGGTTTACAATTTCACACCAGTTTCATCAACAACTCCAGGGTAGCTATCTGTGATACCCGGAAGTGCACAAAGGACTTTTTTGGTAATCAGTATTTAATGCAGGCTGAATAAACAAATCTATAAAATTGTGACTTTTTTTCTGACAAATGAGAGGAATGAATTTTCTGACGCAGAGAGGAATGAATTTCAGTGGGATTTATTTTTGCTTATTCCAAGCAGATTAAATTAAACACTCGTTCTTCTTCACAAAACAGAATTAAAAAACTCTGCTGAGGCAGTTTGCATCATTATTGTGCATATGGAATTGTATTTTGGAATTAAAGACTACAATCTAAGATGATCAACAACAACAAAAAATCATAATTGTAAGTCCCAAGGCATTTTCCTATGGTTGTATTTTTTTGTTCATGACAGATAGTATATTATATGCTGTGTGGATTTGGTACTTTAAAAATACCTCTTAATTATACTCCAGAAGTTTAATTGTTGCTAAGTAACTCTAGTACCTATATTGCTCGATGTGAACAGAACCTAATGAAACTGAGCAATGTACTGACAATGAAAAATAACTATGCTTCTGGCCAGAAAAAAATCTAGTATGTTTTAGAGGGGAAACAAAACCTCAGGAGGGGGAAAGGCAGCTAGTTGCCATCAGCAAATAAATGGCAGGAAGTCATACTTCACATGGAACTAGAATAACACAAATGACACAGTGAAGCCCAAGCTAATAACTGCAGCCATTTTGCTGGGGGCAAGGAATTGAGAGACATAGGAAGCAGTTTTATGAGTGCCAAAAATACATCATTATTGGTTATTTGATGGGACATGTCAAAAAGCCACAGTCAGCTAAAAATTAAGATACATTTGAATAGACGTATTTGTAGCAGCTCGACAATATTCTACAGATGGAGAGCTAATGCTCAGAAATGACATCTGCAGGGAAGACATTAAGGTATTTACACTCTATTTTAGCTCTGTTGTATCCATAAACTGTGAGCAACCCACTAACTCCCAGTGAGACAATATGACACACTATATGGGCTGTGCAGATTGCTGGGTAATCTCCTTCTATTACAAATCCATAGTGGCCAATACCGAATGCAAGAATTGCAAAGGAGACACAAATTCTTACAGTCTCATAATACCTCCATTCACTACAATAGGCTGTATTGTGTATTGACTTCCATGACAGCTTGCAGATAATAGCTGTAGAGGAAAAACAGCTATGAATATGGTGTTATCCCATGTAGGTGTTCTCAGCATGGAAAAGAGGAAATAAAACTTTCTTTTTGCATATCACTGTTTTTATTCTTTTTACAAAACAGAAATATAACCCAAGCTTTTACAATTGTAATTTCTGCAACTTCCCTTGTCTGGTACTACTTTAAAATGAGTCTCGCTTGGCTTCGGCTATATACTGCTTATTTTACTTCTGTAATTAGCCTCATTGCCTTTGCAGAAATAACAGTAACTCACAAAAATAATATCCATAAGTATACCTAGGAACAGTAGCATTGGCCTGCTGTTGACCAGACCACAATGCTGGTTTTGCACTGGGTACACTCCAGTGGGATGATTTTTGTGTAGGCAGAACCAATGCTACCTGTCTTTGACTGTGGTACTCAAGAGGAGCTGGTGTCCTTTACTTCTGACAGACTGAGCTGGCAGGGAGCCACTGGTGGGGTATTTTTTCATGCTGGGAAGCATTTTCTTCTCAGGGTTATTTGGTTTATGTAAGTTTTCACTAAGAAAATTCCATACAGGCTTAAGCAAATAAACCTTTGGCAATGTCTTTCATATCTTTTGACTTCCTTCTGAGGAACAACACAATTTTCTCTAGAGGCTGATGTTGCGCACTGGGAATTTTAGTTTGTGCAGGGTGTTGGTGCTGGATGATTCAGAGAGCTAAGGAGAGGTGCAGGGACCAGGTGTCCTTGGAGCCATTGGGATGGTACAGATTCCCATCAGCCTCATCTTCTTTCAGCAGCACAACAAAACATTTCTACCAGTGAGTCAAACATTACTGATATTTCATATTGATTACCGAGTGTAAAGGTCAGTATGAATTGTGCGTGGAACGCTTGAATGCCACCCTTGAGCTGGCTGAGGAGGGAAACGATGGGTCTGTATTTGTGATCTGCAGCCCATCTGCTCCTCTGAGTGCCATTAAGAAGGAAGTGAAATGGAGGACATATGTTTTATCACTTTCTTCCTTGCAAATACATATTGTTTTGCACATGCAGGGTCATCTTATTTTAAGTTATAATGGCAGTGGGACACAAAGTTACTCAAACCAAGTGACCAACTTTAGGAAGAAAACAAAAGTGTCATCCTCTACTTCATCAACCACGTGTTCTGTTTTAGTCCATAAACTAATACAGTACAAGGCATGGAGATATCCACCTCTAAAAGTTAAGTCAAGACCCTCTAACAATGATTTGTCTTAAAATAGGGTCCTACAGCCTGCACTAACTCTGCAATTGGCATTAACAGGCCCTTAAAATAACTTTGCAGAGCAACTTTTGACATCCTTTACTGTAGTATTTTTGCCAACTTCAGAAGTCACCAATATAGGATCTTAACACATAACTGCATGTCTACAAAAATGAGTAAATATGTATGAGAATGTCACACAATTTTTTATGCAGATATGATACTTTTTGAAAGGTTTTGATGGCAAACATTATTGGTGGCATGTTTGCTACTAGTTTTCATAATGGCAAAATAAAACTTTGGGTTAGAAATTATTTTTAGAAATGAAAACTGCTGCCACTGGGCATAATTCTAAAGAGGGAATGGAGATATTATAATCTGACAATATTAACTAAGTTGTCTTTAGGCTGTTTCATTTGGTTTTGCTAAGACCCTTAATGAAAGTATGTCCAAAAAACTATAATAAAAAAGGGAAGGTCTGTTCTGGTATTCTCTGGTTGTCTTATTTAAGGCACAGGAGAGTTAAGTAATGCAGAACTGGACTTTTTCATCACTCAAATCAGCAAAAATGAAACATTTTGATATTAATATTAATCATTTCAAAGAGGAAGAGGCTGTCTTATAATGTTTGCATTACTTATCTTGGTTTTCAGGTTTAATTTTTTTTAACTTCAGTTATTCTTTTCTCCTAAAACAAGACAAAGAGCATATGTTCGGTCTACCTATTAGTCTCCAGCCAGCAACATTCAATTTGAAACCAAAATAATCTTATATACAAGCAGTGTGTGCTAAAAGTCTGAAATGCTAAGCAGCTGGGCTTTTATTAGTCTCATCTTCATCAAGTATACTCGGATAAATTTGTACAGTCAGTGTCTTGTTTTCAATTGTCTGGAACATTTTTTACTGAGCTTATTTGGCTATGTTTCAAGCCAAAACTGTGTTTGCAGCAGCTCTTCACTCTTCTGTTCAGCATCTAAGTTCTATAGTGTGGTACAACATCCATTATACAGCTACAGGTAGGAGCAGTGTATAGGAAGTGATGTGATAATTTTGTGCCATTGGAGCATTTTTCACCCAAGGACTTCAGAGTTTTAACTCTCCCAATGGTTGGCAATTAGATGCAGAAATATATTTCTTTTATTTACAGAGAATTACCAGTTGTGGGGGTCAAGACTCCAGACTTTGGTACCTGCCACCTTTGGTGGTACTGGATTTAAACCAGTTGATAATAATCAGGTGCTAAAATGAGAAACTGTGAATGTCCTCTCTCCACACTTGAGATTCATATATAACTTGTAATTGTAACTCTGTAACAAGGAGAAGGAAGCTTCCCAGAAGAGATACAGCCTAAGAAATTGGTTTAAGAAAATGTCACATGTCAAAATCATCTAAGGTAATGCAAGGGCATTATGAATGCTTGTAGATGTAATGTCTAAATTAGCAAATGGAGAATCTTATGTCTTGGAAGTCTGATTTTCAGGATTTTTGGACTTGGACTGTTCTAGAATGTCAGGCTACCTTGGGCTCTGTTTTCATGAACATATGTTCCCAGATGTGCCTGTATGTACAAAATTGCCATTTTGCATTTATAAAAACTGAAATTAAGGACAGTATTACCTACCCTAGGAGCTCAAAAGGTAGACACTCACATATAAATAAATAAAAATACTAGTGTCTTATTTTTAAGAATTTAGCAAAATTAAGAAGTTTATCTGCTTGAGTTTTCTAGGATTACATTCTTAACTCTTTGCCACAAGTTTTAAAATTCAAACAGTGCAGATTAAAGCATTCATCAGGGTTAGTGTCCATCATGGGTTGAATTTAAGTGGAGCACAGTGAATAAATGGCAGAGAGAACTGAGCCAAATAACTAGAGATTGCCTGTGTAATGGGAATGTTTAAAGAGAGATAATGATGATGATGTTGGAGTTTTTTTCCTACAAATGTTAATATTTTCTGGATATATTAATTTCTTCTACCTGTTACCCACACACGTGAGTCAGAGGTAGATTTGAGATATTTTCATTGATACTAGTGATAATTTTTACTTTTTTTTGTCTGTTGCCTAACATGAATTTTAATTCAAAGTCAACCTCTTTGCTCAGTTGACATTAAGGTTTTATGTTTAGGAGCTCTCAATTTTTAAGTTTCTAGGGCTCAGATTCCAACTGTGTTAAAATCAGAGGTGTGATCCCTTGAAATGATCATACCTATGCTGTTAGAAAAGATGATGCCTGTGGTTTTCAGATGAATGACAGAGTTCTTTAGAAATAAGCTATTATCTGACTTCCTTCTTTTCACATATCAATTTCCTGGCCAGACGTGCCAGGGTCACATGAAGACACATTTACATTAGATATGCTGTCATGATTTGAAACATGGACCAAACAATACCATTTATACTCTAGCTTTGCTATTAGGCCTAAATGTGAGTTACCTAAAAATTTACTGTAGAGTGGTTCTGCTGTTTTATTTTCCCTCAGGAGTGCTGTGAAAATGAACACAAGCAGGAAACATTTACAATGAATTTTAAACTTGTAAAGGTAAGCTAAGTAAAGGCTAAACTTGTAAAGACTAAACTTCTAAGTATTATTTACTTGAACTACCACTTTCTTCATTCAGATGTAGACACTTGAGGCAATACATCTTAACAAATATAACAATAACATGAAAAACACAGAAATATGTATTGAACCAATTTTTAACAATCAACTGCAAAATCTAAGTCTTCTCTGTTGGTGGACAGCAAAGAACTATTTGTAATTTTTTTCTTTTTTCTTTTTTTTTTTTAAAATAAGGGAGCATTCAGAGTGCTGATGCTTTGAATGAATTCCAGCATGAGTAATTACATCCTACCATATCTAAATATCAATTAGATGTGATCTTTTCTTTTTTATTCGTTTCCTGTTCCACATTGCTGGATAATGTTGCAGTACCCTTCTGAACAGTAGCCACATTCACCCTAATGCTGGCAACATTTTTGTGGCAGACAAAGTGATATCTTTGTCTCCATGATGGTTCTCTAAATGCTTCCACTCACAGTGGTTTTACTCTGACAGCTTCAGTGGTGTTACTCTGGCTTATGTCAGCATAAGTGTGTATGAGAATTATGACACAATAAGAACTATATAAATATCAAATGGTTAATAATATTTGATGCTGCAAGAAGTTGATGGGCATAAAGCTGAATCCTATGAGGCAGAGATTTAACTACAGGAAAAATATAAAATTCGCTACTCAATAGTAAAAAAACTCTATCTTAGAATTAGTATTTAGCCTCTTGGGTTTTTTCCTCAAGTTCATCAGGATGAATAGTGAATACGGACTTTCCACTTCAACTAATTTACAGAACATTAGGCCCCTGGTATTTATACTGTGTGCAGTGCTGTGGTATTGGGGTTATAGTCAATAGTTTACCAAGTGCTATAAAATTATTGTTTTCACTAGACACTATGCCAAATTTCTTTGAGGGCAAAAGATTCAGTGACCAAAAAGACTTTATTTATTTATGAAGAACATGGTTGAGAGCTCACAAGTGGTGAGCAAATCAAATTATTTTCCTTTTCTTATAAGCCCCCTTTGGCAACTCAGCAGAGTACAGTGCAGTAGAAAAGTGGATGGGAGGAGGACTATCTATCTCACTTTGATTTTGATGGTTTTTTCAGATACTGAGTCCTCTAAACTTCAGGCCAAATAAAAACACGAGGTAACCTTGCAATATCTCACCCTTTATTTGCCAGGATGGAGGGCCTGATACCACAGTTCAGAAAAAAATAAGGATGTTCCAGATGGCACTGAAGGAAGCTGGATGTGATACTTAAAAGTGTCTCGCAGTCTTGCTTTATCTGAACTTTGATCCTTCATGGTCACTTTTGTACATGGATCACAGATTTTGGTTTTACTGGCAGGTATCTGCTTAGCATCTTTCAGATGGTGTATCTATAGGATGGGGCAGATCTCAACACCTATAGCACAATTCCTTAGTTAAGGTGAGACTGGCCTCATCTTTCAAAATTAAATTGGGTGTGATATTTTTGCAGACATTTGGTCTCTCCTGGTTGCAGAGACTAATGAAGGTGATCTGCTGTGGAATATTAGGGCCTCATTTTATAAAATAACAACTTTGAAGCTTTCTGCTTGTAAAATCAGAGAAAGGGTCACTGGCCTACCACCTCGGTAGAAATGGAAGATTTCTTAGCTTGGACATCACCTAACATTCCTGAAAGATAGAATTAGATCCAACAAGGAACTAAGGTTACATCTGGAAGCTGAGCTGTTTGTCAGCCAATAAGACAGGCCTTGATATTTTTGCTCAGTAATCTTTTAATGGGCAAAAGAAATGTAATTTCTTTTCCTGTCAGGCAGTTTGCATCCAGAGAATAGTTACTAGGTGACCTTGACTTGCATAAAACAGAGCTTCAAACAGAGCTAAATTGGTTCCTAGTGAGCCTGGCTGGTCATTTGACAATACTCTTGTATTGCTTTGGGATACCCAAAGTCCCTAGGCACAGATTTATTCTGCACTCGGATTGCAAATGCCTATAAAAAGTGACAATCTGAGAGATTTACAACTCATTGCAATGACTAAAGTGTTAATTCTGAAATATCTCACTAACATACACCATTTTCATGTTTCTATCTAGTAAGCAAGATAAATCTGTGAACAAGAACTTCAGTGCACATCAGTCTTGCTGACTAAAGATCATGTATTAAGAGTTTGCTGTTATGTAAAGAAGATTACTTATTAGAATAATGATTTTGAAGTTGCATACAGGGCTGGCATCCTTTTGATTAATATATCTGTTGCATATAAATTAAAATAAGGTTTCATATTATGGAATAAGGGCTAGGTGCACTAATGGGGATAATTTGTACCTGCAATCCATAGAGGCCCTTAATTTTGGACACCAACAAGAGACGTGCATGGCAGTTGTGGATGAATGTTTGTACACAGCTCATACATGTATAATATTTCTGCTCACCTAATTCACACATGGACATGTGAAAATAAACCCATATATCATTTTCTTTCTTTTAGCAGACTTTCATTCAAATGCCACCATAGCCCAATTCCACTGGAAGACAAATCAGCATTCAAGCTGTCAACAAAGAAGACTGATATTGGTCATAAGTCCCTATTATCTGACAGCCTTGACGTGGACTTGAATTTCAAGATACAGCTGTGATCAATTCTACTTAACTGTACCATTACCTGATGGCTCATCAACACATGGTAGAATAGAGACCAAATTATACTGAAAAGTACTTATAAATGTGGTTGCTACCTCTGATGTTACACTGATAAACAAAGCATCAGCTCTGGATGACACATTATTTACATGGATTGAAGTACAGCACCCAGTCCAGCTGTAACAGCGCAGCAATGATTTTGCCAGAGCTTGGAACCGCACATAGTGAACAGGTCTAGGAAAGAGCTTATCTGTATAACACATCTCCTAACATTATCTCCCACCCCAGTAAATCTAGTTGGTTAATGGGATACTGACATTTTATTAGATTGTTGTGTATCACCACTGCACAAGCACCCCCTGGGATTTTGTATCCCTATTTTTAGGCTTATTGTTTTCTTACAAGTGTCTACTATTGAGAGCAGGTTGTGCTGTATTACAGCTGGCCGACTAATAAATTCCCATGGCAGATGAAGATCTGAGCTTATACTTCTCGAGTATTTTTCATACTGTAATGAAATAAAAGTCTTTGAAATAGACAAGAGACACATGCATGTGGTCTAGGCTGGCCAGAAGTGGGGGATTCCCATAGGGTTGTTATAACTGCTTTGCCTTACATGGAGCAGAATCCCAGACTCCAGGTGAGCATCCACAATATACCACCTTATAGACTACCTTAACTCTGCTTATAATGTAGAGTTCATTTCTTCTCTGTCCTTTTCTCTGAACTGGACAGCAGTGCCCCTCAGGAGGCTATTGCTATGATACAACTGGCCAGCATAGCAGGAGGGTGTGGACGCTCCGTCTTCTACCATAGAAATAAGCAAAAAATGAGCCTGTGAATGTCCTGCTTCTAAAACTGCTTTATTTTGGTTTTAGTCTGAAATGAAGTATCAAATATGACCATTATGATGTGAATGAACAAATTTGAATTCTCTCTGTCTAACTCTCTACTTAGCAACTTCATTAACTGCTGTCTTTCTTAATTAATTTTTTATCAGATTTTGCTTCTATGGCTAAGCATGTCGGATGCCTGGAACCATTTCAGTTTTCAGTGAGAACCTCTGTTAACATGACTCAATCCCTTGTAAATGCAGACATGCACTCAGCAAATTTGATAAGCCCTGAAATGAATTTAGATGCATAAAGACGGTGAAGCAACCTAATCCTTCCTACAGAAGATAATATTTAAACAAATTTACTTCATTCAATGAAACACCTGGGCAAGTTTATTTAATATAGTCTTTGCATTTAATTATCCTTGCTGAAGGGGCACTTGCCATATTTCAAAATATGATTATTTTCTTTGGTATTAATTATTTTAAGATCCTCAAAGGGAACCTGGAGAAAAATAAAAAAAAGGAGGCTCTTAATTAACCTGAGCCACCAGAAATCATCTTTTTGGAATAGGGAAGCTGGGATATGGGACTAAAAATAAACAGTACTTTAAAAATCAGACTCTCTACATGAATAATGAAGAATAGCTGTTAAAACCTGGAAAGAATTCTGTATGAACAAATTGTTGCTAGGCATTAATATCAGAAAGGCACACTTCTACATTAAACCGTCTTATGAATAAAATACAGAAATAGAAAAAATAATTCTGTGAAGAGCTCAGTGAGGTCAAAATTATTGGCAGAAGTCAAGGAAGTGCAAAATTATCATGTATCCGGAGAACAATACAGCCTAGAGTCAGCATCTTCTTTTCTTTCTTCCTTTTGCTCTTGTGGAGGTGGCATAAAGACAGCTATTCCTTTTGGGAAGAATTTATTCTGCAATATATTTCTGGCAAGTAGTTTTACCGCAAGTATTTTCACTGCACAATCTTCTTACCCTGTCACTTGCAAGAGGGAATGCCGTATGCAAAAACAGGAGATGCTGTTCTTCCCACCACAGCTGGAACTGCAAAAAGAGTGGGACTTGGATGTTGTTACTCTAGATAGCAAATAAACACACTATGGAACCTTGTGCATGAGTAATGAGATCACTACTTTTTTTGCAGCATTAGTACTACATGAAAGAATATTTGCAATATGGGTTCGCACAGGATGAATATAATTGTATGTATGTATCATCTAAAAGTTGCTTCGGTTGCCTAGGCACAAGAAGGAGAGCAATTGTGCGTGTTTGAGGATATTATTTAGTATTGCACTTCTAGGTTACTCTTGTTTTAATCATTTAATGGTACTATGCTACTTGAAAGTCTAAATGTAGTCTTGCAAAGATGGCATTACATGTGCCTTAATCTTTGCAAAAAGGCAGACAGCACTTCATGCTATCAGTAACAGGTTTGCCTCGTATTCTACTCCCTCTATGAACTGTATTGTTGGAATCCGAAACTCAGCTATCAGCAGAAAAGGAACTGATAGGATTATGTAGCAGGCCATGGACAGCAGGAGCTGGGAGAAACTCCTTACTCTGAGGAGCCTTATTAAAAGACTTGTTAACATTCAACCATGTTTGATTGTCCTGTCTCCTTCAGCAAGATATGGGAAGACTTTGCGATAATGTCATTAGATGACGTAGAAGCCCCTTTGTTCTCTCCCCTCCATGTGGTCCTCGCTACAGAAAATATTAACCACTTTGTGTAATTGGAGCAGCGAATTGTGTAATCATCTAGTTAGCATAATCTGTCCTGGATTAGCATAATCCATCCCTTAATTAGCATAACCTGTCCTCTTCATTAACATGTCCTGCCTCCAAGACTTTATATTGTGAAGTGAGTGTTAAATAAAGATTCCAGTTTTCACCCCCGACCTGGGATCATTTAGTTTTTGACCTTCACACTGTATGTTCCACACATTGTAGGTATGAAAAGGGATTAAAATCAGTTTTACAACAAAGTGGCTTTGCCTTTTATTCTATCAATTACCAGGCAATTGCATAAATTTTGATTTTCAGTCGAAGTGAGTGTAGTTACCGAATCATACTACTGCTTCATCTAGAAAACAAATTAAGCTGTTTTATGCCGCTTGCAAAAGTAATTCAAAGTCAGTTCTCATTGCTGAAAATAGACTTGTTTTTCCCTTAGTTTTTTCAAAAGGCATGAGGTTTATTTCATTTTTCTGTGGAAACTTTCTGTTGGTGCTTATAATCTCCCTTTTTCACTATTGGTCAATCAAACTCATCTGAAAACACTCCACTGGGCTCCGTCTTGGTGCTGAAAGTGTGTGCTTTTTCTGGGAAACTTTTAAAATTATAGAAAATTCTTGTGAAATATGGGAAATAATGAAAGAAAAAATGTTTCCTGATCATCTATGTTTGTGTTCTTTGCAACTAAAAATATTTTCATGATCAAACTGAAATATTTGTCACAGAATTGTATTCGAGCCCTATCCAGAGACAGCATGGCAAGGAACAAGTCCAGAGGAGGGCAATGAATATGCTCAGAGTGCTGGGGTACCTCCTTTGTGAAGCCAGGCTGAGAGAGCTGGGGCTGTTCATCCTGGAGAATAGAATGGTCTGGGATGAACTTAGGGCACCTTACAGTACCTAAAGGGCTCACAAGACAGCTGAAGAGGGACTTATGACAATGGCATGGAGTGACAGGATGTGGGGAAATGTCTTCAAAATGAAAAAGAGTATATTGAGATAAGATATCAGGAAGAAATTATTTACTGTGAGAGTGATGAGGCACTGGTACAGTTTGCTCAGAGAAGAAGTGTTCAAGGCCAGCTTGTTTGGGGATACAAACAACCTGGTCAAGTGGAAGGTGTCCCTGCTCATGGCAGGGGGTTGGAACTAGATAATTTTAAGGTCCCTTCCAACCCAAGCCATTCTATGGTTCTATGAAACCCAAGTTCCTCTCATCTGCAAGGTGACAGTGAGTTCAGTACGTCACTCCTCTCTCAAATCACCCTTCGAATATTGTGTCACGATATTCACACATAGCACCTTTAAAGGTGGAAGTGAATAGAAATCAGAGAGCCTGTAAGGCCTCAAAGGGGGTCAGAGGTCAGAGCTGTGCTGTCCCAGAACTGGGTGGCAGGGCCAACAACTGGTGGGTGTGCCACCAGGCCAGGTGCTAAAGTGGGCTTCTTGCCTGACGCATGGTGTGACTACCTGGTGGCTGGTCCTCTGCTGGCAGAGGCCTCTGCATCTGCAGACAGAATCAGTCAGGTTGGAAAAGACCTCTGAGATCACTGAGTTCAACCTATGATTGAACACCACCATGTCAACTAGACCATGGCACCAAGTGCCACATCCAGTCTTTCCTTAAACACCTCCACCACTTCCCTGCCAGCCCATTCCAACATCTAATCATCCCTTTTGTGAAGAAATGCTTCCTAATGCCCAACCTAAACCTCCCATGGCGCAGCTCAAGACTGTGTCCTCTCGTCCTGTCGCAGGTTGCCAGGGAGAAGAGTCCACTCGGCACCTGCATACGACCAAGTTGTAGAGAGCGTTAAAGTCCTCCCTGAGCTTCCCCTTTTCCAGGGCCGGTTTCCTGCGTGCACTCCCGGCCCTGTCCGCACGGTGCCCCGCTGGGGTCACGGACACCCGGGGGGCTCCCTCCCGCCCTGACACGGCGCGGGGGGCGGCGGGGCGGGGGGAGGCCGGCGCTGGGGAGGAGGAGTGGGAAGGAACGGAGAGGGTAAAAGCGAGGGGAGCGTGAGGGAGCGGGGCTGAGAGGGGAGCGAGCGGAGAGTTGGCGGCCGAGGGGCGGGGAGCGGAGCGGGACGAACTGCCCGAGCTGGCGGCCGCCCGCCCGGGCCATGTCGCGGCGAGACGGCGGCGGGACGGGGCTGCCCCGCCCGCTGCTCTGGCTGGCGCTGTGCGCGCTGTGCCCGCTGTGCCGCGGGAGCGCCCTGCCCTCAGGGCCCGGCCCGGCCGCCTGCAGCCCCCGCTGCCGGCACGGCGGGCTCTGCCTCGGCAACGGCACCTGCCTCTGCTCCAAGGGCTACGAGGGCGAGCGCTGCCAGCACGGTACCGGTGCCCGGGGCGGCACGGCGGGGGTGGGACGTGCTGGGGTCCCTGGGGACGCGTCTGAGTGCCAGCAGGGCTGGGCACAGGTACCTGTGTTCGCTCTGTCGTGAGAGCCTTCCTGCGAGTAATCCCTACGGGAAGGACTGAGGAGCTCGGGTTTGGACCTGGTGTGAGAGGTGGGTGGTTGGGTGACGGGGAGGGCGTAAATGAGGCGCGGTGGAAGAAGAGGGTAAAGACACAGAGTTTTTGGTGGGTGAGGCAGTGATAGCAGACTGATAGAGCACAGCCAAGAGCCGGCGTGAAGAGCTCACCTGGGTGAGTAGACCCCGCCGTGGGTCAGTAGATCTTGTTTTACCACCTGAACGTTGGGTAAAGATCTACTTACTGGACAGACTTCTGCTGGCTTCCTTCTGTTGCTTTAGCTGTACATGCTTAAATACTTCCCTGGAAGTATTTAAGGAATCACAGAATCACGGTGGGCCCTCTGATCCAGCAGCGGCATCCTAGAGCACGTGGCACAGGACGGTTCTTGAATGCTTTTAGAGGCCTGACGTCTTACTAAGCTTCAGCAATATTAAACTGGTATTTCTAAGTGCGATTAGTCGGGATAGTACTAACAAAAAGATCAACAAAATGATTAGAAAGTAGGTTGTGTTCTGGATTTCTTTTTATTTAGAATAGGTTGTGGTTTTAAAAGTACTGGACTTTACTTCCTAGATGTTACCCGACCCACAGAGTCACTTGTACATCCCATTTCCATGGTAGGAGGTGTAAAACTAAGGTGAACTGAAGTCTGTGCCTGTTGGTTTCCAAGGGGAGACAAAGTATTTTTTGAAAATGTCACCCAATATGCAAAAACGAACATCATGAAGAAGAGTTTTAGTTTAAACCCTGTTTAATGTAATATGTCTGATTTATAAATACTTTCTTTTAAAGTTTAACTGCAGAGCTTGTGGGTATTAATTGCTAAAAACACTCAATGTCAGGAGTTCCTTTGCTTCACATGCTGTCCATATGTGACGACATGATATAATTCGTACAGTATTTGTTCTAATTTTCAATGTCCTTCATTTAAAATGTGCTTTTTTTTTAACTCTGAGATGAGATGCTGAAAATTTCATTCAGTTCTGTAATCATTCATAGAGTATTGTTTCATTTGGAGGCTGTGGCTAGCAGGTAGTGACAAATGATGTGTAGCCAATGTGTTGTGTAGTGGAGATTAAAAACTATGCTGTATGAACTGTTCCAAACAACGGTTGGATCCTAGACATTTTTGGGTTTTGGGGAGAAGTGAAAGATTGTTGGAGATGGAGATCCATTTTTGAACTAGACAGGTGAATTGTCTGGAATTGTTAAGGGAACCACTGAATCCTTGTTCTCATAAAGTCATCATTGTAGAAAAAAAATGGATAAATGAAGCTTCATCCCCTGTTCTGTCAAGAAAACTGAACTGAAAACTGTGAAATGACACAGAAATAGATTTTTTCTTAAATTGAGAGCTCATTTCCAATGAACCAAGAGCATCTGGTAAAACAGTTAAGGAGAACTGAGCACAGGCTGGTTCTTTCGTACGTCTCTGTCCTTTATTTGCCTGCAAATACTCATTCTGCAGGTACTAATGTGAAAAATCCTGTGTTCTTCAGTTGGGTTGCTTCAGAGTGCTATATGAGAACAAAATCAGTGTAGTGTTACTCACTGATCATCTTTTGCCTTTTCTTCCCTCTCTTTCAGACTTTTCACCCATCCAGTCAAAGGATAAAGCAATGTGATGTAGAGAACTGCAGTTAACTCAGATGAGACTCTCAGAAACACATGGGTTTCTAAAATCTGTGTGTGAATAAAAAATGTTTTCTCAGACACCAGGGCTGATTCAGGAATGATTATGAGTAGCAAGGAGGTCTGTGTGATAGGTAATTGATTTGCAATCTGACTGGATTTATCCAGAATTTTGCAAAATCAAAATGTTTATTTGCGCCTTATCCAGGCTGTCCAAACTGTCAGCAGTGAAAAAGTTGCAGGATCTGTGATGACCATAGATGCTTTTCTCACAGCACATAATTACAATTATGAGAAAAGTTACGTGTATCTCAGATGATTTCTAAACTAAACACTGTACCTTTCAGAAAAGTCTCTGAGAGACCAGCTGAGGAAAAAAAAAAAGAGGATGGGGGAGAAAGAAATGGTGATTTACTTCTGGAGACTTTTTAGAGAAGAGGTGTAAGGAACTGAGCATGTAGTTTTTCTGGAGAGGTACACAAGCAACTCAGGTATGTAGGAATCCAGTAAAGAGAAAAAAGTTGGATATTTCATCTTAAGAATCAGAAGATCCCACTGAAGTTGCAGCATTTTTTTATAAAATCATTTCTTCTTATCACCTATTTTCTCACTTGTCATTTCTTGACTTTAGTTATCAAAAGCTTTTTTGGCAGTCCAGCTGTGCTCCTTCATCACTCTTTAATATGGCTCTTTCTTCTGCCTGTTCTGTCTAGGGTCCAAAAGATTGCTTAGTTTTGAATGTTTAAAAGCTTCATAGGGTGGAGTGCTCTCTGTGTTATTTCACCTGATTGGCAATGTAGGATGACATGACAAATATATCATAGGAAATACAAAGACAACTGCAAGTATACTAATGTGCAAATTTCTTATGTATTTAAGCAATAACTTTAGTAATCTTCACATATATTTATCCAAGCTGTCTTTACTGTCTGTCTTACAGCTACATGTTATCCAAAATGCAAAAATGGTGGGGAGTGCCTCCGACCTGGAAAATGCAGATGTCCACCTGGATATGGAGGTAGATACTGTCATAAAGGTAAGACCCAAAAAAGTCGTAGCTTTGAAAGACAAGAAGTTCGAAAACAGACTAAATTAATTTGGGACTCCTCAAGTCCTGGATCTAATACACTTTGAAATAATGACCTTACTTTCTGTAAACCTATGACCTTACTGTCAAGACATGCATGGCCTAGAGGATCTGCATGCTTGCAGGAGGATGGGATGGAGTACATCTACTGAAATGCGTTGTGAGAATCTGAGCAATTTTTTTCGCTTAGAAAATACCATGTTTATGTGTTACATAAATATTCTATTTAGCTTTGTAACAGATTCTTTCTAAATAATTTAATGAAATGGCTTGCATAGATACATATTTCTGCATTAAGTGGTTGAAACTTTTGTGTAGTATCTGCAAGGCTGTAATATTGATGGCAAGTCACTAAAGATATGTGTGGCAATGTATTGTTGAGAGGTAGTAGGAGATGACAGAGATGAGGAGTAGCAAAGACCAATTTTTATGGTTTTGTGAAGCCTATTTAATATATGTGTGGTTTGGAAGAGGCAATCCAAGAAAACATTGTTATGTTGTTATGAACTGATCGGACTACTGATAACTCGAGTTCTGGGAGAAAAGGGGAAGCAAACTTGAAATAGTTTTAGGGAAAAATGATGCAGTAGGCAAGATATCTCCAGAAAGGGAAGAAAAAAGGAAGTGTTGCTTTCCTTTCAGAAGAAAAGCCTCAATGTGGCACCTAGAAATTTTTAGAAGTTTTTTTTGAAAGGACACTGGTAAATTAGTTGGGCAGTCGTTAGTGTGCTGAGAACTTAATAAACATTCTGTCTCACTATGGTCATAGCAACTAGCAACACCTCCCAGGGTTCTCTGTTTATGCTTGATGTTTATTTTGGGGGCATTTTCTTTACATCCTTCCAATGTGTAATAGCTACCAAGAGTTTACTTGGAACGTAAACTGGGTACTTGGGGAAGGAACTCTACTAGCTTCTGCAGCTTTCTGGAGCCTTGGTGTGGATGGGTCGTTTTGGCTTGGTGAGGTTTTTTTTTGTTTATTTTTTTCATAAAGCTGTATTTGATATTTTATGAAGAAAGTGTGAGCTGAGTACTTAACACGGTAACATCTATCTAAGTCTGCAGAAGCTTAAACTATAGCTCTGGGATGTTAACTAGACTGAATAAGAATTCAGCTGCCAGTGATAATAATTTAATATCAAAATTGTTAACATTATAGAAGAATAGAAAAGATAAGAAGGTATCTTCTGATGAAAATCTGTATAACACAGTTACTGTTACATAATGCATTGGGAAAGAACTATTCAGTTTGAGTGGACATAACAGTGTTGACAGCAATGAGGCATGGTCAGCTTAATTTTCAAGCAAAAGAATTTTTAACTTTTTCTTAAATGTCTTAAAAGCCAACTGAAAGTGTAGCTTTGTGGAATCTTGACAGGGACCCCTCAAGAAAGGGGAACTTGATATTCTTACAAGAGTCTAAATCAGAAACAAGGTGAGTGATACTACTTAAATAGAAAAAACCAGAGTGAGGATTCAGTTTATGCTAATACTACAGCTTAGACTTGGATTAGTATCTGAGTAAAAGTCCTTCTTGTATTTGCCAATAATGCCAAGGTCGCAGGTTCGATCTCTGTACAGGACATTCACTTCAGAGTTGGACTCAATGATCCTTGTGGGTCCCTTCCAACTCAGAATATTCTGTGATTCTGTTATCAGGTTATCCCTGTAAGGCAAAGGTAAGGCTTGTGTTCACCTTGTACAAACTTGTGTGTGGGGCAGTGTGCTATTACAGAATCACACAGAATCATAGAATGGGTGATGTTGGAAGGGACCTCTGGAGGTCATAATTTCCAGCCTCCCTGCTCAAACCAGCTGCCAAGGACCAGGCAGTTCCTCCTTGCCTTTCTAGAAGATTGGAGTGATATTTGCATTCATCCAATCTTGAGGCACTTCTTCCAGTTACCAAAATCAATCAAACACCATCAATATTAAATACATTAACTTGGGTAATGTGACAAAGAAATATGCAAACAAACTTTGAAGAGCTTTTCCAGCTATTCTGGAGTTGACTTGTTTGTCCTTGCATGTTTAGTATTTGTGCCAAAAATCTGTTAGCTCAAAACTTGTGGTTAAACAGAGATTTGACCTTTTTTTTCCTACAAATTATCAAGCAGACATCCCAACTGTCCATTTTTATAACGAAGGATAGTTGTTCCTCTTCAATGCGGTGAAGGTGGTGTATAATTTACATTCATACTTGTGAAAGGAAGCATTTGATTGTACAGAAGAATGATTGTGCTGCTTTTCAAAGATGTTGCTCACCATAGTTGATACCAATCATATGTCTGGCATAAATAATGCTTCATTAATGAGGCCTGCAGGGCTTTGTTGTGTGGAACAGTTCTGAAATGAGGAGGCTGGTTTAGATAATTGGCATTTAGGAAGGCACTGCTTAGGTTCATTTGTCAAAGTAATATCCATTTCTCTTCTTCCTCTTGTTATATGTAGGTCCTGTCAGGTAAGGAAATACGTACATCCTTGACCACAGGTTATTGGTGTACCAGCTGTGATTTGGCAAGTTTGATATGAATGTGCATGTTAGTAGTTCCTGTGGTGTAGTTGATGAACAGTGGTGTAGCTGGTGAGCAGTTGGCTCACAGCTGGGAGGGGAGGAGCTGTGCCATAGCAGTAATACTCTCAGGCTAAATGCTCAATAAGCTTTTAAGCATATGCCTAGCTTTAACTGCTTTTTGAGGTGGCATTTGCAGTTGTGGTTCTGTCATCCTCACTCATTCCTTAGAGAACTGTGCCTTGCTCTGAAAAGTCATTGCAGATGTGATAAAACAAGCAGTTGATGCTAGACCACCTGTTTAAAGATAATGATTTGAAGTCCTGTTCTGCTTCTGAAATGCACGGCGTATGCTGTCTTCTGCAGTAAGCTGTGAAGGAGGCTGTCAAAATGGTGGGGAATGCGTCTCTGTCAATGGAGTTGTGAAGTGCCTTTGTGCTTCTGGCTGGACAGGATCAAGATGCCAAGAAGGTGGGTATCTACATTCATGAAAATATTTATATTGATTAAAAATAAAACTGCAGTAACAAAAACATTTTAAAAGTATTAAGAGACTAATAACTATGGAAATGTCATTGCATTACTACAGAAATGAGTGACCTACATTATTGGTACATACTCAGGTAAAATCATGTGAAATTATTTTGCATTAGGTGTACATCTGTTAAGATTTAAACCAAAAATCTTAACACAATACATAAGTACTTTTTTTTTTCCATTTTCATGGTCCGGGAAGTGCTTTTGGAGCTATACCAGCTGAGTATCTGGCCTGGAAGAAAATGCGTTTTGCTATTTTGATTTGTATCATCCTGAATCTTTCATTCTGTCAGAATTCTTTTATATCAGTTTTGTAAATCCTGCTGACTTATCCATTCTTTTTCTTCTAGCAATTTGTCCTCAAGGTTGTCGGAATAATGGAGCTTGTGTGGCTCCTGGGATTTGTAGCTGTCCAGCTGGATGGGTCGGTGGAGCATGTCACTTAGGTAAATGACTTCTGACATTTTTCATTTATCCTTTCCTCTGCTTGTTTGATTTACCAATATAGTGTTCAAATCCTCAGTGCCTAACAAAGCTTCTAGGGAAGTATCTTAGAATAGTAACTGAGAGCTGCTTCAGCATACTGGGGCTCTTACAAGTATGGCTTTTTAATTTGGTCAAAAACACAGAATTTTTCCACTTTTACAGAGATTCAGATTTTGGTTGCCACCAAATTAATTACTTGATATGTCTTGTCCGTATTTCTGAAATATTTTTTATGTACTGAGACCCTAGAATAAAGAACTGAAAATAACCATTACAGAAATACTATTGCTACTGGTGTGGGTTAGAAACTTCATTAAATTCTATGGACGTACAAAACTGAAACTTGATTCTGACTTTGAGGATAAGTTGGCAGAATCAATTCCAGGTGCTCTTAGAATTCTGAGTAAGAGAATTCTGTAGTCAGTATTAGTACTAACACTCTTGCTGAACAAACACTGGCATTTTTACAAATTTTGATTCACAAAAGCAGATGATTATAAAGTCTTTAATCTACTCTTCGTGGGCCTTGTATGCTTGTAGCAGCACTGCCCTGATGTTTAAAGCTCATGTAAACATTGGTTTTAAACTGGATATTGTGGGTGCAAGGTCTCTGAATTAAGTCCTCTGCATTTGAAGTTTTTGTGTGGCTGTAGGAATCTAGTGTTAGTTCTTCTGCAATATATATGTTCAAGCAAACATTAACAAATAATACTTTGATGTTCCCATTTGACCATGCAAATCCTTATCCTTTGTATTTGTCAGTGTCTTGAGATAGAGCCAATAAAAGCCAACTGTGGGAGATGCAAAGAACTTGTAAAATGCTTAGCTCCATTCCCTGCAGCTGCAATAGTGGTAGAAGTGGTCAGGTTCTTAATGTCAAAATCACTGTTCTTGAACTAACTAGGTCTGCATTGTTTGACTTCTGTTGGTGCAGATGCTCATAAGCAAATTGCAGCTCCTGGCTTGTTAACTGAACTGATGTGTAGCTAGGGGACAGCTGAAGCTCAGCCCTCCTCTGCCCTTCCTGTGGGGGAACAGAAAGTGGTGACTCTTTTCTCATGCATATGGATCCAAGAACTCGCTTAAATAAGTTTCAGCAAGAATTTTTATTGTTCTCTCACTTTCATGGAAGCATCCATCTCGAAAACAGCCCATGCTTTAAAGAACAGAAATTATAGTATTTTAAAAGGGAAATGGAGCATGAATAAGACTAGACATACTGTGCCTGTATTCCAGTGAAGGCCATGATGCCATAAATTGAGAGGCATTGCTTTTCAGTTCTTCCATTATGCTGTTATTTATACTGTCCCAATGCAGTCACCAGGGAACAATTCTGCTACCACAGTGAGAAGAAAAATGATCCTGTATTGTGCTGAAGACATACTGTGTATCTGGTGTCTCATTTCAGCTGTATGTAAACTACCCTGTCAACACGGAGGGAAGTGCATAGCTCCAAACGTGTGCAGATGTCGACTGCCATACTCTGGTCTACAGTGCACAAAGAAAAGGAAGGAATGAAGCAACTTCAGCAAAGATAAGCTACTTTATTTTTATTTTTTTTTACATAACCATCCAGAGATGAAGTCTGCAGAAGTGGGGGACCTTAAAATAAACATGGTAACTAACTGATTTCAAGTAGCTTTTTGTCCTCACTATATTAAGTAAATGCTTTTCTATATGAAAGTGTCGCTGATTGTAACAAAGTTGTTTTAAGTATTCAACTGTGTGTAGTGTATGGCACATTTTCTTCTGTTCCCATTTTTTCTTAATAAGCAGAAGTGTTATGTCTTGGTTGATACAGCTGACCTTGAAATAAAATTTGTTCTTCAAATCAAGTACTTCAGAATAGATCTATGCTCTTCTTTTTGATTTTTCTCCCTTTGACTAGAATTATTGTGTTCTATTAATTATGTGTGTTTTAAAAAGCATATGAAACAAAAAGCCCTCAATTCAGATCATCAGAAGTGATTGTTAGTTCAGTGATAATTTCACTTCAGTGAGTTGCAAGAGGAAATTTGCAGTTTGTGTCTTTTTGGAACATTACCAATCTGCAAAGCATCTTATTTAAATCCTGGTTATCACTTAATGTCTGCTTGCCCCTTCCCCCAATCAGATCTGGATCTTGATCAGTTAAGCAGTGTTTTAAAAAAACCCACAACCAAAACCAAAGAAACACAGTACTCATTCAGACAATTCTGCTGTTACTTTCTAAAAGCTTAATCCATACTGATACTCTAAAAGAGTCCTTATCTTGACTACTTCTACAGTCATGTTATCTGATCATCTCTCAACTTCCAATTATTTCTTCTCCTTATCCCAGTGAGATAGGGAAATGTGTTTTTCTTCTGGAGACATTGATAATTCTTTTCCATTCAAGACTGTGTTGTTATAGGAGCAGTGCAATGGGAGGCTACAGACTGGCAGTGAGGAAAAGCTGTGCCTGTCACAAATCACCTGTGTGGAACATGTTGAGGCCTCCCTTCTGGAGATATTCCCATGTGGCCTTATTTAGATTTTGCAGCCTTTTGGTCAGGTTGCATATTGGACTGAGACTCCTATGTCCATTGTTCCATGCCTAACTTGTGCTGTTGCTTGAATGCTGCAGTTGAGAAAGGTTTTGCCAAAACATGTGAGTTGAATCAGTCAACTTTCTGAATTATGCTCAGATGAATTATTTTTTTGAGAGAGATAGTTTGGTTTTCATTGTCTTCTAGGTGAAACTGGAATTTTTGATGGGAGAATTTTAGCTACGCATCACTTTAGTCCACTTGTTGGAATAACATTTTAACTTTGTATAAATTCCCTTACCAGAACATACAGTAGCTCTCATGGGCAGAGTGACTTATATGGGCATGTTTCTCCAGGGATTACAAGTCACTGAGCAAATAGGCAAGGGTAATGGGTCTTTTCAGTTACCAGCCTTCTCTAAAAGAGAGAACCCAAGCATGCAGGGAGCAAATGAAAGGCAAGGGTGTAGTTCATGAGACTCCTGTTTTCTTGTTATGAGCAATTGCTGTGTGGCACAGTCGAGCTTTCCTCTGCCCTTGCTTTAGAGGCTGTTGCATTTAGTTCAGACAAACCATGCTGCAGGCATGTTATGCAGGATTTGTTCCCGGAGACAGAGGACCACATAAGAGAAGTGCATGGTTTCTATGCTGCTTGTGCTGTGATACACTGTCTATTTCACACCTGCTAGTAAAAAAAGTGATTTTCATGCATGAAACAAGATGATTTATCAGTGGTTCTGAAGTAGGCTTGATGATGATGAAATTCAGTGTCACAGTTCATTACAATAATCATGCCATAATTTAGAAATTTAGGAGTTGAATACCTTAGGTGACATACTGTTTGCAGGGGAGTGAAGGGAAAAAAATTACTTACATCAGACCAAAGATTTAGAGTAAATGAGCAGAACTATGTAAATACAAAGAGGCATCATATCTCAGTATTATTCCCAAAAGACTGACTTCGACTAGTACAGACAAAACTGACAATAATGGTGACTAGAAGCTGAAAGAGATCTTGACATTGTTAGGAGTAAAAGGAGCAGTCAGTGAGAGACGTATAATTGGTGTTTCTGAGCAGGCCAAAACAAATGTTAATTTAATTAATTTCTTCTTTAGAAATGACTGAAATAAGTAAACAGTAGTTTGATATCACACAGAAAGTAGTCATATTTTAGAAATACTGCTTGAATGTAGCACCATCTACTGGCTACAGGGTTTTTCATGGTTTTTTTTTGTTTTGTTAAGTATAATTTTTCTTTATAATTCAATTAAATTTTAAGTGAGAATAAAAGAGGCAGTCCAGGTCCCCACATTATTTCCACATTCCACATACATTTACTAAAAGAACTGTCAGTAAGTTTTGTCTTTTGTTTGTTTTCCACTCGCTGGAGGATTGAATGTACAAGTTACAGAATGTAGTTTTTGGAGATACATGTGTCTTTCTGTGGGAAGCGAGTCATACATGCAGCTCAAAGATCAAGAAAAACTATACAGAACATATTAGCTCTCTTACTTATTAGAGCTAATTGTAACTATAGTTAGTAGGATGCTCTGTTTTTCACTATAAACAACTGGAAAAATTCTAGGGATATTGCACTGGTTGCATTTTTGATACTCTGTCTTTTTAGAGTGTGCGTGGAAGTGTGAGAAGTGCTTCTTCTTTCTAATTTACTTACACTCACATTTCACCATTTATATTTTCTCTTTCACTCTTAAGTGATTGTGGCAAGAATTGATTTAAGTGATTTATCTGTAAAATATCATTTACTGGCTAAACAGAGCTGTGGGCGGAAGTTGGATAAAATGACCTGACACCACCATGTGACACCTTTAATGTGACAGAAACAGCATAAACATCTTTAGTAGTTAGTAACACTTTCTAACCTCTACATTTGGGTTTGTATATCTACCCAGATGTTATGTTTTATTGAGAATTTAAACTTTGTATCTTCCCATTTGGACCAGTAATGGAGTTGATGTAACCAATTTGTCAAATTCTTCAGTTTTTATACCTATTTACTTTAGGGTTTGTGCTGATTCTTCTTTATAAGTTTGCTTTTTGTAAATGGAAATGTTAACTTGCTTCTCTTCACAGCTCTGAGAACATGTAATTAACTTTTGTAAAAAGAAAGAGCCTTTCTCATGGGGCCCACTTGTGGTTTTATTGTTAAATCACAGCCAACATGGCTGGCTGTGGTATCTCCTGTGATACGAGTCCTTCCTTTAGAAAGCATTAATTGTACTGCATTTTAAAGATCTTTTCAAGATCAGGGACAAAAGTCAATCTGCACTTGGGAGAATTTCTGCTGTCCTGAAGAGCAACTGTAGTACAACCTAGTAATAAATGGATGATGTACATAGGTACCTTGCAGCACTCTTTAGTGTCTAAAGAAATCATGCAAGAAAATTCAGTGAAGGTGCCTGTGTTGTGCATAATGTGCTAAGGGTCACTGCAAGATCTTCAGTTTGACACAAGTGGGCATTCGTTCCATCATATCGGAATTGTGTGAACTGCAGCACCATGCAGCCCTTCTCTCCCTGTCCCAAATCCCCTAAGTCTTTGGGGCTTAATTTCAGATTGCAAGTTTAGAACAATCTTGTTAACCTCAGTACACAAGCACACTCTATGCTTCTGCCTCTTCTTGCTGCACTGAGCAATTTTGCTGCATTGTTGCAATGTACTTTTTAATTACAGTGAATTCTGTTTCCCGTGTATGATGGACAATGTAGTAACAAAATAGTTTCAACTAATCACATAATTACTGGACAGTTTTGAAGTAGCTGTCTGGCCTTTTGCATGTACTAGTAATTTTTCTGCACCATGTGTTTGCTGGAAAATAGCACAGTTTAGCACTGAGCATTTTTAGCTACTATAGCAAAACTCTGGATGTGCTTTTGTTCACACAGCTTGTGTTTGGAAAATGTGAACAAAATAATTTCTGCCTTTAGAACCATTGAAAATAAGTGGGAAATACTAAAAGTTATGATAAAAAACCCCTTTATTCAGCCTGAAATCCTAGAATGCACATATACATATTAAGTTTTGTGAACAGAGGGTTGCAGAAACTCATTAACCAAAATACTATTAGCAGTGTTCCAGACAGATGTTCTCTTTAGCACAGTACCTCTGTAACTGACATGTGGAATAGGGGTGATTACAATATGAGATTATGTGTGATCCTGGTGTGTTTGCACTTTAAAGACATTTTCAGAACCTTATGTATTCAAAGTATCATCCTGAGGCATCAGTTCCAAGAGCCAGTCAGGTTTTGTTCATCGAGATCTTTGTGAGATGTGAGAAAGGTTTTAAATAATAGAACAGTTCTCAGGTTATCAGGCTATCAGCCACTGGGATGCTTGATTGAAAGAAACTATGGAAACACTGAAATTTAAAATGCAAGTGGGAAACTGAAAATATTTTTTAAATACACAAGTCAGGCACTTGGAAATCCATCAGGTATCATTCTGGAATGATGCTGAGCTCTCAAAATGTCAGCTTACGTTGCAAAATGACATAAGAGGACTATAAAAAGGTGAGGAGAAATCTATGCACAGAGCTGCTAAAAGCTGTGATTCGGTAATCAGCATCCCAGAGTGGCAGTAAATGGCAAAATGAGCTCTTATTTTCTTCCCGTTCAGAATTAGAGTATGTAAACTAAATATTGCTCAGGAGAACAGGAAATCATGATAAAATAAACAAAAATAAAGAAAACAAACCAGTAAATTTGAATGGCTTAAGTAAAGGGATATTTGTGTCTTTTACAGAACTCAAGTTCGTTGTGGCAGGAACTGAAATGTCTTTAACAGCTGTAGGAGAAGGTAGCAGTCTTCTGTAGGAAACTTAAGAAAAAATGGAATTTTATTTGTTCAAAAACTATCTGGTAGCTGGTAGGTGCTAACAGTTCATTGGAGCAATAGGTAATGGAAAGAAATCCTCTAAGAAGTCCTTACAAATACTTTCTGACATGATGTGTACGGATGGCATATATACAACAGATTTCTCTGCTTATTAGTTCCCATTTTAAGATTCAGCATTGCTAAAAGTGTTGTCAAATTTCTCCTAAAGACTTGGGGACAAAATTTCTTCCTATTACTGAATGCTATCTCAAAGCAGGGGCATACCAATAATTCAGTAGCTGGGTACTCAAATTTATAAGTGTAAGTAAGGAAGTCAAAACAGAAGAGTTGGTATCTGGCTTGTGGCTACAAAGGCTTGTCATGTATAAACCAGAGTCATTCTGCACCTGGATAACTGTTAACAAGATAGGAAAGAAGCCTCCATTGTTAGTAGCCCAGCCTCAGTTCAGGTTTCCCCTCCTTCCTCCCTACTGGCTTATCATTACACCAAGAATGATGCAAATACAAGAGAAGAAGAAAAACATAGTTCTGCTTTTTCTTCTGTCTGCAGCCAAATAATACATAATGTGTACAGTGTTTACAAACAGAAGGTACCATTCAGGAAATGGTGAAGTGTTGCCTTCCTTGCTGGAGACACTCAGCAGCTGCTACAATCTTGTTCCCACAAAGGAAATCTCAGTCCAGCTGACTGCATCAATGAACTGCAGAATTTTGAGTTTGCATCAGTCATCAGATCTGAGTCCAGTGAAGACATCAGAAGCTGTGGGGTTTGTGCATGAGGTAGCAAAAAATTATAGAAATATACATATATGCTTTAATGACTACAAGATTGTTGTTTTGAAGCTCACCAGTATTTGTGGCTAATACAAATCTTTAAAAATAACACTTCTGAATATTCCTTTCATTTAAATAAGCTCTGTAATTGCCTTTAACCCTTTTGCTATTTTCAAGTCTCATACATCCATGAAGCATTGCAATTTAATTGATACATTTCTTCAATCATGATGCCTTTGTACCTTGGAGAGAGAGAGAGAGAAAAAAATTAAAAACAGACTTGAATGATGCAGCCCATGTTTACAATAAAGTTATCCATGAGTCTCTGCTTTCCTGATACACAGAATCACAACATAAGTTAAACTTGTGCCTGTAGCTCTTTTGTTTCTTAAAGAAAATTTGCCGTTTTAATCAATACAGCACCATCTGACTGATCAGCAATATATACTTTCTAGATAAAAAATATATTAATGCTTTGCAGACATAGTTATGTAAACATTTAAATCAAAATATTCCTCTCTTTAGGGCAAATTTTGGAAATCCGTATTGAAAAAAACCAGTCTCTTATTGTCATAAGATATGTAGTTTTGTATTTTCAAAAGATGTATGAGCATTTCTCTCTTTCAATTTCTGAAACATATCTGCCCCATCTCTCAATTCTACTGGCACCAGAAAAGTGTCTATACATTGAAATTAAAAGAAGAGAAACACCACGGATGATGCAAGAAGAGCATACTTTTACTTCAGATGTCACAAAGAAGTTACTTGTAAGGAAATGTTTAATTAAACTACTTCAGTGAGTGACTGTCAGCACTCAAACAAGGGAATCCAACAGAAAATTGTGTGACAAAACAGAGAAATCGTCATCATACCTTATGATGCAAAAAAGTAAAGCTATTCCCAAGTTACACTTTGGGATAATGAACATTTGTATAAAACAGGGATGAACTGAGTGGCAGTGTAGTTAGTTGGGAAAAGATCAGGGCTTGACTTGATGCAAGCTAAGAAAGTCAACAGCGGGACACTTCTCCCTAAAATGGGGCCAGATGCTGGAAGAGAGAATAGTAGTTGTGAAGAGGATAGTTACCAATCCCTGCTGCATGACAAGAGATAATCAGCTTAATTTGAAACAAAGAAAATGTACATTAGGTGTTAAAAACAATTTTTTAAGTATTAAAGCCTAAAAGTTACTGGAATAGCTCTTAGGAATTTCATTAGTTTTCCCTCACTGAAGACTGAAAGGGAGAAATCAGACTAAACACATATTTGGTGTATATCGTGCTGCTTCATTAGACAGGGTGGACTAGATAATGACTCCCAAATCACTGTATCTGTGATGGCATCTTGACTCCACATGTACCTGAATTTTCTTCCCACAGAGGACTCCAGTATAACCTGGACGACAAGAGCATACGTTGGGCAACACACACTTGCCTCCGAACAGACACTTCTGGTTGCATACAGCTAAAACAAGAGATATGTGGCTTTATTCATGGAAACACTTTGGTGGAGGAAAAGTGGCTACTATTTCTATATACTTATTCTGTTTGCTTATAGGAGCCAGGAACTCGTTCAGTATTTTCGCAAGGAAACACCCCTCAGCATAGGAGACTTAAAGGTCATGTGGAACCAACAAAGTTCTTATGCCCATCCCATCCCCCTCATGCTTTGATGCAGATTTAACATGAGAACATGCCAAGAGTGTGAATGAGACTGAGCAAGGAACATGAGTAAGGTGTTTTTTAATGCATCTTACTATTTCAAGCTATTGCAATGGCTTCTCAGGGCTGGTACAGCAGTGTACAGTATTAGAGCAAGCCAACACATACTGCCACGGTCCCAGACTGCCATCATATCCTGGAGGGCTTCAGAATGGGCAGAGGAATCTCTACTCTTTATCCTGCCTTTGACACAGATTAGGGTAAAATATAACCAAGGTGTAGAACTTCAAGGCTCTGCATATGGCTGTACTGTGCAGTCTGAACTGTGCCGAAGCAAGAGGTTTCAGGTCACATAATTCTTACGTGTTTGGCATTGGATTCCTTCCCACTGTGGAGGACAATGACATGTACTCGGTCCAATACACTCCCCACCATTCTTACATTCCTGAAGGCAGATTGCTGCACAAACATCATCACAAAGTTTGGTTAAATTCCAAGTGATTACTTTGACTTATGACTCAGATTTCAGGATGCCCATGAGAGGTTGAGTGCTTTCCATACACAAGAGTCACATCATCTTCACTGAACTATCTATCTTACATCAATAGGATATTAAAGAAGAAAGGCAACTGGAAACAAAAAGCCCTACAGCCAAAGCACAGATTGAGATGTTCTGTAGCATCACAGATTGCTACAAAAGCCTGAAATATGCTAAATAGCTTTACTTTTTCTAAATTTACCTTTCTAAACCCCATACCTTGGTGAGAGATCTTTTGTCTGTCATGCAACTGAACACATGGTGAATCAACTCATGAACATTTGATCCAAAGTTATTTTCTGTGACCCATTTTTCTGCACATTTGCCCCTGCTTATTAAACAATAATTAACCTGCTATTGTTTCCATTCATTAGGTGCCTATTTGATAATCAAATCTCTCTTCCAGAGTGTCCAAGAATATCTCATCCATGTCCATACTGGTAATATTTTTTTCAACAAAAAAAACCCCCTTTCCAATAATTACAGAAAGTAATACAGGGAAAACTGTTTTTCCTCCGTGCCATTAGAGAGCTCATTGCCCGCATCAGTTCCTGAGCCTCGGGTGAGCACTATGACAGATACTAACACTTTAGCTATGGGATTTCTACCACCCATCCTCATGCTGATTTTCATGCAGATTGTGCTTTTATCCACGCTGACACATTTTATACATTTTCTTTATGCACCATCAGTATCTTCATTAAGTTATAATGTGACCCACACATGTTCTACCATCACAGTCCTATTTCTGCCTGTCCTAAAGAGCTTGTGGTCGTTGCATCTTCTATTTCAATCACTTCCCACCGTTTCCACAGTTTTCCCATCTTTCACTATCTGTTTTTCTATCTGTTTTTATATCCTACAGCACAAATTGAATTTCTTTCACTTTATTGAACTCAGCTCCTTGCAGAAATATGAATATTTCTTATTTAGACAATAATTAAGAAAGAAACAGATAATATTTGCTATACAAGAACTTAAAAGATATTTTGGTCTCATGATTTATCCTAAGAACTGCATGGTATTAGCTCTATCCTAAATTTCTCTTCCAAGTTACAGACTACTATTTTTTTCAATATGTGTATATACTTAAGTACTTTGGCACTAACTTCCTATTACTTTTGTAATAGGACAGAATAACCTTAAATCATATCTTACTTGTAAGGTATAGTTCTCCTGTTAACTACAAGGTACTTACGAGTGTCACATCTTTTTCCTCTCCATCCTGAAGGACAAGAGCAAATGTTTGGGCCGACACATCTTCCTCCATTCATACACCTTGGCTCACAGATACCTTAAAATCAAAACCATGTGCTGTTCAATACATTTAACTGATTACAGAATAATTTGTTTGTTATTTTTGGATCCTGGAAGAATTTTAACACTGGCTTACTTTTTTCACATCTTCCACCTGTGTACCCATCAGGACAAGTACAGACATTATTTCTCATGCAGTGACCACCGTTCTTACAAGGCGGGCTGCAGACAGCTAAAAGACAGAAACAGGAGGAAAAGGCTGTAGTTAGTATTTTGTTTGCCTTAGTGATATACTTCTATGAAACAAGAGAGCAAGACTAAGATTCTGACAGCTAGTATAGACATTCAGAACTATCAGGCCAGTGTTGTAAAAATCATATTAATGTGGTTTGGTGCCAACATCAATAGTAAAGACAAAATCAGATAAAAAGGGGTCAAGGATGGCAACTGTATGTGTACATGAGTAACTAGACTACACAAAATATACAATGGCACTGGTTGAATGCTGCTCAAATGTTGAGTGGAAGACAAGACAAATTTTGAGTCTCCCTTCTCCTTGAAGACTCATTGAATCAGTCATAAAATCTAAAAAATAACACAATATTTGTTTTGCACCACTTCTCAGGTACATGACTTGATTGTTAATTTCGTGTCTTAATGTTTTCTCACACATTGTCTCATACTGGCAGCTAAGGGGTGAGGGTAAGAAAAAATATAAAATATTACCATTCTGACACTGGGCACCGAAGAATCCATGTGGACAGAGGCAAACATCTGGCTTAGTACAGGAACCACCATTGAGACACACAGGATCACACATTGCTGCAGAAATAGGGTCAGGAAGAGTGGGAAGCGTGACATCCAAATAAAGTATATAAAAAAATGTGTGTGTGTTGCAAGGACCGGAACTAAATACCTAAGATAACTGCAGGTAACACCATTCCCACAGAATCTTCACCAAAATTAAAGGATCAGTATAAGACTTCTAAGAGGTGCTGCTGGCAGCAAAACTACATGCAGAGTCATGAGGGAGTGCTGGAGCTCTGCTGCAGTAAGCAGCTGCCCATCTCTGCTCTCTGAGCCACACAGTTCCAGATTTCAAACTATGGGAGGTCCCATGGACACTCTCTTAGGAACATGGAAGTTGCAGAAGTGTTACCTGTACTGCATGTAGGTCCGTACCACCCAGGTTTACACTGGCAGATGTCTGGAGTGAGACATTCACCACCATTTTCACAATGTCTGTTGCAAACCACTAGAATCCAAAATGTTGGGCAAAAACAAAGGAGAAGGTGGGGGAGGAGATCGAGGTGAAGAGAGAGAAAGAGATATGTTACAAATTATGCTTGATTAATATTACAGTTCTTTCCTACATATCAACACTGGAAATAACATACAATTCCACTGGCTGAAGAGGAATTGCTGAACAGATTAATCCAGTCTCAAACCCATAATAGCTAGCACCAGACAACAAAGTAAATAAAATGTCTTTCCATGCAATTATCCATGGTTTGGTTATATTCAGTGTTAAAAACCTAGAAAATTTCAAAAAAATTCTAAAACAAATGGGAAGTGCTATACTAAGAGACAAGTGGACCATGTAACATGATGAGTTTGATGGACTCCACGAAAGTCCAGTCAAATGTCTTCCATCACTTTAGCAAGGGCTCGTAGTGACACGAGACTAACAAGCAAAGACATTTAAGTATCATAGCTCTGGAAAACCATGAATCAGTTCTTCAAGACTATATCTCATTCTCTTTAGTACTCCTTAACAAAGAACAGCTTTTTTTTTTTTTTTAGTGTCACAAACGAGACTAGAACAAGAAAAACTGAGTCCAAAAGTGCTGGGATTTGAGGAGGAGACAAAGAACTTTCTCAATTCCAGGTTAATAAAGTAGTACATCCAAGTGAATTATATATAAACAGCATGTCTAAATTTGGACTCTCGGAACGATAAAAATTACCAGGATGAAATCTAGCCAAACTTTAATAGTCCATTATGTTTAAAGTTATGTGCATATATTATCTAATGTTCAAAAAGCCCAAGTATGGGCTCCTTCAAAGAGACAGAGGTATTATGTCATTTGCTAGCATTAGACAGAGTGCATAAAAATTTAAACCATAATTTACTTTCTTGCTTCTGAACAACAGAAGCAAATGTTCTGTATTTTTCCCTCATGCTCTTTTGCTTACTTGTATCACATCTTGGTCCCACAAAGCCATATGGGCAGGTGCAGAGATTTCTGGCCAAACATGTGCCTCCATTTTGACAGGGTGGTTTACAATGTGCTGCAGGTACAGAATTATGTTGTTCAAGAAATCAGCTCCACAAAGATGCATGGATTGGTCATGCTTTATAGAAAGGGAAATATTAATAACTGACAGTGAGCAAAGAACTGGAAATAAAATAAGGAGACATATGCAATGCCTTTTGACAAGAATAACAACAAGAATTTCATTCCAAGAGTACACAGTCTCAACAGCGGTGGCCACCCTGAAAAAAAGAAACCTGACACAATTTCCAGAGAGTATTTCCCACTCTTCAGGACTGTTTAGCTTAGGGGCAATTACATTCACTGGTGAAGTCCTCTACTTACAGCAAAAGCTAAATTTAGGAATATCCAATCACAAGCAACATTTACAATGTATATCAAGAAAATTAGGATATACATTGTGTTACTTAAGGGTTCTGTTAAAGTAAAAGTAAAATGAGCACACCTCTTTGCTGTCAGAATGAACAGTCATGGAAGTTGTTCACAGCATCCTTTGGGTATTTATGTATTCAAAAGCAAAAAATACTCTATTTACCTTCCTCACAAGTGGAGCCACTGTATCCTGGTAGGCATTCACAGACATTTGGCTTAATGCACTTCCCATGGTTTTTGCAATCAGGTCTGCACAGAGCTGTGTGAAAAAATCAATATCACTCTTCAAATCATTAATTTGTGCATATGAGTTACCAGAGGCAAAATCAAAATACCATACTCACCAGCCTGACAGTTGAAACCAGCATAACCAGGCTTGCATTTACAAATATTGGGTGCCACACACTCCATATTTTTGCCACATGTTTGTCTACATCTTGCTGAAAGGCAATGAAGAAAACAAAGGGAATAAGGAAAATAAAAGTCACATTTCACACAACTGTGCTTTGCCTAACATAATGCACAAATCACAGAGAATCCGTTATGCCACTGTCTGTAAATGGGAGTCTAAGACACATCAGGAAAATATTTTTAAGTGCATCCATACAACTAAAAGCCTGTAGGCTATGCCAATATTAATAATGAAAGTGAGAAAATTCAATACACCATGCTTTTCACTGATTATACAGTAACAATGTACTTTCAAGTTATAAAGACATCTCAATATTATTTTTTTCCAGGCATTTAAGTTCAGTTATTTGTAATACCTCTGCAAGTGAAGCCATCTCCATAATAACCATTAGGACAACGACCACACCTGATGCTTCCATCCTGACTTGGCTCACAGTGTACACCAGGAAAACAGGGTAAGTCAGTACAGGTTATTGCTTTAGGAATCACTGCTTCACTCTGTTCTTCAGGAAGCATTTTTGGTGGGACAGTGACTTTGACAGGGGCAAAAGGTAAATTACTTGCTTTATGCTTGGCTAATAGGTGCAGAACTCTCTGAGCATTGCCACCTTTGAATGCTTTGCTTGGCAAAGAAAGTCCTTTGCTTATATTTGCTCTGCTGCTAGGAGAAGTCTTCCTGCTAGTGTCAAAATAGCTGTAGGCCTCAGTTTGCGGCCTTGTTTTTTTCTCAGGTGACACAGCATGGCTCCCTGAAGATGCAGTCATCACAGTATGTACTGAAGAACTCACTTCCATGTCAGCAAGGTGACCACTGATGGTCCTGAGAGTGTGAGCAATGTTTCCAGTAACAGCAGGTTGTAAAGAAGCACTTCTCTGAGAATTAAGTGACTTCCAGGCAGTGATTGTTTTTACTGTGGAGGCTGGTGGTGTGCTGCTACTGACCATTTCTGTAGAAATAAATCTCTTTGGGACATCTGTAGAACTGGGAATATAGCCTGAGATGCTTAAAACCTTCTCAAAGGATGATTGTTGAAACCCTGCAGCATGTTAGAAAGAAAGGGGGGAAAAAGTATGTGAACAAAGACTCTTTTCTTTCTGAGCATGGGGAATGCTTTCTGAACAGATAAACATACAGCTCATTCATTCTCTGATTCAAGAAGTCCCTCCATGTGCTACATCAGAATGTAAGCAGTAGAACCTAAGTGGTAGAATTAGAGAAGATCAAGGTAATCTGTTTACATCCTTTTCCACCCTCACCATGGCCTTTTCTTGGCTGGAAGACAAGGAGAAATCACCATATGTATGAGTTAGATAGCAGAGATTTTCCCATACCACGTCAATAAAGAGATTTACTGTCAGAGCAGATTATCAGATCCATATATGGTTTCCAGCCAGGTTATTGAAAGAATTTAAAGAAAAGATACTGCATATGGTTCATCAGTGTGTCTAAGTGCTAGTAATAAGCTGAGAGTCCAGAAGCAGAGATTTAATCACAAGTATATAGATGATTTTACTTATTGATGCACCATGGACAGTATTCTCTGTGAATAATCCACCACCTTGTTGCGAAAGTATTACCATCTTTTACTCTTCAAACTTTTTAAGCAACTTTCTTAAAGTTTCTACATGGGTTTTATTAGTAGGTTTTGCATGTGTTTGCTAAACAACAGAGACTGACTCAGCCTCCTCATTGAAAAGAGTGCAAAATGAATGAAACCTTCTTCATATTCTGCCCAAGAAAAGTTGGAAGTCTGTGGAAAGGAGTAAGGCACTGTAATCCAAGACTGCTGGAATGCTATATGTGGTCTTTTAGCATTATGGGGCAGAGGAAGAATGAAACCCCAATCCATTTACAATAGTCCTAAAAAGTGGTCCACAAAAGGTTAAACTTTACTGAATCGTATTAGAGTTCTATCTCCTACTGCTGAAAAGCAAACCATTTTGCAGCTGATGAAGAGTTATCCAGCATTGGCAGTGGAGTGAGAGAGTACCTCCCTTCTCCCTCAACAACAATTCAGAGATAAACGGAAAAGACACACGAGAATTTCCTGCAAAGAAAGCCCCAGCAGGCACAGACCTGGAAATGCCAGCAACAGCATTTAGAGTTTTAGAATAAAGACAGTCACTTGCCACATCTTTCACCTTTCCTTTGAGTTAAAGCAGGAAAATGGCATTCAACATAATGCCATAAACTTTTGCTTATCTCATATAACAGATGTTCCTATCCCCAGGTTACCTATTTTATGTCAGTGGTTAGTCACTAAAACAAAAGGCAACTCTAGGAGTGTCATACATCACACTCTCAATAAAATTACTTGACTGACCTAAGGGATTTGTTGATATTGACATTTCAATCTCATTTTTCAGATCAGAATACAACCCCAGTAATGAATTAAATTGTGTCAAACTGAAAAATTAAACTAACATAAAACTGACTAGGACTGTTGTTTGACAACTATATTCTTATCAGTATGTGAATTGTAAATTCAATTCTCTTTATGAAAAGAAATCACCTTTATTCTCTCCAATTTCTCCTGTGGAATCCTTCCTTTCAACATCAGTGTCTTCAAAGCTTTCTAAAAAAATATGTGAAGGTACATTAGTAATGCACAGAAGCAGCTACATTTGTTTCAACTTTAAATAAAGTAAAAGTTTCAACAGATAAAAACAACTCAAAATTCAGAAAGCAGATAAAAAGTAAAAAATATTTCTTAAATATTTTTTTAATAACTTTAAAAAAGTTTTTAACAGAGTATTTTAAAAATTCAAGTTATTCAGTAATTGCATTGTAAATAAATATTTGGGCACCTTATTTGGCAAATGCCTTGATTTGGGTAAATAATTCTATGCTAATCAATCTAATAGAAAAATATTTTGTCAATAATTTCTCATATTATGAAAATAATGAAGAAACCACCCCCAAAATTTCATTGTATTCTACTTTGATATAAAAGAATTGGGGTGTTTTGTATGTTTTTTTTCTTGTCACTAGAAGAAGTTTTTTACAGCTATGAAACCCAGTACAGTCTGATGTTGCCATCACCAGAGACACAGTCCTGTTTTGCTGACTACAGAAAAGAGTTTTAAGTTACTGTTAGAAACATGAAGCATAATCAAAGATATTTAATCTAAATGACAGTAAGATAGTACTACTCTTCTGAAAAACAAGGAATTTTACCATAACATGACTTCCCATCTCCTTGCAGATTATTTGGGCACGGACCACAGTAGTAAGAACCAAAAGTATTGAAGCAAAATACTCCAGGGAAGCAAGGACTGGATACACATTCATCTACATCCTCTTGACAGTGTTTACCTGCATTAAAATACAGATTTAATTTTTTCTATAATATTGTGTCACTAGACTTTGATGGCATATTTATAAAAGTACAATGTATGCCAGTGCTGAAATAGAGAAAAAAGTATCTATAATTTCAGTACAGCTAATAAGAACAGCTGACTAGGTTTGCAATTCACATTTTTTCATCTTATATTAAGTATCTTGCTTATTGCAGAATATGGAGAAAATGAGCTGTGGGAACTACATGTTTATCTGCAGGAGAAATCACACTGTAACCAAACTCATCATTCCTATGTTTCTCCATATTGCCGAGTTTACCTCTGTGGAGAAAAACAAGGAAATTTGCTTTCATAGTAAACTAAAATAAACAACCATTGTATTCATGCAAGAAAAATCTTGAAGTATACCATATATCTTTATCACCAGAACAGAAAATTTCTTCATAATCTAACAGTAAGCTATTTACGGTCAAAAATTAAAAAATCAAATTTCAGACATATAATTAGAAACTCCTATTTATCACTGAACGTGATAAATGTGTGTAAATAAAGTAGCAATTTACCTTGAAGTTCAGGTGGACATTCACAGTAATAGCTGTTTATTCCATCCACACATCTGCCAATACCACACTGGTTAAGTCTACAGTCATCAGTATTCCCTTCACAGAGATCACCTTCAAATCCAGCCACACACACACAAAGATATCTTCCACTTCCAGGTGGGAAATTAATGTTTGTCACACATGAGCCATTATTTAGGCAATCACATGATTTTACACTGACCTACAAGACATGCCCAATAAGACAGTTTTCTATTTTTTTTAATGAACTAGCAATGAGTTCTGTAATTAGATATCTTAAATATCTTATTAGTAGGTGTCATTTTATTGTAATATTCATTACCTCTATTTCTACCTTAGTTGTTGCATTGCAGTCATCTGTCAAAGAAAATGTTAATTTATGGAGATTTGTTGACACAGCTTTCCACAAAAGGAGACCTGATGGGGAAAGACTGGCACCTTCTGGACCAGAATCCAATGTGAAATGAATAGCAGAGCCCTCTGGATCTGAAGCCAAAAACTGATATACGAAATCTTCTCCATAAAAAGTCTGTAGCATAACCTGAGAAGTTTCAAGGACTGGAGGCTCATTGTCTGTAACAAAGAAGATGTTTTCATCTTTTAAGCAAAAGTTACAGTATACTTAAAAAAATTAAAAGGATAATATCTTTCTATTAAGGAAGTCACATTGAATTTTTTCTCTTAAATTCTAATGCCATTGGTATGGCACAGAAAAAACACTTGATATTTTCATTTTAACTATAGCAACATAACCAAGAAATTACTTTTACTTTGCAAGAGCTTTTAATGCACTGCATCTATACATCAAAAAAAAATTTACTGAACTTAACCACTATATTTTAACTATATGACTATAAGATGGAAATCCCTTGACTTCCTGACTGCTGGATGAGTTTCATTTCATTCCTTTCATTCAGGTTTCACTCTTTTGAAATAGGTATAGCTACGTTGGCTTTCAGTACAAGTTTGAATGAGGACAAGATTCACCAATACAGGCACCAGGAGTCCCATTCACACAAGACCCTTTCCAATCAAGGCAGAGTCTTGCCAGAACATTCATACACATAAACACCAATGCAAAATACAAAATCTGAGCCAAAAGAACCATTTCTGGTCTAGAACTTTATACTATGGAAAAGGAAAAGGAAAATCTTAGGTCTTCTTTACATAGTGTGGTTTCTAAATGGACTGAAGTATGAAAACTTTGGATATACTTTCAAATGTTTAGGCCATGTATCTATGCCATTGATGTAGACGATGTCCAAATATTAAGGGCCTAATAAATATCACATGTCATTTAGTTCAGTTTGTGATCTCCACCTGTTTGGTATCAGAATAATTTTTTTAAATACTTTTTATATCTATATGTTGAAGACAACCATATGTGGATGTAGCTTGCTAAATACCAAAAGACTTCGAAGTGCCAATTAAACCGAAAGTTGTTAATTTTCATTAGTTATTTGTAAATAGTTAAAACTAAACCATCACTATTTCCATAAATATAAAAGCTTAGTAGACTTTCAACTTGGTATTACAAAAGAACTATTTAGAACTTACTTTCAGCAACTGACCAAGTTAACTTTGATATGTCAGGTCTGCAGAGTAAGCAAGGGCTGGTTGGATTTGTGTCTCCTTCACCATAACAGAGTCCATCTATGTTGCATGTTTTCTCCTTTTAGAGAAATAAAAATGTGATTTATTAATATTTTTTGTTATCAAATTGGTTATGAATTTGTATAGCACCAAATAAAATCTAATAATTCTGCACTTCCATTAAACAACTAAGCTTGTTTTTAAATCTAAGTAACTGACAGTAAGTTTGGTTTTATTTGGTAATTATATGAAGTGCTTTTGGTTTGATTCTTTACATTTAAAATTGCCTCATCTCAGCTTGTCTTTCTGTGCATATCATTTCTGTGCATAGAAAATCCATGTTGGAAAAAGAACGGGATACATTCTGCTGATTTTTCTACATTTTTTTTCTGCCTGAAAAAATGCATTTTATTCATAATGGAGAGTAGTGAAACACATACCTTTAACGTACATAATCCAGATTCTTGTGATTCACATATCTGACAGGTTCCATCATATAATATCATTGTTTTAGAGTTGCTATAAATGAGTCCATCATTAGAAATCTGCAAGGTGTACAGCAAAAATGGATTAACCAATACAGGTATCAATAGATAGACCACCAGTGTGGGCTGCTGACGTGAGCTTCCACTTAGCAACAGACAACTATATATGGGTATTTAAACTCTCACAACAGTCATCAGAAATCTAATCAAACCTGCCCATAAGTCTATGCAGATATCTGACCAACCACATGTAGGTGTCTACTTTAGGGTAAGTTGAACAGTATGTACACTCTCTTGACCTTATTGACTCAATCCGTATGAGAGCTCAGACATCTGCCTCACGCAGGGATTAGTACATATAGCCTGGGCTATATTCAATTCTACCATAAATGTACCCAATGTTATTTGAAATGCTCTAGGGTAACTTCTACTCTTGAAGAACAAGTGTCTCTGTAGGATGTAGGTCATATCTACAGTCCCCCTGCAGGAGAACACTCTCAAATGACACTCAACACTTCAGCTTAGGTGATGAAACTGAGACCCCAAGTCAGGCAAGCTGAGTTCTACCTTTAGAACCATTGAAAAAAGAATAACATCTACGTAATATATTTTCATCTAATTGGAATATTCGTAAGTGAATATTTCTGTAAATACCTTTATTTGCCACTTGGCAATGGGTTTATCATCAACCACAACCATGACATCAGACTGCTGCCCATCATTTGGTAATTGGCAGTCGACAGTCCTGGCATTTTGGAAGACAGCTGGCATAGTTAGAAGTTCTCCAGGAATCCATTGTCTATTACTATACTAAATGGTAAGACAGAAAATCTGTTTTTCAGTGAAACGCATCATGCAAATATTTTTATCAGAGAGAAAAAACACATGTATTGTACAGTTTTGAACAAATCTAATATGTCTGGATTAGAATGCGGTGGCAAATATTACATGACATTATTTGCACACACAGATTTTTAGCTAAACCTGCTACTGTGGAAGAAAGGCAGAGAAACCTTTGCTGACGCACAGCCCTTTGGCACTGCACTGTCAAGGACAAAGAGTTCTTCCAACTGGGGAGTAATAGGAGGGTTAAACAGTGGGCGGTCCTGCAACGGCACCGAGCTGACATGCAAGTGCCTCTGTCACACTCCATCTCTGCTCCCATGTGAGGACAGGCTTTAATCGAAGAAACAGATGAGGTTTTTGGCAGAGCTCAGGTATCATTCTGGGTGCTGGGGGAACACTGGCACTGAGCCTTTTAGCCCTTGTACAGGTCAGTAGATTTTGAATAAGACAAGACACCATTGACCCTGTAGACTTTTCTTCTAAACTACACTGAAGACAAGTCATCCAAGGATCCATCTTGAGAGTTCAAGGTAACAGAATAAGGATGATAATACTGTTTGACTGAAGTATTGATGTGGAAGTAGGAATAAGTATATGAAAAAAAAATAAAGTTAGATGGAAGTAAGAATCCAGACAGCCTAAGAATCAAGAGAACAGAAGTTAATTTAAGAAATTAAAAATAATTTTGAGCTTGACTAGGTTTTACTGAACTGGCACATTTTCTAGTTACCAAAGCCAATCGATGCGTTTATTCAATCCCAGTCCTCACACAGATCATCTGCTGTATAAGCCTTTGTGGTTTTTTGGGGGGTTTTTTTTGTTGGGTTTTTTTTTTCAAAGACAGAAAAATTAAACAATTTGGCTAAAAAGACATATGAGCTATTTCTGTTCCAATCAAACATTTTGTTTTTCTTTCACCATGTATTCAGTTAAATAATTCACAGCAAGGGTAAGTAAAAGTATAAATGCTAAATATTTCTAAATATGTAATTTTGAGTGCATTTAGTACTGTAACCTTTGAAAATTGATACAGTCTATTTCTCCAGGAATCTTTTGTTATTACCTGGAGGCAAGTTCAGATAATTTTTTTCAGAAACAGATTAACCTTTCAAAAACCAATTAAAAAGCCCTCAGATCTACTAGCATTCCAGCTCATTAGGTTCATAGAAAAACTTACTTCTAGGGTTCAATGTAAACCAGAAGGAAATAAAACCATATTTTCATTTTGCAGAGGTTAAACACACTCTCATGCTTTACATTTCAATTCTGTATCTCTGTAGTCACAGATTGCTGGCCATGTCCAACCCAAACCTCTATCAAGTTCCTAACATATGCTGGGTAAGACACTCTATGGACAATATTGAAACTAAAAAATTCTTAATTCTGTCAAAATGCCTCCCCTATGAAATTATAATCATTTAAGATCAATCTCAAAATATAGGGACTTCTGTTGCAAGTCCATTGACATTTCCATAAATTCACTATTACTCCATCATGAAAAAACAAAACAAAACAAAACAAAACCCAAACTTCCTTTCTTTTGTATTCTCAAGCAAAAAATTTGCAGCTTTCTCCTCAACTGCAGCTAACAGCAGTAAATTGGCTCTTGTCAGTGAACAGATCATCACTAAAAGTGATTAAATAGAAAGTTTTTGTAGCCAGGAGCCAAATGCACCACCTAAAAGAGAGATTTCAGAATATCTTGCCACAAGTTAAAACTGAGACATTTCAAACTGTGATAAGTGAATTCCCAATAATTGACTTACGGTGAGCATGGTCTAAAAGTCTTCTAACCTAATGGAGTGTAAACTTACTCTTGACTATCATTTCAAGCCAAGTTGAGTGGATATATGTTGAGTTTAAGAGAAATCTATAGCCAGCATTGCTTATTCTGTCAAAATAATTTTAACATCTGCCAGAACTAGCTTAGAAAACCTTTTGTCTCAAGAACATAATTTCCCATTGAATGGTTCCCCTTTTGCCAACTCTCACCCCCTCCAGCATCACATCAATGAAACACAGTTTTACTTTGAAGCTTTTTTTGCTCGTGTCTAACACAACATAAAAACTTGTAATTGCTGATTGCTTATTCCAGCTAAAACTTGTAAACTGCTTATAAATTTGCCTTGAGCAAATTCTAGGTCTGAATAACAACAGTCTCTCTATACAGATCCCCTTAGTTTACCATACAACATTTACCATGCAATTTTTTTTAATTTCCTGTTCAAATCTGGGGTATAGAGCTGATGTATACCATTAATTAGCCTCAGGGAAATGGACAACACATGAAAAATGCCTTTCTCTTTTCCTAACAGATTTATTTTGTTTATAAAGGGCTATTTCAAGCATTAGAATTTAGGCAGAAATCTAGTAATGTCTTTAACCTTGCTGTCCTTTTTCAAAGAAGTGGTACTTGAATTCCTCTCCATAAGCACTGAAAAAAATGAACAACGATGTACTGGTTGTTACTGACAGGGTTGCCCTTGCCCTTTTCTGATGGATAGCTTCCCTATGCTGTTATCTCCCTCTCAGCTGCTGAGCATTCCCATTATGTTTTGTATTTCTCTTATCATGGAGGAAATGGCAATCTTGCAAAGAATTCAGTGTCTGCTGCAAAGTGCTGAGAGCCTTTGCTTTTAGCTTTGACTGAAGCACTGGGTTGTACCCACATCAATGAGTAATATGTTAGACATTTTGTCTCTCGTTCTACAAGAAACTTAAAATATAATTGTCACTACTCAGGGAGACCTACTTGCAATTTGATGATTTCACATTTCAGCTTCAATGACTCCCTGAAGCCATGTCCAAAAACTCTCACTGATGTGCAGTCATACTGTCGAATATCACACAGCCCAGCATTCTCTAGCTCTGTAATTTCTGGAGCCTCGTCTTGGAAGTAGAGATTAGACAATAAATGCCAGTATATTAACTCATTAATATACATTTACATTAAGCAATATGTTTATTTTTATATCCAACTATGAAAACTATGTAAACAACGAAATCTGGACCCAGCTGAAGAAAGGCATAAACAGAAAGATTTTTTTTATTGTTAAAATGAATCCTAAATTTAAAGCTAGGCTTCTGTTTGCTCTTAGAACTTGAATATTATGAAGCAGAGAAAATTCAAGAGACAAAAAAGACTTGTGAATATGTGTTTTGCTTTTTCAACTATGGTTCTTTACATCACATTGGCAGAATAAATTCAAAATGAAACTCAGGCCCTAGTAATAGGAACTGGAAAGGTGATGGTTATGTACTAATTTACAATGGGATTTTTTTTTTTAATTAAGGACTAAAGAAAAATATCTCAGGTGTAAGTTATTTCGGGAAATAATTTGACAGATTAGAATACTAAAAATAGTTTTTATGAAGTAAAACCATCTTATTTGACTTCAAGGGGAATAAAAGATTTCTTTTTATAGAAAGAATACCTCTTTCTCTATTTGCTTTTAAGTAGGTCACTAAAACAAAAACACCATTGCAAAACAAAATATTAGCAGGTTTTATTTTGAAAGAGTTTTGAGTTTTGTAGTAGAGTTTATATTTTTCCTGTGTACCTACTTAACTGAATTTTTAGTGACTGTCTTATTTATTGAAAATTTAAAAAATCCTGCCCAGCTCTATATACTGTATCTTTTTTTTTTCTTCACCATCGATTCTAATCCAATCATATCTAATAGTTATCTTACAGACATGTAACAGCAATAAAGAGAAGAACATCCCACTTACAGATCCTGTAAGTAAACAGGATCACATAGACTATAAAATACTGGGGAGGGGAGATCTTCTCTGAAGAAGACTGTGTGCGGAAACATTGCCAATCTCTTGGGGCAACACTCTGGATTGCAAACTGACCAAGTGGTAAACTTTTTAAATCTGGCATACCAGAAAGTAAGCCCATGTTTTGTCCTTTGGAAACAAGAAGGCTGAATGGAAAATATTTATAGCTGTAGTTAAGGGCAAGTAATTTATTGGGTAATAAACAGGGCCACCCTTGTCCGTGTACAAAAGCAGGAGAGAAAAATACATGTATGTTGCAGGAGCATTATTTAAGTAAATCTCTTACTTAAACCTCCCCCCGCTTACCAGACAGTATGCTGCAGTCATACGAGCTGTATCCTTGAAAACATGCACAGCCCCATTCTGTACATTCCCCATTACCACTGCAGAGACTGGGACACTTTAATGCAGTAAGTAGGCTCTCAACTGAGCCTTCAAGTTCCTGTGGGTTGTAATTTATTTCTTCTAAAATTCTTCTCTCGCATTCATTCTCCAGAAGAGGTAAGGAAGCTTCTGCCCAGCTGAGGTCATCTTTCAGCAGCAAATCTTTAACACACATATTGATTGCATCCTCTGTTCTCTGGCCAAGAAGGGCACCACAAGATCTTCCTATACTGGAATTAGCTATTGCCTGCTGGCAGAGTAACAGAGCACTAGACTCGGTGAGGCCTGAAGGTGTGGGCCAAGAAGGAAGGAACTTCTGGTCTGCGTCAGTGGCATGGTCCTCTGGGAAAAAATAACTATATTCCTCTAAGTCTGTTTGGCTGAGACTTTGGAATAGGAATACTGGATGGTAATCATAATAATTTTGACGCTTCCCTCTACTTTTAACTGACAGACTTTTGAGAAGATGACTACTGTAACGCTGAGAATTTTTTCTAATGCCTGAGCTTGAACTTCCTTCTCTTTCTGTACCAGTATTTCTCACTGAGGTTGCCAAGACATGTGAGTTTACTCGTGATGTTTTGTGAAGTTTGGTTTGATTATCCTGCCTCTGCAGAAGTGTAGATGAATCCATTTCATGTGCAGATGAACGTTTCTTAAAGCCTCTGACAAGATCAGTAGGACCAAGATACTCAGCAGTGACATCCAGTCCTGGTATCAAAGAAAGAAATCTACCATTTGCACTTTCTTTACAAGACAGTGGAAGTTCTGACTGAGAAACTGTCTCCAGTTTGTTCACTGACAGATATAATCCATCATCTTCAAGTGCACAGTCACAGAAGACTACTTTTCTCAAAGATGTTAAAGAAACAGGTGTTTTGTCAAACAAGCTATCTCCTGGTAAAATTCTAGATAAGAAAGCAAAAGATGAAACTGTATCATCTGAACTATCTTAATTGTGTTATTAAAGTATTAACATTTTGTTCTTTGTTGTTTCATACTTTTACAGCATGTCACTGAATCTGCAGCACACAGCTATATTTAAAGGTCAATTAAGACACAAAAACTCAAGAATAACTTATAATAAAAGAATTGAGATGAGTGGATATTTTCTGTATACCTTGATACTTCGTTCAAACCTAATCAAACTAATCTTACATCATAGTACTTACTTATTTTGCACTTCAGTTTCAATTTTCTCTTAAATTAATTATGGAATGCATTGATGCATTCTAACATTAACTTAAAAACTCGAGAAGATTATTTTTTTTAGTATTTTGACAAGTTTTTAAGAGTGTGAAGAACCAAAAATTATGACAGTTAATTTAAACAGAACAATTGTTACCTCCACTCCTCAATAAAAGAAAAAGGAACATTAGCATGATTTGGGATTTCCACCTCACTTGCAGTGTGATAGTCATTCTCCGCAATTCCATCAAAGGTGCCACAGAGTCCCACTGTATGTCTGTAATCTGAACTGGGGGCCCTAAGCGTTATGCTTATTCCCCATTCGCTCACATCAGCACGAATGAAAGCTCCAGAAGAAAACAAAATCTAAAATGAGATTGAAGATATCATCATGAGAAACATGGTTTTTAATTTTACCTATTCTGTAAGCAATTATTCACTACTTACTGTTACTTTTCTTCCTAGGTAGGATTCAGTGACTCTGACATTGCTTCCTGTTGTGTCTCTGTTTATTACAAACAAGTGTGGCTGTGATTCATGTAGCTGACCACTGCACATGTCAAATGCAATTATATCACTTCCTTCCTTGGCAACAAAGCCACAGTTGCAGGATGCTGGGTAGTGAAGACTTCCACAGTCCCACTGGCGAACATGAACTTCAAAATCTCGAGATGTACTCTTATAGAGAACAAATGTTCCTCTTTTAAAATTGTCATAGACTCTGGAATCAAAAGAATAGCATGTGATATCACTCTGGTTATAATCACCACATGTCAGCAACTTTATCTTCAAATGAATTTCTAATATTTGGTGAACTTTGATAATGCAACTCATTTTCCTGAGTCAGAGAAAACAAACAGTACAGCCTGCAGACTAACACACAACTTATCCTGAAGAAACACCATCATATCTTCCTCTGTGCAGCATTAAATCAAAAAAAGAAACAAAATTAAACCTTATTTTTACACTAGAAAAATAAGGAATTAAAGAAGTATTAGAAGTGGAGTATATGTAGACAATGGTTGTGAATGGAAACATAACCATGAAGCCTTTGACATTCTTTGATTTTTTTTTTTTAACACTGCATATGACAGGGAACTGGAGGGTACTTCTCAACCTTTCTGTTTCTGCAACAGTATACCTATGCAGAGAGAGCAATAAGATGCACAGCAGTGTGCATGTGGGGGCAGCTGCTGAAAACTGCACAAGTACCCTTGACAAAATGATTTTGAAAGTCACATCTTTTTTAAAAAAGGTCTGCTTTATTAAGATGGAGATGGGGAGTGCTTATTCCCAAAGAATATTTAAAATGAAAACCATAAATAGCAACTTGCTTTTTTTCCTTAGGGTTACCATCTGTCCCCTGAAGCAAGGTTAAAATAGCCAATTTAATGATTCAGCAGCAAGAAAGAAAAAGAAGAAAGAATGGAAAGAAAACCCCAAACTTTTGCTGTGAGTTTAACAGCCTCTTGGCTATAAATGGCATTTGACAGTTAATTGTAGACTGGCAATTTGCTTTGTATATAATGGGCCTGCAGACAAACTGCAGATGGCTGCCCTACTGGGACTGCATAAGATTGTCCATGATTCAGTGCAGACAGTTCCTTTTCTATTTGTTTCCTCAATTTGTAAAATAAAGTAGCAACATAATTTATCCTTAAAAAGAAAGTTCTTTCCCTGCAGCATATGCTTTCTGACAGACCACATCACAGTAAAACACTGCTTCACAAGGAAACTTGATCACAATGCATCCACAGTTAAAATGATCAGTGAAGACATCCCTAAAACCTCTACTGAAGGAGAAACTGCAAGATCAGGATAACTCCATTGACTTTATTATTACTAGTCACAGTTCTGCCAGAGAATCAATCACAACCTTCATTTTTCCTTCTGTTATCAAGTTCACAGGAGTGGAACTGTGGTCTGAACATCCTTATTTGGGGGCAACATACCCTCTTTCTTTTCACCCTGCTACTTGAAGAAATGTGCTTCTACTGAACAGAGAATATGAAAGTCTCAGGCTTGGAGCATGTGTTTGTTCAGACATCTTTTGTGAATTAGAAACATTTTGAAAGAAAGAAGCATAGCAAAACCACAACAGCTGTGTCCAAGGAAGCTGTCTTCACTTCAAAAAGAAGGCCAGTGACGTGCAAGTGACAGTACTGAATAAGTGCTGTCAATGCCACTATTGCTTTCAATGCCACTAATAAACTCAGCAAAATGCTCCACAGACAGTAGAAAGCTTCTAGGAACTTGATCCTTACAAGGATTCAGATACTGACACACAGAAATAGGGAAACTATGCCATTGATTGGAAACACCTTTGCATTAAAAGTTTTGTCTAATTAATCATTTTCTCATGGTTCATATATGAGCATTACTATCTTTCATAGTCAACAGACTGCACAGCATCCTCTCCTCTCTTGACATATGGCTCTAGAAAGTAAAATAGTCTATTTGTTTCATTCTCTTGCCACAACCCCAAAGCTTGCCTTTAGAAATGCAAATATTACAAACCTCATCATGACTGGCAAGCTTTGTTTACAAGCTGAAACACATTTATCCTTATTGTCAAAAAAAACCCCAAGAAACTTCAGTGCTGTTACAGAAAACTACATCTGACTTGTATCACCAGTAGAGATTTGAAATAAATATATAAATGCTTAAATAAATAAAACAGCCCACCAAAACCACCCACAAAAAATCCCCACATGCTTTAAGTTAAGAGCAGCAATTCAGTAATTACCTTCCATCAAATGTAATTATATGAGGATCAGTAAATGAGTAGCAGTAGGCAGTGGGTAGATCCTTAACTGTAATCTTCAGAATAAAGTAGCAAACAGTAAGCCATGTCAGATTTGGAAATAAACAGACTCAGGTACATTATTTATCTTAGTATACTAGTTCACATTCTAATACAGATATTATATTATGCTTTCAATCAAACTGAGTAGTTATATCAATACAAAAATGTAAAAAAAATTAGTTTAAATGAAAACACAGAATTTAAATTAAAATAAAAAAATTAAAACTGACTACTTAGAAATCTTGGTGTGAGTTAGGAAGTCATGACTGAAATAGAAACTTCATTAACATCAACCATACTTCTGGCTAGTTTACGGAGCTTAACATGAAGATTTTCAACCTGTATGCTTTCTGGAACATAGCCATTCCACAGGAAATTCTCACTGGATATAGGTTCAACTGCAATTCTGGTAATTCTGTCTCCATCCTGCATGAAGTCTGTCACAGCAGTGAAATAAATTACAGCTTGACTACAGATTCCATCATTGCAGGGTTTCTGGAGAAGATCCACATGACAAGAAGAAAGAGCCAAGTTTAAACCTAACTGCTCTTTACCTGTTTTAAAGAAAATACATAATTAGTGAATTTTTCCTCTAAATAAGTCACATTTTGTATACTAGTTTTAATATACATAATAACTTTTCTATGTACTCTTTCATAAATTAAAATAATTATGCTTTTTTCTTGCATTTGGTCATGCAAAACCTCCTCTCTACACCTTCATACACACCCCCAAGAAATTGTTTTTGAATTTCCCACTTTGATAGACTAATGGAAATCATGATAGGCTTGCTAATGTGACATAAAAATGGTTGTCTGCTCTTCCTGGTTCATGGGACTTGTGCTTGAGAAAGTACTACAGAAAATGTCAATAATAGTAAAAAATGAGGACTTTGGTACTGCATATATAGTACTTGGAAAGCAACACATAAACAAAATTAACTGAATTAAACTTTACAAGTATTAAAGTATTCTGTCTATTCGAGTTAAAGAATGCGGCTATCAACAGCTGTAAAAAACCACCTAACTTCAACAAGTAATATGGTCATACTCTTCCATACTTTCCTCAGAATCATGTACAGCCTGTGAACACTTTAACATTTTAGAAAATATTTTACAGTGTAATAGCTTCTCCAAGAAAAGATACAGCAGGAACATTTAGAAAAATATATTAAACATACAAAATGCAACGAAATCAGTGTAATACTTACCTACATCAACACTATTTAATGTCAGTGAGATTTTGCAGTCACTTTCAAGCTGGCTAAACTCAGGACAAGGAATAGGAATGCTACTTTCTATTGTCAGTCTGTATTCCTTCCCATCTTCTGATATATCATAAGTTTCTGGATGTATCTAACACAGAAGAAACTCTACTTAAAATGCATGCTTTGTGAGTAAACTGCAGCACTGCTTACTAACCAGCTAGGAGTGCTTGTTTACATGGGCTGAGAAGCAGCAGCATGTTGAGAAAAGATGGGGATGCTACAGCCAGAGCCTTCAAGAGGTGGGAAAAGGGGCAAGGATAAGCAAAAGGCAAAATTAAAGGCTAGATAGAAAGGTAAGAAATTAACAAACCACATTAACCCCACAAAAATGTATTCTCCATGTAATTCCTGGAAGCTAAGATACAGTTTGGTGTACTGTCTTGGGGGAGTGGGGAGGGAAAGAGAGGGAAAGTTACCTACAGGAAACAATTCCCAAAAGAGTCTGAAAGCACCATATTTCTCCTGAGATTCTTCTCCATAAGCTTACAATACAGCTCGCTAAAGATGTATAATGGAAAATGCAACTGGAGATCAGTAACAGGGGCCTACAGCTGAGCTTGGTACACTGGGTAAAATTCTGAACTCAGCCTCACAGGGCAACAAAAATAACACATTGGGCCTTTGCAGTGTACACTTCGGACCTGCACTTATATGAGATAAATCTGGGCCCTGATCCTGCAGAAACATAAGCTCAGGCTAAGTCAATAAGACTATACCCAACACGTAAGGACATGCAGTATGTCTTTCCTGGACTGGGGTCCCATTCCTGGCCGGTGAATGGGTCCCTACAGATGTATCCACAGAACTCACAGATCATGTCCCAGTTTCCCTCTTTAAGCCCAGATCAGGTTGGCCTCACCTTCCCTCACTCCTGGGAAGAAGGCCCAGCCTAGACTATCCTGTCAGTCACATGCTGTAAGAGCCTGTTGGCAAAGGACATCATGATGCCAGAAATGGCAGCAGCATTAAACTAAGGGACAACAGTGTCCCTGGGCTCGGGTCTGAGCCATGGCCCTCCATGTTTATAAACACTGGGCCAGTTGGCTCAAGCTGCTGGAATCCAAGGCTTGCACTTCATGTGCAAGGTGCCAATTCAGCCTTCCTGCACCTTGAGTACACGAAGAGCCGACAACATGCTCTATTAATTCACAATTAATACATTTTAAGTGCCTTCTAGTCAGAGGGATGGCTGCTGTAGCAATACTCAAAGATTCCTACTACAGTAAAGTAGAACATAATGTTTTTTAAAAATTACCTTGATTCCAGCAAAAAATTCCCTGCTCTCAACTGAAGAGCTTTGTATACCTGGCTTCTCCATGAAAAAAGCAGAACAGCTACAGTAGACCTGTAGGGCAAAACCAGCATAATAGAATACATTTTTGGTATGAAGTGGTCAAATAAAGACAAAACTCAGTCACCATGGGTCAGTTCAATGGATTTGTCATGGCCAGTGTTCTGATTGCACCAGAAGTTACCAGTTGCCAGTGGTACTTGGTAAATACAGCATAGGAAAAAAAACAGAAACAGATCGAGCTACCTAAGACCTTTTCCTGGTGTACACTACCAGTGGTGCAGAGACTTCTTGAACTAAAAGCTGCATATAAGTCATCCTATTTAACGAATATCTGACTCTCCCCAGATTTAAACATTTTTTTCTGGAGCATTTCTGCAACCCATGACATCTTGCAAAAACGTGTTCTACACTTGATAACATGTTATTTACTTCTTTTTTTTCCGTTTCACATTTTTTGCCCTTTAATTATTTTTTGTGCCCATTAGGTCTTAGATTATACTTTTCTGATGTTACGGGCCTGGATAATCTTTTTCAAGATGATGAATTCACTGTGATTTCCCTCCACTGAACTAGTTCCCTGATACTAGACACTGTGGGTTTGCTTCGGTTTTGTGTTTGGCTTTGTTGTTTTGTTTTATTTTTTAATTTTGTTGTATCCGTTTTGAGATATGTTGACCACAGGCAATATTTCCAATCCTGTAAAAAACCAAAGATTTATAGCAGCAGCAGCAGGTAACTTCTGACTGTGCCTTTCCCTTTGACTGTCACTGAAGTCCCTGAATGATTTTTAAGGATTAACGATTGTTATTGTTGTGCATAAGCCATCCAAGCAGCCTGTCTTTGGCTTGAACATACAGATGCACAACAACCACATGGTTTTTTGGTTTTTATTTTGGCCCGGAAAAATAATCTCTATTTCGTAAATATATTTATTGATTTTTCCAATGCTTAAGGTTCTCAAAGTTACTATGAGAGTCTGTGTCTTGATTCTGCTACCATGGAAGGTAATGCAGGTACTCACACTGAGTAATTTCTGATGGCAGAAATTAAACCATTTAAATACAATCCTAGAGACAAAACCATTAAGCAGCAGCTCATTATTGATTCAGAGAAAAAAATCTATTTAATGAATCAACAACACAGCTTCTCACAACCTCTGGCTCTTACAGCCTCTCATTGAGATGCAATTGCATCCAAAAATCCTCCTAATTTACAGTATTGAATTAAAATCACAGTAGAGGGTGAAGAAGATGCAACATTAATAAAAATTTACCTCCTGGATGCATACTACACTGTAGTGAGACAGTCTCAAAACCTTAAAGGCAGTGGTAATTACTGATATGTTCTGTGGTATTTACACATTCATATGGGCACTGTTGGTGTAAACAAGTAGAGGCAGCAGGCTTCTTCCAGGAAAAATTATACAGCATGGTGATGGATCTCTGATCACTTTTAGTGTCTACTGGGCCATATTTACAAAGTTACAGAGAAATTATAATTAAGTTTTAACATACTCTGTCTCCAAGTCTGACGTTTATCCCATCTAGTTCCAGAAGTGAGAAGGTATGAACTGCTGTTTCGTGTGTAAGTTCTTCTTTGATACCTTCAGGGGAAAGTCTTGACCAAGTTACAATGAATCCAACAGAGCTGTTTGCAGAAGGAACGCCAAAGGTACACCTTAAGTAAATGCTGCCTTTGATCATCTCTGCTACAACTTCAGGAACGGATGGTAGTGGTGGTGACACAGATGGAGCTGATGCAGCAGGCAGGTTACCTAGTTCAAACAGAAGTGTGGTTTGTGCTTTTTATTCTGCACAAAATCAGTACTGGATAAAATGACACTGACTACCTTTTGCCAGTTAATAAACTAATAATATTTACCTTTTTCATATGTGGAAATATTACATAATTTCGTAAGAGAATCAAGAAAAATGTGTATCTTCCTTTTATGAATTGTTAAATGGAGAAAAACTCCTTACGAACCTTTTATTATAGTCTAGCCAATAGGAAGGTGCTAAAAGGGGGGGGAATTTAAAAAAAAAACAAAAACATAATAAAATACAATTAATTATTTTACCAGATAGGAGAGAGCAACATGCAAAAGAGTTTGCCTTAGAGTAGAATAATTTCACTACTTATAAAGAAGGTGGGAAAAAAAAGAATAAAGGAAAAGAAAAGGGCTATTTAGAAAGGAACAGAATAAACAACTGTAAATTTGCAGATTCCTCTTATATTGTACTTCCAAAGAATCAAATTAATCTGTAAATCAGAATTATCACAATTACTTTTTAACATTTCAGTCGTTACTCAAAACATTATTCTGAGAAAGTACTTTTGCAATCCAGATTTGTCTGACATTACCTCCAAACTGCTCATTTTGCAACAAGCCAAGCAATACTGTTGATAACATGAACATGTTTTTATTCAAGACAGAATATGACTAAATGTTGACATTATTGGGTCACAGATGCACAGAAAATCTTGAAAATCAAAACAAAATACTCACTGCTGCAGGCACCTTGAAATTCCATTCCCTCAGGATCACACATCTGTGGCTTTGCATCTGAAACAATCATAAATTGTTCTTACATTGTATATTCACACACATACAGTGTATGTGCTCCAGTGCTCTTAAATTATTGCCCTATATTACAAACACACCAAATATCACAAAACACTAATTGAAGTGCAAATTTGCAGAACAGAGGCAATCTTGTAATCTGATCCATATATAACTATGGCAGCAGTCAGTACAAAGGTTTGTGTTGGAAATCACCTCGGAGAGAGGGTCATCATGGCTAGGCTTCGTGAACGAAGATTTAGGAAGGCTCTATCCACGTTTGTTACAAGCACGCTGGTGGCTTATGAGGCCAATACGAGATAGACATGTCTGATTGCAGGAGAGAGAGGGTATACAAAACATTTTACCACCTCTGCATCTTTTACTACTGATGTACTCAGCCAATACTTATAGATGTTGTTACTGAAAAAAAGGAATTAAACTATTCTCTTGAATATATATTTTGCCTTCCCAAATCCACATCTGAACACTTATTCATTAACCACAACCCTGGACAGCCAAATTCAGTGCAGACCTGCTTTGAAAAAAAACCTCTTTCCTACAGGGGCCTAAGAAAAAGTGCTTTTGCACTGCTATTGTTTTGTACTTTGAATACCATAAAAAAATAAGTGGAACTTTGCATTTGTAATAGGAGTAGAAAGATGTTAGTCACTCCACTCAAACTACATAAGAAGGGCAGCAGCAACACTAAAAACCTCATTCACCAAAAAGAATGAAGACTTCACTGTTCCACACTTCACAATTCAACATCCGAATTCCTTAGCATGTAGAGGACAGACTGTTTGAACATTTGCATCAAGTGTTTACAGCTATCAAGTGTGAAAGAGAAAACACAGTACACATGGTAACCTAGATACTAAAAGTAGCACATCAGTACAGTGCACTTCATGCAAAAACATCATCTTATACGAGTGCTTGTAAACTCAAAATGTGTTTCAGATTTACAGCATTCAGCAGAGCCAAGTAAGAGTTATGCTTTTTGCCTGCTTTGTTTTGAGACAGTAAAAATTTGCTAGCTTGCTGCCTCTCTGGTTTTATATCTTCCTTCCTCTTCACAAGCCCTGAGCCAAAGTAAATGCAAGTCATACTGTGCAGGAATTCTTCATTGTTTCAGTCACATGCATGCTGAAACGTTGGAGAATGCTTTCACAATTGGACCTAAAGATGTAATGTTAGGCCACAAAGGCACCAGAAAGCCAACTGGCAGATTTGCTATTAAGTTTCTCAAAGTAGTCAGTAATAGAGACTATGACTCACAGTACTGCAGTATATGATGCATAAAAATATTGCTAGGATTTTCACTATGGTACATTATATGAGCTAGTAAGAATTTCCTACTGCACTAATTTGTCCCTATTTCACAGTGTTTCCCGGTATAACTGTAAGGATTTAACCATGCCTTACTTAAGTTATCTGAAAAATCTGGCATGAATAATGAAATACTGAAGTTTTGAGCTGTGAACAGCAACAAACTTCTGCAGCACAAGGGTCCAAGACAACGTGAGACATTGCAAAAATCTAAATTTCTTTCTCACAGTACTAATAAAGTGTGCATCAGTAAAGTATTTCTGTGTTAAATTTTCTTCTAGCAACAAAGTGTATGCTTCCCAGAATGAAGATAAGAGAATTACAGTAACAAAAGTATTCTGAACAATGCTAAATAACAGATATAAACACAGTTTAGTCAAGTTCTTAGACAAAGCTCACTCCGATACGTAATTCTATGCATGTTCAGTAATGGGTATTTGCGGAGTATGAGTGCCATTGTAGGTACAGTGAATTTTTATTTCCAGATGGGTCTTAATAACCCCACTTCATTACATGGAAAATTTCAGTTCTTAAGTTTTTGAGCTTTGAACAATAGTTGAGTGCTACACGTAAGTTAAAAAGGGTTGAATTGAACCCACCTTACCATTTCAAATCATTCTTCTATTGTATGAATAGTAAAAGTAAGAACTGCAAGAAATTCTAGCATAACTATTTTCTGACATTTCCACTAAAGCACACACAGGCTTATCTGAATTAGAGCATGCACTTTCTCACCTTCTGCACAATAACCCATGCATCCTTGGGTGGGCTGCAGTAAGTAAACAAAGAAATCTCCACAGTTCCTCACCCTGACAGGGATTCGGAAAAGACAGCAGTCTTTTGAAGTGCTGAAGAAAAACTGCCATGTAGCACAAGCTGTTAACTGTTTGATCTCACCAGGTCGAGGCATGGATTCTGACTCCCTCAGAGACAGCCAGATAGGGGCTTGAGTTCCACAGTGATTCATCTTCACCACCAGAAAAAAAGATCAGAAAATGGTTAATGCTAAATCAAACTGTTGCTGTGTTTTAACGAGAGGTACATATTAATTAATTACCTGCATGAGCTTTTAGCAAAGTTTAGACAGTGTAATAGAGGGCTTGCTGACTTTCCTCCTCAAGGTTGAATACAAATGTACACAAAAGAGACTTAAGTCCTTCACTGAGTCTAATGAATTTGTTTTTTTAAAGACAGGTTATAATTTATTGTCTAAAGAACCTAACTGGGAGTCACAACTGAGCGTTTTGCCCAAAGAAGGTCACAGTTGTGTTATGGTTTAGTGAGATACTCTGCACCCATTAACCTGCAGCAACTGACTGTGTGAATGCTATCACAGCAAATACAAGGCAGAACATACACACGCTGAATATCAACTAAACTGAATATAACACCCTTTGCCACGAATTGAAGGCTCTGCTAATCTCCTGGATTTCCTCTAAAAGATGTGGCCTAACCTGAAAATGCAAGACAACTGATAAGCCCCGTCTGTCTTTCAATTCCTCATCTTTATATACAAATATGCTTGTTGCAACCCCATAACAATCACATTGACTTTGTAGCAACCCTAAATCCTTTGGTGTTTACAAAGCAGTGGACCACGGTTTGTAGTGGAGATGCTGATTGAACAGGTCATTTTAGCAGATTATTGCTCCTTCTCTTGCAAGCAAAAGCCTTGTTCAGTGCTTTTCTTCATGGAGTAAGAAGTCTTCAGTGGAAAACTCTCCCTCACCCCTCATCGCTATGGCTATGTCAGGTCTTCACATCAAAGAAGATGCCCTGAAGGCCACAACTCCACAGTAGTACCAACCACGGTAACCAAACCATAAGTCTGATTTAACAGGCACAAGAGTTGACCAGTGGAATACAGAAAAATGAATTCTGAGAAGAGGATGCAAAGAGGGAATCTGGTTCGTGGGTTACCAGAATGAGTTAAAGATCAACTCCTGGCTTTCATGTGCTGCTGGAAGCAAACTGAAGAGAAACAACCACAGGGACACAGCATGTTAAAGCCAGCATTTGGAAAACATTTACATGAAAACTATAAATCTGAAACTGTGAGATTTTGAGACCCTCTTCTTCAGTTTTTCCCTCAAGCATTCCTTTCTTTGACCTGATAGTGCAACAAGGTGTCAAATCAACTTGTCTTTAGATCTCTTGGTATAAAGTCTACTGCAGACTCAATGAGCAATTACTTATCTCTAAATTACACTTTTCTTTCTTAATCTAGAATCTCTGAGCCCACCATCAATCCATCAGAAGGACAGAATTAATAACAAGTACTCAGAAATGTGATGGATTGCTTAAATCTGAATCTTTGACAGAGATTAAATGCAGCTATAACAAACGTTCCCCTAAAAGAAAAGAAAGGAGGAAACTTCCTCAACAAGACATCCATTTTAGTTTGTTTTTAATGTTTTGACTTCGAGATTCAAAATAAATGTCTTGGTTTTGTCAACAGATGCAAAAAAGCAGATGTCAAGGCATAAATTTTATTTGCTGAATAAGCTTTGAATCAATCTCTTTCCAACTGCAATTATCCGAGCTCCTCTGTGTTAGGATGGCAGCCTATTTTTAACAATATTTACTAAGCACTGAGAATTTCAGTAAAATTTCTAAAACCTACCTATATGAAATGAGTAGATATTTTGTCTAACCTCTCTTCTGAAAAACACAGTTTTTTCGACTGGTTTTCATGCTAACTCTTTACATAAAAGAATCAATTTTTGAGAAAATACAACCAGTTAATTAACTTTTTCCTTTTTTTTTGTATTAAACATAATTGAAAGAAAGTCCTTCAGGAATCATACTTTTTGATTTATTTTGTTTTCAGTATAAAACCTGGATAATGAGTAGCCTCTGCAGCACATCCCTCTTAGTCTTTGAGTCAGCTGCACATTAAGGGTACTTCAGTGGTGCTATATAGTTGCAAAGTTTTAATAAATAAATAAAAATAAGACAGGCTGCTATAAACTCAATTTAATTCATTAGTATACTTTAACTGGTTTGTATTCTTTTAGAAGCACTTAATTGATGGGATTTTATTTTAATTTTTTAATAGACTATGACCAGGAGACTTCAATTTTTTAGAAAAACCAAGGGTAAAATATTCTAATGACATTCTTAGGTTTTTGAACACGGAAATGTTTTAAAATAGGAAACGACAAAGACATATCTTCTTAGAATATTACAGTTTGTTGTATGCTCCAAAATAAAGAATTACACATCTAAAGTATTAAATATTTCAAGTAGTTCTTGAGTCTTTGGGGGCTTGCAGATGACAAGGTAACTCATCCTCAGTTAGCTCTGTTAGTTCAAGTCACTTAGTGAGTAATCCCTTCTCTCTGACATGATCACTTTAAAAGCTCCACAAGTACTGGATTCATGTGGCTTCAAGTTATTATTCTGCTTTCACATGGCTTTGCTAATGGACTGACCATCACATAGTTGCAGCTTTACAACATGATATCCCTGCTATGTTGCCACTGAGAAAATCTTCTTTAGCACTGACTACAAATTACAGTTTTTGAGTGCTCTAGAAGGGATTTAATTTATCATCTTTTGCTATTGCCCATTCAGTGTAAAATTTTCAATGCTTAAGACTTAATTTTCAAGGTAATGCATTTTAATATAATTAAGTATTTAGAAAAGATGGGTACTTTGTATTCTTCCACATCTGTCTCCATAAACATATTCTTTTTTTTCTATATCTGTTCTACTGAAAAATTCTTCAGCAAAGAGAGTTACTTCTCAGAATCAAATGATTTGTAACAATACCTCCACGCACTTGGTTGGCATCTCAGCAGGCTTATCAAAAATCATAAAGCGATACCATCCTGGTGTTAGGGAATGGTCACAGATCAAATCCTGAATAGCTGATTGCTGGAGATGGGATGAATCAAAATCAACGCTTCGGTAAGGACTCTGCAGGATCTGATGTCCAGCAGGAGAGCACTCAAGAACTGTGGAACAAGAGTATTTCAAGTATCAAGGCAGAATGTCTAACAAGTATTTTTAAAAAGATGTTAAGTATTTTTAAGGGAAAATAAGGATGTATCACGATATGGTTGAAACTAATTTTGCAGAAAAACATACTGAAGTCTTAGTAACAACAAATTCACGTTAGCACTCTGAAATTTAATAGAATTCATCATGTGGTCACTTTCTTTCTTTTTTGTGGACAATACATGCAAATTAGTAACCATTTACCCTAGATGTAAAAACAGAGGGAAGGAATATGTTTATACAGTCTATCTAGATTTTGACTTTCTGGTTCCACTGATGTTTATTAAACCTAAGAAACTGAATATAAATGGGGTGTCAGATATATTAGAGGATCAAAATCTTACCTGAAGTAAGGATTATCCAAAGTTCTTTTGTAAATAGACTATCATTTTACAGGATTCCAATGCATGAAATTAAGAATTCCCTCAAATGAATGAGAGATAGTTGGATAGTTGCATACAGTTTGTATGTGTACTTGCAGATTATAGCAAAAGTGTGTATGGAAATGGGTAGACACTTGGTTATGCATTTTATGTCAATTTGCATGACTGACAGGCTAATAATAAGGTAAATACAACCGAAAAACTTATTTTTGGACATCTAAGTGACCTTGTGGCCTCAAAAAATATCTCAAGATTTCTGATAGGTAAAACGAAGGATCAGAATACAAAGAAGTTTTATGATAGCTTTTTTTTACAATGCAGACTCATTCAGAAGTAAAGCAGAATGCCAGAATTTCTGAGTCTGATCTGACAGCTGAGTTGACTCCTGTCAAAGACAGTGACAACAGAAGTTCTGAGTAATGTTATATTTACATGCAATGTACTGAACAGCCATTCTTTCTCAGGAATGTGCTTGGGAAGTGAAAGTAGAGAAAAATAAAGTAAAAGAATGTTTATAAATAAATTACACTTGAAGTATACCTATCTATTTACCTTGCTTTTAAAAATGGATACCAACTGATGCTGACTGTGAACAGAATTTCAGGTTATACTGAATGACACAGTGAATCTTAATTCTTGCTTTCACTATGTTGCTAATGAATTTTAAAATGCAGCTGTAAGCAAAGCTCTCTAATGTCATATTTTGAATATGAATGCTCTGATCTTCAGTTTTCGGTCCTGGGTTTGTCTGTATTTGTCGCATATTTTGCGTGGTATAATTGTGTCACTGACTACAAACATATTTCGGTTCAAATCATGCAATAATGAAAAATCTTCCACATTTTTTGTGTCTTTGTCTAGATAACCACAACTATAAAACAGTTTCCAAACCAGGTAATTCTCTACCTTTAAATGGAGAAGAAGCCTTAGTGAAAGAACAGACTTCATCTCTTTTAGCACACAGCATGAGAATCGCATAGTCTTAGACTGAAGATTTAATCCAATATGGCTTTAGGCTACCCAGGCAGTAACAATAGCTTTATCTTCTAGCCTTTAAGGGCAGCTGGAAGTCGATGTGATTGACTGTGCCACCACTGTGCTTCTGAGTTGCTCATAGTAGCCTGTAGGCTATTCGTGTCCATACAATTTGACCTTACAGAGAACTTACCTCCACTGGAATTTAAAGAAAAGCCCTTGAAGAATCACAGGTCAGTCATGTGTGTTATTAAAATGTTTTCAAAGCAAGCTACAGCACAAGCAGTTTATGAACCATGGTGAAAGTTTCTTCCTGTCCTCTATTTTTTATTGGAATTCTTCCTTTCATAGAGCACCCTCATTAGTTTCCTTTCCTGTAACTGAGCCACTCCTGAAACAATTAATATCTGTTACCTTCTCCATTAATAAATCAAGCTAGACATGAGACAAGTCTTTATTTTCTTTTCCTCCACAGTTTAATTAGATCATCATTTGATAGATCTTTAAAGTAGCTGACTGTACTCACTTGTAATAGGGTTATAAATCCTACTAAAGATCAAATTATAAGTTTCTTATTATGCATATCACTTTAAAATGTCATCCAGCATTTTGTGTATTCTTTCTTCCTTTCTAGAAGTATGCTAATGTTTACACAGTTATTGTATGGAAACTTCAGAGTTGTGTAATACTGGTTGATGTTTTTTCTCTTTTCCTTTCCTTGCACATTCTGCAAAACAACTGAAAAAAACTACCATCATCAATAATACAAATAAAAATTACTTTTTTGCACATTTGAGTTTTACACATCTGAAATGCTGTCTGACTCCAGCAACAGCAGAAACAAATAAAACTATCATATTTATGGATAGATAAGGACAAGAAATGAATATCATGTTCTCTGTGAAAAAGTTACTCTTGAAGACCAGATCTGCTCAAACCATGGCATTTAAGAGGAGAGTCGGCTAAATTTTCCACTGAAGTCACAATTTACTTTTTCAGGATGCATTAAATAAAAATATATTTTGATATAAACATTCTTTAGAACAATACTCTCAGAATGACAAATACTGATTTTGATGTTGTGCTCCAGAAAAGTTTTGCCTGTGTCTAACACCTGGCAATTTTATAGAATCATAGAATGGTTTGCATTGGAAGGGACCTTAAAGATAATGTGGTTCCAATCCCTGTGCCATGGATAGCGACACCTTCCACTAGACCAGGTTGTTCAGAGTTCCATCCAACCTAGCCTTGAGCACTTCCAGGGATGGGGCAGCTGCAGCTTCCTGAGCAACCTGTTCCAGTGCCTCATCACTCCCATTGTAAAGAATTTTTTTCTAATATCTAATCTAAATCTACTCTCTTTCCATTTGAAACCATCACCCCCTGTCCTGTCACTATGTGCTCTTGTAAATAGTCTCTCTCCAATGAGTCACTCCCCAGTGAGTAAAGTCTGACAAAATTATAAGGACCTGAAAACAGGGTCTGATAGCTGGAAAGTGATGAGGAAGGTTACCTGCAGGGCAGGTTTACCTACCAACTCTGCCTAGCAGGTGAGAACATTAAAGTACGGGAAGATGTATGCACTACTGCTGTCTTGAATTCACCCACAGTCACGAAAAATTCTAACGTGTTCTGACACAAAATGGAAAACTCATTGTAAGTTTTAACAAAATTTAGCATTTAATCACGATTATTCTTGATGGAAATCTTTCCATGTATATGGGAATATTCTTTTTAATTATTTCTTTTTGGACCTTTAAATATATTAGTGATTTTATATCTTTAATTTGAAATATTTGCCATAGAATAAGGAAATTCTAATTATGAAACACACAAACAAATACTTGAGAATTGAGATCATGAAATTCAGGCTTCTTTGCAGATTGTGCACCTTTGGTTTAACTTAACTCAAAGGAGATACATGCAATAGGATACATGTGATCAGGAGAGACTTATTTCTAGAAAGTCAAACTCTCTTTTCTATTTGGAGGTCCAGATACTACATACTGTCTGCTGAAAAAGCAATCCATCCTGGGAATATATGTAGCTGTTTCCCCAGAATATTCCATCATATTCTGTGCTTCTTTCCACAAACCCTCCATATATTGCATATAGGTCTCTACTGTTCTTCAACTCGAGTCTCTGCATACCAGGAAGTATTTAATTCCGTATTTGCTTTTTCCTGGATGTCTTCAGAATTAATACAGTGAGCTTTACTGGGATCCATCACAGACCTTCTTGGTCCTGCCAGATATTGAGAAATGTGACCCTAGGCTGCAACATTTTAAAGACAAGGATACTATTGTGCCAGTGGATGAGCGTATTGGGAGAGATGTAGATGAAAGCTTTGCCAACACATCAGGGTTTGTATCAAGATTGACATAAACTGGGTCAGCTAATAGGTACTCTGAACACCACACCTTAACCAAAAGTCAAAGAGGTTTCTGAAATTAACAGAAGAGCTCACTTTCCCCAAAGCGACATTTAAGGCTCCTGACGACTGCCTCTGAGGCACTCAGGCAGAAAATTAGTTCCACAAAGGAGGAGCTTTTCAACTTCCTGTTCATATCTCTGTTCCATCCATGTACAAAGAGGGCTCAGTGATTGTCCACCTGTCCATAATATTTCCAGCATGATGGAGCAGTCAATAACTGAGAAATGATGAATGCAAACCAGAGCAGAGAAGAGAAAAAGAGCCACAGCAGAGTACAGATAGGCAAGGGCAGAGTGGCAGGACTGGCATCTCAGTTCCTCTGGTATAAACAGCTTATCAGTTTATATCTCCTCCTGTCCAAAGGTCAGGGTCTGGCAAGTGGTCTCAGTTAAACTCTTTAGTAAGTGCCCTTTCTGATCATGAATGTGCCTCTTCTTGCATCTACTGACTGCAAAGGAGGCAGCATATCAATATCCCAAGGCAGAAATTAAAACTAGGACTGCATTTAATAAAAGTGCTTAGATGTATTTGTGGATTTAAACTCTTCCAAAATACTAAAATAAAAAGAAGTTCACTTTTTGGAAGAATCTATCCTGAAAAAAAAACTGTTTAGAGTAACATTTTCAAAGCAAAACATAAAAATTACTGTAACTACTTAAAAGATGCCATTTCCTTGGATGAGACAAATGAGAACGTGAGCAAAAATGTTGTAACAATGACAGTATTGCAATCCCACTGAACAGGAATATGACTATTCCAATGCACAGAACAACAAAGAAAATCAAATCAACATGAACACATTAATACATCTTTATAAATGGCCTTATTTGAATTGGTGTTAAAAACACTTTTCAACCACTCATGTCCACACCCTAAGGGGTGTGTTGCAAAGGTAGTAAATAATTGCATAACCTCTATAAAAACGTAAAATATATGTTTATAGAACTTTTTGTAGTCGTTTTCAATGTAATACACTATTGCATCTACTCTTTATGTGGATTTCTGTCCGAAATTTGAAACAATACAGACATGTGATTTGCAGGAGTCCCAGGTAAGGATGTGCCAACGCACTGCCCGTGCTCCAGCACGCAGGGCAAGAGCGCCGTGAAGAGAGAGTGGGACAACCAGCACTCCTGGTCCTCGAGTTTCCCTAGGCAGGTCTTCTCCGCAAGTGCGCTACGACAAGGACAGTTCCTACTCTGTTGGTAAAGTTACGCCTCTTCCAGTGAAACCAGTGGCACGTAACTGGGGGGCGATGCGCAGGCGATGCGGGGACACAGGGGAGCACCCGGCGCTGCCCCTCCCAAAGCAGCCGCCCGCCCTGCGCCCTCCCGTCCACCTGCTCGCGGCGATGCTCCCGATTCCCGGTCGATTCCTGGTGCCCGATTCCCGGTGCCCGATTCCCGGCGCCGCTTACCTCTCCGGCGGGCCCCGGCCGCCGCCAGGCAGCCCATCAGGGCCGCGCAGAGCCAGAGGCGCGGGGCTGCGGGGGCGGCCCCTGCCATGGCTCCTCTCCGCGGACCCCGAGCTCTCCCGGCCCAGGCGGTGTCTCCGCGCTCCTCCAAGGGCTCCTTGCGCCCACCCCGCTCCTCAGCGCAGCCCCTCCCTCGGGGGTCCTCGGCAGGGCCCGGCCCTCCGCCCGCCCCCCATCCAGCCCCGGCCCGGCCCGGCCCCCCAGGGGTCGCGGTGGATTGTCCCTGTCTGCTCCCTCTCCCTTCCCGGCGCTGGGGGGACACGGCTGGGGGTTGTGCCCGGGGCGCGGTGGCATCCCCTGCCCGGTGCTCCCTGGTGAGGATTCTCAGCAGGAAAACGAACAACAGTCGTTAATTCTTGTTGAGGGCTTTGTAAAGATGGTTTTCACTATCCTAGACAGACTCAAAGCTAGTCGACATCATGAGCAATGTCCTACTGCCCTCCAACCCAGAATGGTATTTATTTTCTGATGTGCAGTAAAATGCTGAAGAAGAGCCGGTTTCAAACTGGCCGTTCCATAGATTGCTAAGAGTGTTTTATATTTCTTTAACCTTTATTATATGTAACCTTCATTACCATTAATGCAGACTGAGATTAGCAAACATTTGACAGTGCCAAGAGCCCAAGTTTCAAGACTTGCTGAGAAATGTTCCTCATGTCTGTCAGAGGACAAAGGACAGAACAAATTTCAGCATTTTAGATTTGGCAATCCTGATATTTTCTATTGTAGGCCTGAGGTTGTGCAGGCACTGAACTACCTTGCGCACACTAAGGTGTACAGCAGTCCACAGAAATGTTTAATATTTTCTGTAGGACATGCAGACCTAGATCTAACAAATGTTGATGACACTGAAACATAGCTTACTGCTTTCCACTGAACGTTGTTCAGGCTACAATGGTCAAAGAGGACTGCTTCCAGGAGATACTAACCCAGGTGGCTATTTGCAGAGCAGGTTTCCCAGCAGAAGGAGATATCAGGGCTTGGAGTCGAGGCAGATGCACAGCAGCATTGTGGGGGTAATCTGTCCTCTTGCTTACACACTCTGAGCCTCTTCATTGCAAGAGGCAGTTCAACTCCATGATGGTGGTGAGTGTTTAAAAGGAATCCCTGGCACAACCTAAGAGTTGCATGTGGAGTCTTGGATTTCTGACAGTTCTCTCGGGCAGATACTTATGTCTTAAGCATTCAGGGAAATTTTAACAATTAGTTTTCTTAATTGTTTACTCAGCTATCTGAGTAAACAATTGTTTACTAAGCTATCAGCTTATTTGTTAGCAGATATGATAAACTTTTATCCTGAAAAGTTGCATATGTCTGAAATTAGTTTGAGTTTTATTTCTAATTTTTCTAAAACCACATGCTTATAAAGAAGACAAGAGGAGAGAAAACTTACAAAGCAAGTTACAAAATCCGGACCTAGAAAGAGAGATATGAGAAGCTTTGACAAAATTTAAACATTGAACTACTTCTTTGACGCCTGCTAAATCATGATGGAGTGGTATTTACAGGAGAATTTACACTTTTGGTCATGTATCATTTACGGGATCGAAAGAGGTGGTAGTAATGGCTCCTGGAGTACAGACACCTTTCATCTTTTCCAGACTGGTTTTCCTCTACCAGTTACCTCTGCTACTATCAGCCTCTTACAGAGACAGCAGAGAAAGAACATATTGTTGTTAAAAGAGCTAACAACTTGCCCAAAAGTAGTACTTGGTACTCATGGTGACAGAGTTCTGTCAATGAGAGTGAATCTAGGGAAAATGAAAGTAATTCTAGGCCAACCTCATACTTATAATTGGAGAATAGATCTTTCCAGCAGGTTGCAATTTCAGAAAGTTTTAGTCCATAATTTCCGTAGTTTTAATTAAGTAAATCATAGGCTATGTAAAATTGGTTTGCACTGCTGAAAACACCTCTTTCATTTAAAATGGAATATGAACTCAAACTAGAATTTTGTATGTGCATATTATTAAGTAGCAGGATGTTTGGGAGGAAAATCGAGACTGTCAAATGAAGAATTTAAGATACTATAAATGGTTATGTAGTCCAAGTCATTCCTGTTGTAAACAGTTTAATATTCAACTGAAAACACACACAGGGAGTGATGATATCAATACAAGGAGCATTTAGACATTGCAGCCCAAAGCAACATTTCCCAGAGTGTATTTTATGATGAACAATGAAGAAAGAGAGATTTGAGGTTGGTCTTGAAAATTATTCCAAGGCTAACCAGTTTAATAATCTCAGTCTGTTTGGTAAAGCTTTTAAATATATATTTCTTTTAAGGTAGATTCTAAATTTTTGTCTATGGATGAACTAAATTGATTATTTGAAGGAAACCTGAGCAGAAGTGCTTTTGCTGGCTCAGGACTGGCTTATTAGGGAGGGAAGAGCACAGTGATAAACTGAAGAAGAAAGACGTGTTGGATGACAAGGAACATGACTGGGGCAATGCTGAAAATAGAATCATTGCAAAAGTTTAAAAATTCAGATAACAAAGAAAGTGGCTCTGCTGATGCTAAGTTCTTGAATCTGCAACTAGATTGTTCTGTTAACTGTTATCTGCATAAGTTCATTACTGTGAGCTCTGGTATGTGTGTATGGGTAACAGGAATCCTAGAAAACATGTCAAAGGAAAAAGAAGGCATTTTCTTATAAATACAGCCAACATAGCAACTTCATCATGTGACACTTGTATTGGTAATGTGCCAGTGTGATGTCTGTAACAGTGCACCTTAGATCATTAACTTCATATGTACAAAATACATAACGTCTTATACATTATTTAACAAGATAATGTTATCTCAAATTGCTTTGGCGGAAACAGTCCAGAGTGGACAACAGGTAAGTGGATAGAAGATCGATTAAGATAAAGGAGTAATAGCCTTAACTATTTTAGGTAACTAAGTCAGGAAGAGCAATCAGCAGTGTTAGCCAAAATATGTTCAAATAGGTGCACGTAGCTGCTTAGATGTGAACTGGAAATGAAAAATCACCTTCGAGTTTTAAAAGTTGTTGGCTCCAGACAAAATCAGAAATGTTTTCTCCAGTTGTATCCAACCCCCCAACTCAAAGGTAAATAAGAGGATCACCTAGAAGAAAGGCAATGCTTGTGGTAGCCTCCTTGGAATAACAAGTAATTAATGTGAATGGTAGGACCTGAACAAAGAATTACCATCTCTGACACTTAGATGTTCTTAGCCATGTTTTATAAACTCAGATAAACAGTTAGAGAAGAATCTCATTAAGCTTAAGCTATAATTGCCCATTGTATCTGATTTATTATAAGGCTTTTCCTTCAAGTTGTGGAGCTAAGAGGTGGAAGCCTTTCTTAAATAAATCTTCTGTGCTGTACTGTTAAGCCTGTCTGTACTGTAGGCAAGGTAAATCTGAGTAAGCCCTTTAAACTTATGTTGCTGTATTTGCTATCTGTGCAGAGATAGAGCATGGATGTTAACTCTAAATAAAGCTGTGAGCAGAACTTGGAAGTAGGGAGAAATTTCCCTGCAAAGCTTCAAAGGTTATTGTTGTAATGCCAAGTGCTGAATGTTTGGAAAGAGTTGCCTTCAGCAGATAACACCCCTCCTGTAAGGAGCAGATGGCTGAGAGATAGCCTGCAGCTCTAAGCAGATCCAAAATTATCAGAGAAGGATGAGTTCTCTTGCACTTGCCCTTTAATGGTTTTAGTTCTTTCTGTTTGTAAAAATAATTTCTTTTTACTTGTATTAGTTCATATATATGAATGGTAAGTGAACTTGTCCTTTCCAAAACAATAAATTGTTAACATTCTTTGTCTAATCAATTCTGTCTTTAAAGTCAAATTCCAATCTTCCTTCAAATTGTAGGTTGTGTCACTTTTAACTGAGCTAACGTTCATTTGATTTAAAACAGCTCTGAAACTAATGTCTGGAAACATCATTAAGACGTAGGAAGACACAAAAAGACACTTTGCTAGTTCCACTTCAGAATGAGATATTTGATTCTATCCCCCATCCCTATCTTTGACACCAAACAAATAGAAATAAAGAACCAGTAATGGTCATGTGCATTTATTTATTTCAGTCATTCTTTGGCTAACGTTACAGCATCACAAGAGGTTAAATTTATTCTGCTTGCAGCTCTTTCAGAAAACTGAGTGGCTTTTGGGTGGCATTTGTTTTCCAAAATGCTTTTAAAATTTTTAGAGGGTATTTTTTAAACTACCATGTAAATGTACTCAGCGTTGACAGCCTGTTTAACTTTTAGAAGTAATGACATCTTTAGTATGTTTTAGCCCTTAATTCTCTTTTATATTTGACCTCTTGTATATACTGTATTTGACTTATGTAGTAAAGGACTTTGGTGTAAAATTCTAATGTAATTTGGTTTTGATAAGCAGTGTAAAGTTTAATGTAAATCATAGGAAATTGATCTCCAGGGGTTATTTAGAGCCAAATAAAATCAGTCTTAGGCTTTCCATTAATTGTCTTTGGATCAGTCCCTTACTCTTTTATTGTTCTCAAGTATTTTTATATTCTTAACTCATAGTCTATCAGCTGTATTTATTCAGAATATTTTGAACTCTGAGAAGTCCCTTGGCTAGTGGAATAGTAATGGAATAATCTTTGTTTTACCCATACTGAACTGTGGCACTGACATGTAATTACATTGATCAGTTGAGTGTGATACAATTCTCAATTACTATTTCTTCTCTTTCTGTCTCCCATGCTGTTTCTCTTTGTGTGTGTACAGCTTACTTAGTTGCAATTTTAAAAAAGTAGGACACCATAAAATTCGTTCCTTAGCCTTTATAGAATAAATGCTACTTGAGTAAGGTACAAAATATTGATCTTATAGGTAATAGTGTACATCATATTCAGTCTTCCTTACTTTCACCTATTTGTATTTGCATTAATATTTTTTGATACTTGTGAAATAAAAATTCACATTACTGAGTAAAAGCCTTGACTAAGTTATGTGCTCTTCTAGGATGCAGATGAGAAAAAATATTCTTAAAATATATAACCTATTCAGATGATGAACAAATAATGAAATATTTTTCTCAAATTCTTGCATTACCTTTATTAGTATCAAAGGCTTTGTTTGTGTAAACATTAAAACATGTTTTAGTAAAATCCCTCAAGAAGAACGGGGATTAAAAATCTCCCAATCCTAGTGCTAAAAGCTGCGTTCTTTCTTTCTGGGCCTATATTTTCTCTTTCTAGCTTTTACTTTATATATGGTAACAGCTTACTAGGTAGCAAGTCAGTAAGAACACAGAGCAGCCAACTCTGGCTGTGTCCAAATACATGGCACATCCTTTCCACATTCCACGGCTATCTGATAACAGTGAATATACAAATAAATAACCTTGGCTGGCTTGGCAAGGAAAGATGCATTCACCAAAGCAGGAAAAGCACATTCTTTGCCTTTGTTTTATGAAAAGATCTCTGTGGTCTCTCAAGGAGAGAGTTCACAGCCGAGGATCATAACAGGAAGCAAGTACAAGCAGAGGATTCCTCAGCTGTTACTACTGCAGTAAGTTAGTCTGTGTCTTTCCATAAACCTTTACCTGTGTTGTAGGGAAAGGCAATGTTTGCTGACTTAACGTAGGTTGGGATGGTAAGAACAGATGCACTCTAAAGGAGCAGAAGCACAGATTATCAGTTAGCTTAATTGACTGAGAATCCATTGGTTTTTCTGAGGATTTCACCCAGCATACTTGTTTTCAAGTGTATCTTTATATAGTAAGAAAAAACTGAGAAGTGTTCTCATAGAGAGAAGCAGATGAGATATTTTTCCCCCTTTGCAGTTTTCCACTGAGCTTTGTTGAGGCTTTAAGCAAGAACTTTGAAGAAAACAGATTCCCCTGCCTCACACTAATGGAATATATGTTTCCTGGCTGCTCCCCAGGCAAAATTATGTCTTTTCCTTGGACAGGAGTAAGATATCTCACTGCAGACAGCATTTTCTTGGCACTGGAAGTTATGAAAATGGTTTTTATCATCTGTAGTTTGAAGAAACTGGAAGGACAATCTCTGTCTAGTGCCCTGTTAACTTCCCTCTCTGATGGTTTGGCCATCTGAATTTTTAATTAAATATCATTGGGTTTTAACATGCTTAAAAGAACAGAGCATGACTTGGTCTGACAGAAGTGTAATGACATGGGATCAAAGCACAGCCCTTTTTTTGGCATAGAAATGAACAAAATGTTCAAAAACTCTTTTACAAAATCAGTCACAGTAGTGTTGGTAGTTGGATTTCTAAAAAAATTGACTGATGTGAAAATCCACTACAATATTATTACAGTAGGACACCAGATTTAAAATCCTAGTGCTAAATTAATTACACTGAACTATTTTGAGGGCTGAACACTGAACTATTAATCTCAAGAAGTGTTAAACATGATGCAGCTACAGTGTCTGGCTCAGGAAAACCAAAGCATCAGACTGGACAAAAGTGAGAACAGGACAAGAAATTATTTCACTTGTGTGTTCTGTTTTCTCTAATCACTCTCTGGTCACTCTCAGGCACTATGGAGCAATATATAGTTTGATTTTTCTTATGTTCTTAATCTTTAGTAAAAAGTGGAAGTGCAGAAAAAAGGATGCATAAAATTACGGGGTTAACAGCTATCTAACCATTGCCAGATTTACATGGGAAACCTTGTGAATCTATAGCTAAGGTTTTGAAGCTAACAATAGGAAGGAACAGAAATATTGTGAAAGAAAAGCTTTACTGAGAGAGACAGCAAAAAAAAAATCTAAATTAGATTAGTTTAAAATATTAATTCCCATTGTATTGGCAGTATAAGTAACTATGGTAAATGCTATGTAATGTTTTTTAATTGAATGTCTTTCTGGCATAATGTTGATTTAAGTACTCTTGCAATGCTATTGAAACAGGAAGATGCTGTTTCATTACCTTTCTTCCTCTATAGTTAGGAATTTTGATGTGAACTGTATGAGATAATGAAATGGCTTATGGAGACAGAGCTTTGAGTAAGGATAAAAAAAATAACTTCTGTATTCTGATGTTTAATATTGTTAGTCATCTCAGTTTTGTCATTTTAGAAATAGATCATAAGTAAATCTGAGAATGAAAACCAGATGGTCAGTGGGAGAACAAATAAATCCTTATGGCATCTTTTTTTATGATACAAGTTTTGTTCCAGTGACTACATAGGGCAAGAATGAATCAAACAATAACTTCATCAATAGAATCTAGACAGACATAGTCCTACTACTTATTTAAAGAAAACCCAACAAAACAGCTATTTGATTTCTTCATCTAGCACAGGGCTGTAGTGTATTGGTTTCCCCAAGTTGTCTCTCCCACACAGCCTATCTGTAGACATTTGTCTCTGCCTTAATCCTTCCCCAAACCCTATGATTATAACATAATTTCTTTTTTTTCTAGTTAAAATGCACCCTTTCTGTACCATAGTTGTCTGGCTTCAGAGCTGCTGTTGTTATATCTATGATCCTGACAAAGGGAAATCATGGCTGACTTGTTACATTTGGCAGGGTATTGTTTGTTTTTGAGAGAACATGTAAGCAGATGAGTTGAGTGAACTCCTTCTTTACATTCCTTAAGCAAAGACTCATTCCAGCCTGTTGGAGCAACTTACCTCCTTTGTTGTAAAGAAGATTTTAATTTGACTTCATAAGTCTTACTTGTATAGTGCACTAAATATTTTGTAGGGATATAAACCCCTCTGTTTTCTATGAAGAAATAGCAAAGTATTACTTAAATAAAACTAATTGTTAAATAAACTGATATATAAGTGTACATATATGGATATATAAACAATAAAGAGAAAGATACTGAGTGCCATTGCTGGAATGGTAACATTTTATTTTACAGTATGTTACTTAGTATCATACAACACTCCTTCAAACTTGGAAGTACTCAGAAGTGTCAGCAGCTTGTGCTTTTTCTGGAGTAGAAATGTGATTTTGACAAATACGTGAAGGTTTTGATAGGTGAATAGAACATAGCCATGAACTCCTCTGTCTTTTCTGTCAGCAGTGGAAAGGCTGCTGAAATACAGACCTATTTCCTGTCATATCTCAATTTTCAGTTAAGTGAAATTCATCATCTGGAAGAGCTTTGAGCTGCTGTGCTTTAAGGAGCTACAAAATGAATTTTACTGTAAGTCATAGAGCATCTTACTCTATTCATATTCTAAGTGTTCATCTTCGTGAGCCTGAGGTATGAAAATATAAAATTAAATAAATGTATCTTTTCAATAATAATCTCCTATTAGACCTGTTGGTCTATAATACTGTTCAGTTTTCAACTCCTTTTCCATATGTCTCAGAGACCACCCATGGGCTTTGAGAATACTTTCAGCAGGTCGTTGCTGAAACTGTCACATGAAATCAACATAAAAGATACCAGAAAAAAAACCCTGTAAAAATCAAAGCCAAATTATATTGTTAAACTGCAGCAATGTCTGATTGCAAGTTGGGGGAGAAAAGTTGAAAAGAATGGAAAATATTGGTTGTTGTAATAGTCCCAATTACACTGGTGGGCCTCACTGAACTACATGACTTTGTGCTGGTAAAAGCTGACTGTAGGATTTATATGATTTTTATGCAATTCTAGTAATAAGGAAAAGAAGGCTTTGCATTTAAATGGGTTTTCTTTCAGTCCTGCCTATGTACTTTTTGTTTTCCATTGTATATAATACTTTTGTAGAATGGACTATCATGAATTTAAAATACAGTCTGCAAATATAAAAGTAAAAAACGAGCTCATGAAAAACACTGGATAATAAAAGCTCCCATACCTTCAATAGTCCTCAAACAGCTGTTAAAAATTTGTTTTGTAACCTGCCCTGAAATGTGATGGAAATTAATGCTTACTAGTCCCATGTGAAAATGTAAAATATCACAATTTAAAGCTTCATGTACAGATTGATAGATGACATGTATCTCAAACACATCTACTGTGTCCCACCAGGACTATTCCAAGCTGATGCCCTCTGCATTCCAATGAAAAGAATATTATTCTGGTCAATGCTGTTCTTTAACTGTCGTAAAGCAAATGTGATTTGTTTAGTTACTAACCTAAAGTGATTATTGCTCAGAAATGAGAATGTATAGAAGTAAAATCAATCAATATGATGAAATATTTCCTTTCATTCTGCTGTATTTAGACTGGTCTAATCTTACATATATAACAGGGTTTAAAATCTGTTCATTTTTGTCTTCTTCTTCATAGGAGAAGAGACTGTCAATTAAAAAGAAGAAAGATAATACAGACAAGGCAAAAAAATTACTATTGACCTTGTATATAGTGGCAGTCTTAGAACTAAGAACATATTTTTAAACAGGAGATGTCCTCTGTAGCATTTCTTTCCTTCCCAGTCCCTAACAACCTACTTGGCTTCTCTTTTCAAAGTGCCCCCACATATGTAGAAGCCAGCTCATCTGTATTTTGTGGATGAAGGGTCATTTTAAACTTCACAATACATTAACAGGAGGTTTAATGAAGTTAAAACATTCAGTCTTTAAGCCCTCTCTGCAAAGGCAATGTAATCAGTCAGACCTTATTTCACATCTTTCCTCTTTGATGATACAGATTTAATCTAGAGTTATTACACTTGATGGTTTGTAAAACTAGGAATTCCCCTTCTACAGATCTGTGACTCTCTGTGATGTTCTTACCCCCCTGTTTCCAGACTTGCTGCTATGCTAAGAACAGACATCCTGCTGTTCAACTGGAGCCTTAGCATTGTGTATTTGAAGATAATCCCTAGACCACCAGCATCTTTTTGGCATCTGTGAACATAAAGGTTATGACAGTTGCCCCTTCTGAGTGTAATCTTTGGTTTTACAAGAATTCTACTAAAAGACTTTCAAGCTGTGATTATCTTATCCTGATTTGTGTGGTATTGCTAAGGAAAAAAATTGAAAGTTTTAAAAGCAATACATTCTGCTGTGTTTTAAGACCTCCAATTTGCAACTAAATTATACATTTCACTTTACACACTTGGCTTCTTCAGACTATTTAACAGCTTAGACTGCAGCATGTTTAAGTGTTTGCAGGATCAAGATCCACATCCTCTCTGTGCCATTAAATGTTTTGCAGTTGAAGAGTGGCTATATTCCCCAAGGGGTTGTCTTTTGTATATAGATGGAGAACATCCATGGCTTGCATCTGGGATTTATCATCTTGTTTGAGTGATTTGATCTCCTTAGTGTGTATGTGTGTACTCATGCACTCACATATGTAGACACGATAATAACAAGAATAAACTTGCTTGGGGGGGGAAATAAACAGGGAAAGAAATTGCCAAATATTCCTTAAAACATTTCACCCCATTTTGGGAAAATTTTAGAATATTTTACTTTCTGTCCAGCTCTATAAACTATCCACTGCTTCCCTGTATTCTCTCTGCACAGCAAGACTCAGGCCTTTTTCAATATTCCACACCATGTTCCAGCATTTAGTGTACAAACTAGAAAACACTTAAACCCACCAAATATTCCTTTTCCTTTTATTTTGTCATCTTAAATTCCATCTGTACTTTTCTGTGCCTACATTTACTGTAGGTCTGAAGCAGTTCATCGTAACTTACATGTGTGTATATGTTTATAAATTCATTTAAAGAGTATGTGTCTTGTGTGTCTGTGTAAATACATACACGTGTACCTTTCACATATAAAGGATACCTAATGATATTGGTGGATATAAGAAGTTTATTGTTTTGTCCTATGGTTTAAACTGTAAATCTGCCTAAAGCATCTATGCATGATTGTTACTGCGTGATGCCATGCAATTTTGTGTTCAGTGTAAGTCATGTTACAGACACTAAATTTTAATATATATAGGGTATTTTTCTGCATTCATGACCTATATCATCTGATACTACCAATTCTCTGCAAAGGTCTTTTAAGTCTTCCATAAGAAAACTGCTGTTTTTTTCTTTGCATAGCCTTTCAGAACCACAAAAAGGTTACATGGATCGCTCTGGAAGGTATTGTCCAGTCTTATCACAGAAAAGAGGTAGCACCACGGAGCCAGTCCAATCTTCCTCTCCTTGTTACTTGCAGTCCCACAGGTTGTCCACTCTGGAAAAGTTCCCAGATCCTTGGGTTTGAAGGGGGTAATGCTCAGTTAAATGCCTCTGCAGAAAACAAAGTTTAAAAGACTTCCAAAATGATCATGCTAAACAAAGGAGAGAAATAGGTCCTCCACTACTGTTTCAGTGTTTGAGCACTGTTAACTGCCTGTATTTCAATTTGTGTCAATTACTTCTTGTCCTTTCTATAAGCACCATTGAAAAGAGTCTCATTCTTTCTTCTTTACTCCCAGTCTGTCAGGTATCTCTACACGTGGAAATTTCCCCTGAGCCCTCCCTTCTCCAGATTGAACTGTCCCAGGTCTCTCATACTCTCCTCACGTCAGATACACCAATCCCTTAATCATCTTCCTGTCCTTTTTTTGACTGGACTGAATCCAGTATGTCCATGTCTCCGTTGCATCAGTGAGCACACAACTGGACCCAGAACTCCAGATGTGTCTCACCAAGTGATGAGTGGTGGAGAAGGATTACCTCCCTCATCCTGCTGGTGACACTTTGCCTAATGTGTCCCATGGGCTGTTGACTGCCTCTGCCACAAGGGCATGTTGCTGGGTCAAGGTTTTTTTTGTCCACCAGGACCCTTCATGTCCTTTCTGCAAAGCTGCTTTTCAGCCAGTTGGTCCCCACTCTGTACCCCCTAATGGGATTATTCTTCCTAAGGGCAAGACTTTTGCATTTCCCTTTGTTGAAAATTAGATTCTCATTTACCCATTTTTTCCCCAGCCTGTTGAGGTCCCTCTGAATGGCATCACAAGATCTGATCCATCAAGAATTCTTCCCAATGGCAAAGTTGCTAACAGTGCGCTCTCTCCCATCATCCAGATCATGAATGAAGGTATTCAACAGTGCTGGCCCCAGTGTGGGCCCTGTGGATACACCACCAATCAGTGGCTTCCAGCTGGACCTTGGGCCACTGATCACAACCCTTTGAGCCCAGCAGTCCAGATAGTTTTAAAAGTCTTCATCACTGTTGTTTATCTACCTCATACTTCATCATCTTGACTCTGAGAAGGTAAAAGGAGACAGTGTTGAAAGCTTTGCTAAAGTTGATGTGTACAAAATCCACTGCTTTCCCTTTGTCCTCTGAACTAGTCATTTTACTGTGTAAAGCCACAAGGCTGGTCAGGCATGATTTCCCCTTCATACATTCTTACTGACTATGTCCAACCACCTTCTTGTCCTTACTGTGTTTGGAAATGGTTCCCAGGATGGTTGGCTTCATCACCTTCGCAAGGTTCAAGATGAGACTGACCAGCCTGTACTTTCTGGATCCTCCTTTCTGTACATCTTGAAGACAGTGGAGACATTTGATTTCCTCCCAACTTTGGGAACCTTTCCTGATGGCCATGATATTTGAAAGATAATTGAGACATTGGCCAACTCCCTTAGCACATCTGGCTGCTTTCCACAGAGTTCCAAATTATTTATGTCCAGTTTATTTAGGTATTCCCTGACCTAATCTTCTTTTTACTGAAGAGTGTTTATTCCAAATGATTCGACTGGTTTTATTCATTAGATTTTCAAAATTCAGCATTTTTAGTATTTTCTACAGTTTTTTTCTGAACCTTTCAGTAGCTTTACTAGAGCAGTATCAGTTGTTGCAAAGCAATCTTACTGATGTTCTACAAAAATCTTCAGGTTTCTACAGAAATCTTCAAAATTTCAAATACTGTAGTTGCACTGTCCAGTGGAATAAAAACATTAAACCTGTTGATCCAGAAACCTTTCTTTTCAGCTGTAATTTTACACTAGAGCTATTCTCTGTACAGTAAATATTAAGATTGCTTTCCTAATCTGTGGAAATATATCTAAATTTAAAAAAAAAAGCAGCTAATAAGATAGTGCCAGTCTATTAGTGACTTAAAATGGTGAAAAACTTTACTGTATGTAAATGCAATAATCACTCTTTATATGAGACTTTTTGTCTCTTTCCATGGCAAAATCCACATCTTTCAATGAACACAAGGAATTGCTTATGATTTACTGTGAGCTTAATGTAAAAGTGTAAATTCATTTTAGTTTTAACAATGTGTATAAATCTGATTTTTCTTAAATATTGAAGAATAGCAATAACACTCTAGGCAGATCTTCATGAATGAAAACAAGGTACTAGAATACACCTGAAAATGCTTGTTTTTAAATAAACTGATCATAAATCTGTAGGTAGGTTTTTAGAGATTTTCACTAACATAGGCAGGCACAATGAATATATTGTTTTACCTTCTTATGAAGCTTTTGTCACCATAACCCACGGGCTCTAAAGGACCCAAGGGCTTAATAGATATAATCAAAACTATTTAGAAAAACATTTCTCAGCTGCTTGGGAAAGGCACGTTTTGTCAGCAGTTCAGTATGAAGAGGTACTTTCTGACCTTGGCTCTACATTCACCTTACACTCTGTAGCACATTTGGCACTGTGGATGTGATTGAAGATGTCCCACACTATAACTCTGCAGGACTGAGAAGGCTGATGTGTGTTTGTGTGTGCGTGCATGTTCACTGTTATTTCAGTGTTAGTTGAGGTAGTTTTCGGTAAAAAGAGTTCCATAAAAGCTTACTGAATAAACATTACAGCCATTAAAAAAACCTTAGCTGAGATAGCTGTAAGCCACTGAGACTCATTTGCACTAGGACATAAAAACATCTGTTTATTCTTTAAAAGCTCTGCTATCACAGGTTTTTAAATCATACATTCCAGAAAAACATAACAAAACAGTAGAAACAAAAAACACATGGGTATATGCCATTGCTCATAGCAGTAGTTTAATGAAATAAAAGCTACATTTCTGTTACTGGTAGGATAGGGTTTTCCTCCTTTTAAAATGTTTGTCTCCTGTGTATATTTATCTGTAAAAAAATGTAGGAGATAAAAGAACCTTTCAGACAGGAAGGTTAGTTGTCTCTAGGAGTAGTTGCAAAAAAACATCTCAAAGACAATTGTGTCATGTTTTCTCAAGTAGACGGAATGCTATAGGCCCAAATTCTACAAAAATGTAAGAGAAACCATTCTAATTACAAACTTTCCAAATCATGTAAATCATGTACAGAGCTACAGCAACATCCTGCCATGAAATATTTCCTCCTCCCTTCTATATATTATCTCCTGGAGGATCCTCAGGCTCTTTAAGAGCTACCACAAACCTGGAAAAGTATCAGTGGATTTCACCCACCCCCCCTTGGTATTTAGATTATTTCGCTGTAGACAATTATGGAGTAAAATATTATCCTCATTTAAAAATGGAATATTTGAAAGAATCTTGAAGACCAAAAATCACATTAAACAAAAATCTCATCTCTCTCATATGTGAGAAAAATGTTTTTTAATTTTATGACTCAGCTTAAAGATTAGTTTTTAAAAGTTTCACAGACAAGACCTCTATTATTATATGTATAGGAATCACTCTAATTTTGTGTGACTTTCTAAACTAGATACAGGTGAAAGCAATGACTGGACATGGAAGTAAACCCATATAGCGATTTCCTTTTTCTAGGAAGCAAAAACATAATTACTCTAATTGAAATTGATTTTTATTAAAGTCTGAATATTTGGTAGATGTGAAAACCATTCCTTACATATTATAACATTCTTTTACCTAGATGTCAGTACTTAACTAGTTGAGGACCGTATTCTTAAAAAAAAAAATCACATCCTCTGACAACTTTTCACATATCTTAAAAGCTCCTTCTAAATAGGACCACGTACAAATGCGGAAGCATGGGAATGTAAGGATTTGGAGCACAAACAGCTATTTGTGAAGGATGCAATTTAAAAAACGATTTTAATTATGATCTTTACATAAGAATGGTGGCTTTGAAACTGGCTTGTTTTTCTTTACCCATTCAAATGCAGAGTGTTGCTCCAGGGTAGGTGTTTTCAAATCATCTCTTCTTTTGGCTATGAGAGTACAAACAGATTAAATGGCAGTTTGCTTCTACCACTGATGAAAAACAGTGTGCTGATGAGGGATTGTAACAAGTGGGCAAACCTTCTTACTGAATGGAGCAATGTGATCCTTCGCAGCTTATCTTGCCATTCAGCTCTTATTACTCCAAAGGAAGTGCATCTCCTAGTCACTGCTTGTCTTTATGACAACACCAGCAGCAACTGGCTTTATTGAGGACAAAATTTTGTTCAGCCTCTGGTACCCCTGTTAAAAGATTCTATGTATTGTAGTGCTTGTTGTCTCTACGTTATATGGAGTCCCTTAAAAAAGAAGACTGTTCTCCTGTTGTGCCATTCATGGACATTATAGGCTTAATTTGAATTTTGCAGCAAATATAATCTTAGAAATATCAATGGGCAAGTTAAGTCCTTTATCTGCTATGAGTCTAAGAATATCTTTTACCTATGTATATAAGAAGAGACACAAGCACACAAGCACATACATACAAGAAAAAGCAAAGTTGTACAAAATACATCTTCGCATTTCTTATACATGCAAAAAAAATGGCTTTAGAGTGAAACTGGAAATAGCTGAAGGGCTAGAAACAACTGTAAAGTTTTCTGTAGCCTCTACTCAGCCAAAACTTCTCTCTGATTTTGAGTTCTGTGGTAAAATAAAATATCTTTATGGAAACCTGATTTGTACCTTTGTTTGTAGATGGCTATATACTTCTCTGTCTTTGAAATCTTTTGGTTTTATTCCTGACTTTCAGCTTTGGATATTCGTATTTTAATTCCACTCGGCCGTCTTAAACATGCATCTGTTGTCGCATTTATTAGTAATGAATGCATATTCTTGTGTATATTTCTGTTTGAAAAAGAGCTTAATTAATTGTTGCTGTATGTGATTCATGAGGATATACACAGTGTGCAGTGTCTCCTTTGTTAGAACTGTTATTGCCTTTCATATCCAGAAATGTGTGGAAGGGGAAAAAATCAGACCCCAGGACATCACTGCATGCTCCTTCATATCTGGCATGGGTGGGATGGCAGTAGGCTCAGAATTTTATTGGCCATAAAGCCAGATAAAATATTCTGAGGGAATGACATAAAAGTCCAATGAAGTAGACATAACTATGCCATATTAATTGTAAGGCTCTCCAAAATATCAACATAGTCAGATCTGTAATTATGCTGTGATTAAGTCCCCAACTGTGCCTGTTTTCAACTCATTCCTTTTCCTACCAGGAGGTCTGTGAATGCATAGCACAAGAAAATCTAGTCCAAATTAGAGCAGGTTTGCAAAACTTTCAACAAAACAGTTTGCCCTGATGAAAAATACCTTAATTCCAGTGAAATTTTAGTTCTTTTTCTGTCAGGCTGCTTAGGAGATAGGTCTTCTAAGTCTGTGGTTCCCCCAGCAGTTTCATCATGACTTCTTCTGAGACTGAGACTCTTGAACAATAAAACAGTGAAGCCGGAACTACAGAACTCTTTTGACTAAGTGTGATGGGTTGACTCCAGCTGACAGCTAAGCCCTTCCCTAATAGGGTGGGGGAGACAATCAGAAGAGCAGAAGTAAGAAAACTTGTGGGTAGAGATAAAGACAGATTAATAAGAGAAGGGGAAAAAGAGGAAAAAAAGAAAGTGATGCAAAAGCAATCACCACTAGCTGACTGATGCTCAGTCCCTGAGCAAAATCTACTTTGGAAAAATTCTCCCCAAGTTTTATTGCTGAACATGACATTATACGGACCCTCTGGCCAGTTGGTTTCAGCTGTCCCAGGTGTGTTCCCTCACATCCTCTTGCCACCCGCAGCCTACTGGCCTTTGGTGAGGTAGCTGGAGAGAGAGCCTTGACACTATGCAGGTGCTGTTCAGCTAAACCCAAGGCATTGATGTGATAACAGCACCACTTTGGTCACAAAACTAAAACACAGCACCATAAGAGCTGCCATGAAGAAAATTAACTCCATCCTAATGAGCCTCTGTACAAGAGGATTTTTAGTAAGTGTTTGGCCTTGCATTCCACAAAACAAATGCTTTGTCAGTTATAACTCTTTTCTAGGGAAGACAGAGTATTTTTGTTAACATCTTAACTCCTTAAGAAAATACTAGGATGTTACATCAAAACACTCTTGCCAAGGGACAGCTTCATATTTGCAAATGACCTTTTTCTCAGTCATAATTTCTCCTTCTCGTGCATGCAAGATAGGAAAATGTTCTTATATTTACAACTTTTAGATTTAGATGTTTTATTCTATTTGCTATTTTCCCCCTGCCTGAGTTTCCAAAACCCTTTTTTACATATTCACTGTGTAGCTGCATAACTTGGCAGTGTAGAAAGGGAAGGAATGCAGCATGAGTCATTTCTGCAGAAGTCAGCATGAGGCTTTTATATCATTAAAGTTACAGACGGATGGTTTAATGGGACTTAAATGTTGCACTGGCTTTGCACTGGCTTTCACACAGTAGAGACTGTGGGACAGACTCTTAAAATTATAAATCTCTAGCTGAATATAAATCCCTAGCTCTTCACTGAAAGTTAAACAGCTTCTGGGGATTTTAGCATCTCATTTATTTTTGTGTGTCTTAAACATCTGGTACTATGTGGCTTTCAGATTTGGGATGTTAAGATTATTGTATTCTTATCTTAAAGCAGAATTAATCTCACTTGAAATCTGGTGAAGGCAGAGGTGGCTATTTAATTTGTAGTTAATTCTCTCTCTCCTTTCCTGAATTAGGGGTTATTGCACCCTTTTTAGGTATATACTAATAATATCTTTTATAAGAAACAAATTGATGGTTTGGGGTTTTTTAAAGATTGTTTTGTCAGAGAAATGAAGCTCACAAGTGTGTCACAAACACAGCCTGCAGATGAAAGGCTCTGTGTCAGCTACAGATACATTGCCAATTTCCCAGGTGAGCAGCCAATTGCACGGGGAGAAATGGTGGGTGGCAAAGTTAGTTTGCTGCCTCACACACCAGCTTGGCTTTTCATTCTCTTTATAATTATTATATATGAGAACACATTATAAAAGCAATCAGGCTCAGGGGAACTCCTCTTATTTATTAGCTGAATAAAGTACATTGACATTAAATAACTACCGTGAAGAAGCAAGTCATTGTCTCCCCCAGGAAAGCAGTTCTTTTATCTTGTCTCAGAGATTGATCATTTTAGAGCCCACAGACAGGTCTCATCTTCTTTTCCATGTTTTTCCATTTACATATGCTAATGGCTACTCTGTAGATGGTACCATTTTCCTAAAGCCATTCCTACAGAAAATTAAATTTCTCAGAATTGATTGATGACACAGTTAAAAATGTAACTTTATTAAAAAGTATAATTAGTAACATGAGCTAACCTTGACAGAAAAAAAATACAGCATGAGGAGTAGACTTAAACAAGTACATCACAAAAATAAGGTAATATAATACATGGAGTTACATTTGTTATGATCCCTCAGATGCCATACTGGATGAACAGAACAACTATTCTACCATTATAAAGATTATCAGAGTTATTCTCCTCAAGGAAAATAAAACTAGTTCTTGATTCTCGAAGTGGAAACACGACTGTCTACTTCAAGTTTTATAAGAGGATTTTAAGGTTTCTAGTGTGCTGGTCAGAGATACCGATACAGTTTATGTTGTTGAATGAGGAGGAAAGAAACATAATACTCCAAAATGCCTCCTTCACTACTGTGTCATATTTATTTCTTGTGGAAAATGCTGTTCATTAGGGTTTAACCTTCTCAAATGCATATCAAAGAATGGAAAAAGAGGTAGTGTCTCTGTGTGCAGCTGAATCTTCTACTAAAACTTGTATGGCACATACATGAATTTCCAGAGTCCAAAGAAGGTGTTGGCATGGAGAAGATAAAGTATTTAATGGCATTACACTTCTTCCATCTGTGATGATTTCCTGTCTACAGCTCTTATATTCAAATCTCTTAAGTTGCCCAGCTCTACAGTTGAGCAGGGTCAATAACAGAGCCAATAATATTTTCCTCTTGACTCTGCCAAGTGCCAACTCAATGCAAACCAAAATTATATTTTATTTATGTACAAAAGCTGAGTTTGCATTTAGAATCAAGATAGCAAATTACAAGATACAGGGAAGAAGAGAACGTTCTGAGACAAGAATAGATAGCACTGTGTAGGATATCTCCAGTGGATAGAAGGAAGAGGGGACAGGTTAAAACTTATATCTAGAGCTTCTACCAATCTAACATTACATCTACGTGTAAATGGCATAAACACGTTTGAATTAACCAATCCTGAAATGGAGTCTCTCAGACAAGGTACTTAACCAGGCTGGTCTTCATATTCCAAAGGTGGATGTTTGTAGGTTTTAATCATAGAACCACAGAATCGTAAAATGGTCTGGGTTGGAAGTGACCTTGGAGATCAGCTGGTTCCCACCCCTCTGCCATGTACAGAGGCAACTTTCACTAGACAGAACGCATATTAACACAATATTCCACATCCTCTCTTTGACTGCATACATAACAGATATGGCACTATTGATTCTAGGTATTTGAAGAAATATTAACACGGTTTTTATGGACACTAAATATGAAATAAAGACACTACTTCACCTGGGGCCTCAATCAAACACATTTGAGTTTCTTTTGGCTATGCCTTACTGACTGGCAGTATTAGGAACATGTAGGTTTTAGTGTTCACAGAGTGGGCTCCTTTCTTCAGAATAGAGTTGCCTCACAGGTCTAATTGCTGCAGGGAAAGTACAGCTTATAGACTTCACTAAGTTGCCAAACTAGATATAAAGAAAGTTCAACAGTCTCTATAGGGATTACAGTCTTCGGCAAAAGGTTTATTTAGGTCTTCAGGAGGAAAGTGAGTCCCCAGATTTTAAGGTCACCTTCCACATCTTCCTAAAGACAATATTTCTAACATTTCTCCTCTGTGTCTAGGTCTAAAAGTGTGTTGTGAATCTTGCTGAAAGAAAGTCTCTGCTTTCAATTCCTGCAGTAAGAAATTAGAAACAAAAAGTTAACCCTCATGACCTGAGGTTTAGAGTTTTATGTCAAAAATACGTAGAAAAGTTGTTAAATTCCAACAGTACTTCAATGGAACCTCATTTTTCTCAGCTGCTTTTCTCATGCAACCTGAGGCAAATAAAGTTCCAACAATTCATTGAATGACAAATTTCCTTTTGTCTATAGTGAAGTATGGACATATCTAACTACTTTCTGCTTGCTGTGGTTTTTGCCGTGATGCAACTTTTTGGATTTCAGTAATAAAGTAGTGTTTCACTCCAGCTTGAGTTCACTCAGAGTGAACCTAACAAAACAATGACTATAAAATTGGCCCTAGTCTGGATTTAATTTGAGAGTAAATGTCAGACTACATCATCAATTAAAGGAGGAAGGAAGCTTGAACAGAGCCCACCAAGTTACTGTATTCCCAGATGCTGTGTGTCGGCAGGTAGAATTTGTCTTAGGAGCTTAAGGCACTTTCTTTCTTGGTTATGCCTTTGTCTTTGTTAGTGACATATGAGCACTAGCAGGAAGGACATTCGGAGTTTTTAAAATAGCTTTTCACGAAGGTATTTTTGTATTGTTTTCTTCAATGAGTGTCGAAATTTTCTTCAAAAATGAGTGTCAAAAGCCAAAAGCCCCAAGGTTTGACAATGCAGGAATACAAGTGACTTTGTTCAAAGAGATTAAGACAAAGTACTTGACAAAATGAGTTAAAGTTGTTAATCTAACTCTAACATACACTATCCTAGGAAACAAGCACATTGATGAAAGTACACAAGACATAATTTTACATCAAGATGCTAGCGTGTGTATTTAAAAGTTTATACTATTTCACAGTCTGAATTCTGTCATACTCATTTTCACATAAAAAGTGAAAATGGCCAAGAGAGTGGTTACACTAGAGTGGGACCACATATTTGTCAGCAGCATTGAAAACTGAAAACTAGGGCTCTTTTCACTGTTTAACAGAATTTTCCCTTCTGATGATGTTGATAAAATTAAAGTTGAGTGCTGCCACTAAAAGAAGTTTAATCCTTTTGCTGCATTGCATTCACATGGCAAATTTTTATAGCTATAACTACTCCTGCTTTATCTGTTATCTCAGCAGGGCATGGCTAAGATATAACAATATTGCACAGCAGGACTGTCTCTTTTCACAAAACATTTCATTGAGGCTTTTGAGCTGTCTCCTACTAATCAGATTTCTCACTGAGGTGCCCACCCACCCAAATCAAGTGTGGTCAGTGGACCTGGCAGGTTACCACGTTCCAAACAGTTTAATGGATATCTACCCATTTAATTTTGCTTAAGAAGAACCAGTGGGGTGGCTTCTTAGGGTAGGATTATTGCCTCTGCATCCTGATGTTCTTGACTGTAGGTTTAATTCCTGCTTCTCCAGTATGAGTTGGTAATTGTAATCTAAGATAGTACAATTGATCTTACTGCTCCTGGCAATGGAATCCCATTGAGCCACCTACTCCAGAATTCTATATGGAGGTTTCTTATAAACCTAAATGTTGCCTGACGAAAATAGCCTATCCAACTGTAGAGCAACAGCTGGCATATTGAGGTTATATTCGTTCGCAACCTTCTGCACTGCCTCAAGCAGATAGTGCTGTACATAAAAGAATTATAAAATGACATTAAAAATATTATTTGTAGTGAGGGTACTTGTTTCCACAGCTGTTTTCTGTCCTCTTTTCTTGTTCATAACATTCTGCAGTTTCCTTCTTATTCTTGTTTCTCTGGTAGTACCAGTGATACAATTTTAAAACTTTCATAAACAGTGTTTGTTGCAGAATCTTCCACGTAGAACTGTAATTTGCTTTATAGCTGTTCCAATACTTACTTCTTAGTAAGTATTAGTAAGTTACATTACTTACTTCTTAGGCATGCTATCAGAAAGCTTTATGATCTGAAGTATTATGAAGTTAAACAAAAAGCAGATGAAAACCAAATAGCAGATAACTTGGATAGGGTCTGAAATATCAATTATTTTGCTGTATGCTTTATACCTTACACAACACAAGGCAGCCCAGAGTTCAGTCTCTTGTCTGTATATAATTGTAGTTATTTTTGATAGCTGTATTTTGACTTTATCAGTAAGGACTTGGTTCTGCAATTGCTTATGAACAGAGTTCCCTTTTAAGTCCCTGAACATGCATTCAGATTACAGAAGGGGAAAAAAAAGCCTCTAGAAATATGATTGCAAATACAGCTATAAACAATGGGCTGCTAAAAGTGTAACAAAAAAGAGGGTCATTAGCCTACAGGTTTTCATCTGATCACAGGTTCCTGTAATACAATAAGAATGATATAGCTTGCTTGCTTGCTTGCTTGCCTACTTGCTTTTTCTTTTTTTCCCCCCAGACTATATGGTCCAATTGCATTTATCTCCACTGTTGTGGGATTTGCAAGTAGTTTATTTACAGGCACAGCTCACAGGTATTCCTTAGCACAGTGTCTCATGGAGAGAGAGTTTGCTTTATTTGTGACTAAATGAGTATATTAAATTTTTCAATGTGACTATCCTGATGCAGAGTCTTGGACTTTCCAGAGTGGAAGAATGACTTAAACATAGTAGTAGAAAAATAGAAGAAAGTGTTGATGTTTTAGAAAATTCAGAGCTGCACTAGACCTTTTAACTGCCACGAGCAGCCCTGAAGGCCTGATGCAAGAAACATTGAAGCTGCATGGAGAGCAAATTTATCATCTACACACTGATAAGATCTGCCTGAGCTCCTTCTCCAGGCTAAACAATCCCAGCTCTCAGCTTCCTGTCATATTAAGGATGCTCCAGTCCCTTAATCATCTTCATGGCCCTGCACCGGACTTGCTCCAGTGTGTCCATACCTCTCCTGTATGGAGGACCTCATAATTGGACACTGGATTGTTAGTAATAATTAGAAGGCAGATAGGAAGGAAAATATAAGAGAAGCTTCAAAGCAACTTTTCAAAATGATCACATGTGACCACTAGAATATACCAGAGCCTTGGTTTCAAGGACGGCAAAACTTATACACAAATGACTATTAGAAAATGTGAAATAACTGCCTTTTTTTAAGAGAAATAATTGCAAACCAGACATCTGCTTTTATATTTGGCATTATCTTTCCAACAGAAATATTTCGAAATTGTATTACAGTGTTGTGGTGTTGCAAAAAAAAAAAAAAATTTAATCAATCTTTTTACTTAATATTTTCCCTTTTCCACATGCAGGGGCTGAAGGGGAAAGGACAAGAGCTAACCTACTGTACTCCAGGAAGCAAAATCTGAGAGAGGAATAAAGTGGGGTTATTGAATTAGTTAATGAGTATGCTGAAAGCATCTGTCTTTTCATTCTGTTTATAATTTTTCAAAAGAATGCTAATACATTTTGATATGACAGAATGAATAAATAGGAAAAACAGCAACACTATTGCACTGGCAAAAAGGAAACTCGAATCTCAAGAGGAATGGGAAATGCGAAATTTTCATGTTCTTCCATAAAGAGAATCACTCCATCTAAATTCCGAAAGCCCATATTGAAAAGCATAAAGTAATACATTCAATTTCCTGGCTCTCGGTAGTGGCTTGTAATAGACCATTGTGGGTTGTATTTCCTGTTCATGTAAATGTTGAGCTTCTGGAATAAATCAGCACTATTTTTCTCCCCTTCCAGGACCATTTTCAAAGGAGACTATTGACAGATGATGTCAAATTTTAATGTTTCTTTTCTCAGGACTTAAAAATTAAACTCTTCATAGCTGCATATATCATCAGGGGGGTAAAAATAATGAATACCAAGATTTTTAAGTTCTCTTGTTTAAGAAGTAAGGTTGACTCTTTCAAAGTCCAAAGCTTTCTAGCTTTCTCCTGAATGCTCACTTTAGCATCAAGGCAAATCCCAAGTTAAGCTTCCAGAGACAAAAAACAACAATATCATTGCCTTATCTACAATTTTCCTTCAGAAGATTCAGAAACATTCAGTAAACATTGACAAATTTAAGTCATTCTCTGTGATGAAGATAGTCAGAATTTTCAAAAGTCTGTAAACGCCAGGAAATCCATTAACTCTCTGTTATCAAAGGGCATTCCAACAGTAAGCCAATGAAAAATAGAGTATGTTAGAAGAAAGTCACAGATTACACAGACTCTTACTGTCAAAAGAATGTAACTTGACAAAGAGCTGATGTATGCAGTTAATTTCTTTCTTTTTAGGTTCTGATTAAGTGCTCATTAGTGTTGATGGGAATTCTCTCATTCATTTTCAAGAGACTTGACTCCCTCACTCAGAAAGATTTCTGAAATCTGGTCTGTTGATTATAATTAGAGCATCTGAAATGGTGGCATTTTTTGAATCTAGAACTGAATTCTCACCCTTGGTTGTGTACAGTGGAGTAGTGACTTTGAGGTAGGAACCTTCCAAAATTTTGAGGTCTCTGGGTCATGTACAAGCCTCTGCTGAACTTCAGTCTTTATATCATGATCAGACACTGGTTAAGAGAAACTCAAACACCCATCAAATCTCACTGTTTATATAAAATCAATAAACATCTTTTTAGCCTAGAAACTGAACTAAGTTTCAAGTCTTATCACTTATTGTTCTTATTTCGAATTTCCTTGGTGGGTTTCCTTGTTTAAATTCAGCATCTGAAATCTTTTAGCACAGTGTAAATAACCTCTCTAGTGAGCTGTCATTAGACATATTGGTTTTACTCCCCCACTATACCTGGTTGGTATAAAATAACACCATCAATCTCGTAGAAAGCACCCCTTGTTTTACTCCTCCAGCCCAGTTACCACTGCTGTCTCTCCACAAGTCATGAATACTCCTCACACAGCAGGAACACATTAATGATTTATTTTTTTCTGGGGAATATCCTTATTACAAATTATTTTGTTACCTTGCTGGGTACTCTCACTGCAGGACATTGTTGCTAATAAATCCCCTGGGGCATTTGCAGCCTACATTCCTCATTTAACTGGATCCCAAGTGCTGTACATGTTAAATACCTCATCTATAACCTCTTTAAGCGTGAGATTTCTGTCTCAATCTCTTTTGTTGACTGGGCAGTTTCTTGCAGCAGTAAAAACAGCGGAAGGCTTTTCTAAAATTAATGGGAGAAGTTGCTAGTTGTTGTTATTCATTCACAGTTGCATGCAGCAATGGGCTCATATTTAAGGAGAACATCAGTTCCAGTACCCCTTATCTCTCCCACTCTGAATGACTTTTCAGCTTTCTGAAATACTGGATCACTTCAGACCCTCCTATTATTTTCTTTTACATCTCTCAAATTGTGGCAAAAGAGATTTGGGCACATTAACACTTGAGTGAGTTTTACCATAGACTGCAGTAGGGACCAGACTGATCGCTTTTAAAAATCCTTAGTTTTCTTGCCCTCTGCAAAATTTTTGTAATAGATCCCTACAAAAAGACAGAGGAAGTCCTTAATTAGCTGAAGTAAAAATTTCAGAGGTAAAAGAACATAGGAAAAATGTCTAGATGGGTGGTAGGTCTGGCATTGACACAGTCCTACAAATAGTGGGGTGCCCTGGATTTTGCAAGATGGAGATTCTCTCTGTGCTGTTGAAAGGAAAGATCAAAAAACAGTAAAATATCATTTGGGTTGGGAATGAAGAATGGCTCTGTGTTGTGGTAGAGGCTGGTACCTGCCTAGTAAACTTCAAAGTTGCTATGTCTTTTGCTGGTTATATACCAGGTATGCAGAGAATATCTAGCCAGTGATGAAGTGTTATGTACCATGTATATGGAGCAAGTATTTGGAGCATGCAAGCCTTTTGGATTTTCTCACATGATTGCAAACCTTGAGCAACCTGGTATAATGGAAGGTGCCCCTGCCCATGACAGGGGGGGTCGGAATTAGATGACTTTTAAGGTCCCTTCCAACCCAAACTATTCTGTAGTTCTATGATTCTATATTTCTTAAGGAAAGTAATGTTGTGAAAGGTCTGTGCTTTATGTCATCTTTTAATAAGTAAACATAGAGAAATATTATTTTTGGAGATGCCTGAGAACTTACTTTATAATTTTTCCCAGGGTATTTCTTTCTTGTCTATTTTATTCCATGCTTTTGGATACTCCTATATAACTCTAATTGTATATTGTAGATGATGCTTGTGTGTGATTAGTCAGGAATGAAGAACCAAGTTCCACTAATTTTTTGATGTGCATTCTTCCAAAATAAGATCGTAATAAATCTAAGTAGAAGTATTGGAACATGGTTCTATATTGCTGGACATGTCGAATGCCTTGCACTTTTTCTTCCTTTTTATAAAGAATTGGAAAATATAAGATTAATTCAAAACAACTATGGGGGGGTATGTGGAAACAAAGAAATACAGATTAACATTATATTGGCACTATCTATAAACAGAAACTGAATGACAGGCCTTCTGTTTTTCCAAGTAGATGGTAATTCAAATTACCTATTCTGGTGTTTAAAATATGGCAACAAATCTGTTTGTATATGGAGAATAAAACATAAGGTACCATGTTTCATTCACAGTGTAAACAAGAAATATTATAAGGAAGACTCCTCAGCTTTGCAGTTCCCACTGAGAAATTGCTTCTGAGGTTGTCTGGGCACTTTATTTCTGAAGTCCTTGTACTCTACAACTTTTGTCTTGCAAAGACACAGGGAAAAAAAACCCATAATCAAAAAATGAAATGGATTGTGGAGCTATGGAAAGCTGCCTAAGAGGAATTCTTCTTGCTTGTATGCATAATTTACAGGTTTTTATGCATTCCTTTAGAATACATCTATAGGGTATACAGCAGATGGGCCTCATATGTCCTGCCGAGCACTTTCTCTCACTTGCTGCTCTGAGGAGATAAAGTAGGCACGAATGGCCGGCAAGAGAGTGCACTGCTGCTCAGCCAGGCTTGCAACTGGGCAGCCTCAGCTGATGGCAAAGCAGCTGAGTCAGACAGTTCTGTCTCTGCATGCTGCATAATAGGCAGACCTCAGAGCTAGGTGACTTCTGTAGATGAAGAGGAAATGGGCAGCCAGTTTGCTGCTGCAGAGAAGGGAGGGAAGGGCTATTGTATTTTGTTGAAAAGAAAGGTAATGACAGAGGGGTTAACAGGTACTGCAGTGAGGGTGTTAGCTAGAGACATGGGAAAGAAACCCAACCAAATTATTGCATCAGATCACTGCTGATCTGTGAAATTTTCTGACTCCAGAACAGCAGCTCTTTGGGAGCTGTTACACAATAGTATGTCTCAATCAGGAATACCTAAGCTAGGATAATTCCCTTTATGGTTGGATTTCTGTAGCAGTAACTGTCCAGCTTTCTTTTCCGACAGAAATTATTTTCCTATTGTTAATTAATATGCAGTATATGTACCTGATACATGCTAATATGCAGTTTCTGAAATGCATCACAGTCACATGACATCACAAGCTGTAACCACAGAGAAGCTATAATGGCATTTATGCACCATCTTTACAAACAGGGAGCTACACTGTGGAGCTCACTGGGACCCCAGGTCTTGGTACATATCCTGAAACCAGGATAGTAGGTCAAATATATACTGGTTTCCTCCTAGACTCAGAGCACATAATCTTTAAATCTTTTTTGGTTTAGTACTATTCACTAAATTCTCTAAAGCTTCTGCAATATTTGTCATTTTTTCTCATCCATAAGAAAAGCTGATCTACAAATAGTATATATTATCCAAAAATTGAAGAGTAATGATAGTACCTCAGGTATACAGTACAGCTTGGGTCCTCCAGCTCCAACAATTTAGTTGGAAAAATTGTACTGAAATAGAAGGCAGAATAAATTTCTTTTCTGAGATGTCAAATACACTGGCTTTATTGAAAACAAGTCTGCAATTCTGCACTTATCCTATATAAGTGATATCTAATCTCTATTTAGTGAAAACAGACATTGACACCGATGGCAGGAAGGAACTTAATAGACTAAGAATGTTTGGTTTGGATTAAGGTGGTTTTTGACTTTTGTATAACCTCTTTACCAAAGAAAGGCTCATTGCGTGAGTAATGTTTGCTGGGACAGAATCATTCTTTTTGGTTGAAGATGAAAGAATGAAAGGGATTAACAAAGTAGATGGACCCCATGGTTCTCAGATAATGGGTTTGTTTTACCAGAATACCACAAGAGTCTACAGCCTGTTGGACAAACAGTGTTTGTTCCACTGAACCGGGCTCATCCAATGCAAAATGTAAACATTTAAAATGGAAATTAGACTTTTTAACATTTTTTGTAACATTTAATAAAAAACAGCCCCTCAAAACTCTGACAATCTCTATTCCTCTTCCCTTCAGTACTGGTTTCATGTTTCATTTAATGTTATGCCAGCAAGAGAGCAGGCACATCTCTGCTTCCATCAAAAACATTGCTCTTTCTTAATGGAATACAGGTAAAAGGTATAGGCTAAACTGCTGGAAATCAACAGAGTAACGTAAGGGTGACCCTGGAATACTGCTGAATGCTGTCACAGTGCTGGCTGTGGCATTGTGCCTGAAATGTCTGAAAGAAAAAAAACACATGACTCTTCTGCCTGGGAGGCATTCACTGACATTTGAGTCACTGAGAAACACTGGAAACAAAGCTTTGTCTGAAAAACCTTATGACTCTAGGGATTAGGTCCAAGCCCGGGTTTACAGTTTATGATTATGTTAGCACTCACTTGAAAGCACCTGCTCCTTACCCTGGACCTTCCATTACTTTTTGTCCCATGGCATACATACCATTTACATATTCATAAAACAAGAAGAAAAATGCAAGAATACCTTCATCTCTTAATTTGGCCCCATGCTGAAGGAAAGTGAAAGTTGCTACTGAATTTTAAAGAAAGCCATGTCATAGAAGATTATTAGGCACATGTGAGAGCATCTAGCAGATAAAACCACCAAGGTTGTATTGATTCTTAGTGGTGTAGGTGTATTGATTCTGTGTTGTGGACTCTGATTTGGATGTCCAACTGGTTATTTCCAAAAGGAATGGGAAAATGCTGATATAAATTCGTAGTCTTATTGGTGTTTGAAGATGCTTGGGCACTTAGGAGTATGTGGTCATTGAAGCTGAGCACGGAGGTCTTGTGATTGATGTTCTGGTCCTAGATTCAGGTGTTCTTGCAGGAATTGCAGTTTTTATGGGATAGCAACAGTTTAAAATAGTCGAAAAAACACTGCGCAGAAGTTAGTTATTATAAGAGGAAGAGGTTATTAGTGAGAAACACAGAAATCCACACAGCTTTTCAATACAAGAACAAATGAGCTAGGAAAAAAACAAAGTGAATAGGAAGATGACAATTTGCTGACCATATGGATAATTCGGGGTAGTCAAAATGAAATGGACCATGAAGAAATATAGGGATTGTCTGGGTTATAAGCTGGCAGATGAAATTTGGCTTTGACACATGCAATAAATGAATATGGGACAAAGCAATAATCTTAACTGCACATGAAGAGCTCTTCTCAGTTATTGCCTCTCAGAAAAGGGAACATATTATTGCAGATGGTTCTCTGAACACATACTTTTAAGGCTCAGTTGCAGTCAAAAAGCAGCAAACAGAATGCTTAGCTTTATTGGGAAAGGAAGAGAAAACATTGCTGTGAGCCTTCATGAACCTGTGGGGTGTGTGGGGTGCCCATGTATTTCAGGGACTGTGTGCATTTGTGTACAGGGAAAGGTGATGAAGACACATGTGATAAGGAGTGGTTTCCAGATCAGAAAAGAGTCTCTGTGAGGCTAAGACTCTTCTGCTTGAAGAAGTGACTCAGGTGAGGAACACGATAGGGATTTGCCAAACTTGAGCGGGATGAAGAAAAGATATAGTAAAAAAGAATTCTCAGAAAACAAGGACTAGAGAGTATTTGGTCAAATAGTAAAGTTTCTAGTTTTAAAAAAAAAAAGAAAAGAAAAGAAAAATAAGGTCTTTTTTTCAAACTGCATAATTAAAATGAATGTTTGGCATACCAGATGTTTAAATCGTTCAAAAAATGAATTCTAGAAAATCTTCAAAGAAAGCCATCTGAACATCACTAGAGATCTGAAAGACATCTGCAGCACTCAGTGTTAAGACTGCCAAAACTAGGAGGGTATACCAAGGAAAGTGCCAGTCTAAATTCATCCCACTCTTTTTTGGTTTTTTTTTAATGCAACTTGTTATTCCTGCTAGAAACAAGACTTTTCTGCATATATCTCTAATCTTCCTGAAAAATTACTTTAAACCTCACCTCACTGTATGCTTTCAATTACTTTACCTGACCCTAGCATTCTGTGTCTCAAGTGCCTTTAAGTAAAATGTAGGCAGTGATACCCTACTTTGGGGTGCCCGGTGACAATAAGGTGTGAGACAGTCAGACACTACAGGTGGAAACACCAGAAGTGAATGAGCAAGCCCACATGGCTGCTGTTTTATGCTAATAGGGATCCAGACTTTGGTTGAGATGATCCTTGGTGAGAAAGTGCAGATTGTAATCTCAATGACGTGATAGGAGGTGTCCTACTGAGACGAGAAATGCCCATGTGTTGAAATATTAAAGAGAACTGAAAATGAGTGAGTCCAGTTCTGGAAACCCTGTAGTGACACTAGTGTGATGCTCTCCTCAATCTAAACTATTTGTGGTATAAGTTAGGCACCTGTGCTCCCTCTACAATATTTACTCATAAAAGTAAACAGCTGCTTTCAATTTGGAAATGAAATTTAACATTCCCATTTTCCGCAGATTTCCTTTTATTTTCTCAGACATGAAATTATTTTAATATGATCTGTATTTTATTTATTTTATTTATCCATTTGTAAAGGAGGATAACACTTTTTATTGAGGTAGCTCACCTTACAGCAGACACCAAAATTTTCTAACAGAAAATACAAGTAGCTTGAATAGGTAGTAAGAAAACAAGGAAGTTCTTGAGACTTATTTATGTAACAGGTCAAATTAGAGTGGCTTCTCCTTCCGTTAAAATACAAGCATGGTTAAATTTTGTAAACACAGTTGGAAAAATAGACATTAGAAAAAGGAAAGTATGTTGTTACTCTACATAAGTAAGATAGAATTAGGGATATATTAAAGATATATTTATTTCCAGAAATCACCAATTCTTTTATACAAAGCTAAATATGACTGGTTTATATCTTAAACTGTATTTTTCTTGTCATAACGTATGTCAGCAACTTTGTTAATAAACTAAAAAGTGGCCCCCAGAAGCTGAGAAAGCAAATCACAGGTGTATCATTATTGTCACAAACTAAGTTCACTTTTAACAGGTGTTCCAGGTCAGACCAGGCAGGGATGTTGGTTACTGATAACTAATTTTTGAAATGCCCTTTGCTGTGGAGCTGTAAAAAGCTTTCTGATATACACAAAGCTTAGTTATGTGGATTTCACCTATGTAGACAGATATTCAAGAGCAGAAATTATTCAGCTGTGAACTGAAGTCAGTTGTGAACCAGTAACCTGTCATAAATCTTTTAACAAAAATAAGTAATTTGAAGGTCTTTGACATAGGGAAGTTTTGACTATTCAAGTAACCATGATACACCTAGAGAACTTTTTAACTTTGAAAGAGAATGGATAGTTGATCTATTTCAATATTAAACAGTTTTACACAGAGTGTAAACCTGTGGTGAATTTTAAAGGAACAAAAAGGTTTTATTTTGATTTCCAGGTGTATATTTCCGGACTTGGGTTTTGCCACAGAACTGAAAAGCACAGTCCTACATGCATGCATGTAACTTGTCCTTAAGAGTATTCAACTGAAATATGTTGTGTGAAATTCTGGATTTATTAGTCAATAGAAAGGAAGCTGTAAGAATTGTGTGACAAGAAACAAGTTATGCTCTTTTTAGAGTAATCCTATTAATTCCTGACATGGTAAACCATAATTTCATGATATGTTGACTTAATAAGTTCCTGCCTATTCAGTTATTTGAGACAGCTGTTTGTGGGGTCTGGTTAAGACTATCTTGTTTGATTCCTATCTATCACTGAGTAATCACATGGGAAACATATTTGACTTAGAAGTTGGGGCGGGCACAAGAGAAGAAAGGGAAATGTTTCGAAGGTGGCAAGAAGCATACGAAAGATGAGAGAGACATTTGGACACTGATGCCTTAAAACCTCATAATTCCAGACAAGATAAACTGACTTTACTAAAGGACAGTTATAGAATTGTTAGTGCATGGCTTGAAAAGCTTTGTACCCCAGTTTTATCAAATTCTAATATGTTTATTCCCTCATGTTCTATTCCTTTTTTCTGATTGCCTGGAATTTACTGCATTGCAGTATTTCCTTATTTGGTATTGTTCCACCTCTAATGCCCTTGTTTGGGCATTTCTCCTCCCCTTTACCCTAATAAGTCCTGAGTTCCTCCTACCCTTTCCATATATGGTGTGTCTCCATCTCCAGTTCTGGAACCTTCCCCATCCTACCCCATATAAGTGAGTCCCTGGCAAGAATAAAGTGTGATAGTTTGGAGCAGCCTTCTACTTTGCTCGAACCCCTTTGTGCTGTTGCGTGATCCTTTCCCTATTCTGGACTGTGGCAAGAAGTAACACAAAGTCTTAAACCTTGGACCAGGAATAAACTCTTTTTGCTTAAGCACAAATCTTTAAAGAGCTTCAGTTCCCTAACCCACATTCTTTTTACTGCACTTGAGTGCCTGGCTGGGACAGACACAACAGGAAGAGCACAAGAGAAGGCATACCCTCTGGTGAGACTGAGTAATGGGCATTGGAAAAGATTGCTACAATGACTCATATGGAGAAACGGTTGTGGTGAGAGGACCAACAATTCCGTCTCCCAGGACAGTGACCTTCACTAACTGATGGAGTCAGCCCACTAGTTTTTTATTCTCTAACTCGTGGTTCTTCTAGGAAGAGTGATTTCTTAGTGGTCGCGCTTCACCAGAAGTAACAAAGAGCTCTTCTGCTGCCTTCTCGTGCAGCACTTCTCTAAAAATTAGGAACTACAGCTTCAGCTCTGCCATTCTTTCCTCCCTTCCACGTGGAGTGGGCGCATTACAAGTTCTTTGGTGGATGCTGCCTTTGCTCTTTATGTGCAAGTCAGCATCACATCTGTAACTGCGCTTCTGTCTTGAGCTGAACATGGCACAGAGCCAGGTATGAATGAAATGAATTAGGTAAGCTAAAGGTCTCTGACCTTCTGAGAGGCTTAATCACAGCGTTACGTTCCTCTTCACATATCTCATCATACCAATAAAATGTGTCTTCAGACTTGGGAATCCTGTAGCATACATGGGGTGGGAAAGTGAGAGAATACCCCTACCCCAAAAAGAAGTAACATTTGTTTTAATCTTATGACTTTTTTCAGTTTTGTTAGAGGCCAGGATTATGTTCTGAAACCTAGACACCAAGGCAGGAAATTGGGCAGAAAGCAGACTATTAACAAACAGACTGAGATCAGAAGTCAGTACAAGGGTTTTTTTTGTATCTCTTTTAAAAAGGTACGAGCTGTCTGGGAAACTCAGTCCATCTCTAGTTTGTTTTTCAGGATTTATAGATGAGGAAAAACATCTCTACTATTCCCTGTAAGGAAAATACCAGCATTAACCCTAGGAGGCAGCTGGAGGCAGAGTGATACCATGTGGAGCAAAGTCCCTGTCAGTCTGAAGTAGATCCTCAGGAATACTACATTGACCGAACAGTAAAAGTAACTTTCTGAGGTGGAAATATAATCTATCTGGCCATTGTTAAATTAAATCAGTATCAGTCATATCAGTAAATGAATTTATTGTCATTATGAGTTATGATTGTAATTATGAGTGAGATTAAGAGACAAAAAAGATTTTCCTGTAACTTCATCCTGGCTATTCTGAGGTATCAGAATTCTTCCAGAATGGAAGGTAGCACATTTCTTTTGAATGTTTATAATATATCTGTGCCCTCCAAAGTTATCATCCTAAGAAAAACTGGACCTTTCTGCATCCTTCAGATTTGCGATACATAACTTACCTGTGTACTGTCTTCCATAAATACTGCTAATTTCTAACTCTCTGGTGTCTCTACTGTTCTTCTGTGCCAGTTTCCTCTGATCAGGCAACACATTTTTTCCTCTCAGAAACTAAACACCGTTATTCCTGGGAAAGTGAACTAAAAATAAAAATGAGGCTTTGAGGTATTAATATTCATTCCGACAACAACACTTAACCACATGGCCATGCTCACAGCTCTTTTTAGCCATCTCTCTCTGCAGGCATACTGTGCAAATGAAGAGCAGTTAATCCAGCTGAAGAGATCTCAGCACAAAAGTACATAAAAGAGCATTTTCACCTTTGCTGACTTCCACTCTCTCTTTTACTTCATGACAGTAGTTGTGTTTCCACTTCATCTAGAGATGGAAGCATCTGGCTCTTTTTCTTCAAAGCTCTGTCAATAGCTTATCCATCTGTACATTCAATTGTCATGATTCAAAGCAATTTGAACTCAGAGAGGCTTTTGGCAGTGTTCTCTGCCTTACCAATCCCTGTTACAGAAGCTCTGCATAAAACCTGTCATGAATTTCCAGATGGTTATTGATATGTAGTGACTTCGTTGTTAGCGTTGCCACCTATTTTTTCAAGATGTAGCGCTGGGGAAGTATTCCAGAATATCTGCTAACTGAGGGACACATTTGAAGCCTCCCAGAACAGGAATTGCTTGTCTTCTAAAGTGAGGGATATTTGGAGCTGATCTCTTGCTTAAAGAACAGCAGCTCAAATTATGTCTAGTGAGGGATATGCACCCGGATAAGCCTTGCCTGCCAGATGACACATCCCAATCTGGATTTAGGAGTTACTTTCTTGTGGTTTTACTCCTAAGCTTTCACTGAACTCTGTTTCACTGCCATGGCATTTAGTATCTGATCCTCTGCATCAACCCTTGCTAGGGGGAGTTTGTCTGTCAGTCAACTGTATAAGATCTAAACCTTCTTGTTACAAAAGAATCTTGATTTTTATTTGATCTGTATTAGTATGAGCATGTGTCATCATTTGGTTTGCAGTGGAAAATTTTAACTTTACTTTCTGGACCATAAATATGCAGTATTGTGAGCGCCAAAGAGGTTGTCCTGTTTTATTTTTATATAGCTAGATTTCATAAAGTTGCAAAAATAAAGATGCTCACTGGATAGCTCTTCCTTCTGAATTTTTCGCTACCTCTTGGCCAAAACAACTAAGAGTCAAATCCTAATGTATTTTGTTGCACTTGCAATAGAAGAGTTGCATTTGAAACCAGAGAATGTACACGGATACCATGTACAGAATGCTCTTACCAGATTTGGCACAGCTCTGCACTGTTAGGTTTTAATGATGTACCACACAGGTCCGTGTTTTAGGTCAAGCATCTCAATTCAGTAAGGCCCTTATCCATATAAGTAAACTTATACTATGCAGAGAGTCTCTTAAGCACATGCTTACATTTTGCCAAGCAATGGGGTTGGCATCTCCTTTCTCAAATTGGTGGCTAATTGATCAACCCTTAGATAAAACAGTGGATAGTAATAAAGTCTTTTTGAGCATGTTGCTGTTATAATCAAATTGCAGACTAACAAGTGGTACCTCCTTTCAATGAGAATCAGTGCAAGACATTTGAAGGAGGAAAGTCAGGAGGATACAAGGTGATGGTGTAGTAGATGCACAGTTTTGTGTACAAAGCAGTATGTCCCAGTTCCATGTGACATCAACATCTTTGAGATGACACAAGGAAGTATTGAAATTGAACTTCAAAGTTTCAAAGTTCACTTGGGAGAATTGTAGAATCTGGGACTTCCTTTGAAAAAACTGCATTGAATAAAAATGTGCTACGAAGAATAACTTCTTGCTTTCCCTTCCTGCATCTGCAACAGTCCCTGTACAGTGGGCCATAAAGACATGTACTCGGGAGCAGTTCACTAAACAAAGCTGTACATCTCATTTCTCAACATTCAGCTTAATCAAGAAAAATGATGTCCAACCTCTGCAGAGCCACCAGCAGATGCTATACAATCCTACCAGCCCTGTTGTGGGGGAGTATAAAGGAAAAGGAGAAAAAACCAAGGGACTAAAACAGAGACAGAAGAGAAAATAAAAACATAAAGAATGAATAGAAAAACATGTTAAAATTTGTATTTCAGCGAAGGGTGGTAGAGGCTACACAAAGGTCTAGTTCATAAGTGTGAGGGTGCTTTCACCAGAAAAGCAAGAAAAAAGAATTTGAAAATAAGACAGAGAGATATTTATGAGAACAAAAACAGCAGCTAGGTGTTGTTAAATAAGTATTTTCCTTTTTTCAATTTATTTTATGGCTAAATAAATAAAACCCAGGCTTCTTCATGTACTGATCTACCCACATCAATTTGACTCATTATTGTTTTCTATTTATTTTTTGGGGCTAAGCATATTGAATAATGAGAGCAAACTCCATCCACCTGAATATATTTCAGGTCCCACAATGTGACATATTATTGTAATATGGTGGTTGAATTAATGATTTCCATTTATAAATGAATCTGTGATTTAGAGCTGCACATATACACAATCTATTTGAGCTGATATTCAATCTTTGGAAGCAGTGTATTTTTATTAGCACCTTCGTAGTAATGCAAATTATATTTGATTTGGCTTCTGAAACACTGAACAAAGAATCTTGTGAATTCAGACTTTAATTTAACTCTTTATTGTGCATTTTACAATCTAGAACTTTAGCAAAGGATTAGTCAATTTACCTGAAACAGTCTTGGATAATTGAAATAATATCCAGCCTCTAGTGGCAGAATTTTTTATTTATACTAAAATGCATTCAGGATTGCAGATTTTCATTATAAAGACAATGATCATTTGGCTGTTTCATTAAACTATGCTTAGCTAAAGGAGTTTAATGACTTAAATGTATTTGGCAGTCAATATAATAGTTCTCATATGTTACAGAAATACAGGTATTACTGGAAAATTAATCTGTAAGAGGAAAGGACTTATTATCTAATTAGAGAATTATCTTTATTAAGCAATTATTGAATTCTAGTAAATTTTGTCTGCTGTTTAAGAAATTAGTTTCCTACTAGGAAAAAACATCCTGTAGAAAATTGCTTTCATCTGTATTTGTCAAAAGACAACAAAGTAATGACTGAAACTGTCTTTCAAGGACAACTTGCTTAGAACATTTATTAGGTCCCTACTTATTCACAGAAGACAGAACCAGCAGGGTTCTTGTGTTCACTGTCTGCAAGTCGGAAGGTAGTGCTAATCAAGACCAGTCTCAGTTCCTCCTTCCATATCATATGTCTATGCCTACAATGCTCTCTGGGACATGGCCACTCCCCCTCCCTTGTCTTGCAACTCACTCTGTCCTCCCCCAGTTTGCAGCCTGTTAAAGGTACTTATAAGGACACCACTGTGTTGAAAAGTTCCCAGGATGTATCCAACAGAATGTTTTAGGAACCATATTGCATAACTCTCTGATGCCTCCAGGTTAGGCACCCAGATATAAAAGTGATTCACAAGACTGAGACAGAGCATATTGAATAGGGAGAGTTGGATTCCTAGGATTCAATTTGCAACTACCCACAGCAAAACTAGATGAGGTTTTTTGTTTTCTGTCATAAAATATCTTAAGGTAAACTACAGTCTAGGTGTTTGAAGGTGGAGCCAGATAAAAGAAAAAGTCTATAAGGACTCAGATTTGACAAGTGTTGGTGCTAGTTTTCAGGTTTTGGTTTTCATTATTGTTTGGTTTGTTACTCTAGGTATCCTAGCTGTTTTTCCTGCCTATTGCATTTTTAAGAAATAGGAATTGCCCCTGCCTAGCCTTTGAGACTATTCTCTTTTTCCTTCATCTCTGTGGAAGTAGCAATGATAAGGAATTGTCCTCACAACTCCTTGTGTAGTGCAGAGAAGCCTAAAGAGCTCTGAGCTGGCTTCCATTTCTCAACTCCAGCACTTGAATGCAACAGAATTAGGTTTGCATGACACTGAATATGAGGGCTAATTAGTGGCAATGGATGTGTCACCTTGACCTTGGTCCACAGGCATTGATCCTGGAGTTAGCTGGGTTATTTCAGAGTTGCATTCCATGGGGCAGACATGCTTCTTATTCCCCGGTTCGACTAACAACTACTCAGAGTGAGAGAAATGAAACAGTTATTTTAGTGTAAACCAGGGTTTATTCTACTCAGTCTCTAATAGGATTTGAGAAGTAAGAAGTGGATTTATGAAATCTGTAGGCTTGTTCCTTACTTAAATGAGTTATAGCAGGGAAACACTAAGCCAACATTTGCCCTCAAACACCATTCTATATCCTAGTTGAGGAATAATGAAATATTACCCTGTTATCACATACTGATCAACATTTTACACAGTAATGCAAACTTCTGTGATGTAATCTTTCTTTCTGTTGCTCCAGTAGTGGTTTTCAATAATTAATTCTGACTCACACTGCCTTTGCACTCACTTCAGTGGACATACTCAAATTCTGCAGGAATGCAAAGACTAAATCAGAACTGCCAACACCTAGTGACACCTTCCTGATTTTTTTGAGTTATTGCTGGAGTATTACTATGATATATCCCAAACAAGGGCTCTGAACTTTTTTGTCCTAACTGACACAGAAATACAAGAAGAAAATAGGTCACTATCCCAAAAAGCTGAGAGCCTGAGGAAAGACTGTATTTCTAACATAGACTGGAAAATGATGATAAGAATTGTCCGTTTTCAAAATCAGAAGTAAATCTCCTTTTTTCTTTCTTCCTTTTTTTTTTTTTTGGTTTTGCTTTCTTTTTGACTCTTTGGAATCAATATAGCAGAGAACAATTCAAGTTTAAAACACCTAAAAATTATTGAAGAACACAACCTGCTCAAAGGGTCAAGATAAGGCTCCTGTTAAGTGATATGTATTTCTTTCTGTGCTAATGGTGATTGAACAAAACATTTTTCATCCTTTTTTCTTTTACCATCTATAAAGAATGAATGGGAAGGGTTTATTTTCTTTTTTTCCCCTATTTTTTCCTCGTTTTTTTCCTCTCTATCTTTTTTTTTTTCTGAAATACCTTCTATCAAGGTATAAAGCATAGATACTGTTGGCTACGGTTTTCAAGGTTAAATCTGGGTATGATATTCCATCTGTGCTTGCTTGTCCCTAAGACGATTCTGCAGCTCAGACTAGAATCCTGACTAGCTTTACTGCTTTTTCTAGCTTGTACTCTTAAGGTCTCCTTAATCTTATTTAACTCGACAAACAGCTTACATTTAGCTGAAAACATGAGGTGGTTTTGTGTAGGAAAATGTCAAGCCCTCATCCTATGCTACGATAGAGCAAAAAGACTTGCTCCTCAGCTTTCCTGGGTTTTAAAACTCCCTTACCTTGTAAAGTAAGTAACATGCTGCCATCTATTGGCAATGAGAAATTATTTTATTTCTTCAAGTGATTTAAGGAATTCAAATCCTCAAATTCTTAAGGAATTTTGTTAGACTTTATTTTCTCTTCAGTCAAACTATAGGTATCTGAACAGCATAAACTTGCAATTATATCTTATTTACTTTAGGATCACAATGAGATCTTTCTTGTTTGAACTGATACAAAGTCCTACCACAAAGCTCAACTACAATCTCCAAATTTTTTTCAACTAAAGGCCTAAAGAAATGTCAATTTCTTTAAAAACAAATAAAAAGGTATTGTAAGAGTATACCCTCTCAAAGGGTTTTGAATGTCCTTCAAAACCAAACAAACGAATGACAAAGGTATTTTTGCAGATAGTCTTTTGGTCTTGACTGAGCAACTGGAACAACATAAATGTTGAAGGAACTGCATGGAAGTCCTGCAAACTTAAAAATATTTGAGGAAGAGAATTTTTCTTTTCTTTTCTTTGTTTTCAAAATAGTCTATTTATAAGAAGAAAATCAAAGAAACAAATGTGATAATTGTTCAGGGGTGATTTACACCACTGAATTTTGTTTCCTTCTTCATCTCCAGTTAAATTCATTATGTACACAGTCATATCACACAGCTGAAGAATATGTTTTTATGATTTCATGATGGAACACCAAAAAGGAAAGAAAAAAGAACCTCTTTTCTCATCTGAGAACTATAACTCTGCTCAAACTTGGCCTACCTGGCTGCAGTGCTGGCCAGTTTCGGTGCTGTAGCGACGTTCTGCAACCGGAGGGAACAGGTTTTACAATGAAATAGCTGATTGAACCAATGTAATTTCCAAGAGCACGTAATGACCATTTGTTAAGGTGAAAGGGTATATAACGTTTTTTTAATTTATACTTCACTTGCCCATCAGCAAATGCAGAAAACAGTCTGTGTGCATGTGGTTAAGTAATTGCTCCAGTTATCCAACCCATGCCATTTTGAGTGACCATTTCAGAGTGCGTGTAGCAACTGTCAACTGTTCTGTTGGTAGAGTGCTTGAAAACCAAAATACAAATGGAAATGAATTCTGCTATCCTGACTCTTGTGTTGTCACTTATAATGAACAAGTTGAATATTTAGGATACTAGTGTAAATACTGATGCTGCTTTATATTCACTTGTTATAGTAAATATGAACCTGCTCAAAACACAGGTCAAAACACACCAGATCTTACAGGTCACAAAAGTATGTTTAGTAAAACATAGTTCCACCCCACCCCTTAGGATAATTGGTGATACACCACCTCTGTTTTATTTTCAAATTACTGTTTTCTTTGTCTCAGTCTTATATTTTCTTTCTAAGTCCTTTGTTTTCTAACATGTAAGAAAAGCACAATGAACTTGTAGTCTTGTTGCTAGGCTTCAAGCTGCATTTATGCAGTCCTGTGAGACACTATTCTTGTTTTTGAATTCTGAATCAAGTCCCAAGGCAACAGTGCCTTGTTTCTTAGCAACACAGATGGGTAGATTGTTTATTCCAGCTCTTTTCTACAATGGAAGAATAAAAAATTCTCTGAGTAAGGGTGTGCTGCAAGTTTGTCCCTTTACTTAACTTCCCCTAGAAGAGAGGAAAGAGAACCTTTCTGTGGTGGAGCATATGAAGTCTGTCTGGAAGTCCCCGTTTTTGCAGACTGGTGAGTCAATCTCTATCTTTTTTTGTTCTTTACTTCTCTTTTGTGTCCTTATTCACCACTGTGCATATGGATCTGCAGGTATTTTGGATCAGTGAGTTCCAGTTCCTAGGATACAAACATATACATGGAATATCAATAGTAACATAGGGGGCAGAGGTGGGATGTGTGAAAATACATAGACTTTTTGCTTTGGTGAAATTAATGGAGAATCATAGAATAGTTTTAGAAACTTCCTCTGCATGCAAAACCTTGGCTTTAGGAAGAAAATTAGGGCTGGAGAAAATAGGTTGAGGATTGAGAGGTAAGGAGGAATGGGTATTCATGTAACTCATAAGTTAGTGGTGAATGTTACCCAGTGTATGAAAAGAGTTTGTGGGAACTTAATTTATCTCCAGTGAGCTGCCTACCCAAATCCTTTTTCAGAAACAGAGTTTTGTTGATAGGACACATTTCCATATGCCCTTATCCTTCAATGGACTACAAGCTTATTCCATAAAAAAACCCCAAAACATTCTATCCTCAGAATGAATAAGCACAAAGTAGAGAAAGTTGTAATGTTATAGCTTTCCTTCAGGTTTCCTGAGCATTGAGTATTAAACAAAGTAGGAAAAAATTGTTTATATTATGTTGGGGCCTGTTGCAATACCCTTACGGTCTATGTATTTCTTCCAGATTTTCGGGGTATACAAGGAACTCTTGTGTAAGAAAGATAACAGAGTATGGGAATGGCTTTTAGATCATAGAGACAAAACAGAGATAACACAGTATCTAGCTTGTGCGAAGAGTTAAATACTTTATTGCCTATTTAGAGTGTTAATGCTGCTCCAGTGGTTTTTCACCCTGCCCAGAGGCATCCTTGGGTGTAGGTAAGGGCCTCTCTGTACCTCTGGGCAAGAAGGTGAAGCTTGAGTGGCACTGCTGATGAGATAGCCCATGGCAGGACATAACACCTGGTCCTATACCAGGATAGCAATGGGGCAGCTCTAATGAATGTTGTGGCTTGGGTGTGCCCAGGAATGCAGAGCAAGATGAAAGTGCATCAGGAAGCATGGAGACCAGGGCTTCAACATTTCTCTCATTTAAGGTTCATTTGGTCACTTCTACTTGTGCAGTGTGAGACTAGCGTGAGCCCACTGCCGCCCAACTAACCCCACCCCCCCTGCTGTGCTGCCCTGCATGTGCACAGGTTTAGTCTCCTGTCAGGGTTGTACTGCTTAACGAGGCAAGAACAAAAATGTGGAGAGGGTGTATTTGTATTGTTACTTAGTGATGGGTATTTCAGACAAAATGAAAGTCAGAGCTTCAGTTCCTACAGGCTGGAATGAATGCGTAAATTCCTGAACATCCATGCTTTTGGCTTCAGATGGGGTTTCTCTAGGTTACTTCGCAGAACTGAAAGAAAGTATCAAGAAGCAATACTTCATCTAAGCACAGGTACAATATAATATTAAAGTACAGTTACACATTTATCTTCAATGAATGTACTAGGTTATGCAGACAGGACTAGCTACTGAAAGCAGCAATCAATAATAAATGTTCTGTTGTATGTGTGTGTTCATCCTCCACCAAGAAGAGAGAAAAATTTTATTTGAAAGTCAAAGCAAACTTTCTTCAAGCCTTGTCTAGCCTTTCTCCCAACAACACACTGCAGTGCAGCAATCCAAAGCCAATACAGACATATGGCTAAAGCAGCCTCCTAATTTTAGCTTCCAGCTCTATAGATCATCCAACACTTCTCAGAAGCCACAAGGAGGGAGGAAAGAGGAACTGAACCCAAAAAGTACCTCTGAGACCATAGCCATGCAAGAGCTTTCCGGCATAGGTCCAGGCTGCTCCTTCCTCTTCCAGAAAAGAGAAGGGACTTTCTCCAGCTTGTCACTCGCTTTCAACGGATCAACTCTTATGAGGCCAAAACACTCTTTGTGAAGAACACCAAACATAAGCCTGGTGTGTATGAAGACCCCAAACCACACAATTATAGGCAGGTAAAGTGTCTGGCTCCCAGACTTTTATAAAACAAATACACTGAAATAAATACGTGCTTGAGGATTGGTAAATGAAGCCACTAGATGTCAGTCTCATTAGCAAAAAAAGTCTCCAAACCCTGCAGTTAATACTGCAGTTGGGATCTAACTTTGATAGTTAACTGTGTTGTAGGCACACATTATTTGCCAAAAGATTCCATAGGTAATGCTGAAGAATTCAGCCTTAGAGCTCTATGTTTTAGTGTGCTTTGTAGTTTTTATTTGGGTAGAGTAGACTGAAATAGGGCTAATCAGTTCACCTTTACTTTGTTCACTGTGACATGTCTGTCTGTACTTTCTGCTTTCCTCAGATAAATAGCTAGCAGTTGAATTGCTCGACATGCTAGATGGAAGTATTGTAAGGTAATTTTTCCATTTAGCAGCCCTAACTGAGACCAGCATCTCACTGTGCTAGATTTTTGTTTGTAATATATGGCAAGAAACTCCTTTCTTCACAATACTGATAGAGTACAAACTGTGTACAAAAAAGTTGACAGGAAATTTAAAAGGTCAAGATACAATTTGAATCAGTCATTCCCTTGCAGTCAGTGAATTTAATGTTAAATCTGCTAAGAAAGAGAAATCTTCAATCTAAATGTGTTTTTTTTTCATAGTAGTTATTTGGTTTGGTTTATTTGTTTTTGTAGCATCTTTTAAAATGAGATTCATTGTTCTATCCATATTCAGTTAACTTCTCACTAGAAATGTTCCTATCTCCTCTCCTCTGAGCCTTTCAAAGAACGTTACTCAAAGAGCAATTCAGCAAACTTACTATTTCTAAAATAGGAAAGAAAACTGAGATGGTAAACAAAATCCTTTCTGTCCTCCAAAGCAAACATTTATACCTGGACATGTAGCTTATTGAAGAACCACACAAATGGCATATGGTTAAAGCTACATTTCCATGGAAAACAATATTTTCTTCCCCTTTCTGTCTTCATAAGAATATAAATCTATAAATCATACCTTTATTTATTTGCCATCTGCTATAGCAGGAATTTAACTTCCTTGTTTCTCTGCTATAGGAGGAATTTAACTTCCTTGTTTTTGAGCTTACTTAAAGTAATCAAAACCAAACTTCTAGTTAGCTGTTACAGCCAAAAGAAATTTGTCCAGTAATACTCTATCTCAAGGAAAATTTGCTTTATTTCAAGATTATCCAATTTTGATAATAGCAATCAGATGCTAATTTCTCTTAAAACCTACCAAACAAAATTTTCTCTTCAAGTAAATATATCTTTTTTTTTGTCAAATCTTGACCAAAAATATAAATTTGCAAAATCAGCAGAAGGGGAAAAAAAATGTATATTTGTCCCACAACTCTAATATCACCAATTGAGAGGGCCTGACTATAGCAACCATATCTTAGGAAATGTTCTCAGGGTTTCAGAACCTTCCCCACTTCATATCAGGAGAAAACTAGTGCTTTAATAATTTGAGTAGCTCCAAAATATAATTCCAGAAAGTCCAGTAAGTATACAACCAAATTATTTAGCTGTGCGTGTGAAATAGAGTTTCGGGTTCACATTATGAATCAGGTACTTTAGGAGATTTTAGTGTCACCAATCAGTGCTCTAATCTCAGGACTAATGGGTTTTTGTTTGGTTTTTTTTTTCCTACCTGAGTGAAAAAAGTACTTATAAGTCAGCATTTCTGAAAAGAAACAAGAAAAAAGCAAAGAAGCAAGCTGAAGCCAAAACTTCACAATATAAGCTCCTGATAACAACAAAACATTTTGAGGTTCTTTTCAGGACTTTGTCCAGAGGTGGTGCTGATTTCCACTATGAGGACTGGAGGAAAACAGTACGTACTGTCTAATTGCTTTGACATACCATTAACTTTTCAGCTCACTGAAAACTCCAGGCTACATAACTTTAGCAGACTGTAGACTGTACGGTGATTACAAACTCAGTAGAACTGAGGACTTGCCTCTACAGGGAATTTAACACTGTATTTTCGCCTCCGCTAAAATGTCCCCTCGGGAGAATCCTTAGTGACATATTGTCAGGAGTTTAAAAGAAATTGATCAATCTCACTGGAAGATCACTATGTAAAAAATGTACCTAAGGACTAGCTGCACTTGCCCAAAATTTTTAAGTATAGATTTGATCTTACATACACAAAAAAAGGCAATTTCTATGTTCACTTAGAAATGTTCTCACCCTTCAGGCCAATGGGAAACTGTGCTGGTTTAAGAGTTAACCAGCAGGGGGAATGAACTCAACTCAAAGGAGAGATTATAAGTCAGAATAACAATTTATTAAAATAATACAGTAAGTACAATAATACAAACAAACAATTGGTCTCAACCCACAAAACCCAAATGTATAACCCAGTGCCCTGGGGCCTGAGCAAAGTGGTGTTCCTTGGGCCCTGTTTGAGTCCAAAGTAAAGGGAGAGGGGAAGAACCTGCTGGTGGGAGAGCTGCTGCAGTCTGGCCAAAAGTGGTGATCGCAGTCCAGTGGTGGTCTAAGTCTGGTTGAGAGCGATGAGATGCAGCCGTCCTCTGGATCCCACGAGTGGGTTGAAAAATGTTCCAAAACTCCAAGATTATATATCCTCCAGTTCAGGCAGGAATGCTTGGTGCTCCCCTCAAGGCGGGGAGTTTCACAAAGGGTGTGAGGACAGAAACATCCTCCTATCTCACAGGCCTCTTAACACCTAGTTTATAGCCTGAGGAGTCAGGCTCTATGGGCAGAGGGTGCGAATAGTCTATTGACAACAATAGTCTAGTTTCTGAGAAATTACATGGAAGGCTATAGAATACACAGTTTTGAGTTACACCCACCATGATGAACTGATCTCAGCTGTCCTAACTAGGACAGAAACGCTTCATTAAACAGAAATCAGAACTCAGTCAGAAAGGAATTAAAAAAGGCAAGGGAAAGGCAACAAGTAAAGTACGTAAATTACCAATGTACAATATTTTCTCCTCCTTGTGGCATTCTCTCCTATGCAGTTCTGATGTGATCACATCCATCAACCCACAGTTAAATATTCATTACAATCAAGTATTCAACATGTAACTTCACACACCATTTTTGTTCCCTCCGTGGTTTCACAGGGCATTCATCCGGCTGCCTAACCTGGCCATTTTGATTTTATCTTGTTCAATTAATCAAGGAAATATATCTTCCTATTCATGTACGTGATGCTGATACCTCCAGCACATGACAGTTATTGATTTTCCATCTTGTATCTCAGAAGAAACCACACAGGTTAGTCCTTGACAACATGCACATTCATTGTGTTAAAGAAATTAGGAACCTGTGCTTGAACAGTAGGGAGCAGGAATAAGAGCACTGAACCCACAAAACTGGCTTAAGTGCCTCAGGTGAAGCTTATAGACCAAACATCAGTTTTTCCCCTCAAGTTTCAACATCAGAGAAAGTCCACTTCCTAATAAATAACAGACTCGGATTATAGAAAATAGTTCATTCATGCAAAGACACTTAGATTTAAGATATCTGATACAAGCAGGATTAGTAGCTGAACTGCTTGTCAATGTCAATGTTTCTGATAAGACTGCAATTTCAATCTTGTAATGGGGGTTTAGTCCCAGGCAGCTGATTCATGTCCAGTGTCTGCTGTCGTCATGGTAGATACAACAGTCTGTGGTGGATAGTTCACAATGGGATGCCTGCCCTTTAGTGTAGTTTCTATAGCTCCACCTCTTGTAAGGATAGCTTTTTTAAAAATAATTTACTACACACTAGTTACAGTACACAGACATACATATAATGTAGCATAAAACTCTACTTTCTTTGTACATTCATAGCAAAAGCCATGGACAGAATATCTTTTTGTTTATGATGTTTACTGTAAATGTCTTTGTGTTCCTTTTTCTAGATCCTATCTGATTAACAATAAGCATAGCTTTTCAAATCCTAGAGTCCAGACAGTTTTTTCTATAGCTTATAAATACTGTTTGCTTAATATTTTCAGATCCTGGACTTGATTCACTGAAAGGAAAGCAAAAGGACTCTGATGGGAGATTTCTTACATGCAAGCCTTGTGTAAGCAAATGGGATCTGCTTCATTTACAGTTAGTGACATTAAAACAAAACTTCTGGTTTCTCTGCTTAAAAATATTTTGAAATAATAATAATAGTAATTCTTAATTATATTTCTTTCCTGATATTTTGGATCATGCAATCTTGAGAGCACAGCTGGCATATCCTAAGGGAAATGTCATTTTACTGGAGATCTAGAAACATGGACCATTAATTTCCTTTAGATTTTCAAGAATGTAATTCTGTTTCCACCTCTTGTTGACTTTTATGGAGTTTGAGAGATAGTCTCTTGGGGAACATTTTCTTATTTCAACCTTTAGCAGAAGATTATACAGCATTGTATGTGGTAATTAATTTGTAGGAATTAAGATGTCCATATTAGACTGTTCAAAGACACAGACTATTTCCGAATATGCAGGTAAGGTGCATGCCTTAATGGTTTGTATATATATACCAAACACTTAAATGTAGAGATCTCAAAAAGCAGAATACCTCTATTTTCATTATAAAACAGCTGCCATTTGCATAAAAAATTAAAATGTTTGGGGAACCAGTGTAGATGGTGACAGATTCTGATTTGTGAATGTAACTCCACCAAATAGCAGCAAGTCAATATGCTTGTTGTTGTAAAACACATGAATTGGCTGAACACAAATGTCTCTAGGCATTTCAACATGTTGTGCTCTGATTCAAGACTGAAACATGTCTGAGAATGAATTCTTTGATAAACCTGTTGAGATCATCTGTATGACAGCTACTCCTGTTTTATTTTGTAGGTCTGATGTACCTGTACTTCTCTGCCCCCAGCAGCACAGATGGCAGCGTTGTGCTCACACTGTGTTCTTGGAACGTGTGGAGGAAAAGCTTTGCCAGCTGCATCAGGGAGAGGCGGGTAGAGATGCAAGTGTTCACTCTGCTATGTTAGGGACACTGGATCTTGCCTCATCCAGAGGGCAAACTTAGATAACAAAGGACTGATGGGTGCTGGCAGAATCCATAACTCCGTTGTTTCGAAGGGTTAGGAGGACAATGATGCCCAATTGAACTGACTAGACCCAAGCCTTCATTTGAGAGCAAAAAATGGAGATAGCTGGGCTGGCTTGCACTACTGAAAGGTTATTATCAGGTGAGATCCTTGCAGCATCCAGGGTGATCCTGGCTTACATGGGCTCAGGATATCCATGCAGACAATGCAGCATTGTCTCAGAATCTGAGTTGCAATGCTGATAATCTGCATGAGATGAAAAAATGAAAATGTGCTGATCGCAACACTGACCTTAGCTGGAATAGCTTGTCCTTCTTGGAAAAATACACTTGTCTGAGCAGAGTCCTCTGCTGCTATAGCCAGAATCCATATTGCTGATTGTCAAATCTCTTGACAGAGATCATCTTGGGGAGTAACCGCCACTCAAAGCAGGGTCATGGTGGGTGGCTTTCTAAGGCAAGTAGAAAGTAGGACTGCTTTTAAATGTGTTAGGAGACACTTTTTTACCTTCCAACACACCTTTCCTTCAGTGTTCCTGAGCGGCTGACACTTGACAGTACCCTCTGACAGAGTCTCCATGCCTGGCACCCAAAGTCCCGGGAGAAAAAGAAAAATATCCACAAAAACCAGAATTTTCTGCTTCCATCTTATCTAAAACAAACTTCTCATGGGGAAAATCTTGATCTTTTCCCTGATAAAACCAGTTTTCTGTAAAACTGCATTTTCTCCCATCATGTTGGTACTAACCTGATGTGACCTTACAGGATGATGACTATTTAAATGCCAATGTCTTTCCTTTCACAGGAACTCCAGTCTAAGCAGTATGGTGCTAAGAATAAAGCAGTGTGATATGGACTCTACATCATTATCCACACTGACCTACCAATTTCTCAGTCCCAAGAAATGTGTTCATCTGAATGTGCTACGGAAGACTAGTGGTCCTGAGATGTGTCTTGCGTCTATCCTGTGAGTCAGGAATGAGCTCTTTGAGAGACCTGACACACTTGTAACAAAGGAGGCCTAGGTCCTTCAAACAGCACAAAACCTGGCATAGAGGATAACAGCCTTTATCAATGATGTTCAAATGTTTTAGCAAATATCTGTTTCTTACTGTAAATACCAGCATGGAACAAAACCATGGTAAATGCACTTTGTCTGGTTTATTAGTATTTGCCTCTTCTCCTTAGGTCTGGATTTTTGAAATAACATGGACATTAATATTCTTATCTCTTTCTACTTAACAAATTCCTCCCTATATAGGGGGAATTGCTAAAAATTACTTACCAATGCTTCCAATTAATTAATTTTTTTTCTCTAACCAGTCCCTCAGCCATCTGTAAGTAAAAGAAATGGCACAGCCCATCACACCTGGTAACTAGAGGTGCTGAATGCCATCATGAGCTTACTTTGGAAACTCCCTGTCCTCTGCACCCAAGAGCTGGTGATTAGCAGACTATGCCAAAATAAACCCTCACATCCTTCCTTTTCCTTCAATAGAAACAGCTGCTTTGTTCTTGACTCTTAATTACTAGGAATTGACTGCTGAAAGATTGACATAGTCAGGTAGTTTCAATTTCTTTTCTAAACATAGTGTGTGGGTGTTGAGTGTAACAGGGGCAAGCATTGCTGAGGGCTCTGGAGGTATATCCAGATCTGGATTTGGACTCAAATCTCCAGACTGAAACTGTAAGTAAGCTACATGGTAAATGCACACCCAGACAGTGATTTAGCATAAGAAAATTGCATACCGGATCATTTTGCCCATTCCAAAAGACAGTGAGTTACATATCACATTGGAAAACTTGGGACACTAGTAAGAATCCCTTAAGCAATGATCTTCTAGCTCTATCTGCACTGTTGTGGAGTTCAGTGTTTCTCCAGGATTTCTCAGATGCAACACTTGTGGGAAGAAAAATGTGTAAGATGTTGACAACAAAACCAACATGTTTTATGTTAAAGAGAGCTTCCTGCCAATTGTGTTGTATCTACAGGCATAGTTTGAAGTTTGCAGTTCCCCAAATTTGGGTTGGAAAGAATGCAGTCCCCAGTCTTCCTGTAAATTACCCATTTTCTTAATGCCAGACAAACCCAGCCAAGTAAAAGCTGCTTTCTCTGTGCATGGCAGATGAAAGACTTGGGACAAATAAAATTTCAGAGGTTGTTTGGATCTGGAGCTCTTGTTGGTGGACATAATCATAATATAATAGCATTGTATCTATACTAATCACGGATAACGATAAAATTCTAGCTGGGCTTCACCACAGTAAGGAGTGACACTCTAATGAAGTGTCACATGTAGCAGTCCTTCAAAGGAATGCTATTGATCTGGTCTTTTTACAGATGGAAAAAGGAGACACAGAGCAGGTAAATTGATTGGCCCAAAGGCATGAGGGAAGAGTTAGTTTCAGACAAAGTCTTACAGGTAAACTTGATCTCTTACAATACAGGTAAACTTGATCTCTTATAACAGATGTGAAGGCACTTCCAGTGTTCCCAAGGAAAAGAGGAATGAATTGGTCTTTAACATCTTACATAAAACCTCATCTTTAAAAATATGGATGTCAGAGTTACGTCTTTCTTCTGACCCACAAGACGGGGGTTGCCTCTTGCGCTTGCCTGCAGTGGAGAGGGAGACACATGGACGTGTTACAGACACTCATTTCCTGGCTTAGGCATCTTAACTCTTTCATTGAAGAGTCAGGAAAAAACCACAGGGCTGCTCTGCAGTGAGGAGAGTGCAAGTTGCTAGAGCCTCTAGGTAAAAAGGCTGCTAAGGAAACAAAGGTACCTGCAGTAAACCTGTGCTTGGAAAATCCTCTTTACTGGTAAATATATAATAAGAGATATCCTAAGAACCTAAACTGAGAGTTGTGAACCTAAGAGTTTCTTGAAAATGTTGGCTCAATTTGTTCACCTCCTTTGAGTGGCTATTATATACTAAATACCTTTACCATATGTGACATATATAAGAAAGAACAGCTATTCCTGTTAAGAACACCGTGAAGAAGCATAAAGGTCTTTTTCTTTGAACAGCACATCCTTGCAATGAAGCAGCTTAAAAAGCATTACTGCTAGTGACAGGACAAGTACATTCCTTCCAAATTCCTACAGGGGTATGACATCCAGCTGTAGCTGTTGTGAAAGGCAGCTGTAGAGCTCTGTAGTGGGTTGACCCTGGCCAGATGCCAGGTACCCACTAAAGCCACTCTCTCACTCTCCCTTTGCAATTGAATAGAGGAGAGAAAAAAAACCAGCAAAGGATTCATGAGTTAAGAGCTGAGAGAGGTCACTTACTGATTACCTTCATGGACAAAACAGACTCAAAGTGGGGATATGAATTAAATTTATTACTAACAGGATAAGAGCCAAAGAGTGAGAAATAAAACATCTTAAAAACGCTTTCTCCCCAACCCTCCTTCCTTCCATGTTCTCCCTCCTCCCTACCAGCGGTGCAGAGGGACGGGGAATGGGAGTTACGGTCAGTTGTTGTTTCTGCTGCTGCTCAGGGAGAGGAGTCCTTCCCCTGCTCCTGTGGGGTCCCTCCCACAGGAGACAGTCCTTGATGGACCTCTCCAGTGTGAGTCCATCCCTCGGGCAATAGTTCTTCCCAAACTGCTGTCCCATGGGTCACTCCTCCATGGGGTGCAGTCCTTCACAAATGAGCTGTACTGATGTGGGTCCCCCACAGGGGCCACAAGTCCTACCCGGGAAAAACCTGCTCCAGCATGGGCTTCCCTCTCCATGGGCTGCAGGTCTCCAGCAGGACTCTGCTCCATCTTGGGCCTCCCATGGGGTCACAGCCTCCTTGAGGCATCCATGGGCTGCAGGTGGGTCTCTGCACCCCAATGGTCCTCCATGGGCTGCAGAGGCACAGCTGCTCCACCATGGTCTTCACCACAGGCTGCAGGGCCTCAGCTCCAGCACCTGGAGATCATTGTCCCCCTCCTTATGCACTGATCTTGGTGTCTACTTTGTTGTTCCCATGTTTTCACTCCATTCTTCCCTGGCTGGAATTCTTTCTGCGCAACAGCTATCTGTTCTTAAATATGTTATAGCAGAGGCATTACTATTTCTCCTGATTGGCTTGGCCTTGGCCAGCAGCAGGAAGTCCATCCTGGAGCCAGCTGACATTGGCTCCACGGTACAGGGGCAACTTCTAGCAACTTCTAACAGGAGCCACCTCTGTAGCTCACCCCCTGCCCCCCTGCTACCAAAACCCAGCCACAGAAACCCACTATGAGCTGCCATCCAACTGTGCAGCTAGAAGCCCCATTACCCTCCCAGGCTTACCAGTACAGTGGCTTGATCTGAAGATGCTGGTGATGCTGCTATACAATATGGAGATTTAGCTCTCCAAAGAGCAGTTCTGTTTCCACTGCAATATTGGCTTGATGTATGCCAGCATCCAGCAGAGCCCAGCAGTAGTGCAGTGTCACTGACCTTTTGCATTTTCTCTGTACCATTGCCCACGGCACTGGTGTACAGGTGCACATGGAAAAGCTCAGCTCCCAAGCAGAGTGCTGTGACAACTCTTCATGTCGGCCCCAGATTAGCATCTCCTTATCCCTCTGTTGCACACTCAAGTTGTTCCAGAGCCCAAAGGAGCCCTGCAGAGATGTTTGCCATTCAGGCTGATCTCCATCTCCTCTGACACCTTTCACAAAGCTCTTAAAACTTCAAAGGAAGTGGACTGTGGTTTTTGTATTAAGGGCTGGCTAAAGTGGTGTTCTCATGCCTCAGCAGTCGTAGATACACGTAAAATCTCTTCATCCTTCTTACTTTTGCATTCTCATTGTGGGGGCGAAAATGCACAATAAATCTTGCTGACAGCTATGCCAGCATTTACGGACACAGTCAGCTGCAGTGTGAGCACCTCTTAGCCCAGCTTATGAGGAACGAACAGTATCCATTACCAAAAATTTCACTGACCTCAAATCTCTTCCCGTAAGTCAATATTTTTCCATTTACTTCAGTGTACTTTGAAACAGGCTTAATGGAGGTGAATTCTTTTGTTTTAGGCAGCACTATTGGATTGTTCCGGTACAATTGCTAATTCCCTTAGAACTGAAAATCTCTACAGCTTGTACAAATGCAGAGTGAATGTGGATACTTTCTGAAATCTTAAAAGGAAGAAGCAGGTTTACAGGTTAACTGTAAATACTGTGATCTCACAAATGACCAGAAGAAGTAGATGTTACACAAAAATATGTTCAGATCTTTCACCCACATATACTGATTCTATAAAGACAATTAAATAGATTCTGTACATTACTAATATTATTATTTTCCATATGTATATAACTTACCCTACATATATTTATTATAAAACAGACAGCAAGATTTCAAGGTCTCTGCTCAGGATATCCCCTGCCCTGCCACTCCCCCATATACTTCAAATTCAATGTTATCTCTAAAACTGTTGTACTTTGGGCTAGATTTAACCATGTCCCCTGTGATTTCTGGAACTGAGAGCCTACTCATGAATGATTACCATGCAGATTCAGTATTTGAATTATACAGAAGACTCCTAATTCTGATCTAAGATCTGTCAATAGTTCTGCAACTTTGTTTATATTTTTCCATGAATTTATGCCCAAGTTCAAAAAAAGACAACTTTCTATATCCTTCTTCCATCACAAATCCATATATTTGAAAAATTAAGCACACACACACATGGAGTATTCAGGTGGTCAACAAACTTCAAGTACTTTAAGTGGTTGTATGATCATACTGGTCATGCTGAAAGTGCTAATGTCCTTGTCACACTAAGCCTTTGAAATACCAAATTTTATGCCTTTCTTGTGGAACAAAATCATAAAAAGACACAAAACAATCAACCTAACAATAGATTAACAACATAATGTCTAAAGAGTTATTATTAATTTATTAAGATCTTTCTGAGACCTGATTTATAAAAGCTGGTAAAGAGAGGAGATTGGTTTGCAATAACAAAAATCTGGTATTGGCCACAATTAAAATTAATATACTGGAAAAAAATGTAAAGAATAATTTGCTGCTATATACTTCCCTGCTCCATTGAACATTGCTTTGAGCATTGCATTATACCTTATCTCGTTGCAGTGATAGCAATAGAGTAATTTTATTACCTTAATAATACAACTGCAGTTAGCTAACACTGCACAATTTAGTTCATATAAGGAAGAAAAATATTAATTTGTTTTAAGCAAGGGGCTGTTTTTAAAAAGGCACTAACTGCATCCAAAAGGACTCATAAGAGACCTGAGCAATGCTAAATAAAGCAGTGAAGCAAAATGAAATATATTCTGGGATGCCTCTTTTCATTTAGATAAAAGTAATACCTTCTTTTCCTTCAACACCAACCACTGGAACAACTTAAGAAATGCTGGAAATGTTCTGGATGAATTTTGTGCACATGGTTGTGAAGGACAACAAGTAGGGATAAGATGGGGAGAAGGGGGAGTGGTGGAGTCATGGGGAGAGGGCTTTGGAGGGGGCAGTGGGTTGTGCACAGCAGCTGTGGCCACAGGACGCCTGTACATGGTTCTTTTCATAAAGAGCCAGTTAAGTTTTAGTACCATGGGTTTTCCTCACATTAGAAACCAACAGGCAGCAAATGAAACACAGAAACTTTATTCTGTAACTGTTCAAAACACAGAAGTGTGCTTTATAACACTGAAGTGCTGCTTTTCCTCCACAGAGGCCTTTTCTTAGTTGGAAAAAACAAAACCAGAAAGTGCCTGTCATGCAGGTTGTACTAAAATTATGCTTCACGCAATAAACTTATGTGTTATAATGTGTTCTTCAACTTTACCTATCATCTTTCCCTTTGTAAAGAGTAACAGTTTATTTTCACTTCCTTCCTATATATTTGAAGAAGGCAGTAGCCAAGCAGTGATGGTATTCCTTCTATGTTCGTCTCAAGAGATGGATAGGAAAACTGCAATTGCCTGGCAGCCAGTGAAACTTCAAAACATGGAGCCATAAACAGCTGTGTTCCCGTACGTGTTTTCCTGTGAGGATAATTGTTCTTGTTGATGGTTATGTACCTTTGAAAGTAAATAACAAACAATGTTACTAGTGAAAATAACTAGAAATAGAGAAAGTCAGAGGATAGAAATGGGATTTTTCTGCTCCCAACAGAGGAAATTTTCTGACCTTGTGCAGAAGACAAGGAAGGAAAGGGAATATAATGGCCTGGTGTATTTTAAACAAATGTTTCAATATGTACCCTTCCCTCTGATTACGTCTTTAAAACCTGGCTGGCATGCCCAGTGCAAAAACATGAGCCTTAGCACATAGGGGCTGTGTAATCGCCTAATGTTGGCTACCTTGGACTGAGCAAGGAAAATACTTCTCTTGAAATCGAGAAGGACAAAGCTTTAAGTGGCTTCCAGATCTGCAATTTCAAGCACACAGTCCATGCCCATAATCCTTTGTCATTGAAGAAAAAAGAGCACAAAATTGTAAATTTATTTCTTGATTTTATTGTGCTGGGATTTGGGGATTTTGATTGTTTGTGTTGGTGTGATTTTTTTCTTCCTAGCACCATACAGTACATCACAGTTTCACAACATTATAGTCCTTTAAGACTGGGCACCACCCATTCTTTTGTGGTACTTTTAAGGATTTTATTTTTAGAAATAGAAATTTGATAAATATACTCTCAAAAGTCATATAGGAAGTGGGAATGGTTGGGATAGAGATAACATTTATATTTGGCTTCTAGCAGATCTAGTCATTAAGGTTTGGAGCCAAGCTTGGAAACATGGGACAGGAGAATGCCAGAGCCCTCAGAGTATTGCATGAAAATGAGAGCATGGGATTTAAGTTAGCGGGATAAACTGAAGACCAAGGGAAAAGAGGTACCTAAACTACTGATTTGGGAGAGAACCTGAAGGTTGCTTTCCATCTGTTAAACAGTTTTATTCTGTAAGGAGTGAATGTTGTAATTCTATTTGGGAGAATAAGTATAAACAGTATTATTGACATGAAGGAAATAAGGGGATGATAAGTATTGGAAACATTAGCTCTTTTTTTATTTTAGTTAGAGCATTCATTCATTCTGGGAACTATGCCTAATGCTAGCTTAATCAAGAGTGTGTAAATAAACTGCCCATTTCACTGTCTCACATCAGTTATGCATTTTATCTCACACTTTATTTTATCTGGTATCTGCTCTTTGTCAGTGGGCAATCAAATAGGAAGAGGAATCAAGAGAACAGAGTTTGCAAAGATAAAGCATTGTGTCCCTGAGGACATGTCTTCTCTAGGATAACAGGCTCCTTAAAACAAGATACTAAGAAAGTGGACTGAGGGACTGAGGGAGTTATGAATTATTGATCAGAATTCAGTTGATATGAAATGTGTGTTCTTCAAACTTTCTCATGAAAAAATCTTGTCCCTGATAAGTGGCAAAAAAGCTTAACAATATATTACTCCTTATCTTTCCTCGTCACTTACACTTATGAAATCAACTTTGAAATAAATGTTAACAGTACAACATTTAATGTCAAGGCACCTCCATGCTTTCCTGGTTTAGTGGCAATCAGAAACCAGAGGCTGGGTTCTTTTCCAGTAACTATGTCTCATAATCTTGAAACAGGAATTGGACTCAGGCTTTGATTTAAAATAGATCTTTCTGTAGATCTCTTGAGCAATATCAAGATTCCATCTTGAACACGTGCTACCAAAAGATGACTGTTTTAGAAGTCGCCTCCAGCAGGTTTGCAGATGTCAGCAACTGTTTAGCAAATTAGTATACTTTCAATAAGTCAGATAAAAGGAAGAAGCTAATTTTATAAATCTGGTGATCTTGATGAAGAAGCAAATGTATGAATGCCTTTGTTTAGACAGCTTTGCATTTAGATCTCCTAAATTCAGTAGCTGATTCCCAATAACCACCAGTGATCTTAGAAACTACACACTTAACTGGCCAAGGCTGATCAAAAAAGGGGTTTCTGCCCTCTTAAAACAAGCAATGCTGAGACTATTAAATTTGAAATGCTGTGATGGGACTTTTGTTAGTGACCTTAGTGTTTTGTGCTGGCGACTTGGCTAATACGTAAAGACAGACACACAGTAACAAAGTTCATGATTCTCGAATGTGTTATTCTCGGAGAGTTTAAAACCACATTTAACTAGTGAAAGTATAACAATACATTTGTGCTGTAAGAAAACAAGTACGAGGCATAAACACTTTCCTATATGATCTTGGTAACGACTGGATGTTTTGAACAATCTAGAAAATACTTATTTTTCCCAAGTTGGTGTACCAAATTCAAGAAACCTTCAAGCAGACTTTTTTTCAGAAAGTCAGAAAACAGGTGGTCTTCCTCTTCTTTCCCTCCCCTTATTTTCTGTTTCATATATTTGAGTGACTTAGGTAAGTGCTCATGGCCAGTGAATTAAAAACTGATAGGAGGAGTTAAAGCAGTTAGAAATTCTGTGTGAAGGTCAATGAATGTTTTTAAAAAATTATTTTCAATACATGATTCATATGTGAGATTTGATGAAAAATATAACTTTTTGTGTTCAGCTTAGTACTTGCAGATATCTATTTACGAGGAGTTACTCTGTATTTGAAAAACAGCCATACTACTGCAGTGAACTGTGTTATTCTGAAAATCTAAAGAAGCTGAAATCCTATTTTTATTCATAGTTAAATTAATTTTACAACTGTTTGACCTGGAATAGAGAATCTGGCCTATTCCATGCACATCTACCACTGAAATCAGATACAATGATCAGATACAGATACAATTCTCTTCTCAGAGAATTCAGAGGTACTACTTGCTAAACGGGGGTAGAAGACGCACATGCTTTGAGTACTCTGCTTTTCACACACAGAGCCTTTAAGTACATAAAGATATCTTCTTTCAATAGAAAAAACTATCTCAGAATAACTTTATTTCACCTGCAATTAGAATCTTATGAAAAATATGCTTTCCTTAGGATCTTAGTTTAACATCACACAAAGATTTTTTTTCTTATATTAAATTCAGTAACCTTCTCAGGCAGGTTAGTATCAAGGAAACAATGAAATAAACATTTGCTATTTAAGAACGCAGTGAAATAAATTAAACTGAAATCCTACCTCAGTTTAGATAACTACTAGCAGTTTTTCTTATTACCACTTTTCTAGAGATCTGATTGTTCCCCCTTCCCTCTGTGTGAGATGTCTAGAAGAGCCACTGGTTTATGCAGATGGAGAATGCTGTTTTCCCTGGATCCTCTGCATTCCCCCTATTGCCATATCCAATATTTTAGGATCTCCTGTTGGAGAGTTGATCTATGAGCTTAATGGATGTTGCATATTTAATTAATACGTCCAGAAGATGATTGTGCTTTCTTCAAATTGTTCTTGATTTCTTGTTTCTGGGTAAAACTCTCTTCCTTGATTTTACTTAGATGCTTTTAACTTTAATTACTGCACTGATGGTACATGGCAGCGCAGCAATTTGCTTGTCCTTTATTATCAAGTATTCAAAAATAATTTAAACCCTCATCGAAACCTTTAGCTGCAACATACAAAAAAGAAACTTCAATTATCACTTCTCAGCAATCAAAAGATCATCCTAAAATTACATTCAGACCAAACTTAGAGTGATATTTTCAAATGCAAGATGGATAAACATCACTCTGACACTTACAGAATGTCAATCCATGCAGACACATTCTGTGACTGCCTTATAGCAGTCTTTTTAGGCTATGTATTTGAACTTTACTCAACAAATAAATAAATAAATATGTATATAAATCAGGGTTTAATTCCCTTCCATCCTTTGTAATGTTTCTTTCACAAAGTAGTGTGCACCTGAATCCCAGTAATACTGTGGAAATAGATAAAGCAAGTGAAAGAGGGTTTGTAGCAATAATCAAAGTTATTGCCTGATATAAAATAGTCTTGTTTTAATTAAACTTTCTGAGTAACAATTTTTGGCCATTACCTCTGAATCTTTCTTATCAAAAAACTGCCTTTCAATTTTTCTAGTGTCAATGAACGTACATTGATTAATTCAAAACTTTAACTCCTTGAAAAGAGCTGGAGATTTTCCCCATCAAACTTGAGACCACTAGATCTAACTATAAGGAAGCAAACTTAAGGATCAGTGGTATGGTCTGGATGAAACTTACTGATCCACGTAGAGAACAGCATGATTTATTCCTTTGGTATTTATTCCTTGCTTTTCCAGGGCAGGAAATGTGAACAGGCTGACTGATCATTGATGGGAATAATGGCAACATTTTTCTATCTATGTAGACAAGGTGGGTAAAGTGATGAGTCTGAGAATATATTTTTCTAAATCTTGTCTGGTCCCATGAACATGAAATGAAATGAAATGTCATGTCATATGAACACAGAGGATACCTTCTCTGTTTTGGAAGATAGGTGATGGTTGAAGAAGTGCTTCAATTCTCTCTCTCTGACTCCTTTAGATACAATATACTATGGCTTGAGATGAACTTAAATAATAAGAATTTCTTGATTAAACATTTATGCTGCTCATTGAATAGTTCGGGGAAAAACATAAGAAAAATGCAGGGAGCTATAACATACTTAATAATGAACACTTCACTTCTCACTATCTGTGTCAAAAATGTTTGCCCAGATTGTTTCACTGAAGCAAATATTCAGATCGCTTTCTCTGCATACCCTACTTAGCCCCATTGCTGAAGAATGAATTTGAAGAGTGAGAGCTTCTCATCTGCTAGGTGTGTGGTGTCCTTACCTGCATAGATGAGAGTGGTGGGTGCCGCTGAAGAATTCCTCACTGTGTGTACTGGAAGCATGGAGATGGCCATAGGGAGTGGGAGTGCTCCTGCAAGCAGAGCAGAATGTAGGTAGGAGCCAGGCAGTTGACAAGTGGAGCTCACAGCTGTGATTCTGCCCTCTCTATGCCTTAGGCAACTGCCTCAAACCTACACACTAAGGCCCTTTATTTGCTCTGGACTTGAGGAATTAAAACCAGATTCCTCTCTTGAAGGTAAAGGAGGACTTCATGGTTTTATGTCAGGTTCTGCATATGTCTCATCGTTAGCTTTGTGACTCAAACTTTGCCAATAAGGAGGAAAGCTAGGTTTCAGTCTTTCATCAGTATGTTCTGGCTTTGCTAAAACCTTTCCAGTTGAAGCTGGGCTACTGAGCAGGATGATTTGAAGGACGATTATCACAGAATATTCTGACTTGGAAGGGACCCACAAGGATCATCAAGTCCAACTCTTAGTAAATGGCCTGTACAGGGAACAACCCCATGACCTTAGCCTCATGTTCTAACCAACTGAGCTAATCTCGGGGTCATGATGAGAATGGGGAAGCGATAATATAATTCTCTAGCTTGTTTTATTTAACTTGGCTGTCAGAGCTATGTGGTCTGAATTCTGTATTCTCCTTCAGCTCACACAGTATCAGTGAAAAAAAAAATTTTTTTAGATGTATATTGTAAATAAGAATTTAGCTCAGATCTCTGAACTGACTTCAATCTGAAATAACTGTTGATTTGTAATTCAGCAGCAGGACAGATGAGAACACGGGTCGACTTCTGTGACTGTTTGGACAAGAGTGTGCTTTTGACACACATACTCTGTGTACAGCAAACACTGTCATGTGAAACTCGAGGCAAAACTAAACATCTGTAATCCCATTGTTGAGGCAGGGTCATAGAGTTCAGGAGGATACTTGGCATGTGTGGTGAAGAAGAAATAAGCTTTGTAGAAGGAAACACTTGTGACACTTGAAAATACTCTCTCCTTGCATTCCTTTTCATTTCTTCCATTGTTGGTTCCTGGTACTGTAATTCAAGCCTTGTAGGAGAACTTAAACCTTAGACTTAAACAATCTATACTGAAAGTTATTCCTGCTGGAAAAGATGCTGCGGCTTAACTTCTGGGGGTTCCTTGTATATATCACCTGGAAGAAACTACTCTGTGTTTTTGCAAACCTTATTATTGATTGGGACAAAAATCAGAACTCAGGACATTGCATTCTGGTTTTTTTTAATATATACACTCCCTGTATATACGCAGCATATGACAACAGTACTTTGAGGAAAAAAGATCCCTTACTCAATATAACAAAATACTTTGGAAATAAATGAGCAAAATTAAATGGCAAAGTTTTTCATAAATCCTTGAATTCCCTGAGTCATGCCAAAGCTTTAAACTCAATACGTTTGAATCTGCTGTTTTAAGGATTAGATGAGGAGCAGGAACACCTTCTAGCAGTCCTGGGTGATCTATCATGACTTGGGAAAAAGACAGGGCATTTAAAGATGGCCATACCTCCCACAGTGCAGTGAAGTAGGCAGAAATCTACACCCTTACTCCGTGACTGTGTTCCTGGGCTGTGACAGCAGCCAATTGATATATCCAGCCTCCCCCTACGGAAAGAGTGTGAGGTAAAATTATTTCCCCTTGTTACTGAACAGCTAAAACAGTGTTAGACCTTTGCCATCCCTTTGAGAAAGCCATAGTTTATCAGCAAGATATAATCTTTAATAAATTAAGTAAAGTAGTCTGAAAGAAGTCTGAAACTCCATTACATAGCAATTTCTAATGAGCATAGCAATTACAATTTGACCCCGGACTTCTGAGTCATGAAAACAATGCTGTTTTCAGACCTTTCCACTTCAATTACTATATCAAAGGACATGCAAAAGCAAATAAAAAGTAATTTTAAATATTGTTTCGTAATGTGCGAATCCTAAGATACTTCTCATTTTTTTTCTCCAGAATTTCACTTTTGAATAACCATGTTAAAAAGATTTTGTTCATTCCAGAAGTTATGAAAATCTATGTAATGTTAACAATGCTAGCCTAATTTTGCTACCAAAAAAAGCAGATGGAAATGGAAGAAGACAGTACAATTTTCATTAGGAGTGAGATTGCAAAAGCAAGATTTGCAAATAGTAAAAAATTAATGTTGAACAGTACAAACAAGTATCCTGGCACTTAGGACACAAACTTCAATCCAAGGTTTTCTTTGCTAGGAGCCAAATGATTACATAATCCTAGTAAGACAAACTCAGGCATGAGAAAACTCTGCTCTCAGTACTAACATCCTTTGTGTCTGAGTGGTGCCACAGACACCGAGACAAAACAATTAAACTGTTCTTGTGTCTTTAACCTTTGTCCATTGGTGTGTGATACTGGGAATGGTCAATGCTAAACAAATAGCATTAGCATGAGTCTCATGCCAGCAATGGGGATTCTGCTTACAGTAGTATTTAATCTGTAGATTGAAAATTTAAAGCTAGAATAAGGAGATATAAATTTAACAAACCTATCCTGTGCAATCTGTGCACAAACAATTTTAGCTTGGCAAGACAGGCAGAACAGGCAGGAGAAATGAGGCTTCATAACACTGAGCTGGTTTGAACTCCAGTATAGGCAAAACTCAGCGCAATTCTAAAGTGAGTGCATCTTGCCAACTTCAGAAGAAATAGTAAATCCATACAATTACAGAGTATTGTGGGAAGTTCTGTCCACACTGACTAAAGCAAACTAATGCACAAGAAGGCAAAAAGGCATGCAAATAGAAAAAAACCCAAAAAACAAACAAACAAACAAAAAAACCAAAAACCAAAAACCAAAAATGTGGTTGTGTAATTAAGTGAGTAAAATTGAACAGAACACAATATTGAAACTGGAACTGCTGGAATTTTTTGGCTACCCTTCCTTGAGTTTTTTTCTTCTTCACATGATGAACATGTAGAGAAAGATATTTCATTTGGGAAGCATTGTGCTTTATCAAGCAGGCTTACTGCAGCCCTGGCAGAATGAGGGATAAAATGCTTGGCTGTGAACTTGTGAAGGTGAGCTGTAACATGTTCAGCTGAACCTTAGACAAAATAGAGCACTCGTAATTTCCTTTTTTAAACAGTGAGGATAAAGCTTAGGGTGCCTGTACACCTCTGTCTGGAAACTGATGAGAGGGTGCTCACCAAAATGGGAGAGAAGAGTAGGTACCCATTGTGTAACATCATCTTTTTCCTCAAGAGCATATAAAGAGAAGGAGGGAAGATAGTTAAGCAAATTTCTTAGTTGTAGTTCGCTTTTTTTAACTTTTTTTTTTTCCAAAAATACTCTCCAACTGATTTGTTGCATTTAGCAGTGCCTCTCCCAGTTACTGAGGCAGCCCAGTTCTGCACTCTTCTGGTACTAACTTGATAAAACCACACAGTGGGGAAATCATGAGCTTCAAAACTCATTCAGGTGAATAAGATGATGAAACTAAACAAAACATTTTCTGAAATGTATCTTTTGATATGCTGACAGCTTGAGCTGCATCTACCTGTATCGTACCCAGACTGATCTACCTCCTGTCAATATCAGATGAAAACAGTTGTTGCAAAGAAAACTGCAATTGCCATGTTGATATACCAACCATTTATAAAGGAAAAAGACAAGTAGGAAGTGGGTTTAAATCTTTTGGGTTGTTGTATATTGTTGGAAAAAAGGAAAGGAAAAGGAAATTTATATAAATTCTGGGCTTCATCTAAAATCTTCAAAAATATTTTTCCCCCTAGAAAAAGTCTGCTAGCCATATTGGACAAATGAAATGAGCAAATGAGAGCTGTGCTCTGCCATTCCAGCCTGGGGTGAAAAAGAGCCCAACCACAAGCGCAAGCTACGGAAACTCTTTGTATTCCGGTACGAGCAGCTTGCAGAAACAAGGCAGATGTGATGATTATAGAAACACACTGCACAGCACTGTAACACCCGTAGGTACTGGGTTAGCCCGCTTGTACTTCACTTCCTTGACTTTTATGGGTTTTTTCTCTTATTACTTTAGAATAAGGAAACATTCTCTGCTTGCAGTGAGCGAGGCTGACTTTTTTTTTATAACACCCCTGCTACGACAATAGGCACAGAAGGAAAAAAGGACGCCGTGTGAGTTTTGCAGAGGTGTAAAAAAATTAATAATTAAACAAAAGCCGGCCCCGGGAGCGGATGGAAAGGGGTGGGACAGACGCATCCCACCACCCACACCGCGCTCCGCACCCGTCCCGGGGCCGGCCCGGCCCCGCCCCGCCCCGACTGGGCACTATATAAGTGCCGCACCCCTCGCCCTAAAGGCGGTGCTGGTTGTCCTACTGCGCGGGTTCTCCGTGTCCCGCTATGGCTCCCGAGCGGCCCCCGCCGGCCTTCGCCGAGGCCGGGCGACAGAGCGGGCTGCAGGTGTGGCGCGTCGAGAAGCTGGAGCTGGTGGCGGTGCCCCCCGGGCTCCACGGCAACTTCTTCGTGGGGGACGCGTACCTGGTGCTGCACACCGAGCGCCGCGGGGCCGGCGTCGCCTACCGCCTGCACTACTGGCTCGGTAGGAGCGGACGGGGGCCGGGCTCGGGGCCGTGGGTGAGGTTTGTCGTGCCCACTCCTGCTGCCGTGGGTTCTTGCTGGGTTCCGGGGCATTGGGAGCTGGATTTTCCCTGCCCTTCTGAGAAGGGCAGTGGATGCGAAGCTTCTGGGTGGAGATAGGAGTAGGGCTGCCACCAAGCATCGGGGTGATGTCGAGCTTCACCCCTTCTGATGGTCACGGTCTGTGTGGCGGGACAATGGGGTGCGGCAGAAAAGTGAACACTTACTTGCTCTGTGATGTTAGTTTGGAAGTGCTGAAGGGTTAAAATCGAGTTTTGGGTGCACTCAACAGAGATTTACTAGTAAAATCTTGCTTTCACTCACATCAAGAGTTTTCTTGTGTTTTTTTCCGCTTGGATGAAAATTCCCTTTTGGCCATCTCCCTGTGGTGTTGTTGACCTGGTTTATGTCTGGGTGTTGCCTTTTTCAGCTAGACTGATTCTGCTTTCTGATGATACAGGGATCAGATGCAAAGTCACCAGTTTTTTTGTAAAACCTCTTTAGTATCAGTCTGACAGCCTACTGGGAACACTGGAACTGGGCTGATGTCTTTTGCTTTCCACCTTGACTAGCATACTTTACATCAAAATAGAAGTCTGACATAAGGATGCATTTTCTGTGACTTCCTCATTTCCAGGAGGTATCTTATGATTTCCCTGTCTGGCCACCAAGTCATCCAGTCACGGTGATTGCTGTGTAGCTGTCTGAAACCTATTACTTTGTTCTTGTTTCACTATCAAGTTTGTGTTTGTAGGCAATCATCTCAATGAATGTACACAAAGATAGGTTAATGTGTATTAACATTAATGTGTTTGAGTTGCAGTGGTTCTCATTGTACTTTTGCATGCACTGAAAAAAAATAGCATATAAAGCTGGGATTGCTTCTGTATAAATGCTTGAAGTGTGTTTAGTTTTGCATGGGTTAGGAGTTTTTCAGATGGCAAGCAGGATTGTGTCTGTCTCTGGTGAGAGTATAGTCACAGGTGGCAATGTAAATGAATTTCTGGCAGTTCTGTCAGCAGTGCTGCTAGTTAATAGCAGGGTTTGGCTGTTCAGACCTTCATTAATGAATCTAGAACTACTTATGTTATAGTTAAGGTCTAGTAGACACTTTCCAGGGAATGATGTAAGGACTCTTTGCAATTCTTTGGAAGTGAAGAAAAACAGTGACTGATGTTTGCAGTAATTAAAACTTCTTTGCTGTTGGTGAAAGAGCTTTAGTTGTACCTGCTGATGCACATTTCATGCTGATGTTGTGATATGCAGATACTGTAAATGGCTTCAGGTGATCGAGGTATCTATTGTTGTTGTTCAGCTGGCAGGGTGGCAATAGGGTGGCTCACTGCTGGGAAATCCCTTACTGTTTGCAAGACACTTCAGTAGTAGGGTGGAGAATCTCAAACACTGCTGCACTCATAATATGAACAAGAGATCAGAACTTCAAACAAGATGTATGGGGAGAGCCAGTCACACGCAGGGTGAGAACCACAGAATCACTTTGGTATTTTTAACTGATTTGCACTGCTGGTATGTACACCAGACTTTTCCCTTATGACCAAAGACTGCATAATCTGTGGGCAGGAAGACTGCAGTAGGGTTTTTATGAAGACTTCCCATAAGCTGTCTCTGGACAGATACAGCAGTCACTATCAGACTTTGGGATGTAAAGAAAGAATCACACAATCAGCTAGGTTGGAAAAGACCTGTGAGGGTGAGTTCAACCTATGGCTGAACACCACCATGTCAACTAAGTGCCACATCCAATGTTTCCTTAAACACCTCCAGGGACGGTGACTACCACTTCACTGGGCAGCCCATTCCAATGCCCAATAACACTCTCTGTAAAGAACTTCTTCCTAATGTCCAACCTAAACATCCCCTGGTACAGCTTAAGACTGTACCCTCTTGTCATACTGCTGGTTGCCTGGGAGAAAAGACTGACCCTCACCTGGTTACAGCCACCTTTCAGGTAGTTGCAGAGAGTGATAAAGTCTCCCCTTGTGAACTCTCGTGAAGTTAGATAGGTGGAAACCCTGCAGACTTTGGGCTTAGATGCTTACAAGGGCCTTACCATTTGGTGACACAGTTCTGCTCCTGCCTGTCATCTGTGATGTGTTTTATTGTGGGGGTCACATGGCGGCTTTGAGTGTGAATGGATTCTGACTTCAGCAAACCCCTCCCCCCCTGAGTTCAGAATAAAAGCAGAGCATCCTATTATATAGTGACAAATGTCTTCCTAATACCTTGCTTGGGGGTTAGAAGGAGGTCTAGACCATGGGAAGATGGTCTGTGACTGATGTGCTGATAGTCTTGAGCTGTGGTTGTCACCCTAGGGTTAAAGTGACCCAATAGTTGTTCTGTCATCCTGAAGTTTTCTATGGGAAAGCCACTCTTTTACCAAATATCACACATACAGTGAAATGATGTTGAGGTTGGATCATTTCTGAACAACTCAGGTGCTGCAGCAATGTTGGCATGGCTGAGCAATCAGTGCAGATCTGTGTCATGGTAGCTGTATCCATTTTTAACTTGGCTCAGATATCCTGGCTCAGTTGTCTGTACTGGCACTTGAGAGATGCCTTAGTAGCTAAACTACTAAATCTAAGGGAGCTGTCTGGACATGAAACTATCACTGGTGGAAACAGCATGTACTGCACCAGTATGAGGCTACTTGTGGAAGTAAGACTGGCTATACCCCACTTAATATCTTTAATAAAATCATGCCTAGTGTTTTTTAACTATTTTTTTAACCCTTCTCCCCAGAGATGTAGTCATAAGATCTGTCCGTATGACCTGGGATTTAATCTGGTAAAAATTTGTTCCTTTTTCCTGTATACTCTACCTTATTTATGGCTGTTTGTGCATCAGACTGTGAGGTAAATCTGTTTTTCATACAAACTTGAATAACCCATACTTGGACTGATGCCCACTTGATTTTTTTTTTTTTTAATTATTTTTTTTAAATGGAGTTTCTCTGAGTATTTTATTGCATAGCAGCAGTGAGACCAAGCCTGGTAGTAACTCTTATCTCTAAAACTGTTCAAAAACCATTTTTTGTCAACCCTGAGCCCTGCTGTGTGTTTGCAAGCAATAAATCAAAAGGATCTAGTCCTAATGGATATGAATAACCTATTAAAAAACAAACAAAAAATCCCCCAAGCCCCCAAAACTTTGCCACCAGCTTTAAGGTGGTACCCAGATCTGAGAAAGCATATTGCCAAATAGCAATATATTCTATTCTTGAGTGATGGACATTTTTTTCCAGAAGTTGTCTTACATCCTGCTTTCAGTAATTTATTTTTTTACCTTTTTTGTGTAGACCTAATGCTCTTTGCTTCCCTATGCCTCCATTATTCTTCGGACCCCTTCCCTATTTCATCCTTGGTGCTTTCTGGAGGCTTCCGTATCACCTGTGTCTCCACAAAAGCTGTGGTGGTGGTGGCATTGCTCCTGGGAGAACCATGGCTGTTGGTGGGAGATGGGAGACTTGTGGCATTTGCACTGCTGGAACATGAATAGGGCAATTGTTCTCCGCAGCAGAGGGGCCTTCCCTTAGGCATTCCTGTCCCTCCTCTCCCATGCTTTATTCTTTACCAATACCTTACTGACAAGTCTCCTGTAACACCAACACCTCACTACACACTTCCCATTCTTCTGCAGCCTGTGAGAGGTATCTCTGTCCAGGCTGTCTGGGCTCTGTGCTGCTTTTCTATTGAGTCACCTAGAAGCAGAGAAATGGTTAATGTAAGTGAGAAGCTGCTCTTGAGAACTGCTGCTTGTATACCAGCTTTTCCCTCTTATTTAGACAGAAGAATAAATCTAAATGGAAGACCTCACTTTTCCTTATTTTTCTAAAGTTTTTGAGAAGCCTGGTTTTTTTCAACTTCATCCTGTTTGTACTTTCCTTGACACAATCAAAACTGCTGAAAATGTTCATCAAAAATGTATAAGCATATGTTAAAAGCTTTGGTTTAATATACAGCCTGATTTGTGGCATGATTAAGCCGTCAGCACACTAGGTAGAGGCCATTTTGCCACAGGCCTGGGAAGAGGCTAGTCTCTGAAAGGTACAAAACAAAGTGTGACCTCATGAAGCAAATAGTGGAGCCCCATAGATGCTTTTCTTTCTCCCAGCTGTACTAGGCAAACTATGTTGCTTGCATTATTATGTGAAGAGGACTCTTTGAATTATTTTAGCTTTATAGCTTAGAGAGTTGTTCTTAGCATAAATATCCAGTTTACCATCCAGACAGTCCTTTGACATGACCTTCCTTTGTCTTTGCACTTCAGCTCAAAGTCCCAAAATCATTATGGCTGACAGTTGCTGTGCTGAACTCAATTGAAATATTCTTTTGTTTAAAGAGGCTAAGAGAAGACAAACTTTGCGATTTTTCACCTTTCCCCTCCCCCCCCATATAAATGCAGTTCTACTATAAATGTAGTCAAGAAATGGTCTGGAAGATTATGTATTTGGTGGTGAACAAGGTTATGATGTAGTGCTTTGTTGCCACATAAACATTGGCTGTATAACCTGCTGAAGGCAGTGCCTGATTGTCACGGAAACGATTTCTCCAACAGAATTCAAAGTTGTGTTAATGCTTTACAGACATAATATTTCCTCTTATTTCAGGGAAAGAATGCACCCAGGATGAAAGCACAGCTGCAGCTATCTTTGCTGTTCAATTGGATGACTATTTAGGAGGAAAACCTGTGCAGAGTAGAGAAATTCAAGGATATGAGTCTACTGAGTTTGTGGGTTACTTCAAGGGAGGAATCAAATACAAGGTAAAGACTCTTGTCAAAATGACTTCTAAAATTGTATGTAACATTGTCCCCCACATTAAAAAAAAAGAGTTTTTTCTTTGTAAATGGAGAGTTTAAAAATTGTTACTTAATACTTACTGGTCTTAGATCTGAACTACCCAACTTAAACTGTGGGAGTCCCAGTGCTTGTACAGAAAGAAGCAGCTAGTTTGCCAGTGCCTCTTATGATATGTGAAAACCTTTCCCAATTATTTTTTTTTCTCCAAAATAAAGCTGTCCTGAGATTTCATGGTAGTGTGTCTAAGGGAGCTCAGAGTAGGGACTCTTTTTGTCTGGGAGGTATTAAATTGTGTGGAAATCACTTCTATGTCGTAGACTGAATCATTTTGTTCAAATGCAGAACCCAGTGTGCTCAAGTGGTTAGAAATATGAATAGAATGTAAAAAAACCAAAACCTCACTTGAGCCTAAAAATGGTGCTTTTGCAGTCCTACTGCAATTTTTATTCTAAGGTAGATTAAAAAACTCCCAAATACTTCTCACAAAAATTTTATATTTTGAAAAGGTAGTGTCAGCATTCTTGTGTCACTTCCAGAAGCTGAATATTTGAAAGGAATTTTTTTTTATTATTATTTTGCAGCATCTGTGGGGGTTTTTAAGAATAAAGTAATGTATCTCCTGAGAATCTCCCCATAGTAGGAGCTCTGGGAAACGTGGCTCAGTCAGCCTTTTTTTCCCCATTATGGAGGCTTGTAACTTCTCACAGACTAAAAAACCAATTTGAAGCTTTTAACTCTGATTGTATAAAAGAGTGAGTCATGTGCCCAGTCTTTTACATTTTATTTTTATTTGTACTTTCAAGAGCTGGTTTCTGTTCCAAGCCAAAGTCTGGGTCTCCTGGAGGAGTGGAGAATACTGCCTCACAGAGACAGACAGCCAAGCCAGTTTACAGGATTATGTTTATATTTATGACTATAGATTATAAATCAACAGTTTGGTCTCACTTTCCCAGTTTGGTACTCCTTGCTAGGTTGTCTCCTAAGTTGCAAATATTCCTTTCATAAAATTACAGAGCTGCTGTGGAATTACCCATCCCTCTACACATAACCGGCGACTGAAACCACCTGGACCTCTGAGAGTCAAGTTTGGAAAACTTAAAAAGGAGCTGCATATTTCTCTGCTTTTCTCCTGTCTTTATTTGACAACCTACTGACTTTTGTCCTAACAATGCGGTTCAGTGTTACCTCATCCTCTGCAGGATGCAAGACAGTGCTGTAAATTCTGTGTTTTCCCTTTCCTTGTTTATCTGAAAACCCTTTGAAGCAGGGTGGCGTCTGCTCCCTTTGCTAAAGGTTCACACCTGAGAGTTCAGCATCAGCAGCAGTTTCTGTCGGGTCTCTGGTCAGTACTAGATTATCAACAGTAGATGATTTTGGCTTCCTTCTTGCTGCATAAACTTTTTTCCTCTGGTAGCTCCTTGTCTGTAGCAAAAAAAGGTAAGTTTGCAGAAATCAAGCTGAAATAAAGCTGGCTGCTTTGTTTTGTTTTATTCAGGCAGGTGGTGTTGCCTCTGGATTTAATCATGTTGTTACTAATGATCTCAGTGCCCAGAGGCTGCTGCATATCAAGGGCAGAAGAGTTGTAAGAGCCACAGAAGTCCCCCTGGCTTGGACCAGCTTCAACAAAGGAGATTGTTTCATTATTGACCTTGGAACTGTAAGTGTTTCCTAGAGCAAAATACACTGAAAATAAGACATACAGCATCCCTGATAAGGTCTGAATCATCCCCAAAAATCAGTTGTGCATTTTAGTCACTCATGCAAACCAACAGAAAGAATCTGCTTTACAAAATCAGTTTGTAACTTGGAAGGTTTGAAACTGCCCTAAATGTTTCCTGAAGCGTGCACAGATTATCCTTCAAGAAATAGATCTCTTTTCCATTAAAGGCATTTGGAGTTTTCAGTCCTGATGTTTGAATAGCTTAAGCTGTTCACAGTAAGTCCAGTCTGACTTTGACGCTATCACTGGCTCACTGGGATCAGTGCTAGTGTTCAGAGCAAAACACAAATTCAACCTTCACTTAAGAGCATTTCTTCATAGGTATAGAACTTTGATCATGACAATTCACTCTAAAGAAATAGCTTCAAAAGTGGCTATGAAACTACTTGAATATTTCAAGGGTTCACTTAAGGAGCAATCACTTGCTTCAAGACTTTCTGCTGAGAGCAAGTAGAGACAGCACAGAAGAATATGGACAGAGATGGGAAGATAATTTTGCTTGCTTTAGATGACTTGAACTGTAGTACTGTCACCTCAGAATACATGTTAAGACTTTTTGATACTAAAAGTAGCATCTAGAATGTAGTCCGCACTAGATGCTAGTTACCAATTTGAAATTATTCCCACAGCTGATATGTAAAGTGTATAAAATGGAAAGCATATGAAAGAAAATAGCATCTGCAGTTATTTTTAATTGTAGTGTTTGTCAAGGAAGTGGTGAGCTACTTCGAGATTTCAGAGCTCCCCTGACCTTTTGAAAAATGAGATGAGCTCAAATGTTGCACATTTGGCTTTTTCCTCTGAAAAGCATCCCCTGGTGTGACAGTTGAAGATAATCAATAATTACTTGATACCAATATGACTTCGATTTATTATGATTCACAGCCTTCAGAAGGAACACCAGCCAGTGTTTTTTGAACAGTATCCTATTCCTCCTATATCAGTGTGATCTAATCAGCTGAAACAGCCAGGTGATCAGTATCCAAAGTTATCTCAATGTCACTTTGCAAAAGAGACTCAAATCATCTATTCCCTTTCAGTTAACACATGGGAGATGGCAGAGTTGGAATTAAACATTTCTAGAAAATGTTGCTTTTGCATTCAAGCTGTATGAGTTTTCTGGAGTTAACCTCCCATGGACACCCTGTGAAACTGGGTGTACTTCATGAATTCAACTTGCCCTGGCCCTTATTGTGCCACAGTTACTTAGTTTACCTGGAGTAGTTACTCAGGTCACACTGCAGACATGGCTACGACACTGATGAAGTGCACTGTGGGTATATTGCAGTGTTACCTGTATGGCTTGGGGTTCATCGCTTTTGGTGAGATTTGAGAGTGCTGTGACCAAACGATTTAAATGTAATATGGCTTTAGAGTCTTTATCTAATGCTGAGTGTACATTGTGAGCTTTTTTCTTTTTTTAGTATAACATCACTCTGTTTTCTAACTTCCTGTTTGACAAGACAGAGGTCAAGCAGCAATGCAACCCTGTGCCTTCATAGGAAGAAAGATGTGAATTTTTATTTTTTTTAACCACTCTATGGGAAATGTCAGTCAAATCACATGACTAATAACAGTTCTTGGTCTTGTCATGTCAGTTGTGTAAGAGGGATGTTTTTTCTTGGATGTATTGACAAGTTAAGGTAAAGAGTGTTTCAGCATCCAGACATTAGTAGTTACTTCACCATAGGTTATTATATAAAGCAGACCATGCATGTGGGAGATAAAAAGGCAATGTGTGACATACTTCAGGATGAAGTGCCTGTAGATAAATGGGTGTGGTAGAAAATATATTGTCACAGGGGAAATCTTGAGCAAGTTTTATATGAACTATATTTCAAGCTAGAATAACTGTATTTCAGATTGAAATTTTCCATGACTATGGGTCCATTGTAAATAGATGAGTCTTTACAGGACCTCTTAATTGAATGTAAGGGTCATTTAAAAAAGAAAAGGATTTTGGCTCAAGTAGATTCCTTTACTTAATAATCGAAATAAGTCATCTTAAATAGGATTGCTCTTGAGTCTTGGGATTTATTACGGGGCACTAGTGACTCATTATCTGAGAATAGTGGGCAGTAATTGCATAAAATAATGAACTTATGATCAGTGCTTTTAATATCGAATTATTGTATCTCAAATAAGATGAATTTCCAAGATTTACTTTCCCCAGTCTCTTAACTAACCAGAAGGATGGCCTCCATGGCACTGCAAAATTGCTTGTGCAGTCCATTTCCTGTTAGATTTTATCAAGCCACTTATCTAATATAACAAAAAATCACTTCAGTTTTCCCATTGAGCTCAATTACTGCAGTATTTTAAACCCATGGTTTGAACAGATGAGGGAAAATTACAGAAGGTAATAATGATCAGGAATAAAATTGTTACTGGTCACTAAGGTTTCCCTCATGTGGATAATGCTTTAAGTAAAAAGTATTTGTGTGCATTTCTAGCTATGTTTACAGTTCATGTTCTGATGGCCACCTCATACCTAGATCATAGAATAGTTTGTGTTGGAAGGGACCTTTAAAGGTCATCTAGTCCAATTCCCCCTGCAACGAGCAGGGACATGTTCAGCTAGATCAGGTTGCTCAGAGCCCTATTCATCCTGACCTTGAATGTTGCTGTGCAAGTTATTCTACCTTGATCCAGAGTTCTAACTCTATCAGAGTCAAACCTCGGCTAGAAATAAGATTGAAAAATAGTGTTGTAACTCTTTCTTGTTTTGTTGGTTTGTTTTTTTTTTTATTTTTTTTTTTAAACAAGAATTAATGCTGTCATATTTAGTGCCATTCATTTGAGTGCAGCGTGGACTTCTCATCCATTGGCAAATCAAAAAGCTGTTGCTGCAGCCCTTCCACAGCCCTGGGAAACCTCTTTTCTGAGCCTGACCCTGCTCTTAAATGTGGTTGGGATCCTGTGGGTACGTCTTGCATGTGCACAACCCACACAACACCCTTGGTTGGTGTGTTACCAAGCCACATTTACAGCACTTCAAATACCCTGCCCAGGTCTAATCTTCCCTCCTTTGAACTGTTTTGGCTGGAACAGAAAATATCTGCAGAAGGCAGAGAAAACACCGTCTGTGATATGAGTGGAGTCATTAGCTGCAGGTAATGTGTGAAGCCTTTCGTTCAAGCAATCTTCTGTAACATCATGAACTGAGAGCATTGGCCACTACACTGATGTTCCTGTACAATGCACGATCCGGGAGAGTGCCTGGAGTGCTAGACCCTGATTTAAGGTCTACTTTTTTTTCTACAGGGGTTTTCCATGACACCCCTTTAATTAACCCAGGGATCACTCCAAAGGAGCCTTTGGGACAGGGCAGGAAAGACAAGTGTAAGGCAGTTACTGAGAAGGCCTGGAGTAGAGCACACCTTACTGTGTCAGGTGCTGCTTAGTGTGTCCTGTCCTGGCATAGATCTGTTCAAATCCTCCCAGAAGCTGTTATCTTCTGCCATACTTCCCATCCTGTCCTGAGCTATTCCTGGTATCCCACCCGAGAGGCACCAGGATGAGTTTGACAGTTGTTGGCCACCATAAACTATCTGGCCTTGCTCTGTATTTCCCCTTTACCTCCAGATGCAGCTCTTCCTCTATAACACCATTCTCCAGCCACCTTCCCTTGGCCACATCCATTATTCCTCCTTCATCTCCAAGACAATTCTTAAAACAGCAAGGAGCGTGGGAGGGCATGGAAAATGACCACAGAAGGTGAGGAAAAAGCTGAATCATTGTGCCATTTAGTGAATAACATACACACAGTTTCATAGGCTATTTTAGGATTTATCTAGATGCATATGTAAATATACTCTATACGTTTATATTTCTGATAAGATGTGCTAAAGATTTCATCTTTTGTCAATTTTCTTGGTTTAAAGTGGGAAGGAAAGTTGTCAATATTGAGAAGTTCACCCTATGTACATTGTTGTATGCTGATGACTTACAAAACTGGAATGTTGGGATTGGAATGATAATTTGTGTAGTTATGAAAACGTGAAGCAGAAGTAATGGGAGTAACAATACAAGAAAACAACATGAAGTGATCAACTGATTTTATTGAAAGCTTCTCAACTCAGTTCGGGAAGCTCTGCTGTATTAAAGCTGTTTAAAGTTGTATCCTTAATGACCAGCAGAAATATCCTTTCTGCATTTGTTTGGATAGAGCTTTGTAAAATGTGAGACTTGATTCTCTCTGTCTGACTTACCTCTTGATGGGAGGCAGCAGCAGTGCCATGAGCTAAGTGACTGCAGAGTGCAGGGAGAGGGCTGTGCACCGCTCAGCCTCCTTGAAGAAATTAAGAAACAATTGTTAAAATAAGATTGTGAGGAAGGATGTGCGATAAGTACCAGTCAGTTTTGAGCTTGGGTCTGATTGCAGTTGAAAAGTTTTGTTAGTGCAATAAAAGTTCTGCGGATGAGACATTACCCTTCTGCCAAAGGAAGAATGCAAATGGTGAGGTGATAACTGTAGCTCAAACTAAGTGAAAACTGAAGGTAAACTATATTCAGTTGTCCATTCTTCCCATTCCTACAGTGGTGCTTATAAACTGATTTATACAGCCAAGAGATTGCTGATTTGAAAGCATGTACTTTTTAAGGGCTCCAAGGGAAAATGATGATGCTAGAACTCAAAAGTATGAGACTGAATAGAGCTGTTGTGACATATCTGTTAGTATCTTCTTATTTTGAACTCCTGACATAATAGGTATGTTAAAAGAAGACAAAATTGCTGCCTTGCATAGATACTAGAAAAAATACATCAAACAAAAAGATTGGCTTTTTATGACAGCTGCTTTTCATAAAAGCTGTTAACTTGGTATAGATTAAATTATGTTTACAGAAAGAAAAGTAACTTCTGCTTTTTAACAGTAAAAGACCAAGAGAACAGATACTTGCTTTATGATTATGACTGTGGGGTATGATTCAGCATGTCAACCTTAAGCACAGTTGTTTTGCTTGCCTCTAATCTCGTTGCCTTCTTGGCTGCACTGTCTCTTTCAGTGGCTTTGCTTCTCTTCCATAATAGAATACAATTCACAATCAGACATTAACTGCTTTAGTAAAGTCACTTTAGGTGTAAACAGGACTAGAAGAGTAGATTCTTGCATTTTGCAGTTCATCGCTTTAAGTTTCTAGTTGCTTTCCCTGGCACTAACAACTGACTCAGGTAATTTTTCCATGTTTTTCCATTCACGTATTTCTCCTACAACTAACCTCTTCCCCAGTTTCCCCCAGCTTAAACTATTGCTCATACTGTAGCAGGAAGCTGCTAAACAAGTAGCAGAGCTTGAAGAACTGAACTGATTTCATTCTTTATTAACTTTATAGACTTATTAACAACATTAAACTGTGGTCATATCTATACAATGTATATCTTGATAAGCAAGCACCTAATTTTTCTGTAATTCTGTGAACCAATTACTTTTACAACTCTAGTAGTGTTAAATCCAGCATTCTGGAAATTGCTATAGTGTCAAAGTCATCAGATGGAAAAAGAAATATTAAGCCCTTTTCCACCCCTATACTTCAGTTAGAGTATTCAGAGTATGTATTTTTCCTTCATACTCTATGGACTGGAAAGCTTCTCCTCACCCCTACTTGTACACAAAAAATGGTTGGACCAGAGACCATCCTTTAAGCTTCAGGCGGACAGGACATACATGCATGCAGAGGGGTTTGGTTAAGTTAGTTTACTTCCTGATGTTGTAGAAATCCAGATGTTTTGCTGATTGAGCTGCTGTTATCTAGAATTGATGTCCTTCTGGCATTCACCCCTTAATGCACTGTGGCATTGCAACAGCTGTTCTTAGTACATACTAGCAAAAGAGTTGTGAGAGGAAAAATGAATGTACTAACTGCATCACTCTGCTATAGCTGACTTATTTTTAGTCTGAAAATTTGTTCCATTTGAGTCAAATGGGAGACTCCAGGACTAGTTACAAAGTCACTATTGTAATTATACTAGGACCAGGCTCATGGTGGCTTCAGCAGCATTCTGACTGAATGAATCCAGAGTTTGTTTTGGATTATCAAAACTCCACAGCTTTCAATGGTTCACTATATTACAGTTCCAACATATGTCAGAGGCAGATTTGATGGATATGTGAAATGAGGTTTTTTTCTTCTCCCTGCCTGTATCAACAATTCAACAATCAAGACAGGGAAGAAATTGAATAATTTAAGAAGACTAATGTTTTTGGAAGGCTATGTTAACTTGGTTGAATTCAAATATTCTTCTTAATATGTATCATCAGTTCCTAGAAAAAACCTGAATGTCAATGAAGTGACAAAAAGTGCTGTATCCTAGTAAGTTTTATTCAGTTTTACAGTTCAGTTATTTTCCCCACTGTGTGGACTTTAAGTACAAAAAAGTAAATCAGGAAAAGAAAAGCTCCACACTCTTGCTTTAGGGCTCTGTTTTATTTCTAAACATTTGGTGTTTGAAATATGAACACCAAGGTAGTATGCAATTGTTTTACAAATATCTGGAACTGAGGGCATTGAAAGCATTTCTGTTGCTTGTAGTTTATATGTAAACTTTTTTCCAAGTTTATTTGTGTTTTGTATTGGCATTTTTTTCCTTTAAACCTGTTGACTTTAATTAAGGGACTAGACTTTAACAAAGAAGAGTTTCAGCTAAAATTAACTCATGCCTTATCTGAACAGCTGTTCATCAATGACTATGAAGAGAATGGAGTCTCAGTTGAGTGCATGCCAATCATTTTCATAGTACAATGATATGTATAAAAGCTTTGCCAGTATTTATGTATGTTCCATCTGACTTTAGCTTTGCTGTTTTTTTTTTTTCTACTTCCCTTAGGAGGTGAGCATTAGAAGTGCTGGGTCCTTTGGGCACTCCAACATCGCAACTTCTCTCTGACCCACCTTTCTTCACAAGCCTTTCTTCTGCCTGCTGTGAAACCACTACAGTGGCTTTCTGTATTATGTGGTTATTTGTCAGGACTCTGATCTGCTTCTGAACAGAAGCAGATGAGCCAAAGAGAAGAGAGGAATTAAGGCAGTTATAACTTTACAAACCTTCTTTTCTTGCTTTTAGCCTTTTTGTTATGGGTAAAGCTAATGTAGTAAGGTGTTTCACAGGAGTGAGCAGATTTAGCTGAAGACCTTTCTTTTGTGCTAAGTCCTTCTGCTTTGTAGCTGAGCCTCTGATGCTCCTAATGCTGTGATTTAGAGGAAGAGAAGACAGCATCCTGACTGACATACATTAAGTCAGCATAAATTGTTATGTTGATGTGACAGAATCCACACTATAGATTTAGCTGTCTCTGAACTAAGAGTGGTAATTTTTATTTTTTTTTCAGTTGAGGTGCAGTTACATTCTGGGAGCATATGCTGGTGTAGATGCAGACAAAGGTGGACAGGTTAGGGTGTATCAGGGCCTGCAAACAGTGAATGGAGGCACACCAGCTTATGTGCTTTCCCTAATGAAAGATTGAATTTTTATTTTAATATTTTAAGATTGAGACTAAATCTCTTAAACATTTCGTTATTTTCTACAAAAATTTAAGTTTTGCCACAAACTTGCTTCAAGTTAGAGTTTTGAAACCTATTTAATTTGTTTAGCTTTGTAATGTCTCTTAATTTAAGAGAATGCAAATCAGCAAGTACAGTAGGAGCCTGGAAATTAGTAGGTATTTCAACAAAGATATAAGTCTAAAACACTTGCATGTCTAGGACATGTTTAACTAGAGCAAAAATGAGATCTCCATGGATTTAAGCTTCTTGGGTTTTGCTGTCATTGTCCTGGCTAATGTCCACAGAAAAGATGTCATGATGCAGAGTTTATTTTCATTTGCCTCCAAACTGAGCAGACTGCCAGTTGAATACAGAGGTGCCTATGTGTTTAGAAGGGGAAAATTGGTTTTTATGTCACTTGTGAAATGAGTGATTTTTTTTTTTATTTGTTTTTTTTTCCTTCTCTTGCTCTACGTGCCATCTGGGGCTGGACCAGGAAGCAGGAGGTGTACTTTCACAATCCCCTCCATATAGGGAAAAGTGCCAAGGTGCTCTTTCTCAGAGTTACATGAGCCATGCATAATCATGCTGCTGCACACTTCTGTATAGTTGGGTCATTTTTAATGACCTGTGGAAATATCATATGACCTCCTCAAGGTCATTTCGTGGGCCAGAAGCTACATGGTGTGACTCTTGGGGATGGGCCTGTGCAGGGCTAGCTAAGAGTTGGACTCAGTGATCCTGGAGGGTCCCTTCCAACTCAGCATATTCTGTGAGTAGGAGCAGTGAATCCTGATGTTCTGACTAGAAGACCAAACTGTGTCCCCAAAACATGCAGATGAGGAGAGACCTTGCTAAAACCACAGTAGTCATGGCACAGAGCTTCCCAACCCCCCTCAGGAGCTCTGGGGTGGTCACTGTGATTATTCATGATAACATTTTCTCACCCTCAGCTGTTAATTGTCCTACTGTGATCTGACAAGCATAATTATATCAATTACCATTAATAAAAGGTGGCAGAAAAGCTTTATTCCATAGCATCTCTCTCAAACTCTGTTAAAGAGATTTTTAAAAAAACAAATACTGCAAGTACAAACTTCTGAAAACAAACTGAGATTGGCACAGGAATTACCGATGAATGAAGCTCCTTTTATTTTGAGATGAGTGAACACTTGAAGTCTGTTTTCATTTTAATGGAAACATTTTTTGGCAGCCCACCAATTCAAAATAAAGTTAGAAAAATAAGCCTAAAAATAGTGAGGGTGTTACACAGCTAAGAAATTGTGAAAGCACTGAGTGAGCTAGAGCTAATATTTTGGCCATAATTGAGCCCTTTATATGTCTAAAAATAAATACAGGAATACTGAAATACAACCCAAAAGCTCAGTAGTCTGTTGGACATAGTTAGATAACTAGCTGACTTTATTTCGGGTAAATCCAGATCTAAATATTAACCTTGTCGAGAAGTGACTGTAAATTTTAAAAATCTTTTTCTGGCTTGAAATTGTTGAGAAGCCTAATCTGTCTAGAAGTTGAAATGGATAAGTTATATCAGGAAGACAAACTTGTAAATATCAAGCTGAGCTTCTCTACCATGAGGCCTTGAAATTAGATGCATTACAAATGAGATGATTTTACTTCAGAAGACAAAATTAATGAAATCTAAGCTCCTGAATGCTTAAGCTATTTGTTTAGCGTTCATTGAAAATACAGTAAACTATTATATACTTGGGGACATTTTCATGACTTGTGACTGCTTGTTTCCTTTTATTACATTATACAGTACATGAAGTTTAGCTTTCAGGCTTTTAATAAAGAATACTGTCTTTATTCTCTAGTGCTGAAGAGAATCAGATTCTTGTTTCTCTAGCTTTTAAAATTAGGATTTTTTTAAATAACCAGGAAAGATGAAGCTTGTAAAATCCAGATCGAGGATGTTTTCAGACACTGCTTGTTGATCCAAGCTGTTTTGAGGGATTTTTGTAGACCAGAAGAAAGTCTTACAACATGAGATTTCCCAAAGTCACAGCTAATAAAAAACATTTATTTTAGTTTATGACAAAAGTATTTTGGCTACGTTATTATGTGCAAATGTGGACTCCATAAGGAAAATAATGAAATCTGCGAATCTAAAAATCTGAAGTCCATTAGTGCGGATTTTTTTTTCTCCTTCCTCAGGCTGATTTGAAGCCTAGAGCCAGTGGACTGTAGGAGAGCTCAGTTTAGTCACTTGATGACTGAAGGCAAACTGGGAGAATAAACTATGAATGTGGGGTAGCTTGGGTGGAGTGCACCAGGTATATACTAAGAAAAGAAAATGTGAACTTATTGTCCAAGAAGTAAAGGTCTTTGTAATTTCACAATATCTTTTGTGGTCAGTACATCAAATATGATTCATTTTGTAGATGTGACTGCTTGTTTGAGGTTGCATGGCTGTTTGCCAAAAGACCTACAGAAGGCTGATAGGCACAAATGAAGTTGGACTTTTAACCTTGCTGAATGAGTAATCTCCACAAAGTGCAGCATCCACAGTGAGATAAGGCAATAGCTGCCTCACCTCCTCAGCTAGTTCTCTATTATGACTTCTTTCTCTTCCTTATTGCTTCTATAGATTGTGGGAAATAAAGAATTCCTGTTTATTGCTGCACTATCCCTAGTGACTCCTGTTTTCTCACATAATTGCAAATAAGCTCAATTAGGAAGAAGTAGGCCAGGATGAGAATGAAACTGAGGAGTCTTTATGAAAAATTTCCCCAAATTTGGAAGAAGATGGCTGAAGCAGTGCATGGCAATAACAACTGTACCAAAAAAAATCTGCTCAAATTGAAACTTTTTACTTCCTATACCTTAAATTCTCTAGAAAATTCTGTTCCCCAAGTACAAACAGTATCTTTTTTCTGGGGAAATGTGGAAAGTCAGATTTAAGATAAGGTTCAAACCTGAAGCCAAATATGTCTCCAGATTCTAGATCCTTAGTAAACCGACAGTATTTAAACCAGAACTTAAGCCTACAGTCAAGTTGGTAAGGGCAAGCTGAAAACCTCACAGCTTTCATTGCATAACCATCTTCAAGTTGAAAGGGATACAGTTCTGGGAACCTGTGGTGTAATTCTGATGAAGCTTAAAACTTCATCTTTGAAGATGCTTCTGAAGGGAAGGGAGCTTGGAAGGGAACAGTGATATCATGGAGTTTGTGAGGATTTTTTTTGTGTCCAAGCTCATCAAGAATAAATATTGGAAGTTACTAGCACTGTTTTGCATACAGATTGCATCAACGTGAGCTGTCTCCTAACAACTTGCATCTGTTAGTACTGAGAAGCTGTCCTTAAGCTCTTGCTTGTCTCAAACCACCATTTCATGTACTATTAAAGAACAACAGTGGTCAGCAGAAATAGCTTAAAAAACTTTTTTGAATAAAATGCGTTTTCATCTCAAATGTAAGTTTTATACAGTTATATATGCATTGTAAAACTAACCCCTAGTAACTTAGTGAGGGCTCTGATTAAATCCTTATTTGCATTTCACAAACCAGTTCAACTTTTATTTAAAGTTGAAAATTACTGTGTAATTTCTACTATTTGGGTTATTTGATAGAGTCGTGTGAAGAATCAAATTGCTTTCTTCCAGGAGAAGCAACCAGCCAAGATAAGTAATTTCATTTGGCTAGCTCCTTCCAGCTCAGCCTCCAGTGGCTCTGTGGCTTATGTTCTGCCTCTTGGTAATAATTTTCATCAAGACTGAAGTCCAAATTCTTTATTTTGAAATCATTTTGAGTTCACAATGAATAATGGGAATTGCCAAAACTGGAGGTCCTTGGTCTGTGGTGTGACTGAATCATGTGATCTGTCTTAGGCTGATTCTGGTGGCTCTCCTTCCTGAGAGGTGCCTTGGGCTTATGCTCCATTTTGGCTGAATTGCACTTTCCTTGTCATGTGCAAATCTTACCTATTCAGTCAGATGAGAGAAGGCCTCAAAGGCCCACAGGATGATATCTGGTGGGGCTACTGTCACCAGAGCATGCAGAGCTGCTGCTGCACTGTCTGAATGCTCCTTGTAAAGCTGGCAAAGATGCTGGGGTGGATGGTCCCTGAGTCAGCAGCTTACTTGCATATCACAGAATCAATTAGGTTTGAAAAGACCTCTGAGATCAAGTCCAACCTTTGACCAAACACCACCACATCAGCTAGACCACAGCACAAAGTGCCATGTCCAGCCTTTTCTTAAACACATCCAGGGACGACTCCACCTCCCTGGGCAACCCATTCCAATGTTTAATCACCCTTTCTGTGAAGGAATGTCAAACTTAAATCTCCCCTGGTGCAATTTGAGACTATGTCATAGATACTACAAATATCTATGTGATTTAATGCAAATCTCTGCTAGAAAGTATTTCTGAAAGATGTAGCTTCACTAATGTTCTGGTGGTTTAGATCCAGTAAGATTAAATAAGTTTCATAATTTTGCTGTGTTGAATCCTATTGCTAATGTATGTCTTCTGTTCATTATTTTAGGAAATCTATCAGTGGTGTGGCTCATCATGCAATAAATACGAGAGGCTGAAGGCTACTCAGGTTGCTGTTGGTATTCGGGACAATGAACGAAATGGAAGGTCTAAATTAATTACTGTGGAAGAAGGGAGTGAACCAGACCGGCTCATAGAGGTATTGTAATATGCAAACCAGTTGCTGACATAGCTATGAATAAAAAGTTTTTACACCTCAGGAACTAGATTGGATTGGGCTGAGTACAGGAAAACAGACATAGGCTATAGTAGGCCAGTTTTTACCTTTACCTTCCTTATCCAAGCAGTGTTAATTGGACATTACAGTCTGAGATAATTAATCATCTGAGAGTACTTTTTCAAGAACTTAATGTTTGGTTTTTTGAGTTAGCTGTGGGGTGACTGACACTATCTGCTCTGTGTGAGGAATGAACTCAAGCTGGGACAGTGCCAGCTGTGTCTAGAAAGTAAAAAAAAATGTAGCAAATTGCATGTTTATGCATGGGGCCAAGCACACTGCTTTGCATACCCACTTCTATTCCACCTTCCTATGAACCTAGCCTCTAAAACCCTAGTAAGGCCCTTCCTCGTATATTTAGAAAGTTTAACCATTTAGTTTAAAAATAGATTTTAGATTTCATAACTGAGCTGATCAAAGTAGAGTGAAAAAAAATCTCCAATTTATGAATTTTATCAAATCTTGAAAAATTAAAAAACACTGAGTTGTTGCAGGCCCCATACTAATAAAAGCATTGTCATTTGGCATTTGTGAACTAAATTAAGCTTTTCCCATTTGTTCTCTATAAAGCAGGAAGAGGAAAGCAGGGTCATAAAGGAGTCCTTCAATAAAATGGAGTATATAGAGTTAGAATATTGCCTCGTATTTCAGGAAGTAATGCTAGCAGTGCATGCAGGTGTGACATTACTTTTAGTGGTGCTTACATTCGGTGTGGTCACATGCAATATAACTAGTTATTGCCTAGGCAGCAAAACATGCCAGGTGCTGAGCCACCAGCCTGTGGACATGCTGTCTGTGGTGACCCCTTTGAATGGTCTGCCCATATCCTTGCAAAAACTTTTTTCCCTGTGGATCTGTGTACAGTCATGACTGTGCTCAGATGGGGAGGTGCACTGGAGATTTTTGAAGGGGGAAAAAAATCCCCAGTAAACAATCCTGCATCTGGCTTTTTACTTCCTTATACAGACTTTTCACATTGGCTCTGATGTGGCACCTTTTACACCTATAACTTTTATGGAAAGAACACAGGTTGACAATTAGAGCCCAACCTTCTGCTCCTGATTGGAATCACAGCATTGGGTTGCAGCCCGCTGCAGCTCTGCCAGGGTGGCACTGTGGGAGCCTGCTGGCATGGTCCCTTGGCCCCAGCTCCTACTGCCAAGCTCATCCTGGGTTTACCACTGGAGGCTTTGCACTGGGCTTCTGATGAGCTTATGTGTGAGCTGGGAGCATCGATCAGGGCAGCTACACTTTGCACCTCTTATCTGGCTAAGATGCAATGCAGATAAGTCAGACTTCTATGCCACCACAGCAAGGACACAGCCCAGCTGCAGGGATGGCTATTGGGAGCCCAGCTGCCACCCCCCTCAGAGGCTCTGGGTGGCAGAGACGTGCTGGCCTCACTCCTGCATCTGTTTTCCAGACTTTCATCTGTGTTTAACTGTTGTTTTGTAGCAACCTTGACACACAAGAGCAGGAAAAACACCAAGATTGTGTTTTGATCCTGTAGTGCATTGTTATCGTATCAGGGAATAAATCTTTTCTTCACTTGCACAGCAGTATATGAAGAAGTTTCTGCTTTTCCTTTTGGATTGTGAATATGGAGGGAACAAAAATGGGTAGTCCAATGCAACTAGATTCATTGCTTTTATTGCCACTGCTGTAATGAGCCCAATTTGACTGTGTGTATCTGCAGTAAAGGTTTATCTTCTAGTCTGCATCATGCTAGGTAGCCTTGATTTTTAACTGCTGCTTGCATAACGAGGTCTGCAGCTCAGCTGTGGCTGTCCCAGTACAAGCTCTACTGCTAATAAGCCGCAGGAGTAGTTAACCTCACAAACCTATAAAACCTATTAATCACTATTCCTGCTTAAATTGTATCCAGTTCCTGCTGCTCTTTGTTTGGATTTCTCCTTGCTCCCACAAAATTGTCTCTTAACTGCTGTTAAGTTAACTGGGCTAACTGCTCTGAAGTTAACATTGGGTTTGTTTCTTCCCTCCACATCAGAAAGGATGGATTTTTGGCATCTCCATCGTTCTTGAAAAAGGTTGATTTATTTTCCAGGGAAAATAATTATGTACTTTAAATATTCATTTTGTCATCCAGTATGCCACTGAAATCAGAATGAGATTTCTTAAAATTATCTGCTCTGAAAAATGTCAGGAATTGTTCCCCTTCCTGTTAGCTAGAAGTCTGCTTCCATATCAGTGGCTGGACTTGCTCATGCAGTGTGAGTAGGAGTGTGTTAACGTGCTCAGGCAGGGGCTGACATACCCACCGTGAGTACCAATGTAAAGAGCTGATAGTGGTCTTACTCCTACTCCATAAGCACAGAGTTGTGATTCCCAACCAGAAAAGCAGGTCTTCTGTGCCTACACCCCACCATGTAGACAAGACAGGCTGACTGAACTAACCCTGCCACACATCTGTCTTGCTACAGGATTAGCAGAGGCAGCCATGGCTGTAATGAGGTGGTGTTTCCTGGCCAGTCTCCTTTCCTGTTGGGAGCTGTGGCACTGCAGGGGAGGTAAACTAGTCTGACAAGTTGCCTGCTCCCAACAACCATTTTTAGCAAGAACTGAGAACAGGCTGGCACTGCTTGAACAATTTACCCATGGGAGAGAACTGTCTGGAGCACACTGTACAACTGGGTGTATTGCTGTGGCAAGCCAGCAAGATGTAGCTCACTCACCCTGGGAAAGGAAAGTGACTGGAAGCTGGGTACATAAGTACCCAGCAGCAAGCTCTTTTTTAATCTGCTGTAGTGACCAGGGGCCACTTGGGAACGCACAGCGACCATCCTGTGCTCACACTCAGGAAACGCAGCATGTCTGGAAAGCTTAGACCTGCAGTGGGTGCACAGAAGTTCTCATAAGATGCTTCAGGAATCACTAGAACTCTGACTGTGAAGATGAGGCAAAAGCTTTCTGTGCAAGCACACTGAAGGTATTTAAATCTACCTAGTTTCACCTCTGCGTTTGCACTTTAGGTGAGGTACTGACTTGCAGGTTTAAATAAGCAGTGCTGTATAGGGTTGCTGCCTTGGAAATTTAAATAATAAGCAGACCACCTTGGACAAATTGCTGCTGTTGCTCTGACTGGTCTCCACAGTCACAGCAGACCATAATAAAAATCACCAGATGCCAACTCAGCTCTGATTTTCACATGTAAACAGCTGAATAGTTCCCCATTCTGCTGAATCTTAGGCCTGAAAGTTCTAATTGTATTACAGGAAATTTTTCACCTGCATGGGACCAATCCAAAAACTGGTCTTAGCAATGCTTGAGTCAGTTTGGGAGCTCTCAATTGGCTATGTTAGGGTTAGACCTAGCTACACTTTTTTTTTTCTCCTTTTAAATTAAGGAAGACTAAATATGTGGTTTCAAAGATATCCTATGACCAAAACCATTAGGATCAGTTGCTAGCCCTGTATGACACCCTTGGGCCCACTGTGCTGACACTGATGCTCAGCCATCTGACTGCTTGCAGCGGTAAGCAGAGATCTCACAGCACTGTATTTGGACACCCAAGAGATCACTGAGACCTGAGAGAGCAGCCAAAGTAGCAGGTAGCCAGGCTTAGGACAGACAATTTTCCAACTGTAGTTGGAATCTCTGCTTTAATTCTGAAGGGAGGACAAAACTGGAGAAGCTAAAAATAGTTTCCCATGATCTCGTTATTTAGCATTGTGGGAAGTGGTAAGCAGGATGAGTCAATGACTCGTTGCACCCTGCTTCCTTTCTCCAGTGAAGTTATTGCCCACTGTTTGACCAATGAATGTGTGGCCTGTGCTTCTGTTTTCAGAGTAGTGGCAAAATGGAGAAACAAGGAGTCAGAAATGTCTTTTATCTGTGAAGTTTTGTAGTTGGACAGCAAGCTGAAGGTGCTTGCAGCAATACAGGAAGCAGAAAATGAGTTCTGAGTCACCCAGGGGAAAGATGTAAAGCATCCAATCCTCCATGCATACTGCACCAACCCCTTGATCTGTTATCATACCTCTAGAGAGGAGTAGAGGGGAAGAGAAAGTGTTAGTATATTTGTTTTCCTATATTTGTGCAATTGGAAATATTAGACACCCTAAAAGATTTTTAGATTGATAGTACTGTTCTGTCTACATAGACTCATCTCTTTGTCATACATTTTAAATATCTCAGGCAGCTGTCACAGTCTGTCTGTATGGTATAAAAGCCAATGAAAAAGTAGGATAGACTGAGTTTTACCAAAACTAAGTGTTGAGCCTGCATCTGTGCCTTCTACTTAATTATGACAGGTTCAGCTAACACTTTTAAAGATAGTTCTGTTCTCTCTGCAGTCAAACCTGTCTGATTCATAGAACTGCTTTATCATTCCCCTGCGAGTCACTCCCTTAAAACTGCAGCTCTTTGTACCATGTGATTGCTGCAGGTTTCACTGCTGAGGCTTTTGGCTTTTGCTTTATTTTTGTAATTTTTGATGTTCATGTTTGAAACAATGAAACATGAGAAATGCAACGGCTGAGGTGTAAAACCACAAGAAAATGAAGTATCATGTCAGTAGGCATCTTTGAAATTACTCCTCTGCCTTTAAACAGAAAATGCCATGACTTTTGTTTACTTAACATTTGCAGTTGTCGCGTGCCTGTTTTTTTTTAGCTTTCTAGTGGCCTTACAACAGGTGGGTCATGACGTCTCATAAAATACTTGTGTAAATATTCAGTTATTGTAAATATTGAGCAACAGGGGGAACCTCTTCGTCCTTTCTGATAACACAGCCTTTCTCCTCCTCCTTTTTCTGTAAAGCCCCTAAGCAATGCTTAGTCATGAGAATTCCTGAATGCCATTGTGTTCAGTGATGATTGTTTTTGCCTATGGTGTGAATAAATACCATGCATGAATGATTTGATCATATTACAGCCAATCACACTTTTCCGCCTTTGTGACTGAAAAGGGACTGGTAGCACCACACAGTGCTAGCTCAGTCCTGTGGATAAAATCCCAAGAGCACAGGCAATAACGAGATCCCATTGCAAATGCAAGTTAGAGAGGCTGTTTCTCTAGAGACCTCAATAATGCAAACATGTTGAAAATGTCAAGTTCCGGTAAACCTTAAATTATCTGGATAGATATCTGCCCATAAGGACAGAAGAGCAAGATCACTTCTTCCTTTCTTATTAAATTCAAGCCCTTAAAAATCATATGTTACAAACCAGAGATAATTTCCAAGGGCAGCATGGAGCACAGTGAGGTAGCTTGGAAAAAGTAAGTCTTGCTTTGACTTGCAACTAGCATAGGTGGGTGTGAGAGTGCAAGGGCATGCTTCTCTGAAGGAGCTGGGCAGGTTCCTGCAGTCTCTGGTCACACGGATCATTACATAAGGCTCAAAGACCAGTGAGTGCCCCACCAATGGAGGTGTGGGTTTGGTACGTGCTGCTTTCCCAAAGCCAGCAAGAGCAAGATCTGTCATCGCAACTCTGCAAAAGCAAAAACTGCTCTTACTGCTCTCATAACATTTGCATTTCTTCTTGTTTACTTAATTTTGGTTGTATTATGAGCTCATCATGCTAAGGGAAGGCTTGTTTGTTTTATATACAGATGAATAGAGGAACAGTGGGAGTGAGGGTGATGCAGGAGGAGGAGGAGGGGTAACTTCTTAGAATAGTGGTCTGTTCTAATCTTTTGTGGAATACAAACTCCAGGTGTTTGTTAGAGTTAAACACTTGTTTAATCATGTAGCTTGTACACAGTTTTACTCAAATGTGACATGTTTTTAAGCTTTGAATTGCATGTAACTATTAGGGTCCAGCCTGACCTGTTCACAACCAAGAATATACCCAATATGAAAAATACATTAATGAAGTCCTATCTATGGCTTTGGAAGTAAGTAAACCAAAGTATTTTATTATCTAAATTAAGACATATGGAAAAAAATGGACATGATTTCAGGGAATTTTGCGAAATGAATAGTAGAAATGAATTTCAGTCCCAGGGCAGAGGCAGTATTGAACAGTATGTAAAAAAAGAAAGTGAATGCATTGAGAGAGGGATGAGGACAATGGAATTTGTACCTGTTCCCAGTGCAAAGACTCAGTAATGCAGGCACTCGGAAGTTAACTACATTTTCATGAGAATGCGAAGACTTAAGCCAACTAATGCACAGAAGATAGCAGAACTGCTAGCTTTAGTTTCTATCAGTAGTTGTACTGGCTGCTCAAATGAATAGCCTTCTCAGGCTGCTTTGAAACTATGGGTCAAATTTACTCCTCAGGAAGACTAATATGCTTCTTCACTGAAATGGTTTTGGATATATGCAGGTGCCAGCAAGGATTTGGGTCATTTTGAGCAGTAAGAGTTTGTAGGATACAAACTCAATAGTAGTCCAGGGGGAAAAATCCTACACGTGCTTGTGTGTGTTTCACAGCAACACCTGTCCAGTCTGCGTAGCGGCAGTTTATTAATCATTACACTGTTTGATTAAAATTTATGATGGGCTATGAATGTGCATACAAAGTACAAACCCCTTGCCCTGCAGGATACCAGTTTCAAGCTGTCCAAACCAGCCATCCTTTCTATTTACTGAGCATATCTCCTTCGTTAAGGACAGTCCTTTTTCTTGATGCAAATTTGCATTTAAAGGCAGCAGGTACACAGCCTGTACTCAGACAAAACATGCATGGCCTGGATTTCAGTACAGCTTTGCTGCCTTACCCCAGCTGAGCATTTGGCCCAGTGTTTTCCCCACACCTGGGTAGAAAGTAAGGAGTTTTGCCCAAGAGTAGCAGAGGCTGCTAAGGAGGACTCTTCAGGAATGTTGGGAGTTACCCATAATGTTCTTCAAGCTAAACTTTTCACTCTTGGCTGCTTGAAGCCAGGTACTTAAATGACAGGGAACTAAATAGTAGCTGCAGGTGGCAAATACATCTGAAAGCCAGGCTTCTATTTAAGTCTCTAAATACAAATTTCAGTGCCTGCATTAGAAATTTAACTTCAGAAAATAAAATGTTCAGGTGCATCATACTGCATGGCATGAGTTAAATCCTTTATGAACAACTCTACTACGATCGAAAATCTAATTTGTTATGCTTCTAAGTTGCTTCTATACTAGGTATTTTAGTGAATTTCTAAGATCCTAATGATTTTCTGGAAGTGCTTGTGATCAAATTATAACATGTCATTTGCATTCTTGTGAGTTAGAAAACCACTCATCTTTATTATGTTTCCTTCTTCAGCAGCTGTAGCACTTGCAAGGTTACCACGTTAGTCAATTATAATCCTATAATTACATGTTAGAATATTAATGGAGTTTGTAATGTCTTTTTTCCTTTCTGTGCTAGACTATCAAGAAATCTATTGATGAAAAAGTACTATAATTTTCAGTTATTAAATGAGCATAATTAAGAAGACCAGGAAAAAGACAAGAGTTGTTAGCAGTTATCTCCACGTGGAGTTGTTTGAACTTATTTAAATGTACTTCCTCACAACAGGGGAATTTCATGGAGAAGACCTGAAAGGATAGATTTTCCTTGCTGTATAAAAATCTCAGAGCTATGATCTTCCTGGAATCCTGCATCTCCCCAAGACAAATGCGCCTTGAAGGGATATGGGGGTTTTTTCCCTTTTTTCTGCAGGTCTCTCTCATCCCAGCCTCTGTGCAGACCAACTGGGATCTGTGCACAAGGTTGCCTTTGAATTTTCTTAAGTGAAAGTTCTGTAGTGCAGGGAAGGGCTTAGGGAGGAAAACTTCGTAGTTTGTTTTTTTTTTTTCAGAGGAGTCTGCATATGCACGAACTGGTGTTCCCTGTCTAGGCTATATAAGACTGGAGTAAAAGTCCTCTCACATCTGGGCAAGAGTGAAGAACAGCTGTATAAAAGAAAGCTTTCTGTGTGTTGTGGGATCAGTTCAGTATTTTCACCAACACTGAGTGTGTAATGCTGAAGGAATCTGTAAATATAATTATTGTATTTACTGCAAGGTAGGTTGTCAGGGCCAGGTCTTCTGCTTACATAACTCCCTATAACTTTGATACTATTTGGTTTTACCTGTAAAAACTAAGAGGTAGGTAAATTAAGATGGATTAAAATACTGCAGTAATCAGTGCTGCAAATTCTAACTTTTGAGACCTGTAAATCATAGCCACTTTGTTGCACATTTTGGCTCCTTTACACAAAATTTGAGCAGGTGTAGGAACTTAAAGACAGAAATCAGTTAGTGGAAGGCACCTAAACTAGCAGGAGGAAATTATTTTCAAAGAGCCAAGCAGGATGTATCTCCTAGAAAAGCCAGGTGAAAGAAACATCCTTGCTCTCTATTTTTTTTTCTGTCTTAATAAATATTTCATTGATTTCAAGCATCTGCAGGAGACATTAGAGAAAAATCTGTCAAAATACCCTCTGATTTGCTTTTTTAAACATTAAGGTCCAAATCTGTGCTCTGTCTTGGATGCAGGAGTTTGGGTGTCATACCAGAGAAGATCCTCTGGCATACCTGGTCCATTTGCTGTATGGGACTAGAAATGTTGAGCTTGTGGATACAGCCAGTGGTGCACTGGGAAAATTTTACAATGCCTCGGGTAGCTTTTTCCACCTTTCTATCTCATTGACCAAGTGCTGAAACACCTTACTGCAGCTCCTTCTGTTCAGCCTGCTGATGCTATGTGTTACAGCTGCCTGCTGCTATTCCAGCTGCTGTGCATCCCTTGGGAGCACTGATTTTCTAGCGGGGTCTCAGGCTGCCAATGGCAGGCTGCTGCCTTCAGCGCAAGCTCCATGGAGTGTTTGCCATACTCCTCTTTTTACTCCAATATTGCTATGGTCCAGCCTGCCACAGCCTTGGGACCAGCCTGTCTGGTAGCTCTGCAAATTCCCAGCTGCAAAACTGGAGGCACTTAAGGAATGAAAAGCTGAGAGTTTTGTGGATTTTATCAGATAAATGTTCTTTGTGTCTGAGGTTCCCTGTTGGCATTAGTTACTCATTTATTTCATTATTATCTAACACATAAGCATGCACTGTCAATGCAGCACATAAGATATTTTGTCCACAGGACTTTCAAACAGAGATCTGCAAAGCTACAAAGACTTCTGTGTGTGCCTAAATTTATGTCCCAATAAAGCAGAAAAAGATGTAGAGGTGAGGTGATTGCTTAGTGTATTTTTAATTCTGCTGCGGGTAGGCAGGTCACTGGGCAGCTCAGTTTTCCATATTCATTCAACAGCAGTAATGGCTACAAAAAGGCTGCTGCGTTTGCATAGTCATTGCCATTCACCCTCCTGGTTTCTTTAGTGTGGGATCACTGTTCATCTTGGAGGCATCCTAAAAGCCGGATATTTGATGACAGTGTAGGCTGGGGATTTCCTCAACTCATTTCATGCACACCCAGTCTCAGAGTAAATAGATACTGCCAGCTGTGCAGTCCCAGCAGGACAGAAGGTAGCTTGTTTTACTTTGGAGCCAAACTACTGAAAAAAATTGAATTTGTACTCTCATGCCTGATCTAGATACTTCTTTTGTGTATCCATGGCCAGTTTCACAGAGCAGAAAATTAATTTCAGAATATTGTAATCATGTGAGTAAAGGTTTTATATTCAAATTATCCCAGACAGATATGCAAAGTTGCAAATATTGTATGAAAAGCTATCAAAGCCTAATGCCCTATTTTTAGGAAGTTAAGCAAAGAGCTTTGAATAAAATTATGATTTGCATTTGAAATTCCTGAGACAACAGAAACTGGCTAAGAATGTAGGCCATAATTTATGCATCAAAAGTGCCCTGAGTAACTGATGTGTTTTGCTATTTTGTAGCAATCTGAATTCTAACAGATCAGGTTTGGACCTTAATGCCAGAAAGTCCTATGGATAAATTGGGTGGTAAACCCCAGAAGTCAATAGCATGCCAGAACTATTTGTTAATATAAACCATCCTTTTGTCCGCTTCTCTGTGCATTATGGCTGTTTCCCTCTTATTTTCAATCTGCGTTCAGACGGGTGGTAGGTCATCTGCTCAAGGTGAACATGTAATGACACCTTTTGTTGCTGGAATAACTAGTGAGAGGCAATTTCAGGCAGAAACCCTGGGAGCAGTTCAGTGAAAGGATAAATCGTTTTTCCTGTTGGGAGTGTAATTTTTTGTAAGACTATGAATGTTTGCTCAGATTGATGGAGAGATTTCCAGGTTACAATAACCAGTAAAATAGGCATATTTGGCTATTCATAATGTGACCAATATCAAAAGTAATTTTTGTCTGGCCCAGAATATCCTCACCAGTGGTTGTGCTCTGGCAGAGGAACCAGTAACCTAAAATAATTAGAAATTAAACTTTTGCCAGTTTAGCAGCGAAGCCCTAAAGCCACTTTTGCCTGATGATCTTCTACATAGGTACCTAGGGTCAGCCAGGTAGTTACTAGCCTGCATCATATTCATCCCTTCCTCTCTGTGATGGATTTTTTTCCTTCTACTGGCTGCTGGAGTAGATACTTGAAACAATATTTACTTCAGAGAGACATTCCTTGTAATACTCTTCTCTGCTTTGAAGGTTAATAAAAATCTAAGCCTTTATCTACCAACGAGTTCACACCGTGCCTGTCTTTCAGATGTGTTGTCCTGCACAGAGGATTTATTCTGCCATAGCCCACATGTGTACCTTGAATTTGTGGAGCAGGATATACTTGCTTATGTCAAAGCATGCAAGACAGTAAATGATAAGCTACTAACCCTGATTGTTTTCCTGAAGTATTAAGTAATAAAATGTCAGGCCATCTAGACAGCTTTAAGCTAGTTAAATTTCTTGCTTTTCTTTTTAGGATATAAAGAGAGCAGTTGGAGTGGTTTTATGATCTGACAATTGGGATCACAGCCACAACAAATAGTTCAGTTTCAGGCCCAGAAACCTAACCCAAACTGTATATATTAAGAAGAAACTCAAATACAGTGCTAGTGTACACAAGTTAAACTGTATAAAACTTGTTTTCTCTCTTAATTAATCTTCACCTGACGTGTTCTTCAAGTATTGTTTTCCTGCTTGGATTTTCAGCCTCACTGAGCTCCTTAAACTTCTTGCTCCCATTAAATAAATATCAACTATTTTATGATGCAGAGCTGGCTTCCCCAGTTATGAAGACAATATTTGCTATTTACCTTGTCACATTCCTTCAGATTAGAAACCTTTTGTCTGTGATTTCTTCTATTCTTTTTTAAGAGTGGAATTTCACTTGTGAGTAAAAACATTGGTTCTGTGTTTTGTACTTCTCTGACAGGGTGCAGGTATTTACAGAGAAGAGTTTGTGCACATGCAATTATGAAACAGGTTTTGCAGGCAGGTTAAGCTACATCACACTTACCACAAGAGTGAACTTGGGCAGTTGTTGTAGATGATCCATTGGTTTGCATTATGATATTCTTGTGCTAACCTAAGAGTTTCAACACAAACATCTAACAGAACTTAGGCAAAAATTTTAAAATTAATGCAGATTGGCTTCCTGTTATATCCCCCAAGACAAGATCTGAAGGTGTGGAGTTAATGAATACTTTTGCTAAAACAACACTAACTCCAGTCTGATGCTCTCACTGAGAGGTCAGCTGGCATTAGGCTGTAGCTATGTAAAGCAAGGTAGGCTTTGCTGTAGCCAGCTGTAGATATCTTACTCTGAAACAGCTGTGAAGCAGATTAAGCTGTGAGTGGTCAAAACCCCTTGTATATATATATATATATAAAACTATACCATGAGGTTAGAGTGTACACAGTGGCAGTGACTGCAGAATAGAGGCACTACACCTGTGGGCACCTTTGCTGAGGCCTGTGTTGCTTGTGCTTTTCTCTTGATACACTGCATGAAGGAAGCAATGGTGGGGAGAGGATAAACACTCTGTGGTGAGTAAACAGAGAGCAAGGAGTGGTTTGACACTTTAAATTGTCAAGGACAGATAAGATGAAGTGATATGAAAAGTCTCTGTGGTTTCGAAATAAGCTGCAAGGAAGGATGCTAAGCCCAAAGAATGAAGAAGCTGGGGCATCATGGGTATACTTTCAGGGCCTCTAGTTACTCTTTAGATTATTTTTACAGTAGCAGTAAATAAAAAAATAATAATCATAATAATATAATGATGCTGTTATTAAAAGACATTTCAAGACCTGTGAGTGCAGCTTTGTATTTATAAGAGGTAAGGTTTGAAGTTTGCCAGTATGGTTGGACGCCTGTGGAAGAGAGTGACTAGGTTGTCTCGCATCCCAAAAAGAGCACGGCTATTTCTAGGCGGTATTTGTGGGTCTGAAGTCTTGGCATATTTGTAAATTAGGGTCTCAAACCTCAGAGCACTCAGGAGAGCCAGCCTAGGGCTGTTGGTACACTGGGTCATAAGGTGTCAAGACCCAGTGGAGCAGCCTGACTGTACAGAATTATATGAGCAAATTCCTGTGTAGATAAGCTTCCACAGGATTTGTGTGAAACTAGGAGTGTATGTAGATAGGGATCAGAAGACTGAATGTCCTTTAAATGATCTGTTGGTATAAGTCATTGTATTGGGGTACTTTGCTGAAAAGCTTTTGGAGCCTTTGACTGCAGTTTCAGCTGGCATGATTTGTTTTCTTTTTGATCCATCACATGAGAATTATCTATGGAAAGGGAGGTGCCCCAGAGAGCTGCAGCTCAGCCAGCTTTATGCTTGCATAATGATACAACCCAATTCCAATATACCAGGTAGCTGTTGTTTAAGTAGTATTGTAATCTTCTTGATAAAATTATCAGTTGTCATAACATCCAGGCATATGCACGTGGACTCAACCATAGCATGGGAGTCTGACTTAGAAGGAAAAAAGATCATTTCTCTGGAAGGCATTTCTTTGGGAAAGAACTTAATTTTTTTTTTTTAGCATAAACTTCTTTCTGTTTAAGCACAGAATTTTTTCTTCCATAATCTATCTTGTCTTCCAGTCTATGAGACAAACAGGCAACAAATGCATGTTGGAAATTACCTAAGTCATTCCTAGCAATACTTATGTTTACTGACTGTATTTCATACAGCATCACTTCCTATATTGAGTATATATAGTGAATGCTGCATATCTTCACAAATTGGTGTCTTTGCAGCCTTAGGTCATTTATCTTGTATCATCTTGGGTTTTGATACCAACACATGAGGGTACCCACTAGCAATTCAGTGCAAGGCTTTTTTTCTGATGGCCATGTAGACTGCGCAGCTCTCCTCACAAGTCCTGCATTTTCTCACCTGGTGGGAGGATCTACAAGCACCTGAGACTTCACATGCAGGAGAAAGAGGCACCCTCAAGGCCCTTCTCCATTTATTTTTGGGCTCCTCTGAGAATCTGCAAAGGAATTACAAAAAGGAGTATCTTTTCTGCTCCCCTGCTGAAGCACAGGGCTACTTTTGGCCAGAGAAGCTACTATGTTTAGTGAATTGTGAATGGATTTCCCTCGAACCACAATGTTTCTACCCTTTCCAGGGCACTTCATCTCATACTTGTAACTGCACCTGCACAAAGGGGGTTCTGACCCCTCTCTCTGTGCCAATGAACTGAGATTTCCTAAGATCAGACTTTGTGAGTCTGACAACAATTCTCTACCTAACTCAGAAAAATATTTTGGGTTTTTTCCTGTAAATACCTAATTAAGCAGACAACTAGCGAGTATGGACTTCTGGGAGTTTTATTAAAAGGACTCTTTTACCCTCTGAATTGTTACTGAAAGTCAAATGTTACAAACCTCACAAACTTGTTCAGCATCTATTCAGGCAAAGATGTATGCCTGTTATTGAGCAATTTTATGTCCCTGGCATTACAAAAACAACTAATTCTTGGAGCTCTATGGCTTGTGTGCAGACTGGTAGGAAGGGAAACATTTTCAGAAACCTTGTGCCAATAAGCCCCATATGCCCCCTGTTTTAACCATTGATGGTAGTACTCTGTTATGAACATGTAGCCCTACTTGGCCTGTAATAAAGAAAATCTGCAGCCATGTAGAGTAAATTCAGGAAATGCTGGCTGATACCCACTGAAAAGCTACTGATAACATCTTTCTGAAACACTCTTGACTTTCTTCTCTTCAATGAGTCACAGCCAAAATATTTTAGCTTAAACTGCAGCAATCACACTTGGTAAGGCTATTTTTATTTAGTTTTTTTTTTACTGTTTTACTGACTTTACTAGGTCAGAAAACTCCACAGATGGCAGATTTCTATTAAATATTTATTCTGTATTGTTTTTCTTTCCAAATTCTTTGCAGCTGTATGCTTTGTCAGGCTTTCCTGTTATCAAATATTTACAGTGTTTTTGCATGTGACTCCATGTTATATGCAAATGCACGGCATATTAAACATATAATGATCAAGTTAATAGGAAGGCTGGCACTGCCCTTGTACTTAATGTTAATATTTAGTCACTCAGACATATCAATTATTACCTTTGCTCTGGGACATAATTTCATAGAAATCCATAATATTCTGTATGTAACATTTGGATCTGGTCATATATGAATCACTGAGGAAAGACCATTAATAAAGTGTAACTAGGATCTAGTCATGACTACTGAGCCAACATATTCTTGATGAACCTCTGTAAATTTCTTGCAGTGATAGTTGGTATAACATTGCCCATGGCATAAAACTACCATGATGAAAAACACCCACAGTATTAAAATTGATATTCTAGTGGTAGAGCATGAACATGTATTTCTCACACCATAAATTAGACCCTAGCTAAATTTTCCCCATTAAAATGAGATTAAGAATCTGGAATTTTAAAGATTATTTAACTCATAATCTGATATTTTATATCGTTAATTGAAATAATTTATAATTTTAACGAATATGTTTTGTTCTTTATTTTAATTTTAGTATTGTTAGTATTAGTTATTATTAATTTAGTATTGTTAGTATTGCTCTTTAATTTTAGTATTGTTAAACATTTTAAGAATAATATCATTACAAAAATTGTAAGATGTGTTTGCTGACAGTTTAGAAGTTACTGTTAAGAAAAAGAGAAGATAGACATGAACACACACATAGAATAGGATCACATAAACCTTTGTGTGTATGTGTGGGTATCCGCTGAAGCTTTTCTCCATATATCACTTCCTCTCCCAGTATAGATGACCAGCAAGTTGGCCTGTGGAAAAGACATCATGCAAATGTAAAGCTGCTGGGGATCTGACACAGTTTTTAAAAATTATCCATATGTTGGTGAACGAGTCATCCATGCGTTTGATTTTAGATTGGATTACATATAAAGATGATCCAAATGATTTGATTACTGGGACAACACATTAGCATTTGTGTATTTATGCTACTGCACCTACTCTCTCTGCATTGAATTTGTTCTTCTTCTGTACAGGTTTTAGGGAGCAAGCCAAAGCTTCCTGAATGTGGTGATGACGATGATGAGCTGGCTGATATTACAAACAGGAGAAGCGCTAAACTATATATGGTAAGTTGTTTGTGTGTTTTTTATAGTTAGGTACTCTCAATACCATGCATTTATTCATTCCTTGTATGTGGAGTTCTAGCTTCATTTACAGAACTGCTGTTGTTTTAGTTAATTTGCAGCCAATGGACAAGTTTCTCAAAGGATGTCAAGCAAGACAGCCCAGGTAATTTAAGGGGAAAAAATGAATTACATTTCTGTTTACTCAGGAAACAGGGCCTATAAACCACTCAGTGCAGGCCAAAGAAGAATTAACTGGTCTTAAATCATCCTGTCTTCTTAATTTAAATAGTGAGGGTTTTAGTAGTCATATATGATTTAGTTATTCTTAGCAGAGTTTGAAAGATAGACAGTTACGTTATATTTTATATGTACAAAATCAAAGGGATTTGAATGCCAAATTCCTTTCTTTTGCAATGCCTTTTTTCTCCTTTCTCACCTGCAATGGTTTAAGTGTCACTGCCAGAAAAATTACCTATAAACAAAATGGACAAATATTTTCTCCATTTAAATCAGTGGGAGATTTTTGTTACATTCAGTAAAGTTATGATAGTCATACTGCTGTTTCCTAGAAGAGACATGGAATTTATTCTTGGATGTATCAACACAGCATCTGATCTATATATAAGGTTATGGAACTATTTCTGAAAAGCAAACAGACTCCAGGCCTCTATTTTTCATCTTTTACTTTTTTGCCAAAGCTCCCCTTTCTTTCATATTCTCCCACTTGAGAAAATATTTGGAAAAGGGGGATGTTTTTAATGAAATCCAGAAAATACTTTATCCTCCTTCCCCCCCAGTATAAAAAATAAATATTTTCTCCTGAAAACTGCAAGAAAACTTTTTTTACAATCAACTCTCACTAGCGCTGAGATCTGGACCTTTCTCTTCAGCACTTTGGCTCCTGCAATGAGATTGCCCAGTGTGACAGAAAAGAATCTCACCGGTATAAAATGTGCTTTATTCTCTTCCCCATTATCACTCAACAAGGAGGATTTGCCCAACAAGTGGCAACACTGACAGCACATAGTGCTACTGGATCCCCATGTGTGTGACCTTTTAGGTGCCATCTATAGTAGCCTTAAAGCTGCTGTGAAGTGTGAGAGAGGATGAGTCACTCCCTCCACGGTTCCTGAATCCCACAGACCACAGCAGGATGGAGCCACCTCTCTCCCTGCCTCTTATATGATTTTTCCACTACCCATAAATGTGGCTGGGGCTTACAAGAAGCCTGTGTGAGGTGATCAATGTTACAAGGCCATTTTTAGTCCAAGGCCATTTTTAGTCCCAGTTGTCTGTGTTTTGTTTAATCCACATTAATCATTCCTTTCATGCCAAAAAATCTGGCGCATCTTTATAGCAGGGTTTTAGGTGAAAAAAATGGAATAAAAAAGAAGGCCTGCATGTATGATCAGGACCACTGTAGTAAGACATAAATAGAGAAGAGAAAGGACTTGAATGATTTTTAGAATCCTAAGAACTCTCTGGAATTTTTGTGGCTGTGTAATAAATTCATCTAAGTACACAGTCCTTCTAACAGAGCTCTGTTAGCTATATTTAAATGTGCTGCAATATAACAGTGAGTGCCAAAGGCAGGAGACAGATCTATGGTGAGCTCTCAGAGTAGGTATAATAGTTGATTTTTATTTGTTGTGTGTAGTGGTACATTCCTTCTTGTGCTTCTGTAATATATATCTTATTTATATCTTATCATAATATATATCTTATATTGTAATGTAAGATATAATAGTATTTAAAATTATTATTTAATTACAAAAGGAAATAAAGACTGCTAGAAAAGTTATTACAATAGTAATAATTTATTTTCACTAGCAATAACTGGTCTTTTCAGCTATACAGGAGTGAATTTTAAAAGGTTTTAAAGGTTTACATGAACTTACAGTGGTGGAAGGGGTTACAAAGCAGATTCTGCAACAGGTTTTATATTACAGTTTCCAATTAAAGAACAGTAGGTTATAAATGTAGGTATTTTACTTGTTAGTGTCAGTGTAAGACTCTTTTATTATTATTTCAAATGCTGTTTTTCAGGTTGTACATGTATCTTTGGCTTCAGTGTGGGTGGTTTGGTAGCAGGGACTCCACCAGTTCAGCCGAGGACATAGAAGGGACTGAAGAAAACACAGATTTTTTAACTTTGAACAGTTGAATTAAAGTGGAAGAGAAACGAATTTAAAGAAGTTGTGTGACAGGGACTCAAGAAAGTCCCTAAAATTAACACTACATCTCCCTCTATTGGATGTAAAATGAAATGAAACAAAAAATAATCATAGGCCTACTTTACTTTTCAGCAGTACACAGATTTCATATAGCCATATATATAGAATTGGCAACTGATTTTTATGGTAATTTTTGGAGCAGAAATTAATTTGGTTATAAAAGCCAGAGTTGATCTAAATTTGAAATTATTGCTTTCTTAGGTGTCAGATGCAAGTGGATCCATGAAGGTTTCTGTGATAGCAGAGGAAAACCCCTTCTCTATGGCTATGCTTTTGTCTGAGGAGTGCTTCATTTTAGACAACGGTGCTGCCAGGAAGATCTTTGTGTGGAAAGGTAAGAGGTCACTTCATTGGAAATGCAGAAGCTGTGCAGAGATACCTAAGGAGTTGACACCACACCCTTGAGACACTACCAAGAATTTAATACTGGCTGCTCACAGTACCCTGAACACAGTTCTTCCCTGGTGTGGTCTGTGGACAAGGATTGCTCACTTGTATAAGGGCCACAAGACTAAGTCTTGTCTAAGGATCCTGGCTATTTTTGAGGCACCTGTAAGCTTGGGTGCTTAAATGCTTATCTGAGTGGCAATTACAAAGAAAACATAAATAATTCTGTGAGTTCTCTATATTATCATCAAATCCCTATCTTCTGGGGCTCTGGACACTGAATGTTCTGTATGGGTGGATATCTCCATACATTGCTCCACAGAGGTGTGAAATTGAAAGATGTGCATCCCAGGCATCAACTAAAAGCTTGCAAATATACTTTGATGCTTCTCTTTTTTTAGTAAATATTTCTCTGAGGTATCATCAGTGTGTGTAGTATTGTCTACAATGGTTTTGTCTGAATGTTTCCCCGGAGAAGAATACTACTACTGGGGAATTAGGTCTGTTGTGGTGCTGCCATTAAATCCAGTGCTGAGTACCTCCTTTTTTTTTTTTTTTTCCTTTTTTTTTTTTTTGTCGGAGGTAGTGTATTAATTATTCTTTGGCATTTGCATTTTGTTTTACCATGAGAAATAGCATATAATTAATTGATAACCTTGTCAAGACTCTCAAGTCAGTCCAGGAAGCATTGTAAGCATTTTGCTTGAAAACTTCATTTGCAGTTAGGGAAACATCCTTTAAAAGAAAATATTTTGGAAATGTTACACTCAGATGGCCTAAGGTCTATCTGAATCCCTGATTCCTGATTTTTGCTCCATGTTACAGCTCCTAGAAGAACCAAGCCAACAGGATCAGGCACAACATAAATAAAATATGATTTAGGCCATTTGACTGTGGTCCTTTGTGCTCCTGTGTGTATCCTCACTTTACTGCTGCTGGTAACAATAATGTGTGAAAAACCCTTACTAGACTGTGAGTCTCACCCTTGCACTGGAGACTGCAGTTATCATCTCTGCTAGACATTCTCAGACCACTAGGCTGAGAAGTGTGAATTACTTCAGTAACAGTCTCATTCAATATGGGATACAAGGTATAGCTTAGCAGAGCATCTGATCAGATTAAGAGTTCTTTAGAATATAGTCACTGACAGCCAGCTGGGATGCAGACCCTACACAGTGTCATCCCACAGGGACTTTCAGAGATGTCTAACACTGAGTAAAGCTGAGCAAGGAGCAATGGATAGATAGGGAAGGGTGGTGGTAAATTGCACAGCCCATCCTGACAAAATGGATGTTTCTAGTACTCAGACTGTGGCACTGCCTGGAGAAGTGGAGGCAGTTCTGGAGGGCAGATTTATTTGCCATATTGCAGCCCAGCAAAGGAAGAGTTAGAAAATGCCCCCCCACGATAATTTATCTGTTTTCAAAGCTACTGAGGTACTGTTTCAGTCATTCAACTTTGTGTGAATCTTCTTGCTTATGCTGTGTCTAACATTTGTGTTTGTTCAAGACTGAGGAAAGAGCAATGTCAAAGAGAACCTGGCTCAAGGACATCTTGTGTTTGCAGGTTCTGTGAGCTCATTGCCCTTTCCCATGTGTTGTTATCCTTCTGTTTTAATCAGGCAAAGATGCTAACCCTCAAGAGAGAAAAGCTGCCATGAAGAATGCTGAACAATTCATACAGCAGATGAATTATCCTGCCAACACACAGGTGTGATCTATTTATGAGGTGATACCAGGACAGCGTGAGCTCTGTTTAAGACTTTGTTTTTAAGTCAGAAAAAAAAATATTTTTAAGGGCTTATAAGACATAAGGGCAATATTTCACTAACATATAATACAGGAAATTTTCTATTTGAGTAACTATGTCGGTTTTGCTTTCCTTCCATTTCATGTGTCTTCCTTCATTTCAGATTCAAGTCCTTCCCGAAGGAGGCGAAACGCCAATTTTCAAACAATTTTTCAAAGACTGGAAGGATAAAGATCAAAGTGATGGTTTTGGCAAAGTATATGTCACAGAGAGAGTGGCTAAAATTGAGCAGATTGAATTCGATGCTACCAAGTTACATGAGTCTCCACAAATGGCTGCCCAGCATAACATGGTAGATGACGGTTCAGGGAAAGTAGAGGTAATTTTTGTGTTGTATTAAATTGTATCCTATCTACTTAATGTGTTCTGCTACTACTACTGGGATAAACTGCTACTCTGTGTTTTAATTTTTATACTGTTGTTTAGAGTAGCACTACATTAGTGGCAATGTTACTTCTACAATCAGAAAAGGTGCTTTGAAGTAGAAGGTGAATCTATTTTAGCCGTATGCTGGGTTATGTTCTTGTGGTGCTTATGACAAAAGACGTACCAAAAATAGAAATCAAACAGCAGAAATATTCCCCCTTCTACACCGTATAAATATGTATTTTAAACATGATCCTTAGCCTAGAGAAAAACTTCTAGCTCATATCAGCTTGAAATCTGGAGTGGGAAGACTTGCCCTTGGAGTCAGAAATTCACGTCTTTATGTATGTATCTAATCTGGTTTCTAGAGGAGCCTTCTTTGTCCCTACTGTGTCTCTCGGGCAACCTGGATTTGGAGAGAAAAAGATGACTGTACAGCCTTTCTAGATCTGTCCATATCCCACTTCAGGATTATCTTTGGACAACACAGGGCTGGCATGGCATTGTATCAGCTTGGCCTGTTGAGTGCAGATTGCATGTTGGGTTTCTGGAAGAAAAAGAAGGGATGAATACTTACTCATTGGTCTATTTTCTGGGTTTCTGACCTCACACTTGGGTTGGTTCATAGACTTGAGCCAAAGCAACTTAGATCTGAAGCATTTTTTCTGTACACTTTTAGCAGTATGTTTTTGGAGAGCAGTTATTAACTGAACTGGGCTGTAGAAATCTGCCTAACAATGTTATCTGACTGTAGCATGCCTCTTCAAAATGATCTGATAGTTTTATGATGAGTAATAGTGTTGAGCCATTCATGTCACCTTAAGATGTTAAGAAAGTAGGTTCAGCATAGCATTATGAGGTGATTGTGTGCTACTAAAGCATAAAGACAAAGAAAAGTGTATTGCAATCCATTGTTGATTATTCCTTCATTCAGTGGGCACAGGGTGTATCTATCTACTTCATGAAGCATCCTTCCTGGTTTTATTCTGTAACACTTGGGAATATAAACAAAGGTCACTCAAGGGATGAGACAGTAAATTGCTTCATAAAGAGTTTCAGGATGAAGTTCAGCATTCTCCAGTGACTTCCTCGTTTCCCCAGATCTGGCGTGTGGAAAGCAGTGGCAGAGTTCCTGTGGGACCTGAGACATATGGACAGTTCTATGGGGGTGACTGTTACATTATCCTCTACACTTACCCCAAAGGGCAGATCATCTACACGTGGTATGTTTGGTTGCCTTTGCACAGACCTCCAGCACATGGATATTATTTTGTACTGACTTTTTGTCCTTTTGAGTAGAACCATGTGTAAGTGCAAGATTGTTCACTGTGCATTTGTCATGCAGTATAAGCTCTGGGTGATGTTGAAACTGAACTTAACCATTGCCTTTCTCCTTGTCTTCCTCAGGCAAGGAGCACATGCTACAAAAGATGAGCTGACTGCATCTGCATTTCTGACCGTTCAGCTGGATCGGTTGTTGAATGATCAGGCCGTGCAGGTTAGTGTCTTTTGGATAAAATTCAACAACAACAGAGCACGTGATATATGCAAATTTCAATGAGAATTGAAAGGAAGAGGTTGCATTTAAAGACTTTAAATGTCAATTGCTTGTGGTCTTTATCACGACAAGCACCATGGGCTCCTTTTAAAGTCAATGGAATTCTCCCATTTGAATCATCCTTTCTGTATGCAGATGTCCAAAAGAACACAGATATACTGGAACCTAAAACTGCCTTTTCTTTCCTTTGACTTTCACTGTTTAAAAATTACGTTTCAGTCCTGCCTAGACTTACAAACTCTGTGCATGGCCGATGAAGACTGAATGATAAGATCCTTCAGGGCAACTTGCTCCGAAGCAGGTGTCTGACAAATCTGTAGCCTTGTCAGAGCTCCCCGTCTCCTTTTGATTATGGTGGAAGTTGTGATATTTAGCACAGACAAGACACCTGACTTTTAGAGGGCCAAAACTGGGAGATATGAAAGCTACGTGACTACCAGAACAGGAAAGCCTGCTGGAATTGTACAACAGGGTCTGACTTGTCCTTGCCTCAGTGAGGAACGTAACTTGGGTTTTCCCATCCCATAGTGCTTGCAGCTCCATGAAATACACTTCCTCATGTGCAGAAATGGGGTGGGCAAGGCAAAGCACAGGACATTGACAACTAAATTCATAAGGAGATAAACTAGTCCCTGGTTTGACTAGGGTGTGCTCTCCTTACATCAGTTGGGAAAAGTGGTGGATAGGTGAAGACATGCGAAGTCTCCCCTTCTCACAGAAAAGGTAGAGCTGTAAGTTGGCAAGGGAAAAGCAGAGATTTTCTAGGCAGTAGGAGATAATTCTGTGATACAAAAGTAAAGGGCTTCCCCCACCCACCAAGGTACACTTAATTCAGATGGAAGACCATACTTTTAGCCATTAATCGGTTATGATTTATGATTGAAATTATATTAAGAAAGGATTAGAACACTTCTAGGTAATTACTGCTTGAAATATTCCTAACACGTGTTCTAGATTTGGACAGAGTCCAGCACAATATGGTCCTGCCTCATACCTAAGGCTAATATTAATACTACAGTTATAACGATATTGCTACTAACAACTGCAATAGTAAGGTGCTTAAAAAGTCTTTTTATTAAAGCTGCAATAGACATGATACATAAAAGTACTTTTAGCCTGCAATGATTTTAGGAATATATATGTATGTATATGTGTACATATACATAAGTGTATATATACATGCATGTGTATTTATGTATGTGTGCATTGCTATGCAAACAAGTAGAATATGTTACCTGTGCTTAATGTCTGTATCAGCATTATTTGAAAGGTTTAAGTGTGCTATTTCGTATGGTCACTAGATGGCACGACAGTACAAATGACTATTAAAAAGTCAGGCTTGTAGGAATATGTTTCACCCAGCGGTGTTTGGAATTTTGGGTTTCTTTCGAGTTTGTTTGGGTTGTTTGTTGGGTTTTTTTGTGGTTTGTGTTTTTTTTTTTCTGTTTGTACAATCCTACTGCACTTTGTCATCTACAAGTATACATATCCTCTGTTATCTTTATCAGACAGTCTATCCACCTGTGATACAAGTTAAAGCACCTGCTCCTGCCCCGCTGCAGCCACCCCTTTGGGCACCCCAGCTCCCAGATGCCCCAGGCCTCACCAGGGGCTCTCCAGTTCTCCCACTCTACTGGCTACACAGCATGTCTCATTCCCTTTTTTTCCTTTCTTTCTGGGAGTGAAAGACAGGGAGCTGCAGCCTGCCACCTTGGTGGGTGGTACTGTTAAAGGAAGAATAAATGGTTGTATACAAATAACTTTTATCATACATTAACCTAAAAACAGCTGTTCTTCATAGTGCAATGTAGTTTTTTAGATGGCAGTAGCATCTTTTGCATCAGTAATTGAAGTCCGTTTTTGTCATCCATGTTATCCTCTGGAAGATAGATTTATGGTCAGCTTTTTCATCCCCTTGCAGATAAAATACATATAAAAATAATGAATAAGTTGAATAACCATTCTCGTCTGCTTAAATACAGAGTACCTAAGCTTCCAAGATAGTTTTTCAGGGGAATTAAGTCATTGTATAAAACACTATGAAATGACAGTTCTTCTGAAAAAGAGTGATTTTCTTCTTAGCAGCCATTTTAATTAGCTAAACATTATGTTAGAAGTTTGAATCTTGTCTTTGTGTCAGCATGATTGACAAAAAAATCTCATAAATGCTCTAACTCTGTATGTCTGGAACTATATTTTTAGAACTTCTCAGCTTGCTGCCTCTCATTCGTGCTGACATACTTAGCATTATTGGCTGACACCCCCATGCTGTTCAACAAAGACCGAAAATAACTACCTGTGTCCTTTTGTTTCTTTTATTGTATTTTTTACATATGTACAGATCCGAGTCACTCAAGGCAAAGAGCCTCCACATTTACTGAGCTTGTTCAAAAACAAACCACTTATTGTCTACAAGGATGGGACATCCAAGAAGGAAGGTCAGAAACCTGCTCCACCCACACGACTCTTCCAAATCCGCAGGAACCTGGCAGCCATTACTAGGATTGCGGAGGTAAGGTCACCTGCTAAGTAAATCAACTATTCCCCATGGGAAACAGTATAGCTGCCACGAGCCTCTCTGACTAATCTTTTTGGATAGTCACAATTGGTAGGAACACAAAACTCCAAGTGTAATCCACTGCTCTATGTGACCAACCCATCTCATAAACCAAAGAGAATATGCTGTAAATGGCTGCAACCAATCTACATCATTCAGAGGACACTGTAAGAATACACATAGTTGACAGTCAGTTGACAAGGAATAGACAAGTCAGTAGCCCGTAGGAGACAGTCTTTATCCTATTTTATGAGATAGTCTTTCCTACTGCAAAGTCTGAAGTTTTCCCTGCCAGTCAGTTTTCCCTGTCTTAAGTTCTTCTCTAATTTTTATCAGTATAAAACTAGGGAAAAATTGAAGACCAAAAGCATAGCTGATTAACACTTCTAAATATTTTATATAAACATGCAAAATAGTGATTACATTATTTGAAAATTTGAAGAATAAAAGAATTTCTTTTTTGATCTAGGTTGATGTTGACGCAATGTCACTAAACTCCAATGATGTCTTTGTTCTGAAACTGCCAAACAACTCTGGCTACACCTGGATAGGAAAAGGAGCAAACACAGAAGAGGAACTAGGAGCTCAATACATTGCCAGCATTCTTAAATGCCAAACTGCTAAGATTAGTGAAGGCCAGGAACCAGGTTAGTATGAGGCCACGTGGCTGCTGAGAATACACAGCATGCATGGTGATACCGTCTAAATGGTTTTTGTAATCTTATATTTTGTGGGCAGAAGCATATGCTCACACTCTGCCTTTGAAAATCCAACCTGACATTTACTATGGAGATCCATCCAGAACTGGCTGATGCACAAGTAATGCAATGCCTTAGAAGTCTGTAGGACAGTAGCAGGAGCTGCAGAGGAATGGGGTCCTTTCTTTACCCTGAGTGCCTAAGAAGGGAGAAAGATAGCACATTGCTAAGGCTAAGAGAATTGGGATGGTTCAGCCTGGAAAAGAGGAGGCTTTGGGGTGACCTAATTGCAGCTGTCCAGTACCTGAAGGGAGCCTACAAGAAGGATGAAGAGAGACTATTTACAAGAGCATGAAGTGACAGGAGAAGGGGAAATGGCTTCAAACTAAAAGACAGTAGGTTTAGATTAGATACTAGGAAAAAATTCTTTACTGTGAGGGTGATGAGGCACTGGAACAGGTTGCCCAGAGAATTGGTAGATGCCCCATCCCTGGAAGTGTTCAAGGCCAGGCTGGATGGAGCTCTGAGCAACCTGGTCTAGTGAAAGGTGTCCTTGCCCAGGGGCACTGGAACTTCCAACCCAGGCCATTTTATGATTCTATGATTCTTGCTAGGTTTGCAAGTTATATTGTTATTTTGACAAATTGCAGGAAATACTGTAAGAAAATACATTCATCTTTGAGACAGAAAATAGATTGTTTGAGGATACCTGAAACACTATCTAACAATCTAAACCACCAAATGTTTAATCCAGTGGTGAATAAATTATATATTGTGTATTTCAGAGGAATTCTGGAAAGTACTTGGAGGTAAAAAAAAATATCAGACTTCATCACAACTCTTGACAAAGGCTGAAGATCATCCCCCTCGCTTGTATGGTTGTTCTAATAAGACGGGTAGATTTATTGTAAGTATCTGAAGGATACTTTCCTCTCTGTTTTGTAGTTTCTGATGTATTTTGCCTTGGGAATCAGTGGACATTAAATGAATTTGGGGATCTGGCTTAGTTAACTGTGCTTGGCAAGAGCTAGAGAGTTGACATTTGGTGCTTTAAACAATTCAAATGCAAAGGATGAACAGAATAATTAATGCAGAAGTTTGCATGCAGAGCCTGCTCTGGTCTGGAACTATAGGCTTGCAGATGCAAAAATATAAGGTGCTTGCCCAGTCAAGAGCAATTTAATTCTTGCAGAGCATGGCCAGATTGCTTTCAATTTGCTGAGCAAGTACAGGTCAGTGCCTTGCCTCTTGCATGTTTGGTAGTGATGGTGAGGAAAAGAAATGTTGCTTGCCAAAAATCCCTAGCAGTCTGAAATTTTCCATAGAGATTTAAGATGTGTAATTATGCCTTTAAGGTATTGGCCTGTGCTCAAGGAGGTAGGAAGACCTATTTCCTTGGCAGAAGTACCTAGAGCTATTCACTGGGTATTAAGTCTGTAATTCAGGCTTAATTGCGTACTGTATTCTGGGAGGGCAACACTGTGTCACTGTTTGGCAAGGATGCACTCATTTTTAGGTAGGGGACATAGTTGCCTATCATCTGCAGTCTCCTTAAAGCACAGTCATTTGGAAATGGATTAAACAAACAGGATCCTTTAATAAGGACTTTAAAATCTTATGAGAGTAGTAAAGTGTATTTTTCTAACAAGCTTCTAAAATACTCCTGTGAAATACAGTAATAGGAACCAATCTCTCTTTAATAGTCTGCTGGGAGCTATGGACTTGCTTTTTATCTTAAATTCCCTCCAAATTCTGAGAAATCCTCTCTCTCCTGTAGCATTTCTCTAGTAACTGAATCACCACCATTAGAGGTCGCAGAAGAGGCAGGTCAGATCATTCTGACCTTCTGGCCACTGTAACACAGGGTGGGGAAGAGGAAGGCCTTTTGCACCATCTGCTTATCGTTCCTTTAGCACTCCTACATGACCACGCATAGCCAAAGTCTTGGCAATCCTTTAAAAGAAGGAACCACTAGCTACATTATTATCTCCCTTCTCATACAGAATAATGTTGAACTGCCTTCCTATCTGCCTCTTCATTCTTGGAAGAAGCAAGCAGTCTGCCTTTCCTTCGGGTGCTAATCCTCAGTGGCTTTGTCAACTGTAATGTCCCATTGTTTAGTGACTCGGAGGCTTGGTTGTGTGTGTATTTCATCACTGAGCTCATCCACTGCAAACCAAAGCAGTTTCTTTTTCTTATTAATGAATGTAAGCTGCATAAATATAACAGCTGATATCAGCTTGGTTGGTTCAAGATGCTCTATGGAAACATCCCCGTCTCCTTCTGGCAGACCTGAGTCCCAGCTTAACAGTAGTCAACAATTACAATGTAAACCTTTGCTTGCCCTGAGGTTATCCTACCAATTCTACAAAACCGAGAGTTGCTTTTATAGGACATGCCATTATGTGATTTGGTTTTGATCCTTTAGGAGCAAAAAGAATGGCTCACCAGCCTTTGCACTTATCCTTTAAAAAAATAGCTTTGGTCTGTGCAAAATTATACCTTGACAAATCATTAAAAACCAAAAAAAATCTCAAAACATAATATTCTTTTTAGATTGAGGAGGTCCCTGGAGAATTCACTCAGGATGATTTGGCTGAAGATGATGTCATGTTGCTGGATGTTTGGGAGCAGGTGAGCTGTGTACTTGACTACTGCTTTTTGTGAGAACAAGGATAATTTATTTTTAACCACTTAGTTCATGAGATGGGAGAAAAAACCATATTGTGAGAATGGAAGCAGTTTTGTTTTCTTTAATTTATACCATATATTATATTTTTTGAGCTATATGATGTGCTAGTGTGAATAGCACGATTGAATTTGCAAGCATAATGTGAAACCATGTCAGGCACTTCCTATTTAAACCAATAGAGCCTGCAAGAGTATAAGCCCCAGCAGTGTTCTGGAAGGAATGATTCTCAATAGTGCTCATGATTTTATCACTAAAATTTATTAATTTTTTTAAAAATGTTATAGCAATAAAGATATTTAGAAGCCACAAAATACATGTAGCAGCAGCACCTACAAAAAGTCCTAGTAGAGAAACAGACAAACACTAGACCCTTGCACAAATTTCTTCATGCTAGAAACTGGGTGGAGGGTGACAGAAACAATCTCCATCCTTTCCTGGGTTCAGTGAAACTGAAAATGTGGAGAGCTTTTTGAATGGCAGACAAACTCACTGTGGATGCAGAGAGCACATCTGTTTCTCACAGTATATTCTCTCTACCCTTCCTCTCCTCTTGGAGGGAAAGGGGGGGAGGAGGCCACAGATCCCATGCTTTTCAGCCTAACCCTTAAGGAACAAAAGGCTGAGGGTTTTGGAAATGAGAAGGAATGTCCAAGGTCCATGTGGGAAGGAGTGATAGGTAAGGTAGAGGAACAGCTGGTTGGAAAGTAGCTGGGACATACTGACTCAAGTAAGAAGAAAAGAAGTCTGGGACATGTAACTGGTTTCCAAAATGATCCTGGGCAGAAAAGAAAAAAAAGGAAGAAAGAAGTGTGGGGGGGGGGGTTGCAGATCTAGGCTCTGGTTGTTGGGTTTTTCAGTGCATTATCTAGCAGTTGCCTGGGGAAGCACTGATCACAGGGCACAAATGTTGGTGCACACACAGAGCTCAAACCAGAGATAGTATTTCTACCTGCAACCCAAGGGCAATTTCCTGTGGGCAATTGTAAAAGATATCCATGGAAAAGGTAATTAGATTTCCTTTCATCAGAATGCATAAAGATCCAGCCTTCCAGTGTCATAGAGAGCAGTGAGATTTCTGAGGACTTAAGTACAGTCTTTCAAATGGAGAAAAAAACATCAGTTGTGGTTTGTGAGAGCTGTGTATCTCTGCAGTCTTTTTCTTTCTCCTAGTGGAATCAACTATTTTGTACTTTACCAGCTGTACACAACTTCCTTATAACAACATGGGATCTGTATCTTTCCTCTGTTTGCAGGTTTTTGTCTGGATTGGGAAGGATGCTAATGAAACTGAGCGACAGGAATCCGTTAAATCTGGTAAATGAAATAAATTTGGCAGAATTCTGAGTGAGGTAGCATCAATATTACTTAAAGAAGAGAATAATATGATGTAGAAGAAATCTATTTACATTTACAGTGTTTAAAAGTGTTACTGAGCTTATTAAGATTTAATACAAAAGATGATTATTTTTGCCTTTAAATGTGCTTCAAAACTCTGTAAGTTTATGAAGGATAAAACTAATCAAGATAGCATTACTAGGCTGCAGAGCTTTTTAAAATATATATATAGTAGAACTCCATGAAAAGAAACTGAACTGAAAAGAGAAAGAATTTAAAAGGAAGTCCCTACTGAGCTGTACCCTCACTAATGTATATAGAGATAGGAATGCCAGCAAGTCCTTACACTGCCACTCTTCACTAAGTTAAATTTTCAGGAGGAAATTCCAGTTGCAGAACAAATCAAGACAACTTACAGTGAAAGCACCTCCTTGAAAAATCATGTGTCATCTCTGGTGTGACTTCACATAGCTGAGCCGTTCTGATATAGTTTGTGCTGAAAATGCTTGCATCTGTTTCCCTGGAGCAGCTGGGGTTACCTGGCTGTGTTCCCGATATGTACTAATGTCATGTTTTGATGTCAAGGGAAACTACTCTGTCTCTCACATGGGAGAAGTGAGAAGCCTGTGCATCCTCACAGCACCAGCAAATTCTTTCTCCTGTTCAAGAGCCAAAACCTAGCTGTATGGCAATGAACTGATCAGAATAGAAATCCCTATCCCTCTGTTTTAACTTCATGGAAAATTCCTTCACTGCCAGCTGGGAGAAATCAGCAATTACCTGATCATTTCATTGCCTTTGAAATAATTAATTGAACACTGTATTATAGTAGCCCTGGGCTCTTTCACTATGGCTTTTAATGTTTTTTTTATACCAAAGGAATTTAATTAATATATTACATGTTTTATTTCCTCTCTGCTTTTAGCCAAACGCTATATTGAAACAGATCCTTCTGGCAGAGATAAGGGGACCCCCATTGTAATCGTGAAGCAGGGGCATGAGCCCCCAACATTCACGGGCTGGTTCCTGGCTTGGGACCCCAACAAATGGAAGAACTGATCTCTCCAACAAGACTCCAGCTTCAAGCCAAAGAATGATCAGAGCCCAGCTACTTTCTAGTGTTTTTAAGCATAAGCTTATGAAACAATATGATGCATCTGTTTTTTCACTTTCTTGAGCTTTGATATATTTCTGTGAATAACCTAGAAATTCTTAGCACTGGAAAGGATAAATGATAATTGTAAACTGACCAAATGGGATGAGTGGGGCTTTTCTAGTAGTAAGTACAGAAAGTGCTACCAATCTTTAATATTTAAAGAAAGAAATCTACTTTCTTTAATTTATTGATTATTCAAACAAGCTGTGGATCAGTTTATTTTAATGAGCTAAAATGGACCAAATTCTGCCTTCACTTAAAAAGCCAAACTAATACCACAGAAATTCCTTTAGATTAAGGTCAGCATAATATTGTGCAGAATTTGGCCTGGTAAAGGAATAATTCTATATCTGTTGCAAGGGTAGGACTGGACCTGATTTAATTGCTAGGCCAGTGTATTGCTACACTTACTTAAAATTTCAGATGGTGTCTGATCCACAGTGAGAGCTGTGGCTTGCAGGAGGTATTTTGAGAAAGCTGTGCTTAACATATTTACTTGCTCCACATACATACATGTGGAGCTTTGGACTGAATGCTGTTAGAAAATGAAGTCGACAAAGGTTTTTTTGAGGGACTGTCTAGCTTGTTGTTATGAATTCCTTTAGATTTGTCTCTGTGAACCAGCTCCACGAGGTCTTTTTATCCAAAGTTCTTAAACATGTTGTAGTGCACTAGTGCTTTGAAGTGGAAGCAGAAGAAGCAACAGCTTCAAAAACACATACTCTGCCTTAACCAGACTGCACTTAAGCCATACTTTGCCTCAGTTGCCTTACTCAGCAGTACTCAGTTATTTTTAAGCATGTGGATTGTTCACCTCGTCAGGTGCAGGATATCTTTCTAATTTTCCGTGCAAGTCTTAGACAAATATCAAGCACATCAAAAGCAAGGAAACGCAGCATTTCTGGGAATTTGGATGAGTATGCACCATAAAATATGGCCTTCTCTTTTGTCTTGGGCACAGTAACTTGGGCTTTTTTTTTATTCTGATGAATTTAAAAATACATTTTCAAAGTGGCTTTTATTTGTAACTTAGCCAGAAAAGTATACTTACGGGCAGAGGGAAAACTTCTTCAAATCTTGAGCATGGCTTTGATCACTTACTCTGTAATGCTTGTTTTAAACAACAATTTGTACAGCTGTAAATCATGTCAATGTGGCTTTTTAATGACAGCATTTCAGCGGTTTTATTATTCTTATAAGTGAGGTCAGAAAGAGAAATTTTAGACATTTTTGTATTTTTTTTAACATGACTGTGATTTTGAATCTGGGTAATGCAAAATAGCAAATTTAGTCTGAGCTGATAATATCAATGATAAAAGAATTGCAAAACTAAGAGATTAATTATAGGAGTTTGTTAGCTTTAAACATTTGTTTAAATGTCTGCTAATATAACTAGGCTGTACTGAATGTAATTTCATTTAAAATAAAATTACAAAAAACAATATTCTATATGCCAAGCTGATCTTCCTCTCTCTGACATTGTTAGTCAGTGCCTCCACTGGTATCTAGCAAGACATCCTAAAAAAACAAGTAGAAACCTTCCTTTTTAGATGGACAATGCAATGAGAAGTTATTTGTTTTTACTTTGGTGCCATTTTACCCAATGGAGGCTTAACTCTTCCCAATAACTTGAAAGTTACAAACCTAAGTGAAAATCAAAGAACTGGGTGCTTATCAGCTTGTTATTTTCATCTTTAAGAAAAATTACCCTTGTTATCAAACTCTTTGGTTTTATAACTTTTTATTTGCAAAAATTATTGACTACAGAAATAACTGTTTTTTTAAAATAGGAGGAAGCAGGTTTATGTTTGTTTTTAAAGGACAGATCTTGCTTTTTACTTGGACGAGTAGATAAGATGTCCTTCTCCTGCTGGAATGAGCACAAAGACCTTTTCAGTTCCTCAGTCACTGAACAGCCTGTAATTATCTGATTGTCATCTTCAACACATACATATGATTCTTCTCATTTTTAAAAAATAACAGTTATAGTAGCTTCTGAACCAAGGATTAGACAAGATTTGCCCTTCTTGTACATAAATATCTTCCGGAACACTGAGGGCTCTGAACTGGCACAGTCTGCCAACATATTCTCCAGCACTGTGAAAGCCTCTTTTCAGTTCCCCCGCACAAGACAGAGGAGCTTTTGTGGTCTCCTGGCCTGGGCGTTTGAATTTGTAATACATTGTCCTGGCACATTGATTACTGATGTTGAGAAGAGCATTGAGAGCTCATAAGGGAACAGTGTTCTCAACTGGGCTTTAAGCACAACAGCTGCTAGCAACATTGTTCTTGGGTTTACTTGCCAGTGGGGAAGTTTATTTTTCATACATATATGTGCAGTACACACTCTTGAGGGAGGGAAGGAGGACAGACAGGATGGACTATGACTGCTTGGAAGTGTTAAAGATTAAGCTGTTTTCAAGAAAATATTTAAGTACATAACTATGAATACACATAGCAAACCTATCTGCCTTAATCTCAGAATAAATAGAAAAAATTCTGTAGATAAATACAGTCAAGTTCAGTCAAGAATAACCTACATGTGGCACTATTATCAAACTGTAATAGCATGTTCACTCTATTTGTAAAGGCAAAATGAGACCCTGATTTAGCATTTTCATTATGCTACTAAACAAAAAGCATTCATGTTTTATTGGTTGCAAATGCACCATCATTTTTCATCTTTGTTTTATTTCATTGCAACAGAAAGACATTAGGAATTCTTAGAACCAACAGAACATCATAGTACTATATAGTGTTTATATGACATAAAATACCATGAGCTTAGAATATAACTACAGATTGTGCACAGGAGAAGAACCAATTTATGGAATCACTGCTCTAAATACCCATTTTGACCGTAGCACATAGTGCTATATAGCACCAGATCTGCTGTAAATGATTATGTTAAATGTAGCTAAATTAAATTGAATAGTTTGATTTCTTGCCAGTGTAGATTCACACAGGCTTCACCTGCACCAACAAGAAAATAATGGAGATGGGAGATGGTAGACAGTGGAGCTGCAGTATTATCCCTCAAAGGAGAACTGAAGAATTCTGCAAAATATGTTTTGTTCACTGGACTATAGCAGGAGGTGCTTTCAGACATCTGTATAGGCTACATGAGCAATTCTTATTATGAACTTTGTAATCTTCTTGTAGTCCTCATTTTTACTGGATCTAAAAGGGCTAATAAAGAAAACAAAACCAGCCCAAACAAGTCTATACTTTTCCATGGACTGAAATTGCTCTTCAGTCTTTTCTTTATAGGAACTCTTTTCTCTATAGGAAAGCTTGGGAAGAACTCTTTTCTTTATAGGAAAGCTTGGGAAAAAGCCTTCAAACTTTGCTTTAGGATACAACTGCTTCCTCAGAATCCCATAAAGTTCTGCCTTTACGGCTTAATTGAGCCAAATGTAAGTATATAAGATAAAAAAATTATTATCTAATGATACCAGAGCTAGATAATACTTTGATGTGCTGACTTTACAAATACTTGCTTTTTCTTTTTTAAAGTCAACAATTTTGTCTTTAGATAAAAAAATAGTACACTTTTCCCTTCTTATGGCTAGGACTTCTGCTGCTAAAATCAAAGGAACTTTTCAGTTAATTGAATGGCATGGCAGTGAGGGTGTGGCACGGCACTTTGCGTGGCAGTTTGCACAGGCGGGGCGAGCAGGAAGGGCACAGCCACGCTCCCAGCTCTCTCTGCTGGGTTGTGAGGTAGGTGTGTGACTGTGGGTTTGGTTTTTTTTCCTCCTGCAACTCAACTCGACCCAGCAATGGTTTCCAAACAAGCAAAAGCCATTGCTGCTGCTTTCCGGGGGAGTGTGCTAACCCAGGCAGAACTCCCCAGGAAGGATGCAGCTGTTCAGGTCTCTGGCTGCACTGAGTGGCTGAGCCTGGCGTCAGTACCACAGGACAGTGTGAGAGACGCCTGCGTAAGATGCGAGCAGGTGAATGATTTGCTGTGCTTAGTGGCAGAGCTCAAGGAAGAAGTGGAGAGGCTGAGAAGTATTAGGGAGAGTGAAAGGGAAATAGACTGGAGAAGTCATACCCTTTTGACCCCAACAGAAGTCCAGCAGGGGACGGTGAAGCCCTGCCCCTCCTGCCATCAGGCAGATGGAGCAAACCAAGTAGATGGGGGCGAATGGAAACAGGTCCCCCGTCAAAGAGGTAAAAGAATCCCTTCCCAACCCGCATCACCTCCCACAGTGCCCTTAAAGAACAGGTATGAGGCCCTTGACCCAAAGAGTCAGGCAGAGGGCAGTCAAGAAGGTTGAGTGCCTGTGGATCAGAATCAGAGGGAAGGCCAAAAAGGCTGACATCCTGGTGGAAGTCTGTTAAAGACCACCCAATCAGGATGATGAGGGTGATAAATTATTCTACAAGCAGATGGCAGATGTCTCAAAATCACCAGCTCTTGTTCTTGTGGGTGACTTTAACTTGCCAGATGTCTGCTGGAAACTCAACACAGCAGAGAAGAGGCAGTCTAGGAGATTCCCAGAGTGTATGGAGGATAATTTCCTGTTGCAGCTGGTAAATGAGCCTACCAGGGGTGGGGCCCTGCTGGACCTGCTGTTCACAAACAGAGAGAGGCTGGTGGGAGATGTGGTGGTTGGAGGCCATCTGGGGCACAGTGACCATGAAATGATAGAGTTTTCAATACCCAGGGATGCAAAGAGGACCATCATTAAAACTTCTACCCTGGACTTCTGGAGGGCACATTTCAGCCTACTCAGAAGACTGGTTCAAAGGGTACCTTGGGAAAGAGCCCTTGAAAACAAAGGGGTCCAGGAGGGATGGACATGCTTCAAAAAGGAAGTCTTTAACGCACAGGAGCAGGCTGTCCCAGTGAGCCAAAAGGTTCAGCCAGCCTGGCTGAACAAGGAGATTTTGAAGCAATTTAGGGTAAAAAAACAGGGCTTACTGACTATGGAAAAAGGGGCTGGCTACTCATAAAGAGTTTAGGAATATAGTTAGGTCATGTAGAAAGAAAATTAGAGAGATAAAGGCAAAATTCAAACTCAATCTAGCCACTTCTGTTAGGGATAACAAGAAGTGCTTCTACAAACACATCAATAGCAAAAGGAGGGGCAAAGAAAACCTCCATTCTTTGTTGGACATCGGGGGGAACACAGTCACCAAAGATGAGGAAAAGGCTGAGGTACTTAACACCTTCTTTGCCTCAGTTTTCAACAAGAAGATAAGTTGTCCTCAGGACAACTGGCTTCTGGAACTGGTAGACAGAGACAGGAAGCAAAATAGCTCCCCTGTAATCCAGGAGGAAACAGCAACCTGTTGAGCCACTTGGATCCTCACAAGTCTATGGGGCCAGATAGGATCCATCCTGGGTTGATGAGGAAGCTGGCAGAAGAGCTTGCCAAGCCACTCTACGTCATTTATCAACAGTCCTGGCTCACTGGGGAGGTCCCAGATGATTGGAAGTTGGCAACTGTCACGCCCATCCACAAAAAGAGCTGCAAAGAGGACCTGGGAAACTACGGGCCTGTCAGTGGCTGGCAAGGTTATGGAGCAGATCATCCTCAGTGCAATCACACAACGCCTACAGGATGGACAAGGGATCAGACCCAACCAGCACGGGTTTAGGAAGGGCACGTTCTGTCTGACCAACCTGATCTCCTTTTATGATCAGATGACCTGCCTGGTGGATGAGGGGAAGGCTGTGGATGTGTCTATCTGGACTTCAGCAAAGCCTTTGACACCATCTCCCACAGCATTCTCCTGAAAAAGCTGCAGCCCATGGCTTGGACAGGGGCACCCTGTGCTGGGTTAGGAACTGGCTGGAGGGCCGGGCCCAGAGAGTGGTGGTGAACGGGGCTGCATCCAGTTGGCAGCTGGTCACTGTGGTGTCCCCCAGGGATCAGTGTTAGGTCCAGTTCTATTTAATATCTTTATTGATGATCTGGATGAGGGGATTGAGTGTACCATTAGCAAATTTGCAGATGACACCAAGCTGGGGAGGAGTGTTGATCTGCTGGAAGGCAGGAGGGCTCTTCAGAGGGACTTGGACAAGCTGGAGAGATGGTCTGATTCCAACGGGATGAAGTCCAACAAGGCCAAGTGCCGGGTCCTGCACTTTGGCCACAACAACCCCATGCAGCATTACAGGCTGGGGACAGAGTGGCTGGAGAGCAGCCAGGCAGAAAAGGAGTTTGGATTGACAGGAAGCTGAACATGAGCCAGCAGTGTGCCCAGGTGGCCAAGAAGGCCAATAGTATCCTGTTCTGGATCAGGAACAGTGTGGCCAGCAGGAGCAGGGAAGTGATTCTTCCCCTGTACTCAGCACTGGTGAGGCCACACCTTGAGTACTGTGTCCAGTTCTGGGCCCCTCAGTTCAGGAAGGATATTGAGGTGCTGGAGCAGGTCCAGAGAAGAACAACAAGGCTGGTGAAGAGACTCGAGCACAAGTCCTATGAGGAGAGGCTGAGGGAGTTGGGGTTGTTCAGCCTGGAGAAGAGGAGGCTCAGGGGAGACCTCATCACTCTCTACAACTCGCTGAAAGGAGGTTGTAGCCAGGTGGGTGTCGGTCTCTTCTTCCAGGCAACCAGTAGTAGGACAAGAGAGCACAGTCTTAAGCTCTTTTTTACAGAGAGAATAATCAGACATTGGAATGGGCTGCCCAGGGAGGTCGTGGATTCTCCATCCCTGGTGATTTCTAAGATGAGACTGGATGTAGCACTTAGTGCCATGGTCTAGTAACCACAGCGGTGTTGGATCAAGGGTTGGACTTGATGATCTTGGAGGTCTTTTCCAACCTGGTTGATTCTACGATTCTATGAAAACACAATCAGATGTTTAAACTACTATACGTCCTTAATGTCTAATTACATCCTCTCTTGACTGACCTAAACTTACTTTGACCTCCTCTGCCTATTAGCACATTACCTTATGCTAAAAATCAATATACTACACTCACTTTATTTAAAGCTTCCAAAGTGCAAGAGGGAGAAGGGCAGACCAATGGGGAACTGGGAATATTAGTGGATGATTGTTCTAGCCCTTCTCCCCTTGCATGTCATTTTCCTCTTGGCATTAAAGCATATTTGCATTGCAGGGGAAAAAAATATTCTCTACAGAACAGAACACATAAGCTGATTTTTATGTTTTTCTTTCAAATAATAGCAAGTGGAGTTATTCCAGGGGAACAGGCAGAAGGAGAAACAGTCTATATGCAGCTTCTTCCTAAACACATCTACACTTCCACCCTGTGAGTGCTGTCTCCTCAAAGAGACGATATGAGTATACTGAGAACCACACAACTGGACATTTTACCACCACATTTAATCAGTCAGCAGTGAAATGTGGGCCTCCATGCACATGAAATGAAAGCACTAAGCGAAAGCATTGATTTTTATTGTTTGTTAGACTGCAGATCATTTCCTCAGAAAATCACCTGGATGGGGGCAAGCAGGGACAGTAAAGGTATGTGCAATGCTTCTTAGGGAATGTATCAGGAATCCAAGCAGCGAGGTTGGGACAATCTGAACATATCCCACCAAAGGCCCAGAGATAGACACATTTGCTTTAGGAACAACAATGCTTTAATTATCCTAACAAAGCCTCTTGAACTGTGCTAAAAGAGCACAGTTTTCTCCCTGCTGCTCTTTAACAGATATCAAAGAGGTGACTCAGGATGATTTTACAGCAGTTGGCAATATTAACATCAAGGCTGGATGCAATCAGGTGATTTTACTATCACTTACGCAACAGTCTACCATGTTTTTTGTTGTCTGATGCCCTTCCTACAGAAGAAACAGCTACAGAAACAATCCTGATTAAAATAGATCACTGGTAGGAGGAACGAAAGATAAATTTCCCTCTGGGCTTAGATCTTTACAGAGGTGGCTCTGAAAGGTCACAGGCTTCCTGTAACAGGCATGGCAGCACAGCAGAGTCTGCATTTAACCAGTTGAGTGGGGCTGTAGATCTCTCTAGATGGTGGCAAAGATTGCTGTCCTTCCCAACCCTAACCAGCTGCTCTTCTACTGGATTTGGTGAGAAGGTAGTTGTAGCAACAGCGAGAATGGACAGGAGTGGCAGTGAATGTCTCAACCAAGGATGACAGGCAAGAAGCCCACTCTAGCAATCCCCTACTCTCTTGCTAGGTAGGCCCAGTCAACATTAGCTATCTCATGTGCCTTCTGCTGCCAGACCCTGTCCCATCCTGGCATTTGCAGATGCGCTCCAGCATCCAAATAATCCCACGTGTGAATTCCCAAAGCTCAAAGTGATTTTTTTTTAAGATTGTGTGAGGAAAGGTGATGAAAATTTGTCTGCTATTTAAAGCAGCAAACAAGGATTCTGCTACCTGTATTTCCTGTGGTCTGTGAGAAGTAAATCACTGAATTTCAGTGCTTCTATTCTCTACCTATTAAATGAGGAATTCTTTGATCCTTTCCCTGTTTATTTAAGCTGCTCTGTCTCTTACTGTGTGTTTGTACAATGCTTGACCTAGTGAAGTCACTTCTCAGCACTCATCTTGTAGGTACTGCTCATAATCCAGACAGCTGCCCGGGTTATTGGTGCCAAGCTGCACAGACTTGCTCAGAGCAAGATTAGATGAGATGAGTGTGATACCTTGGAGACCTGCTGAAGCACAGGTGCAGCTCCACCAGTGGTGACATTGGGGCAGCACAGAAAGGGCAGAGGCCAGCTCAGCTGAGAAGTAAAGCTTTTATGTTATAACACAATGTAAGCAAAAATAGATACCTCACCCCTGCAGCAGTACTGTGCAGGGGTTGCTTTGACAGGGCACTCCTTTAAAGCTGTAACCATGGGTGCATCTGCAGCAGGTCCTCTTCAGATTGGGAACAGCTGCTCTGGGGATTATACATGTGAAAGGAAGACAAAGCTCTGCTGTATTTACAAAGGAATAGCAAAGTCCTCAGGTAACTCTTTACTTTGACCAGGAGAGTGAGAATATTTGCTTTTAAAAGGTATGGCATCTTTTCTGGTCTCCCATGTCCTGAAATTTTTCTGCTGCTGTTGTCAAAGACAAGAGGCCTCTGCAGTACAGCTCATTTTGTTTCTGGCAAGTGGTGTTTTCTGAGTGACTCAAGGACTGTGGTTGTTGGTAATTTATTGGATATTTCTCCTTTTATTACTGAGTTATACTGGGTAACAGACATCCACTGATACAGGGTCCTGTACACCATCAAGAATATGAACTGAGAGGACCAGAAAGTGTCCACTGACTACAGATGGAGGGATGATGATTACCAAGTATCTTGTTCATTTTGAGGCTTTGGCTTTGCATTTAAATGTTACCTCCACTGGTGAACAAATGTCTGCTGGTTGCTGCTGCTATTGGTTTCACACAATTTCACTGTTCTCTCACAGTGAAAGCTTGGAGTTAGGGCATCTGTGGTGACTGCTAATGGCTATTGTTTTATCTCAACTCTGAAAAACACAGAAAGCCATACTTGCTTTATGTGCCAGACTGCTATGCCTTCAATCAATCCTCTGCAAGGACTCAAAGGTGAGTGATTTGCAAGGAGTGCAGTGGTGCTAACCTAAAAATCCTTCTATTTGCAGTGGTGCTGAGATGAAAGACCATGCAGATGTCAGTGTCACTAAACAAAAGGGTTGGGCTCTTAAAGTACGACTCAGCAGGCAGGATCTCTAAGACTTAGTAGCTGGCTTTCACAGAATGACCTATGGCTTCAGAGGCCTTCCATCTTTAAACTATGAGGAAGGGATGCAACCATTTGTTCTCTTTAAAGCTTTCTAATGCTTCCTTTCAAGATTCAGTTTGGGGTTGCATCTACTTGTGAGCTGTATGCATCATATATTTATCATAAACTTGCCATCTGAAATACAAAGTCTTCAAAGCATGAAGAATAGCCTAAATAGACCTCTTCTGTTAACAGTGTGTCCGTGCTTACTTTTTTCCTTACATAAAGAGGTATTATTTGTTTTATTTTTCTTTCCTAGTAGTAGAGAGGCCTTGAATGGAATAATTCAATTAGAAAAAAACAATTATTATGTTTATAGTATTCCACTGCTGCTTCTACTTCCTAGAGTCCTGCCTGGACTCTTCCTTAATCTTCTCTGATCAGTCCTGGTAGAGGTGAAGAGGAAGACCTTCAAAGAGGAGATGAAAACTGCAGTTTTTTACCCTTGCAGCAGTCTGAATTGCTGGCTCTTCCAGTATTGTCTCTATTCACTGGAGTTAAGTAATGTGATTAAAATCTCAGCTGAAACAATCTGTTCCTCCCCAGGTTTGTTTATCTGCCTTCCTTACTTTGTTTAAAGCCTGCTAAGTAGTGTTGTGTGGCCATGAGAGTCAGAACAGTGGAAACTTATATTCTGATAAAATGCTGCGATATCAACAAAAGGCTTAAAAATGTATGTGTTTAAAAATTAGTATTTTGGCAGGTTTTTATGTGAGTTTACAATTCTAGTGGCAGCAGCTGTTTGGTGCCAGATTCTATGAAAAACTTCTCTTTTTCAATACTATGAAACTGGAATGTATGATGTGGTTTGTTTGAATCATATTCCCTGTGAGAGGAAAGCAAAAGTGATTTTGCAGGGACAGATTTTATAACGTCTTCAAAGTGAGTTTACTGTTGTTTTCATCCAAGAATTGAAACTTAGGAGCGTGACAGAAAGCTTTCTGCATAGCACTCCCGTGATTAGCTTGAAATCAATTTTCAAGTGACTTAGCTTCTAAAATTTAGCAAAAAGTAGGCCTAATCTTGCATTCACTGAGGTAGTTTTGAGATTTACTGTTAGTTTAAAAAGAAGCCATGGTGAGCTGATAAGATTTAAAAACTCTAGACTACAGCTGAGCAAGGAGCTGAATTTACTGGTCCCCACCCACACAGTGTTTGTCTTCCCTAAAACCTTGTTCTTTCATCTTCCTCTCTTTGGTTTGTTTCTTTTTCCCTTTTTCATCTAATCATAAATACAAGCTTGGGAGCTCCCTAAGATAAGAGTTGCTTTTCCTTTTGCTATAATGTACTGTAATAGGCTCAGATTTCACACTGAAACTCTCAAGTGTTATAATTGAGGAGAATAATTACCTTTTGTTTTTTGCTTAAGTTTTAGAAACTGCAACAAATATCCAGTACTTAACTTCTGCCATCGTTTCTCAGTGGCAGAACTGAAGCCTTCATGCAGCAGTTTAGGCTAGCTGGTGAAACTTTCCATGGCCCTGGGGGAAAGAACTCCTTTGGAGGCACTGAAACACTGTAGTTCTTATCACCTGCAGCCAAACAACTCTGTTTGGGCTTGAGAAAAATCCATCTAGAATGCTTAGCTCTCACTCATATTCTGCAGACTGAAGTCTACTTTTCATACCAGAAATCAAAGCAAAGGAGTATTTCCTCTTTCCATTCCCTCCTGTAAAGCTGATTTTTAACACCCTCCTGCTCCAAAACAGAATTTATTGTATTGGTCAAAATCCAAATATGTTCAAGGGCTAGATACAGCTGCCACACATTTGGCAAAGCTGTAGACCAGCTATATCATGGTTTGCATGTGCTACACCTTGGAGTGGTGTTGGGTTGGAAGAGGGGTAAATGCAGGTAGGTCTCAGCTCAAAACTCCTAGTAAATCAAAACTCCTGGTAAATCTCCAAATGAAAAGCCAGTCAAAAGTCTGACCTTCTTTGCAAGCTAAGAATTGGGTCATATATAATTCTAAGTGCAAATTTATGTTTTATTTTGCTGGGCTAGATTAAGTATTTTCCCCTGTGCGCTTGCCTAAAAGACAGATTAAAAGATCCATCCAGTGACACAGTTTTTGAAAACTCCTCTAAAGTGCCTCACAACTATAGAGCTAAAATGAAGTGCCTGGGAAAGACTTGCAGGAAGTGAAGCAAGCAATACAGAGGACAAGACCAGTGGACTGCACATATGCTCAGTGGGGTTTACCAGTCTTCTATGGTTGAAAAACACCAAGTTAATTTATCTGTTAAAAAATATATTTGTTTTTCTTCAGGAACATTATTAATCTATTAATTACTTCAATAAAGAAATTATGACTACACTTGAGCTCAGTTATCTGACTAAAATTAATAATAAATTGTTTCTTTCTTTAAAAAAAATAAAAATAAACCCTTCCCTTGTATCTAGGGAGCCAGATACAGCCAGGTCTTTCTTTTTACTCTAAGAAAGACATGCCAGAGAATAGATATATTCCATACATACTTGTTCTGTACGTGACCAGAAGTTATAAGGAGCACTCACAAGCTCCCATTATTAGGAGCACTGACAAATCACCCAACAGTGTTTGGAGAACATCAAACAAATTGTTTGTGCTCTATTTCATTGTCTCAGTGGGGACTTCTTTCAGCTGTTGCCTCTAAGCACCAAGCTCAAGGAACTGTGATATTATCACTGTACTACCCACATTATTATATACTGAAGCAGAGACTTTAGATTTTCCACAGCCCTCCTGGGAGCTTAGGCATATCTCCCATAAAATTTTATTTCCATACACTGCAATCTCTGTGAAATATGCTTCTATTGCTGCTACGCGTTTTTTAGGAGAGGTGAGCAACTGAGTTTCCTCTTCAAGGTGTGCACTTAACTTGATTTACAGAAAGTTATTACAGATCAACAGCCTGCTCATTTTTAGAGTGCCCATTTATTGGATGGGCATCACCTCTCAGCTGTTGCCAAAAGGGTCGGAACACATCCAAGAGCCAGCTGTGCTCACACCACATGGGCACAGGCTCCCTGCTCCAGCCAGCAACAGGGACAGGCCAATCCCTGCAAATTAGTGGAGCTTCAATGCTTTGTCTTTTGTGACTGTCTTTGAAATTCTCTCATGGCAGGTTTCAGTGCAATGCATTTGTCATTTAGGCATTTCGTTAATTGTATGGCAAGTCCTGCTCTGTGAATTGAGTGCTGTATGCCTCTTCCTGTCCTGGCACTTCCTTTTGGATATGTACAGTACCTGAAGAACAAAGCATGGCTTTTAAATAAGTAACTGTTGCAAGCAGATGGATTGTTAGAAAATAACTGGCTTAAATGAATGTTTCATCCCATAAACACTTAGTAAGAAGCCTCAGTCAGAACTTGTATCTTATTTTTTTTTCCATGACAGTAAATTAACTGAGATACAAGTTAATCAAAGAAAAGCCCTCTTAGTTCTGATGTTCAAGGTCTGTTTGTTTTTCCTCTCTTTTACAATGCCAGCAAATCTCAGCACCCTTATACATGTTAAATAGTTATAAAATATTTATAAAGTTCTTTAGAAAAGAAAAAATTTAATTGTAGTTTTTTTCTTTCCTTCCTTGTTACTCTGTGCTAGCTATATCACAAAGGAAATAGCAGTATCTGTTATATTACTAATATTTCTATTATTATTCTAGAGCTGGGAATATACCCTCACATATTAAATCTAGCTATGCAGAAGCAAAACAAAACAGATGCTGCTCTTGTATTTGTATTTGAAATTGTAGTACTTTTAATCTGCTTGCAAACTGCTCCCATTGTACTAAAGTGCTATATTTAAAAACTGTGCAACCCTTTTCAAAGGAAGCACTGTGAGGAGATGGCAGCTGATGCTGAAATCTCGGCTTAATAGAATATTAAACTATTTAGAATTACGCTGGCATATGAAAAAGAGCTCTAAAGTGTCCATGGCTTTCCTGGAGCAAAAAAATACTTGGAAAAAATAAAGATCTTGGAACCAGTTCTGTAACTGGCAAGATTTTCAAACAGTAGCATTGAGTAAGCCCAGCATTCTCAGCAAAAGAGTGTGACTGACTCAAGTCAGTAGTTCCAGAGGAAAAAAAAAACAAAACAAAACGAAAATGCTGTCACAAACTTAGGGCAGGGGGTGGGGAACCTGTTGCTGAGGTGAATATGTCTTTGATCAGTGTAAAACCATTGAACAAAACATGCAAGTCAAGGCTTGCTTTTATGTAGTATCACACACTGGACACTTTGGAATTACTCATGATGCAGAAGGCTTCTCTTGTATACTGAAGGATTAAGGTAGGAGGTATATTTTGTCCGTTTATTAAGGAAACGTATTTGTTGGGGTTTTTTTAGTGCCAGCTGCTTAGTGGGGGTAAGGAGACTGGAAAGCAGGGATATATGCAACAATAATGTTTTTTTCTACTTGTTAAAACTGCCTCATAACTAGTCGTATGTCTGGGTTTGGATTTTGTGACTACTAACTTTGTATCATATGAAGATGGGATCCATGCTTAACCTTTACTAATTACACTCTGCTATTAAATGAACAATAAGAGAGTTTGAACAAGCAGAGAGTTTTGCTATACTAGTCCTTAACACAAAGATGCTGCTGGGGACAGCCCTTTTGCTGTCCCATCTGGCCACAGGAAGGAGAAGGTACTCTACTCACACAAACACATGTACACAAAGCGGTCAGACTGTTCTCTGCAAATCTGGAGTCACTGCCATTACAGCCATCCCTTTAGAGAATGAAGCAACCAAAATTTCAGAGTTTAGAAGGCGAAGATTACAATTTCAGTCACTCTGAGCCAAGACTTGCTCAGTGTGACTAAGAACATTTATGAGCTAGTACCACTTTCATTCAGCTAACACACCTAAGCAGCACTGAAGATGCAACAAAGTGTGACTGTCAGTATCAAAGAAGGAGACTTTTTGTTTGTTAGCCTGCTATGTGGCATTATTTATATTTATGAAAATGAAAGCAGCAAAATGTAAATGTTAGACTTCATGTGAAGGTAGGTATGAAATGAGAATAAGTTTAGTTAACTGGTTTAATCAGTGGTAACTTAAATTGTAACACACAGTGATTCCATCTCCTAGTGCTCTAAGCTTTGTTATTTATTGTGAGGAAACAAATCAGATTTTCTACCACCAACTCCTTTTTAATAATCAAAGCAAAATAATTCATGCAGCATGTAAGTTATCATAAAAGAATCCAGCAGATGCAGCAAAGATGATAAAAGGCTTCCTTGTGCAAAACATTTTGTATGTCAATTTAAGAGATGGTCTTAAGAGTAAAACTTCATGTGTTGCAATTTGTCAGCTATTTCATTCTTACCACTCATTTTCAAGGTGGTTCTCAAAGTCTGTGGTGAAACCACTGTAGTATTTTATTTAGGAAGTTGATATTCTTCTAGAATCATATAATGACAACTCAAAGTAATAAAGTAATACTTTTTAGTTCTAATCTTAGATCTAGGGTATAGTTGAAGAGAAGTAAGTTCAATTTTTGAACGTACAATGAAGCTACTGTTGGTTACTGTAATAATTATCATTATTGCTATTACACATTCATTAATACATATTACACTAGCCTAGGTCTGCCATGTCATTGTATTGAAACACTGTTGATTTTTCTGTTTCATACACATTGAGAAATCTGCTCTGTTTCCACATGGAGCAGCAAGAATTGGTGGTATGAGGCTGCTAACACGTCTCTTTCATGAAGACAGAGGGCTGGGATACCATTGCTACACGCCAGCTTCTGTAGTTGGCAGCGCATTTTCCCTGCAATAATTTCATCCTCCTTATGGCTTCATTCCTTTGTCTTTTACAACTAATTCAGCTCCATGGTGCAGCTGGTTCCTTCCTCTCCCTCCTTCAGCATTTGCTCCTGTGTGCTTCTGTCCTTTACTCTTCTGTACTTCTGGCCATATCCCCTTGCATCTGCAGTGTATGGGCTCTGGGTCATTTCTCTAATGTCTAACTTTTCATTTGATTTGCATCAAATTTGTTACATGTAACACATGGTGCTATTAAAAAATAACTCTAAGGTGATTAGCTATTGAACTGGATAATGAATGTCATTAGCCTATTCTACAGAATGATGGTATTTAATAAAAACAAAAGGAAGATTGTGTTTATCTGGACAGGGAATTTCAACTCCACTGACTTTGCTTTGGAAGGAATTTCTCATCTGCTGTGTCACTAGATGTGGTTGTATAAAACAGTCATATCTACTTGAGTGGAATTTACCTTTAAAATGACCAGCACTAATGAAAGCTCTGATTTAATGTCCTGCTACAGTGAACCTCTCGTAAACTGCTAGCTTTTAATTTCCATGAATTGCTATTTCCATATGAAAGGCAGTTTCTCCTGAAGAATATGTGAAGCCTTGCAAGTAGATGTTTGATGATCCTTTGCATTTTTGTTGTTATCCGGGCACTGCAAGATAGCTCCTGTAGTGCATGTGGTGATGTGTATTAAAAGGTAACCTAAGTCTCTGCTGGGTAATAATATTTAAACTTCCAAGAATCTTATCTTTCCACTGTATGCTGATTCTTTCTTGGCAATATTTCAACCAATTTCATGGTCCACATCCCTAATAAGGACTATCTAAGTTTCACAGAGTCAGTTAATAGCTGCAGCATTGGAAGCCTGGTCCTTTCAAACCTGCCCTGAACCAAAATTATCCCTGGACCATTGTGGAATTAAAAGAAACAAAACCCCAAAAAACTACTTTACCATAGTGAGGAAGCTGCATGTTATGCAAGTACTGCTTCTTTTTCTTGAAACACAAAGGTTTGTCCCAGGCTCTCTTCTGTGCAGAAAATATTTACAGACTATATGTATAAAACATACGTAGAAAATAATATATCACCATTTACGGTGGTAAATTGGTATCCAGGAAAGGGGAGAAGGTTTTTAGCCCAGAGAAGCTGAAGTTGCAGTTGTTTTCATGAGCTGAGGAATGCTGAGCCAGAAAGAACTCAGATCTGTAGCCATTAGGTAGGAAATGAGAAAAGTATAAATACATGAAATGACTCCAACATAGAAATTAGGTACCTCCTTATTATGGATTAAAAAGTCTGTACGTGGCTCGAGCCTTTTTTTATTGTTTCCTCTTACATGTATCTTGCAGTTATTTTCAGCTGTCATCTAAGATCAGCCTGCTCCCCCCATTTAGCTACACACTTGAAAAGAAAGTAAGTACACTTCTTTCTGTACACTTCCTTCATTCAAGACTTCTACAGGATAATCAAAGCCTTGCTTCACCCTTACCTTCAATTATCAAAGGTTGAATGTGTCAACTCTCCTACACTCCCACTAATTTAGATACCATTACTCCATAACACCTGGAACACCTGCCCAGTCTGTATGTTTGACTTCTAAAGTAGCAAGAAGTGTATGGGAGGAGTTGATCAACGTGGATTGTTATTTAATAGTTGTTTTGCAGAAATGCCTACAGGCATTAATTAAGATCAAGGTGCAAAACACTAAGAAGACTCACGGTGAAAAATAGTCCCAGTTCCGGAGAGTTCATAATTCACTTCATAGCAAGTTGCAACAGGCAGATGCAATAAATTAACTGTAGGGAGTGTCCAAGCATTTTCTGGAGAGCATGGATAATTTTCATGTATATATTTACAAATATATACAAATGTTCATGTTCCTGAAGATGTTAATTTCTATTTTTTCTTAAAATGACCTTCCTGATGTCGTAAAACTCTTCTTCCAAAAAACTGCATAATCTATCAGATTCCAACCCCTGGTGTGTTGGATATGCTATACCTTAGAAAAACAGCAGTTCTGTATCCCTCCCTTTTCAAGAGCACTGAAATATTATGTACTGATGGCTGTACAGCAGAACAAGAGATAAAGGCAAGCTTTACACATTTTATGTTTAAAATTAAAATACCTTCAATAAGGGTAGGAGCTGGCCTGTATCCCTCCTTGTGGAATTAATTGTAAAATGTGTTATTAAAAAGCTGTGTTAAGTTTGAATGGATCTTGGTAACAATCAGACGTTATGATTTAGAAGAGTGTAATATCTAATAGGCTTATTTTTGCATTAAAAATAGGGGATACTTAATTTGTAGGTGAAGATAAAGGTCGATTTGATTTATTTCAGCTTGTCAAGTTTTATGAATAAATCTATTATCTCCAGTAATATTCCGTAACAAGGTACTTCTAGCTAGTTTCCTCCAATTTTAAATTACTGAAAACCATCTATGAAATAATTAAGGCCCACTTTTACCATTACTATAAATGCTTTTCTATTACGTTGTATGTAGTGTAGAATACTGCCAAATCAGAAACCTTACCAGTTGGCCTCAGGGGTAGTAACTTGCCCCTCCTTGCCATAGAAGTAAAATCACCTTCCTATACAAATAGACCACTTCCTCCAAAGAGAATCATCTGCAAGATTAGGATGTAAATAACTAACAAAGTTAAAAGCAGTGAAACCTTAATCTCAGATGTAAGCAAATTAGAATTTTATTTTTAGTAGGACTGGAATGGGTATTTTAACATTTCAATAATATGAAACCTTGCCTACAGCACATGGTGGAATTTTTGTTATGTGCCTTTACTATTAAGTTACTTCTCTTTTATATAAAATTCTCTGATATTTAAAATACAGAGTACAATGCTTTCAAAGGGGAAAACAAGAAATATGACTGCCTGAATACACTAATGATTTCATTTCTTTTCAGCAGCCGCATAAAGACATCTTAAATTCTTCTAGAAAAAAAGCAAGACTGGTATTGAAAATGCCACTTTTTCTTTTTTTTTTTTTTTTTTTTGCTGGAGCCCAGCTGGTCAGATTTGGATGGTTGCCCAGAGAAGCTGTGGGTGTCCCATCCCTGCAAGTGTTCAAGGGCAGGTTGGATAGCGCTCTGAGCCACCTGGTCTAGTGGAAGGTGTCCCTGCCCACAGCAGGGGGGTTGAACTAGATGATCTTGAAGGCCCCTTCCAACAGAAACTATTCTATGATTGCAGTACAAAGTAGAGAAACTTGGATTGGTAGAGTAGATTAGCCCACTAGTACTAGTTAGCAGTTAAACATATGCTTTTATCAAAAATATTGATTAAATTTTTATCTAAAGATGAAGACTTCTGTAGTATGCTCTGCTCTGAAGCCAGTGTGTCTGATCCTTCTTGGTGCCATTTTACACTGAGCTGGTGTACATCCAGCATAAGCAGGAGTAACCATCTACATTGCCACAGCTGTACAGAAGTTACAGTGGCAAAGGCTGTAAGGGAAAAAAGCTGTGGGAAGGAACAGAACGATGGCAAGATAGCAAAAGTAGCTGAGACAAAGTACTCCCCAGGCCTCTTCTAAAACCTGTATGTCCTGGAAACAGTAATGTGTTATCAGACATTAGTAATTAGTTCTGGGAAAGGCTTCACTGCTCAAATCAGGCTGCAATATTAAAATGAAGAATTACTTAAAATATCCCTGTGCTATGGGAAACCTTCCTCGTAAATAAGCTAGGTGCTGTGAGTGTTCACTCCGACCCGAGCACTGTTGCCATCTCTGTGTGCCAGGCGTCCATCAGGACCGCCTCATCCATTCCGTTATTCCCGGCTCCTCCCGTCTGTGTCTCCCGTTTCGCGGGGACAGGCGAAAGGCAGGCACAGTACGTGCAGTGAGCGCACAGAGCCGGACCTCAGGCCCTGGGGCACTGATATTCCAGCAAAAACTGCAGAGCACCGCGCCAACAGCGCACCGCACGGCGCCTCAGCGGCGCAGGACGCGGCCGGCCCCAGCCGTGCCGCAGGTGCGCGGGGAGGCGCCCCAGAGCCGCCCTCGGGCCGGCGGGGTGAAGCGGAGTGACAGCTCCAACAGCCAATGAGCGAACGCGCTCCGGGCGGAGAGGCGGAACACCGCCGGGCCGCCTCCTGGGCTGGTGGGAGAGAGTCGGAGTGACAGCACCCACAGCCAATGAGCGCACGCGATTCGGGTGGAGGGGCGGGGCGCTAAGGCTGGCGGACGGGCGCCACCGCCCGCCGCGGGGGGTGAGAGGCTGCCGTGGGCGGAGGGCGCGGCCGCCGCGGCATTCCCCGAGGGAGGGTAGAGGGAGTGAGCGAGGCCGCTCAAAGCAGGGCGTGGGCGGGGAGCGGTCCCCTTCCCCGGCCGCGTTTGGCCTCGGGTAGTCGGGCTGAGGGCGGTACGGCCCGGGCTGTACGGTGAGTGGCCGGCGCCGCCAGCCAATGGGCGAGGCGGAGCGCGCCTTCCTCCCCGCCCCAGAGCTCAGCAGGACCAATGGGAGCCCGCGGGGCGGGGCGCGCGAGCCTAGCCGCGCGCTGGGAGGCGCCCGCGCCGCCAGATGCAGAGGAGAGTCGCGAGGGCGGCGGCGGCAGCGGCAGCACCAGCACCACCACCAGCACCAGCACCACCACAAGCACAAGCGCAGGCGGCGGCGCGTGCAGTGGAGCGGCGCGCGGGCATGGGGGCGCGGGCAGCGCGCGCCTCCCGGCGCTGAGGCACCAGCGGTACGAGCGGGGCGGGGGGGCTGCCCGGGCGGGGGGGCCGGGCCGGGCCGGGCCGGGCGGGAGGGACGTGTGTCCTGTGCCGTGTGTCCTGTGCCGTGTGTCCTGTGCCGTGTGTCCTGTGCCGTGTGTCCTGTGCCGTGTGCCGTTCCGCGTTGCGCTGCTGCCCGCGGCCGCGCCCGCAGTCGGGGCGGCGGCGCTGTGGCCGGCGCGGTGCGGCCGCTCGGCGCAGGCGGAGCGGGGTCTAACGACGTTCGTGTCGTTGTCAGGATCCGAGCGCAGCCGCGGGAGCCGCCTCTGCTGGTGGCAGCCTGCTGTCACCTTCCCTGCTGGCAATGGGGAATGGACTCTCGGACCAGACGCCGATCCTCTCCAGCCTGCCTTCCTTTCAGAGCTTTCACATCGTCATCCTGGGGCTGGACTGCGCTGGGAAGACGACGGTGCTCTACAGACTGCAGTTCAATGAGTTCGTCAACACTGTCCCCACTAAAGGATTTAATACTGAGAAAATCAAAGTGACGCTGGGCAACTCGAAGACGGTCACTTTCCACTTCTGGGATGTGGGCGGCCAGGAGAAGCTGAGGCCGCTGTGGAAGTCGTACACAAGGTGCACCGATGGCATCGTGTTTGTGGTGGACTCCGTCGACGTTGAGAGGATGGAGGAGGCCAAAACAGAACTTCATAAGATTACTAGGATATCTGAGAATCAAGGAGTGCCTGTCCTTATAATTGCTAACAAGCAGGACTTGAGGAACTCTCTCTCCCTTTCTGAAATCGAGAAGATGTTGGCAATGAGTGAGCTGAGTTCTTCAACACCCTGGCATTTGCAACCTACCTGTGCAATCATTGGAGACGGACTCAAAGAGGGACTGGAAAAACTATATGATATGATAATTAAGCGAAGGAAAATGTTGAGGCAGCAGAAAAAGAAGAGATGAGTTCTATTTTGACCTTTCTGTTTTAGAGTAGTTACATGGTCAAAATTTGACTTAAGACAGCTTCCAAACCCAGGCCTGCCTGTTTGGATGCCGTTAAAATTAGTTACGTTAAACTATCAGTTGCACAACCTTGCTGTGTGAAGGAAGGCTGTGCAGTTGTGGAACTTTTTTTTTTTTAACTAGTCTCTTCTGAGTTTTATGGCTCTGTATTATTTCAGAAGCCCTAATAGATGATGTAATGCTATCAGGAAATGGATGTCTAAATAGCCAAATAAAACGAGGGTTTTCTGCTTAGTGTTGTACTCATACGTTTGAGGGTGCCCTCTGCAAGCAGTTTGCGTTGAAGGTGTTTGTATTTTTAAACTTCTAATGCTCGTAAGTGGAGTGCTTAGGTGAACATTATACAGCTTTAAAAACATGTATAAAGCTAGTAACCCATAATTCCGTTGAGGCTGTTTTTTTACCTTGTTTGGGGATTTCCATGGAAGCTTGGCCACATGTGTAGGTTTGGTTTTTTTTTAATTTGGCACTTTTTGAAATTGAATCATGTTCAGTTCAAATACTTGAAATTTTAAGTGCTGTGGATTCTTCAACTCATAAAAGAAAGACTTTGACAAGTGAAAAATGTAAACAACACACTGGAGCATGAAAAAGTGGTTTCCCAACATATAGCATGTTTTTGATACGTAAGGTTTTTATTTTTTAGAAGTAGCCATTCATCATTATACAGTGCTAATCAGGTTTAAACTGTTACTCAAAATTAGTAAGTTATTTCTGAATGGTGAGTCCTCCTAGTATGAAAGTAAAAGTCAACGAATTGCAGTAAAGAAGCTATAGAGAACAGTTCTGACTGCTGTGGTTCTAACCAGTGCGGCATTCTTTGCTCTACTGGTGACTTCCTGGCAATATAACATAACGAAGTAAGGATGGAGGTAAAATTAGCAGACCACATCTTGTATCTTCCCAAAATACCCCATTTTATTAAAGTGGTATTGCTGTGTCACTTTCAACGTATGCTTTTTTTATTGTGACTCTTACAGTATTTTGTGGTTAGGAATGTAATAATGCTTTATACACTCGAACATTAGACACTACCGGGGGCGGGGGTGGGGAAGGGAGGGAAAGGGGGAAGAAGATTTTCAAGATGGGCCTGTGTTCTGCTTTAATTATGCTTTAAGCTGTTCTTGTTTACAGTGTGCAAACAGTGTTAACTGGGCAGGATAGTGCTTGACGGAAAAGGGAGGGTAGTTTTTCTTACTGGTACAGAGCTTCAAGTGACTCTCTAGATACTTGGTTAGCAATTGAAAGGGCTAAAGCAGAGCCTGGATTTTTAAGACTAACTTTAGTGGTGCTGTAAAAATTCATCAGAATGTTAGATTATCTTTAAAGTTTTGTTGGAAATACCAGATTAAAGAAAAAATAAAAAAAAATAGCAAAATCTAGTTCCTCCTCTCGACCAGCAAAGTAATAAATTTTTCTTACCTGCTGCCATGTATCAGGAGGATGACAGCTACAAATCTGAATGTCAATCCATGTAATTTAGCTATGTTTAAAAAAAAAAAATCAAACTTTTTAACCAGCAGCTGTTTGACCAGGAGGTAACCAAAAATGCACTTTAGTGTCTTCAATAACTGAAAGTGACAGCTGTTTGTTTTTTTAATGACATCTTGGTCCTTTTTGAATAAACTGAAGTAGCTTCCAGTGGAGCTTTTGTATGGTGGTTATATATGTACCTGCACTGGTGACATTGTAAGTCACTTACTCAAGTAATGTCTATATTTATAGAAATGTGGATGACTTCTTAAACCTCAATAAACAATTCAAAACAAACCTGCAGAGAGAAGGTGTCTGACTTCTTGTACTGCAGTGGTACGTTCTTATTGACCTCTGTGCACATAGTTCTGCTGTTATTAGAATCAGTATTTCTGTTGAAAACCAAAGTCATATAAATGTGGTGAGGTTCATAAATGTCACGGTGTTAGAAATTGAAGGTATGCAATTGAAAACTTAAGATCAATGGCATGTCTGTATATTCACAGAAGAAATACTAGCTGCAGTGACTCCGTTCTGAAATGATAGATCTTGCATAATTTGAAAAGTCTCTTGTATAGCTGAACCTATTTTGTTATGTGCAATGTTTAATAGGCACTGTTGGGCATTTATCACATGTACTCACAGGTGGTTCCTGATTTAGTGTCTTTAGGCTCGTGTATCTGAAGCTGTCTGAGGGATTCACGTGTACTTAAGCCTCCTCGGATTTTACAGCAGTGAGTAGCATGTGTCCAGATGGGAAGCTTCTAATTAGTTTCAGGACCAAAATAGAGACAAGATGAACTTTGTTTAGCCTGCAAATGAAAATGGCTAACTTTGAACAAGAATATCCAATCATGTGTCTCAAAACCCTGATATTTTCATTTCTGTTTATGTAACTGCTGGCACGTCAAAATGTAGGTTACTACTAGTCTGGAGGAAAAAGCTATATGAGTGATGCTGAGCCCGTGAATTTGGCATGTAATTAGTATAATCTGGCTAATATTTACCTTCCTATCAGACACATTGTACTACTAGATGAAATGGAATGCTGGCTCTTTATACCCAGTAAACTGATACCAAATACTAATTGCTTCATCTCAGTATTCATTAGGCTTCTATTGGGAATAGTTGAAAAGTCATGCTGCTTGAAAAAAAAAACCAACCAAACTGTATTTTGTACTGCATACTAAACATGCTGGTGTTTTCATCTGGTGGCAGTCTCCCTAAACTCTTCTACACATAAAAACAGCAATGAATGATTTTAATTACAAAGATGTGATTGATCTGCACTCTAGCAATCTGGAGGAAAACGAGAAGGTGGAGATTTCGAAAATGTTATGATCGTTAGTGTTAATACTGACTTGGAAGTTGAAGACTTTGGGGGATGAGTTTTACTTTCAGGCTATACCTTTATCTGTACTAGAACTGTTTTGCTGGAATTTTACAGTGACTGTTCTGAGTACAATACACAAGTGTAGCTGTACCTCTGAAACTGGGTTTTGTGTTACTATGGCAAAGTCTTCAACTATAAACATAACAGTGATTGCAGTAGAGCATTCAGTATTGTAACTCATTGAGCTTCTGCTGGCACAGTCCTGCCAACCTGGGGTTGCTTTCTTCTGTATGATGAATCGTCAGTTCTGACCTAAATACTGGTATGTGTAAGAAACTCTTTAGAGGAGCTGAATAAACAGATGTAATTTTGTTACAATGCTGGAGTTACACATTGTAAAAATTTAAAATACTGTTTGCTAAAAGGTGCTAACATGCTCTGTTCTTCAAGATTCTAGGTAAATATCTTTAGCTGCTTCTACTTTAAGGCAGTAAGGAATTGTATTTAAATCGGCGCAGCACTACTGAACAAACCACAGTCTTATCACTGTTGTTTTAGCTTACCGAAGTTGGTATGGCTGTTTATACATATGCAGTCATTTAGAGTTAACCAGGCTTCAGGGTCTGGTCTCTGTTTTCTAGCTGCATAGCTGTATGTTAGCTTAGGACTGCTTCAACTAGGAAAGATACTGCAGGATGGTGAGACTCTTTCAGGTTCTAACATCACTTTTTTGATGATACACTGAATGTGCACTTACATTTGAAAAAAAAAAAAGTGTTTTCAACCAGGTGACAGGTGAAACCTTTCTCACTTCAAGTTTTCATGTTTTATTGAGACACGATTGATCCTTTTTGTGGAAAGCAATACTTGCAGCCAGTCCGTGGTTCCCAGCCTGACTTGGGTGCTTCTGTACCACTCTACACAGCACTTTGGTCCTGCAGGAGTTCCTTACCCAGGACTCAGAGCAGGGAGGAGCTGAAAGCAGTCAGACTCCTGCAGGTCTGAGTGAAGGCAGTTCTGCCTTGGTGGGGTTATCTGGATCTTGGGTCATTTGTTTACGAATAGCACCTACGAATAACACCCTACGAATAGGGTGTTAATTAGTGTCTGGCTGAAACTTTGTTGAGAGCTAAGTCATTCTTGACATAGGAAGAGGATTTAGGTACTGCATTGATACTACAAAGGACTTGGTAAGGCAGAATGTGGACAACGTAGGCAATCTCATCCGCTAACTATATATAGGGCACCGGCCCCGACATGCCGTCTTGAGTCAGCTGTCAGATTGCAGTGCATGAAGGCTAGCAAATGTTTGCTCATAATGCTGCAAACTTACTATGAGAGAGAGATCTAGGCATGAATCAGTGCTTTTAGGATCAGTGTTTTCACTTTACTGGTGGGTGACTCATCTTTTGAGAGGGTCACAGTTTACAGCCTGCTCTGATAGATTCGTGTCCCCAAGCCAAAACAACCCTCGTTGCTGCTGGGAGGGATGTGTAGGGAGATGTTTGTTTAGTCTGAGGGATGAGGAAAGCTTTTTTTTTTAATTTTTTTTTTCTAATCCTGACTGACATAGGTATGTGGAGGCCTGCCCCTCATGCTGCTCTGCAGGCTGTGATTATTTTTAGGAGCAGTATGAGACTGCAGAGCTGTGTGAATAAACTGAAGGGAAATACACAGCCTGGCTTTGCAGCAGGATGATGCCAGGGTTTGTCATGTGGGCTCCCACAGCCATCCTACCCATCTGACAACAAACTTAAGGGCCATGACACAGCTGGTACGTTGCCCTTCGTTAAAGCATTGGTCAGTCTCCTTAAGCTAGCTGTAAAGAAGCAAAAATGCAGTTTTGAAGACCTAGCTGAAAAACACCCCACACAGCAAATGAGGGACTTTCGTTTTCTCCCTACCGGTGTCCTGTTCTATTGGTGCTGACTGGGAGCGAGCCGAGGGACCAGTGGGTGGGTGATGCTGCCTGCAGCCTGCCTGCTCACTGCAGGGCCGAGTAGTCACTGATTTTATTCAAAGGCAACCACAAAATCTAAGGAGAGAAACTAGGCAGGGAGGCTAGACAGTACTTCTAGGCTAAATACCTGCTTGCAAAGGGCTCAGGAAAGTAAGAGATAATAATCCCTGGGCTTTGAAGATTATGGTTTCTTAGTTCCAGCTATATTTACACAGCTGCTCCACAAGAATTAAGAGCTAAAGATGACAGAATAGTTAGGAAGGAGAAGGTCAAGTATGGTTGTTGACTGTGGGGTATGTGGAGGGAGAGAAGATTTGAAACTTGTTTTTTTTCCTAGCTTTTCAAGACACATTGAGCCCTAGGGAAACAGATGTGCTTTTAGACTGCTTAATTGGTTCAAAATCTTTATTATTTTATTCACTGCAGTTTTCCTATTGCTGAAATAAACAATACCTCATTTAAGAAAGCCACCTAATCGCTGCAATAATCTCCGAATCCATTGACAAAAGAGAAGGTTAGCAGGGGTGTTGAATCTTGTAAAATGTGCTGAGGGCTCCTGGCTGGCTCTCAAGCTGCTGTATGTCAAGGTCCTTTCTAAAAATAACAGAATGGTAGAATTTAGGTCAAGCAAGATAAAGGTGTGAAGCCTGATACTTCAGACACTAACTACACATAGTCCAGAGGTACCACCAACCATGTAACTGCTTATCTTCTGTTAATGCTCTGTGAATTGTAATTTAGGATAATTACCTTTGGAGCATAACATTTTCATCCCTTTCCTATTTCAGTGTCACTTGCCCTAAAAGCTTTAACAGGTCGCTTTGATATTGGAACATCATTGAGTTGGGTGTCATAAGGATGAGTTTGTGAATGAAGAAGGTCAGGAAAGAGTGTCCACCTTTGCTTCAATGACTTGATTAGCTAAAACCAGTCTTCTTGTAAAGCGGGCTTAACATGGACAAAGGTGATCTAGAAGAGAGAAATTTTCTAAAAATATCTTGTTTCTAATACCAGCTGAACTACACTGGTCTTATAATTATTGTATGCTGTTGAAGCCGTGGGCTGCTGCTGTTCTCTTGACACCAGTTGCATGATGATCTCTAAGATGTCTTCAACCATTTATAGGCAATGTGTAAGGTCTCCGTGGTAATTCTGAATTTATATATCCATGATGTATGTTTTTAACTGTCTACTTGAGGTGTTTCTGTGGGTCAGTTTAGTTTCTCATAGAACCTTGATTCTTTTTGAAGCATGATATATCAAATGTCTCTGCAAACATAGTTTATTCCTATTTGGTTCCTGTTATAAGTGATACAGTAAAATGGCAATCTATGGATTGTTAATAACAGTTTCCCTTGAACTCCAGGCATTGAATTTCTATTTTAATCATATATATATATGTATACATATTACATTTTTCTTGATTATCCTGTATTTTGTATAGGAGCTCAGTTTTGCTAACCTTAGAAAGATTAGCCTCCCTGATTTTAATTAGCTTAGGAAATTGACTTGTATGTTTAAAGTCACTGTAATTTAGCTGTAATCAGTCATGTTACACTGGAGACAAATGGGATTCGTGGACTGAGCCCACACTGATGCTTTCTGACAGCTCTCCTATTGTCACATCGATACACATCCCTCGCTGTGTCTGTGGGGGCACTGGTACCAGCAAACTGTGTTTCTGTATGGTTCAGTAACTGTGTTTCTGCCACTCTGTCATAAAACTTGCTTATATACAATATTTGCTTATGTCCTGCTATTGGTATTGTGATTGTGATAGGAGACTGAAAAAATTCTGTACAAACACCCAGCTGCACACTGCAACTTTAAAACAAGTACATCAAAACATGTAAATTAGTGCTAAAGTACCAGAGTTAATGCTGGAAACCGGAAGATTGGTACATCCAGCCCAGCCACTTAGTGTTGGTCATTTTATCCTTGAAGTCTCTTCATCTGTGTGTAAAACAAGAATCTCATAGTTGCTCTTACATTTAAATTCATTCTTCAAAGTACTGGGAGCTATTAAGATATTATAGTAATACAATGAAATTGAAAGTAATAGAAGGACTGTAACACTAATTCAGATTTTTTGATTGACTTGCAGCATGTTTGTGTTCAATAGTTATGCATCAGGAAATCATACTATTTCAAAAATAATTCGAGAGTTTAAAAATACAGTTCCAATGTACTCTATTATCTCTGTATGTGCTTCAGCTTCACAGAAAAAAAAAAGTTACTGTATTTGAAAACAATAACTTCACATGAATCAGTGAATATTCATCAGTGAATATTCATAAACTGGATTGGTTTATGATTACCTGATTTTTGTTTCCATTTGATCATAGCTATTAAGCAAAAGTACTCAAAATTATGTTTATGTTTAAATTATATTGGGATGAATATATAGTCTTCCAAATCGGGCATATAAGAGTTTTCAAGTAAAGGTGATTTGCACAGATCTCAAATTTAAATAACATATATTGTCTTAAAATAAGCTTTTATTTGGAATATTTACAAGAATGACTGGAGATGCCTTTGAAAAGATAGCTTTATTTTATATAGTACAGTGAGAGAAGTAAGAGTGATTTCAGACCTCAGGATTCAGAGGGTCTCCTGTTCTCGCAGGCTTTCTTGGCTGTAATGAATCAGTCTGCACAGGATGTGGCTGCTAACAGATGATAATGCAAAGTGAAGGGCTGGGCCATGAAAAGCCCCAGGGTGGCTCAGCGTGGTGCTGAGTTCTCACGAAGAGCTGATTGCTTTCCAAAAATAAGAACAGGAACTAGGGCAGATAATCCATGTAAAATGCACTTTCCACCCTTACCCATTCACAACAATTTATTATTTTCAGTTTTATGGAGCTTTACATGTTGATTACATACATAATCCATCCAGGCACATACACCTACCTACACACTTCTGTTGTATTCTTGCAAACCCTGTTTCTGAGAATTTCTCTGGGATCTTGTTTTGCGGGTATAACTTGAGAATATATAAATAGATTCACATTTTCCCATCTTTTAAACCCAAGTGTGACTGCAAACATGACAGCACTAGAAATACGATTCTTTGAAATTATTTCCTCTGTTTTAAATCTTTCATTTTGTTAGGATAAGGTAATCTGGGCTGTTCACATTGCATGTGAACCATACTCTGGTGATGGCATTACCAATGCTCAGAGTTCAGGTTGTGTCAGCACTTCTTTTATAAATATAAAAATATCCTTATTTCACAAGCTTAATAACATAATAAACCTTGAAATTTCATACTTGTCTGAAACTTGGCACAGAGTATTAATTTTGCCTTTTACCACATTAAATAAAAGTATATATTAGAGGAGAATATAAATAAACAAAAAAACCTTGTGATTTGCTGCCTTTTCTATCTCAAACTTAATTTTGTTTATTGAAATGAAATGGTGTGAACTCACAGTTCTAAATAGAAACCTTTGAAATTTTTTTCTTAAGTTAAATGTTGCAATTGTTAGCATTTGTAAATCAGGCCTACACATATCCCACAAACTTGTAGAGCTCATTCATGGTGAGTGAAATTCTCTTATCAGTGTCAGTTGTAGAACTGGACATATACAGAGAACAGAAACATGACCATGCCTTTCCTTAGTTTCTTTTGTATATAATTTCAAGTCCTTTCATTCATTAAATACATTTTCTTAACAGTGGTGATGTGTAAAAATAAATCAAATACAGGATTTTCTCCATCTTGTGAAAAAAACCCCTGTGCTTCTAAAATTTCCAGTCTGTTTCCCAAACCATTAAAAAAAAAAAAATTGGAGCAGGCTCCTTTCTCAGTAGAAGTGCTGAATCTTTTGATGTTTGCTCTCCCCATCTAGATAACCCTGAAATTATCCTGAGGGTTACTAAGGGCATAGCTTGCCTGGGCATAATATCTTCTTGCATAGATGCACACATTTTTTCTTAAAGGTAGAACTAATACGGGGATCCTGTATTAATGATGGCTTTAGTCTGACCTAAATCACTTCTGGCCTTTTCCTTATGGATTCACTTAAGCCTCTGCACAGGGGGTATAGAATCTGGCTGTTTGAGTCTGTAATGCTTTATTCTTGCTTTGCATTCGTTTCATGTGCACGTACATGCCTGCACAAAGCAACTCTTGCACTTCCTTACCAGGGAGCATTGATCTGCTCAGAGGACTAGACGTAATCTTCACTCTTGCTTTGCCCAGCCAATTTTATAAAGGGCATAAACCTTAGATAGTTTAAAAAAAAGGCACTTTTTTCCCCTACTTCCTTTCAAATTGCACTTTCAGTGGGATGGCCATAATTATCTATTTTGTGTTGGAAAATCATTACTCACTTCAAGCTCTTTGGGTCAATTTTAGAGTGCCCTTCCTTTCAATCTGATTTCCTTTTCTTTTTTACCTTCCTATTGAAAGTTTACCAGATTTATAATGCCCTTGCAGGAGCAATGCAGTGTGTTTTTAATATAATACGGGCACAGCAGTCAGGATTCATTTTACTTAATATTAGACCTTTAAAAATTAGGTATTCTTATCCAATTTAGATCTCTCTAGGTCTTTTTACAGTTCATGGAAAGAAACATGTTCATTTATGTTATGATTCATCGTAGTTCAGGAGTAGTATCTAAGGCAGGTCAGATAAATTGCCCTGTGCTGTGGCTTGTTTCTCTCTCTGCTCTAAGAAAGCATAAGCTGATTAACTCAAATATAGACACCTGCCTCTTACACCAACTGTCTATATTTATATATGAAATGATAGCCCCAAATCTGTGCCAGCTACTCTGTTGGAAAATGCAGGTGTCTGCCATTTGAAATCTGTGTCACTGTATGGCAGCTGAGAGCCTCATGCAATGCTCTGCCTTAGCAAACCCACCCCAGTGCTTGTGGGTGTTGCTCAATGACAATGCTATTTGAAGAAGGAAAATAGAAAGACCAGTATATTAAATAATACATATTTTAAAATGTGCAGTGAAACATTTTATTTACCATGAAGACCACATTTCACAGTCCAAATATTCTCATTAGAGAAATTGTAAACCAAATTACTTCCTCTTACAGTGTTTTATGGCTCAGTAAAGCTACTTGTGCATGCAAAGGTAGTTTGCCACCTAATTCAATGGGTGTGAGATAAGGCTGTAGAACTGTGCAACAAAACTGTCATCTAGAAAATCATCTAGAAAAGCTTTTAGGTATTAAATTTCGATTCTTTTTTTAAAAAATGCAAGTAAATCCCTACCTACTCATTGATACTGTAATTGAGTCTAGCAGCACCTGTGCCTGCTTCTGCATGTGTTGGGAGTTGCAATTGCTCTGGTGTGACCACAGAAAGGCTACTAGCAATCAGCTCGAAATTGTTAAAGGGTGAGAGGGATTGGGTGAAAGAAAGTTTTCTAGCTGGTGTTTAGGGCTGATCTGAGCAGAGGAACAAGATGTGAACAAGGAACTCTGTAAGCAGAGGAAATTATTAATTTCCTGCTATGATGTCTCCAGGTTTCCTTCTGTCTAACAAGGTATGAGTAACTGAAAGCCTTTCGGATGAGAAACCCCTGACTTTGGATGGGATATGAAAAAGGGACTTCCTTGTCCCTGTATTGTGAAAATTGTAGTAGTTTAATATTTTCTTAAGTATCTATAATGGTCAAACGTTTTGTTGTTTAAAGGGTTCAAAAATCATTACAGACAATGCTCTGGGATTACATATAACTTCTTTCTTTAGGGAGTCAAACTGAAATGCTGGGAACTGAGGTAAAGGGAGGAAAAGATCTTGAAAATAGAGATTTTATGGTATAGTGTTATGGCTTTGATTTTTAGTGAATGATTACACTGAGCACGTTATGTATTTCTATAGGCTTGGGGAAAAGTGTGAGACTTTGTTTTGTGGAGGTAATTGCTTGATCTTGAAAGCTGTTGTGCAGGCTTACTGGGAGATCCGCATCCCCTAAATCACCATATCATCACATGAAACATAGCGAGGGTGTACCTCCTGGAGGCTTATCTCTGATGTGAGACCAGGTGCTATGACATCCTATCCGTTATCTCTAGTGAGAAAATAACTGTATACAGTCTCCAAAGCAGATATTATCTGCTTCCCTAAACATCCTGTTCACTCTGTGTAATGTGTGAATTAAACTGGGTTGTGAAGACATCGAAACTGAAACTGAGACTCCTGCTGGAAACCTGCATTGTGCCTGTTAGTTCACTTTTCTCTCTTCTGTTGCAGATGTGCTTAGAAAACCTTTACCTGTTGCTACTCAGGCCTGTGGCAAGGAATTAATAATGCAGAACAGGAAATTCTGCATCAGTAAGTGGTTGCACTGGCATTCAGAGAGTTTTCAGCCCTGGAGAAGAGGAGAATGGTGCAGGGGTATACTTCTGCAGAGGACTAGAGGACCAATAAGGCTACACTTGGATGTTTTGGGTAGAGTGGTTAGGATTTTTCCTGTTCCTAGGATTGTAATCCAGCAAGCATTCATCTCATTTCATGTTGATTCTTGGGCCATTGATTTTTATTTTTTTTTGACTGATTTATTACAAACTGAAAAGTAGAGATGTGGGAGCAAAGACTTGAAACAAACAAAACACTCGTAAAAATGCAGTCTTCAAAAATATATGACGTTTGGGAGCTATTGTTAAAAAAACCCCCACCACCAATCCACGCCCCCAAAAAACCTGCAGTTAACGAGTGAATCCAAGTTTTCTTTAGTAATAGTAATACTTTACAGAGTGGAGGGGAGTAGGTTTTGGTGGGGCATTTTTTGGTGTTTTTTGTTAGGGGTTGGTTGGTTGGTTGGTTGGTTTGGGGATTTTTTGGTGGGGTATTTTGTGGTTTGTTTGTTGGTTTGGTTTGGTTGGTTTTTTGTTTGTTTGGTTAGTTGGTTTTTTGTGCAGAGTAAACTACAGTCATACTCTTTCATCAAGCCATTCAATTCAGTGGCCTTCAGCAGTAAAGCTTCATGGATGCCTGCTGGAACAGGGCTGCTGGTGAGCTAGATGGCAAGCACAGGAGAGCTTTTATTCAGCGTGCTGAGTCAATGTAGGTGTTGGGTTACTTATGTTGCAAAGCTTGTGTGCTGGCAGTCAGAAGGAACCTTTCTTTGGCAAACTCTAGATTTGCTTGAGCTCTGAGAGTCTGCCTCATCCAGCTTGGTGATGGGAATCCCCCAAACAGTGTGTTCTGTGCAATTAAAAGCTCTTACAGTGCTAACAGCAGTTCACCATGAGTGAGGATCCAACATGTGTTTTCCCTCTTACATCTCAGACTCCTGTTTCCGGCAGTGATGGTGTTGGACCCTAATACATGTACTGTACTGTGATTCTGAAAAGCTTGATTTAAATCCCGATGTGGATCAAATAATCCTGTATCCAAGCAGACTGCTGAATTTTCTCTCTTGCCTTTAAGAAGCTCACAGAGAGCAGTGAGGGTATTAATACTCTTTTATAAGGAATGGAAAGCCAGGATAGGATATCTGAGAAATATTTCGATGGGGAGAGTAATGACTAATTTGTTGTTACTCTCTTTGAGGAACCTTTTTGATGCATTTCTTTGGTCAGCTGTCAGTGACATCTAGGACTAGAGGCTGTCAGTGTTGGTATCTCTGGCCTGTAGAGCAATGCCACCCACCCAATGCCAATCCTTTGCCTAACCAGCCAGAAGCTTTGTCTGACCTCTGTGGGCTCCAAAATGTGCCATGCTGCTCACAGTCTCTCCTGGGGAAAGTGATTAAAGCTACTCTGACATGAGCTATTGCATAACGATAGGAGTTGGACTAGGTAATGTTTCTGTCCCTCTGAAGGACAGAGGTGGGGTAGTTACCCCCTGGTGGTCGGGGCCTATTTTTACTGTTCTCTTCACCATGGTGCTCTGTTTCAGTTTGTACTGGTTTGGGAAATGATCTGTTTTTTGCTGAAGTTGACATGGAAACAAAAGCAGTGGATATTTCTTATGATTTCCATTTGGATACTTTCACTGGTGACTCTTGGGCTGATAGGTGTTTGGAGAGGCTTTGCTTACAGATGGATGTATACTTTCCTTCAGGGAAAAGGGGGAACAAAATGGGGGAGTAGGGACCCTCAGGAAGTCCCTGCATCTGAGTGACTGAGATGGAGGTGCTGCCCTGTCCCAGTGTATATGCAGTAACACCAGCATCACCCCATTGTCCTGCCTTAGCACTGCCTGAGGTCTCCTGGCGGTCCTGTGCCAATATCCGTGTTCCAACATACCTGGAATGTAGCCTTGGTGTGCAGCCACATGTAGCTGCAGCTTGTGGAGGCAGCCCTGCAATTCAGTCTTCTGCTCCTGTAGAACAGTCATACCTCAGGAGGGGTGGTAGAGCCCAGCCTGAGTACTCAGTCCTCAGCAGGGTGATCTGAGGAGTGTGAGGGGCTGCAACAAGCTGGGGATGAGGTGGGTGGCTGGTGTGATGCTTCTGCCCAGCCTCAGTAGGTAGTGCTGGAGACCAGCTCCCAGCAGATCTTACTCTGTTTTATGGCGGATGTTTGCAGGTGTTGCCTTAGGATCTGTTCTTTCTCACCGCTTGTCCAAGGCATGTGGAGAAGTCTGGTCTGGGCAGTGTGTACTTGACACTTTTTCCTAGTGCTTCAAAAAAACACAGTACCATTTCTGTGGTTTTTCGTGTGTGCCTGGCCTTTTTGTGGCAAGCTCCTTCAGTGTCTCCTCTTAGAAACATTTCTGTGGCTTACAAGTGTTAACAACTTCTAAATGTCTTCACTGTGATAAAGTGAAAGGGATATAATCCATTGGAGTGCTACTTTTCCCAGGGGAATATTGTCTGGATAAGGGCTCTGGATAACCAAAGTTTGAAGTCTTTTAAGAACATTATTTCCAGTATTAGCATTTCCTTATCAGCTTTTTAATCTTTAAAAGTAACTTGGGGGTGTTTATTCAATCTTTGGATTATCATGTATTTATTTATTAAGCTCTATATTAAGGCCAGATTTTATTTTATTTTTCAAGTGGAATCTCTGACTTCTGTGTATGCATAGGATGAAGCAGAAGAGTTTAATTTTTTTAAAAAAACTGTAAACAGCTACATTCTTTGGCTGTATCTTTATTGTATGAAGTATTCCATAAAAATGTTGCTTTGCATCCTGTAGCTGTACTGGCACAGTTGCCTGTGCAGCTGTATTATGGCAGTCACAGTGAGCTGATCTGGCTTCAGGTAAAATTTCTGGTTTAGCTTCCAGATTATCAGTTCTGACTGCAGCTGGCTGGACTCTATGCCAACACAACTGGAGGAGGCTGCACAGAGATTCAAAAGATAGGGCTGAATGGTGGGAGTACCTTAAACTAGTGCTCTTGCTGCTGAAGAATTCTGGATTGTGAAATCAGGGCCTTGATGTTTGCTGAGTAATAACAACATGCACAAAATATAATTCAATAAAATGTTTTTTTGTTTGTTTGTTTGTTTGAAAAAGCTGAAAAAAAAAGTTACAGACTTGAAAGCATTCCTAGACAGGTATCATTGGTTACACTAGCTGCTATCAGCAAGATAAAGAGCTGGAATTATTTTAAGCAGAAGTAATAGGCAAACATTAGTTCTTAACTGTGTCTGCCTTAATCTACAGAGGTTTCATATGATTGCTGTTTTGATATTTTCTCCTGTTATATCACTGTACTGTGTACTACAGCATTTTTTTCAGTCTCAAAGCAATGATTCTAAGTTTCTGAAAACTGCAAGTACGCAATTGCTGTACTTATGGTGATTTGGTCTCTGATTCATTAATCAGAATATGAGCTTGTTTCTGCAGAACAGGGAAATTTTATAGGCTAGAATGTTATAAACCTCTTTTAAGCTTCTAAACAACTATCTCAAAAATGAAAAGAGTAAAACTGAAGGTTGGAACCTCTTATTACATTCTAAAATTTCCAAGATACCTGGAAGTTTGTGAGGTCAATTACAAGATGTGATGACTGTCAAAGAGGAGGAAAATATTTTTTGTGTGTTTTCAGATTTTGGTGTGGAGATTTGGTTGATTTTTGTGGCTTGTTTTTTTGTTGGTTTTTTTTTTTTTTTAATCTTGTGTTTGGTTTTTTTCCATTTTTTTTTCCTAACCTGCAAGGATGAAAGGATGAGACCTTGATCCTCCTCTGAAGGCTGGCAAATAGTGCCTGGAGATATCATAGTGGTTCAGGACAAGGAACTATCTGTTCTGAGGGTCATTCTATAGTACCTCAGCCTGCTTGACTATTTCTCGATGTGCATAAGGAAAGTAGACTTTGATCTTAATTGTACCTATGCTTCTTCCTTTTCCTCTTCTTGTTCCCCCACCAATTCTGTAGGGGAAAAAATATGATATCTTAGAAATGTCGTGCTTGCTTAAATCATTTCTAGGTACCTTCTCTTAAAGCTTTGTGTCTTCAACTAGTGTGGGGTTGTTCAACGTGCATAATACTTGACTTCAGTATTAAACAATATTACAACTTGAATTCTGATGTGAAATTCCTTTTCTTCAAGTTTCATATCCAGTTTCTGAAGTGATATTGTCTACTGACAGCTTCTCAAATCATCTTGGTCAACTCAGTTCTTGACTAGAAAATTTTAGGCATGTATGAAAGCTTATGGTGATAACAAATCAAAATGTCACTTTTACTTCCAGTATTGTTAAGTTTTTGAATTGAATGTTTGAAGTAAGACATTATTTGGTTGGCTCAGATAGTGTTTATTTTCCTTTCAGAAGAAGGTGAGCTGTAGCTTCTTTTGAGATGGATGTAAATCTATAAAGACACAGTAATGATAGTGTTGGCTATTGTCAGTCCATCAAATTCTTTGATTAGTAATTAGATTACCTGGTAATCCGGGGAAGAAGGATGCAGCTGATCTTCCCTGGCACAAGAGCCTCTCAGTTCTTTCTCTTTCACTGCTGGCAGGGAGCAGTGGCTGCTTCCAGGGCTGGAAAATACCTGTGTACCAGAAGGTTACTGCATCTGGGCTCCTGGACAGGTCAAATAGCTGTGAGGTGCCACTTCCAGGTGTCTTGAGCAGTTTGGGTGCCCTCACTACAGCATGAGGAGGTGCTCTGGCAGAGAGCATGTCTATCTTGCTGGTCATGGCTGAACCATGGGAACTGATGACTCACTGTTGAGCCCTCTCTATCTCTGGTAACTATGTAAACTGGAACTTACATATACAAGCTCCCTCTTTCATGGTAAACTATCCTCTAGCTTCCTGTGTGTGGATTTATTAGGGTTTAAAAATGAGTGGGTGTGTACTTAAGGAAGATTCAGACTCTTCATTCCCTTCTAAATTAACAGCTGCTTGAGACAGCACTAGGAGCTTGGGCTGTCCCCACTGGATGCTGCATGTTCCTTGTCCTCCCTGGCAGTGCTGCCTGCCACACACAGCATCCCTGTTTCCCATACCCAGCCAGACCTCAACCTGGGGCTCACCTCCTGCCTTCTGTGGTTCTGCTTTTATCTGTCTGTATACCTGGGCTTATATGTAGAAAATACTAGTAATGTATTCATTGCTTTATTAATACAAACAGTCACAAGTCATATTTGGTCCCTCATAGCCTTTTGCTCAGTCTTGCTTTTTCTATATTTATTTAGACAAAAAATAGATACAGTGATATTCTGCTGCATTATCTAAATCACAACTTCATTGTGATTTCTGTGTCTTCTTGGGTAGTGGAATGACAAAAGATCTTGAAATTACTGACATCAAGCCTACTTTGATGTAAAATATAATAATAATAATAAAAAGAACTGGTATGATTCTCTTCATCCTAATTGTCTGTCTTGTGATGTACAGGCAAATATCTGTTATGTTCTTCTTAGTCCGCTATTGTATTAGGTAATTGTTTTTTCTGTCACACTTCATAAGTCAGGAATTTATCCTCAATAGAATTGATTAATAGATGCCATAATCTTGTTACACGTGTGAGTAGCATGTCTTAAGCACATCAATAGGAGGCTTCACCATTTTTATATATCAGCCATCTCCATAAAGAATTGAACTTATGTTAGTATAACACCATCTGTTAATTGTTTGGTAACTCCTTAGTATAAATAGATATTCATATATACTTTGTGAAGCATGATCATTTTTTTAATACACTCAACTCCCTAAAGCAGAATTTATTAATGGTAAAACATATATATAGATATAGTTGCCAACAACTGAATTCAGGTTTATCATGACTAGGTACCCTTGGTGCCTGCTCAGACCACACTTGGACACCAAAAAGATGCAGTACCTGCTTTAGCGTTTACAGACTACTTTGCTGGACTTGAAGTAAGTGGGAGGGCACTGAGGAAAACAGGGATAGCTGGAGGAAAGAACAAAGGCTACGCTTGTGTGGTTGTGTGGCTTACGTCACTTTGTTAAGTAAACAGGGTGGTTCTGCTAAGCCTTCTGACTTTGTAGTTGTAAGGATACGTGCCTCTTGTACCATGCCAAACCATCCCACTGACAGAGAAGTTAACTTGTTCTCCATCTACCTGTCATCTTGCCAAAAAGCACTGTGTAGATTGTGATGTGGGGGATAAGATCAAATGTAAGGGATCAGTAGCACCTTTGGGAATATCTCCCCCACTCCTTCTCGTGGGAGACTTGCCTGCTTGCTGTCCCCAGCTGTTAGTCTTATCATTGCATTGTCAGTATTTTATACACCTGTTCTCTTTGTAATCTTTTCTGCTGCGGTCATTCTCTGGTAGGGGGTATTAAAAAGGCATATCCAACAAAGATGTACTTATATCTCTTATGTGCTGGACTTCGTGCTTCCGTCTTTGAAACTTTACCTGGCAAAGCACTGACGCAGAATGACACCTTGGCAATATTGTTACGTGTACTGATGTCGTAGGTGTGATCGCAACAGAAAAAAATGCATGTGCTGATATAATTTTGCTGGGGAGGTAAGTGAAGTTAGAACATCATACCACAATAAAAAACCTTTACTCATAATGTGAAGTTGCAGATAAGGAAGGAAATTCCAGTTTTACTAGTCTGTCTGGGGTATGTCTGTGGTCTTGGTGGGTCTTTCTCATCCTACCTAATCTGAATCTGATCATATAAACTAAAGGGGATAAACAGAAAAGATTAATTTCAAAGGAAAGATTGTCACTTTTGCTTGAAACAAAAATGCTTATCCGGAAGTCTCTTTCCTTCTGTGGTTTGTGAAGGCATATGGGACTAATGCAAATGCATCTGTTAGCACTGGTATGGCCACTTGCATGTATGGAGAAGTCTTTGTCACTGCCTAAGAAGTTATCTCTTTCTTTTCCAACATCCTTAGACTGTCATCTGCCATGGTGACTACAAAGACTTGCTCCCTTGAGCTGTTACTGTCTTTATGTTACTGCTCCGCTACAACCATGTGCCTTCCTGGTTGTGTACAGTGGACTTTGGGCTTATCTCCAATCCTCATTTGTTGACCAAGTCTGTTATCATCCTCTGGAATGTGGCTCTGGCACACCTGGTAGGAAAGGATGAGCTATTTTTCCCCCATACCATATACTTAATGGCACGTGCCAGGGTATGGCAGAGGCAAAGTCCTTTCAGCAGTATCACAGGACTGGCTCAGGTAGCTGTAATAGCCCATGTCTTCTCTGCATAGGTCAAACACTGCATGTTTCAGAGGCAAGGGGGCCTGTAAGGAGCCTGAACAAAACTAAGTAATGAAGCTGGATTTTTAGGAACACTGTGGGCTTTGCACTCTTCGTCGGTCAGTGCTCTTAAAATAGTTAATTTTTGTTAGTTTCTTTCAATGGACAAGTATATGGTCTTTGTTTCTGAACTTAAATTGACTTCTGAGGTAATCTATCTTTTCGGTACATCTCGAAGTGTAGTGGGCTCTGGTCTCCTTGTAGCAGGAGTCTTGAGTTCCTACTTGCTCTGTCTGATGCAAATAACTACTAATGGTCTCCAGCACTGTGTGCAGAGGCAGTTCTACATTGAGGAAATGATTCTGAAGCAGCTTAGCTGGCTAAACCTGGTGGCTGAATTAAGTGAATCAGCATTCCTGGTTTAATGAAAACTAAAGTGTGTTATTGGAATATCAGTCACACTGCCTGATGACACCTCAGCTGATGTGACCACTTTTTGGATATGATACAAAATCTTTGCTTCAGCACTTGCCTGACAGTCAGCCATCTCTTATTTTTCCTTAGCTGTGATGAGGTACAAGTATGTATGACTGTTACTACAGTAACGCTGTAATTGAATGTTCTAGTAGGAACGTGTTTATCTTAAGAACTATATTTATCTTTTTGTGAACAGTCTCAATTTAGCTAAGACCCTTTCAAAGTGAAAGTTTAAATTTATTCCACTGGAAGATGCTTTCTTGCAACAAACTTGGAAATGTATAATGAACAAATTGTGTGTGTGTAGAGGGTGTGTTGTTTGAAGAATAGGGTTTTTTTTAGAAAATGAGTTAGATGCCTGAAATATCTAAATACAGCAAGCTATAAAAGCTATTAAACTGATTTTCCCAACCAGAGCAGTGCAAAAAAAGAAGGAACTAAACTGAAGAAGCCAAAACTGAAGTCCTGCATCTGATTTAATGTATGGAACCAAAAATAAAATGTGTTTTACTTACTTACATATGCTTAGATCAAACCTTGAATTTGAAATGGGGACAAGGGGATGATTTCAGCAGGTATTGACTCAGATTCTTATTCTGTTCCCTCTTAGCAGAAAGTCTCTCTGCTGTAAGCTAAGGAGGACCAGATCCTAGCTCCTTCCCTTCCCCAAAGTCTGTGAGTCCTGCTACAGCAACCTCCTGAAGCCTTTGGGCTATCTGCTTGCTAAGTAAATGCTGCCTATCACAGATGGAGCTTTAGGCTATTAACTAAATTTGTTGAGCACTGGGAATACAAATGAGCAACCACACTTGACACTGATGAAGAGAGTTAAACAGAAGAACTCTCAGGCTAGTGAAGGCTAGCTTTCTTTGGAAGGGATATTTCACTATGAAATCTCTTCTCCTTGGTTGGCCACTGACTGTATTTTGTTTCATTTTTCCAAGCTAGACTGTTTACCTTCTTTTGAGAGAGAAGTTCAGTTGTAGAGTTTAGGAATATGATTTTATTACAAATTCATATGTTGCTGGTGACTTTGTTCTTAGAATTAGGACAACAGTTGTATTAGTCTTGCTATACAATGCATTAGAGTGACTGAAGCACTGAAGAAAGTATGTTAGAACTTGTAACAGGACCAGTGCTCTCCCAATTAGTAGATTAAGTGGTCTAATTTGTATGAATATTGTACTTAAGACCTACTATGGACCTGCACATAATTGTGCAAAGAGCTATGCAATCACAGACAAAAATGTTAGTACTCAGCCTTGTAATTTAAATGAGATGACTAGGAATTAGAGGAATACAGGATGATGGAAAGTGGGAAGAACAGAAGACAGCAGTGAACAGATGCTGGAGTGTGATGTGGCCTTATGGAAGACAACCATCCTTCAGAACTGGGATAAAACTGTAGCATACTGGTAATGAAACAAAACGTGGAGGCAACTCTGCCTTCTGAGGTTTCCTAGTGCTGTCTCCTAAATTAGACCCATTCCAATAGGAATAGTGCTTTGAATATTATAATGTTTTTTTTTTTTAACCATGAACTTAAAACACCTTAGAAAACCATGCTGAAGCCTCTCTATTCATAGGTTTTGTCCCTTGGAGACTGGAGTTGGTAAGACAGTTCTAGAGCATGTACAGGAAGGAAGCTGGGGGGTTTATTCGCTTCTGTGAGCTGAATGCTAATACTGCTGACTTTGGGAACAGGTGTTAGTAGTCTGGGAGAATTCATGCAGGTGCAATGGCTCCAATCCCTCCCCTGGGAAATGATTTATCAGCAGCTTAAAGCAATAGCTAAAACAGCCACCTGCCTTATGCCATTGCAGTTAGCAGTAATGTTGCTGTGTGAAGAATGCCATAGGTGTAGAGAGGCCATGGTCTCTCCCTGTCCTAATCAGGAAAGAACTGTGCTGAAAGCAGAAAGTCTCTTCCATGCTTCTTGAAACTTTTTAAAGTTAATGATTTATTTGGCTGGCTGGATTGCATGTGGTTCTGAGACCATCTTCAGGTGATCTTACTGAAATGATAAGGCAGGAGAACTCTTACCTCTCTTGCTATTATTGTTTGCTTAGGTGTATACGTATTTCCTGCAAAGCCAGCTCAACAGAGCAACTAGAGCCTGGCCATGAAGTCATCTGTAATACAGGAAAGCTATAAATTCAAGCTGTTCTGCAGTTTGCATAGTTTACTCTTTTGAACTTGGCAGTTTATAGTTTCTTCTGCATGTTTATGGATCTGCTTAGACTCTCCAAGACATTGAGTTTTTCATGTTAAAAATAACTGGAAAATAGGGAGAACAGAGTGCCCCTGAAAATCTTACTTCAAGTTATTGTTTCCCTTTTTTAGGTGAAATAAACTTCATGTGAGGTTGTGCTTGAATGTCTTCTTGATCTTTGGACAAGAAGAGTCTGGTCTTGGCATTCATGATCATTGAATGATGCCTCAGAGTTTTTTTATTTTTTTATTTTTTATAGATTTTAGAAGTAGTTATGTAGTGAATGTAGATTTTAACGTTCCAGTATTTACAGTAAAAGTAACTATGACAGCTTAATGTTTGCACATACCAAACTCCATCCCATATCAATCCCTCAAAATTCTGTTAGCTGTTTAGTTTTCTTTTCAAGGTAGAGTTGCAGAAAAACACCTTAAGGCCTGCACCAGAAGATGTAAACATAGGCAGAGTGACCTTCAAGCCCAGAACTTTGGAGGGCCTCCAACGACTCAGCGTGCTGCGAGGAAGATGATAAAAGAAGGGTCCCAAACTCCCCCAGACTCGATTCCCGAAGGGGTGTGCCAGGGGGCGGAATGGGGCAGAACCAGGGAGTGGACACACAGGGATTAGATGGACATTATTATAAAATCATAGAACCAGTGTCCGGATGCACACACAAGGGTATGTATTCCTGGGGCCTGGAGGCTCATTAAAGCTTCTGCTCATCTTATCTCCTATACTAAATTGGCCTGGAGTCTTTTTTCTCCGCGATCTTTTAGGCAACAGAATCAAACTCTGGCAGGATGCCTGGTCCAGCTCCCTGCTCAAAGCACAGCCAGCTCTGAAGTTGGGTACATCTGCTCAGACCCTTGCCCAGCCAAGTTGTGAATATCTCTAAAACACAAAAAGTTCCACCTCAACATGAGGAAGAACTACTTTACATTGAGAGTGGTAGAGCACTGGAACAGGCTGCTCAGGGAGGTTGTTGGGTCTCTCTCTCAACATTCAAATCCACCTGGACATGTTCCTGTGTAACCTACTCTAGGTGACCCTGCCTTGGCAGGGGGGTTGGACTAGATGATCTCCAGAGGTCCCTTCCAACCCTAACTGCTCTGTGATCTCAAAGGATTGAGATAATACAATGGGCAGCCTGGGCTAGTATATGGTCATCCCTATTTTGACCCTCATCCTCTGAGGGAGCCAAGAGGTTCTGATGACTGACCCTTTCAGCCTAATTATTGGTCCTGCAGTTCTCTAGTTCCCATATGTACCAACCATCCATCCCATACCTCTATGACTGGATATGGTCTGGACACTGAGGGACACTGTTGAAAGCTCTGGTAGAGCCACAGTAAAGGATATCCACTGCTCTTTCTTTGTTCAAAGTCACCCTTTTCTTCGTAGAAGGAGATCATGTCAGTTGAGCGCTATTTCCTTTTGGTAACTCCCTGTTGCCAGTTCCCCATGACCTTCTCATCTTTACTGTGCTTATAAATGGCTTTGAATACTTGCTCCACAGTCTTTCCAGGGACTGTGATCTAGTCTGCAGTTTCCCAAGATCATCCTTCTTGAAGAGGAATCTGACCTTTTTACCTTTCCACAGTAATTGGGGCCCTTCTGAAACTGCCATGACCTTTTAAAGGCAACTGAGAGTGGTGTCCCAGTGGTGCTGGTCAGCAATCTCACTGGCCTCATTTGTCACATAAGCCCGTAGGATTGGACAGATATTCAGATATCTGCTCTCCTAGATGCTTTCATTAGACATATGAACCAAAAAGGCCTGAGAGCACACCTCACCAGTAAAGACCTTTTCTGCTTCTGTTACCACCAAGTCCTTCAGCCCCTTCAGCAACAGAACCATGTTTTCTTAAAATTGCTGTTTCTGTCTCTGTACCAGGAGAAGACCTCTTGCACTTTTTCACTAATTTTGGCTCCAAGGGAGCTTCAGCCTCCCTAGGACCTGCCCTGTACACCCAGGCATTGTTCCTGTTTCCTTCAACCTTCTACTTTCTAAATGCTTCTGTGACATCTTATGAACTCATTCAGGGATGTAAACGGACTACATAAAATACCTGCCTTGGGACTTTACTTGGGTAAAGGCAGTATTGTTAGGATTAAACCCCCCAAAATAGTACCCTACTAGCATATATGAATACCCATGGCTGAGGTAACTTGCAGTGCTTGAGACAGAAGTGGTGTGTGGGCTGATAAAATACTTGCAGGTATGTAAAGGGACTGCTAAAGGTGATCTCATTTTTTTTATGAGAACTTATGAATATTCACTCACTTCCTTCTCAATTTCAGCAGTCACTTCCTATTGCAGCCTGTTGTGTATTGAATTGTTGGGGATGTATTGTACACCCACTCTTCAGGTGTTGCCAACTCTCACAAGCACTCTTGTTCTGATTAAAGGAATTGCCCGGTTATATTGCCTGAATTCTTTTAGCCTTATTCATATTAGCCTGAAGGAGGAGGGAAGAAAAAGCACAAACTTTAAAGGCTTTAAGTAAAAAGCCACAGCAGAGTCAGCTCATACTGGTGTAGTACAGGGCATCATCAAAGTAGGTGTTACAGCCAACCTCCTGATGACTGGCTATGAGTCCAGTGAGCTATTACAGCACTGCTGATGCTTCTTTCAGCACTCATGAGGAGGGGTTTAGCTTGTGCACTCCTTAACCCACTAACTTCATTTTGGTCTCTGTACAGCCTGCTGAAACACTTCTGGGTGTAGAATCTCCTGCGAGTAGAGCATGAAGGAATAATATAAAATTTCTCTGAGCTAGAATGAATATCAAACTAAGTTGTGTGTTACTTGACAGATAGCTCTGCTAGAGATGAATGGCTGAATGAGAGCTCGGAGATGTAATGTGGCTCTTAATGCCTCAACATGTTTCACTGGAACTGAGTTTTGCTTTATTTAGCTTGGGAAAACAGACTACACTACGACATCCATTTTATAAATCTATTACTAAAACTGATTTTTTTTCAGCTTCTGCTGCCTATAAGACTGCAAGAAATCCCCAGGATGAAGCCAGAAAGAACATAATCTGTTGAACTGTGATGCTGAAGCAGATTTGCAAACATCAATAGTGAATAAAATATTCTGCTTAAAAACATAAATCACTACAATCTCTGAAATAGCTGACTATGATAAAATGGCAATGAATTTTTCATGAAATATAGCAATAGCACCAGATGGCTACTGGGCCTGTGGGAGAATCTTTCCATTCCACATTAATTCTGAAGAACAGTGAACTATAAACAGCATGTAGTAATGAACTGGTCACTCACAATGTAGTGACCCTGTTAGTTTGGATCTAAAATAAATGGATGGAGTCAGATTTTTTCTAAACTGGCATATTTTCCTGGACTTCTATCTGAGGTCTGGCTCTATTAGTTCTTGTCTACACAGGTCTCTCTGCAATGTGTAGGTGGGTGGTGTTTGGCTTAAATTTCTTTATGCTCACACAGTTGTCTTGTGTCCTTTTTTTATCTTGTCAAATCCTGCTATAATTAACCTGCATTCAAAGAGATGTTAGTTCAATATGGAATGTATGAAATCACTGCAAACATTCATGTGAACTTTAGCCATGTCATATGAGCTACAGTGGTAGTGTCTGCAGTGCACAGCTTTGCTTGTTGTTTTAGAACTCGTGTTAGTTTAACTTTGTACTTTCCAATGTTGAAGCAACACTTTTATTAAACATTGGTGTGTGCCCCTCTGCATTTGTCTGTTACTTAAATTTATGGCAGGTTCTAGCCACAAGTGTCTTATGTCTACCATCCTCTCTGCTGCTCTTAGTCATGGGTGGTGACCTGGTTTATCATCCCTAGCAGGGATGACAAACTAGAAACCCTAGAGTAAGAGTACAAATTGCTGTTGATGTAACACTTAGGGAAGCAGTAATTCAATACTCAATCATGTCACCTGTCAAAACCAAAGAAAAATGCTTAAAGAAAATTCATTTTCCAGAAGCCTGGGGGGGGTGGTGGTGGTGGTTTGGTTTGTTTTGGGGTTTGTTTTTTTTCATTTCCTTTTTTTTGTTTGTTTGTTTTGTTAGGGTTTTTGTGGGTTTGTTTTTTTTCTCAAGCCTAGGTCACATTCTTGCCTTAGATTTGAAAACCTAAATCAAATTTTCTACTTTTTTTTTTTTTTTCAAAATGGCATCTAAGCTAATTTAACAAAAACAAAACATGGTTTTGGCTATCATTGCACGTCTGACCACGGTACTTTTGAGTAGTGGGAAATGGATTTGAATAAATGGTTGTGTACATAGAAATGACGACTGCCTGAAACTGTTGCAGTTTAAGATTTAATGCATACTAATCCATATGAAGTACAAGATTTTTTTTTTTAGTCATGTAATTTCATTTTACTTATTTTGTTAAGTACCCTCTAGAGTTTACAGCCCTTCTCCACAGCTTTTCTGTGGAGAATTTATCTGTGTGTACTTTGCCCTCATCAATCTGCCAACACATGGGTGTATCCACTCTTGGAAGTGAAGCTCAGAGTTCTTATTTGGCTTTGTGGTGGCTGATATGTCCACACTGCACAGTAAAAGTCACGTTATCTTTAAGGAGAAACAGCATAACTTTATTAGCCTGATGATATTCTTCAACTAATGTGCCTTGTCTTCCTGCAAAGTTAGCCAGGCCGACCCCGGTGAGGTTAACTGACATAGGTTTCTAACTAGAGGTGCTCTAAATAATCAGGATATATATTCCTGAATATACATTTCAAGAACTACACAAACCCATGAGTATACAGATATCAAGGCAAGGTATAGCTCCTGTGTACAAAATGGATTGGAGGAACTGAGTCTAAATTATTTAATTATCTAAATTATCTAATATTAATTTATAGTAATGCTTTAGATTAGCCCCCAAAATATGTTAGTCAGACACCACTTTACTCTGCTTGTATAGGAAATTAAGATGTGTGGTTTGGTGGGTAAAAGTGAGGAGGGGATAGAGGGAACCTGATCTCCAAGACTGGATCCAGGCTTGCACAGCCCCATGGATCTACCTAATGCCCTGAGGGACAGGCAAGGCACTGAACCAGAGAGCAGATGCTGTCTCCCAACACCAGCAGTTCAGCAGCAAATTACTGAACTGTATTTCAATATGGGCTGTTTCTGGCCACAGAATTCTGGTTTGTTTGGTGGGGATGGGGTTTGTAGTGTTTTCCATGCTTTCTTTAGAGTACTGTACTGCAGTATTATGATAAGCATTCTTTACAAGCCTTAAGCATGCTGCACGCTGCAAAGCTGGACAGGTTGAATCTCAAAGCTGAGACTATGGCAGGAAGTGCTGGAGCTGGAGTGAGAGTACGGTGTGTCCCCTTCCTTTCAGGAAGACGGCATAGTTTATGTGGTGAAGTGTGCTGTTAGCTGAGCTGTAACTCCTTGTTTCTGAGTTCACGAGTAAGTCTTACCTAAAGCAACTGACCTGTAACTTCTGGGTTTTCTTTTGTTTAATTTAAACCACTTCAAATATGACCCTGAAACAAAATGAACAGGAAGATTTAGGAGTAGACTTGACAAAGCCTATTAAAAAAAATTGGCGAGGAGAACTGAAACTGTGCCAAGAAGTTATGGATGGGTGAATGGATTAAAACAAGAGGTTTAGAGGAGAGGAAGCTGGGCATTGTGCAGGAGCACACTTACAAAGTACGTAACGTTACTCCCGTGTAAATATGTGCTACATGCTTCTCCAACCTGGCTCTGCAAGATTCTTTTATGAACACAAGGTTCAGAGCATTATCTTACAGTGGTGTGACCCAGCAAAACCAAGCAAATGAAAGAAGCACCCTTTCACTGTTAGTCACTGTGACTCTATCTACATATGCATGCTGATGATTGCATATACAAGCTGTATTTCAGATGCCATTAGGCCTATGTTGTAACTGTCTCAAAAAGTACACTTAAGATTTTATTGTTGTATTTAACTGTATAAAATTAGTAACAATACAACAGTTCTATGCCAAAGTCATTCCACCTTAAACAAAACAAGCCATTATCTTCCTCTGTCTACATTCTCTGGGTATAAATACAGGACTGCTTTTGCTGGCTAGAGAACTGTGCTCTGGTTATTTATAGCATTGCAAAAATCTTTCCAGATTCTCTTGTTACCTATTAACAGACCATTCTTTTTGACAAAGGACAAAATAAAAATATCACAAGTATCTAGAATTATATAGGGAAAGGACAGAGACTCCTGAGACAGCATTTCTGTTGTCCTTTTTGCTTTTCAGCAGTTGCTTCCAAGTCACGCTGCTGATCTACAAGATACTCATGAACAATTCTCTTGTCTTGTGAAAATACCCCATGAAAAGCTTCATGATTCAGAGAAGAGGAAGATAACCTCCTCTACGGCTTTCACTGTTCCCTGATATCTTGTTTTACTGAGGAATGCTGATTAGCTGGACCTGAGAAGTGGTGTTCTGAGCAAAACAAATGCAGATAGAAGGAAATGTGTGGTTATGTTAGTCTCGTTTCATGTTTCCTCTTTTTTTGTTCTATTCCATGCAAAGTCATGCCTGTGCCTGCTTGCATAACATATATAAAAAATACTGTACTGTGGTGTAAAGAATACATAGTTGAACATCTGAAAATCTATCTAAGAGTTAAATGAGACTTTCTGAAATAACATGGGAGAAGGTGGAAATGTTTCAACCCTCTGGCGTCTGTTTAAAGCGGACTGCAGGAATGAGTCCATGGTGCTGGTGGCTCAGAGCTCTTCAAAGGCAATTTTAAAGTGATGGTGTGTACACATACACGTGCAAATATGCACGTGTGTATTTGGAGACTTATGTGTGTTAGGTGGCTGCCCCTTGCCTCCCCTCTCCTTGAACCCTGCATCCTACAGCTGCTGAGAGCACAGAGTCAGGGCAGTTCCCAGTGCCAGTGCTGGGTTTCTGTGGCACTGCTGAGGTCCCTGACGGGGGAAGGAGGGTGTGTGGCTCCATTCACTCCTCCTGAATTGTGCAAGATGAGCGTCAGCATGAGGTCAAAGAAAGAGTCAAGTACATTGATGCCATATAGTGTTTTTTTTTCCAAGTGGTTTTTTTTTCCTTCCTCCTTCCTGATCTTGTCTATTTTTTTTTTTTTTTTTTAATCCTGGCAGCGCCCCTTTCCTCTTCTGCTATGACAGCATGAAACAGGGCAAGTGTGGCTTTGGTGGGGTTTTGAAATCGAAGAGTATATTTCCTTTCCCACTGCGTTACGCTGAGTCAGGGCGGTGGAGGGGTGTTCCTGGCAGCTGCCTCATGGCCGGGGCTCTTACAGCCGCACCCGCTGCCAGATAAACAGAACACTCTGTCTGCTTACGAGTTCTGTACTTTGGCCAGTTCGTGGCGTTTTTTCAAAGCTGTGCTATTGTTGCTTTTCTTTTGATGTGCAAAGCTGAGCAGGAGAGTGAGTGGCCTGTTTCTGCAGCCAAGAGCTCGGGAGATAACAATGTTATCAGAGCATGAGATGAATATCCATGTAATTGTGTTAATATTCAGATAGCACGGACTTTCAAGAGATAATGGAAGACTTTCAGACTTTCAGCCAGGCTCTTCTGCTTGTAACATGTAGGCTGGGTTAACCCACGGAAAAAAAGGGATGTGTACGAAGTTTCTGACCTTGATTTAATGTAGCTGTTAACAACAGAAAACTCAAACCCAGCCGTACTTCTGTATGTAATTAGGCAAGTAATAAGAGGAGGTTCCACATCAAACAGATGTATATCACTGCCCACAGCTAAGCAAAGCGCATGCAAGGACCAGGACTAGAGTTAATGCTCTTCCTCATGAACAGGGAAGCTGAGGAAACTGGTTTGCGCTAAAAAAGCCTTGGAAAAGTTAACAGTAGTACTGCTGATGCTCTTACAGGAGAGAGGTTATTTGTAAGCTTTTTTCATCAATAGAATGTGTGGGCACAATGCCAGGTGGGAGTAGGACCAGTGTTTTAAATTTTTAGGATAAACTGTACAGCCTTGTGCTCTTTGAGTGGATAAGGCCCTTGAGAAGAACATATTTTAAGCTAATGGGATGTCCGTGTAAAAATCAGGGGACATGTTCAGAGCTTGCTCTTGGTGCAAAGAACAGGAAGCTCTAGTGCTGTCTGCTGTCTCTGCTCCTGGAAACCACCCATGATTCTGGTGGGAATTTTCAGACAGGGCTGCTTTGATTTAGATTTTTTTTTTTTTTTGTGCCTAGCTAAGGTGAGTTCAGTAGTCTCCCTTAGACTCTATTAAAGTTACTTTTCAGTTCTGTGTACAATTTGAGAGCTAGGCAAACATGTTGTTCTAGATGTTGAATAGGTGCGTTGTCTAGGTTTTTTTGCTGCAAATGTCAGAGGTGCCTTAGGTTAACTGCAGGGCTAACTGAAGCAACAAACTTACATCCAAGATCTGTATTAGATGATATATTAGACTACTGGTGCCTTTGTAGCTCTCTTGTCCTTTGGTTCATAGAGCAAGGGAGTGAACTTAAAGTGTATTTTCCTGTGGAGGCAAAAGCTAATTCTGAGGCTCTTGAGTCTTGCAAGTCTTCTCTGATCCTGAAAAACCTACTCTAGACCTGCAGAATATTATTGTGTTATGTGTGCACAGTAGTCTCAGTGAGATTTCTGAGAGGAAAACAAGGCTTGGGACTATGCAGTCTGCAACAGCTATTATCGTTAATAATGTATTAAAAAGAAGGTTTATAGCCCTGAGGCTATCATCTCAATGATGCATAATCTCAGAAATGCCAAGGTGACTCAGGGTGACATGATGGACCATGGCATCTCTGAACTGCTCTGAAACGTGTCGTTCCAAATAGCACACATGGTGAAATGCACACAGCAAGCAGACACAAAGACTTAGTTGCCCTCTGAATCATAAACACTCTTCTCCTTGGCAAGGATACATAGCAGCAGTAGTGTGTATTGTCTTTGCCTCATGAAAATGTGGGCTGTAGCTAATTTAGGGATGCGAAAAATTCTGTGGGTAAATAATAATTTAATTTCCCCCTTTATCAGGATAGAAATACTTTTTGCTTGTGTCCGTAGTGGGGGAAGCTAAGTATGGCTCAAAAATATTGTGGGGTCAATAGGGACATACTTGAACATTGTTGCAGTTTAGCTGAAAGTTCTTAAAATTAACAATGTCTATCTGTGTGTGTTGGTTTTCAGATGTGTCACTATACTTCTCTCTCAGATAACATTATTCTTTTTATGACAGCAGCCTCTGTTCATACAATGGGTTAACCAGCACTGTGTTCTTGTTTATAGATTGCATTAGGGCAGCTTTGAGCTCTTTCCTGGGGTCAGTGCAAATCAAAGTCGAGCACTGAGGCCAAAATTGCACATCTACTCTTTGACCAGTGTTGCTGGTTTGTTTGGTTTTTTATTGGATATTTTGGTGACACAATTCAATGTAGCAAAAAAAAGCATGTTGATGATGTGAAGGGAGTTGTAGGAAGAAATTAATTGGAATTATTCAGTCTATAACAGAATGTCATCAAATAAAGGGCAATTCATCAGAATGTCTTAATGTCTTCTTCAATTGAAGTAGGTAGTTGCAAATTCTCAGGAAATAGAATTCCTAGTAGACACCAGGTGGTTGAGCCACTCCTCCCAACTTGTGACCTGATGTTTTCATTTTGTTTTTATACCGAGCTTTTTAACAATAGCCTTTTATTATGTTTAGTGGACTCTTTCTTTTTTTTTTTCTTTATAATGGGCTGGGCTTCCTGAGCAGCAGAATGTTTATCTCAATTGATAATTACCCAGCAATTTCTCTCAGAAAGCTCTACTCTTAGAGTATGCTATCAATAAACTTGATCTGTGCTTGGCATGCTAAGTAGGTAATTTCATTTTAGCACCAGTTGACTTTCTAAATGAAAATAGCCTTGCTGGTATAACAGTGCAGCTGCATATTCGTTGGGCCCAGAACAAAACTGATATAGACCCTTGCCACTTCCAATTTTTTTATGCTAGAGGACTGACACCTAAGTTATTCTTGGGCTCTGATGTGATTGAGGCTGTGCACTGGGAAATTTGTCTTTGCCCATTGCATGTTCTAGCACAAACTGACTTTGGGTAATGCTAATGTGAGTCAGAGCTCTGTGGTAAACATCTGGCTTTTGCTGAGTTAGTAGCCAAGCTCTCATTCATTTCTATAGAGTCAGGCTTGTAAATATCTTTTTTTTTTCTCTCCTCCTGCCTCTGACACAGAGGCAGATATGAGCACATACCTGCCGATACATTTTGTTTTAAAGCCAGGTGACCATGTTAGCTGAGGTGGTGCCATGTCTGAGGCTACAAAGTCATGGTGAATGGCTTTGTCTGATAGGTTGGGATGCTGTCCTAACATGCTCATGCAGACACTTCTTCTTTTCCAGCATGGCACATGAACTGCAAAAACTTTCATCTGCTTGGCAGAAGCCTACAGTATGCAAACAGATCCCTGTCTGACATCCAAGTGAGTTATACACCAAGTCTGTATTCCACAGTTCTTCTTTGTAAAATGATGGTGATTCTTTCATCGTTTTGTAAGATGCTTTGGATGAAAGGTGTTTAATTGACGTAAAGTATTACTGCTAGGAATGTATCTCGTTGTTTCCAGCTGCTTATGTTGCTGGCATACGACCCGATTCTCTTCCTCTCAGGCATTATTCCAGTGAGACAGAACTACTCCTCATGAAGTGATACCCTCAAGTTCATGGCTTTGCGCTGTTTTACCACCCTAATGACTGACCTTGGTTGTACTAATGCTTTTCCTAATCCTGATAAAAAAATTAACTTTTGCTTTTGTGCATCGACTCTAAACAGGTCTATCAGGTTTAATTAGCTGTTTTTAGTCTGTGGCACAGATAGATATACATAGGAAATAAAAGAGTCCTAGAGATTTCTCATAAAGGCATGGATGGTAAAGTCAGAGGTCTTGGGAGTGGTAAGGAGTGAGGGATGTTGCCTTCTTCGGAAAAAAAACCAATCAAACCCCCCTAAACAAAGAAACAAAAAAACCCAGACAAAAAACTTCATATCTGGTTCCTTTCTAGCTCTTTTTTCTTTTCTCCCCTGGCCCTGTGGCTGCATTGTGCTGTTGTGAGAGACCTGTTTGGATTGCAAAGTAGCAGTTTGCTCTTGGCACGTCCTACAAGAGCCTGATGAGAGAGAGGAGTCATTATCTAGTATCTGCCAGCAGCTCCGGGAAGAAAGAAATGGAATTTAGGTCTCCCTGAAGGGTGTCTGAATTAAGAGAAATGCAGCCTTCAGGTGCTTATTATTTATAATAATATAACCAAGGGTTAATTAGGAAAACCCCTGTGGTATTTTGAATGTTTGAGGGATTTCTTAAAGCTGAGAAAACCAGGCTTTGGGATGGAGGCTGAAGTCTTAGGAGGTAGTCCCAGGGGACTTTTGCAACTCTATGTGACTCTCACTTTCACTGGCTCAGCTGGCTCTTTTCTAAGCTGTGACGCAGATGTTAAAGCAAGAATAGGAAAGTATTAATGCCTGATAAGCAGCAATTTGCAAAGTCGCTAAGTAATTCAATTTGAAGCAGATTACCATATTTATAGTCTGCCACTTATCCTGGCACATAGGTGGTATAGATAGTCATGATATTAACTGATTTGTTACATATTTGTCATAGGGTGTGTATTGTTTTCTCACCAATGCTGAACTGAAGGCTAGCTCTAACAGCATAGGAAAAAAAAAAGCTAAGGCTTTAGCTACCAATAATTCACCACGAGGAGTCTGTATGTAGGTATACTGCATCCTCTGCATCTGGTACACATCAGTTTTTTGAGGAATGGCTCGATAAACCTAGAAATCCTGGCTACGTCCTTGAAACCAGCTGTGTAAGAATAAAATCTATATAAAAAGAAACAGTCTATTTTGCAGGAATATACTTCAGGCAGCTGTGGAACTCCTACTGAAAGTAATTGCCAGACTCTGTTTCTTGTGGATTTTTTTTCCTCTTCAGACAATCTTGACAGAAAGTCCTCAGTTCATTTTCCTAACATAGAACAATTCAAAGAGCATAAGGTGCTTCAGTGGTTCCTGCTTTGTCTCTAGCTGATATTTCAGCAGGGTACAGGTCCCACAGTGTCTGATTACATATGCAACCTCAAGCCTTGGATACACCAACAAATACATAAAGCATCCAGGAACTTATTTCCTCCATTAATATGGTACCGTGGAAAAATTGTAGAGTAAAAACTTTTCAGTTTCCTAAAATACCAGTTTCTCCAACATCTTATCTGCTTAAGCAGCTAAAAATTCTCTTCACTAATATTATAATGACTCCAAAGTTGGGAAACGGTTTATCTGTTGTTTGTTTTGTTTGTATATGTTTGGGGTTTTGTTTGTTTGTTGGGGTATGGGGTTTTTTTTGTTCAAAGCCAGATACTTTTCAGCATCTCCAGTCAAAAGTTCCTGTCTAGGACATGATATTAGGTTTTGTGGGGTTTTATTCTTTAATACTTTACTTTGATCTCATAATTTGTTTCCTGAATTCTAATCAGTAACAAAACCAGTTAGTTCTGTGTCACTCAATTCTCATTTGAGATCTATGTGTTAATAAAAATCAACATCAAGTTGCAGCATGGGTTCTCTTCCAGAAGTATGTTATGCAAGACAGCAGCAGTAAGCTGTGCTCGAGAAAGCCTGTCTGAGAGCACGTAGCTGAAAGGATGGGGCCGTGCTTTTTTCTGCCTTGCACTGCTGCACAGATCATAGCAGGGCTCCAGCATCATGGAACTGCAAATCTAGGCAGATGTTCTTTAACAACTGTTTTGATGTGTGGTGTTTATGACAAGAAAACTCATTTAAACTTGTGTTCAAAATCAGTTGAACTTAGATCCTAAAATTGAACCCTCACTGTACTCTGATTAGTCTCCTTACTGTCTTCACAGCAGGAGCTATTTCTAAAATTACTGATGTGAGCAAGAGACTTTCCCTGACTTTGAGAGGAGTTGGACCAGGCATCTACTCTTATGTTATGATTTTTTTTTAGCAGCCTTAGCCTGACGGAGTTAGTGCACTCAAGATTATCTTCAGAACTGCATCGATTATGACCAACAAAGGATCTTTCTGTTATCTCTTAATGTTGAATAAAATAAGAACACATCCAACTTGCAATGATAGCAAAATGCATCTGTGGGAGGCGTAGGCACAAAAAATGAAGTATATTTCCCTGTTTTGGCTCTTTGGTCACAAATATACTGTCTTGGACCCAGCCCTGCCAGCTATTATGCAGGGCAGTTGTGCAGATGGATACTCCTATCCCTACCAGGGGGAGATGTGGAGAATGAAGGTGGGGAGGAAGGACTGTGGGGTTCACTCATGGCAAAATCTTGTGTCTTTGAAAGATGAAATTGTGGAGATTTACTCTATGTATTAGCAGCTGTCATTTTTTCATTGAAACCAGTATCAAGAGACAGGTATTTGCAGTCAGTTGGATATGAGTAGAATTTCATTTGAGAAGGATGGTTCCTAGTCATTGTAACCCTGCTCTCCTGCAGCTGTTATGATGTTATAGCTATGTTACTTATCCTCACAAAATTGTCGCTTCAGCTTATTATACTGTCATTAATTCAACAGGAACTTCTTGTATACTGTATTATACTTGTATTTACCGTACTATACTATACTATACTTAAAGTGCATCAAGCAGCAACAGGAGTGTAGTATCCATCTTTTTTTTTAAAAAAAAAGATTCATTCCAAAGAACTAAGTAGTAAGTGGATAAGAAGGGTGGGTCAAACTTGCTATCTGTCAATTGTGACAATGTACTCTCTAATAGCAATATGTAATAGGTGTTCAGTGATGGGAAGTCTGCCTAAAAGGGAGGTTAGAGTATTGCAAAAGAAGTTTTCTATAGAGTTATGGATATAATAAAAGCTATATCAGTTTCATTGGAGTGAAGAGTAGAGGTAAGGATAGAACCCAAGAAAATGGTGGTCTACCTCCATGAAGCAGCCAGTGGGTGTTTATAAAGAGAGTGATCTGTGCTTGCCTCCCAGACTGTGCTGTATGGCCCATCGACACAGGCTGAGGGTGGTGATCAGGCAAAGCATTCCAGATTCAGGCTGTTGCCATTGAGCCTTTTTGTTTTGTTAATTGCTTGGAAGCAGGGAGGGGGCTCCATCAGTGCGCAAGTACCTGATCTGCTCTCATGTCTACTGCTTTGGGGCAGTACTTCTCCCCTGGGGAGAGCTCGTGATCCCTCGGATGCCTTCAGAAGCTGTTGGCTGCTGTTAGTGCTGCTGAATAACAATCAGGTATTTTCTTCTTTCTTCATATTTTCTTTCTTTCTTTCAAGTTATCTCCTCTGAAAGCTGTGACTCGCAGCCTTTCCACCCCACACACCATCTGTTGTTCTCTGTTTGAACCCTGCTCCCAAGATGACTCTCTGTTTTTGGTGAGGACTTATTATTAGGATATGTCTGCTTGCTTTTCTCCTATGTATTTTCCAGATGGACAGTAGCCAATGGCAGATACGACATGAAAAATACAAAAAACCCCTATGCTACTACTTCTTGTAGCTCTGGAGAAAAAAAAAAAATCATTATTTTAGTATAAACCTCTGCTCATGGGTTCATTTTTCACTTTCCTCTGCTTTCCCTGTTGCCCAGTTTGCTAAGGGCACTGCCTCCCACTTAATGCAGGTGTGAGGCAGGTGTTCCTTATGACTGAAGATGGTCTATTTGGGGTAAGCATGTGTTAGCCAAACTCCCCACCTGCTTTTACAGTATGTTCTTTAATGTCAAGTTCAAAGGATGGCTTGAAGGTCAAAGGAGATTTTGTGATTGTTTTTGGTTATATGTCTGCATCCTTGGTATAGTAACTAGAAAAGTAAAATTGAGGGAAGTACAAGCAGCTGAATTCTTGTCAGTTGATATAATTTGAATATTGACTACTTTTATGTGTGTAGGGGAAGGCAGTTTCATGAAAAAATGCCAAAATGAGTCTATGAGGTGAGATGTGTAGAGTCTGTCCTTGAGACTCAGCTGTTAATATTGGATAGGTGGTGCTGATTTTGGCTGGGGTTGTTAATATGGAGTTATTTGTGCTGGAAATAGTGTTCATAATTCAGGAATCTCTTAGTTACTGATATGTAGTGCTTACACTGAGTCAAGGCTGCTTCTGATTCCCATCCCAACAGTGAACAGGCTGGGGGTGCACAAGGAGTTGGGATGGGGAACAGCCAAGACGGCTGACCCCAACTGACCACAGGGATATCCCACACCATATACCATCATGCTTGGTAATAAAACTAGGGAAAAGGTTCACTGGGGAGCTGCTGTTCAGGGACTGGCTAGGTGTCGGTGGGTTGGTAGTGAACAAATGTTTTCATTTGTGTCGCGTTTCTTTTGGGGGCTTTATTTATCTCTTTCTGTTATTTCTTTTTATAATAATTTGTTTTATTATTTCAGTTACTAATCTGCTCTTAAAAGCGAGAATTTTCTCACTTTGACCCTTCCAATTCTCTTCCCTCTAGTCCACTGGGGATGTTGAGTGAGTGAGCAACTGTGCAGTGCTTAGTTGCCAGCTATGGTTAAACCATGTCGTAGCTATGCCTGATTGGGGGGTGTAAAAGGAGGAGTTTGGCTTTTTTTTTTTTTTTTTGATAGGGGGGTTGTTCCCCTTTTTTTTTCCCATAAGTGTTAGTGATAGTGCTTGCAGCCCCTGAAAGATCAAATTTAGGGGATATTTCTATGAGTAAAATGAATACACACAAAATCAGTGGGTGTATAAAATTGTATTGTAGCAAATTCTTTATCCTCTTCTAAGTCTGTCTCAAACTGACTGTAGCACAGACACATAGAGATCCTCCTGTGTATTTCCAACCTGGTTCCTGTTTTTTGCATTATTTCACATATAAATACATGCTGCCGAGTGTCTGAATATATGGTATCTTTTGGTTAATTTTCTATGGAAAGTCAAGGTCTCTGAAGAGAATTTCTTTTTAAAGCTGAATGGAATTAGAAGCTGAAACATAGCAGTGCTACAATGAGGATAAATTTATACCAAAATGATTTGCATAGCTTCAGTAGTTTTCAGCTACCTGGAAACCTCAAGAGGCTAAATAATATTCTTACCTACCTCAATTTATAAGGGCTATGGATATCTCTAGTCCACAATTTTCTCTTCATAGAGCTATGTTTCCTATTTCTGAGCCTGGCCTGTTGGTATATTTGTGGAGGTAAGGAGGGTTTTTTCTGCAATGTCTTTGGGTGTGCCTGAAAAATGTTTTCTTTTGATAAAGAATTTGTTTTTTTTTTCAGGGCAGCCCTTGCCATAGAAACTCATTTTCAATTTAATACTGATAGGAAGTTGTTTATTTTTTAAAAAGTTACAAACAAGTAATACTTCTTTTTTTTTTTTTCATAGCCATGTCAAGATGGTGGTTTGATAACTTGCTCAAATAGAATCTTAGGGTCAGCATGGCAGTACTTGAAGTTTGGAGGTCAACATGTTCCTTTTGTGAGGCCACTGCTGATAGTACCACTCCAGCAGGGTTTTCCTGAAAGCCTTTCCCTGTGTTTTGGGCAAACATCCTACTGGTAATGGGTGGTGGTCAGACGGCTGGTGTGACTGAAGAGCTTTATGTGTGACACTTTTGGACGAGGCAGTTGTGTGAGCTTCCTGATGGGGCCCCAGTATCTTATCCCCTTTCTGCCCTGTTCTGGAGCTGCCTGATGGCGTGCTACTTCTTGTAGCCATCCCTGCAGTGAAGAGAGAGGTCACTTGCCTAATCCTCCTACCCCTTTCTTTCCCAGGGAAAGAGAAGAGGGAGTGGAATGGAATACACAAATGAAAATCCTGGCAGGGGCACATGAGCAGGGCTGTGCTGCAGCACTGTGTTTCCACTTCTGTCTCTCATGTCTCCCATCTGGTCCTTAAAAATGATCCCTTAGGTGGTCTGATCGCAGACAACAGTAGTCATTGCTGTGAGAGTCCTTTTGGTGTTACTGGTTTTGATCTGCCTCTGGCTGCATGGAGCCTGGGCTGCAAGCCTCAAAGTATGGGGCTCCTTGTTTGGGATGGCTCCCTGAGCAGCTTTCCAGAGAAAGATTATTTATTCCCAAAGGTATTTTCTCTGACTTTATAGAAGAGGCCTTGGTCTGCTGCTGCTGCTGCTTCACTAGGAATGAGCTGAAAACCTTTGTTATTTGAAAACTGAGATGTTATGATGAGATACATAGATCACATGGGTAGCTGGGCAAAAAGTATTCAGTGTTAGATAAAACTGCTCAAAATCACTTTCTTTCATTGTTCTTTCCAGCAGGGCTGTTCACATAGTCTGTAACTTCAGTTTTGGATTAGATAACTATGAGAAATCCTATACATATTGGGTTTACTGGGTCAAAATTTGCTTCTTATAACTGATCTTCAATGTTTGCTTTTAATTTACTCTGAATGTCCACCTTGGCAAACTTACTCTGCCAACTATTTATAAAATATGAATGCAAACAAACAAACCCCTAAGGTTCAAACGGAAAAGTTTTTGCAGCCTTCATTGAATTGTGTTTACTTTCTATTTGCCTTATGTTGGTTTATTCCCTTTTATTAAGGTGCTGGGGTGGTAGCTTGGAGCATTTTTATTTTATTTTATTCCCTTTCTTTATTCTCTGAGGCTCAGGAACACAGGAGAGAATATAAAGGAACTGTGGCCAAAGAAATCAATTTCCTTTGCCTTGTGTCCAAAGAAACTGAGTTATGGATTTCATGAAAATGTGAAGTCTGAGCTGCCCCGTGCTTTCTCCCATTCCAAGCACTGATATGGGATCCATAGATTCTGTACCTGACGATGCTCTCCAGATTGCTACCATGAGATACTTGAATAAGAATTAATGAATTAAGACCTCGGGAACTTTTTTTCATGAAAAGAAAATCAAGACAGTTGTAATGAGAAGAGAGTTGCAAAAAAATAACCTCACTTCTTAGTCTCAAAGGTTGAATAATTCTGTATGTATTAGCAGAATAAATTACAAAGCAAATGTGCTCAGGCACTGAATCCAGGGGGACTTCATTTTGCAGCTAATTTATTACTTGTTTTCTTGTTAGTTGGCCTGTCAGAAGATCTACTTATCTCCTGCATGAAGTGTTATCATTCTGGCAAAATGCTGTTCTCTGCTAACAGGGATAATGTTTTTCAAGTCGAAGAATGAGATATTGTAAAGCCCATGAATGAACAGCCTAGCAGTGGACAAACACCATTTACCTGGCAAACATATGTGCCTTTTCATTTGTATGTCATTGGCTTAGGTTAAGCTTTCCCTTGAGGGTTCATGAGCAGAACATTTCAGTGTTTAACGTAAAGGGGCAGGACCAATTAAAGCACAGTGTGCTGAGGAAGACCTGCTCTTGTGGTCTGGGCAGTGAAGCACTGGGCAGGAGGCAGATGCTTGTCCTGCTGAGTCACTGGCTGTTTGGGTTTTGTCCTTAGAGCTCTGACTTCCCGAGTCAGCTGAACATGTAATTAGCACAAGGCTTGGCTTTTGTCTTGTAATTGTACTCTTGGAAACCCGGGAGCTTTGCATTGTTTCAGTGCACCTCCCTAACTTGAAAGATGCAGTAAACCTGAAATACAGTGTCAGAGGGTTGGTGGGATTTTTTTCTCCCACCACGTGTAGTAGCTGGGGCTTGAAGGAAACTGCTGTACGTTCCTTGCCTTGCTGAAAAATTATCAGAGCCGGCGTGCTGGGTGTAAACGCCCTGCACAAAGTGCAGCAGGTTGTGCTGGGGGCCGATGGCCTCACACACTCAGCCTCATAGCAACGCCCAACTGGGACCGAAGAAGAAGCCCACAGCTTCTTGCTGTACCCCATGGTGGCAGCTCCATTAAATGGGCACTTTCTTTTAAGTGATCATGAGCAATACTTTGGCCATACTAGCTAGTTCAGGCATCAAAGTCACTGCTAGAAGTGTCAAGCATGAAGGGAGCCGAGGACTCCCATAAGACCTATGCGTGAAATTGAGTGTAGTTTGCATAGCAAAACTCTTCATAGGTGAAACTCTGCCAATTAATTCAAGATGTAGTAACTGGCAGCAGTTCAAACTCAGAAGGCCATCCAACTGTTATTCTGTTTTGGGGTGTTTTTTTGCCTTTATTTGTAATCATTGCTGGCACAGTAAAGGAATGTGCATTCTTTTTCTTATTTTTGCTATGTAGCCTTGCAAACTTCTTTGCACAAACAGGGTCTGCTGATTTCAAGTGAAGCAATGTTCACTGAAGTGATAATCTTTTATTTGTTTCCAGAGAGGTGTAGATGTAAATAAATTAGTCCTGAATTACTATTGGCAACCCTCTCTTCGAGTTCAGGCATGCTCCTGGCAGTCATGCCTGCATGCCAAGGAGTTCTTGGCTAATATCTGTCAACAGAAACCCTCACTCAGTGCAGGCATCATGAGTTACTGGTTCCTAGACTGGCTCAGATGGAAGGGATAGTCTTTCCCCTCTTTTTCCTATTAATTAGGGGGCCAGGTACTGAATTATCCAGAGCCCTGTTAGGAGAGGTGGCCGCTCCCCTAGGAATGGTATGCTGTTTGGCCATCACTCTGAAAACCATCCCTTGCCACCTGAGGCTTATGGTTAAAAGTATAAACCTTATATATCCTGTGTATTGAAAGCAGAGATGGGCTAGAGACAGGTGTGCAGAAATAAAGTAATTCTTTCTCTGTTTCTAATGGATAATTTTAATGCCCATCCCTCTGTTTTTTATTGAGCTACCAAATATTTGAGGATACTTGTGAGAAATATGAATGTTTCATGCTAAAACTTGCCTTTATAAAAGGAGGCTTGTGTTTAAGATATTGAATGTCCTCCTTCACATGGAAATTGGATAATTTGAGTGTATAGTAAACATTCTTCATTCTCCTGCTGGAAATTTCTTGATCGGTTAATTATTCATGACATTTGTTTTAGCACTCTTTCTACCAGTTCACTGACCTCTCTGCTTTTTAAGGCTAGAACAGATTGATGCCATTTGGATTAGAATAAAGCTGTTCCTGTCAGAGTAATGACTTCCCTGATGTTTACCGAACTGAAAACAAACCACACAGTGGATCTTCTGCCTAGCAGGGCAGTGTTTACATCAGTGTAGAAGCGCAGTTTGAAGGTGTTTTACCATATAAACCAAAACTCCAAATGTTTTAGTATTATAGTAAGCTTAGGTGATTTAACTCAACTATGAAAAATCTCTAATGTTAATAAATTTCTTAAAACACAAAGACCGGAATTTAGGAATCTTGGAATTAGGTGGGTTTTTTCATGTGCATGGTTTTCTTTCTCACTGCAGATAAGATCCTAAAGAAATATTACTCTGGGACATTTAAAATTACTGGAAACCAAAGAAAACCAGTTAAATTATAAATGTTTGCCTGGGTGATATATGTAAAGCACATATTTATTATACAGGTGTAGGCGCAAGAGGGTTGCTGTGGTTTTTGTACTTGCACATGTTTAGTACGCTTTGTGCCAGTGATGGGAAAGGCGTGGGGTTGAACTGAAGCTGCAAGGCAGGAGAACTTTTTGGAAGGGCTGGCTCCTGACATGGGCAAAGGAGGTGGCCCAGAGCTGAAACTCCAAAAGAAATGCATGTTAGTTGTGGATGACAGAGCAGGAGGTCAGGGCGAAGGGAAAACCGCAGGAAAAGGCATGAAACCATCAGGTAACACAGCAAAGTACTGGGAACTCTGCTTGAAGCAACAATGAAAAAAGGAAAGGAAATGTTCTTGATGATCCTAAGTTGCAAGGAATGTGCAAGTTCTGCTGAATTACTTTAGGCATGTTTGATCTTAAGTCCTGTTGGAAGGATAAATCGAAAGGTCTGGTTTGGATGAGACAGAAAATGAATTTTGTAATGGAGTAGTGGTTTGGAATGCTATGCAAGTACTAAGAGATCCACAGGATACCTCTACATAGGCCAAAGGGTGTGTGTAACTTCAAAGTGAAGTGTGTAAAGGAGACAGAAAGGGACTTACTTAAATACTTTTTTCTGATTACAAATATTGAGTTCAGAATAGAGCTGTTTATCTTCACTATGGACCTGAACACTTCCCTCCCAGTTACAGTTAGTCAAGATAGTATAAACTATTTCTGTTTCTCCTTCCTTGCTGTTTACAAGATAAACAGTGTTGTTGGTTTTTTTCTTTTTTTCTTTTTTTTTTTTTTTTTTAAACTGTAGGTTTGTGACTAACTTCATGAAGGAAAGCTAAAATGACTTAATTTAATTTTTTGTGTGTGTGGTCCCCCCCAGTTTAGCTTCCATATGTATATCCTCAGAGAAGAAGCTCCAATCCTGGGGCAGCTGCAGTTTCTTTTGTACCAATGCTAGTATACAACGGAGCAAGACTGAAATTCACTGATTCTTATTTTATTAAATTTTTTTCAGAACTTGTAAATGAGACAGACTTTATTTAAGGCAAACTCCTTGATGACTTCACAATGTTTCCCTGCAATGTATGCAAAAAAGACTTGAAATCTATGGTGTAAGTGTGCACTGAAACTCATTCTTGATTAATGAGGAGGAGTGTGTGGTAGAAAATGACTTGAAATCATAGTAGAAATTTCCGTTCCCTTCTTCAGCAACAATGTTGAAGGTAGTCATAGTTTGCTGACTGCTTTAAAAGATATCTTGATAGCAGAGACAGACATATTGTGTTCTCTTGAAGAATAAGGAAGAACAGAAACTTGCTTTGTTCTTTAGATAAGACGGTTTCTGTTCTCTGTCTTTTCTACAAATCTGGGGCTGTGTGCTGGGGAGAATGCCAGGGACTCATTAATCTGTGCCTCTGTGCTGGTGTGAGGTCAAGTGGACCCAGCCCTCCCTAGTACCTGTTCCACTAGTGTCTGCTCTTGAAAACCTTCAGGGGTGATTTTCCAGTCTCCCTAAATAGTCTTAACTTAGTGTTCCATCACTTTCTCAGTGCCTTCAGAATTTGCTCTAGCATTTAAGCTTAGTGTTAGTTATAACAAATTAAGCTAAAGTTCTTGTTTCCCTGTTCCTAGTGGCCATGAAAAATAATTGTTTGATGCCTTATTTTAATTTGAAGATTGATATTATATCTGCCTCTGGCATTTTTTTTCCTAATCAAATATGGTAGTTGTTTGGTTTTTCTACTACTTCTGTCATTTGCTTCTGAATTTCCTACCTGAAATTTCGTTGTAGTAGAAATAGGGTCTAACAGATCAGGTCGACTTTGCTGAGGTTTTATTAGACCTGTAAACTGGACATACACACTTATAATTGTAGTGTAATTACAGCTTCCATTCTGGATTTCCAAATGCTGTTTCATTACACTCTGTCCTTTCCAGAGCCCTCTTGCATACTTCTCATTTGGTTTTCCTGTATGCCTCTCAAGGGTGAATTTTACTTTAGTATGCCTCCAGTTTAACACAAACAGCTGCTCAATGGAGAAGGCAGAGGGAGAGTCTGTTAAATGCTAAAGGGAAACTAAATTCCTTAGCAGCTTTTTGACTCCTGCACGAAGGTAAACTAACAAAAGTACACTGGATTTCCCTGTGGGATGCAAGAGGGTGTCAGAGGTGTGAACACCAGTTAGACCGTTATGATTATCTATAAAATTTCACCCTGCATTTCCCACAGACATCTTGGTTCTCATGGCTGAGATAGGGCAGCAATATTTTACCTAATACCAGATGTCTCTTTCTGAAGACTTCAAATGATTGATAATATGTAATCTGTAGATTATTTGATTAATGCTACTGCAGAAAAAAAGTGTAAACGAGGGATTCCTCATCAGTCTTTGCCTTTTGTTCAGCTACTTTGGACCTTCTTTTAGTCCAATATCCTGTGTTCCTTATGAACATCTGGCAGCAAACGTGTTTATTTTTTCCTACCCCAGGTATTTTTTGAATCAGCCAAAAGGCCAGGAAATCCCCTACCATATCAGTGATCAAGGTTTATAAGAAAGTCTTAACATTTGTTAACAATACACCTCAACACATTCCAAGGGATGTCTGTTGTAAGGAAAGGAAATTAACTGAAATGGTGCTCTGTAAGTGTCTGTCTCTTCAAAACAGCATCCCTTGCTAGTTCATCCCTGTGTCCCTGCAGCTGTGAACAGTGGCCCTAGCAAGAGCAGAATCATTTAAGAATTTTGGTTGCACTACTAAGTGTTGAACTGAAAAAAATATTTCACTTATGCTGTGCGAGTGGAACAGCCAGTTTCTCTCCCAAGGAGAAAAAGCACAAGGCTGAACTGAAATTACTCATTGTTTGTTGCATTTGCATTCAGCAGGAGTGCCTGTTCTGGAGGGCCAGTGCTGCTGAATCACTGATTGGTGTTTGCTTTCCTACAGTAGTGAGAGGTGATGGGTATGAATAATGCTAAGGTCTAAATGTGTGTAATTCTTATGCTGTCTTTATTCTCATGGATATGTGGGACCTTGCCATGTCAACAGCAATTCCACCCTTCCCTCCTTCATCCCCATCAGTCATTTCTAAAGCTATTTGCATATGAATTCCTATGGGCACCTCTTGCAACACAGGGGCTGACCTGCCAAAAGTAGGTCTCCTAGGCTTTCAATCATCTTGCCACACATAATAGCTAAATAATCTTGCCTGCCTGCTAGAAAATGACCTGCACACTGAGGAAAGGGCAGATGAGGCTTCATACTGCGGGTTAAGTGCTCGGATAAGCACGCTGGTGCAGAGCAACAGATCACACAAAACTATGAAGCTGCTCCCAGCTTCCTGATGTGCAGATACCATCCACTAAACCACTCCAGGTATTGACTGGACTCATTGCCTTAGGAAAGGGTCCGTAGTGTCTATTCCCCTGGAGACTCCTCTGCATTACCCTGCTTTCAAACATGTATCTCTGCTGGCATTCACAACTGGTTAATGGAGTCCACTCTTCCCACTAAGTTAAAGTTTGTCTGTAGAAATCTTTTGTGAGGGTCAGTTGGTAGCACAGCATATTTTAGTGTGGAAGGTGCTGGTTTCAGAAGGATAACATCAGAGAGTGTCATCCTAAACACTGCAAGGATTTGGAGCTCTTATTTCTGCAGAAGTGGAGTTTCATCCACAGTCTAAGTATTTCAGCACAGATAGCAATGGGAAAGCAGAACCATGGCATTTGTAAAGCTGTTTTTGCTTAGAGGATGGTGCTGTGAGTGCAGCTGTTGCTGGCAACCAGAATGGCTTGGCACTAGGTTAGGCAAAATGGCATTCACATAAGGAGTGGGGAAACATGAAAAGCAGTTGTAGGAAATACTCTTTGGAAAAGTGCTTCCGGATTCATTAACATGCCATAATAATTAATATTCTCCTTGTGCTGAAGCATTTACATGTGGTTATATTGAAAATATAGGCTTATTGGGGCAATATGTAATGTTATCTCAGCAGGACAACTCCATTGCATGGAGCAAAGAAGCTAAGTATGAGCTGATAGTTTTATATATTGCCCTTATCAAACTTTCTAGGCATTGTGCAATGCAACCCAGTACATAGCATAATAAGTTAGGAGCAGTAGTAATTGTATTTTTTTCACTTATAATTATAGGGTTAATGAGTTCTTGGAAGTTTTAGTCAGTGTTATGTTCTTCTGGTTATTTTCCAGGTGGACAGTGAAAGTAAACAGAGATTGTTTTTCAAAATGTTCACATGAATATATCCTCAGTATTGTTTGAAATATCGTGAGAGGATGTTCCAGAACATTGTTATCTGGGTGCAATGATAATGCAGTGCATAGACAAAGAGAAGGGATTGAATGATCAATTTTACTTTTTCTAGAAACATATATTCTTGATCTCCTCACAGATGAGCCTTTACAATTACAGAACTATGGGGGGAAAAAGGCAGATTCCTGAACTTTGTGGTTCTGAAGCCTGCTATCACTCACTACAGCTTCTGATACAAAGTTGTTCTGGATGTTGACCTCTTTTTTCTGATGCCTTCTTTTCTACTGGGTTTTCCTGAGATTTTTTTATGACACAATTTTGGTCAGATCTATCTACTGGTATGACTGGTGGTGTTTTTTTTTCTTTTGTTTTTCTTTTTTTCTCTTCTTCTCCTAGCTCACCTATCTACTGTAAAGCGTTTTTAGAGAATTTTAACCTTATTAGGAACCAAATGGATTTTTCTTGAGTTCTTGTCCTGCTTGTAGAGAGACATTTTGCTTCTGTGACTTGAGAGATGTTTGGTAACTTACTTAATCCTGTCAGCTTAGGCTCTGTAAGTGTTCTTTTAAAAGTGCAACTGGTGTCTTTGATTTCAACACAAAAAATCTTGTAATTTTCTTGTAAAAGAATATTCTTTTCCAGTGATTTTTTTTTTTTTGGTCATTGTTACTGGAATGTGAGGCTAACTGTTCAGCTCTTCTAAAAGTAAGACTTCTGAAAAGTAAAGTAAAATAATTGGAAAATATTGAATTAGCAATGAAGTTGCTGATTCTTTAATCTCTCCTTTTTTTGCTAAAATAAATTACAACACACACATTTAAGAAAATGGTAACAGTTTAGGAGTTTTTTTTCTATGGTTTAAATAAATTATTTGGACTGCTGATTTTCTGTTTTTTCCTGCTCTGGGCATGGCTTGGGAGAATAGAAACTATTGACTTAAGGATGATTAAAGTTTCATGTGCAAACATTCTCATTTACTTCAAAGATGGTAACAACCTGTGGAAGTTACAGTTCTCTTTAAGTCTTTGCAGAAGCATAGTTATTGTTGCTATCCTTTGAATTCTTGGAAGATACAAGTTCCACATCTTTCTTAGGTAAACTATATTAAAATTGTCCTATACCTGCAGGTAAATGTCAAAGCTTAGGTTGTTTGTAGTGATGTTAGTCCCTCTTGCTATTCTCATCAGAAATAACAAACAGATTTCACGAACCAATGTATTTCAAGAATGCTACAAATTTTCAAGTTCACCATCCTCTTCCATGTTTCCTGCTGCTCAGCCCCACAGTCTTTTTGAAAATTAAAGAATTGGGTGCTGGTTAGGCTACATGTGCTCTATCCTACTTGGGACAGGAAGACATACTGGTATTAGCTTGTGTTTATTAGCATCCCTTTCCCTATGTTCAGAACAGTAAACTTCATGTCTCAAATTTAGGTGTGCATTTTGTTTGTATGTTTAGGAGATATTTTTTTAGCCAACATGGAACAGTGAAGTGTAGAATTGTTAATTCTAGAAGTAGCTGACAAAAATTAGAATGAATTTGCAATGTATTCCAACAACCAGGACTCAGTCCTTGGAATATCCTTATTGAAATTCTTCTGAGGACTTATATTTATGGAGAAAAATAACGGGAGAGTAGACGTATTCTTCATAATTTTGTAAACAAGCCAACAGTTCCTATGCTGTCAATTTTGTGGTAAAAAGGAGAAAAACAAACAAACAAAAAAATAGTCCAAGAGAGAAAGACTAAACAATGAATGGTAAAACTTGGTATTCTTTAACAGCCAACAAATCATTTCCTTCAGGTCATCTTTAAAGAAGACAATATTATTCTAAAAATACTGAAAATGTACCCTACTACAATTTGTCTTGTTAAATGAGGATACTGAAAAAGACTAAATAAAAGAAGAATTTTTCTGTTTTGTGTGTATTCTACTTCTTACTATATAATGTCAATCTAGAAGATAATGCCTAGATGATATGAAAAGATAATAGGAAAGCATGAAGAACCTTTTTGCCTTTCTGCTTTGAGAATGTTTTTTTCTGAACTTCAACAAAATAAGGTAAAACTTAATGGATTTTTTTTTTATTATTTTATTTTTTTATTATTTTATTTTTTATTTCCTGGTGAAAAAAAAATGGTATTTATGTCATCAAAGACTACAAGAAAAAAAATCTACTGATTCAATTGTACAGTCCAAAGGAAGTAAATTGAGTGGTGGGTATTTTGTGGGCTGTGATTTTGCTCTGTAGGTAGTACCTGGAATCTTATTTACAGAGATTTTTCATTTCTCAGGTTGTATGGTAAAAGTGACGCATCCATTTTACAGTCCAAGACCAGATGTATGTATTTGAAAATATGCAGGTTCTTTTCATTACCTAAGTTATCAAAACCTCCCCAAATTGCTGAATAAAGTTAATTCTAGTCAGAACTTTTCAGCCTTTGCATTTCTCTGGTGAATAACCGTTTTTCTTTCTCTGGAAAGACCTGCTGTGTGCAAGGATCTTCCTAGGACTCTGTGGTTTCTCCCAGGAGGAATGGGTCTGACTGTTGAGAGACACTCAGGGGACAGTGCAATACAGGATTTCTTCTGGGAGAAAGCACAACCTTCCTTTGTGATTGGAGGAAGTGATTCACTTTTTTTTTTCAGTATTTTACATAAGATTGCAGAGATTAATAATCATAGGAGACAATAATTTTAAGGTTTCTTGGGTTTTGGTTATGCAGTGAAAGCTTGAATTCTGCAGGTGCAATTTATCCCTAGTAAAGAAGGAGTGGTGATCTTCAAAGAAACTGCCATGTGCCAACTTCATGTAGGATGGGACTAAAACAGTGCAGAGCTGACAAGGCTGGTCTGATACTGCTGACTAGCAATAGGAAGCTCATGCTTTTGCTGGTCATACCTCTTGATGATTAAATAAAGGAATTTGAAATTGTGATATGAATTAAAAAATGTAATGATATTTCTAAAATGAACTCATGCAGGAAATGAGAAATACAGAAAACTGATTTCCCAGACAGTCTCTTCAAAAGAGAGTAGACAGCAGCTTAGGAAATTGCATAGAACCTTGCATTTCTGCCATCAGTGTTCAAGTGATCCTGCAGTTTAATAATGCTCGGCTTTTAACTCAAAACCTTTTGCCAGAACAAAAATTGAATGAATTGCACAAATAAAAATACCAATGTAGCTTTAATTTTCACATAGATATAATCTGTTGCTATTATTGTTTTTCTGAAGAACTTTAGTTCATTCAGGGTGTACCTACCTTATCTCTTTAATTGACAAGGTCTTACTTTTTTTGCCTTCCAGAAGCATGGTTATGTCTAACATGCAGTAAATCAAATGAAGAAAAAGTATTCAATTAGGCTAAGTGATTTGAAAGAAAATGTTAATGAGGCATTATACCCAGCATTGAAAGCATCTATCCCAAGCTTTCGGATGCAGATGTTAATGTATATGGAGACTTACTCACATAAAGATTCCTGTTGAAACCCATTTTCAGTCTTTTACTTGTAGATGGCTTGATTGTTGATGAATGCATTAATTTGTGAACTTTAAACTAGACTAAAGAGAGAGACTATTGTTAACAATCAGGCCGTGCTTTCTGAAAGTCCAATAAAAAACTTCTAAGCCGTTAAAAACAACAAAGAAAAAAAAATTAAAGACTGTGTGTGAGAACACTTGGAATGCTTTTGTTCTTCTAGAAAATCTACCTTTGCTAGTAAATGTTTTCATTTATTAAGAATGATCTGACTATTTCCAACTTTCTCTGAGAACTAGTTTGTATTTGTCATCTCCTAGAAGAGCCTCTTAAGTTCTCTTTTATTTCTACTGAATAAGGTTCAGAAATACTTCAGAAATACTTAAACCATTACTCTCTTTCTCAATGGAATGTAATTTATGCCGACCCTCCTTGAAAATGTGACACAAAATATATATTTTTTTCTTTACCTATGACTTTGAGCACGCTTTGATATTCTCAAACTTCTCTTCAGAACCATAAAGTCATAAAACTAGAACTAGTTATTTTAAAATCAAAGCTAAATGAAAGCTGAAATGTTTTTGCAGATAGTCTGAAAATAAATTTTTACTCCCAAACAAATTTCGCTGTCTCATGTAGATACAGAGCACAATAGCAGACTTGCTGCATCCTGAGGGACTGTTTTCTCTTGGTAACGCTTTGGAACTGGGATGAAGTCAGACTTTTTTGAAGAGCAACACCTGAAAGGAAAATGCATAACATATATCCTGTGGTTAGCATATATTTCCTATGATGAATTGTCTAAGAAGGTGGTAAATTGTAGTCAAAAGCTTGATGCCAGAGGACCATGCTTATAGGTAGGGGAGTAAGTGATCCAGCCCTTAAAAGGAGAATAAGTAAAAGAAGGATCTGCTATTGCTGTTGAGAAAAAGGCTTCTCTGTGGTTCTAATAATGCAAAGAAATGACAGCAGCTGCTTCTGTTGAATATCCTCTGGCATCTAAAGCCTGATTCCAGCTTTGCATATCCTTTCCCAACCGTGTTGAAAGACAAGGATTCTTGGTTTGAAATACAACAGTAATCTTGCCCTGACTTTAAAAATCATTTTCATTTAACTTCAGCTACTGAGGTTATGTGCAATTTTTATCCACTTACTATAATGTCATCTCATCAGTCTCCCAATGCAGAAAAATCAAAGGCTAGGTCTCTTTTCCTTGGTGTTCAGTCATCTAGTTGATAAGGACTCGTTATTAAATTGTTTTATGAAAGAAAAGTGGAAAGCAAATAAATACAACACAATGAAACCTGTTATCCCAGAGATGTAGTGTGTGTGCATTTCCCCTCTCCTCTTGTAGTGCAGTGTGGAAATATGCTTGGAAACTGCAGTGATGGGACACAACAACAACAACAACAACAAAACCAGCTTGGTTCTCCTGTGTCAAAGAAATAAAAGCAAGGGAAAGTCTGCTAAAACAAACATCTTGGACTGTGGCAGCAGAACTTGAAAGATTGGACCTGCCTAATGACAGTCTGTAAGTCCTAGCTGAATGAATTTACACAAAGCGCTAATGAAGACAAACAGTCTATTTAGGCGTGCTGGAAAGCTCCCATTCAGTGAGCAGCTGGCATGAATGTTGTCAGTCAAAAGGCATAAGCAGATGACAAATAACTGAATATGTGGAAAAAATGAGATGACAATGAGCTGATTTCTCATTAACACTTCTTTTCTTCTTCTTTAGATATTATAAACACATTATTCAGAGGTGGTTGTACTGACCTCCTAAATGCCAGTAAGTCACTGCAGTGTGCAGATGGGAAGCCGCTGCCGGGTGGGAGGACAGTCCCCCTCCGCTGGAGCTGGGCTCTTTGCATCCCGAGGTATTCACCACTCTGTGCTCCCAAAGTAACTTCTGTGGGGCACAAGAAAGGCAAATTCTATGTAAACATTGCTGTGAAGCACTAACAGACTTTTCTTGCTCTGATTAAACAAAAATCACCATTTTAAGGAAAACTAGAGGAAGTATTACTGTCACCAGTGGAGCTGGCAGAATACCTTAAGGTGTATTATCAAAGTAGAACAGCCTATTATTTTTTTTCCTTCAGTCTTCACAGATTTTGCATGTTCTTTTTCTTAGAATAATGGAAACTATTAAATAACTGTGAATTAAAAGCAATTAAAAATGTTGCAGAATTGCCTGGAGAGGCATTCTGCTGTATGCCAGCAGTATAAATGGCCTTAGACTGCAGTGTTTCCGATTCAGCTTCACATCCCGTGAGACAAACGGGACTATTGGGCACAATGGTTAATTTTATATTCTAGAAACTGGAATCCAATATAAATGGGACTTTTACAGCCAAACTATGATGTCTTCAATTGTCTGAAATTCTTAGACTTGGTGTTAAGTTCCAGCATTTTACCACCCTTCCTCCCCCTGATCCCTCATCTCTATCAGACTTGCCTTGCACAGTCATGCTTCCTTTTACAGTTTGGTCCTTGTTACAAATTCAGGAGGTACAAAGCAGCCAAGTCCCACATTGGCATTGTGTTGAGCTGCTTGTGGGTTTCCTACCCTCTTCAATTAAAGCAAGACATTGGATTGGGCTACACTTGCCCATGATATCCTTATCTGATGTTTGACTTCATTGAGAGTTTAAATCTTAAAGTAGGACATGTGAGTTTCTGCTTTCTAAACTCAAGTGGTCCAGCTGAATGTGACAATGTTTCAATCTTTACAAATGAAATATTTGCATCCTACACAGGGCTTTTGTTTCTTTGGTTCTTTTGTTCCTCCTCTATTGCCCAAATCAGTGGAGAACTGCTCTCAAAGTGTTTTTCAAGTTATATTGTAGGTTGTCCAATTTAATAGGACTGAAAGATGTGTGTGTGTCTGTTCATATGTATAAATAGATACTTACATGGTCAAAATGTTGCTTTTGCTCCCCTGAGGAGAGGATTACAGTGGTCAGCTGATAGATCCAGTTCCTTCATGTACTTCAAATCCACCACAACAGATTCAAATTATTAGTTATCCAGTATTTACAGTACTTGCTTCCCTTTTCCACATAATCGTCTGTAGTCTGAAATACTTACAGGCATTTTAAAATCCCACTTGGTGCTTATTTACTCTTTTGACATCATGTTGAAAATATAGCCCTTAGCCATTTTGCATCGATGAAGGATGATGATACTTTCTTTAAAGAAAGAATTTTGCACAGCTAGGGGAACCTGGTCTGCTCCAGTAATACCCAGCATGAGGTTAAAAACCAACTAAACAAAAGATCTATTTGCTGGGGCTCCTTTTAGTGCACTCAGCTGTGCTTGGGGTATGAGTCTCTTTCCCCATGTGATGGGAGGCACCTGCACTTGCTGCCCAGTCATGCTGTGGAGGTGTTTATATTTCTCTGACTCTAAGAAGTTCAAATTTTACAGTACACTAGAGATGATGCAATTTCAGGCTGCTGCCAAAAGGCTCCTTTTATGTGTCTCCTTTCTGCTATCATGAATGTTTTTTAAGTACTGAGCCGGTTGTGCTCCGGCTGTGCTCAGGGCTTTAGGCTCCCTGAAGGTGCCTGTTTTGTGCCCCTTTCTGTGCTCATTGTTGCTTAAAATATTTTCACCTACCTGCATAGAGGCTATCCACAGAAGAGAGAAGCTTGGGCATGCTTGTTTGTAGTACCTCATTGGCCAGACTCCTCTTTGATTTAGATGAGTGCTGGTATGGCCAAACCTGATTGTCTAAACTTCCCTTTCTCCTTTTCAAGTTGATTTTTTGACATGTTGTGGCCTTATGGAGACCCTGAATGATCAGTGATAAATAAAGCAAAAATAATAAATAAATAGAAAACCTACTCAACCCCCCAAAAACATCCTTAGACGTAATGTATTTTTCTCCTAAAAAGCCCAGCGTTCCTGAGGGATGCTAATTGGTGCTCTATTATGTGCTATATTTTGTGGGGATTTGGATCTCTGCATATTTTAGCAGTGTCTGTATCCATGAATGCACATTGAATCAGCCCCTTTCTCCTCTGTGTCAAAATACATGGTGACAGTTCATGAAAATAACATCTGCCAACAAGAAGAACGCTAGGCAGTGAAACAAGAGCTATACTGCAGGCACTGAACTGGATCTGGTTCAGCCTTTTGGTGCTTTCCAGTATGGCATGGCTTTTTTGCACAGTGAATGCATAAGTAATGGCAATTGCAGTGTTATCTTTTTTTAAAGGTTTTTAAGGTTGTTGTGTGTAATCTGTAACAAAGCCAGATGCATCTCTTCACTACCTGTGCTGTTAACACACCTCACTGCGCCTTTGTGATTTTTTATTCATCTTAACAACAGTTAAATTATTGTTCAATATTTTTGTACCTCAAAATCCAAGACATATTGGCACTGTAAAAAATAAACTTGAAGAAATACCCCATCCTGAGATAACCCTATTCTGCAAAGACTGTAGTTCATTTTTATTTCTATTTAAGTGATGTTTCCCATTGATTTTAGTGTTGCACTCTGAATAGCAATTAGATGGTTAAATAAGTATATTGGAATGATATTAATCAAGAAAATAAGCAAATGACAGAAATAATGAGCAAAGAATGATGAAGGTAGAGAAGGATTCATATGGGGTTAAATGCCTGCCTAGGACCAGCTTTCTTTGCTTCCTGTCCCTGCCATGAATTGCCTGCGTGCCCAAGCAAAAGCAATGGGTAATGTAGGACCTTTTTTTTCCCCCCCAATTTTGGGGGAGGGTTTTTGTTTGGTTGGATTTTTATCTGATTTATCTGATTACAGAGTTCTTCAGCTTTGATATGTATGTTGATATGTATGCCAGGTAGTACACCCTGGGGTCTTAATTTGGTTACAGACTCAAAATAGTACTGTAATAGTGTTTAACGATTGTCAGGATGGGAAGATACAAGTTTAGCACTACATATATCAGATAAATTTTGGGAATGCTGTTGCTTTCGTGACATGGATGATGTTGATGGGATTCTATCATTCTGGCTGTCCACAGCCACTTTTGTCCTCATTTTGTTTTAAGGTATGCTTTTTGCATTCAATTGTTCCCAAAGGAAAAATGGTTGTACAGTCTTGGAGAATTACACTAAGGGGAAATTACCTGAAGCTGGTCTCATCGGAAACATGCCTACAGCATCCTGAATTCTGTAAACTGTGCCAATGTGTGGTTGAGACTATCAGGAATTTCCCAGGTTAGACTTGTGATTTGCAAGCAGTTTGAGTGATGATCCTGAAGATTTTAATATCTCTAGGGTACAAGCACTGGAATAGTGTAAAATTATTGCTATGAGTACGAGGACAAAAAGCACATATGAAAAAAATTCAAGTGGCTGATTTTGGTGATAAAAGAATAGATAAACAGGTACATAAGACTTTTGTTAGAAATAAAACAGAAACAGCAAACTTGAAGTTTCAAGATATAAACACATCATAAGCTGTCAACATAAATAGTACCATGAATAATAATAATAAAAAAAATATCTCTTCTACTGCAAGAACTCTGTCTGTCTGCAGTGCATGTGATGTGATAAAGGATTTTCTTTTCTCTGTGTGGTCCCATTTGATTACAATGCTAGTGAGGCCTGGCCGCATTCCATATATAATTAATTGCAGCTTTGGTTTTAGATTGCAGCGGGGCCGGGCTGCCTCTACCCCTTGCGCTTGTTCACATCTTTAGATAGCTTTCCACCATGCCAGCTGGTGAGTGAATAGGGCCTTTCACAGGGAGCCTAATAGGCATGAAAGGTTGAGTCATTGTCCTTGTTGCCTCTCTAGTTAATCTAGTGACAAACAAGGTTGGAGCTGCTGCAGTTGACATTCTCTTTATTGCCTGCAATTTCAGCGTAAACACTGTGTGTAAAGGGATTTCATCTTTTTGCCAGATCGTTTCTGTTTCTTGCTGGTTTTGGAAGGAATGTATTCTTTATGAAGAGATAGCAGTTAAAAACCCCTATGTGTTAGGTTCATTTGTTTACTCCTAGTTTCCAGCAAAGCAGACAGCTGAATGCCTCAGGTTGTATGTTCAGGTTCCAAGTTTTACAATTTATTTTTTTTTATTCCTTCTGAGGTTCAATTCTCTCTACTCACATAAATTATTTCTGCATTGCATATGAAGTTAAGTTATACCAACCTATCGTTTCAGTTCTTGCCTGCTTGCAGGGATGTGTTTTTGAACTGTTATTTATTTATGCAATATACAAGCTTAAAATTAAAAAAGAAAAAGGAGGTCTATTTTCTTCCTGGCAAATGTTAAAGATGTGAAAAAGATTATTTTTAATACCCTTTTGGATAGATGCAAAAAGCAGAAAATGTAATTTAACTAGGAAATTCTATAACAATAAAAAATGTCTTTTCTGAGAGTAATTTTCAATTCATTTGAAAAAAATATTTTTTCTAAAATACTTCTGATATTACTCTTACTAAAAGATAAACAACTTTTGATAGCATGTAGTAAAAAAAGTCAGAAGTGCAAATAAATTCCATGTAGGGTTTGACACCATGCTTGTTTTCATAAGTGCTTTTGCTTGGTCATGATATCTAAAAAGTTGGAGGCCTTTTTAAAGTCTTTCCTGAGCTCAAGACAGAAGGAGGAACATATACCAATTTCTCATTTCCCTGTTTTCTACTTCTCTCAAAATCAAAGATGGAAAAGTGAGTAAAAAGGGCTAAATCAACATCCAGCAAAACTGTTTGCGGGCAATCTTGCTATTCATAGTGACAGGATGAGCAAAAATGCAGTTCTGGCAGTTGCTTTTCTTCTGTAATGAATTATGTGTAGTACAAAAACCACCCCAACAACAAAAAAGCCAACAACTTCTAGGCTTCCTATAGGAGAAAATTCTTTTACAACAAAAAATGTAGTCCTGTCGTAACCTCCTTCCATGAGCGTGATGCAGACACGTGGTGAGCCCTTGGCACTGTCTAGGAGGCTTCATTGTCCCTGAGCTGATCAGTACCACCACCAGCATTGCTTGGGCATAATTTCTTGCTTTACCCTCCTTTATCCTGGAGAAGCTGTGGAGAGAAGGGAGTGCACTGAGCAGCAGCACGGGGATGTCTGGCCTGCCAGAGAGGCAGAATGTGTTCTGGAGCCTCTTGGATAGAGTGCCTGTGCTACTTGTATATCTGTGCTTTACGAGATTATCTTCAATAACAGCTCTTGTACACCTGTTTCCTTGTTTTAACAATAAATCAGCTTTCTGGAATCAACCTGGGCCTCTGCCTATGTCTGCAGTAACAAATGAGCAATATGCACATTTCACAGTTCTTAACAGGCCCAATCTAAGCTTGCACAAATGTACTGCAAGTTGAAGAGTTTGGTTGGTGCAGAGGCAGTTGTCAGAACTGTACTGCAGAGGAACTGGGAGCAAAACTCTCATTAATACTAAAGGAGAAGTTTGCCTAATTCCCAGTTAACCACGCTGAAAATCTTCCCCAAGAGATACAGTATAATAGTCATAATTTAATTTGATTTGCATTACCCCTCTTTGCCTAATTAAAAATGTATATAAAAAAGCAGAAGGCATGGAGAAAAGAACTGTTAAAATCCTCAATATATGGGACTCGTTGTGATGTTTCACCAGTGCAGTAAGAGCAGGAAGAAAACAGCCCATCCTTTTGTAATTCTGCATGATTTGGGACAGTTATCTAGCTACAGTGGTGACTGATGGGAAAAGTTGACTTTCCTGTCCATTAATCTGAACAATATGCTATTCATTTGCAAGGGTAGTAAGAGAAGAAATTTGATTACAGCACAGGTCTGAGGCTCGCTTTAATTAGACTAAAAGCAGGGGTTTTTTTTTGACCCCACTTCTATATTTTCTTTATGATTGCCTTTAAATTGAGATATTCTTCTATCATGATAATCCACAATGAAATCCTCTCTCTCTCTCTCTTCTTTTCTAGTGTATAATTTTGTTCTATAATCTTACTTCTCTTAATAATCCTACAGACTTGGTTTGTTAGAGTAAATAAACACAGCTACATTTAACCAATTCTTGATGGCCTATACACCTTTCTACTTTTTTTTGCGTTTCTCTCCCAGAATTGAGAACAAGTTAAAATATTGTGCCTGATGATCCTTTTTGTTTGGTGGGTTTTCCCCCCTAAAGATATATTTGAAATTTAGTGTTCCAGAATAAAAAGGAGGGGGTGGGAGTGGTGCATGAGGAGACACAGAGAAGGATTCATTCCTTGCTTCATTCTGGATGTGGAAGCCGCACATGTGATGTAGCCTGTGTCCTTCAATCTTGCTGTGCAGCACTCATATTAGGCTATCTGTTCCAGGAGTCTCTGTAGCTGAAGGTCACAGGCTAAATGTTATTTCATGCTGTATTGGGAAAGTACAATTTGGAAGCTGCCTAGAAGAAAAATCTGAAATCCAATGTTGAATGATACTCATAGAGATTGGTAAAATCTCAGTGTATGAAAGAAGAATTTTATTTTTTTTTTTTAATTCTGCCTTTTCTGCAATAAATAGCTACTTGAGTAGGTATTAAGTTCTGCACGGAAGTTTCCTGCAGAGGGTTCTCTGCAGATTTGTTATCATTAAGGAATATCTTGGAAAGGATTAGGATAAGACTCTTAGCAAACTAAGTATCTAGAGGACATTCTTGATAACATGTGACTGCCTTCTGACTTTTGACCTTCCCCTTTAAAGTGTTGATGTCAGGATAATTATCATGAGGCTCTATAGAAAATCAAAAGTTTAAATTGTTCCCTCCAATTAAGATGGTTTTTTAACATGGAAATGAAATATAATATATGTAGAAGTCCTTATTGGTGGTGATACTTCATGATGGTGACATAAAAATAGTGCTTTTCACAGCTGCTGAATTGTATTTTGATCCAAAGAATAACTTCAGCTTCACTGAAAGATTATTAATAAAAAAAGAATATAATGAAAGCAAAAATGAACAGATTTTTGGATCTGACTACTCTCAGTTCTCTTCTGATATCCCTATCTTACCCATCACCCTTTGATTCACACCAAAAGGGGGATCTAAAAGATGGTTGCCTTGCCTTCATCCTTCAAGACATTCTTTTTTTCTTCACTGTCAGCAGTGATGCATCTTCACTAGTGCTAGCACAGTCCACTCTGAGGCACTTTACTCTCACCCTTGTGGAGATGAGTCAAAAAGGTTTACGTGAGGTTTGGGATCAAAGTCCAGCAGGCACCTGACATTTTCCCCCTTCTTTCATTCAGAGCTGTTTCTGAGGTAGCAGTAGCAGGTATCATTTCAGGAAAAGAAAAAGTGCTAGTCACACCCTAATCACCCTTATAAATAGACTTGCAGAAGCAAATACAGAGCAATTCTACATTTAGTATTCCTGTGCTGTTTTAAACAGAACTAGTAAGTTTTTGCTGGACTTTGATACTTTTCTTTTTTTTTTTTTCCCCACTGAAAACAATCACGTTTGTTCTGCCTAAAGAGGAGATTTTTGTTACATCCCCTTGCAAATGGTTCCTGATCTCTGTTTATATTTCCAAATTTTTCTTCCTTCCCAGCATAGTCAATTTGAGGCAGGAGTAGAATCACTATGGCAGCAGGCTGCTTCCCAGACGTGTCAGAGAAACCTGCCAAGTTTCTTAGGTTTATTGTGAGTGGTGCTGAGATTCTCTTTTGTGTTTGTCACGCAATCAGTTGAAAATAGCAGTATTTGAATAAGGATTTCACACTCCCTTGTTCTATCCCTGGCATGGCCACTTGTGTTTCATCATCCATGTCAGTCTCATGCTTGTTCCTGAGAGGATGGAAAGGAAATGGTGGGGTAAAATACTCCTTAATTTGCTTCTGAAGACAAAGGTCTCATCATGCCTCTTGTACTGGAGCACTGGTACAAATCGAAACAACAGCCCCTGGAGAGTGTTCAAATGGGGTTTTCTGGAACTGCGTCACATTTGTTTCCTCATTGGAAGGTCAGAGGGCTCAGAGAAGTCCATAACAGCAGATCAGTCTTGTTGACGTGGCAAGACTGAGCTGTTTTTTTAAATTGTGTCAAGGGTCAGCACCTCCAGCAGAGCAGCTATTGCTGTTCAGGCAGCCAGTCCTAGCAGGGAAACTCTCAGTGATAGATGCTCCTCTTGTAGGTTGTGTTTTTGTCATTGGGAAAACACTTCCTCAGCTTTGGCATGTGCTTACTGCAATCTGTCACATTAATTTCCAAGCTCTGTTTTGGAGTCATTCTTTCAAATCGCATCTGGGAGATGCTGGGATGCCATACCTGGTCTTGGGTTATATACTTTTCCAAGCTGAGGGCTGTGAAGTGTGATAATACCTGCCCTTCAATGCTATGGATCCGTGAGGAATCCGTGGGTCTGATTTTGTGGCACACTTATGGATATTCAGTTCTGCACTGCAGACAAGTCCTGAGCCTCCAACTATGTCAGCTGTTTCTTATCACCACAAGAACACATCTACATCAGATGACATCAAGTCCAAAGAATGATGTAGCACCTTTTCTCATAAGTGCGTGCGCTTTGTTTTTGGGATATCCACTGGAGAATAGAGGTGGTGCTCCATACCTGTACACCAGGTTTTGATGTATGTCTGTGTTCTGATTACTAAATGTACTTTATAGGCTACTCAGTTGATTCCCTGCGAAATGGCTGAGTTGAATTTCATCAGTGTTTGGAGCTAGAACTGCCTCTGTTATATGGTTAGAATTATTCTTTACAAGTATCAGTTTCTTTCTACTGACTGTAAGGGAAACATAAATTCCTAGCTTAAGTTTTTCGAGTCACCCTGTTGGTCTGTGTACCTTTGCAGTGCTGAAGTAACTCATCTGAATCCAGCCCACACTCTTTGAAGTACCTGATTTAGAGGCTTTTGTTGCATTGCTTGTTTGTTACTTGTTATTTTTCTCCCTTTTGCATCAATAGCAACAAAGAAACCCTTATTTCTGTGCAATTCCATCAGTTACATATACCTGGGAAATCAGAATGGATCCCAGAAGGGCCTTGTAGAAATTTCTTTTCCAGCTTCAAAAGGTACTATTTACATAATGCAGTAGCTTCACTGAAATGAATAAACTGTGATTTAATGCAAGACCTTTTGTCTTTTATATCGTACATTTAAATAAAAGATGTGTAATTTTAAAATAAAAATATTTGAATTAAAGATGTCTGGTTAATGAATTTGTGAAATTGAAGCCTGTTTCTGATGCACAGCATCAAAACTTTTCACTCTTATTTTAGTAAACAGTAAGAAGCAGGTTCATATTAGCTAATCTAATCAAGTCAAATTTAATATTATCTTAATCTCAGCTGCTCCCCGTGCTCAGTTTCAATTTATGTATTACTGGGTTCCCTCTGGTCTGCTCTTCTGCTTGCCTTTGTCTGTTTAAGACTGTAGACAGCTCAGGAAGGGTCACTATCTTCCAAGACAAGCATGGACAGAAAAGTAAGTATCTGTTCATACTTTTCTTGGCTTAGACCCATATCCCTGCTTTCAAAGGACCTCTCTAGGATCTCTAATTCTTATAGGAAAACAGTAATATATTGCCATCAAAAAGTGTTTTCCATACTGGTTTGTTGTTTTTTTTTTACCACAGTTACATAATTCTACGGAAGTGTGGAGAGTTTCCCTTTGTTCTAACCAAAGGCTTTAGCTACACTGCAAAAACTTCTCTATATAGGATTTTTATAGCCTATAAGCTTCTGTAGGCTTGTCTCCTTAATAGGTTTTCCAATGAGTTATTCTGCTTTTATTCATGGCTGTAGTGCTGTTGGAGTTTTCCCCTCTGAAGTTTTTGGGACAACTACTTGCATTAACTTTCACTTGTTGCTTCCCTTATTCTCAATTCCCTTCTAACCCTTCCTCACTGGAAGAGTGTTTTCTTTATAAGCTAGGAGCAGCTCAGAAATGCAGTCCTGTAGCTTTTACTCACTACAACTGTTGCATGTACTTTCCTGAACAGCTAGCTTAAAGGAAACCATTTTCCAAAATGCTAAATGTTAGGAAAGATCACCCAACAGATGCTTGATGTGCCATCTGTTACAAACAGGAATGAGGCTGCAATGGTGAAAGAACACACTGAGGAGAATAAATCCTGTTTCTTACTCTGTGCTCTGCATATCCTGCCATAACATCATTTTTTGAACTAATTCAGGCTTTCTTTGCAGATTTGACTTTCAGCTTTTTCCTAACATGTGCAAACAGATGTTGCAGCTGCTTCTGTACTGCATCTCAGGCACTGGTCATCTCTACTGCCCTTCTAACTGGAAGTGCGGCGCTAGCAAGTCCCAGCTGCTCTTAGAACAGGTGATAAAACTCTTGCAAGAAGCAGCCTTCCCAAGGCTCATTTTACTCTGGCCTTCAGGTATATCTTTGAAGTTCTGAACTAGTCCTCTTGTTATTTCCTTCTGGTCTTATTTTTCTTAATCATATGATGGAGGACAGTCAAGGCTCATCTCTAATTCTATTTTCTATGCTTTATATGCCCCAGTTGCAATAAATCTCAGACTATATTGCTCTTTGGCATCCAAGCATATTGTGTTGATGCTATGGAGAAGGCAAAAAACCCCTGCAATGAATCTAAGACTGTTCTTCACAGAAGGCTACTTCTTTGACCCTTGCAGTTGCTGTCAAGTGGATAGCTGTGGCCTGAATTCCTGTTTATTTATTTATTTGTTAATGAGGGTGTGCCTAACAGACGAGAACACATCCAGCTTTCACATGGGAAGGAGAAGTTGACATTCTGAGTGCTGAGTGCTGAGCTAAAGCTCACATTCATTTCTTGAAACACAGTGCCCCAGTGACTAAACTATAAGCTTGAATGAGATAGGGTCATGCTCCTGCTTTTAAGGCTGGTAATGGTGCAGAACAATGGTTACATCAAGATTTTCTAGTACTAGTGATTTTGGTTTTTACTTGCTTATACCACAAGTGTTGAGATGAGGATTTCCAACAGTTTTCTCCTCTCTGTTACAGACTATTTAGTGTTCTTCTAAGGTACTTGCTATGGTGTAAGAAATTCACAAGAAATACCCCTTCAATAAAGGACTTTTCTATCTTTCTGTGCCCTCCTGCTTTCCAAGCACAAGGAGTGGTGCCTAAAAGAACAGGTTCTGTAAAATGGAAAGTGTGAAACCATGTGTAACTGCATTGCATGTTTTTTGACAAATCTGAGGACTAATGCTTAAAACCACAAAAAGACTGACTGCTCTATAGCCTCACTGAACCCTGTTAGTGCAGGCCCCCTTCCCACAGAGTGCCCTTTACATTAGCAGTAACTCAGAAACCTCTGTTAACAGCTTTCAGAGAGGCTAGACAAACTTCCTCAGAGTTGTTATTCTGAAATAAATTTTTTGGTTTGGGGGTATATATTTTGTTGGTGCTTTTTTTTTCTTTTGCTGTTGTTTTGGTTTGGTTTTCTTGTTTTGTTCAGGTCAGCTACTTAGGATGTATGCCAGAAACCGAGAAGCTACTGGAGTGTGATAGCAGTGTTTATGACTGCATCAGATTCTGATAATAGCCAGCTTTCAGACTAATTCTACTGTCAGGAATACCATGTATGTGACTGGAATATAAGTATTTGTGAATACATCACAACTACTTGCTGTTTCCATATTTATATAAAAAGAGATATATAATTCTTGATAGTGAATTGTCCTTTCTTTCAATTCAGAATTTTACTTTGCTGTGATTTGAGGGACCTTCAGACATGCATTATCCTAGTAGTGGCAGGCTTACCACAGTTGGTGAATAAGTGAGACGTAAATGAGAGCAGAACCCAGGCTGTGGTATGTACTGCAATTACTGTCTACATCAGGGAAATTATAATACCTTCCTATCTGGTTAGAGTAAGACTAGTACGTCATGAGGAGTTTTGCCAGGGGAAATCCGTATGTCTGACACTTTTAAGAGATCAGAGTTACATTAGAAACTCTTTAATAACTAAAACTCTGTTGAGCCTTGTTGATCCAGACGCAGAGAAAAGTTTTTGTAGCATAACTGAATGTACTTCTGAAGGTTAGAAGTGTGCAGCACTGCAGTTCAGTACACCTGCAGAATTCCTGAGGTCTGCAACCGTTCAGAAGTTTCTGTAAGAAATAAATTACAGAGCAGCTCTCAATAAGGGGGAACTGGAAGAACCTTGTTTCCTTTGTTTAGAATAGAGTCAAAGCAGACTGAAAAAGGGAAGAAAATATACCTCTCCTTATGAATTCACAGCTCTCTTGTTTCTTTCTAGTATGTAACATAAACTGAGGAGTTAATTTGTTTTTAAGTGGTTTATTTTTTTTAATGTCCCTTCTAAATGCAGATTGTCTATCCTGGAAGGGATTACTGCAGAACTGGAGAATAAGTCCCATAATATAAGGATTCAGCAAGGGAAAAAGATATTTCATCAGGATGCTACAATATTAGATTGAATTAATTGCTCATTTACATTGCAGGCGAAAGACTTAGAGAATGTATGAGATGCTAGGTCAGCAAGAGGAAAAAGAATGATGGTAAGGAAAACTTTATCAGTTTGACTCTTTTCTGTATGATTGCTGCTCCCAAGTGGATTAGAGGAGTCCTACTAGAGAAATAGAGGATAAGGAGGAGGGAATTGACAGATAGAGATATACCCAATCTTGTTTTTAAACAAGATCGATAACAATGCAATTCTGAACTGGCTGGACAAAAAAACCCCACACTTTGGCATATCTCCCTACTCATCTCCTTGGCTGCTCTTCATATTCTACTTAAATATGTAGAATAAAACTTATTTCATTATTTCCTTGAAATATCAAACTGCTACTGGGAAGGACTGGTGAAAATAAATTTCATTTGCATCTCTCATAGGGATCACACATTGCAGCCAAAGTAGTGTCACTGTTTTAATATTAAAACACTACCAAGGTTTTGTCCATGGTGTTGCACGTTCATGTACCTGGCGTTGATACAGCTGGTGGTGTGACAATGTAGAATAATGCAAAACCTGAAGAAGGTGTCACATTTTTACACAACACTTGAAACTGGTGTAGGGAGCAATTATTGTTGCGTTAATATTTGGTTTTGATAAAAATGACAGCCATATCTAGACAGATGTGTTGAGTGAGTCACAAAATGGCAGGTTCTGATATAACACTTCTCACAGGGAGTGTTTGCCAAATGCCTAAGGGGAATGTGTATGGTGTTTCTACTTTTACAATAAGCTGAGCAGCACACCAGTATCCAGTCCCTCCTAGGGCTGGAAAATCTTCTCAATAAGGAGGAAAGCCCCTTCAACTATTATTAAGTCAAGTAGTTCCATGAGACAGAGTCTGGCTTCTATATAGTAGCTTCTTAAGGTTTGTGTCTCTTGATGGATTTTCTAATGTTTAAAGTGGTTTGAGGGAATCTTTTTCTGTTTTTGAGGTGTTTGTCTTCTTCCTATAAGGATTTCTGGATTGTAATAAGGTTTTCCTTTCTATTCCCTTAACTATGTGGAACTTTTCACCTTCTGGCACATTTGGTTGAAACTGATCAACATGTCCTGGGATGTGAACACACATGGAAAATCAGACAGCTTGGAAAGATAAAAACCTCCCAGGCCAGCGACAAGAACAGGAACATTTGCATTAGGTTTCCTTTTGCCAGGCTTGAAAAAAAGCCATTATCAAGACTGGCTGGTAGCTTTAGCCCTCATTGAGACAGCTGAGCCTCTGCGTCTGAACCAATTACTATGGTTTTAGTAGGATTGGGCAAAAAGGCAGCTCAATTCAAACTGCTTTATTGGCATGACTAGTGTTACAAGCTTTGCCAAAAAGCTCGGTGCCACTAGGGATTTGAGAGATTCAACGTGTCAAAATTATTTTGGTCTTAAAATGAGTGCTATTTGATACTTGATTCTTCAATGATTAGAACTGGAGAAGGTTTTGATCTCTGTTCCTGATCTTAGAGGTTTGGATGAATAGTTCTGGTAATGGCAAGACTCACTTCATGAGTCTGTTCATCTAAAAACCGACAAAGGCCAAACAATAAGGCTCTTTCCAGTGTTTAGAGAGAGTCTAGAAAATAGAATTTGGATTTAAGACACAAAGCACAAATAACCTAACAGTCTTTTTTAAAAATGAAACAGAGGCCAAATCCTTACAAACAGTCTGTTAATTTGCAAGTAATTGCTCTAATAATTAAGTGCTCAGTTAGCTGATATTTGGGAACTGTCATTTAGAATGACAATACAAAGAGTTAAACCCTAGTTTCTTTAAATCCAGTATTAAAGCAACATCAAACAATGCCTCAGAATATGTATGTCAGCTATAACTGGGCTGGTTTGTACTTCTTGGAGTCTAAAGTTGTGTACTGGAAAATGTTAAGCTGATAAAGAGTAAAGAGCTGCACTATTTTCAGCTCTCTTATCCAGTTAGCTGATTAAAACTGTTTTATAGCTAGAATAGAGCATCTGGGCTGGTACACATAGCATTCATCAGAGACTCTAAATCTGTGAAAAAGAGCAGGAAAACAACAAGCTTGGAATAGACAGCCCACAACATCTGAACAATTTGTATTTAGAAAATCCCGCTGATGCTCAGAAATCACAAGTATCTGCCAGTCCTTCAGGATTTTTTTTTCTCTCTGCAAGCATGTGCTGTTTTTCTGAAGTTCCTATGTGCCTTCTAAAAAAAAAGTTGAAGATGGAACATACTGTACTGAGTAGCAGCCAGCATTCAAAGAGGAAAAACAGTTCAGACTGCGATGCTTCTTCTATCTCCCAATTTACCATAGTTTGCATATAAAAAGGATGATAATTTAGGTTGTTTTCTTTGTTCCCTTTAAAGTTTTAGTATGGGTACTAGGTGACTGATCAGTGCCCTGTTGCTACCATCTAAAACCTCCAAAGAGGTCAAGGAGTTTATAAAGGATTGCCTGCCCTGGGCAGGCCAACTACTAACTGTAGTACTGATATAGGCCTTAATCTTGTCCGTGGCTTTTAACCTGAGCTATGTCTTCCAGTCCCCGTAAGAGGCTCAGTAGTGCAATTACATGTGACTTGGTTTCCAGATTCTTAAAAAAGCAAAAATCCAGAAATTGGCTACTTCAATATCCTTTCCTGCAAAGAGCCCCTGTGAAGCACTTAAATTGCCGCTTCTGGTCTTAACAGAAGATTTTTACTAGAATGAGTTGAGGAATCCTGAAACCAATTCTGCATTTGTGGAGTAAGGAGTCAAGTTAAAATAGACTTAATTTTAACTAAAAATACTTCACTTTTTAACACCACAAGTATAACAAAATAAAATATTTTTTCCTTTTCAACATCCAAATATGTTATGAACTGCTGAATTATATTCATTAGAAAAGTGAATAAAAATGTAAAGAAAGTTATATAAACCTCTGCTTTGGGGTGGCTGTGTAATTTTAAATCCTTACTGGTATGGTTTTTATTTTCAAATTCTAAGTACTTTTACAACTGAACTTGGATATAACGCTCTTGAGACGGTGAAGTATAGATTTTCAGAGGAAGTGAAACAGTGGAGAATGTTGAAATAAAAAGGTGCTATAAGAGATAACAGGGCTGATGGCACTATGAAATTTCTGCTTTTGGTCTTGAAAGAAGCAGGACTATGTGGAGGTGAAACATGGTGTTGGATACAAAGTGCAAAAGTCACCTTTGGGGGTTCTTTTAAACTTACCTTCTTTGCAGATGCTTCACTGCAGACACTTGCTCTGAGCTTTGCTTTCTGAGCACTTCAGCATATGAAACTTCCAGGGCAATCCTTGATTTAAGAAAATATCAGTGTTCTACTCCTCAGGCCACTTCTCACTGCCTTGCTGCAGGGGTGAGATGGGAAGAGGATGCAAGGCTTCAGTTTTCCATGACCCTGAGCTCATGGGCAGCCTTGGTGGTTTTGACCAGATGGTATCTATCAACTGGATGAATGCATCTCCAGAAACTGCTGTAGCTTGTTGGATGGGTGTCATGGTTTAACACCAGCCAGCCACCAAGTCCATGCAGCCGCTTGTTCACTCCCCCACCAGCAGGACTGAGGGGAGCATTGGGAGGGTAAAAAAACCCAGAAAACTCGTGAGTTGAGACAGAGACAGTTTAAAAGAGAAAATAAAAACTACACACACAAGCAAAGCAAAATAAGGGATGAATTCACTGCTTCCCATGGGCAGGCAGGTGTTCAGCCATCTCCAGGACAGCAGGGCCCCATCACACATAAAGGTTACTTGGGAAGACAAATGTCATCACTCCAAATGTCCCACCCCTTCCTCCTGCTTCCCTCTGCCTTATATACTGAGCGTGATGTCATATGGGATGGAATATCTTTTTGGTCAGTTGGGATCACCTGTCCTGGATGTGTCTCCTCTCAGCTTCCCATACAAAAGCAGACAAGGCCTTGGCTCTGTGTAATCACTGCTCATCAATAACAAAACCATCTCTGTATTATCATCACTGTGTCGAGCACGAATTGAAAACATAGCCCCATACTAGCCCTTGTGAAGAAAATCAACTCTACCCCAGCAAAAAACCAGTGCAGTAGGGCTGACACAGGGGCAGCCTGGGGTCTTGAAGGTGCATCAAACCCTGTCTCTCCAGGGAGCCTTTCCAGCTGAGCACTATTTCTCTGGAGGTCTGCCACCTCTGCTTCCCCATTTGTCTGTGGGCAGAGCTGATCTCTGAGTGCTTCCTTGTGCACGTGCGAATTTACGTGTTGGGTTTTTCCCCACTCACCTGTCCTGCATATGTTGTGCAGATCAGACAGCAAAGTGCTGGTAAAGGTAACTGGTTTATTCCAAATATACACCATGTAGCACTGTAAGTTCACAGGGCAACCTTTCATTTATGAGAACACCACCAACAGTGACATCAGACTGTGGAATGTCGTTTTCCTCTCCATGGAAAAAGGTGGAGAAAATCTGTCACTTTAGATGCTGAACCTGCCAGGGATTGTGTAATGTTGGTAGTAAAGGTTTCTTTGGACATGGTAGTGGTTGTTCTACCTCAGGCTAATGAACTGGCTGTACTTAGGGGTACCTCTGAGTTTGTTGCTTTCTCCTGGATCAGTTCAACTCTGACACTTTTCCTGGTGTGGGCTTGGGGCTCTGTCTCTCCTCGATTTCCAACAGTGACATTGCTGTCAGATGGGTGCCCTGCTGCACTCCCACCTATACCAGCTGTGGCAGGGCAACACCTGGCACTGTGTCTGGCATGAGAGAGTATGAGGGTGGCTGTAAGGACGAGTGTTTCCCTGGACACCCTGAAGCATCCCTGTGTGGTGTGGTGACCCTGAGCTGCCAGGCTGTCAGTGAGCCCACTATGAGAGGGGAAAGGCATTGCAATGAAATGAGGCTGGAGAGCTCAGCCCGAGCCAGAGGTTTTCCTCTCTCCTGTTGTCTGCATATGTGCCCTGGGCCTGGCAAGATAATTAGTCCTTTGTTGGGCAATTTTTTTCTCATTTAAGTGCTGTGATAATGAGCTACAGTCAGTGCCCTTCCTAACAATATGATAGGGGTAGTAATGCACCGCTAAGCAACAGGAGGTTGTTTTAGCCAGGTGTAGCTGGAAGGTGTGGGAGGGAGGTGGGGGTGGCCATGGTAGTGCAGGCAGATGGATCTGGGCAGGAGGAGCAGGCTGCCCTGGGCTCAAAATCAGGGCCCATGCAAAACTGAGAGAGGCTCCTTGTCTGCATGCTTACCCTGGGGAGGTTGATTTTAAAGCTGGCATGCAGTGAGACATTCTACTTTTTCCACCCTATTACAGTTACTGTTGCCAACCTCATTAAACAAGAACCTCCAATCTTTGGTCTGCTGTGGAGTGGGAGGGAGGACTGGCTCCTACTGTGTCTGATCTGGTTAGTTATTAATCTTGGTTCCTGCCTGATCCCTGCTTGTAACACAAATAACACAGGCTTGGAGATCACTTATCAAAATTATTCTTTAATGCAGAACTGTGTGTTACAGGCAAAGCAACTGCAGGTGCATGGGAATGATTGAGGATGAAGTTTTAGGGGAGAGGGAAACTATTTATGGAATTGAGTTGTGCATAAAAGTGTTTGCTCTTATGGTTGAAAAAGAGACAGGTGATGCCACCCCGTTCGGAGGGATCTGTTCCTGCCAACTGGGGAGTTTGCTATTTACCTATGATCCTGTTCCAATTTCATACCTGCCCTGTTGTAGACCTGTAAAAGGCCATTCTTTAATGTTGGAGATGGGAATATTTTCTGCTTTCTGTAGCTCTCCAGAAGCTTTTCCTAAACTACAATCCCCAGTCACAGGTTCTTGCCTGAGGTGGGATAGAAGGCTGAATTTGGGAACTGTGTTTGAATGTAAACTTCAAGCTGGGCTGGAGAGGCTTAGAAGATCTCTTCCATTAAGGTTTCAGGTTGAGATCATGGTATGGGTCTTATCATGATTATCAGATGCAAATCACTCTGAGGTGCTACTTTCCTCTTTTCTTGTGTTGAATAGGAACATGTTGACTAGCAGTAAGATAGAGGACATGATAAGAACTAATAGTTACTTGGACAGGGATATATTTAAATTTTGTTGTCTTCTGCTCTAATGTGACATGCATTGCAGCACACTGTGGAAGGAAATTAACTTGTCTTCGCTATATGGAAATTGGGATGTGATTTCTATTGTGTTTGAACTAAGGAGAATGAAGCTGCCTGTGACGCAGCTATTAAATTTCCTTTTTTTGCTAGTTGTGCCCTTTTGTTATGGATTAATTGCACCTGGCTTGGTAAAGGGTTGTAGAAAGATAAATTTTTTTAATTAGAAATATCCAAAACTATTTTATTACAGTAAACCTTGCCAGCCAAATACTATGTGAACATGATTTTATCTAGTTTTGCTCTTAAATAGCTGAGACCTTGGAGTCAATTTAATTCATTATGTTCCATGTAAATGAGGCTGTATTAAATGACTTAAGGGTGTTATCCATGTAGGTCTGAGATGAGGAGTCTGGGGGAAAATGATAGCATCTGACTGATAACTACTACCCACTAGGGAAGTCCCTGGCCTTCATTTCAGTAAAGATATGAGCACAAATGCATTATTACACTACTAAAAAGCCAGAGGAAGAAATTCTTCTCCCTGCCCTTTTTTGAGGGCACTCAGGTCTTTATCTTTCCAGGCAAGAGCAATTTTTGCAACAGTCTGTCTTCTTGAGGGATTAAGTCAGTGTCAAAGAGAGGGGAGGCAAAACTGTTAATTGCAGGCAATTCAGCTGGGGTAAAAATGCAATTAGAAGAGACATTGTGGAAATTGCAAATCCCAGGGACTTTTTCCTTATACCAAGATTCTCTATACTCTGATTCCTGTGTTCAGACCTACCAAGTTACTCACTTGGTAAAGCCTGAAACCAAAACCAGAATTTATCAGCGATTTATGGTGAAGACATGGAAAACCTCTCAGGCATCTTATGTCAAATTGCATGTTTTTCACCTGCTAGTGCACTTGTTTAAGGTGATGTAGACCTACCTATGGCTGGGTAGTTTTTAAAGATACACACTTTCAAGCAGTTGACAAGAACTGTTGTATGAAAAAGTCTGTATAAAACCAAAATTTCAGGTAAGGCTATTTCAGAGCTCAAAAATAGATCACTGAATGGAATGAATCACTTGTTCACCTAAATGTGGTGCCTGAAAGGGTAGGATCTGTTATTAGAATAGATGTTTTGTAAGTCCTTTCTTGTATTAAGCACTTGATTCAGAAAGGTTCCTGTGCAGCTCCATATAAGTCAGGTTTTGTGCAGTTACAATTTCAGCTCTGGGCCGGACCTGTGCTCCTCATCATCACAGTCATCCTTTAGAAATCATCTAATGCAAAATTAAAAAAAACCCAAAACATTAAGATTTATAGAAAATTCTGAAATTAAATACATATAAAGAAAGATCTCTTACCATACGCAAACATTAACTCATACAGCTGACATACTGAATCCTTTCCAGCATTCAAAAAGGTAATTTTTGTTGTTGTTGTTTGTTTGGTTTGTTTCTTTTTGCTTTGTGGAGGTTAAATACAGAATTTCTGTTATAGAGAAATTATTGAAAGAAAACTTATCTGTATAAAGACTCCTTTCCAAGCTCTCGGGACTCTGGCTCCCTCAAATACCTTATATATTCAAGCTGGGATGTACAAAATTTTGGTGTTGAATTCAGTATCTATGTGACTAGAGCTCTCTATCTGGTCTGACGAGGTACTAAACTGTTCACAAGCACTTCACACCTTTCTAATGCTTTCTCTGATAAAAAAGGTAAATGCCATGAAATTTGCAATCTATCTACCACCTCCAGGCATAGTGTTTAAAATTGTTGAAAACAAACAAACAAACAAACCTGGGGAGGTAAGAATACCTGAGAATTGATCCATGGCTGAAGATAAAAAAATGTAATTTGGCTAGAATGTAATTAACATCATATTATGTGGAACAGATTCACTGAAGAGGAGTGTCAGTTCTGATCTCCATTCTTTGTCTGATTCTTGGTAGACATTGAACAGGACACTAATGCAATACATCTATCTCATTTCATATGAAATGGCAGAATAGAATGAAGAGATTTGTGAAGAAGTTGAAAGAGTCTAAATAAAGAAAACCCAACCCTTGGGAATGACAGTTAGTTCTGAACAGCTCGGGCCCTGAACTTTGCAAGAAAGATTGTTTTTCAGGGATTTGTTTTTGATTTTGTTTGGGTTTGTTTCGGTTTTGTTTCTTTGTTTAGTTTGGTTTTTTTTTTCTGTTTGTTTGCTTTTAAATAGTATCTTTAACTTGGGTTGTGGCATTTGAACTCCATCTAGTTGAGCATGCTTTTTCTCACACTGTAGTCAGAAGAGTGGATGCAGCCTGTTCAGGTACACCTGAACTATTCGGGAAGTAGCCAAACTAGCTTAAGAAATATAGATGCGGCAATATAAAGCAGCTTTAGCTCCAGAAAGTTTTTTATGTTTCCACATGAAAGCTGCTGTAATTGAAGCATTGCTGGTGCTTGTTGGTGTGATTTCATGCTTGGCTAACACTGACTGAAGTCAGTACTCCTGAATGCCAGAGGTCCATTGGCTCACCAAGAAAAGTTTAAGCTCGTCGTCTTTTTTCTTGAGCCTACAGTAGATTTTGGACAGATGTCTGTTGAATTGAATCTGCCTGCTGATATAGATGAATGGTAGTTATAAGTTTAGATTGACAGCAGGAAGGGTGGCTTGCCACTTCTCACAGCAGTGTAGTCTTAAAGCATCAGCACAACAGTGCCCTGAGCTGGTTTCAAGCTGACTCAGACAAGCCTACACAGGGTGTAGTTACAACTTTGCTGTTTGTATGTGCAAAAACCTGAAGTGTTAAGGGTGTCATGGCATGGCAAGAAAAAAATTACAACTTGAGTAGTATTAATGTTACTGAATTCTGGAATGTGCTGCTTTACAATCGACTTGAAAAGAAGTAATACATTTCTCTGCTGCTATAGCAACTGAGATTTAGATGTGTCTTCTCTTGAATGTAATCCAGAGCATCATGTATCATGTGCCTAGGATTTATGTATAGGAGACAAAGGGTGCTACAGATGACTTAAAAGAATGTGCTGTGGCCGTTTCAGAAGTTACTACCTGCAGCTATCTGTTCTGCTCTTCTGTAGGAATTTCTAGCATCCATATTGGAGCTGGCAAAGGCAATATGTACCGACATCAAAACTTCCTTAGAGCATAACCTGGCATTTCAGCTTAGACTAATAATGGCTCATGTTTGTAAGGAGATTTAGTTGCTGCTGCTCAGCAGGGTCTGCCCTACCTCCGTAGAAAAAGGGTGGAAAGGAGAGCTGAACAGGAATCTTAGTTGCTTCTGAACTGTCCCACTTTACACTGATAACATTTGTAAACTGTGGCAGCTGAGGTGTTGGATACACATCCTCTGTGGCTGCCCCTGTGAGAAGGCACAGACATTGTAGAGGGAAGTACTGGGCAATGGGAGATATTCCTGTTATCTGGCCCAGCTATACCTGCCAAAGAAAAGGAGATGGAGCTGTACTGTGTCAGACCATATGGCATTGTGCCTGTGGTGCAGGCACACATTCCTGTCTACCAGTGCTGCTTTTGGAAGGTAACCTTTCATCAGAGATATAGAATAAATAGGATGTGCAAGAGGCAAATAATTTATCTGTGTCAGCAAGGTTTAGCAAGGGTTGGTTTGTGGCTTCTAGATGTCTCAGAAGGCCAAAAGTACCTGGTATGTGGACCAGAGTGTTGTCTAGAGTTGCCAGTGTTGAACTACTTAAAACTCACCAACATGTAATGCTGAGAAAGAAGAAAACTACTACATGTCTACTCAGTGTAAGAGGTATCAAGGTAAGAGTCTGGTACCCTACAACCTTAATTCTGCTTTAAGTCCTTCAATTTGGAGTTGCCATTCTCCTTCAAGGCCTCAGAGAAAAACTACCTGCTAAAGTAATCTGCTCAGCTGCTCATGAATAGCACGATTAGACTATTAGAGTTGCACTAGAGCACCATGGTTTGTGCTATCTGGCAAAATACAGGTGAAAAACTAGATCCTTCTCTGTATTTTCATTATCATAGTACTTAAAGATTTGTTAACATTTTGCATTGAAATATGTGTTGTAGAGACACTTATTAACCATCAACAGAAAAGCCTTCAGTTTGTGTGCGTTGGAATGAAAGCTTTTCTGTGGTCAAGATTAAGAAAACCAGTGACAGTGTTTCTGTACCTCTCTGTTTTGGTAGTATGGTTCCTTTGATTAGTACTTCACTTTGTGTCAAAACCTGACTAAATTTATTTCATTATAAAAAAAAAAAAAAGAAGCAGTCAAATCTTATGCTTAGAAAATTCCTTTGAACTGAAGGTCTGAGAGAGGTCTTAGGTTGTATTCTTAACCTCGTGGCCTTATATCTGCCAGTGGAAATAAGGCCCAAGAACAGGTTTTGCAGTAAAAAGAAAACATCTAATTTAGTTTGGTTTAGGAGTAACTGTAAAGACCATGCTGTTCTTCTGAAGTGAGACCATTTTGAAAGAAAATAACTTCTTCTTTTCCCGACATGCATAAATATTTAAGTTTTCTAGCATGAAATATTAACAACGGGAGGAAAAAAGATACCATCTCTGTTTTGGGTTTTTTTGGCCATAAATAACAGAAAAAGAGAGTTTAAATAATTCAAGTTATTCTATTAAAACAATTACAATATTACCTTTGTGACTGAGAAGTATCATATGTACCATTATCTATATATGTAGGAGTAAGAACTATAAGCTCATTCTACCTTGTTGGAAACATTTGCGATCAAGAATTTCTGAACAGCCTTGCAAGAGTCAGTGAATGACTGATTGCCAGGTCTGGGAGTTCTTAGAGATATGTTATCTTCCATTAAGCTTTCTTATACAAGAGTTGGATGATGATGACTGTGTCACGCGTTTGGGAATAAATGCCTAGGAGATAAAGGGGGCTACAGTCCCCCTGCCGTTTCCTCTCTGGCTATGCAAGAGAGAGATACAGTTCTACTCAGTCTTGACCTGAAATTTAGGAAACAAATGTTTTATCCAATGGCTGTGAAAACCATAAAAGATGCACATACTCTTCTAGGAGCAAAGAAATGTTGGGCAGGAGCCTTCCTTCTTCTGTATGAGTGCCTGATGACAACTTACAGGATTCATCTGCTCCTGTTGTTCTTGTGGACTTTGTGGAGTTTTTTTGAGAGAAACTTGAATCAGTCAAAAAGAAATAAATGTACTCTGAATTTATGTACTGGGTCAGGCGCTTTGGGAGTTTATGCAGAGAAGTTGTAGACCCCTGGGCACCTGGGGTGGGAGCCTGGTACTTGGTGGCTCAGCTCAGAGTGGTTCTGCACCTGGTGAGGCCAGGCAGTGACTGGGTTGGGTTATGGTCTGGTTTCTAAAAAAAGATAAAAAAATATTTCTGAAAGTCTTTTAGAAATATTTGTTCAGATTGAGGTGACAGCTATGTATATAGCTTAATTTAAACAAATATATATTTGGTGTGCTGCAAGCCTTACATTTTTCAGTTCAAAATTCAGACTATTGTTTTTAAAATCTTTATTCTTATTCTGTTAATATGTTTTACCTCACTCTTCTAAAGCAGTGAAATTCCAGTTTTCCTGATTCCCTTGATTAATGCAAGTAGAATTGTACATTTTCCAAATTTCCTCTAGAAATGCTGCACTTTCACAAACAGACTAATTTTAAAGGCTCTCTGAGATAAGTTGGGTTTTTTGTTTGTTTGTTTGTTTTTGGTTGTTTTTTTTTTTTAATAATATTAGGGTTATTAAGCTACATTTACTTTTTACCTCAAGTACTTCCATACTGCTATTTTCTAACTGCTAGAGACTACAGCAAACTGGAGGGAAATCAGAAACAGTTTAAAATCCCTTCATGAATTATTTTGTCACATCAGTGACAAGAATAACCTGATAAGTAGTGGCAGTATGTTTGTCAAATCAATTCCACCATGAGGCTTCCTAGATAAATGCAATGAATGTTTACAGACTGAACAGTGGACCATAAAGTTCCTCTAATACCAACCCTCGAGCTCCAAGAGTCTGTGTGCTGAGTAGCATCCCTTTAATTAAGGAAACACAGGTTGACTTTTTTCCAAGCTTCACACTTCTCTGTCAGATGTCTTGTCATCAAGTGCTAGTCACCTTCTCACACTGTTAAGATATTGAAGAAAACAACTAGCAACCACTACAGGTAGAAAAAATTATAAGCTCTGTCTTTAAAACTTTCATTAATGCAGTTTGTTTCATTAATGCAATTGTTTTCCTCATTGCATGGAGGAAGAACCAAGGATTATGTTATAAGAAAGTACTTCAGATTGAGATATTATGAAGTGCTTAAGGACAGATCTCTCCTGATGTGATCATAAAATCATAGAATGGTCTGGGTTGGAAGGGACCTTAAAGATCATCTAGTTCCAACTCCCCTGTCATGGGCAGGGACACCTTTCACTAGACCAGATGGGTCAGAGTCCCATCAAACCTGGTTTTGAACACTGTGAGGCAGCCACAACTTCTCGACTCTAAAGGACTTCTTTGTGGTACTTTCAGCTGTAGCTCTATTTTGCTGGAACAGCTTGGAGTTATTTTAATGCAACTGGGAGCAAACTAGTGGTGCAATACCCAGGGACTACACTGAAACTTAGCGCATCCCACATCAACTCCCCTACCCAACAGAAGATCAGAATCCATGTGGGAAAGAAAATCTGGATAGCATTTTGTTGGCATGGAATCTTGGTGGGAAGCAGTCATAATAGTAACATTATTTTAGAAAGAACAAGAAAGGCCAAGTGTTTCTAAAATATTTTATTCATGTTGTACATGTGTAAAAATGATGACTCAGAGATTTGAACAGAAATCTGATTTTTTTTGTTCTGAAAAACAGATCCTTCAAAGCACTTTCATTTTCTGAGATCATCTGAAAGCTTTTGCATAATGCTTTCTTTAGAAAGCAGAAGAAAATCTGAAATTTTTTGCAAACCAGGAGCATTCTTGTGTTGGTCTGTGGTGAGTTGGCCCTGGCTGGATGCCAAGTGCCCACCAAATCCACTCTATCACTCCTCTTCTTGATTGGACAGGGGAGACAAAACACGATGAAAGGCTTTTGAGTGGAGGAGATAAGGGCAGAGAGAGATCACTCACCATTTGTGGTCATGGGCAAAAGAGGCTTGACTTGGGGAAATTAGTTTAATTTATTGCCAATCAATCCAAAAGGGATAATGAGGAATAAACCCAAATCTTAAAACACCTTCTCCCCACTCCCCCTTCTTCAAGGGCTTCACTTTGCTCCTGATTTTCTCCACCCTCCTCCCTCCCAGCAGCACAGGGGGACAAGGAATGAGGGCTGTGGTCAGTTCATGATATATTGTGTCTAGTGCTCCCTCTCCTCAGGGGGAGGACTCCTCATACTCTTCACCTGCTCCAGCGTTGGCCCCTTCCACAGGGTGTGGTCCTTCAGGAAGAGGCTGCTCTGGTGTGAGTCCCCTGCCAGCAAACCTGCTCCAATGTGGGATCCCCTCTCCATGGGTCCACAGGTCCTTCCAAGTGCCTGCTCCAGCATGGCCTTTCCACAGAGTCAAAAACTGCCATTGGGCACCTGCTCCAGCATGGGGGTCCTCTGTGGACTGCAGGTAGATCTCTGCTCCACCGTGGACCTCCATTGGCTGCAGGAGGACAGCTGCCTCACCATGGTCTACACCATGGTCTGCAGGGGAATCTCAGCTCCAGTGCCTGAAGCATCTCCTCTGTCTTGTTCATCACTGACCTTGGTGTCTGCGGAGTTGTTTCTCTCACATATTCCCACTCCTCACTTTGGCTGCTGTTGCCAGGGTTTCTTTTCTCCCTTCTTAAATCTGTTATCCCGGAGGCACCACTGTTGCTAATAGTTCGGCCTTGGCCAGCATTGAGTTGGTCTTGGAACCGGCTGGCATTGGGTCTGTCAAACATGGGAGAAACTTCTAGCAGCTTTTCACAGAAACCACCCTCGTAGCCCCCTAGCTGCAAAAGTTTGCCACGCAAGCTCAGTTTATGGTCATAACAGTAACATTAAAACAGCTTTGTAGAGGCCTGAGTCATTAAGCAATGGCAGTAGAAATGTACATCCTCAGTGTAGTTACTTTCGTGTAAAAGCTTAGAGGACAATCCCAACTATCAGTCCTAAACCCAAAACAAATCAGATTATGTCAGCTGCACCAATGCAATCGGTAGCGAATATATGAACATCCCCTGGTGTATATCATGGTCTCACAGATGGTGTTGCCAGAGGGTTAAGATGGGACATGCTGTGGTAGAAGGTGGGGAGGAGCAGAGGGGGCAACTCCATGCTCTAGCTAGGCCACAGACTACATGTTAAACTGCTGCTGTAGACAAGTAAATTTTGAATCTCAGCTAAGGTAAATCATATGGCAAAGTTAAAAATGGCAGTGCTATGTAGACTTTAGATTCTCGAGGGTTTGACTAAACAACTCAGCTGGGGTTGTCTAGCCTGGAGAAGAGGAGGCTCAGGAGAGACTTTATCACTCTCTACAACTACCTGAAAGGAGGTAGTAGACAGGTGGGGATTGGTCTCTTCTCCCATGCAACCAGCAGTAGGACAAGAGGGCATGATCTTAATCTGTGCCAGGGGAGGTTTAGGTTGGATATTAGGAAGAAATTTTTTACAGAGAGAGTAATCAGACATTGGAATGGGCTGCCCAGGGAGGTGGTGGATTCACCATCCTTGGAGGTTTTTAAGAGGAGGTTGCATGTGGCACTTAGTGCCATGATCTAGTAACCACGGCGGTGTTGGACCCAGGGCTGGACTTGATGATCTCGGAGGTCTTTTCCAACCTGGTTGATTCTACGACTCATTGATTCCTCTCCTCTCATTTGATCCCTCTTGGCTGTTTATTTCCTATAGAAATGGTGTGTACTGGGCTCATACAGACAGCTGGTACCTCTGTTCTAGGCAATTTACTGCTTCATAGGACAGAGTTAAGAAGAAAAAAAACCCATCTGCTATTGTGTCTTCTAGTCTTCCATGGTGCACTCAGTCTGATCCTCAGTTTTGTGCCCTCTGGACAGTTCAGGCTTTGAGGATGCTTATTTCAAAAGGCTTTTCAGGTGCAACAGAATGACTTTAAGTAAATGTGACTCAGAGAGAAGGGAGTCTAGTTTTGCTCTGCTTGAAAACAAGCAAAACAATGATGCTTTGACAAATGTTTCTCTTGGCTCTGGAAGTGGGAAGATGGGAAAAATGTTTAGCTAGTCTGGGTAATGCCTGTATTGTAGATACAGATATATACAGGTATCTTGCACATACTTGTGTGTCAAAGCGGCACTAGAAACACTGAAGCAGAACTGATTTTGACTGAAAGAGGTAGCCTTATTTCCGGTGCAATTTCTACTCTAGCAGATTACCTTTCTACCTGTCATGCAAACAGAGCACCATACAAAATGCTTTTTTTGAGTGAGAATGGTTGTCTCTAAATATTTTAGAAGCGTATTTACTGGAAATGACTTGTAGGTGAGCATCTATTTAGTCTTTGCTAGGGTGACCACATTGCATATGCATAAGCAAAAAGAATGCTCTCCTTTCTGATAGAATGGGAAGATGATATTGGCATTAAGGAAGTTCAGCGGTTGTCACTAAAAGATTGTCCCTAATTCTTCCTCTTTCTTCCTCTTTTTTCTGCCTGTCTCCTGCTCCAAGCCTTAAGGATCTGTCTTCTTCCTCTGCTTTGCCCTTGCTCTATGACTCTCCAGAATGCTTGGTACTTAAATTCACTATCCCAACAAAAACTATTAAAAAACTACGCATATGTGGGTTTGATTTTTTTCATTTGATTTTTTTGACTGGACTAGTGAGTTGAAACAGTTTCTTTCAAGGCTAGATGCATTTGTTCCAGTGCCAGTGTAAGGGAGACCACAGGAACATGGAGCTGGAAGGGAGTAGAAGGAAATATGAAGGAAGGACATCCATCTTTCTGCAGCCTTGAGGTGTTAGACTTGTTCAGTTCAGTATTGTGTAGTTGCCATATGATGCCCTAGGACAAAAATAACTGACTAATGCTTAGTTTTAGCTTTAGACAGAAAAAAAATGAGGAGATCATGGAAAGATCACCTGTTATCTCTTGTTTTACACGTTTAATTTGTTTCCTACCTGTAATTCAGTGTCTGTCTTATAAATAGCATCTGGAAGTTGCTGCAGAAAGCATTAGCAAATATATTTAATTTAAATTGAATTTTTCTATGAGTAATCATAGTGATCGGATTAGTTCTCAGTAGGATTTGTTATTTAATAAAGCTTTGTCAGTAAAACTGGTTGTGAAGATTCTGGTCAGTATAACCTCAGCATGCAAGTATTTGCACAAACTTCTACATGTACAAGGTCTTGGATTAAATTGTTTAAGTCACATTCATGAAAGCAATCCATTGGGAAATAGAAATAAACTGCTTCTCTCTTGTGGTCATTCAGTAGCTAATATAAAAAATAACATTGATGTTGAATATTCAGTGAATAATCTATTAGCTGAAACATGTTTGTCATTATTAAAAAACTGGCTTAAGGAAAAAGATAGAAGCAGCAGAAGGCTTGTAAATAAGTCTGAACTCTACAAAGATTCCCACCTTGGATAAATCAGTGTCACTTAAAGTGTTTGAAGGGAGCTAAGCCAGTTTACATTGACTGTTTCCCATTTCCACTGGGGACTAGTATTTTACCAGATATAGTTCTAATAATGGTAAAACTCATTAACATTTTTCAAAGTTATGTATTCAAGTGGTATTTGGCTAGTTTTGTAAATAGCAAATTAATGTGAGCAGTTCAAAGTGTGTTCACAGAATTCACATACTTTGGGAGGTAAAGCACTTTCCACAAGTTTGGATTTAAGCCTTGTTCAGGAATATTTGGTAGCCTGCTTTTTGCTTAACTGCACAAACTATCTTGGCTTTGAAGTTACACTGTTTGAATGCAGTCTCTCAGGCTTCATGGTGAATTGGCACAATCTTTTCTCCTCTCACTCTGAAAAGGCTTGTCTGAAATTGCTCACAGGCTCTTCAGCTGTCCCTAGTTCCCATTGCAAAAATAAGAGCAGGGTAAAGCTTTGGCCAGATCAGGGTTATGAAAGCATTTAGATTGACATAGAGCTTTATTAGATGACGTCTGAGGTAAGACCTTACTAAGTAGTGGAGGGTGGGGAGGGAGTTTCCTTCTTCTGCATGGTTTTACCTGAAGCCTACAGAGAAGTAATAAATACTGGTTAGTCCTATCTTAAACTCTAATAGTTTCTGTATTTCCATCAACTGCCTCATAACATAACATGATTATTTCAGTATGGGTCTCTGATAGGTGTTTATCTATAGAAGTGGAAGGTGTTACTCCTTCCCCCAGGTGAGTTTAGTGGGGAGTGAAGGAAAGTGTGTGCTTGGCTTCTGCAGTGCTGCTGGTCCCCGCCTGGCTGATAGCTGGAGACTGACAAAGAAGGCAGCATTGAAGTGACACGACAAGTAGTGAGCAGGGATCCATGCACGTGTCCTGTTTTGCCTATTCCCCTCAGCAAGTGATACACTCTGGAGAATGTCCAGGTCCACCCTCCATCATCTTCCTCTTCCCTTCTAGTTATTGCTTCAGATGACAATTATCAACTTAAGGCCTAACAGAGTAGGCTTCAAGCAGCATTTAATAACTCTGAGGGTCTCAAATTCAACTCAAAATAAATATGAACCATAACTTGAGATATAGTCTCATCAAATAGTGTTAAACTGGACAGCTCTTAGGCAAATACCTTCTTGGCACATTTCCTGTCCTTCACTTGCAGTGTTCTTGCAAGATCTGTGGTGGAGACGATGTAAGACATAGTTCATGTGTGATTAAAGGTTTGTTGTATTTGATTTTTACTGTCAACATTTTTTTCTGCAGTTAATCATCTGCCTTTCTGTAGAGAAGAAAGAGCAAGAAAGTTTCAAATATTGGGTAAATTCCATCATTGAATTATTTTTATTGTCTTAATATGTAGTGTTAAATTTTGTGAGTAATTAACAAGATCAATCCATAGCTCACCTGGGCCTATGTTTGCTACAAAAATATATTGCAAGTGGAGTACACATTTTTTTAACAGCATTTTTATGTTCAAACAAATACCTGCTTTTCTAGCCATTGATCAAAATAAAAAAGGTTGTGAACTGAAGTTTGAGGGCAGAAAGTTTTTGGTGAGATTTGAAGTAAGTATAATGCTATTGGTGGGGGTACTTAAAGGTACATGGCCCTTTGAGGCAGTTAAATAGAGCAGTGCTGAGACAAGAAGGCATTTTAATTTGGTGCTTCCTCGTGCTGGGATTCCTCCAGTTTCTCATTAGCAGCTCAGCCTTATTTGCAATCCTGGCTAGTTTCTCATACCATGCTGTTGTGCTCATTGTACATGTACCTCTGGCTATCAGTACTCCAGTAGTGCTGGAAGCAAGCCAATCTCTCCCTACCAATAATAACTCTACTTATAAGATTGCCCTCTAGTTGAAATACTAGCCCTTGGGTTTCTGCTGGAGAAATCATGCAACATACTTCATTGGATTTGGTTAATTAGCATGGCTTAAAAAGAAGAAAAAAAAAGCCCAGACTGTTCAGCAATAAAAATGAGCGATGCAGAGCTGTGAGGCTGGGACTGATAAGGATATGATTGGTGTGTTTGCTCTGTAATTTCACTGGTATAAACAGCTTTGGGTTGGAATGAGAGAGTTCAGGAGCTTTGTGTAAGCCCAGACCTTTGGAGGTTAAGGGAATGCATTAAACCCTCTGGTAAGATAGTTGTGTGCATGAAGATAGGCACACTTAGAAAAAACACAATCAACCTTGCCCTCCTCCCCCTTGGAGCATATCCAGAGACAAGAACCCCACTCTTCTCAAAGACGAGAGTTAATAGCCAGACTGAGGGATGGATAATATTCTAAATTGTCTGTTTTCCAGGAAGCAAATCATGTCATATACTTGCTACTTTCTGTGCTTAATCTTTGTGACTACTGAATTGCTCAGGCCCAAAACCTTTTTCAGGAAAAGTACATTATAAATGTGTACTCTTGATTAGTGGAGTCACAAGTTATGTCTTTTGTTTTGTGAGAGCACTTGATAAAGTAGAAAGGTTAATCGGAAATATTTTCCAGAGATTCAGTACAAAACTCATAAAATGATCCAAGAAATAAATCTGTCTTCAAGAAGGCTGGGCATGGGAGGAAGTGTATTTAAATTTTACACTCAGATGATAGATTTTCCAGAAGCACCAACTTCCCAAAATTCTATTTTCCCCGTTGTGTTGTCTTGCTTCTTTTCTTTAACCAATCTGGCCTAGTCTCTGATGAACAGCTATAGTTTGTGGATGTACCCAGAGAAAAGAGAGAACTAGCTGAGTTATTGTCTTTGTTTTTTCGTGAAAAGAGCGACATCTGTGCAATATACATGAATTTCTATTCACAGGGAGTATTCTTTACTGCTCTTTTTCAGGATAACTGTCTAAATGTGTATAAAAGTTTATCTTTGTCTGATGAAACTCTACTATGTTTAGGTCAGTTACTTCAGGAACAAGCGTAGTTCTTCCCCTTTCCTTCCTTCTTCTGCCTACTTCCTTCTTGAGTGTTAGAGGAAGAATCGATAAAGATCAGGAACTAAAAGACCCGTGGGTTAAAGTTGCTTTTGAGGAGTGGATTGCCCAAACCCATGGTGCTGCTAGTCTGGAACTGCTACAGTGAGTTTGTCTCCTTCTGCACAATGGAGCATGATTCAGACCAGAGCAGTATTCATTTCAATAATCAGAAGAGCTCATGCAGTCTGCTCAGTGACCATGGGAGACCAAGCTAAACATGCCTGTCAAAGTGTCTTTTCTTAGATTAATTCATCTCCATTTAACTGTTTCATGAGACAAAACCAAATGTGTTAGCAGTGACTAGTTTTTTTGTGATTTTTTTTTTCTACAGCTGGATTCAGATTGCAGGAGTCCTGCTTCTGCATGAAATATTTGGTGTTTTGGACTTTATATTAGAAATGATTTAAGATGTTAGTAGGTAATTGGTAGGATAAACTCTCCGATTCCTATTAGTGGTCATCTTGGAGGTGGTAGTATATTATCACCCCATGTTGTTGGCCTAGTCTCAAATTAGTACCTCCCATATGGAGGGAGGGAACAACAACAAAAAAAAGATAATATTTTAAACCATAAAAAATAGTTTTTCTAAAAGTGATTAGAATGCACTTTAAGCTATGAATATTCACCAGTGAGGCACTGAGTATTTGCTAAAAATGCATATCTTTTCTTTGCAAGAGAAAGTAATAGCCTCACTTCGTGAAAATTCCTAAGTATCTGAAAAGTATTCCCATTCTTTCTGTCTTTGTAAAGATGTTTTTAATAGGAGAAAACTGAAACCAAACCCAGAGCAAGTTTCCAAATGTGGCTCATTGCGTGACTGCCTGAATGCTACTGCTGGCAGGAGGGAAGGGGTGGGCAAGACAGGGACCACTGTTTTTGGCATCAGCCCACAACCCTCTCATTCAAAATAGTTATGAAACTGAAGATATAGTTTCAGGATAGCCCTGATCTAGGAAAGGAAACCACAAGCTATGGTGAAAGAGGCAGTCCTGCTTCCCTGCTCATTCCTGGTATGCCATGTGCTCAGCTGATTCCCTTTTTCCAGCACTAGCACTTGACTGACAACACTGTGGACCTGTTCAGACATCTCACTCAGCTAGGACATACAACACTGGCAAGGAAATTAATGGTCTTTTGCTTTGATTTCCTGAACCAGAGTGTTATGTGTTCAGGGAAAGCAGAGAGTATGAACACACAGCATGGGACGCATGGATTAAATATGGGCAGCGGAAAATTCTGAGAGATTAAGTTGTGGAGTAAAATGCAGACAGAGGATTTGAGTCAAATCTGTGGATTTGACTCAGAGCAAAGAATTCAATTTGGGTGTCCCACTTGCTGTTAATGAACACAGCTACATGACTACTGGGTCATTTGAAGAATGAGTTGGTATGCATGTGGTTTTTGACAGAGATTGAATCTCAGTTATATAAAAGTTAAGTGGTTATGGTGTTTTATTATTCATATCCCTCCTTCTTGATATGTAACTTCTTTTCATGGACTTAAATTTATGCACACTCCATTTGTAGGACTCAGAAACTTCTTACACACATTATTTCAGTACACATTCTAGTCTCAGGTTGATTTATATTTTTAAGAGTTTCCTAGTTATCCCTTTAGCTGTTGCAGTTAAAATGGAAAAGACGTTAGATTTGAGGATCAAATTTGGCTGTTCACAATGGAGCTGAACAATTTGTCTATTTTTTATTGCTACCAAACATGAAAAAATTAGGGACTTGATATTAGTGTTTGGCTAGAGTTCCCTTGTACAGGTTTTTTCTTTGGCTTTTTTGTACAGCAGAGGTTTTTGCTGGATATTTGATCTTTAGTATGTAGTGTGAGGTTTTCTCTTTAGTCATTATTAACACCTTTTTACACTCTGTCTATATTAACTGTACAAGCAGATGGACAATTTTGTCTGCTTTAATTGTATTTAATTTAGCCTAAGTTTGGTTGCTGGCCAAGTACTCATCACCTGTGGATTAGACTTGGCAGTGCTTTTGTTTCTCGGCCAGATATTTTGTTCACAGGATTATTTCCTTTTGAAAGGCCACACCAAAGTAAAGCTGAAAAGCAAATAAAACACATTACTGGATTTCAAATAACAAGAACTGCTGAACACATAATTTCTCTTATTTTGGTCCTTTTAGGATCACTATTCAGTGCTTTTATTGGCATTGCTGCCAAAGACTAGGACATAAATAATTAGCTGGAAATTATCTTTTTTTTTCCCCCTTCTTTCCTGTTCCCTGCATGCAGGAAGTTTAACACAATACATCCCATTCTCTTAGGATGGACCTCTGCCTTATTGTTCTTAATTTTCTTAAATAATAATAATTAGTACGTCACAGGCTAGTAACAGTTTTATGAGACAAAAAATTAGTTTGTACTCTTAACTGGAAAACACCCTGGCTTGGATCCAACTCCGCTGTTCCTTACAGCAGTACAATTTTGTTGGAGTGATGTCTCTCTATCTCTTGTTTACAGTCACTGAAGCTGAGTGAGAGGTCTCATATTTTCCAGCACAATTGTCCCAGAGGACGTTTTTTCTCTCCCTGTCTGCTGCAGGGCAGTTAGTTGCCCGTGTGTCTGGAAGAGAAGGTTAAAAAATAGGGAGAACCTAATGGAGTGTTCAGTCATCTAAATCACAGCTACGCTGACTGATGTGACCACTTCGCTCATTGGAAGATCACTTGATGCTAGACTGAGTCTCAAAGGTCCTGTCATACCTGTGTTTGATCAATCAGTCTGGGTGATGTTGTATAAATTGATTGAAACAAAGAGGGGGATGTGGGCTTAACACTGAAGGAGATTAGCTATTGATATCTATTTGAAGAGTCAGGTAAGTGTGATATCTGCATAATATGCAGGAAGACAGGGACAGGACTTACTCCAAGAAGCCTTGACTATCTAAAAAAAAAATTACTGTTTTAGGTGTCTCATTACTTTTATTACCTGAGGTAGGTCTTACATAAGAACAGCTTAAATGAGGAAAGGATATTCTGCTTTTTTTCTTTAATAAACCTAGCTTATAACATACGATATTAAAAATGGAAAAAGTCTCTCTGAATGTGACTCATACCTATTACAGTGGGGGTATTAAACCCATAAAACGATCTGTTGCCTATTTGTCTTGAAAAATCCTTTGTCTACTTTAAGCCACAACTCTGGAAAGCAAGTTGTCACATTTAGCTGTTCCAGCCAACAGTTTCCTCAAATGGTACAAAACAAAGCTTCCATCCAGGAACCCAATTTGTAAGGCAGCTTTTATGCTGGTCAGTATGCTTCATCTCAGTAACCAGTATTTCATCCCTTTTTCAAGTGAACCTCAAAAAAGTCATTATGCTCATCATCTTACTAACCTGACTCCTTCTACCTTTCACTAGTCTTTTACTTTACTCCACTAGCTCAGGTCCCATTGCCCTCTCTTATTAATCTCTTGTGACCTACTGTACCTCTCTGGAGTCTACTTTTTAACCCTCTCTAAAACAGGCTATCCAGAACACTTTTTTACCAAAATCACTGCAGAGGTGGCTAGAAGGGACCTCTTGAAGTCCAGCCTTTCCCTCAAAGAGGGATTATTGCCACCAGTAGTTCCAATTTTGAAAACTGCCAAAGATGGAGATTTCATAGTCCCTCTGAGCACCCTGGGTAACCCGACCCTCTTAGATTTTTTCATTGTAGTCTCATTTGGTGGTGAGTTTTTTGTGTGTTTTTTAAGTTTTTCTAGTGTCTCAGTGCTCAGCCTGTGGTTCTTGTCCATGTTTTTATCACACTTACCGCTACCCACAGAAGTTTGACTTTGTTGCTATCTGTAACTGCCCTTCAAGCCATAGTAGAAACTCAACATGGAGCCATTGGCAGTGGCTTTTCATGAGGCGTGCAAAGGTGCAGCTAACCTCATTTATTTGATTTATGTATTTCAGCTCAGACCTGGTCATGCCTCTACTTCAAGGTGCTTTGAAATTTTCAATTTCTCTACTTTACTTGCAGCCAAGTAATGACCTTGGACCACTAAAGACCTGTCTTTGCTATAGAAAACAAAGATTTCTGGAGATGGGTATATTAGTCAGGAATACTTAATGACAAAATTGCTGAGTCATATGGTTTCTTCAGATGAAAGAATGTGGGGCAGGTAAAACTATTTTGTCAAAATGGCTATTGTGGATTTGGTTTCTTTCCCATGAAAGGAGCCTTGAAAAGGCAGGATTAACCACGACAGAGCAACTTGAACCAGGTTGCAGGAATTAGCTGCATTCACTCTGAGGTATTTGGAGTTGTACAAAATCACTGGCAAAGTGATTCTCTTACTTGTGTGTTTACTCTTATCACAAAGGGCCACTTTCTGAAAGTTTGTACTGTGCTTTGCTGTAGTTCCTCCACCAGTAGGGTCAATAAATTCAATCATCTGAGAAAGGGGCAAGGTACTTTCAGTGCTGGCTTGAACCCCCTCCATTAAAAAAGCATCAATACATGGTAACTGTCATAAAAGTCCATTGTGACTTAAAAAGCTTCTCTGGTTAATTTTTCTCCATTTATCCTGGAAGATGGAACTAGGCACAATGGAAGAGAAAGTCTGAAATGGGTCAGTTATTTACAATGCATTCAGCTTGCTTTTGTGTCAGAAAAGATTTTTGTTTAGTTATTGTATGATTAAAATAAAAGATGGAGGAAGCTGCCAGGGGAAAGAGCTCAGGATTTTTGGTAATTGCTTTTAGCAACATAAAAATAGTAGTGAAATAAGGCTACCAGATATTTAAGTCTTGCTGGAACAAACCCAATTTTAAAAGACATTTCTAAACTGTTTAATAGTCTACTCTTTCCCCAGATTCCTGTTTTCACACCTCGTTATTGACATAAGGATATGGTTGGGGTCAGTAGCAATTTGGGAAAGAAAGCAGAACAAATTTCCTGATTGCCATGTGATAGTACATCTGCCATTTCAATTTAAGCCAGCATCTGAAGCTATTCCATTTGTAGGCTTTTGGCTAGATTCTGATCCAACTGGCATCAGTTCTAGACTTGTACAAGTATTCTGTAAATCAGAGTAACTCCAGTGTAGTGTAAGCTGTGTAAGAGGAGAGTAAGACCTATTTTTACCAGGTCAGCCCTTTTGTGTAATGTATTCAGTCTCAGCACTTCAGCTTAGTCTCATAGTGTTATCTTATCTGTTGTAATCAATCTACTTGAACTCTTTCTCTGTGGTGTCCCAGTCTACTCAAATATTGGGTGTAGAAGACAGGATGATATCACTTGTGATCTGTATCTTAAGGCAAGCGCTGTAATCTGCTAAATTTTGAAGGCTGTCTTTATGAGGTTCAAGCAAAATTCTAATCTAAGGAGGCCTTAGTGCAAGCAATTACGAGTTGTAGGTAGAATGTTCATATGCAGTAAAAGAAAAGCTCTAATATATGGCCTAATCATGAGTATCATTCCGACAAGTAGTTGGGGTGTATAATCCCCACAAGTGTGTTATTTGCCTGTGATCCAGAATGTCTGTTCTGACTATAACTGAATGTGTTTGGGGAGAGGGGCAGGTAGCAGTGACACCTGGTCATAGTGAACTATGTGTTGTAACATGTTCACCTGGGTGTAACCCCAACAGGAAACTAAGAATCAGGTTTTCTGTATTGAAACTCAAGTAAATCCAGTTGGGGAGATGAAATATAGTCTGGACATAGCAGCAATTAAATATATTCTGTCTGAATAACCCATGTGGAATAATTTACCTAATTCCAAACAATTTGGTTCAATAGGAGTGATGAATGTTATAAATAAGAAAGTGTAACTACTTTGGAAGAGGAATAGTTGAGAATAAAGAGAGTGATAATGCCACAAAATATCCCAAAGAGATTAGTGCTCCTGTTTATTAGATTTTCCTGGGTGAATTTGGAACAATAGCTCTTTTAGAGCTATTGGCCAGGTCAGTGACATTGCTTGTACTAATCGATACAGTGTGACCATTATTACAGGCAATCCTTTAGTGGCACAACTGTCTGAATCTTAAATGTCAAACAATAAAAACTGGCAAAATCTAATAATGCCAATGTTTCTAAAGATACACAGCAGAACATGAAAGAAACCTTCATGTCAGAAGATGATAAATCACAGAGTGGTCCACTCTGAAATCCTTTCAGTTTAGCCTTGATTTAGGCAGGATTTTTTTTTCCCTCAGTGTATGTTTATACTTCTGCAGCTAGAATAGAGACATGTAAATATCTGAGATTTTTGCTAGGGCTCTGTGCAGGTGCAGTTCATTGTCGGATGCTGAAGTGAGTGGTAGAGACTGCAGGAATCATTTGTTTTCACTGATCCCCATGTTATCTCCTCACCGTGCATTTTGTACTCAATTATTTTATCATTCCCAGAAAGTAATGTTATAAGCTTTTAGGATAAGCAACATAGCTAATAAGACTTTAAATGAATTCAGAAATTTTTCTTCCAGGTTATTCTGTGTGCTATTAGTGCTATTACACTTTCTGTATTTTGCATAGTCTTCTATGCAGACATAACCATAACCTTACTTGCAGGTTTTTTTAGGGGCTAAAAAAACCAAATGGCCATCTTCATTATCACTCTTGAGATAGTTGTCAGGGGTGAAGCTGTCTTGTTTCTGTATTTTTATTTTTTTGTTGTTACTCTTAGTTTCAGAGTTCTTATATGCTTTCTAGTTTCTGAACCTTTATTAGTTCATATCCTTAGTCTTTTCTTTGCAGTCAAGTAATTAGGTGTGTATCTCTTGGAAACAAAAGCTGAGGTTTTCATGATCTCTTTTCAGGACCTGGCACCTGAAGGTGCAGTTGAAAGTCTCCATGTTTGACACAGTCACATTTGTCTGTAGTTAGTTTCAGTTTTTATTCTTGAGATATGTATTGATTTTCATTTAAACATGAACACATTCAGACCGCTCACAGGAAATTATGTTTCATTTTAAATGTAATTTTGAATGTATTTATGACAATAATGTTCTGAGTACTGTATTGGGAAATCAAACTGTTCTCTGTTCAGTTGAAGTTTTTTTCCCTTACCTTTCACTTTTCAATTTTCCCATCCAGATTACAGCAATACTATACTGCATTTGTTTCACCAGTAATATGGTATCCATGCACATTGATTAACCCTTGACTTCATAATTTTAATGAAAACTGTGTAGAAACAAAGCAAATATATCATTATTAATTGTTGTTTGTGAAGTACTTTGGGATGTTATACCTGGATGAAAGCCAAGCACATAGACAAACCTACCTATTGGCAGGAGGAAATTAAATATCTTAATCCTTCTCTGCACTCTGTTAGAGAAAAAAGATTGAAGAGAATCTCAAAATATATGATATGTTATTGTTCAGTTAAGCAACCAAGTGTTTGGCTTGCTAATCTTCAGCTTAAATGAACTAAGCAAAGTTTTGTATTGAAAGCTGACTACAAATCTCACAGGAGCTGGCTTCCCACTGAGGTTTGGTATTCTGTCTTGGCAGGAACATGAAAATAAAAGAAAAGGTTTTTCCAAAAATCTGTTTTCCTAAAATTTTCAGTTTAGTTCTGCAAACTATTCTTGGTTTTGAATGCAAAATTCTGTCAATCATAGTTCTGCCAAACAAGACCATTGCTGGCCTATGAGTTGTCATGCTGATTTTAATCGGTAGGCTCCCCAGCAAAAGTGTTAGACATTGCAAGAGGATTGATAAAATAACATCTATTTTCTAAAGGTAACTTGACAACTATTTCAGACCATGGCATGTCCTGCAAAAATCACGTTAGATGAGACTTTCTTTTCTAAGACCACAGCTTATGTCTAGGAGATGCCCATCTAGAGCACCTGATGACCTCCCAGAAGTGCCAACTTTCCCTGTCTCCAATTTCAATCAAGATCTTCAGGCACCTTAGAGGTCTTCTGAAATGCTGCTTTGTTTACTCTCATTACAACACGATGCCAGACGTTGGTGAATCAGGTCCATCTTCTGTTTATGCCTTAGTGCTCATGATATTGCGTGTATTTAACAGCATTTTAATTACCTGCACCTGTGTATTGTGCCAAGACATTGTTCAGCAGGCAATAATCTAGGGAACCATTGTACCAGTGCCTTAATTTATAAAGGTCAAGACCTGGTGCTATTTGTCCACAGAACAAGTGTTTGCCACGCAAATTGGGACAGGCTGAGTGAGCTGAACTTTAGATGGCATCACTAATTTATGTAAGCGTTACTCATCAAACTAATTAAGCAAAATTACTTTTCCTCTGAGCACAGAACGTCATGGCCATTATTCCTATGCTAACCTTTAAAGAGTCTTTATTCTTCGTAGAAATATGAAAGTTATTTTAAAAAATAATTCTTTGTCATACTGCTGATGAAGGGCAGATTAAAATAAATTTGGATGCCTTTCTCAGTTGGAAATGAAGAAAACTATGGCCCAATGTAGGGAATAAACCCTAACAGCTCATTTTGTACATGATGAAAGACACTTCTTAACTTGATGGTTACTTAGTGAAGCTACTTGACCTTATAAAAATAATGAGGTAGCTAATGTACCAGCACTGCCTCAATTTCAGGATGTGAAGCTATTACTGTCAATACTGCTTGAAACAGTACAGCTTCACTTGGAGTACAATGTCAGGCCCAAAACGTCTCCATCTGCACGGACCTTTAGTATGTATACTTTTAAAAGGATCTTTGAATTGCTTCAGCACCTGATGGTAATTCTGTGTCTCATATTTATTCCAACTGCTTCTAACCAATACTGGAAACTTAACCCCAAAACCTGGATTTCTTTAGAATTATTAAGAGTTTACATGGGTAACATGAAGAAATTTTTGAGCAAAATCCCTAGTCCCAAGGTCTGCCTCCCACAGTCCTTTTTTACATTAGAGAGAAGGAGGCAAGACATGACTAGTTTATGCATACCCCTGGTGTGTGTTTTCTGCAGAGACATCACACTTACAGCAAATTATTTGATAGAATGTACAGTATTCCTTTAAGGATCTTAAGAATTCTTAAGAACAGCTTTCCAGCTAAAACGTAGAAAAAGTGCTAGAACACAACAGGGATGTTACTTCATTCACAAATGGTTTTGTCTCCCCAGATTCCCAAGTTACAAATGTGTGATGAAGCAAGGAAGCTTAGAAGCTGATTTTATTACATAAATTTCCCCAAGAAGGTAGCACAGAATTTACAAGCCCTTCCTCACATCTTACATATCCAGACATCCTTACAGCAGCATAACATGGTGTCAAATGCCTTGGACTTAGATGGAAATACTGCTTAAAATTTGTATGAGATCAGGTTTGTCTGATTTTGGCTCTGGGATTCAGTAAGTGCCCAAACAGTTGGGTATTGGTGCAAAATGTAACTGAGAGGGTAAAATAAGGAAAACAAAGTGTGTGATTGCTTATAATTTTTTATTTGCTTTTATATTTTGAAATATCAAGTGAATAGTCTGGAGGTCAGAGGATCTTTTAATTTCTGAGAGGTGTTTCTCAGAAGAAAATATGCTGGCAAAGTAATGAGGGAAATGTATATTATTAATTTTTTGTTCTCTGTAGGTAGGTGAGATATTCAGGTTTCCAACTCTTCACTCTAAGAGGATATGATTCATTTAAAATTCTGATCTGATTTTTAAAACAAAACCAAAAGCCACAACTTTTTTTTCTGAATGTGACTGTGAATCTCATAATGTATTTTAGTCACCTCTACTTAATATAACTTTTGTTACATATAGTTATGTAACAGGAACAGATTGCCCAGAGAGATGGTAGATGCCCCATCCCTGGAAAAACTCAAGGTCAGGCTGGATGGAACTCTAAGCACCCTGATTTAACTGAAAATGTCCCTGCTCAATGTAGTGGTGTAGGACTAGATGACCTTTAAAGATCCCTTCCAACCCAAACTGGTCTTTATTCTAATTATAAAAAGATACATCTTTAGCAATTGCATGAAGTCTGTAGATTTTTCTGAGTGTCATCTTGCATTCCAACTGTTCGGTGCACTGAGATTCTCCTGTGTGTGTGCTTACAGCCTGTGGGAGCCAGAGCAACATTTTACTGAAACTTGTTGTTTTCAACGCCTTTGTAAATTGTTGGTTTACAATATACTAATATGGCCAGATATGGACAGGAAGGGACTGTCCTAAACCTGGAAGCCCTCTGCCTATATTAATGCACAAATGTTATACCCTGAAGTGATAAGCTTGGGGGCCAATTCTGTCCCAGAGGTTGCTGGTTTGATTACAAGTTGTGCTCTTCTGAAAGATACATCGATTTCTAGCTTTGATATATGAGATTATCTCAAATAAACATATATGTAAATGCACATATTTATAAAACTATACAAATACGCACATGTGGCAGAGATAGGATGTGAAAAATTGCAAGACTAGAATAAATTGTAAGATTAGAATACTATTTGTTGAATCACAAGATATATGAAAACCCTACTATTTTAAAAAGAAGCAGCTGCAGTGTTTTTCATTAACAGATGCACCCCAGGCTAGTAGGAGTTTTTCCATCAGGATAACATGTCAAGAGTAGGGAAGAAACACATTATCTGTACTAGCAGTTCTTTCTTAATTCTGTTTGCTATGATTTAATTGAATAAAGGCAGAAAAGCAACTTAAAGCACTGTATACATGAGGGTAGTTTGTTCCCCAGAAGAAATTTTAGGGATATTTCTCTAGGTTTTGGCATGTGTATCACGTCTCTGAATTCAAATTTAATAGGAGATAAATTGTCTTAGATCATGAGGATTTTATCAGTTTATTAGTGCTGCTACATAAGCATATAGGGATTTTTGACTTTGGATATCAGTTATGACCATTCTTTAGATAAAGTCCCCAAGAGTTGATTCTCTGTTTGAAATACTTCTAAAGGAATTTAGGGTCTGTAGAGTAGCTGTTTTTTCTATTACAGCCTATTTTCAGGAGAAAAAGTCCTACCATTTAGGTTATATCTAGTCTATATTCATGTTAGTAGTTAACTTGGTACAAGGTGATGTCTGCACAATGTAATTTTTATGGTTTTGTTTTGGGTAGTTTTCATTTTGTTCAGTCCTTAGGCTGAACATCTAGCAGAGGATGGAGCACACTGGATGTCCTTCTGGAAAACATCTTGCAGCTTATTATCTCAGAAGGAAATCCACTTCATCACATGGTTTTGCAGTGCAAAATAAAATTCAGGAAATGGTCATGACTGGGAGATCTGCTTCTGTAGTACCATCCTCATGTAAGTAATAAATGTGGATATATCTGCACTCCTGCTTAACTCTGTCTTCATGTTGCAAATAGACCTGTGTGATAATGGTTATTTTCATTTTTTTTTGTATTTTTTTATTTTCCTTATTCAAAATACATCAAAGAAGCTGGGCAGGAAGTGATTTCTGATTCTGCAAAGTACTTTGTGATTACACTTTTCCTGTTTCACCACCCAGGATAAAGTTGGCAGCTTTTAAATGTCTTCATGAAAACTAGGTTAAGGGAGAGAGACTCTCTGAAAACTGCTAACAACATATTTTCTTCTGAGAAAGTTTGGTCTCCTGAGAAAACTTTTAGTTCCAGTGAGTGAATTTGGCAATTTCAACAAAAATGCTATATCAGCTTAACTTTAAATTGCAGGCTAATGATGTTGATAAATGAACTTTGTGAACTAAACTTCTTGAGTTTTTTGTTACAATCTGAGTTGTACTTTACAAATAAGATCCAAAGCAGCACAAAGCAGCTGGCTTTAGGAGAACATTATCTCAGTAAAAACAGATGCAAAGATGCAAGCTGATTGCCTACAGTACTCTGCCTAGCATCATCTGGTGCTATAGAAAGACTCACAGAGCTAAAAGTGGAAAGAAAAGAAGATTCACATGAAATACTAATGTAATTTCCACTTGCTTGCAATAAAATGTGCTACTGAAAACTACTATCTAATGAAATAGTACTAACTTGTCAACCGTTTATTAAATATTTCATGAGTAATAATGATTAAGTATTTAATACCTAACCATGAATGTATAACCATAAAGTATTACCACTGCTGATGAAAACTTTCATTAAGAAACGAATGTCTCTAACAAGTATTAAATTTATTTTTAAGTTTTCTCCTAAAGAATATATCATGAAGCAGAACCAGAAAAAAACATCTATACACTCTGGATGACCTTTCAGAGAGGGTTCTGCGATTTTTACTTGTCTTTGTATAGATCTTTTCTGAGCACATGCAGACTGTTTTACATTTTATATGTGGAATGGATGGTGATTCTTTAGCTTGTTACATACAAGAATCAATAAATGCAGAGCTGAACATATTCAACAAGGAGTTAATTAAATACTATTAGATCCTGTTGGTTATTTGCTTTTTGCTGTTTTGTTGGCGCTTTTTTCCTCTCTAAATTAATGGTGTTAATGATAACCACCATTGAAGACAATTTGTTTAGTAGTTTGATTACTAAGGGCCTTCTCTATAAATAGAAGCATTAATTCACAGGACTAGCTGCTCCCGTATAGAGGAAAAGTGATGAAGATTTTATGGTTGGAATTCTATTGTTTCTCATTCTGAGTTTTGCTCTTGTCTCTGCTTACCATGGAGTTTACCAGAGACACCTACTATTAAGAATTTCTTCAAAGGAGATGGGATTACAGGGAGAATGCTCCACATATAATTCCCAGTGAAGTTGTGGATGTCCCATCCCTGGTAGTGTTCAAGGGCAGGTTGAATGGGACTCTGAGCAACCTGGTCTAGTGGAAGGTGTCCCTGCCCATGGCAAGGGAGTTGTAACTAGATGATCTTTAAGGTCGCTTCCAACCCAAACTCTTCTATGATTCTATGATATATTTGAGCTTACAGTTAAAACTAAAAGTGCATGTTTTTTGGAATTATTTTGCTCCATATATTTGCCCTAATAATAAGCAAAAACATAATTTTCTCTGTTCCTTTGACATGTTAATGAGTACTTCAATTCAGCAGATACTTGTACTGTGCAAGTAGTGAAGAGATGATACTCAGAAGATTTTCTGTTACAACACCATATATTTTTTTAAATATCCAATATTTAAATAGCACTGCCTAGAGCCTTTAAAATTAGTTATACCTTGGTTTTCAAGTGCTTTGCCATGCCATATTTGAGTATGTTGGCTTCTGTCTCTCTGCCATCTCCTGAGATCTCCAGTACAACACAATGAATTGGTGGTCTCTGCTTTTCATAGTGCAGATGCTGATCAAGACTGCTACATGTCTAGAATAAGAGGCACATATGCATGTGCTATCAACCAGGATTATTCTGAGCTGGATATCTTTTGATTCAGGAGTTGTTCAGCCTTTTCAACGCAGATGTCCAGGTGGTGATCTGAAGGAATGTTCTAAAACATAGCCCAATTCAGTTAGAAAATAGTAACTTCTGCTTTTTTCAGGAGATATGACAATGGTTGTGGATTTGTGGAGGAGGAATTTCAATCCAAAAGTTCCAAAACAGCCATAGCCTGCCGAGGTGTTAAGCGTATGTGTGTGCATTTGTGTTTTTCTCACAAGTTTTTTCTCTGTGTTGCACTGCAGAAAATGTATTGGTACAGGATGAAACTGAAAGCTTTTGGATATATATTTTATTTTAAGACAGTTTTATTGCATTGACTTGCAATGAACTGATAAGACACATGCTAGAGGTTGTAACATTTTAGATTATTTTGAATAAGAATCCAGCTAATCTAAACAGAAAAGATCCAGTTTCTCTAAGAGACGCATGATTTCTTTTGCTAATGAGACTTGTGCACTCAGACAAGTCCACTGGTGTGTTGAGGCCTCAGGGTTTTTTTTTTGGCAAAGCCCTTTGCAACAGCACAACCTGAAAACCTCAGTACAGCAAGGAAAATTGACAAGGTTGCTGTTTAGGGTATTGACTCAGTGAACATCTTTGGGGTATATCAAAATAATCAGAGGAATCTTTGGTTACTTGCTCATGGTCATTGTTAGGCAAACCTTGTTTAAGAGAAAATTCTTTTTCTTCCCTTGGTTTGCGTTGGTTCATCAATGTATCTCCCATCCTTTCTGCCTTCATTAGCACCCGTGCTGTGAAGTGATTACTGTAGGTGAGGAGATTAAAATCTTGCTTGTTAGGTTTCAATTGCGTCTTCACACTTCTGAAATCTTTTTACTTAAAGCCTCTGAAAACTGTATTTACTCTTTAAATTCAACACTTAGCAGCTGTAGTGAGAAGCAAGCGCCTTCACAGTAGAACAGCTGAACTACCTGAGGGAGGCCAGAGCTTTTAAGAGATTACATACGCCCTAAGAGGTCAAGGGCTAATTTGCTTCTGCTAGAGTTTTCTATAGCAGTGCAAGACACTTAGCTGCATTCATTTCAAGACCTCTAATGTGACTAAATCTCCTGTACTGCTGTGAGAATAATCAAACAATGGTAGCAAGTTCCACTGTCCTTGCTATGGTGCATTCAGAGAAGACAATCACTTCAGACTTACAATGTGCTGTGAATCAGGTCTTCTATCACGATTAGTTCCTGAAAGGCATAAAAAAATTGCTCAAAAATCCACTGACAGATCATGTTAGATACTAGATGCTTGAAGTTATTGCATTTAAGCTACCAGGATATAAATGGTACCACCTACACCCTTTACATGAATAGAGAATATGACTTTCATCTGCAGTGCACTCAGAGACCCTTTCTCTCTTTTCTTAGCTGGGGTAAATTGTATTAGTACAGAAGATGCTTTATAGGAATCCTATGTGTTTTTATCAAGCCTATAAACTAGCTGTTAATTGGCATCATATTGACTTCCTTGCTACAGAGAAATCCTGGAGCTCATCTAAAAGAGACAGTCACCTCCACGCTCTTACTCAGTATTACCTTGCCTGAAGAGCAGTGGTCACCTTACAGAGCTGGTGTGCTGACAGTGAGGAGAGGCAGGTAAGGGAGTGCAGTGGGACCAGTGTCAGACATCAGTACCCCTCCACTTCTGTGTGTGAGGGGAAGCCTTTTAAAGGCACAACAAAGTGATTTCTGGTGCTTCAGGAAATGGTGCCCCTCTGAGCTGTTTTTCACTGTATTGAGGAGAAATGTGTCTGTTGCCTCTATGCAAATGGTATAAGCCACATAAGCTGATAGATAAATAAGTTCTGGTGTGGCATGTGTTGGACTGTTGCCTGATAGTTCTAAGATAGCGTGGAAACTACGTGTAAAATTGGAATAAAGAGACAGCTGGTGCAGTTTTTCCTGGCTGAGGGAAATCTTCATTGTTGACCAGCATTTATTGCATCTGTCATATTATTTTTTGACTCTAAAGGATAAAAAGATGCTGCAATGTGTCTCTAGCCACTTTACTGTTTTATTTATAATAAACCAAAGATCTTTGTGGCATTTCAGTGCATTAAACACACAAGTTAATCTGTTTACAAAAAATCATTTTTATTCTCTTCTTGCTATAGTGATCCATACTTTACTCTCTTCATAATCCATAATAAAACCCCTTATAAATGTGAACTTTTTTTTTTGTTAATTGCTATAGTTTTGGGGGGAAAAATGAAGTTTCTGCTAGCTTCCTTAAAATATGTTACTCACATACAAAACAAACAAAACAGTGCTTATCATCTGGCCTCGTGCAGGAAAAGGAAGAATTTCCTCATGTAAAATGAACACTGTCAGAATTGGCTGTCAGTGACAAAAGTGAAACCATCATGTATCTTTTCTGTTTGGAGCAATCAGAGCAGCTTCTTTTGGCAGTTGTTACCTGACAACCAGTTTCATACACTTGATGATACATCATTAAAAATCTATCATTGTTAGTAAGCTGTCATCATAGAAATCAATGGATAAGCTTTGCTGATACTGTGTTTCTCCTGCAGAGCAAGATCACGCAACTTAACAACAACCCAAAGAAAAACCTGTATTATGCAGCATAATTATTAATTCCAAAGCAAACTGTTGGAGCAAACTTGACAGAAATGAAGCTGGTTGATTGTACAGTCTGAATTCTGAAATATTCTTGTTTTAAAGTGTCAGGACTGCATCATAAAGGAAATTTTTTGTCTGTTTGAATAAGATGGTTGTTCTCGGTGCTGTCATTTGAACCAAAGATATTCTAGGTACCAACTGGGGTCTGTGATTTGTTGGGATGAAAATTCTTTGCAACACACCGTTTAAAAACTATGGTTTAGATGTCATCCTGCAAATTTCTTTTGTTCTGTGGAAGAATAATCTTTACATAAGTTACAGACTTTGTAATAATTTATTGTGCTTTCTGACATATAGCCACTGAAAATGTTTTCTGCCCTAAATCTACCCAGTATGAAGGCAAACCAAAACTTCAATATGAAAATTTCTATGTGTAAGCTAGTAAAGGTACAAGAGGAATAAATGGAGTAACATACTAGAAATTAGCAGCAGATATGCATCTATCAAAAATTTATAGAAAGGACCTGCTTTATACAGTAAGTAATGCCAGGAATACAAATCGTCTCCTTGAAAAAATCTCTCAAGGCTTTCTCAGAGAAAAGTTGATGACTAGTGACTGTCTTTTCCTTATTGTATTTAATCCGTGATAGTTGTTTAATAGGGAATACTATATGCTAGAAATTAGAAACTTGTTAGTATTTGTTTTAACAGCATTTATTCTGGGCTTTACATTTGTTCCACCGTAAGAAATAATGTCTCTTTCAACACCAAAGCCAGAACCAAGGGGCACGGATAGAACAGCAATTCGTGGGTAGTATAATAAAGCCCATCATTTTTGTGACACTGCAGAGCTCCCAAGAATTAAAAAGGGCAATCTGCTGGGCTTAGTTTCATTTGTGGCAGAGCAGTGGGATATAAAGTATTTAGAAACCTATTGCGTCTTGTGCTGGCTTTTACACAGACATATACGATTGTAAGTAGTAACTGAGCTGATCTTTTCCCACTGTCATTTTGTAATTTTAGTATCAATGTAGTCTCCAGAATAAGAAATGTCTCATTTTGCTTTCCAAAGAAACCTTTATGGATGGCCAGATATTCCTCAGTTTCTACCAGAATTCTGCTCATGGTTCCTTACTGTGAGTACCAGTCAGAAATCTATTAACCTAGTGTAGGGCAAAAGGTTGCCCATTCCATTTTGGTCAGGCACCAGATTGGAACAAACTAGACAATTCATACCCAAGCCTCTGGAAACAGGCAAGTTGAGATTTTCAAATGTCAGAAAAATATGAAGAGGCCTTGCTACAGAAAGGTGGTGCAGGAATCTCAGTTCTATGGGGAAACTAAAAGAATCGGTAGGATCATCGAGTGTGATTTTTTTCTGCATCTGTGTACTGGTGTCCTTGGTGCTTCTCTGTCAAGGGCCAGCACAGCCAGCTCACATTTCCACAGCAGTGGGGCATATATGTCCTATATTGACTGTACTCAACCTTGAGATGCATTGTGTTTGGGGCTTCTATTTTAGTTGTACATGTGAGACCTAAAAACACCATCAAACAAGGCAACGAGTGTCTCAGTGTAGATTTGGCTGCCCAAATTTTAAAATCATGATTATTCGGAATTGTATTTTATAATACAATATATGATAACCTTGTTTGATTTTCAGTTTGATATTTAAAGGTGAATAAAAGCTGCCACAAAAGGTAAGTGAAATGTCTTTAATGTCTTTTAGTTATGGATAGACCTTAAAAATATAACAACTGAAATTAGCATTTTTTAATCAGAAAATAGATGGCAATCACTTAATGAGAGACATAAAGCAAGAAAGAACACAAATATTTAGCCCTGTAATCAAAGACATAGTTTCACTGTGCACATTAGCTGGATGTTATGCTATCTATGTTTCTGTTTACTCATAAATCTGCTTTTTTTCTCAAAAGTATAAGAAATAAAAAGCTACTTATTCCTCAATAAAACTTCTCTATCTCTTTAAGAGATAATGTAGAATAGGTGACCCATCTCAACACTTCAAATTGAAATTAGTGAGGGAAGTAAATAGTGGAGAAATGTAGATCTGGGGGAAGGAAGAGAGTACAGTAAAGAGCTAAAGAGCATGCAACGTGCTAATAAAAATTGGTGAGGACGGTTAGAAGAATAAAGAAGGAAAGCAGAAGTGAGAATATTAATGAAAGTTGAAAAGGGCAATTTAAAACAATTTGAGACATAAAACCGTCTAGACAAGTGAGAAAAATAATAAGGAGGTAAGAGAAAAGTAAAAGCACTATGCCCCAAAGGTGAGATTTTCAAAGGAAAGATGTGCAATGAGCTAGAGTTAATAAATTTGGACTATTAACTGTTTACTGAGTTTCTTAACATCTCCCTCATCTTTGTCATACTTCATCGTAAGAGAAAGAGTTTGTTAGAAGGTCTCTAGTTAAAGTTTGACATGGTTTTGACACATGTAAAGCTGTCAAATACAAGTATTTCATTGAAAGAGATAAAATCTGACAAAATGTTGTTTGAAATTGGCATAGAAAAGAGGGAAAGAGAGTGTATTTCCCATAGCCAAAAGGTGGGAGTATGGACTACCAGCATGTCAAGACCTGACCTGTAGACTGGGAATTTAAAATTGTCTGCCACAAACTGGAGAGTGTTTCTAAACTGCTGAGCTGCTGTTTTTCTTTCTGGGATTGGCCTTTTTGCTGGGTTTTGTTTTGTTCTATTTTACCTTTTGCACAGAACATTTGAAAAGTTCAGATCCACTCTGAGTTCCCAAATCTGTTTTGACTTTTTTTTTCTCTGCGTATTTGAGTTTTCTTTTGTGTGAATGACTGAGAATTCCTATTGTTTCATCAGTTGTTCATATGGCATCATTGGGTTATGGTTTTTGTTTTGTATTCTTCACCACAATTTAACTCTAGAGGGGCTTTGTTTATGTGATCTGTTTGAAAGCCATGAGGGACTTCTTACACTGGGCTGGTGGTTAGCACCTTGACAGTGGAAATAGAGTTTAGAAAACTGTGTTCCATCTCCTTTAAAGATAGCCCTTTGCTTTCAAGCTACACTGTATTTATACGTAGTTTTTTATATCAGGCCTGTTCTAGTTTTGACGTCCCCTTAGATATTGAACTCTCAGTGTTTCTCATTATCACTCTTTTTCCAGTTCAAAGTGTGTATGCTTTTTGTTTTTGGTTTGGGTTTTTTTTTTTCCTACAGCTCATTTATTTTTCTCTGGCTAACACCCTTTCTCTAGGTCTTCATTTTGAATTTAGTAAACACTCTAGATTAATTCTTTGCATTCCACAGGTGCCTGCAGGACAGGGGACTGTGGAAATGAATGCTCCTAATTATCCCTTTTGTAAATTTGCCAACCGCTCTCTTTGACTGGTCACAGACTTTTTGTCTCAGCCTTCTTTTTGTTGTATGAAAGGAGAAGTTGTTGTGTGTGTGGGTATATATGTGTTTATGTCTATATAAGTGGATACACACGTAAACACGCAAATATGTGTACACATATATTTTTGAATTTAAATCTCTCTCCTGGTAATTCTCAGTTAATAGTCTGCTCAGTTAATAGTCTGCAGTATTTACTTTTCTGGAGAGTAAATTGAGTGCTTTGAACTTGTTTTGCTTTCACCAGAGTTACTAGAAGGGATACATACAAATTTGGCTGGCTTTCAAAACATTACCAAAACCCTTGTAATTATTGTCATCGTGTCACCACCTGCGAGGCGGTACCTTCTAGTGGGGTGGGTGTGCCGTGCTTTGCTTTAGCTTTTATGCTATTAATAGGGAAAGCACAGAAAGAGGTGAGCATGTAGGAGCTACTGAGTATGGTACATGTACCTGGGAGTGCATGAAGTTTCCCAGTGTCAGACCCATTGTTCCCCAAGCAGAACCATTTGTTTATAATTGGAATAATAAGCATATTTTGGCAGTCCTCCATCTGAGGAACATGTGTAAGAAACAAGTGTCAAGCCAAATGCAAATGTTACTTTAAGCTTCAAATTAGACTTGAATATGTAGTAGAACGGTGTTTAGAAACATCCTTTGTTCTAATAAAGTCTTTCAGTGGTAGATAAAAGAGCTGACCGCCAGGGTTTGTCAGACTCTGACATTGTTTTTCTGTACATTTCAAGAGCATCTTGCATTCAACAGATGGAATGATGAGGTGCTACTTTGACGTCACGTTGATGAAAAATTGCTTTTTTGGGGTGAAACCCACAAATGTGTTTCCTTGAATAAGAAATAAAATGTTGAGTGTTTTACTGTGTTGTTACAGCTCAGCACAGAGCTGCTTCATTTTTAAAGCTTCTGGTGGCTGTGTGTGGGAGGCTGTCAGGTGGAGAAACCCTACCAACCTTTGTCCTTTTGAACTATGTTGTAGAAATCTTGCATCAAATCATGGTGCTCTTGCATTGTGTTGTGGAGTAACTAGGTGACGATGTTGCATGGTGAAGTGGAGCTACATGAGCAGAGTAATCAGCTTCCAGAGAAATGGTCAGGAATTAGATGTCCAGTTTTAAGGAGGTGAATTGTTTCTTATTATCATGCAGGAGGACTCCAGTTTTACTCTGCTCTAATCATGTGTATAGTTTTAATTTCTTTTATTACTTCATAAATTCTCCAACTTATTTTTCTCCTGTTTTTAGTACCCCACAGAATGAAATGGTTTCACAAGAATTGCTCTTGTTTGAATTGAGGTGGGAACAAGAAGAGACAGTTGAGAAAGGTAAAAGACTGATATATACAAAAGAAAAACGTATGTGTATTAGAGGTCCTGAACCATTTCAAGTCTTACCATGCATAAACAAAGCCAATTGCAACGTAATTTATAAAGACTCTCACTGAAACTTATAATTAGAGGTTACACAAGGGCAGGTAACATTTCAGAAACAGGTAAGACATCTGACCCAACATGCCTGCTTACTGAAATGGAACGGCCTTAGGCTCTCCTGAGATCATTGCAGAGCAACTCCCCAGATTTTGATTAAAGGCCTATCCTTCACCTCTCTGCAGGTCTATCCTTTAAGAAAGAGAAAACTTCTTCAGACTTCTGATTTTCTGAAGGCTCCAAAGCTTCTCACATTATTTAAAAACTGGCAAAAATCACTTCCCAGAAAACAAAAAATCCATTTTGCATTTGACCTTTACTAGTTGGTGTGCTTATTAGCATTCTAGTTCTCACACCATGTTCTCTTGGTGACAGCACTTACCCCCACCTCAGCTGATAAAATTTAGCTGCATGTTTTTCCTTTACTCTTTTTGACAGCTGCTGTAGAGGCTTTACAACAGGAGGCATTTGAAGTCGCCTGACAGAATTTTGCACTGCTGGGGTTTAAATCAGTCTAATACTAGAGTACTTGCACTTTGCCACCTCTTTGACTCTGAGACCTGAGAGCATTGTGTACAAATTTGAATTTAGCATCACAATCCCATGTTGTTGGGGGATAAACTAGACGGCCCATCCACTCAAGCTGATATGGCACTTCACCTGCAGAATTCTTGATCAAACTTAAACTGATGGAAACAGATAAAAACGTCCTTCTCATTCACTTTTGATTTTTCAGTCTTTTAATCTCTTTTTGGATAACTGGTGAACCTATGGACCAATTGCCTTGCCTGCTCTCGCCACTTTTTTTTTTTTTTCCCACATGAGTGAAACACTGAATTCATTCAACATGGGGAGGAGAACAAGCAGGTAGCTTCATCTGAGGATGAGATTTTGGGAGCAGGCTGCTCCACTCCTCTCCAAAAGAGAGAAGGAGCATGCCCACGGCACCTGATGGAGAGGCATGGATGCAAACCCTGGGTAGAGCAGCGCTTGCTCTCTGGTGTTAACCCTTCATTGATAGCACACATTTAACACTCAGTCATCAAACTTGATAGTGCAAGGTGAAGGATCTGTAATTCCATGCAAATTTCTTGGAGACTATGTGGAAGCAGGAATGCCAAGGTGGAAAATTCACTTCTCCTTTGCTTTTTTTGAATAATATCTGGAGCAATTAATAGATTTTTGCAAGTGCATCAGAAATAGATATTCAAGGTGAGATTTTGTGTGCCAGCTGCCCTAATCTAACACAAACCTGTCATTCTTCTTTCTACCTCATCTTCTGCCAGGTTAGTGAGCTAAACCAGCTCCAAGCCACTGAAAACAGTGGGGCTGCATTACCAGGGGCAGGGGTGGGAGAAGAGTGAGATCATCTCATTTGGCTGGCAGCAAGCCATTCGATCTTTGAAATGCCACTCCTGTTCCTCAGCTGTAGAAAGGAGCAATAAGCAGTGCTCAAAGAAGTGTTTGTGTGTTCATTTTGATGATACAGCTTTTCATAAGTCCTGTGCACACTGAGAGTCTCCCCCACACATAACCTCTAGCCATGGGTTACCACCTGCACAATATCTCTGAAGTTATGTCAGTTCAACTGCTTATGAATATGTGAAGTAAATAAACAAAGGAATCAACCAGGCTGGAAAATAATTATATAAATTGTTATTGTTAACCTCAATAACTTCTTACAGCTCCTCCTTTAAAAGTGCTCATCCAGGGCTGTATGATTGCTAACGTGAGGGTAGGCTGAGGCTGTGCCTGCCTGTCAGTAACTGTGCAGTATTGCTCTGTATATATTTAAATTCACTCATTTTCTGGGAAAGCTCTTTATTTCCCCGCCATCTGATGGTTCCAAGATGAAATGAATGTCTTATGTAATTTGGGTGATAGGCCCAGAAATGCATGTCTGAATAATCTAGCTGCTTTTTAATATCAATAATAATTTTATAGGAAAAATATATGGGTAACAATAAGGACTGGGGATGTGGAGGTGCTTAAATGAAAAACAGTGCAGAACGTCTGTATTTGCAGAGAAGGTAGTTTGTTTCTTGCTGTATTTTCTGGAAGTATTCCAGTTTGAATTGAGACCTTGTATTTTTTACGCCCTATTCCACGAGATTATTTAAAAAGACAACTCTGGATTTCAGAGAAATTCTACCTTTTGTGTCAAAACATATTGATGTTTGATACATTGCTATGACTTTGGACTAAAATATTCTTTGATTTCTCGTCCATGTTTTTCATATTATGTTTCACATTAACACAGATTCAGCAGACTGTGAAAGGTGGGATTTTCCTAGTAGATACGTTCACAGAAGTGACAGTATCTAGGTGGGCTTCTTATTTCTTCCTCCCAACATAAATGGAGTCCTATTCTTCTTTTATAGTTGTTATAATACTCTAGAAGATTAAATCTACACTAACTCAAAAATGGGAAAATTTCACCACAGGTTTGCTAAATGTGGTGATTTAACTCTCAGGAAAAAGTTGCTTTTAGATGTCAAGGCTGAACCACATAGGGTGTTGTTAATATTTGAAACACCCTGCCACAAGCAGTAAGACAGCTAAATATTTTTAAACATCATAACCAAATAGTTGTAGACTCTTTATAAGAAACTGAACCTTGGATTGTCATTATAAAAATATGTGCTCATACTCCTGTTGATGTAAGAATAACCACATGTCATAGTTATCCTTGCACTCTGTTCATTCTCTACTAGAAATTCTTACTCAAGTAGAGTCAGAAATTTTGTCATTTGGCTGGAGTTTCTAGATACATGACAGGGCTACAGTCAGGCAGAAATCCCAGTACACCAACTGAATGTGCTCAGGAAGGTTTCATGATGTTCTTCTAGTGAATTTGTAATTCTACTTTGTGTAATGAATTTGTACTTTGATTTGTCTCAGATCTGCTCTGTGTGCATAAGTTTCTATGTACCTCAGAGGACTCAGACTTGCAATGCTACACAGGGCATATATCCATGTTTAATTCTATGATATCTGAGAGAAAAACCATGGCAATTCTATATTGACCTGAGCTGCTTAACTTAAATGGAGGGAAATGGAAATTTAGCTTATAAGATAAAGATATATTAAACACTGAATCCAGTCTTCCAATGGCTGAAGTGTTATCTGAAATGCTGAGGTCTTGTTTTTTGCCATTGCTTTGATTTGAAACAGATCTCTTGCTCTAGAATGTTGTATATTGCAATGACTGATTGAACTCAGTTACTGTGAAGTGGGTATATAATTATCCACACCCCTACTAAGAGTCTAAGAGTGGGATGAGTCTTTGACAGCCTTTTTTTTTTTTTTAACCATGTAACAATACATAATTATTTCTCAAGCAATCTACTTGTAGTCTAAATTTAGGAATTATTTCTCAAGCCAGCTGTTCTCAGTAAAATTGAGAAATAGAGATGATTTAGTGGTTTAGTGAACAAGAGCAAAGATTGCTCAAATGCTAAATTTTCTAGTGTTTGAAACCCAAATTTAATTCCCAAACAGTCCAACCTTACTCAGAAATAAGAGTACTAAAACATCTGTAGAACAGAATGGCAGAATAAAAAATCTAAGGTTGAAAGTAATTTATCAAGGCAGGACAATCAGATTAAATTTTTGGAAGTCTGTCTCTACAAGAAGTGTTTAGATTGAGAAGAAACAGTATTTTGAATTATTATTATAGAAACAATAATCAAGGACTGATGATGATTATCCTTTAAAGATACTGTAGTCTTTGCCATATAAATGATTCAGGACATTGCTGAAATGAGTTTTTATGCCAATAAGGCTTTCTGTTGCATAGTGTTTCTGGCAAGAATAGAATATGAACATATGTGGTATACAGTACATACACAATTGGGTTAAAATTTATTTGCAAAAGACAGACTCCTTACAACGTTTAGTATGTTAAATGGATACGTAAGCAGTGATTGCTTTATTATCCAGAGACCCTGCAGCATGTATGGCTATAACACAAAATCCTAATCAAGAAGTTTTTAACTTGGTTGGCTACTATCAGCCAGCTATCAAGGCAAATTTTTGCAAGGGAGGAGCCCCAGCTGCTCAAGCATTGTACACCAGTTCCAGCTCCTTGTGCCAGTATTGTGACTAAGAGAAGGGCATGAAACCATGCTCAACTTCTCAGACCACAAGCGTGCTGCTTGAAGCAGAAACTGGAATAGCCTGAGACTCCTGCAGAGATTCTCTTGTGTAATGAGCCATACTTCAGCTAAGAGGTTTGTTTTGTTGCTTTAAAAAAACCCTTAGAGTATCTGAATAAGGGGCATATGATTAGCTTCAAACCATATTCTGTAGAAAGGGAAAATCATCATCTGTGGAAGTCTTACCTCTCCACAGCTGTATGTAACAATGAGAGAGGGGCAGAGTGCCAAAATCTGCAAAAAGTGGTAAAGCATTGTTGTGAGGTGCATTTATTTTATTTGTGTGTTTATTTTGAATTTTTACAGAAGTCTAAACATGTACACAGGCTATCCCGATTCGTGGTGTTTTCAGGCTTTGATTTCCTTACAAAGCATGAAAATTAAAAGGAAAACCAAAAGTATTTGCAGGCCTGTTTTCAAAGGAACTTGTTCTTAAGAATCTGTCCTTAATACCTTTGCAAAGTTAACTTGGAAAAGAAGAATGGATTGTTGAGTTTTTCTCCTCTTCTAAAGTGATTTCATAGTTCTATTTCCCTTTAAACCACAAAAATCATGCAAAATGAACCATATTGCATTATTGCATGGTTTTAACCAACTGTTCACCATTGTGTACCTCACAATGATTTTCTTTTGCTTGTTGAGGATAACACTGTACCAAGAAAGTCCCTGCAAGACATTTTTAATCCAGTAGTGTTAATAAAGAGATGTTGAGATAATTCAAATCTGTGCAGCTGAAGTACCTAGTATATTAATTTCACCACTCTTGTCTATGCTACTTACCACTACAATATATATTGGAGATATGGACTGTACAGACAGTGTCATGAAGGATGTAGACATATATTGGAAAGAATTCGGGATGGTAATTGCTGATAATCTACAGGTAAGCAAAGAATCATCAGGAGTAGGCGTGTAATGAGGTTGTGATCCAATTCTTATGTACTCATAATATATCCTATAATAATAGCATACAATATTGTGAGACATTCTAATCCCTTTATAGGCCATATGGAGTCATGCTGCTTTGTGTTGATAGTGTGGATCTAGTGTCAAAACATGGTTGACCAGCTTCACCACATTCCTCCAAAGCAGTAGTTAGCAGATGTGTGTACTCCTAGGTTTGTTTGTAGTTTGCTTTTTTTGTTGTTGTTTGTTTGAGTTGTATTTTTTCTTTTTTGTTTGTTTGTTTTTTCTTTTTTAACTCCATGTAGCCAGTCTGGAGTTACTGACTGAAATTCTGAAGCATTGTAAATAATAAGACAATTGACTTTTATTTTCTTTTAAAGTAATGCCAGTAAATGAAAGCTATCAGTTAGATCAATACATCATTTCAAAGGCAAGTTTAAAATCACCTTGCAGTTTTATCTCTAAGTTTTAGATGACTACACAGAAGGTGTCTGCAGTTGAAATGACCATCTGATTGCCCTTAGCATTCATGTGGTGTGTCTATATGCCCATGCTCCCGTACAGGCTCAGGGCAAGCACTGCTGAACTGTAGGGCACAGCTGTGAACTCAGTGTAAGCGTCAGCCTGAGCACCTCCTTATATCCTGCATGCCCTTCTAAGGAGAAGGGATGGCAATGCCCTCGCCTGGCAGCATTGCCAGATGCTTGAGGGAAGGCAGAAGGGGTTTTCTGGTGTTGCCTTCCTACTGCAAGGACATTGTACACTGTCCTGCAAACAACCTGTACCTTAATTTTTGTGTCCAGGCAGAGCTACTATAGGCAAAATGCTGACCACTAATGATACAGTATAAATGTTAATTTTGAGCCTAGCTTGCAAAATTCCCCTGCCTGGGTCTTGTCTACTTCTACATGAAATCTGTCAATGAAATTCAGCAGAACATAAATTATGCTCTCTGATCACAGCACTGAAAGGTCACTGACTTCATCACCCTTTTCTTCCAGCATCAACTTTTATTTTGGCAGTTGTGAAGGATCTATTGTTCATTATTATATCTTTACTCTGCTGAACAGAGTCCTTCTGTTGTAGCACCAAATAGTCTGCAAGGTGTCTATCACCAAGTGGCCATTACGTACTGAAGTTCTACTTTTTTTCACTCTTCTGTTTGTAGAACAACTAAATTGCTCTCTGTGAAGGGTAAAATACTGAAAAAGAAACCTTTCTCAACTGCTGCTTTTGGGATACTATGGAATGGGTTTCCATAACTCACCTACTTAATTTTGCTTGGAAAACAGATTTTCTTTTTTTTATTCATTGAATATCCACTCTTTCTATGACACTCTTCTAGAAGTTTATAATGCTGTATTGGCAAAACAGAATAAATGGAATTATAGGTTTTTGTTTTTTGGGCTCTTTCCCCCTTTAATTGCTATCTGAAGTACATAAGCTTGTGCAGTAAGCACTTTACCTCCCCCCTGACTTTCTCAGCCTCTGCAGTGCAGAGACTTAAAGCACCTTCCTCTCCTCTCTTCCTTTAAAAGACATTTATGTTACTATGGTGAGGAAAGCATGTAGTATTTGGAACCACAGACTAAATATAGCTATTTTCATAACTCATTTTAAGTGTTACACCAATAATTGCTGAAGTAATTCATATTACAGCAAGCAAAATTTACATATATGTGCTTGACAAACATTGTAGGAGTTCAGGAAGGTAAACCAACCCTGGCTTTAATCCAGCATTCACTTGCCCTGAATCCAGAACTGGTCAGGTCTAAAACCTCATCCTTTCGTACTCCAGACACAATTTTCTGGTAAACGTAAGGGAGATGAGAGAAGTTTTTGGGCTTCCAAAATTTCTAATTTTAGTCACTTTTTTTCTTTCTTTTCATAATGGATATATACATGTAACCAGTATGACTTACTGAATCAGGATTTTTATTTAAAACAAAAACTCAAACTGGAAAATAGTGATATTAAATCTGGAAAAAAAACCCAGTAAATTTTAAAGAGTAATAGGGACTGTCTAGGAAGACAACTCTAAATTGTATATCACCACAGTCTTACAACAATCTTTTCTTGAAGGTGTCATTCATGCAGCTCCAAAATAAAACTGGGAATAGGCTTTTCATTTTTCTGGCTTGTTAGCTTCAGTTATATTAGAAGGTACTCCTGTTTAGATGTGCTGGGATGGTTTTCTGGTGTGTATTTATAAACGCTTGCCGTAGTATACATAAGTTATTTGGATGAATGATCCTTTAAGTTACTATATTCATAAGTAAACTAGCAAATAAACTTTTCAGTTTATGACCACTAAAGATCTTATTGTATTAAATAGAGTTTCTGAATAATTTACCCTTTTTCTTACTATGGATAATTAGTGTACTGTGAGTTCAGAAGTGTTCTTTCCAAGAGCATGGTGAAGAGTAGGCTCAGGAGGGCTCAACTGATGTACTTGCACACTTTGCCAAGTACATTGAGAGTATCTGAAGGATCTATGTCTTAGATGGTGTATAGTATCACTTAAAAAAGGCTGAAGGAATAATTCGTGACTGTACTACTTTATTTTGTGCAGAGGCTTTCTGAGAAATTATCCAGTCAAAAGTCTGCAGTTGCCTGGCGGTGAATTCGACCTTCAGTTTCTGGACAACTCTGGTGCAAAAGACCCAGCAGTGCAGAGGTTGGTGTCAGTGCCGGGTGAGAAATGGGCATCCCCACTCTGGAGAGATGCTGAGGGCATGACATCTGCCTATGGGATGGCTGTGAGGAAGGCACAGGCAAGTTGGGAGCCCTGGCTGGTGGGATGAGGCTGCAGCTCTGGGGGCAAATGCAGGCAGAGGCTGGCAGCGGGCTGTGCACCTGCACAAACTGAGGGGAAAGTCCAGGTGATGGCTCTGTTTTACTGGATAGGATTTTTAAATGGATGTTTTATTCTGATGAAAAACTTGGCAACTCTCCTTATTATGTCATGCACCAAAAACCAGGGTGCACATGACTAGTGACCATATTTGAGGAGCTGCCTTAATGACCTCTTTCCCACCACACATCAGCAAGATGAATGGGACAGAACCTGAGTTTGTAGGGGATCATTCAGTCACCCCAGCCATGAGACTGTCCCCTTGTCTGCTTTCCTTCCTCAGGCACAACATATCTCTTGCCTTCAGTGTGGAATAAATCAGAAGTCCCAGGCACAACTCAGCTTCCAGGGCTCTCTGGTCTTAGTTCATACCCTGGCAAAAGGAACTTGAATAAAACCACACCATTTAGTGTGACCTTAAACTTAAGTTGATCTAATGGAAAGGTGGCACTGTAAAGGGCCAGCCTGCTCATCCTCTGTTGAGATCTTCTACCATCTATGGATCCACAGATCTCGCTGATTGTTGTTTGCAGGATGAACCAGCTCACTGCATAACCAAAGAGAAGACTTCTCTTTCTTTTTTCTTTCTTTTCTTTTTTATTTTTATTCTTTTCCCCAGCAAGGTTAATTGCTTAGATAATTTACTTTGCATAGTCAGAGTCCCTTAATTTAATGGAAGGTAATTGGCAGGAGGGCATTTCCCATCAGAGCAGGAAAAACAGTTCTGCCGGCTTATCCCTTGTGTCAGACCCTGTGCCTTGACTTTGACAAGAGTGGCCCACACCCTTCCATGTGCTCTGGTGTGGATGTGTTTGGTAAACACTGAACAAATAAATAGTTATGATAAAGATGGATTTCAGGAATTTTCTCATTAATCAGGAAAACTTATACCAAAGCTATGATGAACATTTGTGGTGCTAAAAGGCAAAAATAATTTCCATTCAGCATGCTCTAATATTCCCCTTTGTGAGCAATCTTGTTTGCAGAATTCCAGCCTAGCTGGAGTTTTGGTGGGCTGTTAGGCATTGTTCATTTGATCTGATGCATTTTTTGAGACATATCTGAAATACGAAACAGTATTTTCTACTTTAACTTGCTCACGGGGACTTCTGAAGTGCAACTTTCTAGTTTGCCTGTATTTAAATCTGGGATATGTCAGTGATGGTTGTACTAATGAAAGCCACTCAGAATAACAAAGCCCAGATTGTATTTTTGGACAGTAAGCACAGTAGTGCTGTTCAGTGAGATAACCCAAGGGAAAAAGAAATAAGAATGACCTGCTTTTTAAAGTACAGAATTTTCCTGTTCTTTTTGTCAGTATGACTTGATCTACACCTGTGATTTTTGTAAAAATGTGTAAAAGGAAGGAATAGTTAAAGGTTGCTAAAACCTCCCTAATTTTGAGAAAACTTTTAACAGAGAAAAAAAACAGTCTTCCTGGATTTAGAAAGTACACCAAAACCCTAATTCTGCTAATATTTTTATAACAGTCTTGTGAACATGACTTTCAGTGAGCTAAGAAAAAAATTGTTACTGTTTGGCAAGCTTTGTGTGCTTCTCTTTACTAATTATTGACTATTTGGAAATATGGTACTGTAGTATTCCCATTTCATTCTTGTCCTAGCTCATTGCTTTTAAATGTTTTATGACTGTATTGTATTTACTGATGATATAAATGCACCTAAAAGTGAAAATTTAATTTATTTTTCCCTTTTCTGAAATATGTAAACCTGGCATCAAACCTAATGTTTTAATTCATTATTCTGTGGCATGCAAAAATGAGTTGATAAGTGTTCTAGTGCAACTGGCTTTATGTTTTCATCAGGGGTAATATTTGACTCAAGAATAACAACAAAAATAGGAATATGCCAGCAATGCATACCAAAACAGCACTTTGTGTAAATATATTTCTCCATATCAGATAACAGCAGTATTTTTATATTTGTAGGCGTGCATCTAAGATTAAGTAATTATAGTAGAACGGTGAAGTTCCAAACTTTCATCCGAATGTAACTGAAGTCAATGGAAGTCTTGCAAAGGGCTGTAACCCTTTAAGCCCATCAGCATTTGGGTAATTAGAAACTGCTCAATTGGACCTCTCATAAAAAAACCCTTTATTTTCTAAACTTAGTGATCTCACAGCATTTAGGAAGAGTTTGCCCTAGTCAACTTAATGTGAATTATGAGCATTATCCTGATTTTTTTTTTTCAGAGAGTTAGGTTAGGTATAGTTTGCTGTTTCAGGAGCCACTGAGCTGAATCAGTGTTGCATTTCTGTTGTGAAGGGGATGTGTTGCTCCAACTCTTCTCCTACCTTTTCCTGCAGACTGAGCCCCATGTTCTGTTCCCTGGTGGCTCTGGACCTCTCTTTGTGAAAGCATTCAACTCAGTAGCGCCATAGGAAACCTCCAGTTGTTTTTGCTGGTTACTTTTCTGCCAGGTTAGCAAATTGATTTAGCTCACAAAAGGGATCCGTGAAACAGCAGAACAGATGTGAAGGAAGAAGAGGAAGTGTGCAGACAGGAGTGGTGGGTAGCTCTGGAGGTGGGAAGTTTTCCTCTTCAGTGGCTGCAAACTGTGAAATTGCCCAAGCTGGCTAGTGAAATCTCACCCCTTGGCTGGCACTTGCTGGCTAAGACTTTGCCCAGCCACGGTTCCCTGACCAGTACAAATCCTTTAGAGCTACAAATTTTGAAGTGATTATTTCTGAAATGTATTTTGGGTATTGTATTTTGTTGATGATTGAAAGGCAGCTCACGAACAGGCCTTTACCATGCAGATTTCAGTCCAGTTCTCACAGAGCTGGAGCTGCCTTTCTGGGCAGTTGCTGGCTGGTGGCTGAAGCACAGCTGCTGTCTGCAATCGTGCAGGATGAGATGGAAACTTTGCAGCTGTGTTTGCTGTTGGGTATCAGTTCCTGCTCAAAGAGCTTTCAGCTCTTGAAATGAGCTTTCATACGCATGGAATTTTTAGAGATTTTTTTTCTTCTTTTAATATTAGCTAAAGGAAATCTGTGGTCTTTTGAAAGTTTTTGTGTAGGGAGAACAAAAAAATAAGAGCCAGATTCTTTCCAGTGCTGTCAGAAATAGAATCACCCTGTAGTTAAATAGCTCCTGTAGCATGCTTGTATCCCAGAACACAATATTTTTTGCTTTTTAAAATTTTTCTTTAAGTTCTTGCCTGCTTCAGGCAGAAGAACATCTTATTTCCCTATGTTTTCAATAGGAGCTGTAAGCAAGTCAAATATTGTTTAATTCAATGTTAGAAGATATCAGATGATGTGCTTTTGGCTAAATAATTCTCCAATGGGACTGTAAGCCTACCTAGGTACTTGAGATCTAATATAAACAGGTATACCCCTCCACAGAAAAAATGCATAAGATGTTATATTTATTCCCATTTTCCTCATTTTTGCTAAGATAATTCCAACAGCATATAGCATTATCTTCCTTATTTTCACATCAACATGAAATATAGATCTAAGGAGGAACATTCTGAAGGAGCATTAACTTGTCTCTTTGCAAAGGAAAAGTAATCTCTGGAAAATAGATACTGTTTTCACATACATCTGAGTAGACAGATTTTAAATATAATTTGGAGTATAGAAAATCCCTACATCATTACTGATTTTTTTTTGCAGCTGTGAAATGCCTTTCTGTTTTAAGGGTAACAAATATCGCTGCATTTATTCACAGATAAATTATATATTTGTTTATTAGCATGTCTGAAGGGTTACATTGGGATGATCTTATGATTAACGTAAAGTCTGAAGGTGTGGGGACTGTTATCCAGTTCTACTCTATTTTTCCTTTAGTACTAGTTAATCTATTCATAAGGTTAACTTGACTTTTTTTTTGTTATTGTTATTCTCATGTGGAAATTTTCAACCATAAAACCCTAGTCACTGTCTGATTTTTATGATATTTTAATGCAAAACTTCAAGTTCACAAAAAGTTTCTACACCTGAAATATTTCAGACAAAATATCACAAATATCAGACACTTCTTTTTTTTCAAAAACATTTTTCACTGAAAAGGGTTACTGAAAAGCAGCTGAGATATATTCAGTCAACTCCATTCTTTGTGCCTTCAAACCTGGAAGTCAGAGTAGTTCTGTCTCAAAGGTCTTCCTGTGAGAGATGTGGCTGCTGGAGTTGTGTGACCTGAGACCAGAGGCAGAAGATGGAGTTCCTCTTTTCAGATGGGAGAAATTTGATAAGAAAACTAGTTAACTAGTAACTTTCTAGAATTTCTTGATGACAAGTGGCACCAGAGCTTGCAAACAGTCACATAGAAGACTATGAGATGGTTGAGAAAGACCAGAAGATGAAGTGACCACGTTATGTGGCCGCTAAGATAGACAGCTTGGGGAGACACTGTTTTTGCCGTGCAGAACGTCTTGACTGCAACCTGAAATAAAAATGTAAATGTGGTTCCTCAAAACCCAGGTGAGTGTCCTGGAAGGAACTAAAAGGATAGGACAAGGTGTTTCGTCAAAAGCATGTGAAATGCAGCCTAGCCTTTTGGTGAAGAGGCAGAGCCCATCATAACCAGGCATCGAGACTTGGGGCTCAGAAAAAGGTTTTGGCTTGAGGTGTTTCTTTGGCAGTGTTTTTTTTTTTTTTTAATTCTGAAACTCTTTTATCTGGCAAAGTGATTGTTTGGTGTAAGAAAGAGCCAAGGAATTTCAAATATCCAGCTACCCATGAGCCATTCCAGTAAGCTGCTTGGAGATTTTCCTCACAGAGCACATTTTGGGGTGTAACAGACTGCATCGGGTTTTGAAGTGTTTGAAGATCTTGGGGGAGATAAGGAGTAAGAACACTTAGGTATTGTCATTCCTTCATCTTGATGTTTATTTTTACAATCAGAATTAGTCTTGTTGAAAAACCTGGTTTAGCTTCAAAGCATAGGTATGTCTCCTCCTCACTATAAACACTTTGACTGTGGGAATGAAGAGACTGTAAGAACTTTCTGCCAGAAGCAAGACAAGTTGCCTTAATAAGACATTTAAGCATATCTATCTAGAAGACAAAATGTTTTGTAAGTTAATCAAAACCAAAGATGTATTAATATACACTTATAAAACATTGAAACAATTTGGAGTAGAGGCTGGGATTCTCCTTTTTCTTCTGTCCCAGGAATCCCTGGTTGTCCCTGTAAAAGGAGCAGAAAGGTGACTGTGCAGAATTGGCTGGGAGAGATAAGACCTGGTAAGGCCTTGTCGACCTTGGGAGGCGGAGGTTGCCGGCGATCGTTCCAGAGCGACTCTCAGTTGTCCCAAGGAGAGTAGTGAGATATTTCTTTGCTAACTCTTTTAGTTGCTAGATATTGGGCTACTAATCGGGATATATATATATATATATTTTATTTTGGTTTTGTTCCTTTTCCCTTCCCCCTTCCCTTGTGAAATTGTATATATATTTCAATTGTATATAACTGCAACATAAGTGTAAATATATATATATATATATTACTTTAGCTGTCTCTCTCTCATTTCGAGTTTTTCTTGGTTGTTTTTTTCCCTCTTCTCCCTGAGGTCTGGGGGGGCAGACACACTTCTTGTGGTAAGGTTTGGAGACTTGGCAGGGAGCCAGCTTCAAACCATATCACCCTCCAAAACCAAACTGATGGCATATATTATATATGAGACAGCATTACTAATCTAAGTATTAACCAAGGAAGTGAAAGTTAGGTTAAAGACTGATCAGATAATTAATAAAAACTTAAAAGTGTATTGAGAAAATGAAAAAAACCCCAATAACTAAACCAACCAAAACATTTTAATTTTGTTTTCTTTCACTCTCCTGACCTTTACCAGTTTTTTCACACACTAGTTAAGACACATCCTGTAATGGTTATTGGAGGACTGTGAGTGTGGAAGAACAATGTTTACAAGCATGCAATTATGAAAAAGAATGGAGTGGGGGAAGTCTAACAAATTGCTTCACATGTAACTCATGAACTAGGTAGCTGTAGAGCACATCATCATTCTTATGAAATGAACTCCCAGTCCTCATATCAGTATTACACCCCTGCTGTTTGTATATACTCTGTTTTTTAGGAGTCTGTTCATACAATATTTGTCTCAATCCCTAAAAACAGGGAGGAGTCAAACACCAGTGGTTATTCTCTGTCCTCATTTAATTTCTGAACAGAGATCTACAACTATTGCTGCCGTGTCAGCTCCTACCTTCAGATGTTTTTGTATTTATCTCATTGTGGACAACAGAAGTGACAAAAAACAGTGAAGGGGAATACATGACTTCTTTTGCATGTAAAAATCCAAGTGGAAAGAACCATTGAACCAAACACTGCTTCCACATGAGCCTGGTGTGTTTATGAGGCAGAGCACATTTAGGTCTGGCAAGGGGCTATGCTGTCTTAATGGCACATGGATGGCAGAGTTGCCTGGCAGATGAAGGCATTGTTCACGTTGCCCCATCGCCTTATTATAAAATGTCACCACAGCCCTATGCCCGTGGCCAAAATTACTTTTAGGTAAGCATTGTGATTTCTAGGACAAATGGTAGGAAATAATCTCTCCACTGTTTCAGAAAGAAGATCTTTGCAGACCATTTTGCCCCTGGACCTCTCTCACCTACAGACCTGTCAGAGCAGGAGACCTGTGCATCAACTGGTTGGGAGTGTGGCTCACTATCTGTGAACTAAAAACAATCTTCACAGCAGATCTGAAGCTCAGGTGTGAGTTTGAGAGTCCAAATTACCTTTTGGATAATGGCCTCTAGCTACTGGCTTGTGTAGGCTAGTTTGTGTGTGCATCAGGAAGAGAAAGGGAAAAAGAGCAGTGTCAAAGACAAGGAGCAAAGGAGGAGTGATGGTGTAACATGGTGTCGACTGCTGCAGCTGTGCAGGCAGATGTGCTTCCAGGGGGGTAATTCTGTACTTGGTGTGAATCCTCTGAGAAGTTCAGTAGGGCTGAGCTTGCCTAGGTGTCTCTGTCTTTCCTCCCACCTTGAAAAAAGCAGTGAGAGAAGAAGGTTTTAGACCAAGGACAGCCTAGGAGAAGCTTTTGGACATCATTGTTCATAAGTCCTTCTTGCCTGATTCTTCCTTTTACCTATGGAAACAGGATTTTGTAAGTTGTCTTTTGAACAGATCCACTTATTTGCAAAGACATTATTCCATCAGTTTGCCCTGCAGGCAGGGCTACTCATGCCTTAGGATTCTTAAGTATGTAGCACATAGATTTTTAGTATAGCTCTATAGTTTCTAACACTTTAAAACAGCGATTAACAGTTACTAAACTCCCTTTCTCATGCTCTGTATCAAATTCCCAAAATTCTTTAAGTTTTGTTTAATGTTCTTTTCAAGGAAAAGATTTTAGTGAGTACATCTTGTTTGGGACATGTACGTAAAAAGATATCATTGTAGTCAAAGCAACCTCGAAGGCCCAGAGACCTCAGAGAAGATCCAAAGAAGGCATGTGACCTGAAGATGATGATGCTGAAGAAGAAAGGTGTCTTGAGACCTCTGACTCAATTCTGGGAAGGCATGTCAAGGGGCGGACCTGAGGGAGGTTCTGGGGATGGACAATTTTTGGGTTGGATGTATCCATTAGGTATGATAATTAATTAGTGCTATAAAATTGTAGAAGCCCAATGATGTATGGTACACTATCATACACTTATGTATTCAGTGTGCCTTAAAGCGCTTTAACAAAGACTTCTCTCTACTTTATCTTATATTAATATCGTCCAGAAAGTTCTCTTCTTCCATTTTTAGACAACACTACACTGAAAAGACTAATTGATTGGGTCAAAAGGGAAAGTGATACTTCCTGAAGAAGTTTCTCTTGAAGTCTTTACTGACAAAAAACCACATACAATGGATTGGCTGTGCCAGATGGGGATAAGCAGTTTTCTTTTTTCCTTCAAGTGGTCTCTTAGAAAATAGAACCCCATGTTTCAAAAACTCTGCATCTCTGAGGGTAATAGATCTTCAATGAGAAGGCCTCTCAGAGTGAATGTCTGCATTACAGGAAAACATTTCAGCACTCCTTTTATGTGAAAAGTGATTAGATGTTCTTTATTCCTTGAAGTGTATGTGTTTGCCTGCTGTATTTTACTTCTACCCTTATATACATGGCTTTTCTCTGGATAGTGGTATAGACTTGTAAAAGAGATCTCTCAAGTACTCTGAAAGGCTATTGAAAAAGTGTGTTGTAGCATGTGCAGTCTTGGTGGTGTCTGAATAGTCTATAAATAAGGAAATCCTGTGATGTTTCAGTAACGACTACTTTGTTTTATTCACGTGGCATCTGGGTTTTGAATAATATTATTCAGCCCTTACTCCTTCTTGTGATGTAGAATCTTATTCTTACATGGGTAAAGATGCAGCAATAAAAAGGCAACATTTTGGTTCCTACTCTGACATAGGCAGAGAGAAATACTGCATGCAGGATTAAATGGTAATACTTTGTTGTGGCTTTTATACATTAACTTCAGTGTAGTGATTTGCAACAATCTTGGCCTTACTGAAAAAAATCTCTTTGAAGTAACTGGCAGCAGTTTTTAGTTCTCTTGAACTTTCATCTTGGGGAATGGGAGCTGATTTACTGAAAAATACAACCAAGTGAACAAGCAGCAATATATTTTTAATGGGCTAATCTTTTGTTTTTACTTTGTGTGCACTTCTCAGACTTCTTGAGGTGATTGACTGCTTTGTACTTCTTTGTTCTAGGGTAAACATACACAAACATACTGATGTGGCTGTGTACTATTGTCTGTGCACATGTGGGCTTGTGTTAAAACATTGAATCCCTAAAACAACCTATTTTAACTTTGCATAATAGTGACCACAGGTTGTAGTAGAGAACCTTCTAAGCTGCAGATGCGTTGAGAGCTAATATTGGCAGACGTGCAAAAGTGTCGCATTGATTTTTGTCCATAAAATATAGAAAAATATTCAAAATAAGGCAAGAGGAATATGTCTAACTCTGCACTGCATTAAAATATTTATTGTGAAATATTTAGCACAGATATAAATGTTTAACGCCAAGAGTGCACTTATGGGGTTTTCCATGTTTCTGTTAAATTTTAGGTATAAATTATTAGATGGTGGCAAATGAAAGGGAAGCAACATCATGTTCTTTGTAGATATGACCCAATGTTTGAATTATTCCATAATGTGAAGAAACATTTCCCTTTCTGGTCCACAGAACTGAATGTTGTCCAAATTAATTATTATGCATGTGAAATGTCCTCATTGACAAGATGTTTCTCAGTGGAGGAAGTGCAATATATGCATACTAGAGTCACTCTGAAAAGCAGAAAGCAAGATTTTCTGCTCACCTTTTGATCTCTCAGAAATCAGTAAGTGACAGAGATGCATTTAGCTGTATTAAGTCATCAGGGAAGACTAAAAAAAATTACCCACTTTTAGTAAGCATCTAATTTCCAAATTGCCCCAGCAAATTTAATCTGGTGCTGTGAATTCATAATTAATAGTTCTTATAACAAAATTATGTTTATTGTGCTGTATCAGAGCCCTTGCAGTATGCTGCAGTGCATGTGCTGATAAGCAGGTTCTTTTTAAAGATTGTTAAAGTCTGAAGAAAGTCTATAATTTCAAATTGTAAAAATCTGAGTGCTCCATAATGGAGCTTTCCTTGTATGCACTGTTAATTTATGTTGTGTTACTAAACTTTATCTGTCACACATAAGCATGTTATCTTCCCCTAAAAATGTGCATCTTAGTATGAGGTAAGTCAAGAAATTAATTCTGAGAAAAGTGCCACTGCATGCATGTATTTGCACCCTGAACTTTGGGGCCACCAACCACAGAGTGTTACATGGTCACTCTAACTGCAGCTACTGGGTGACTGTTGTCACCCAGTGCTTCCAAACATGTACAGGTTTTGAGCATTCGTCACAACAGATGAATGTTCTTTGGTGAAGCCAAGTAATGTGCTATAGTTTATTGAGTACAATGGATCCAGTAAGAGTATGCACCATTAACATTCATAACAATAAAAAAACCTGTGTTGTTGACAAGAGTTGCATTTGTCTGTATTTAGTTTGATGGAGTAAAAAGCATTTAGTAGACATTTCATTGCTGTGAAGGAAAATGAAACACTTCAGTAAAAGCAATGCCAGTATCTGCGCTGCCTTGGTGGGGTTACCATGACACCTGCACATGTACTTCTAGGGTTTTGCATGGATTATTTAAAAAATCTCTTACCATGACTATTCTAGTTTGAAAATCAATGCCATACTGAAGCTACAATCTGGAACGTGAGAAGCTCCCAAATCCCCCTAGCAATGATCGGTACTTTTTGGCAGGCTGTGTTTGTAATGCGATCAGTTGTTTTTTAATCTATAACTCCGTGCTGCACTGGTTTTCAAGCTGCACTGTTGCACTGTATTTTTGAAAGAAAAATGTTGTGATATATCAAGCTTCAAAACTGATTTATTTTCATCCTCTTAGCTCAAGCTCAGTTTTCTAGCATGTAATGGTGCAGTATGCAGCAAATTTGTTGCCTGGGGCAGTTTGAGACTATCCATAACTTCATCACTGGTAAAGAGACAGCTGGATTTTCCCTGTGTATTAGCAGGACTGTTCAAGTTTTGACAGTATTGACTCTTTCTTACCCACTTTCTCTCATACCTTCAGGCAGGTAGATTCTCCTTGTGGATCAGAATGTTTTAATGTGAAATCAAAGTCATTGTGAAATGTATTTCTTGTAGAAAGTAGAGGATAAAATAAACACCTGTGCACAGCACATATAAAGCTAAGGATGGGATAGATGCTTTTAGCACCTGTTGATTTATGTGAATCTATAGCTGCCATCCTATCTCCAGTCCATCTCCACTTACTTTTGAAAGCTTGTTCTCAGCCTTAACCACCTTTTTTCTTAAAAGCACAGTCAGATTAAAGAGATTTCACACTTTTTATAATCTCATCTGATTGAGCAGGAGGATAGTTAAGAGACAAAACCCAAACACAGTTGTTCACCATTTCCTTAAAACTTGATCAATCTTTAGGCAACAGAGTATTGTAGAAGTAGGCCACATTCCCAAAACAAAGCCAACATTTTCACACAGTCTGATACTTGTCTCTCTCTTGGGAACTGATGATTAGCACTGTTCTAGAGACTGATATACTTGAATTTTCTGTCTTATTAGGTCAACAATATGGAACGAGCTGTTGTGATGGATGGGCAGTGCTGAACAGCCAACCTTTTCACTGTGTCCTTTCATGGGACACGAAGGTCTGGATGTTGCTTTTCTGTGATGATTCATTTATGCTTTTGAGTGCCTGGTTTGGAATTGTTCTTTAAAACTCAAACAGGTCAGTTTTTGAGATGCTTCAGAAGAACTGCTCAAGAAACCTCCATTTCCTCCCTATTTTTCACACTGGTGGTATAGCAACAGTGAGCAGGACTGGAGTAGGCATTAGGTCCTGAAGTTACTTAACTGTACAGGAGTGAGAGCAGGCTGAATGAAGGTTCAAATGATGGGGTGCCTCGCTTGACCAAATGTGCAGAAAACAGCTGAAATACTAGGAAAATATGTGGTTCATCAGCTCAGTGCTTCCATATGAAATGTGTGACAGAAGTATTCTGTGGGAGGATGGAGGTAAATGCACATATGAATGATTACCTGGAGTCTTGAATGAATCCTCTGCTTCAGTGTCAGCTTACACACCGCAGCACAGAGGTTTCCCAAAGTGGAACAGACATTGCACACAATGCTGTAAAGCTGAAAGAGGGGCAGAATTCTGAAAGTGGCTCAGCTCATGCTGTGTCTTTTGCATAGAGAAGAGCCTTCTGATAATTCTGGCATCTCATTTAGAAAACATTGCCCTACTTTTCTGTAAAGTGGAGCTCAGAATGCTTTCAAACTGTCAGGTTTTCTGCATGGAATGGGAGTAATAGTAGTCAGAAATCCTATGTTTTGGAAACAAAACTGAAAAACCTACAGTAGTATTCAGGGAATTTTGTTTGCCTGCAGAAAAACTTGAGAAATGGAAGTGCTGTCACTGATTCTACAGAGAAAGAAAAAAGAGAAAGGGAAATATGATATATGATTCCAGAGGATGTCCCTTGAAAGCATGTGATTCCAAATCTTGTTCTACAACCAGACTTCTGTTGGGTTTCACTTTTTTAAATCTATTTTCCTGTGTTTTTTCTCATTTTTCCTTCCAGATCCATACAATCCAATCTCCATGGACTAATATCCAATATGACTGATGTACATTGCCATACACTACTATTCGTTGTAAACTTAAAAGAAAATTATGCTATTGTCATTTAAAATGTTTTTTCTAAACAAACCAGTGTTCCAGATTTTTCCTATTTCCAGTTATTTCTCTTCTCCATATATAGAAGATGGAAGGATATATCTGAAATGTTTTAACAGATTCATCCCTACATAGTGTTGACATACTTGGTCATCAAGATCAAGCTTTCAGTTTGTCAAGTGGGAGACAGAGAAAGAAATTCACTGTTTTATACAGAAAGCTGAAGGCAAATGAGTAGTTATAATGGAAGGTCTTGGAGGATCTGTAGGGGATTCTGAAATGGCTGTTGAGAGCTCTCAAGAATGAGAAGGCCAGGTAATGTGTGTTGGCATTTTTCTCTTGGATGTTGTTGTCTGTGGTGCTAGCTAAAGGATGTAGAAATTCCCAGTATTTTTATCAAACATGAACATGGTTTTTCTACTGCTGTTACAGGTCCATAGGAGTGGGTGATCTGAGAGTGCAGCAGGAATTCAGCCCTGAAGAAACAACAAGCAAAAGCTGTTTGAAGGAGTGGGAAGTGGTGTCAGAGAATTGCATTGTTCCTGAAATTGCTTACAGCAACTGCAAGGTCCCTTCTTAAAAAGATAAGAAAGTATGATCGTGGCACTAAAATAGATACTGGATTCTGCTCAGCTGAAGGATGCCTTCTGAGTGCAGAGCCCTACATGAGGGGAACCCAATGCATCAGCTTGCCGAGCATCCTGCTGGCCAAAATATACCTGGGTGTTGTGCCTAGAGGTTTTAATTTTCATGCAAGGTAATGTTTTGGCAAGTGAGTAGAGCAAAGGAACAAAAAGGATTGACAGATTATATTATGATCCCAGTTCTGCAATTTCAGGGGCACGTACAGACCCTCAGGAGCTTTGTAGATCTTGAGTAGGATTCATTCCAAACAAAACAATGTCCCCCAAAAAACACATCCTGTTTTTAGACAGTCCATTTCACCTCTGGTCAGTGGAGAGTGACAGCCTTCTCTAGCATTGGAGAGAGAGTGTTGGGTTTCTTTTTACAGTGGTTTTAAATAAGGATGTTGAAATTGTGTCTAGAAAATTGTACTGGCTTCCACTGACAATAGAGGGAGATGATGTGAGTAGCATAGTCTAGATGACAAACTTTTATACGATAAATATTAGGCAAGAGGAACACAGCCTCCTGATTCATCAGTTCTCTTCTTTCATTTCTCTAATGGTGCTGCTGACACTGCTGACCAGAATTAGAGCTTTTAAAAGAATTTACTTAAATGTGTTTAGAGAATATGGCATCCTGCTCTTCCATTAACTTCATGTTCTCCACAAGATAGCAGTGCTGTTACTCAGAAGTATTCCATGGAAAGAATTCAGTGTTTGGGGTATTTATTAGAACAGTCTCTATTTTTCTGCTGTATATTGGTCATAGGAAAAACTAAAATGAGAGTAACAGACTTGAGCAGAATAAAAATAGAAGATTTTTGTAATTTTCTGAGAGAAATGCATTTTGTCATTGGAAAATGGGAAAAATAAGAAGCTTGGATTTACTTCAAGCAGCAGCAAGCTTCAAAGACTCACATGGAAAAGAAAAATCTGCATGACTGGCTGGAAGTAAGATATTAAAGGTTGATATAATAAAAGTGCTTCATATGGCACCTTAGTATGGCTGCAAGTCTATAAATGGCTGACACATTTTCCTAGACTTTTGTAGTCATCTTCATATATTGTGCAATATTTATTCTATCAGGCACCATGTGTTAATTTTTCTTTTGCAATTCAGTGCACACATTTGGAAACACTTCAGTGTACCCCAAATTAAAGTTATTCATCAAGACAACAAAGCTAGTTTGCTTAAAGTTTCATGGTTTTTCTTCTGGAGAAGTAAGTTAAAAAGCAGCTCTCCTGCTATATTACTGATGTTTAATACTGACTCTTCTAGTGACCAGTATTTAAAGATCACATACTCACTGCTTGGTCACATTTAATGTTCTGTCCAGCTCTGTACACTGTATATTTGCAGTTCACAAATATATGGGGTAGGTTGACCCTAACTGGCAGCTAAGCCCCCACCCTGCAGTGGGATAGCAGAGAGAATTAGAAAAGCAAAAGCAAGAAAATTTCATGGGCCAAGATAAAGGCAGTTTAATAAGGGAAGGGGGAAAAAAAAAAGAAAAATCACCAATTGATGCAAAGGCAATCACTCGCCACCTCCCACCAGCTAACTGATGTCAGGCCAATCCACAGGTAATGGCTACTTTGGAGAAACTCCCTCTCTTTTATTGCTGAGAGTGACCTTATCTGGTGTATAGTGTCTCTTTGGTCAGCTGGGGTCAGCTCTTCTGGGTGTCTCCCCTCTCAGACTTTTGCCCATCCCCAGCCTACTGCTGGGGGGTGCAGTGAAAAAACAGAGTAGGTCTTGATCCTGTGTGGGCACCACCCAGCCATACTTAAAACATTGGTGTGTTGTTAGCACTCTTTTGGTCAGCAATCTAAAACAAGGTACCATACAGGTGCAGTGAAGAAAATTAACTCCGTGTTGGGCAGTCCCAGTACAATATACCATCTGAGTTAATGCTGCAATCATTTTATCAGCAGCTTATTAGCAGTTAGCAGGAACCATTTTTAGAAGTTAGGGACAGAATATATTTAGGAAGAGATATATTTACTTTTCCTAACTTCACAATATCCTATAGGGCTTTATCAGCAAAGTTAGGGAAGATTAGTCTCCTTGATGTTCATCTTAGTCACTCTTCAATTGTCCAAAAGAAGTCTACTGTAGTCAACTTCTTTAATAGCCCCCACGTCCAGTACTTCATTTTAGATTATGTATCCCCGAACTCTAAAATGTATACGGGGAAATAAATGTGAAAAGATACAGTTTTCATATCAGTAAAAATCTTAATTTGTAGGGTTTAATTGGTTCGTAAACAATAGCTGAACATTCAGTATTGATTAAATCTGCTGGTTTGTAAAGACATTTTATATACATTTCATTGCTATTTGGGATTCAGAAAAGGGATATTTGCATGCAGTACCTGAAGAGACTTTTAAAAAGGTGACAGACTATAAGTACATAAGCACCTTGCAAGAGGCTGTAGCTGCTCCATTTATTTATTTTTTGTTCTTTGACAGGAGCTACTAAAACAAATCACCAATGTCCAAGTGGTAATTACAGTTAGACTTCTTTGTTCTCGATTAAAAGTGATTTGTCATTAAGCAAAATCAAAGGCTACCATTTAGTTCAAGTACAGACAAAATGTACTTGTATAATAAGCTGCACTCCCTCATATTTTAGGCTGTCTTTAATCATGTTGTGAAATCTAGATTTTAAAAGGCACACACATAATAGGGAATTGGAGTATTAGCATCCTTTGTTCTTAAATTTCAATTATATAGTATTGTTTCCTTTCAATTCAGTAGAAGTAATTAAGTCTATCATGCTGGTGGTCAATCCCCAGACGCAGCTTGTGCTGCTACTTACTTCAGAAATACATTTTACAACAGACTTTAGAGTAGCTTTAAAGAAACAAAAATTGTCAGTCAATCATTACAGCAGAAAAACCTTGGCATAGGAGTAGGAAGGACTGAATTATGTTTACACAGGTGTGCACCCTGATAATGTTTGCTTTGGTTGAATGAGCCTAGGGTTTCATTGGTGGAGTAAAAATAAAAGGTTAACTCAATGGGGCAAATTCACAATAATTAAATTTTTTCTAGATGCGTTCCAAGGAAACTGAGGAACACTGTTGAGAAGTTCAATTTGCAAGCTTGAAGTCTTATTTCATATTACTTTAGAAGCCTAACAATCCATAATCCTCTGCATAAATATGTTTATGCCCAATTAAAATATGTTGAGTCCCATAATCTTTGTACTGCCTTGTTCTTAGAACTGAAAACTCTCACACTCTCTGCCTCACTGCTGTTTGAAAATAATTGTTGAAACTTATGTTTCAGATTCTCAAATATCATAAACTGTTGTAATTTTTTGACCTCAGAGGAAACAGACTTTACATAGGCACTTATTTAGCTTTTGTACATATTCATGCAAAAGTTCAATAGGATAACTGCTTCCTACAGTTTTGGACCCCTAAGGAAACTATGGACAGAATATATTGTTTCTCCAGATATCTCATGAATCTACTGTGAATCCTCAAAAGAATGAGTAAGAAAAATCAATATTTGGGAAGAACACAACATACGTTTTTAAGAGTCATTACATGAGCAGTAGTACTGATATGCACAAAATGTACAGCTCACAGTTGGGAAGATGTTATTTCAAGGCAATTTATCCAAAAAAAGCACGTATCATGTTGTTTGAAACGTAAAGTGCATAAGGAAATAACCTCAGCCTCAGTACTGTGTTACTGGCAGAAACCCCACCTTGACTGTGCTGCCTTTTTCCCTCACCAACTCATACCTCAGGAACGTGTTCTTGAAAAAATGCTTGACTGTTCCTGAATTGCACAAAATTTTCAAAGGTGTGGTTAGGCAACAAATAAACATAAAGCAACCAAACAAAAATTCCTAAAAAGTGTGGCAGCCTGTAAATGTTCCCAAGGAAACCAAGTCAGCATGCTCCTGCTTGCTGGTAATGTGGTAGGTGTTTGCAAAATGTATGAACTTCTCTGATCAGAAACACTATTAAAATATCTAATTTGAACTCTTGCAAAAATGTTAATATAATGATGTGAAAATTTAGGAAAGAATTATTCTGGTTATGCAGAATATCTTCTCTGTTGTTTTGACATTTTTTTGGAACTAAGCTATAGTAATATAATCTTTTTCTGAAGCTTTAAACTGATGCTGCTGCACTGTGCTTTCATTGTGTATGTGATCATAGACGAGTCACTGAATTTTTCTTCATATTTACAATTGGACCTCATAATGTTTTTCATATGCCCTTCATTAATCTCATAGTGTAAACCCAATTTAAATATACAATATAATGCTATCATGTCGCAGTATTATATTATGTCATTATTTTTCGACTAAAATTCTGGGGAAATGAACAAATGACTTACAAAATTCAGACATACATTTGACATAAAAATCAATGGAACACTAACTTTTATGTTTTTTTTAAACCACCATATTAAAATTAATTCTCTACGGTTTTCCAAGTCTGTAAGCAGAGGAGGAAGAGATAATGTTCTAATGTCCTTTGTTTTTTTGTAACCTATTTCAGAAGAATCTAACTAAGAATGGATTATTAAAGATATTTTTGGACATAAAGGTCTGATGTAGACTGAGACCTTAATTTTAATTTCAGCTGTCCTAATGGATTATTTTACGCAGGTTCTGTGGGGCTTTTTAAAAAAATTACTACCCTCACCCACTCCCTGAACTGTTCCTGTCCCTCTTTATTTCCTCTGTTCCTTGTATGTCTGAACGATAAGTCAGGATTTGGGGGAAGGAGCTCCTGTAAAATTTCGTTTAATAATACCACTTAAATGGGAAGTGTCTGCTGCATCATGCCACAATTTAAAAAAGATAGTCATATGAAGAAGACTAATTTCCTGTGAGAATACAGTCTACAAATATTGTAGAAAATATGAAGACTTTTACTTAATGGTTTTGTAGACAGGCATGTCATGTAGTTTGTGAATCATCACATGTTTAAAACACCAGCGGACCTTCCTAAAACTTGGACTGTTCTAGGGATATCAGCAGCAGGAGCTTTTTGGGCAAGATAATCCATTAGAAGCACATCCTATCTAACAGTGTGTCCCATTTTTCCTCAGATTTCTGAGAGAATACGAGGACTGATCTTACTCCTTTCAATAAAAGAGAAAGGTGTTAGAACATCACAGTTAGTTTAAGTTGCAACTAAGCTGCTAAAAGAGGTTCTGCCCTTCCCTCTTCATGGTTGCTTATTTCCTCTTTCCTCAGGGCAGTACAACAATCCCCAGTGAACCCTGCAGTGGCTCTGCAGTGAACCAGGCTGGGGAACTGAACCTGAAATGGTTACTACTCAGACATGTTTTCTGAGGAGTTCTGGCTCATTTCCCTGGTACAGCTCAGCATGTGTTAGGGCAGGTGGCAGCACGTGTCAGGGCAGAGGTAGGGGAGCAGCACCTTTCCTCACAGTAGGGGCAGAACTCACCCCAGTCTGAGCTGCTCTGCAGACTGGGATGCCAGAAAAACCTTTGAGATTTATTTGGGTCTATTCAAAAGGAGTTTGAAGTGAGGTGTTGAAGAGTGATAGAAAAGCTGTACTACACTAGAATCTTGCAATACCAGAATGTCTTGCAAAACTTGGCTTGCTGTCTTGTTCTTAGTCAAAAAGTAAACAGGTCCAGTAAAGTAAATGGGAACTGTGTTATGTGCTTGCATGATTTTACTCCATATGAGGGAAGAATCTCTCAATACATTTAGTTTTTTCTTTTACTCAAAGACCTTGCCCCTTTACTCAAAGACCTTTCCTCTCCGGGATGTGAAGCCTTGTGTTTCTGCTTGGACTTCCCTTTCTCACGACTGGACTCGTCTCTCCTCCCTTCTATCTTTGAAAAATATTAATCACAGATTGACCATCTGACTGAAGTTCTTCCATGCTCAGTAGGAAGACTGACCATCGTTTTCCCTGACAGCCTTTTTTCACACCTGAGATAAATGCTTGCCAGGTTCCCAGCTCCAGCTCCACAAGCTTGGGAACTGTATCCATGTGTACAAGCAGAAGTGCTGTCTGTCAGGATTGGTGTGAAGATATTTGAGTATTGAAAAAAATGCATCTTTCACAATGGTTTTATGTTTAAAATTTTTCTAGGAAATTAGTCAGCTTTTTATTAGTTTTTTCTTTGAAAAGAAGATTTTGTGAGAATTTAATCTTATAGTGTCTTGACATTTGTTGATTGTCATTAACAGTTAGATTTTTTAGATCCACATAAATTTAATTAAAAAAAATGAAAATTATCAAAACAACCAGTTGAAACACTATCCATAATTTAAATGTTCTGTGGAGTTGTAGAGCCACTTAACTTCAACTAGTCTAGGTTTTTTTCTTAGGACATTTCAAGCAGACTTTTCCGTGAAGTTAAGCATACTTTTCTGGCGAAATAAACATTTGCTACTTCTACTAATACATCATTATTCACATTGCTTGCATATTTACAATTCTGGTTTTGATGACTACAGCATAATGACTGTATTTGCAGATCAAAGCCACGTATAAATTTTTAACATCCACACCCATGCATGGGGATCAGAATATACAGTTCAAAAAAAGAAGTAATAAAACATTCTTAAGAACTTTCAGCATCATTATATACTTCACCAGGATTTTTTCATTCAGTAGTTTTTACAATACAGTACATGCCAAACATTGATCCCAATTCAACATTTGTGTTTCTTTTTCATGAATAGTAATTAGGTCGGGACTTTCAGTAGTGCTTGAAACAACCATTTCTCCCTCTCAGAGTTGTAAGCATGGATTTTTTTTTACTACTAGAGGGTCTTGCTCCTGTGGTAGATGATGGTGGTAGTGTTTCTTCAGGGATTCAGCAGAATGCTGTTGTATTGTGCACAGATTTGTGTTTTCTTGCATAGGAAATTATAGTGTTGCTAATTTAAGTCGAATAGTTGTAATCAGGGTTAGAAATAATGTCAAAGTTACTCTACATAGATCATTTTATACCCCCTGTGTAATGGACTGGCTTAAACTTAGTATGTCTTTAATGAAAGAACTTAATTATGGATACAAAACAATTTATTCAACTTCCAATGCATTTCAGTTCTTTGGGATAGGGGAAAAGGCAAACCTCAACAATCTCTATAAACATCTATGCTTTTCAATTGTCACAGAATACAGGATGCTGTGCACTCATTGTGCTTAGACTGAGTAATTTAAATAGTAAATGGGATGTTAAGACTACTGTTTCTCATTAATTCTATGTACTTTTATAAACAGGGTAAATATCTGTCCCTGATCTGGTAATGAATCCATTCTGTGAGGAAACTGTGGTGTTAAATGTAAAAATCCAGCTATGGTCCTGTTGAAGCAATTACACCATTTCCTAATGACCTCAAAGGAGTGAAATGAAGTCTGTACTATTCTGCTGATTTTCTCGTAGTGTCCAATATGCTCTCAGAAGATAGGATACTGGTCCAAAGTGAAAACCTATGCCTGGCAGTGAGAGCTGTGCCTTGGAAAGGCTGTCATGTGCAGCAGTGTGAGAAAAGCCCAACTGCCCTGTAAAAGTAACACAGGATTTGGAAGAACAGCTGTGAAATAAGCACGACTGGAATTCAGAAAACTTCTTACTAAAGGCTACTACAGCTGCTACTTAGTTTCTAGAGCTAAAACACAAAAAGAGGCACATGCCTATGATCTAAATATATGAACAGCATAACTTGTTCTGTTATCTGCCTTGTAGAAAAAGCAGAGAGCCTATAAACATCTTAACCCATCAGTGCAGAGCAAAATAGTGACACCTGTACAGTAGCACTTCTAGTCTTTACACAGGTTTTATACGTTCTGAGCACAGAATACTTGTCTGATTTCTCATGGAAGTTGCTGTCTCATCTTGCCTGTTGGTGCAAGCATGGAAGAATACAATATGAGTAATGAGCTGTTTGTGCAGGTTCTGCATTGAGCTCTGACCACTGCAGCTCTACATGACCTTTGCAAAAGCACTTGGGAACTTGCTGTGCCTGTATAGAGCTGAATCCTCCTTCCACTTTGAGTACTGTGAGCACCGATGTGTTTAAAGGAACTTCAGCTGTGTTTATCTGTTAGGCAGAGCTTCCAGCTAATAAAAAGCAGCCCAAAAGAGGCATGCTTTCAGCAAATATTAGGTGCAAAGAATAGCCATATACATAACTATATACACAAAATTTTTCAAAATTACAGTAAATACAGTACATGCCAAATTGACCCTAAAAACCCGCAGTCCTAGGAACATTATTTTTTTTTTCTTTTTAAAGGCAATTGTATCTCCTTTCAAATTGAGCAGCAGTGAACTTTGCGAGTTGCATCTGCACTGCTAGTGCAATTTGCTTGCTAAATTCATTAACTGGACGGTATAGGAAAAGTCTTACTGTTTGCTCCTGCAGAAAAATAGTAACCTTCACAGAAATGATTCCATGAAGGATTTTCTGCATGTTAGATTTCAATCCACATAAAACCCAAGGCTGTGATTCTTGCTTTATGTTGTCACAAAGTGTGCAATTGCTCAGAAGAGACTTCTAGAACCATCTGGGTGCAGTCTTGTGCAATGTGCTGTAGGGTTACCTTGTTTGAGCAGGGAGGTTGAACCAGGTGACCCACTGTTGTCCCTTCCAATTGTACCCAATTCTGGGATTCTGCGATTCCTTGCGCTGATCAGAAGTACCTACTGGCACTTGTGTCCCAAGGGACACACTGCAATACTGTTCTTAATATCTCTTTGCATGAGATCTGAAAACAGTCTTTTGTCATGGCATGTGTTTATGTGCATTTGTAAGTACCTAGTTCTATGGATGTTTAAAGAGAGGAGGGATCAAATCAACATGTTTATGTTACAACCTTCTTTGAATTTGTTGTTCAAGAAGGTCATCATAGAATTGTGTAAATTTTGTTAGGCATTAGGTGGTCATCTGTGCTTACCAAAACCTTCTATTTAGCTTCAAAATAAATTTGCTCTTGGTTAGGACTGCCCTTGCAGAACATGCTTTCTGTTCTGCAGGTTCTGCCTCTGTCCTAACTGATCAGTATCTGACTTATGTGCGATACGGTCAGAGACCTACTTATTAGGGCATCCTAGCCAGTGCTGGTGTGTTACTATGCAAGAGTTCATAACAGATAGTCAAAGAACTCCCACTACACCTAATTCAAGTAACTGATCATAGGGAATGGTAAGGGCAGTGAGCAGAAGCCTCATGTCCCATTTCTAGGCTGTCCTTATGAAAAGTAGCATCTATGCTCAGGCACCTTTCTGCTGGTGTTAGGTCACTCATTTTTTTAAGTCACGGTGTCATTTACACATCTTCAAAATATGGCTTCTGCATATTAGAAGCTATGTATTTGGAAACAAATTGATTATGAATTACAGACTGCTTTGGAAAACTCAAAGTAATGCTACTGATGACCACTGTTAACTGCAAGTACAAAAAAATGAAGGCTCTTTGGAGGCTGCTTATAAAATCTGCTGCTTGCTGCCTTTATCATCCTTCTAACCATCACAACAGCTATTAGGTTATTGCAGGCATTCAGTCATCTGTGCTCTTAACTTGCTTATGCCAAAGAGACCTGCCTTTTAGCTTACAGGATTAATAGCTGAAGTATGAGTGCTAACTAGAACTTGCTTGATTTGACAGTTGTTTGGGTTTTTTTTTTCTTTCTTTCTAAAGAACAGAGAAGAAAGAATGACTCACAAACTCAATGCCTTTGTCCAACCCACAGCAGGAACAAGCAACATTATGAAATAGGTGAAATGCCAAGAGTAGAAATGTTCTCTCCTACTGGCTAGAGCAGAGGAAGAGTTTAGGTTTGTCTCACTCATATTGCTACTGTCAGAGAGACCAGTAATTACTGTACTCTTGCTCTGAGCAATTCCTGTAGGTTTTTTTCCATATAAGGGCTGCAGTTTTTCTCAGTACTCGCAAGGAGAATAAAGAGACAAAAGGTATGAGAACATTATTGTCAAATACCCTTTTTATTGGGGTTTCGCCCAGGAACCACACATCAGTGGCTGTAATACCTTCTTCCTGGTATGTCTTTAGTGCTTTGTCTTTGAAGTCTCTAATCAACACATTTTTCTGGATGTGAAATCACCTGAGATCAGTATTATGCCAGACCCTGCATCAGCCATTGATATGATGGCAAATGAAAACTATGTCCAGCAAGGCTGTTTCTGTCTCTAGAGATGAAGCAGCTGCTACTTCATGACCAAATGGAATTTATGCAGCAAATAATTTTTTATATGCATTAAAATATTTTAAAGAAAAGCACATCTCAAAACAGAGAATGCTACTTAAAATAAAATCAGAAAACTAATTATCTTCCAGACTCTAAATCTGACCTACAGATTCTGTAAAAAGACTTCTCCTGGTTCAGCTTATATCTCTCTGAGATTGGATAACAGGTTATTGTTCTTCCATAAGAAATCTCAAATTATCTGCTACACAGTAAATCCCAACATTTTTAGCTTTGGCAATTTAGGTAATCCATTATAGCGTTCTTGTAGTTCATTTGTTGGGCTTCGGGGGGTGTGTATAGAAGCAAAAAGCCTAGACAGCTGAAATTATTTTTTTTTCTCCCCCCCCAAAACCCTTTTTAGTTCAGAAAATACTGACTTCACACATTCAACAGCTTCAGTGAAAATATACCCAACATAGTTCTTTGCAGAAGGCAGGTAATCTGTCCAGCTTGTCTTTGATTTCCTTACGAGATTGACAAAGCTCCAAGTATTTTCCTCCCGTCATATTCCTTACATCTAGCAATTCTTTACACTGTTAAAATTCAGGTTTAGTCTTGGCTCAAGTGCAAGCAATTTCTGATCAGTGTAGATCCTAGACCCTTAAGAATCATTTATTTGGTTATCTTTTATGGTTTGGAGCTTCTAAAGGAAAAAAAAAGGAAGTGGAAATTTACTCAAGCTAAAAAGTTTCTGTTTGAAAAGGATTTTTTTTCCTTTTAATTTTTTCAGTGACTGAAAATAAGAAACATGTATTAAAACAAAAAAGAGGCTTGGGGATTTTTGACCTCTGCTAATCAAGACTGTGGTACTGAACTTAGCACATCCAGAAACATGACCAAATTAGTGGGAAGAGATTTGGGGAATTTTGCCTGTAAGAGCCTTACAGCAGCAGCTGTTGGCAGAACCATTTGTTATGGTTTGGAGTCTGCTGGTCAGGGGAGCATTCTTTCCACAACAAAAAGGGGATGTTACATTACTCCCTGCAGTTTGAGAAAGCATGGATGCTTCCTAAATTAGCTAGCCATTGCCTTGTTTGTTTATATTTTGGGTTGCTTGTATGGCTGCAGAATAGCTTAGATGGCAAAGATGGCAAATCTTGCATATTTAACATATTACTTTATTGTAAATAACTGTACCAAAACCATCTGCTGCCACAGTGAGCTACAAAGTCAGAAACAAATGAAGTGAATGGTTGGATATCATACGTGTTTTACAGCAAATGACTGTGTACCGATCAATAAGGGAAGAACTACTGCTAGTCAGTATATTTAGGCTAATTGATACTTGCCTGTGTTCAGAGTAGACAAGATCTGAAGTTGCAAGTAGCTATTATCATAATTTTATATTGTGGTAGCAGTGGAAAACTCATTCATGTACTTAGTCCTAGTGAGCTAAACACTGTGCAGTCACAGAGAGGAAAAGAAAGTACCTGCCTGAAGTGGATACACTGCAGAGGGTGGAAAATTGAAGATGAGAGGGCAGTAGGAAGAGAGTGATATGATTGCAATAGTATTCACGGCCAGTGTGTGAAAAATTGGTCTCCAGAAATGGTGAAAAATCATAAAAAGGTTCTTTTTTAATCCTCTTGTAAAATTTCACCTTATCCTACGCATTTTTCAGTATTTTTCTGCAGCCAGAAAAACTCCATGCTTACTAAGTTTATAAGGTCAAGGAAAGATATGTTAAAAATTCACACTATATGTGGGTGAGCTCAAGTCAGTTTTGAGTGTTGTTGATTTCATCAGGTTTCAAAGAGGTTGTCAAGTTCTCAGATATAATTTAGGTCCTTCAAAATTTTAGGAAAAACCCATCTCTAGGAAGAATAGATAAATCCTTCAACTCAGCCACAAGAGAAGCTTAGTTCCTCTTTCTCCAATAGCTAACTCAGCTATCTGTGAGCTGCAAATCCACAGGGAATCAGTCTTTCTTGTAACTACACTTTGGTATGGTCTCATGGAACTTCTCATTTGACCAGGTGATGTTATTTTCGGCTTCTGTTGGTATGAGGATAAATCAATACTGATAATGGCAGGTATTTCTTTTATACAGTCCCTCCTAGCTTGCAAAAGATGGACAATGTCATATTTGACTGAACACATCAAGAATGAGCGTAAAAGACCATTTTTTCCTCACCATTCTCACCCAGCCCAGTACTACTTTCTTCATTGCTTCTTTGACCACCAGCTTGCCTTGAATGCTGTTGCTTCAAGCAATTACTGTAATTACCATGTTTTTCCTCAAGGACATGAAGTGCTATTAGCCAGTGTTTTGTGCCATGCTTTAAGTGCCTGCTCAGTCTGCCTGTGCTTGGAGCCATTCCGTTTGTTGGATTAGTTTGGTTTTTTCCCCTTCAGCAATCTTGTTTCATATTTTTACTTCCACAAATGATAGCAACGTCTAACCTAGGTAATTTTAAGCTGTTAAGTTTGTTCGTATAACAGCAGTACTTGTTGGAAGTGCATGGAAAATTCCTATTGATGCTGAAACTATTTCAGTAATTATGAAAAATGAAATAATATTTCTTTTTGGATTGCTATATTAGTGCTTAGATTTTAGTTATTACTGTGCAACTATTAAAATTACAGTGTGAGTTCCATTATATTTAATTAATAGTTATCATCTCACTTGGCAGTTCTGTATTCTGAAAAATATTCTTAGACCTGCAAACTCTCTACAGCTCTACTTTTCCCAAATCAATTGTAATAAATGAAACTTGTACTGATACATAATTTTTGTTTCTCAAAGTGGCCTTTGTTGCGGCATCAAGATTAAAACAGAGTAAGACTTGAAGAGAACTAAGAGAATAATTCTTGCATATTATTGCCTCATTTATACCATATGTTCCCAATCAGCTCTGTACAGCTTACTATGAAAATTTCACAGCAATTAATGCAACAACAACACAGTTTTTAACTAAATACTAGTAAACAATAAATCATCTGGTGTTTATTAATTTGAAAAGTTTCTTGACTCTGCAGTTGATTATGATACTCTGTAGAGCTTGTGAAACCATGTACTCATAAAAAAGGGGAGATATATTTGTCTTTATACGCGCACCAAGAGACTTCTAAATTTGATATTCTGTGTATGTATTTTGTTTCCATTCTTTTAAAGTGAAAAATGACAAGATTGTAAAGTGAAGTTTATGGGTATTCTGCCAGACCCTGTAAGAAATGAGTACCCTTTCCGAGGATAGTGGCACTCCTTTCAAACTGGTCAGGTTTTCCATTTACTCAAAAGGCATCAGAAGATGTTCTGCAGTTTCAGCAGAAAATATACCATCCTTGGGCCTAGCTCTAAGTATATATTCTATGCACAGGTTTTTCAGTTTATATATAGTATAGGAATGTACATGATATTCATGTCCTGAGTGAAAAACGACAGAACTGTTTAGAAAAAATATCAGAAAGTAACCAGAGACCCAAGGACAACCCTAATCAAATGTTCACTGACATGGATAACACAGTCTTTTGCTCATTTTAAATCACACATAGAAAGAGATGAACTATGTCCATGTGTTTCACTACTATTTCACATATCTGTAGGGTAAAAAACCCAGACATTTTATGGACTGGGAGTCTATACTGGAAATCCTATCCTTATCAGTGCCTGATTAGGATCTTAGTAGTTTACATTATACTTAATGCATTATATCTGGTTACTACATTCTACCTTTTAAACAGATGATAGTGTTTGAATTATATGAAATGTATCCATTTATAGATGTTCCAATCAAACTATAGGTTAACCCGCTAACATTTATTTGGTTATTTAGAGTGGTTAGTGAAGGGTCAGAATAACGTTTATAAAATAGGCATTTTCAATGTCATTACCATGAAGAAATCTTCTGAAAAAGAAACCAACAACCAACCAACCAAACAACCTCATAGAAAACCCTCTCTGGATTGATATTTCCTACTACATCAGGGAAAGAGAAGCTCTATTTCAAAGAAATGTGAAAGTATGAAAGACCTGTACTGTCAGGATCTGGATAGTTTAAGGTCAGACTTGGATATAGATACAATAGGAGAGTTTAACTTTGGAAGAGAGTGGAGATTTTTCACCTTTCAAGTAGAACTTTTAAAATGTAGTCAAAATGCCAGTCTGGAAAACAAACCTCAGACATTTCTGTACATAGGTTTAAATATTGACAACTCTTTCTACTGTCCCTTTGTCTCAGAGAATATTCAGTGAGTTCCAGCCTTGCCTTCATCTCCTATGTTGCCTTTTTCTTCCGTACGTTTAAGTTCAGAAATGGTGTCAAAGGTTCAGTTATTGGACTGGACTGAAGTTCCGTGCTTGTCATGACTACATGATCTGATCTTAAATGATATATATATGCAGGCAGAGACCCAGGAGAATAACACAGATTTCAAAGGCTAGAAGAGTGGACTTGAATGTCAGCAGGCAATTGTCCATGCGACCAAGAGCGTCTGAATCATGTGATGCCGTTGGCCCTGGAGCTTAGACAGTGACACCTTCTAGGTATGGGGGAAAAGTTACTCTAGGTTGTCAAGGCTTTGTTTTTACTCTATGAAAAAGCCCAACAGAGCAGTGTTCTCAGTCAGGCTACCTGTGAAATGGATTTTGGATGGCAGCACTGAAATTTTTCCACATTTGGAAATATTAGTCAGAAAAAACGGCTAAGGTGTTGGAAAACATTCATGGTTAACCTGATTGTGATAGCGTCCTTGTGATTTTCTGAAGCATTTACAAGCAACTTTAAGTCAAATAACCCAGTCTTTCTCTTGTGCTCTTTGGTAAAGACTACCTTCCCTGGTGCACACAGTGGCTTACTCGCTTTCTTGATGTTCATAGAAGAAAACTCCTTGAATCTCTGGGGTATTTTGTGAGGAACAAGTGAGTATCCACTGGCTATGTAATCGCATTGTGTGGGACTGGTGCTAGAAATAGTATTTTTTTTAGTACTATATTGGTTAGTTTTATGAAACTGGATGAATTGTCACACAGCTGTGTGTTATTTTGATCTGGCGTATGATGGGACTTGGGAAAAATAAAGCTCATGTCCTCCAGTCTGATGAGTTATCCTGAGAATAGACCTCCCTGAAACAGTTTGTTGTAAGTAGTGAGACAATGTTGGGGTGTGTGTGCAGATCAGGGAAAACAATCAAATATTTACCTACAAGACAATCTCTAGGCTTAGTCTTTCATACCAGGGTGACTGGTTGGTGTGTGCAGGTGTAGCAGTAAGTCCTGGTGTGTGTCTGGGGCTGCTGGGTGTTGTTGCAATACATATAACAAACATTTAAAACATGAGAGCAATGCAGACAGATGAGTGCACTGGGTTTACAAATGTTAGATCACACCCACAAACTACTTTCCTTTGTGTACTGCCTGAACCTGTGGCACATTCCAAAGGAGAAGTAAATGGATATGTCTGAGCTGACCTAACTCACATACTGCCTGCATATTAGTTGTGCTGGAAAAAGAACAACATATATTGAATATCTTTATTCAAGCCTATATGATGCTGGATAATATATTTCTTTTTGTATAGTGGAAAAAAAAAATAGCAAGTGCTTGAATGCAAAGATAATTAGTTAAGTTATTAGCACCGGAAATTATTTTGAATCTAATTTATGTTTAACATCAAAGCAAAAGTTTGTCCTATAACCCTTTCTAATAATATCTCAATATATGCTTTAGAAATAATACCATCATTTCCTACCAGCTGTTGCACAATTCTGTGTTGTTATATTGTGCAAAATTCCCAGTGCACAAAATAAATACACAGTGTTCTGTAGTTGGCAGACTTATAAACATTTTTTTTTTTTTAGTTTTTGAGTGAAGGAAGACATAGGAAACCGAATTGTGGTGCTTTGGTTCAGTCTAATCATTAATGAGAGTGAAAAAGAAAGATAAAAAAATCTCAAAAGCATTGCCTTGAAATGTCTTTCCTTCTTAACTGGCAATGAAACTATTTGTTCCCTGCAGCTTTATGGAAAGCAAAGGTTTAATTTCACATGCAGTCACTACTTTGATATAGCATGGGCATTTGGATATTCACATAGTCCTACATTCAGCCTGAACAGCTTCGTGCTCTCTGGCATGCACACAGCAGGCAAGAGCTCTCCAGCTGTGCACCTGATAGAACCATTTACATCTATTTACACTGTAAATCCTTCTGTCTGAGAGGCAGAACTCTGTACCCGGCAGTTGCTTGCTCAGGAAGGAATAAACTGCTTTTAGGACAAGGGCAGTGCAGCGTGTTGCTTTGCAACTGTAGGGAGGAGATTTGTGTTCTGAGTGTGCTTTCAGGGGGTGGGCAGAGATATTTTTTTATTTAGCTTGAAAGCTACTTAATCACAGAACTACATTATAGAGGTTCTTCTGCTGGTCTTCCATAAGGAATTTTCAGGGCTCTCTCAGTCAATAACTAAATAAAAGAAATCAACTTTTTATTATTTAATTTGGCACAGTGCACTATGTCAGCAAACCTCCATGTATTATTCTGAACCAAAGTTTCATTTAAAGACATTAAAATGTGGATATTCCTTCAGAAATAACTTTCCAAGAATTCTGTCAAAACTGAAATAAGACAGTTGTCATTCATAGGTAAAAATTATTAAAATAAGCTAAAAATCACCATTAAGGTTACAGTTACAGGAAAATAGACATCAGAAAGCATAAGCATGAGCAGTTTAAATATCAAGCTATTTTTCAAGGTCCTCATGAACCTTGCTGACATATGAGAAAGCATCAAAGCATCAAGATAATCATCAGTACTCACACTCTGCCTTATGAGCCATCAAACCAGATTCATTTAGGACTACCAAAGCATAAAGTTTCTAGTAAAGATAATCTGCCAGGTTGTCTTGGCTGAAGTAGGTGTGGTCTTTGTAAGCCTCCAGTTTCCAAACCATGTGCAGTGAAGAAAAGTGCCGCTAATTCGAGCTGTTACCTCCCTTGTGCTAGATGTTACTACTTGTTTAACTACTTCTTTCCGTGGCCTGGCAATGTTTCCTTCTGAGCGGTGGGATGAGTAGCAGAGAGTTAACTGAACACTCCTTAAACCTTCCCAGGAAGTTTTTTTAGAACCTGTCTGTCCAGAAACCTAAGGCTTGAAGGAGAAAGAACTTTGCTCTGTAAGCAAACTTAAATTTACCTGCATTTCACAAAAACAAACCAAACCCCAAAAAAGAAACCAAAAAACCCCTGAAGTTTTGACATTGTGGTTTCAGTCCCTGCAATATAGCTTAGGTGTATCTAATTTCCCAGCCCTGCTTATAAAGCTGATTTATCATAACATACCATACATACTTTGATGCCAGGTTAATCACCCCTAAAAACCTGTTATTTTTTTCAAAGCAGCCTGATATGGCCATGTACTAAACTCTTGTCACTATTTTATGGTGTCTGGGCTCTAATTCTCTAGAGTCCTTTAGAATTGCTGGGCTATGTTCCTAGTGCTGTGATCCAGCTGCTAGGTGGTTAACATAACATTATACAAACACAGATGTTTCCCTTTCTTTTGTGAAGAATAACACTCTTAATTGCAGCTGGAGAACCAGAAATATTGTCCATTATCAGCACCTCTCAGAGAGGTAGAGAGATTAAAAGAACTAGAGCTCGTTGCTGAATAATTCTGGCTGAATAATAAATAAGTAAGTAAAAAGTGTTTAATCCAACAATACAATTAACTTTACACAGATTTAAAAAATAGTTTTTATTTGAAGTATTTTTTTCAAACACGGGCCTAATAAGAGTAAGAGTTTTTATTTCTGAGATGGAAACACTGGTTTAAAATAAGATCTCACAAGCAGCGCCAAATTTACTTTGATACACTGAGTCTGGAAATCTCCCTGTACACTCTTTTTTTTTTCATCAGTCAATCATGGAAGCATGACTTCTTAAGCTTTATTTTTCTCCCCACTTGGACAGGTGTGCCCATTGTCTGCATTACACTGGAAAGTATTTTTCTTCTAAAGACCTCAGTGAAGTTTACAGTCAAATGCAAGATTTTCTTAATAGGCTTTTTTTCTTTTGACTTTTTGGCCTAGTAATTGAGAGCATAAACTACGTAGAATGAATTTCTATCTGCATAAAGAGAGAAAACAGTGCAGATGCAGCCTAGAATGCTTAAACAAAGTTACTGAGGCAGGTCTCTTCTTGTTTCTCTGTGTGGTGTAGGACTGCATTTTTTTATTTAAAACATTTTTCTGTAATATTTTTTTTTTATTTAAGACCTTTAATTAAATGCTAAAGAAGCTGTATTTTTACCTCAGTTTGCCTAATGTTGTTAGTCATCCCATGACAAGGTGCTTTAGCTGTGCTGTGAGAGATACTTGCTGAGGTCTGTCCCAGGCAGAGCTGCATTGTGCAGTTACCTCATCATGAGATGTCTTGTACTCGCTATGCTTTAAAGTTAGGAGGGTGTGTGCATTGCTCTCTCAATCTAACTCTTGCAGGATTCTTCTCTTTTGATGTCAAACTCATGAGTCTGGTCTCTTCATTCTGCTGTGAAATGAAATGAGATGCACAGTGAATACTTAGTTAAAGGATAAGAAAGCTGTCCCTTAGCAAACAGCTGTTAAAAAAATTCTTTTCAAGTTGTTTTACCATTGATAATAGCTGAGCAACCTGATCTAAGTTGCAGGTTGGATCCAACTTTAAATTTGGCCCCGCTCTGAGCGTGGGCCTGCTGCAGAGGTTCCTTCCAGACTAAACTATTCCAGGACTATATGAATAATCAAGCTTATTCAAGCATTTGAGCAAGTTAAAAGAAAAAAAAAACTTTGAAAAATCACTTCTTCCTTTACTGAACTGTTTTTCTGTATTTTTAATATTTTGTTTGTCATAGGGCTTTTCTTTACCATATTTCCTAGTTAATAAAATGCTAGCTAACCAGAAATACTGCAGATTTGCAGTGCTTCACATCAGCAAAAGCTGCTAGTAGCCACATTTCTTTCATTCTATCAGAATTTGTTCCCTGCGAGGTTTAGTGCTGTGCAAATAGACACCCATTTGCAGAACTTCCCCCCTTCTCAGGATTCCTATTTTCTATTTCTCCTGTACAAGATCTTAAGCCACTCGAGTTACAACTTATCTGTAAGCTTAAACTGTTTAAATATTAGGTAGTAGCTAATCTTTGTTCTCTGAAGCCGAAGCCAGTTCTCGGGCCTCACACAGGCAATTCCTCCAGCACAGTCTGCAGAGTAATGACAGTGAACAGCTGGGGGTTGGCAGCTCTTTTCCCAGTGGTTTCCTACTTTCATCCTTTGCCCTGCTGCAGATTTTTCAGCTACAGGTGTTGCAGCTGATTTCCTTGCACATCTGCCCTTGAGAAGTAGGAGGAGGATCATGCTCATATCTCTGCTACTCTGTTCACATATAAGCTTAAACTACTCACAGAGGTCAATCTGTGTGAAAACTACGAAACAGAGTGGCTGAACTGTGGGCAGATATTTTTGCCTTTAGCACTCTCAAGAAAAGAGAGAGAGAAGACAGCAGCGGTTGCAGTAATAATATCTCCATCCACTGCAGTTTTGTGCTTCAATGGACATGTCCCAGATTCTTGGGATGAAACCAGAGATAAAAAACAACCCTGTAAATTTTCAAGAATCTTTATTTCTGATCTAAATGCAAAAAATTAATTTGTAGCTTTTTATCTATATGACACTTTTTTCATGCCCTAGAGGTCCTCCACTCTATAATATAAAATCAGGGAATGAGAGTTGCAGGCCATGTCTGAGATAAACAAGCCCTAGGTATCCATCTTCTTGTTCTTCCTCTCTTCACAAGACTTCGCAGTGCAAAACCTGGCATATATTTTAGATGTACTGTCCGAATAGTGCAGTGCTTCCAGGTAGGAACATGCTGGCATCTGCATACCATTATCTCTTGATAGTGGAAAAGTACAAGCGTTACAAGCTCTGTTTTTTCAGCAAATCTTGTCTTAACAAGAAAGATTTGATTCTGCAGTCTGAACACAGGAGTCCTACACAACATGGCCTGCCAGGGGTTTACTTTAAGCTTGAAGAACTCAGCAGATGAGATAGATTCAGGCTAGATATTCACTGAAGCACAATGCAAAACTCAGAGTCACCCATAGGCATAAAACAAAGGAAATTGTGTTTTTCCATGAATAAGACAAATGAAAAAGCAAATCTCCTTGTTGCTCCTTCAGTGACTCTAAGTGTGAAAGAGCTCCAGGACAAAGGTTTGTACTCATTCTGGAAAACATTCCAGGGCAGGGCAGCAAAGAGTGAGGGTCAGGAGACACAGAACAAGGTGGCAAGACGTGAGTCCCGTTTCCAACATTACTGAGCAATTGCTGTTATTGAACTAAGAAAACACAGCTTCTGTCTTGTCTCTTTAAATGGAGATAAGTTGGTTTTGAAATCTCAGTTTTGAGAGGAGCTCTCTAGGTGTTTGTGTTCACAAAAGATTGAACAAAATCCCCAGACTGTGTTACACAGCATGTTTAATTGACCTAGAAGTTGGTTTTAGCCAGACCCAGCTTTTTCATCTCCCATTCACTGCCAAATTGACTGCCAGATTCTTCTTCAGAAAACCATAAGTCTTGCAGAATTAAGGTCAGACTTCAACAGCCTGAAAATCATAGATCCTCTGCGCACACATTGTCAACCTCCTCTCTGCTGAGAACTCTGCACATCACTTACGTGCACTTACACTCTCCCTAGCAGCTCATGCAGAAAACAAGTGCTAACTTGTTAAAAATTATTTTTTAATCACTAATTTTCAGAGTCCAACAAATTAATAATTAGAAGATAATAAAGTATGTTAGAAAGTGCAAAAGCAGGAACTCTAGCAATCCATGTGTGACAGAAAAATTATAACAGAGATTTTTAATTGATCTTGGTTTTACTTTCCGCCACACAGCTCACCTTCTTCTCTTCTGACTTGCTAGCTGTGAATTCAGACAGTGCGTGTATAGAGGAAGTGGGGTCACACTATAAAGCTGCCTCTATTATCAGAGCACTATTCATATAAAAAGAACTTTAGTAGAGGTAGCCAAAGTTTTCTGTTGGATTGTTGGGGATGTGCAATTTTGAAAGTGAACTTTAGTCAATACCTAGATGGTTTTGAATCAGGTTTAAGATGTTCAATGGAAATTCTTGCCTGAACACATTTCCCTCTTCAAAATGGGGAACCTGGAGGCACCTTCAGTATCTTCTTAGACTGCACACTGTGTATTATTGAAAGACAAAATAAAAGACATCTTACCACCAGTTTAGAACCCCCCTTCCCCTTTCTTATACACTTTGGGTTTTATAGTAACATTACTGAAACGATATCATTTCAGAGGACAGATAAATGATGAAGTTGAATCAAATACAGATGATGTAAAACTTTGTCAAGGTTACGGACCAGGCCTTCACAGTGCTTCCTTTGTATTTCACTTGAATCAGTGATTATCTTCCTGTTCCAAGTCCATTCTCTTTCCTCCTATTCAGGAGTTTTCTATTACCCTCCAGACTATTGTATGACTATGCAAGTAACACAAAGTCCTTTGTATGGTAGAAATCAGGCACGAAATAAACACACCTTTATCCTGGACTCTCAAAACCTTCCTTCTTTCTGCACGTAAATACAGTTCCTATTCAAAAAAACAACAGAACTTTATGAACCCAATGGTGCAGTGTTAGCCAGCTGGCAAACTCTTAAAAGTGCTGGTAGATTTCTTCCATGAAGTCTTCTGCCTCTGTGACACAGCTCTGCTGTTGCGAACAATTACTCAGTAATGTGACTGTTCCAGCTTCCTACACTGACAGTCACGGTACTGACTTTAGCCTCTGTAGGAAAGGAAATGATATACAGACACATGAAGTGGGGAGTCTGGGCCTCTTAATGACACCAAGCTTTGGAATTTTATTCTTTGCATGTGTTTACTCAGCCCTTTCCTATTCTTGTATCCTGCATAATAAAATCATTTATTCAAGTGCTGTTTTCTGCCTTTTGGTTCTGCACAGCGATGCAAGAGAGGAAAAAGGAGGAAGGAGATTCTTCCTTTGTGCAGGTTGCAATCCTTCCAGCTTCTCCTGCCTGGTGTCAGCAGAGGCACCTCACAAGGAAGGGCAGGGGTCCCAGCAGCCATCAGCAGCTGGTAAGCACATGAAGAAGGAGCTGTGATTTTCATTGTTCATTCTGATTCGTATAATTTGGGTTAGTGAGGACTATGATCCTACCACACAGAACTACTTAAAACAATAGTCTGGCCTCAGACATATGCAGTTTTTTGGTATTTTCTCTTGTACTTTCTTTTGGAACAGGTATAATTTTTTTCTCTCCCCCTTCCCCCCACTCCTTACATCAATTTCCCACAGATATATGAACAACTTGTCCATGCCTGACATAATTTAACATACTAATGGGTCAGCAAGGAATTAGACTCTGCTTTTGTACAATACGTCTCATGTTCTGTACTCACTAAAATTATTGGAGTACCCAGCGTGATTGCCTGAAGGATTCCTGGGGGTGATTTTCTCACCGATTCCATGATCTGGGTTCAGGGCTTTTTTCCACTACAGCTGTCAGAATTGTCCTGTGATCCTGAAACCATTTGGTCAATTGAGCATCTGTTAGGCAACCTCTGCCTTGCCAAGGGTCTTCTGTTCTTTGATGTGTACTATTTGGAGCTAAGGAGAAAGATGGGAAGTGTCCATCATATATGTGGCACCAGCAAAAACTTGTCAGTTGGTTACTTGACCCCTGATCTCCTACCAGGGATCTCTGAAGGAGAATATGGATTTTTATTTTATAGCAGTGGTTAAATTTTGACTTTGCAAAAGTCTTTTTTCTCTCTTGGGTTTATTGATAATTTCACTCCTGTAAACAGTATATGGTACTCAGATGCTTTGTTAGGATTTCTAAAATGCTGCGACCCCAGTAAGCAGAAACCAGTGGCACTTAGTGTATTTGCTTTGCATATATTCTTAAAGGTTTTCATATGTTCTAAAAATATCAGTGTTGTTTTGTTAAAGAGAAGCCTTCCTTTGGGTGAAATGCCAGGGATTTAATTTACAAGAGTTTAGCAGAGGCATTGCTGTAGATTAGAGTGGTGAAAAATTGTGAACTGATGACATGGGTGGCAGAAAATTCAAGAAAAATGTATTACTCTGAGCAAAGTTTAATAGAAATGTCTTATTTTAAAAATCAACTGAAAAGACTCACCAGAGCAGATTATATATATATACACATAACCTTCAGAGTGAAAGAGAGTCCTATACAAAAAAGCTCTGGTAGCTGAGTGCATTAGGAGCCTTGTTTTGCTTTTACTTTGATCCCCAATGCAGGAGAAAATCTGTGCCATATATTCCTGCTTAGTACCTATCCAATACAGTCCAGAATAAATAGCATTTGTCTGGAATGGAAAATCACCTCTTAATTAACTTTTGCACCAGCATACACATTCCTTTTACTTCCTCAAGTGTGAATTAACATAACTCAGGCTGGGATTTTCAAAGGAGCTCTTTGGTGAATTAGTTGTCTAAATCCCATAAAGACTAATTCTGAACAGTATTTCTTTATCATGCAGATATTTGAACTCACTGTTGAGTAAAATGCAGTTTTGCAATTTTATTTTAGTTACAGCCCATGCTGACTATTTCAAATGATTTGGACAATGAATTTGGTAAATTAATTGTAAAAGCCTCTAATTATTTTCTATTGTTCCCTTTATGTATTTATCATTAGGATATCTGTCAACTCTGGTTAACTGTATTTTCTTGCGATATTTCTAAAATTAAAAATAGTATATTATCCAGAACACTCTACATGAACAAAAAACTGAATCGGCAAAAGAAAAATGTGTGTTATAATTTTTCATTGATAAAATAATCTGACTAAGAAATAAGATTAAAAATGATAACTAACACATAAGGGAAAGGCTAGCTCTTCTATTAATTACTTTTAACAAATAAGCTTCCAAAACATCTGTTTGTCACTGACAGACACTGTAGAACTTAAGATACTTTGAGGGTACATGTGTTAGGTTGGAGTTCCATCGGAATATAATGAAGATGGAGATGATGGTAAAGGTTCAGTGGAGACATTAGAAGAAATGCGTGGTTAGATGGAGATGATGGTAGTGGTTCAGTGGAGACATTAGAAGAAATGCATGGTTAGAGGCTAGGTTAGTGTCTGTTAGATGGGAACAGGGAATTTTATGAAACAATGTTATGTCAGCCATAAGAGGTCTAATCAGAAAAAAGAAATTTTCCAGTGCCTAGAGGCTGTGGCAAGTGAGTCTTTGTGGACTTAGAAAAGCAATATGAGGCGGTCACGATAACCAAAATCTGGATTTAAAAAATCTGGAAACAATCTGGATTGAAAGTTCAGCATTATACTTGAGTTTTGCCTTTTTCAGTCTTTTTTCCCCCCCTATTTTTCTAGTTGTGTTTAGTTTCTGAAGAGCAGCTTCAGCTATTGTCTCTGAATTAGACAATAAAGGGAAAAATACCCCCGAAGTCTCATTGTTGGGTTTGTTTTGGTTGTGGGTTTTTTGTTGTTGTTGCTTTTTTTAGTATTCTCTTTCTATGGCCTCTCACAATAGAAGCAACTAAGAACAAAATACATATTCCCAAGATTCAACACTTTTTCATATTAAAAATATGGTAGGAAATGTTCTTGTAACATTGACATCAGCCCCAGCATCCTCTTAGTAAGTGGGTGAACTCAGACTCTGAAAACTTGGAAATAAATCACATACTTCATCTACTAAATCCTTGAAGTCTGGATTTCACAGTTGGGTTTGAAACATTCTGGGGAGATGGATTTGCCTAAAAACAAGACTTGAGGGCTTTGATTTGTCTCAACCTATGTGTTCAGACAAAAATTCCAGACCTTTCAAATTTTGCCAGGCACAGTTTAAAGCCAGGAAAATGGTGCTTTATTGTGTTTACAATTTAGTGTTATTGTTATTTACTATTTGCTTAAATCTGATAGTGTGTTCAGTGCTGTGCAAGACATAGATTTCATGCCACCTAGCCTGAAGAGTTTATAACACAGAGAACAAAAATAAACATCTCCAGGGCTTTAAATTAAAGAAAAAAAAAATTAAACTAATATTCTCTATGGTACAAGAATTCATTTGAATTCACTCAAGCAAAAAGATAACATCAACATTTAACTGTGTTTAGTTACAAATATCAGACTGGAGAATTAAAGGGATGAATAGTATTTGGCTTTTAATAAAATCCTCCATTCTGCATAACCTCATTCCTTCCTTGATTCTACACCCCTGCCTTCCCCCCCCCCCCCCAAAAAAAAAGGCAGAAAAAAACTGGGAAATGTTACTACATCACATTCCTTTTTATAATCATATCTTTCTGCTGAGGGGAAAAAGAGGCACAGTAGGAACTTTGAAAGATATTCTTAATTTATTACAAAAGTTTTAAACAGTGAACAATGAAGTTAGAAAATGTATTTAATACATATGTGCAACAAAATCTTGCATACTATAAAGACTTCATATTTAAAACAACTCACATCCCTATAATCATATCATTAATTATAGTTGGACAAATTTAGTGTTTTTCTACACCTCTAACACAGTGGCAAGGAATAGAACAAGGATTTGCAGAAATTACATATCCCAGTATTTCTGTGATGGATATTTTCTTTCTCAGTGTATTGCTGCCAGATAAAAAAAGAATTGAATTTTTATTCAAAAGCTGGAACCATCTGATCATATGAAAATCACAAAAAAAATCCTTCCCTATCAAGTCTAAAAAGTATGCTTGAAGAACAAATGCCTTTCCTTTTTTTCTCCCTGGGATTACTTGACAACCTAACACATGCACCCTTAATGTGCTCTGCTTGAAAGTCAGAATGAAAAATCTGGGAAAAATCACCACACACAGTGTAAAAGAGCAATGGAAAAGGATATTCTGTGCCCCAATATCTACGGTTGCACATAGAAAGGATTTATCCACTGTGTGAAGAGCAAAAAACCCCAGGGTTTGTTCCAAGCATATATCTATTACCACAAAAAAAGGCTAAGGCAGCTCAAATCCAAACATTTTGGCAATGAGGGAAGACTTTACTCTGAGTTTTACCTGTTTCATAAAGCAGCAAAGACCAAAGCAGAATTGTGTAACCTTAAAAGAAGGAGCTACCTTTGAAATTCCCCTATCCTGAAATATTGTTAGATGCAGAACTTCAAGCAGGGTATTTTGCCACCAACATAGAATATTGTCAGAGAGATTAGAAAAACTTTTTTTTTTAACTAAACAAGATTTAATTTTTCTATTTTCTTGAATCAGGGATATCAGCGTCTTGATATTTCTTTTTGATAGCAGAAAATCATCACAGTCTATGATGATAAACTTTAACTAGTGCACATTAAAATACCTATTACAGTTGTTGATTTCATCACAATCAGTAACTGAAGATCTCTGACCCTGTTCATGATGTTTGTCTCCATCCATTTAATTTTCATTGAGTTATGGGAAAAACAATGAGTGTAGGGCTGGGAATTAGGACTCCTGAGCTGTTTCCAGATCTGCAGTGCTTTTTATGAGCAGCCTTGCTGGAAGGTATTTGCAAGTACTCAATGCTTTTAATTCTGATTTGTTGGGACCAGTGGGTGCCCAGCCTCTGCAAATGCTAGCCCTTGATACTTGGTGAACTTCAGTTGCCTCAGCTATATAATTTAGACCATAATGTGTGCATGCCTCACGGAATGAGTAATTAATTAATGTTTCCAAAACATGTGGAGAGCCTCTGGTAAAATATACTGTGAATATGCAACAAAACCATTGTTCACTTTAGTGTGCACTTCCTGGATTCCAGCTTTCTAACCAAGCAAGATCAAGTATAAGAGAAAGTAACAACAGTTTTCAAAGCGCACAAAGTCTGAGGAAAAACATAAAAAGTGACACTGGTGATATTACACCCACATGGCAGCTGACTGGAGAAAGCTTCACTAACCAAGCACTTTGTGAATCTCATGTTTTTCTGCACTGCAAGCTATTAATTGAAAGCTGCAGCCTTACTGCACATAAACAAATCAGTATCTTTCCATAGCTGAGGGATGCCAGAAGCTGAAGAGAAAAACAACAACAAGACAAAGGCACATACCATCAGAAAAGAGAGAAAAAAAATAAGACACCAAAGCACTCCGAGCTCCATAGCTAATGGAAGAAGTGCTTGAGATGGCAAAGTGCTTAGTTGCAAGCCCAGGGGCGTAGTAGCATAGCAGGATAGAGACTCGCCATGCTTGAGTTATAACATGTGGATCCTGGCTAATATGTTGTTAACACAGTGCTGAAGGCCAAATTCTCTCTCAGTAGTACAATTTGAGCTGAACAGTGCCCTGAGGACACAGAGGTGGAAGGGGCAACAACCCAGCACATTTTTGAAATGTTATGAAAATAAGTGAGTGTTGCTCATGTTGGGAACGGCTCTCAGGAGAAGATTACACAAATATAAAAAAATGAGATGTTGAGCTCTCCTACAGCAAGTAATTAGAAACTGCAAATCATATCTGGCTCTTTGGGGGTGTCTTTGTACTACAGATCGAAGTGCCTTTAAGTGTTAAAAGAAATTCAGAAGCCTTTTTCTGCTCATACAAGGCCTGATCTTCAGTGAAATGAATATATACACTAAGACTGGATTTAGCAGCTTTTGGATTAAAATCCTAGTGCCGGGAAGAACTGCACAGAAGAAACATTGTAAGAGCAGTGTACTTCAGCAGAGAAGTAGGCTGTAGAAAAATATGTAAATAACATTGAATCTGTTTCTGGTAAATATCTAAGTGCTTCTCCTGCTGTCATTCATTCTCACACTGAATTTCTTTCTCTCTTGTACATTGTGCAGATTTGTTAGTTAGGTACTACTTGTTTTAACTCTGTTTACAGTTATATTTTAAAACAGAAAAAAAATTAATCTGGACTATTCAGTAAAACTCAGGGAATCTACAATGACTGATATTTAGATTCTACAGAAAATACAGATAATTATTTCTTATGGATGGCTTATCAACTCTTAAGATTTAGATAAATATTTTATTTGCTATTTGATGATCTGTTAAAGTGCCTGAGAAATTATCTACTTTTTTCCACCTACCTCCTACTTGTGATGTATGAATGAAAAAATAGCTTTTTTCCTCATCTGTTGTAAAAAAACATTCTTCTCATTTACAAGAACCAAAAGAACAAGAAGAAGGAATGAAAATCTGAAGAGAGTGTATAAAAATGAGTCAACTGTGTCACATTTGCAGTCACTTCACGGTACATTGAATAATAACTCATACCACCTCTTTTTTTTTTCTTTTTTTTTTAGCAGTGAAACATAACTCTGAACTAGTCTTTGCACAGGATGGAGTTTGGCCTCATACATAGAATGTTGCCAGTTCTGCCTCACATTCCTGCTTGGGAACACGCCTTTCCCCAAACCAGAGGGCTTCTTGAAGGAACAGGAAGGGTGGTCCAGGGTCACTACCTAATGAGTCACACCTGCCTTGAGAGGTCCAGGAAAATAAATGTTATTAATTTTTTCAAAGACATCTTTAAATGATGACTTGAGGACAGTTAACACAGGATCTAGTTTCTGGAAGTAGGTAATTATTGAGTTTTAATCTAGCAATATATAAATACAGCAGTGCAGCACAATCTGGCTTAGACTTAGTCAGTCAAATAGAGGAAAGGGCTCACATTTTTAAAAGTTTAGGAGGGAAATCCTTAGGTTGTTGAGGCGGATTTTTCACTGTTGGACAATTTGCAACACTAGGTGTTTTTCTAAAGAGTACAATGAACTTCAAGCTGAACTTGGTGCTGCAATGATGCTCTGTGTACTCGTCTTAGAGAAGAGCTCAGACATGAGAGTTTCTGTTCCTAAAATACATGAAACAATAACACAAACAGTACCCCACCACTCTGTATGTTTGTTTCAGTGGAGTTATACTAAAAGATATCATAGGCATCATCAATTCAATCCAATTTAAAAAATGGTCTTTTGTGGTACATTTGTTTAAAAACCATTTATGCCTGATTTGCTGCTTTAACTTGGTAAAATATATTTATGTCAAGATTCTTGAAAACTTCTCCAACTGCTGTTAGTGAAATGAAGTTAAAAACAGAAACAGTATGTCCTAGAAATAGAATTTGCTCTTTCACCTGCAGTATTTCTCCGGGGGTTTTTATATATAGTTTTATTTGTTCTAAATAAAAAAACAGACTCTCTGGCAAAATCTTATGACAAAATTCCAAAAAATTCACCTCTTAAAATTTGGTAGAGAACAAATCTTCTTGTTATATAGATTTCTGCGAAAAAGGCATTATTTCCTTTCCTATTTGCTTGTTAATCTGGAACAGAATGGCAGGAAATTATTACAACATATAGTAACGTGAAGAGGACATTTATCCAGGTTTCTGGCAAGGAGTTCAGTGATAAGAGAGAATTCTCATAGGAGATACCACTGGGACCATAATGAGAAGGAAAAAGTCTTACAACCATCTACTTTTTATTTAAATATTTTATTTTAAATTTGATTCTGAAAATCGCAGACAATTTCAGTTTCCTAGGAAACCTATCTATGAAGGTGATTTGTCACTGCTTGTTATTTTGTCATCATTCATGCCAGTGCAAAGTGAGTTAAAACGCTACTAGCTTTGTGGTAGCATGAATGTGATCTAAATGTAAGTTTTGCACAAGTGCACAGCAATGAATAGTCACGCTTTTGGGTAAAAGTTGTTATACTGATGATTATACAGACTTACTGGAGACCCAAACAATAAGCCTCGAGGGTTCTGTTTTGGAGATGCTGTGTTGAATGCTTACAAGGCCTTAGCCTCAGAATGGCTAGAATTAACTTTTAGTCTTCCTGTCTTTTAGTTTGAATTGTCAGTTGTCAATTAGTTTTCAAACTTATATTCATGAAGCGCGTGGGAAATAATAATAGCAATTTTAAAGCTAGGACATCTACCCATATCTTTACATGATAGTATATTCCTGGAAAATTTTTAAGGAATAATAAATATTTTAACACAAAAAACCAATTTTAATTCAAAGAAAACTAGCAACAGAGCTGTTTAAAGTTGAAAATTTAGAGTCACTCAGGAAGAACAGTGATAAAGGTCTTATAAGGAGTTTCTTACCCACCCTAGGACTTTGTGGAAGATCCTCATTTCCAGTCAACATTATAGCTTTCTAAGTGGCACCAAACTATACTCTGTAGACTTCAGATTCTTTGTCTTCTGTGAGGCTGTCTGCACCCAGTTCCCAAGTCCTTGCTCTGACTGTCCTATTTGGCCCACCTTGTAGCCTTGAGCAGATAGGAATTGTGTAAGTGCCTATTCCACAGCACTCCACCTCACCCTGTTGCTCTGTTCTGGGAAGAGAGACATAATTACTGAACAAATGTGGAGCAAACAAATAAAACCCTCAAAACAAGCAAATTCTATTATAGTAATTGCTAAAGTTCATGGCCCTAGTTAGTCATTGAATCTTTCTTGCAAAACAAATTGAAAGAGTCAGTTGAGTTATGATGTCTTTCTCTCCCAAAACATAACAGTTATGGTTAATTCCCTCAAATTTGGAAGCCCTTTGTCTTTCCTCTTCTACCAAACCAGGAAAAGTGGTATTCAACATGGTTTCTTATCATTCAGATAATTCTTTTATCTTTTTATTGTAAGGTATCAGGCTATCTCATGATACTCTGGATTTAACATTCCTGTCAAAACTGGTCCAAACATTCATATTCAATGATGAACACAAATGTTTGATGATCAGGGTGTAATAAATTTTTCTCTTTTACTGTCTTTTTTTCTAAGGTGAAAACAGGGATATTTACTGTGATAGTCTCTGTTTTGTGGCAGAGGGTAAGAAATTCTTGGAATCAGACTCTGAAGGTGGAGGAATCCAGTTCTAGGTACAGGAATGCCTTAGTTGAAAACTTGCTGCTGGTTTCCACATTACAGGAGATGCATGGTTTTGGCTGCATCAAGAAGCAGAAAAGAAATTAGGAATGTCACAAAAATTAGATAGCTTCTGTTTGAATTCTTACAAAACTTTCAGTTTTAGATTTAGATGTGAATATACAATGCATTGTCTTAGTAGCCAGGGTAGAAGAGACATTTAAAATAAAGCTGAAGGAAAACTACCAAATTCAGGAAAAAAATTCAAGTTAAGATTGGATTCTCACTTCAAATTAAATAGAAGGATGAACAAACTGGTGTAAACTAGAGTTGCTCAATTGGTTTAACCAGAGGAAAGCAAGGGCATGTGTTGCACTGTGTTGTAAATCCACATTCTTTTCTTCTTAAAGGACAAGGCAGCTCTTACTCCTAATCTGAACAGGAGAATTTATGCAGCTACACAGACACAATCATAAGAAGTGACGTGGGAGTTCAGAATGTATTTTCTGTCGGAGCAGGATGCTTTCCATTAGGTGATGTGTTACTCATGTGCAGTGTAGAAAACTGCCAGAATTAACTCTTGAGGCTTTCTCCCTATTCTGTATTCTGCTGCCATTCATCTAATCTTGCCAAGTCAAACTTTGCCTTGCTTTTAGCTTTTCTCAATGCTGATTGAAAGATGTTTTCAATGAGAATTACTAGTACTGACAGGTTTGGCTGTAGTCCTAATGTAATGCTTTTGCTGAAGTGACTCAGCAGGCGAATCCCTTTAACAGATATTAAATGTCAGCCTAGGAGACAAGTAGCCCCTGCTGAAATCAATATCTGCTAGTATAGCAGTCATTTAATGGTATTAATTAAAACAGCAGGCTGCTTCTCCCACAGAATTAAAGATAAAATCCACATAAGAAGGTGATCTCTCTATATCCTCTGCCTTTAAATTTTTTAAATGTTAAGGTAGGTTTATTTGGAATTGAACTTTTTTGACAAAAAACTGCTTTTACAAGCTGGATGTTTATAAATGTCCATAATAGGTGTATCCCTTTGTAACATGATGAAAGTGTCAAAATCTGACAAAAGGCTGACATACTAATAAGCTGTGTTTGGATTGAAAACAAGTGGAGAACAACCATGAAATTCTACCTCACTGACAAAAATAACAATGAAAATAACATCTCAATGATTTGAAGAAAATTAAAATAATGTATTCTTAAGGTTCTGATTACATATCTCAGCCAAAACCAGGACATGTGTGTATTATTTTAGTGGAAGAAGTGTTATTTCAGTGTACATTCTGATTGGCAATTTTATATGCTGGAATAAGATATTATTATTAACAATAATAAATATAAGGTGAAAAGGTAACGGTTGCTGTTTTTATTAGCTCATATCACCCCAGGAAGCTGAAATTGTAAGAGACAAGGAAGTCTGTTATATTTATAGGTGAATTAGCAGGGACACACCCCACCCCATGTTTGCTTATACCTGTCACCAAATGATTCCAGTTTTCATAATTCAAATTGGAAAAAACTTTAAGGGTGTTGATAAGCATTTGAGTGGAAGTGACAGCTCCTTTAAGGGAACACGTAATTCAGTCTTTATCAAAAAAACAACCAATTAAAGGCAGCAGAGACACTACTGGGCGGGAGGGGGGTGGAATAAAGAAGAGTGTTGCAATTACAGATTTCTTAATTACAACCATGAAATCAGAAGAATCCTTTAAGTTCCTGAACTGTACTGGACAGGAAGGGTTTTGTTTTCCATTGTAGAAGAAACTTGATTTAAGTACTTCAAATGATTAAGGCCTAATATGAAGCCCGTAGGGCACTGTAGGACTTTCTTTCTTATGTTTTGTTTCTTTGGAAATGGAATTAGTATTTCTTGAACACAAGAAAGGTGATCCAAGCTGAAGTTGGGAAAAAACCCCTGTCTTAAGTGTAGAGCAAAACTATTATTTGGAAAGAGACAGGTAGAAAAAAGGAAATATCAGCAGAGACACAGATAGCCCTTATTTTCTAAGACCTGATTTTGGGAAACTAAATAATAGAGCGCTAGAGACTAAAGCAGCCTCATTTGCACTTCGCTTGGGGGTGAAGTTCTGCAGGAATGGTTTTCTGCAGCTTTGGTTTTCTTTGATCTTCTGTCAATGGAGTCCTTTCATTAGTATAACAGTCCCTAAAAATTGTGGCATTATTTCAATGTTTGGTGGTTGAAGTGTAACAAATTCTATATCACTATTGTGTACATACCTTGAATAAACATGACATATGGTGTCTTAATAAGAGTTGCATGATATTTCTGAAAATCTTTCTAATGTAAGTAGGAGTCATGGATGTTAAACAGTATCAAAATTTAAGTCAATTTTATGTAAAGACCTGAATATGGATAAGTATCATGGAATTGTAGAATAGTTTGGGTTGAAAAGGACATTAAAGGTCTCCTAGTTCCAACCCCCTGCCATGGTCAGGGACACCCTTCACTAAACCAGGTTGCTCAAAGCCCCATCTGACCTGGTCTTGAATACTTCCAGGGTTGGAGCATCCACAACTTCTCTGGGTAAGCTGTTCCAGTGTTTCACCACCCATTTCTTCCTCATATCTTCTCTAAATCTGTTATCTTTCAATTTAAAACCATTAGCCATTGTCCTATCTATATATGATTTTACATTCGTCTGAAAAATTTGCTTTAATGTCCAATTTATACCTCTTACTCTTCCAATAAAAAAAACCCACCACGTTCCTCACTACTAATTATACATGCAAAAGGCTTATGAGAAGCACCCATGTATAGGAAGACTGAAATGAAGCTAACAGGAAAATCCTATATCAGATTACAAATTTGAGACAAAGTCAATTAAGTCATAGTGTTAATGAGAGGAAGCCCTTGTTGAAGTGATAACTTTGATTCCTTGAGTTCAATAAAGCTGTAATTAATTTGGGTTCAGCCTTCTTTGCTGGCTGAAATTTGAAACTAAACTTTTAAACAGAAAAGTTATGGGAAAGCAATTTGACCCTTCTGTTTACCTTCCACATATCAGGCTAATTTTAAAGCAAGAATGACTGTTGTATAACTAATAAGAATTTAGTGAAATTATTATGACTCAATGCTTTAAATGATACTTAGAAAAGCAATTAGAAGTCATTGAATTAATGCATGCTATTTAATAGCTGACCTGGCTAGGCAATTTTGTAATCTAAGATTAGAAAAGATCACTAAAGAGTAAGACTTATCTGCCCATCAGACTGATCTCATTAATAGTGATCAATATGTCTTTTCCCTGACTGTAAGTATGAGACAGTAAAAGAACATCCACACCACTGTCAGGGAGAGAAATTATACATAATTGTTGGAAGCATTTAAAGAGATAGTTAAAAAGAATTCTTCCATTCCTGAGTCAATTCAGCACAAGAATTCACTAATAATTCAATGAGAGTGATTCTGACTATTGAAATATACATAAGGATAGACTTACAACTGGTTACCAGGGAAGAATTACCAAAAAAACTCGCAACCCCTTAAAAACTCCGACCAAAATATGAGGAATCTGGGCCCAGATTTCACCTCCCTCTTGAAGAACTAGTTTCATTAAAAACAGGTTGTATTCTGCTGACAGACATGTTTTGTGTCAAAAACCATTACGGAGATACTAACATATCAAAATTTTTTGACCAGTGAAAATGTTCCCAATACCATTACAGTAATCTGAGAACATTATGATTGTGTGGGAACTGTCACTGTAAAGTAAGGTAAAGTAGTACTCTTATAGAGAGAGATTTCTAGAGGAGACACTCATATTTGTCATTCCTACAGGAAGAAATCCTGATGGTTTGCCCTATTATTCGTCGTCTATCTTACCATTGTTAAATCTAGCTGAATTTGCAAAAGGGTAGATCATCTAATGATGGGCTATTTTCCTCCAAAGTCAAAAGTAATCCAAGGACAGGGCATCGTGTTTTGGCAGAAGGTTTAAATGTCGTCCAGTTTTGAGAGGATTGCGGTTAATGAGCACCAAACCCACATACTAGCCACGTGAAATGGCAAAGATTCATAAAATAGCAGAAATCAAAATGTATAAAAGGAGTCTTTATTCTTCTTCCAGCAGTACCTAGAATGAGCTCTGTATTTTTTTTTTCCAGGATAGACTCATTCAGGAAGAAAAAGTGGAACTTTTTATTCACTAGTGGGGCCAAACTCGCTTAATGCTTGCCAAACCTTCACCAAGCAAAAAATTGCCAACAGTGATTAGAGTTACAATGGTAAGAGATATATAATGTTCTTATTGCTTGAATGTTTTGTTTTTATTGAGGCGGTAAGAAAGAGCATTATAAAATAAATAATCAAAATAATAATAAGGCCCACCTATACCAAACATTGTCCAGTATGTGACAAGAATGAGATTACAAGAGGAAAGCAAAGCAGTAATGGCATACAAGCAGAACTGCATTGGGAAGAATCTGACCCCAGATGCTGACATATACACTCAAAAACTAGCGGTCACGCACACCACTGTGGTATTTCTCCATTCGTATGCTGAAGTAAATTTATTGCTCGCAATTATGGAAACAGAAGACATAAAACTCCTCATTTTGTTAGTTAGGGAAAATACTGGGAATGTTACATAGTTTTAGACAGTTCTATGAACGAAGCTTCAGTGCCCTAAATCTGGTTATATTACAACAACTGCCCCCACTATGGGCAAATGATTGAAGTGCAGATCAGGCAAAGTGTGGGGAGCACCTTAATACTGCTGCTTTTCTCAGTAAAACATGTAGATTGAAAAAACAATGCCACTACTGCTTTGCTAATAGTTCAACATCACATATTTTCTCCTTGGAAAATTGTGTGTGTAAGGTATTCCAGTGATTGGGGACAGTAAAATAATAATCTAGCTTTTAAAACAAATGCATTGTAATGTCTCTTTGTGTGTGTATGTGCATATATGTCAGTATGAACATATATGTATATATATGTATGTGCGTGTAGAGAATTTTTTTTAACAGTGTTTTGGAATTTACATGTAGAAGAATCACCTATGTAAAAATAAAAATTTCACTCTTTCTATTACTGGGAGGTGAATATTCAGCTAGATAGATCCCCCCTCAGCCCCTCTCTGGTTCACTGAGAGAGATTTTGACAGCAAGAATTAGGACCAATTTCAATCTTAACTGATTCACATCCCTTCTGGATTTTGTCCCAAGTGTATAAAAATAGAAAATTATAACAGGATTAGATTGCTGCACTTCCCTGTTTATTAGCCATTATTACTCATTGTATTGTTTGTTTCATTTGTTTGTTTTGCTTTTGCTTCCTGACAAGACCATTGAAGACTGCCTGCAGAGAAACCACTTACTCAAATTGCTCCTTGTGGAGGGAAGGCAGAGTTTTAGAAATGAAGCTTGGAAAGCTAAGCAGCAGATTCTGCCTTCTTTTCTATGTAGAGAAGGTTAATTGACTTTGTTGCCAGTTCTGTCAACAGCTGGGGATGAATTCACTACCTCTGTGCAAATTTCAGGTTATGAATAAATAGAATATGATGGCTTTAACTCAGGATTATGTGATTATTGATGTTATTTGGCTACAAAACTGGCTTATCCTAATACCACATACAAATTATATGCCTTATTCTGTTATAAATAGAAGATTTAATTGATCAGTGAAAAATGGAGGCAGGCAGTAGAGGAAGAAGCTGTGGTGGCTGAAAGAGGATCAACATGAGCTGCAGGAGAATGCTAGTAGTGCCATCCCAACCTTGCTGCCAAAGTGTTTTACCAAGCACTGAGGCTAAAGGTAGATTCTTACAAGTGACAGGCAAGCAAGCTTACTCTTACCCTATTGAAAGACCATTATTTTCTCCTACTGATGCACTGCAAAAGCCTGAAACTTTAGATTCCTAAGGTGTCTTGAGTGTCTAAGTAAGTTCAGAAAGGTTTTCTGAGATGCTTTCCTGAGTACACAAATAGCATTTTAGGCTACCAAGTGCTTGGTTAAGTGCCTGCCTTTGAGATGTGATGAAATTAGACCAAGAGGTTACAGAAAGCTTTGCTTTACATTTGCTTGCTTGAGAGCAAAGTGGAGTTAGCAACTTAAAGGCAAAAATGTTCACCAATAATTGAAAGAGCATTATGGCAAACTGACATGTTTTTCTAAAGCTCTGTGTGTAGTCTTTTAATTATTCATGTTATTAAATTGAGTAGCAATCAGTGGAAGTATGCTTTCTGTTTCTCAGTACTATCAAATCTGTCTTGAGAAACTTTACATCCCTATTTCCTTTTTTTCTGAAATAACATTGGATTATCACTGGATCCAAATTCCTGGCCTTCAAGCATCATGAGTGAAATGATAGATGATTCCTAAAAGATAGTTGACTCTTGAAAGCTGAGGCATATTTGGCATAGAGAAATGTTAAGAAAAAGAAATTCTTGTCTCCCTGTGTTAAAGGGTACCTTCTGCTAGGTTAATATCCAATATATTACCAGAAAACACTCTTATATAACTAAGAAGAGACATCATACTTTAATTTGACCACAATTTGGATATAGTACATCTAGTTTAATTATAGGATATGGATAAATTTTTTTCAGTGTCTCTGCCAACCTGAACTCTACACATCAGCAGATTTATATAAAAATCTTATTTCTGTCATCTATGCCTGGCATACATGCTTACTTATATGTCTTTAACTGACTGTGGGTAAATTGTTTACAGTCAAGGGATCTTCACTGCATCCCATCTTCACTGCTCAAGAACTGTTGTTCTACCAGGCCTGTTTTTCTCCAGACTACAGTATCCTGTTAGAGTTGTAAATACTCCATTTTCCATAGGATAACTGCTTGTTATTGCTTTCTTTATAGAAGGTTAAAAAGTTGCACTACCCAAAGCTAAACAAAAGCAAAACAATTTAGCCATACACTCCTGGTCAATACAAGAATGTGCTGTCACAGCTGAACTAAGTAAGACAAAGCTGTAACAGGTCAAGAAAAGTTCAGACACAGCAAGCCTGACAATCCTCAGTCCTGAAGCCTCGTAATTCTGCATGAAGCATATGGCCTGTTAGCAACGGCAATACAGCATTATGTGGTTACCTGGTTACATAATCTTTTATTTATTTCTCTTTTTGTAGCATCTTGCCTGAGACAGCAGAGAGAAAGCTGAACACTCATATAATGATATTATACGGAATTGGGTCATTATTCTGGGCAGAGAATTCTCAGTAATTCAGTTGCTGAGTAACCACAAAGTCTATAGTTGCAGCTCATCACTTGTATAGTCTGCCTCTGATGGGTCTGCATGTTAGTATTACTTCTTTCAGGTATACTACTATGGCAGGACACCACTCATTTTTCTAATAGGGGGATAGTCCCAAACCTACTCACTGGAACTACTAAGAGTAGATAAAGTTAAAAAAATGTCAGAAATGGGTTCACAATAGTGAGAAAACTCATGTTTTTTTCCAAAGCATTTCTCAGTGCAGCACAGGTTGACACTAGCCTCTGGACTGCATTCACACAGAAAACTGCATGAGAGCACTGTGACATCCATATGATATACTTTTTCGTCTGATGACTACGATGACCTCTGGGGGCAAATGGACCAATCTTTCTGTTTGCAAATATTTCAGAGATCAGTTTGGTTATAAAAGACATCAACATAATTTGATGTCAAATGCATGAAGGGAGGTGAGGAATGGAAAACTTTGGTGACTATAATTGAGTCACTTTTGTCAGAATCCCAGTGTGGTTAATTCTAGCCAGAGAATATTATGAGAATGGTGCTCCCCAGACAGCTGTATTCATGCCTGAAGGGGGAACTATTTTTTGCTGTTGTTTTACCTCATTGAATAGTGAGTGCATCTATTTCAAACTTACTGAAAGACATTATTTCCAACTTACTGTAGGCAAGCCCTGACTCCTTTAACCTAGTTGTGTTAGATACTGGTAAGAATATAGTTACACTTGCCCAGAGAGGAGCTCTAGCTGCAAAGTGTGTCTGAGCTCTTCTCTTGCTACATTCATGCCATTGCTGGTGTCTAAACCAGTTAGGGTAATGTTAACTTGTATGGGTTATGACTATCTGTAAGAATTGTGCAGTATTGTAGAGGACAGTGGGAAGGGATTTCAATCCCTTTTGTTGCATTACAAAGATTATCGTCTTTAATTTGGACTCTGTAAGAAAGAGCTGTTTCTAAATGAGTAAGGACAGGAAAGAGTAAATTTAGGACTTAGACTGAATGAAGAAAAAAACATATTTGGAACCACAAAACAGATTCGGTCACAAGGGACCCTTAAAGATACATAGCCCAACCCCCCTGCTATTTGCAGGGACATCTTTCACTAGATCAGCTTTGTCTAGCAGAGTCTTCCAGGCCTCCAAGTACAGATGTTTCATAAGATGTCCAGGAACCATTTCTCAGAGTTTCATCCTTCCAGTGAAAATCTTCCCTTGTGTCCAATCTGACCTTCTCAACTTACGGTTTGCAAACAGTGTTCCTTGTTACGCTGTCTGGCCACAACAAGAACAGTTTGCTTTCGAGTTTTGGAAGCACTCATCTACTTCCCACATGCACTTTGGTCAGATTGCCCTCAGCCTCCTTCTCTTCCAGCTCCATAAAGTCTCGAACACTGGAAATTTTTGCAGCTTTTTGATCTCTTCAAGTTTTTCTACATCACTTCTGACCTAGAGACTCAAAACTCCAGAAAGTCCTTGGCTCACAGAGCCGTGCATCAAGTCAGAATATTAGATACAACACTACTGTACAATCCAACTCCATAGCTAAGACAGACTGAAATGAGACTTTGATGCCTGCGGTGTACCAAGTTCCAGCTGCCTTAAAATACAACTGATGTTCGGTTTTTTTCCCAATATGGTTTAATCTCTGGATGAACTAAATTCCATGAAACGAAAAGTTCATATAGTTTTTTCTCCCAGTGGATAGGTCAGAACATTTCCATTCCGGTAAATCTGTCTCTTATATTTTCTTTATGCTTAGCATTGTTTTCTGGATGACATTTTTGGCTTGGTATTTATGGCCTGTAGGAGATCTGAAAGCAGTATTTATTTCCTGTAGTTCTAGAGGGGAGAAAAGATATCTTTAAATGTCTCCAGAGCTGTTGCATAAACTTCTGAGTACCCATATGGGGTTCCAAATTACCTGTAATAACTCTGGAAATGCACCAGTCTGTTTTGGAGTATAGCCGGATGAAGAGTCTGTTTAATGAGCAGCAGTTGTACAAAACCAAAACAAGATTTTCTGGTGATAAAGAATAAGATGGGGAGTAGTAAGGAATACATTATAGTGCTGCTATACCAATAAATCAACAATCTCATCTCAACAATGATACTGTAGTTCTTACTCAGCCTCAGAAAAGATATTGAATGACTATGGAGACTTCACATAGAGGTGCAAAAAGTGGTAGAGGGAGAAACACTTTAACCCGGAGACAGTTTAAAACATAGCTATGCTTACTTTAGAAAAGCTTCAAATAAGAGTGAACTCAATAGTCAAACAGTTTAGTAATTTGGAGTGTCTGTTGCATTGGCAGTGTTGGCTCCTTGAGTCAATGGATTTTGCAGTTCAAGGAGGAACTGAACAAGACTTTTGGAATAAGTAGTACTAAGAAAACTATGTTACAAGGAATAAAAAACTTGGTAAATCAAAATTTGATCCCTCTCCAGCAACTGAAAACTAGAACAAGGCAAAATTATCCCTATCCCTGTTCCTCAGCATTGGATCTGATCTCAGGCCAGATCCAGGACTCTTTGGTCCTCTGTTATGGCAATTGAAGAAATTTTATGCTGACCATATGTACATACTCAAAAAGTCTCAAGATCTTCTATTTAGTTGATACCAGAAACTCACAATATATATTGTGATAATTTATTCTCTCATCCCATCACTCCTTTTGCATCTGGTATATCTTTTATGATATAGAACAACACAATTGAAGACATTATACTTGTTTTCTCAGTTTTTCGTACTACAGATTTTCAATATGACTCCCAAGTCTGCAATTTTAAACAAGAATTTTTAAGCTTCATTTTTAAGACTTTGGTTGTATTATATTAATTTTTTTGGTGATTTGCCTAGAATATGTTCATGTCTTTTTCCTAGGTGGTTACATTTTTAGGATCCAACAATATGTATGAGTAATTTAAATTATAATGCCTCTTGTCTCCTTAAATCTGGTAGCTCTGTACTACAGCTTGTTACTTAGATGCTGCTTCTACTACTAATTAGAAACTGCAAATCAAAGCCTAATTAAGCACTTCAGCTATGAAAACTGTGCAATAGCAAAGAGTAGGTGGATTAAACTGTTTAATACTTGACACAGCCTGCGGAATGAAAAATAGAACAGTGAAAGCATGTTCAAAGAATTGTGAAAATAAGGTTCAGATGGTACAAACTGGAAAATTTATGCTATATATGCAATGCTGTTCTGTTTTTTTATGCTACCTTCTCCACAACTTCCTTTTTAGGCATACAGATTTTCACAGTTGGCTATGTAATTTAAGAGCCAGATAATGCCTTTTTTTTTTTTTGCTCCAGCTACCAACCCTGTTAGTATGTATCACACTGAAGTTTTTCCAGTGTTGTTTCATATTGGTTAAAAGGGATTTGAGTTAGTCTGTCCATGAGGTTACACTCAGTGCAATCTTGACATGTTGATTTAACCTGAGATGAAAATTACTTAAAAAATGTCAATGAACTGTGAATTGAATTATAGAAGACATACTTATCACATCTCTTGTCTTGTGGAGTTGAAATCACACCTTTAATTAGACTAGAACAGGTTTGACTAGAGAGGAAACCTTTAACTTCAGATGTAGTATGCACTATCATGCAATCTGTCACAGAGAGCTAATGTGTTGAACTCAATGTCTCCAAGTACAATTAATAGAAATTTCACTATCAGCTTATGAAAATATGACATATAGGCATTAAGATTTTCTTTAAGGCTGCATTACTAAACTGTGTTCTAGTCAAAGGTTTATACACAGATAATTTCACAGGTAGTAGGGAATAATCAAGGAAAAAAATGGTTCCTGATACAGGATGCTCTTTCTGAATTTGAAGAAATTGTTGAAGGTGTTTCCATCTTTTGATTGTCTAGCCTACTTTAAAGCACACAATCTGCAGGATTTAGACCTGCTAACACTAGCTGAATGCTACACAGCCTTTCCAAAAATATGCAAAATTTTGAGTGGTTTTACTTGTTTCATGAAATTTTTCACTAGTGGAGTCCATGGAGTAGTAATTTCAGATACTTTCAGATGTGAAAATCAAATTAATCAAATTTAAAATTTTTATTACTTGTTCTGCATGCCAGCAATATGATTCCAAGTTTGCCAGCTTTGGCACATCAATTTAACATGTTGTCAGCAAATCCAATACAGACTGCTCCAATTACAAATATGACATTCTCCAAATAGCTCCTTATAAAATGCCTTTCAATTGATAAATAATCCTACAAAAAAACCCCCCAAAACCAAACCAAACAAAAAAAAAAACAACAACAAAAAAACCCACAACGAAACAAAACAAAACAAACAAACCATGAAGGAAATCATTACCTCTTTGGGAATCAAAGGGAAAAGTAAAAACTTTAAAAAAATTATCCTTTATGGTGGATTCATGGAAAAATTTTGACTGCTCCTGGGTTGAACTGAGAATTTCTCCTTCTCCTGTGCATCCAAAATAATTTATGAGTCGATGGTTAGGTTATGATACTTTTCTAAATGGGACTCAGACTCAAGCTGTTCAAAGTGAGAATGAAATTTGTTGAAGTTTCAGTTTTAGGTTGGATTCCCTAGCTACATGGAAATCATACAAAATAATACAATATTGCATTGTATAAACTATAAATTTTCTTTGGCAAATCTAAGGGTGATCTGTGACTCTCCGGTTTTGTATTCACCTGAAAAGTAAATTGGTGTTAGATAGAGAGCCGGTTATGACTTTCAGACCAAAAAACAGACAGCAACTGTATTGCTCAAATTTAATGCTGTTAGAATGAATACAGAAAAATTTGGTTTCATTTGAGGACATCACAAATAGTTCCTAGTTGGTCTGTGTAAATGTCGTATGTTTTTATTTGCTTAAAACTTTCAAAGGATGCAATGCATAGTTTTCAAAAGTCAGTCACTTCAGTTGAATGAAATTCAACTAAAAGGTGCATATAACTAGCGTAGCAAATTACAAGCAGTCGCCAAACCTAAAAAGTTATTTTGTTGCCCAAAGAAACAGTAGCTGGCATTATCACTCTGTCTCAGTGACAGTGAACACTACCAACACTTATACTGTGAGAGAATTTTATTATAAGTCATCACCAAATTTCAGCATCTCTGGCGAGAGATGGGTACTTTGCAATTATGGCTGGGAACACCACGTAAACCAAAACAGTCCAATCATGCCATAAGAAATGTAGCTGTTTCTCATGTGATTTCTGTGCATGTTAAGGAGATCTGGGTTTTTTTCCAGTGCACTGTTAAACACAAATTATGTTTTCACTTTGTACCTTGTTTTGTTTCTAATAAAAAATGTGCATGTTGAAAGGATGCATAGACTCAGCAGTCAGATAGAAAGCAAACAAAAAAGATATATGTAGGCACAATACAATAGAAAGGAAGCCAGTAATGTCTGATCTTTGTTTTCTACTACAGTAACTAGTAAAATATATGACTATTTTTCAGATTCCCTATTAGTTAATTATGCCGTGAAATTAAGGGGAAAAATTCTATTAAGTACTAATTCTCTTTTGTTCTTACTGTTCCTAAAAAATCTTTACATGACTTCACAGCAGACTTGCTCAATTTGAGCAATGTTTTTTTGCCTCTAGTTTGAATGTGATCCAAAGAAGTGTTTGTGCTTGGTACTAATTAACTAACTTTCTATTGATAGGGACTTTGTACTTGAACTAAATAATATTTGATGGTTTGATAGCCTCTTGCCTTCTGCTTTGATAATATCTAGTGAATATTTTCATTGGTATTTATTTTTATTCTCAGATCACTACTGAAAATAACAAGAAGAACTCTAACTTTGGTTTAGCACTGAATCTTTTACTGTCTGCTCCCCTTTCTTGTCACACTAAAACTGTGCTTGTACTTGATGTGTGGAAAGATAAAAAATGTTGCTTATACCTCTGAATATTAAGTAAAACAGCATATCTTGACTATAGAGAGACTATTTTTGTACCTGTGTCAGCTTTTCCTAAATTGCTTTTCAAATATGTAATCCTGAATTATGCTTTGAATGCCCTTTCTATTTCTGCTTCTCAGTTAACGAAGTCTTGTCTTTCTTTAATAGTAACTTTGATTGATAGAGTTCCAAATTCATCTTTAATGAGTTCTTTTAGTCAAATTTTCAGTCTTTTACTTCTGAGCTTATTTGTTCCAGTGAGACTGTGTGTCTGGCTCTTCCACAACTTTGTCTTTTTTCTGAATCCATTACTCTATCTGTGCCAGTCACAACAAATGTCACTTGACTCTTTTGTCCAGCTGTTATCAAAAAAGCATACTGATACTACTTGAAAACCTAGTGGTACTATAAGGCCTTTCAGGCAACAAGAGAGTTTGGGGACAACCACATTTGTGGCTTACCTTTCCCTTTCTGATCCATGGTCACTCCCATCTCCGTAAGCCGAGTCCTTTGCTCATGTTTGGGCTTGAAGCACTGAACAAATGCTGCTGTCGCTCATGGCTCCACCAAAGGGCACTCAATCTCCTAACACAAACCTCTCTGCATGGGCACCTGCCTATCACCACAGTTCACCCGTCAGTTCTGAGCAGAGGTTGAACAGGCTGTTGTGAACAGAGATGCAGTGTCAGAGATATACAACAGCACTGATGCTTAGTAAGGCTGGTATCTTTCAGTACTGTGCACAAATGGAAATGCATTTTCTCTCTTTGAACTCGCCTGTTCAGGGTAAAATCCTAACATATATTTCTGTCTCCAATTTGTGAATGTCCAGACATCAGCTTAGAGAAAGCTCATCAGTATTCCAAAGCCTTTTCCTCCCTTCTCTAGTTATTGTGGACAATGTCAGCCATCTGTCACCTAGACCTAAAACCTGAAGATCACATTTGGCTCAGACCACTACTAGTTCTTATCTTAAGTCTTACTTATCCAATTTATATAATCTCTCTAGGGTATGATTTATTTCTTCTTGAAGTGAAATATTCCTTCCTATTATTTTTTATTATACTTTTTTTGAGATACACCTACTATATGTTCTACTACCTGAGACCTCTGAGACACTCAGTTCATCTACTTCAAAGCACACAAAGCAACAAACTTCATCACCCTCCTTAGGAAGCTCGCCAACCATTTGTTTCTGAACTAAAATAAAACGTGTCTTTCTATACTCAAAGCGATCAGAAAAGCTCACATATTCTGAGTTCAGACATGCACCAAAGGGCCACAGAGTCCTGAAGAGGTTCACAGCTGGATCTCTCATCTAAGGAGCACCTTATTCATCAGGATGTTAGCTAAGCTATGGAGTCATGATCCTTTATGTGGGAGTCAAAGTGAGAACTAAATACAGGAGATATATGTAAGCATCACTGAGGCATTCTGGCATGTCATTAAGAGGCCAAAGATCAGATGGCACTGGTAGCAAGAAAGTCTTCTACAGGTACATTGACAGCAACAGTGAGATGGAAGAAAATGTGAGTTTGAACTGTCATTAGGCTGAAGAGTTCATGATGAAAAACGTGGAAAAATCTGAGGTAGTCAACACATTCTTTGCTTCAGTCTTTAGTGGCAAGGTCTCATGTTCAGGGAGACAGGTGCCTCACATAGTAGAGGAGGGTCAAATGATTGACTATTTAGGTAAGCTGGACTTACACAGGTCTGACATCAGGTCAGCATGTGTGCTGAGAGAACTAGCCAACATTGCAAGGCCACACTTCCTACTACCTTTGGAAGCTTGTGACAATTGTGGGAAATCCCCACTGGATGAGAAAAGAAAATGTTCTATCTGTCTAAAAGGCAAGAAGAGGGATTTGGAGATCTGCAGCCTGTTCAGCATCAATTCTGTACCTAGGAAACTTATGAAACAAATCCTTCTACAAGTCTTTTCCATGGTGAGGGAAGGACAAGGAGGAGGAACAGTTAACAAAGATTTACCAAAGGCAGATTGTACCTGACCAGCTTCTCAGTTCCTTTTGTGATCGAATGACTAACTCAGCAGGTATGGAGAGTGCATTAGATATAATTTAACTTGTTTTTATGAAGACTTTTGTTATAGTTTCCCATGGTATCCTCTTAGACAAATTGAGAGATGTGGACTGGTCTGTATTAGGTGGGTAGAGATCTGGCTAGGCCAACCAGCGCAGTAATCAAAGTCCATGCCAAACAATTTCAAGAGTTATATCTCAGTGGTTGATAACTGGGCCAATTGTGCTGAAGATAGACTGAGGGAAATGCATTTATTTAGCTTGGTAAAGAGAAGATCTACTTGCAGTCTTCCAGTATCTAATGAAGAGTTTAGATAAGATAAAATTAGACTCTCCTCAGAGATCCATAATGAAAGTACAAGAAACAATACAACAAAACTGGACTTAAAGAAAGAGAGAGAACCTCCAGAGGTTATCTACAATTTAAAATTTTGTATGATTTTGGGCTTTTTCTGCATGTAGAATTCTGAATTCTTTTCTGCACAGTACCAAAGCATCAGTGGATGGTGGGTATGTAAGGGATGTAAGGTGCCTTCATTTACCCTCCTGTGAAGTGGAGGAGGTGGGTTTTCTAACCTTTCATATGTGGGGCTTTCAAGAAGGAGGCTTCTGTCTATCATCTCTCGTATAAAAGCTGTGTACAAAGAAAAGCATAAGTATTTCTTTAGAGGGATTTTTGAGTAGATCTTTTTATTTCAGAAGAGAATTCTAAGCTGTGGATCCCAGGCAGATAAGGGTACTCATGTTCCTGTTTCACATTTCTTACATAGTATTTTTTGGCAGCTTGCTTTCTGCTTAGCCAGAATATTTCTCTGGGTTTTTATTGCGGGCTTATGGCTCTCCTTGGCAGTGGATCCAGTCTAAAGCTCAGACATCAGGCTCTGTATTATGAAAGAAATAATTATTAACTCTACATTTGAGCCATTATACAGTGTAACACTGCTAAGAAGAAGGTCAAAAGTGCACAGCAGAACATTCCTCTGAAGTTTATTTTGCAGATAGTCTGTTTCTTTGTTTTTAATCTCTTTTGCTGGCATGGTTTATGGCTAGTTTCATATTTTAGAATTCATGATCCAGAGTCCTACTCATACACAAACCTTCTGCAAATGACTTTTCATACAATTAAAGTATACTGTTTGCTAGTTTTAGTTGGTTTAGATCCAAATAAAGACTGATCGTATTCTTCCTGCATCACTGAGTAGATTAACTGTTTGATCTGCTAATTAAAGGATAGTGGTTTCTGAAAACACTTTGTTAAGACTGCGTTTGATAAATTATTTGTTTGAATTGATTCTATTCCAAACTGTCTTAGCTTGTGGCTTAGGCATTAGTATTACAAGCAAAATATGTCTGTTACCTACCTCAACCATGAATACATTATATAAATGTGAAATGAACTTTTTCCCTTTGGTTTGCTGATGTGAGAGGATAGGATAGGAAATTCTCACAGCTGGCAGACAAAGAATTACTGTAGTTGCAAAGTGGTTGGAAACACGAATGTTGATTATTTCAATGAAAGAATTTAATTAGGCCTCCTAAGGAACAGGATATTACTGACATCACTGATTGCCAAAATGAGCAAAGTAATACAGCACTTACCATTGCAATATCTCTCTCTTAATGATGCCATTATTAGAATTTGGCTGGCATCCTGAAATGTGTACAATAGCTTGGCAATAGGATAATGATTTGGAAAATCACAGATGTAAGGCAACGATGTGAAAGCCAAAGGTTTACTGAAAAGAAGTCCAGATGAAGCATTTTTAGTTCCTCTCAGTGCCATGTATCTGTAATGTCCTGACTCTTTCTCATTACAGCAACATATAGGGTAATTAAAAAAGGAAATAAAAATCACTGGGTTTTCTTAGTCTCATTTTCCCACAGGCAAGCTTTCATTCCTTTTTAGCTTTACTCCCTCCTTTTTTAGAAAAGTTCTTCTACCCTATACTATCCCTATAGACAAGATTTAACAGCCCTTCTGAGAAGTTTCTGGTTTAGTTCCTGCACCGATATTACATTAAGTCAAAGAAACAAGGGACTTCCCCAAGGTCCTCTTATAGATCACTTTACAGATATTCAGTTTTCCAGTGTGGTGGATTCACTGACCTAGATCAATTTCTGTGTTGTCTACATTGCAACACTCATGTGATATCCCTAGAAAAGCCAGATCAGGGAAGGCTCCTTTCTTGCTCTAATACACACATTCTTCTCCAACACACCTGACAGATAGACTAGTGGTGGAGAGACACAGGTGATATAGCCGTAAAATCTGACCCTATTTGTACCTCTGACAAATAATTTTCAGTTGCTCCCTATAGTCCTATTGCACCCCTTCTGTAACATTTAAGCAGTCTAAAATTGCAGTAAAATCCGGTTCATAAAATGTGAACTAAGTAGTTTAAATTATCTGAATTTGAATAGACAAATGTAATCCTAAGATCTTTTATTTTCAATTCATACAAAAATACTTAAGGGGAGGATACAGAGGACTGAATTAAAAAGAAGAGACATATGTAGATGAATGGCACAGAATGGAAGAATGAAGAGAGGATATCTAATCTATATTTGGAACTTATAAATTCTCTTCTCATACTCCTTTTCTGTCTTCTCTGCAGAACAGATGTGGTTTGGTATGCTGGTATTTGAAACAACTGTCTTTAACAGAACCATTTATAGGAGAGATTGAATTTGGGATTCTGTTTTAAGAAAAAAAATACTTGACATGGAATTTACATTTGATATTCATGTGCAACTAATATTACTCCTGGAAAGGAGAAATATTTTTTAAAACTTCTTATGGTATAAATATCCCAAAATACTTTGGATTGCGCTTTACATTGAATAGATCTCTATGATTCTTAAAATTTAATTTCCATCTGATATTAAATAGCAGTGAATTCTACCCCAGTCCTCCATCGTGAACATACACTAATAGCAGATAACAAAGCTCTTTTGGCTCTATGTGCAGCTACTTTCAACTCCAAATTCCTTCACACATTTTCAGTTGCTGAGATTACCCAGACTTTGATTACATTCCAACTTTACTCTGTTTGAGCCTGCAGCCTCTATTTCAGAAACAGAGCAGAGCTACCCCTTCATTCCTTCATTCCTTTGCCTTGTATGTAGCATTTCCCTGTTTGTGACAGGTCAGCAAGGCCATGCCTCTGCTTCCCCTCTACCGCATCCTGAATCTGAAATGAGTCACCTTCCAGGTAATTCAGACTAATCTCTTCCCAATATTATGGTGTACCTGGAGGAAATTGCTTGTAAAGCAGTGAAATATCCAAAGCTCACCTTCTGACTATTTATAAACCATTTGTATAACAATTATGGATTTGTTATTTAGCACTGTACTGTCATAGCAAAATTTGTTTAATAATAAATAATTTCCTAAGCTTTATGTAAATAAACTCATTTTTGCTATCGAAAATAGGTACACAGTTCTTGCTGAGATGCAAGATATATATATAAGACAGATTTGGACCACAGCCTGTTAACCTCTAAATAATGACTAGAAATCTTCATGACTCTATTTCTTTTTCCAACGGAAGAAGTGGATAAGAATTGTACATTTTCTTAGATCTGAGAGCAGCTGAATATGTGATGTCCTAGGGGAAAGCAGAAGTCTATAAGACTGTCAGCAGACAGATTTTTTGCTGCACTGTATTGACCTGGTGTTTGTATCCCCTCAGGTGGGGCTTTCTTAGATTTCTCTTTGTCTGGAAACTGATTGAGAGGTCTTATCGATAGTACTGCTCTCACCTGTCATGTGAGTGTAATCCTGGAAACTGTTATGATAAGAAACAGTCTCTGAAAACTTCAAAGGCTTGTTTAGCTGCTGGGTGACAGTACAGTGTTTTGCCATGAGCAAGGCCAGTCAGCTTTACAGGAGGACAAACATTAAGGGTTTTACTAAGACATAGCTGAGTTACTACTTGTGTTACAGTAGCAACAGCTGAAAATGTAAAAAGGAAGTGAAAACACATCTTGAGCCTAATAATGTAAATAAAGTCTGCAGTAATGCTTTGGATTTTTTGAATTATTGCTGCTTGTACCCTAAACTCTGACTGTATTTTCAGTATTGTTACCTAGGAAAGCTATGGTAATATCCATATACTTCAGAGACGTGTAAAAGCTGTGTAGCTGTGCTAATAAGGAGAATAATTGTCCTCTAAGCTTTAATGATCACATCAAATACCTTTGTTGCCTCCTCAGGACAAATTTTTTTAACTATTTATGGCACTACAGTATCCAACTGGCCAAAACTTGGTGCTGCCATTTTGATCACCTCTTCCTGCCATCTATAAATCCTGATCAGGTGTTCAGATGATTCATTTTGAAATCTTGTAGTCTGAGTTCTGAGGTCCAAATTTACTTTTAAATGGTTCTCTACTAAAGAAAAATGTGCAGCAACTCTTATGTTATTGCTGTGAATGATTGCTGTAAGGTAAAGTGAGATTTTTTTTCCCAAAGAATACAGCTATTTATGTTTTATCTGTAGCAAGATGGTTTATGTGGAGGATGAGAAATTAGTCTTAAGATGACAAAGCTTAAAACAAATAAGTCTTTATGACACTTCCTTTTCTCAGAGTCATATCTCAATGACTGAATGGGGAAAAGAAAATACAACGTGACTATCATTTGATGTATAGAAGAGCTACTGGTTTGAAGCAGAGCCTCTGGAGAAATGTTGTTATATGCCAAGTTTATGACTTAGATTTTTATTCAATGAGATTTTCGAACTTGAATGAGTGAGTGGTATTACAATCACTTGAAGGAAGTTATTTTAAGTACATATCACTTGTGACTGTCTACTGAGGAGATATAACATTGTGGTGTCACAGAGGCCTGGTTCCCGAGGTAGAGAATCTACTAACTGACACTTGATCAGAAACTATCAAGTATAAATAACAGATCAGAACCTTTTTGTTCGTAAGGAATATGATATGTGTAACTTTTACTATTACAGAATAAATTCTTCTAACCACTACTGCATAAAGTTTGGGCATTATCTAATATAGTGCAGACCCAATTAAATAATTGATCAGGTATACCTCTTATTACTTGTTGCTAATGGTAAATTATATTCAATAATACTACAGCTTGATTTTTCTTTTGTCTTAATTTATATAATAAATCTAGAATTACCTTTTAAGAGCATCTTTAAAATTCTCTTTTCTTAGTAAAAGTGTCTGAGAAAGTTTCCAGATGTGTAGGTTTGAACAAAGGTTACAATTCAATTTTTTTTTAATATTTCTACCTTGCTTGTCTCAATCCAATATATATTTTATAAAGTACCTTAATAACTCTGAGATTAATCTGCATACTCCTTGCCAAGCAAAATAATCTGTAGAACTAGGAGAAGATTGAACCTATTCTGTCAGGACCTAGTTAATCTTTATTTACATCAACAGCGTGCATCTTTTTCTTCCTGAGGGCCAATTATGTCATTTCAAAAAGGTCAAGGGGCCACAAATCGATATTCAAACTGTTTTTCCGGGCTCAATTAGACTGAGTAAGTTTTTGATCATTTCCTCCCCCAGGCTGCCTTTGTGCCTGTCACTCTGAAGAGCAGTGTGCTTGCAGGACCACTATCCCTAGGAGAAGTTGTTGAGGTCCTGCAGACAGAAAAAAAACTTCCAGCTGTTCAAGGAATTAGTCAATAGGACTCCCTGGAAAACTGCCTTCAGGGACAAGGGAGCAGAATAGAGCTGCCAGATCTTTAAGGATGCTTTCCACAGAGTTCAAGAGCTCTCCATCCTCAGGAGTAAGAAATCAGGAAAGGAGGGCAAGAGACTGGCATGGCTCGTTCAAGACCTGTTTTCAAGACCTGCTGATCAAATTATTAAAGAAATGCCCAGGCAGTGAAATCAGGGACAAGTGTCCTGGGAAGAGTATGGAGACACTGCCTGGTTATGTAGGGATGGGGCCAGGAAGGCCAAGACACGGATGGAGCTGAACTTCATAAGGGAGCTTCAGAGAATAATAACAAGGGCTTCTACAAGTATGTCAGCCCAGAAACTCCCAGAATACCAACTGTACCCTAAGCTGCATCAAAAGAGTGTGGTCAAGAGGTCAAGGGAGGTGATTCTCTCCCTCTACTCTGCTTTTGTGAGACCCTACCTGGAGTAATGTTCCAGCTCTGGGGTCCCTAACAGATTCATGGGTTCCCAAAATTCATGGATTTGTTGGAGTGGGCCTAGGGGAGGGCCACAATAACTATCAGAGGGTTGGAATACCTCTTCCATGAAGAAAGGCTGAGAGTTGGGGTTGTTCAGTGTGGAGAACAGAAAGCTCTGGGATGACCTTATTGCAGGTACTTACTGGGAGCCTATAAGAAAGATAGGAACAAACTTTTTAGCAGAGCCTGCTGAAATAGGACAAGAGTTAATGTTTTAAACTACAGAGGGTAGATTCAGCCTAGATAGAAGGGAGGAATTTTTGAGATGAAGGTGGTGAAACACTGGAATGGGTTACCCAGAAAGATGGTAGATGTTCCATTCCTGTAAACATTCAAGGTCTGATGGGACAGGGCTCTGAGCAACCTGATGTAATTGAAGATGACCCCACTTACTCCTGGGTTGGGCTAGGTGACCTTAGTAGGTCTTCCAACTCACAGTATTCTATAATTCTATGATTATTTTCCAGTGCCTGAATAAGTAATCAGAAGTTGGTGTAGCTGGCAATGAATTAAATTAAGCAAAAAATCTCTAGTTAAGACTCTTTTGCCCATGACAGGTGTTCAGGCTAAGTGCATATGCCAGCTGTCCTACAGTCTGGAAGATTTACCTAAATCTGATTCAATAATCAAATGGCATTTGTGACCTCTTGCTGATGATAATTCTGTACCAGAAGAAAAATAAGCAGATGGAATATTTTTCAGATGTGCAAATAATGTAATTATTTACATTAATGTTGTGCTGATTTTATGCTTTCCATAAAGGAAATATGAAGAAATTAATATAAAAATATAAAGCAACTTAAAAATCAGAAACTGACCGAGATTTAATTTGCAACCTATGCAAATTGTCTTACCCTGAAACCATCTGGTCAGAATTAAACAACTGTCAAAAATGGGATAGGTCAATAACAAGCAAAAATACCATGCTGATGCAGAAATTTAAGTAGAATGGAGTAAAATCACCTCTACACAGTGTGTAAGGCTATTTTTATTGATGAGTATGTTCTATCTTTTTTCATATGAAAAAATTTATACCAGATCAAATCAATAGTGATATGCATGTGTTTACATGCATTCTCACCTGTCATCATAATCTTTATATTCTAGTAAACTACTTTTTGATTCCTGAATTTTTGATCAGGAAATTGGAAGGTATTAAATCATCTTAAAAACACTATTTTCCCTTCATGCAGAATGATTCAGGACAAAGAGTTCTTTGGATAGGAGAAATCTTGAAAAGTATTTCTCTTATTTAAGTAGTTCTATCAAAGTACAGTTAATGGGTTACTGTTATGAATATCCATCTTGACAAACAAAATTTTAACCTTTTCTAATGAACACGATTTCTCTCTCCCTGGAAAATGATACCACAGAGATACTATTTTTAACTTTTCTGTCTATCTTTTGTGTTTTCCTTAGGACTATGACAGCACTTTATGCATGTGAAAGACCCAGAGTTCATGCTTTACTGAGCAGAAACCAGTGATCTCTTCTTGCCTCTACCTCTGCCTCTACTTTTAATGTGTTTTTTATGTTCTGGAAACTCATGCAGAATTCTTATGCCAGTTTGACAGAATTTTATAAGAGTAAGTCTTTTATTTAATATCTATCATAATCCATTAAGAATTCAATCCTGGATGTTGTCTGTCTTTGTGTAACCATTGGATATATAGACATGGAATTAAGAGTACAAACAGTTATGTCTATATGCAAAATATATATACATAGGAGGCACTTATCCCTGTTTCACTTCAGGGCAATAGGAGTCAAGCTCTGATTTAATCACACACCACCTTACTTAAAGATAAATGGTAACCAGTGGTAAAAGTGTGAAAAACACCAGTGAGACTACAGTACTTAACACAACCAAAGGAAAAAAAAGATCAGAAATACAAAAAAACTTAGTTGTGTGCAATTGCAAATATACTTACATATTAAAAGATGAATAGCAACTGAAAATAGCAAAGTTTCATAAAGTCCTTTACATGAAAAAAAAAAAGGAAAAGACTATAAATCTGACTCTCAGTCAACTAATCCTAAGAATGGCCTGAATTTTTACATGCATGCCAAGTTCACATCCTAAAATCCTCTGGATCTTCTAAAAGACATGAAGTCAGTATGAATTTCACATACCTACAAATATCATGTAAACTTAGAACAGGAAATGTTGGGCTGTTTATAAGAGAAGGATAATTTTTGTACTCCCTTGAATACAAACCCTGAAAGTTGCCGGGGGAACATGAGAGCTTGCATAATGCTGGAGTTATTTGGAGATTTGGAGTCAAGGTCTCTGAGGTAATTGTGCATGACATTTCAGATCTGAGATCTGTCTGCATTAGGAAGATCTCACTGCACTTGAAATCCATCAGAATTCTTATTTCAGTGGCTCCATTGAAATCTAATTTCTAAAATCTGTCATCAATAATTAGGATTATGTGTGATCCCTAATAAAAGTTAGTAGCAATGGGGGATCAGATTGTTAAAAACAATCATGAAGTGTTATCATTCATTAATAATATGAAAAATTTAGTAATCAAAGAGAATTCAGAATGCTTTGAGAGAAAAAGGAGGTCTATATTTGAAAATAAAAAACGATAATTTAAGGAATTATCTTACTGATTAATTCTTGGGGAATAAATGACATTTAAGTTAAAATTGTATATAGTTTCATCTACCTGGTTTCCTTGGATGTTCATATTTCGTTTTTGATATGTACCACTTAAAAACCTCATGTAAGGTGTAGGATATATGAAATTAAAAATGAAATACATGGTGTTACTTGACTGAACCTTTTTCTTGTTAGAAATAGGTGTTGAAATAAACTTTTCATAAAAGTTTATTCAGAGGTTACATGCAAAACTCCTTTTTGCTAGGATATGATCTAGCATCCACCACCAGGGAGGAAATTGAATTTCATAACTGAGACCTCTAAAACTTTTAGGTCAGGTGTGTCCAGTCCCTTGGTTCCTTGAAACTCAGTAACAAAAACTACAGCTGTGAAATAAAAATTGGGAAAGATCTCTTCTAAATGAAAATAATTTAATTCTATTCAGATTACCTAGTTCCAGAAAAGAGTATGGGCTTGAATTCAGTGGTGTGCAGCACTGCTGAACATAGGTTATGAACTCTGGGAAATGAACTCTGCCCTGGGATACTGTTGGTCTGAAGGGAACTGGGGTTGCCTGCACTGAAAGTTCCCTACCCTGTCTCTTTCATTGTGGGTGAGAACAGTTTTCAAGTGCATTCTGTCATGGGATGATTTTAGCCATGTTCAACATTGAGAAAAAGGAGATTCATATGGACTCTGAATCCAGAGGTCCTATTGCCCCTGTGCAGGTCCAAGTTGCTGGACTTCGTAGTATATAACAAATTTTATATGTAACAACAGAAGGGGTGGAGAGTGGGAGCTGAGTTGGAGGAGCAGGCTGACTGCAACAATTTATCTTGGAAAAGTCTTAGCACTAGAAATCAATTTGATGTGAAATTCCTTGTTTGTGCTTTTCCCTTGTAGCCAAATGTATGGCAGGGTTTTGCATGAAAGTTGACAATAACATTGTTTGTTTCAAGGCACTTCAGCTTCTAGAAGAACGTGAAATTTAAAAGAGAGTAGTTGAGTGAGCAGGCTGATTTTTCCCAAGTAGTGCTTGACAGTTTCCTGTGGCAGACAGGGCATTGGTCTGCTAGGATGGTTCCTGGGTTGTTACAGCAAGTGCTAACTTCTGTCTGGCTGCTCTGTTCCCATTTGCTGCCCCTTTTGGGCTTCCATGGCATGGTATAAAATGAAACTGGGATAAAAGCTACAAGAACACTTTACTGTTAGTTTTATAAGCTAGAAAAATAAAAGCAAAATGGTTCCTATTCAGAACAACGATTTGAACACTTTATTAATCTCTGAACACAAATGTTTTGGGTCTTTTTACCTTCTCACTGCTCATACTTTCATTTTTTCTGTTTATTTATTTCATCTTACTATATGTAATATTTTAACCTTTTGATTTCAGGAACTGAATTTGTCTGTGGTTTGGAAAGGTCCCAGAAAATAATGAGAGTGGGAACTCTCAAGTGCTACTGCAATGCAAGAAATTATTGATTAGGTTAAAATCAGATTACTGGTTTACTCCTGCTCTAGTGAGTATTTCATGACCCCTTATATTAAACTTCAATGTTGTGTAGCATATTTTAGTCAATAAATAGAATTTTACTCTTCATGACGATTGGAAATGATGCACAATGCTGCAAGTATTGATCAAAGAGTGCTATTCTGCTAATTCCTTTGCTTGCAACAATGTTAAATATTTACAGATTATCTCTTAGTGTTGTGAAGAGTACTTTAGCCCTGAAAAGGATATTCAGCCTTTGTGCTTTATACTGGTTTTACAAGTCCTTTTTCCTCTTTTACAAGCTCTTTGCAAAGTTCTTCTTCCACTTTTTTTCAAACAAACGTACATGACATAAAGACTATAGTGTTTTTGCACTGACCACTTTTAATGTTTTATTATTAGTATGTTTGTATATATTAATTGGCATTTAGTAAATCAGAATTAAAGAGGAGAATTCCTCAGAAATAAAATCCATCGGTGTCTCATCTCAGAGTGCCTGCCATAGTAGGACAAAAAGAGCTTTATTGTGAGAAGTCAGATTACCAAGAGGACATATTAATTTCAAGTTTATTTACCCAATATTAATGATATCATATGAAAAATATCTGCACACAAAAAATTGAGTTATTTCCTTGTTAGTTTTTTTATTTTACTCTTCCTTATTCTCATCAAGAAGTCCCTTACAAGCTTATAGTTGAAGATACAGTGAAACCTTTGGGTTTTTTGTCTCCTGTACTTGTTCACTGACTTCATATAACTGTAATTGCTTATCTTCAATTTTAATACTAATGTATTGAATGCAGGCTTGATATTGTCAGACATGAAATGAAATAAGTTCCAGGAAATCTTCCTTCCAGTGATAAGGTGACAAACGAAAAAGAAAATAAAAAAGGACTGTGCAATTTAAAATGCAGTTTGCTCACAGGAGAGTCTATAGCCAGCTGTAATGTGGTATGACTAAATTCTATATATGCAGGGAAGGATTTTACACAAAAGTATTATAGGAGATGTACTGGATATTTAAAGTAACATGAAGACTGTTCCATGTAATGATGCTTATTTAATCTAACAAGAGCTAGAAGAGAGGTTCAAATACTTCTGTTTACCCTCTTGCCTTTCAGTATGATGCCACATTATGGAGAAAGGTTGGCAAAGAAAGTAAAACAGAATTCACATGTGCTTCAGTGCTACCTCTCTAAAGGTCTTTTTGCTACTTTAGAAAGAAATTATGTTGTAGATATATACGACGGTGCTGTAGAACAATCAGTGCCATAAATTGGAAATTTTACATGACATTTCTGGAATTCCTCTTCCTTTAGGTAGTTTGTGATTAATGGAATATGGATTGTAATGGTTTGAATTCCTGTTGTTGATGCTTTGGGGAGGTTTGGGGCTATGTTTTGTTCAAAGTTCAGCTTTCATCTGAGCAAAAACATAAATATCGAACTTTTCAGACCTTTAGAGTGTATGGTCCTAAATGTCATCATGGGCATTAGAAGATACAGAACATTTTTTTAAAAAAAGTCACAGGGAGAGGACAAGGGGAAACTAGTACAAATTGCATTGGGAGATGTCATCCTGACATAAGATATTTTCATAAGAAATTTTTCACAGTAAAAACAGTTGTATGCTCCCCAGGGACATAGTAGAGTTCTCTCACTGAAGGTTTTCCAGGTGCATTTGGACAGAATGCTAGATAATCTGATTGAAACTCCAATTCCCATGAAAGGTTGGACCACATTATCTTTTGAGGTTCCTTCCAGCCTGAAAAGCCTGGGAGATATTCTGTGACTGTATAAAGAACCTAATCTTCATCTAGATGGAAGCTGTGTGAAAAACTGCTGATTACTGGGGACAGGGTTTGGGAGAATTCTGTGGTTGTTGGTGCCCTGGGGTGGTAAATAAAGACAGCATTTGTCTCTTTCTTGTCTTATGACTGAGAAAGTTGTTAATGCTAAAGGACCAGTGCAGTGTTGCTCTCTTCTTTTCTCTGTCAGTCCTTCTCCATACATTGAGTAATCTGGTTTTAGTTAGCAGCATTCAAGAAAATGTTTTCTGAATATCAGCAATTTTAACTTCCTTCAGTTCCTGTATACAGCGAAAAATCTTTTTTTTTTCCCCCAAAATATCATGATATTTTTCCCCAAAGCATCAAGAAACTGAGGCATGGATAAAGAGAGCTGATAGGATACTTAACAACTTTTGCGCTTAGCATCCTGCTCGGTTGAATTGATTTGGCCTTCAAAAGACTCCTGTAAAATCAATAGCAATCTGAAACCCCTACATTTTTCCCATAAAATTGCAAAGATAATTGCAATGTAGTCAAGGTGTGAACCTCCCAGAATGATTGTCTAAGGCTGGACAAAACCAGACCCCAGATCTTAAGATTTCTAAACTTGGGCCTTAATTCTGAGACCAGAATAAATAGTTGCAATCCTCTCAATCTCTACTGACTGGTTCTCAAAATAAGAGTATAAGTTTTGGTAGTGAGAACTGAGTTTAGTTTAAGTGGTTGGGTCCTGTGCTTTTTGGATAATTTCTGTTTAAAATGTATTGCACTGATTTTTCTTGGTGTGTTTATATTTGTGGTGGATGGTTGTAACTGGTTATATGATTTATTATTTTGCATTAAATTTTTGAACTGATTTTTCATCATATATATGTAAATAAATTGCACTGCCAAAGTTGGGAATTGACCTTCCAAGATTTACCTAGAAGTCATGACCAGATGTAACCTCAGGTTGGTTGGTTGAATTGTTAAGATTAATGACTCCACACTTCCAGGCAGAATAGGAAGTTTACACTATAGGAGATATAAAGTCTTGTATCCTTCATAAATGTGTACATCAGCCAAGGAGAGCATCAGTGAGTAAAAAGAGCTGTCTCTTGTCTGTATACAATGATGCATTTTGCTACGCAAGTGATCAAAAAAGGGTTTGAATCTTGAAATATTTCCTTAATTTTTCTTACTATTTCATACTGTGGCATGAGAAGGTGGTGCAGTTTATACCTTGTAAGCCAGCTTGGCCTGACAGAGGTGGCTTTGTGTCAGTGGTGAGTGATTGCATGCTTACTGTGTCATTCATGTTAGCATTTTTGTTACAGTGGTGAGTTACAGAGGACGAGCTGCAGACTGTGATGTTTCACTGGGATGTACTTAGGCGACGAAAAGAGCCTTTACCTAACTACAAAGCTTTGAGAAAAAGTGAATTGCATAAACAGATACTCTTTAAAGCAAACTTTCTACTCTGTATTACAGCAGTGATTTCAGATGATGGTCTAATTTTTGTGTTCTTCAGACTTTGCTGTGTTTTATAGCAGTTATGAGCAAGGGACATCTGAATAAAATGGGCTCAATGATGATAAGGGATGATTGTTAAGGGCCTTGGTTTCCCTGATATCTGTGGCATATATTTGGAAAGTATATTTGTATGTATATTTATGTGCTAGAGAGCACGCAAATAACAACTTTTGGAAGAGAGAGAGGGTAAGCCTGCATGGATGAAAGCATTATAACCAGTTTGGTTTTGCCACTTCACCACCATGAGTAGACAAAAGACAAGAGTAAATACTCTGGTGTTAAGCCTAAGTGTTACATCTTCTTTTTCTCCTGCCAAGAGCACCTGAGACTAAGTGCTTACCTATACATTAGGCTCAAGACTCTCACTCCATTTGCAACTTTTACACCTTGGTGCATCTCTACATTGACTCTATTTGTACTGGATGACAACAGCTGCTGCACTTTTCAGGACAGTGTACAGAGTTTGCATGATTAACTCTAAATACAGTTAATTCGTGTTCCTTTAAAAAGCAATGACAACAAGTAAACCTCTAGACCTGTCTTTGGCTTTCAGTGAGTTGTATACACCTTGAAATAAATCTTCTATCTAGTTGCATAGGGCAAATTTATCTTCCTTGACCTTGATTTTTAAGATCCCAAGGTCTTACCCTGAGGGTCTTTTTTGCTCATTCCGTGCCCCCTCTACATCCTAGAACTGCTGGACACAGTGAGGGTAGACAGCAGAGACCTCTGGTGTAGACAAAAGATGCACAGCACCAATTGGTGAGAATATATGCATAAAAATATTCCCCACCACGAATGTGTAACCAGCTTTTAATGTGGAGCGTGGTACCAAGTGGAGTTTATGTACAGTCTAATTTTGTCTCATACCATTTTTAAGCTTCATTCTTCTATGCCCCTCTGAATGCTCTAGGTTCCCCTCTGCTTCCTTCAGGTGCAAGTTCTCTGTTTAACATTTGCTGAGATGAGTATCTGTGGCTGAGAAGCATATGGAATTTGACGTGGAGTAGGAAAGGAGCATTCTGTATATGCTTTAATATTTATGAAAAACATTTATTTTCTGGAGGGACTGTATTCTGAAGGTATCAGGTGCCCTATTGACTTGGTGTTACTGCATATTTCATTATTCCAGTGCTGCTGTGTAGATTCTTGTACAATCAGCTCTGCAACACTCTTATGAGCACAAAGAAATAAGAATAAAGCTCTTTAGTTTGTAAATTGGAGCAGAACAGTTGATATTCTCATAATATTTCAGCTGAATAATTCCTTTTATATGCTGCCATGACTGTCCTGCTTTGATCTGATTATTTTACCTTGGGGAGTCAACTTCAGAGAATGAGCCATTCTCTTTCCATTGTCCTTTTCCACGCACACAAAACTTTAGCAGGGTCAGAGCAGCTGTTGGGGAACTGGTTTTCAGTTTGGTATTAGTCTCACATTCTTCTTTCATATAGGCTTCAGCCCTCATTAGGCTCTTTTTTCCCCCCAATTTAAATTGTTTTTATCTCATTTTGCTAGCAAATCTATTAATCAGGACCCATTCCTATGAATAAAGAACATTGATTCAAAAAAATATTGATCTTTCCTTAGGTGTTTCTTATTATACCATTCTCTAACAGATGCTGAACAGAAGCTAATAGGGTGAAAAACACATTTCTCCTATTCTGTTTTTCAGTGCTGAAGAACAGAAACTCGCACAGGTATTGGGAGTCATTATTCACTCAGGTCAACAAAGAGTGTGGTTGCCTTGCAATGATTACTTGCATGGTAGAAATATTTGTATTTCCTGATGAGGTAATTGGTGTTACTAGTACATTTTGGAAGACAGATAACAGCTACCACAAAGTCACTTGCCGGCTAGTCAGATTACTACAGACAGTGAAAGCCAGTCGAATTATTTTAATAGGATTTGTAGCTTTTCCAGAATACAAAATATTTCAGAAACAAAAATAGACCACTCAGAATACTGCTTCTTTTCCCAGTTAACACACTGCTGTCTGTTGTGCACGAATGTCTGAACTGCCATGAGATCGAAGGTCAGGGTTGTCAAAGAGAGTTGTGTGATGAGGAGGAAGCATAGGACAGAATAAAAAGTCTTGAGTTTTCCTTGTTAACAGGGAAAGTGGACTAGTCCTCTTATGGAAAAAGAAAGCCCAAATAAAACCTCAAAAAAACTAGGCCCATTCCCTTATATTGCTTACTACATTTCCTGAGGGCCATTCCTTGTTTGGATGTTCTGCATATGTTGGTTGTTACCTGTGGCTGTTATGGTTAAGCATTTCTTTCCATTACAATAATTACACTTTCTCCTCTCTTCTTCTGATAGCTAGATACCAAAGAATTCCATCATGGCAGAGTTCCAATGGGCACTGCTGTCTCTGCTAGCTCAAACTTTGTAGAAATAGGAAAAGATACCTGTCCTCTATGGAGGAGAGCTGTTGGCTCACACTGTCTTAGACCATCTCAGCTAAAATTCTTATTTCAACTTCCTTTCCAGCAACTGCCTTAATTCAAAGAATGGTCAGAGTAGGGTTGTGAATGCACCAAGAGTGTATGAAGACCGCTTTTAAACGAGCTTTTTCACTTTTTTCCCTCTCTCAGCTATTGTGCTGAATGTAGTAGATTACATTGGTTAGACAACAAGATCAGGCCTCCTGGGACTACAAATCTGCTGAGAAGTTTTGAACATTTATTTTACCCACCTTTACACTACCAAGTGGTTACTTCTCTAAATGGGCTCTTGGTTTCTCCTTTTATGTATGTTGATTTGCCATGGTTAAATTAACTTTAGAATTCTTCAAACACACCTGAAGCTTTGGAATTTAAACATAAATTTATTCTAGGCAAAAAAAATCAAATGTGCGCTGTAGACCTACTAAAAGTCATTAATATATATTATTCTGAAAATTCTTGGTGGAATAAATGTAGACCTTCAACAATGCTTCTTTCAGCAGTGCCAGCTCCAGAGACATTTAAATTAATTTTGGTTTTGAATTGAGTTTCTTTTCAAATTCCAGGCCAGATCAGCAGACGTCTTTATTTCTCAGCATTTCCAGTGAAGTGTCTATTATACTGGACTAATATGAAATGACTAAGAAATGACTAATAAGTGACTAAGAAAACTAAGAAACAGGCTGTTCTGAAGAAGATAAGAACTGGGTACAGGATGTCAATCAAATATGAATGTCTTCTGTAGGTTAAGGAGGTTGGGTAGAAGTGATTTCCAGTGTTAGTTTAATTTTTCCTCTGTCCTTACTGCGAGGACTGTTTCTATAGCACAAAACCAACCAGTCAAAAAGAAAGAAATACTAGACTCTTAATCAAAGACACTTTTTAATTAGCTTCCATTTTCTGTTTTACACAGTCAAAAAGGCTAAAAAGAATCCTTCACCCTGAACTGTCATTCACGTTCATCCATCACCATGTCAGAAAAAAGAGCTTTTAAGCTAAAGGATAAATTAATGTAATGGTAGCATAACACAGACAAAGAGGCGAATGTCCTTGTACGCAAGCAGTTTCATGTGATATGAAAGAGAACTGACACACACGCATACACGCCCTCTCACTAACACACAGATGCATCCATGTGTGCCCACACTCACACATACATATCTAATGTATAAAATGAAGGTTCATTTTTATTCTGGCTTTGGAGAATGAATTCTGTTTACAGAATAACCACCTGGGCAACATAAAGTGCCCTTAGCATTTTTAGAAATTAATGACATGAACTCCTTCCATGTCATCAGTAAGCGGCCAACAAATTCAGTTTCTCATAATTCGGTTCACTAAATAAATGTGTAAAGTACTGTTTCCCACTTTCAGAGCTGATTTTACAATCTTTCTGGCCTGCTTTTTTAATTTTTCTAACCTATTTTAATATAGCCAGTATATTATATTGAGTGTTTACTGTCATTACAGAGTTGACAGCAAGAAAGATTAGAAAAGACCAAATATCACTCCATTTAAGTGGACCAAGTTTATCAGCTGCATTACTTTTGCCAGGTTTCTTAAAAATTATTTTGTAAGGTACTAACCTGTCAGAAAAATGTTAAGTAGAAAACTTATTTCAAAAATCATGTGTTTTGTAAATTAGACTAGTACTGGCAAATATCCTAGTCTGTGTTCTTGATTCCTTGCTCATTCTTATTCTTTCATTTACATTCTCACTAAGCAATGATAAAAAACCTGAATCATAGAATCAAGTGATAGAATATGCTGAGTTGGAAGGGACCCATCAGGATCACAGAGTCCAAATCCTGGCCCTACATAGGACACCCCAAGAATCACATCATGTGCCTGAGACTGTTGTCCAAATTCTTCTTGAATTGTCAGGCTTGGTGCTGTGACCACTTCTCTGGGAAGCTTGTTCCAGTGCCCAGTCACCCTCTGGGGAAAGAATGATTTCTTGATATCTAACCTAAATGTCCCTTGACTCAGCTTCATGCTGTTTCCTTGAGTCATGAGAGCTGAGACTGGTACTTCCCCTTCTACTTCCCCTCAGGAGGATGCTGAAGACCATGATGAGGTCTCCCCTCAGTCTCCTTCAGGCTGAACAAGCAGCTGACTTCAGCTGCTCCTCATATGGCTTCCCCTCCAAACCCCTCACCATCCTCGTGGCCCTCCTCTGGATGGTCTCTAATAGCTTAATGTCTTTTTTATACTCTTTTGCCCAAAACTGCACCAGACCAGAGCAGAGCTGGACAATCACCCCCCTCTACTGGCTGGTGATGCTTTACCTGATGCCCCCCAGGACATGGTTGGCCCTCTTGGCTGCCAGGGCACTTCTGAGTCATATTCAACTTGTCACTGACAGGACTCCCAGGTGCCTTTCTGCAGTGCTGTTCACCAGCCTCTCATTCCCCAGTCTGTACATACAACTAGAATTGTGGTAGTGCAGGTGCAGGATGCGGAACTTGCCCTTGTTGAACTTCCTATGGTTGGTGATTGCCCATCTCTCTGACTTGTTGAGGTCTCTCTGCAGAGCCTGTCTTCCCTCAAGGGAGTTGACAGCTCCTACCAATGTAGTGTTGGTGGCAACCTACATGAAATCAGGAACAGTGAAACTGCTTTACTAGTTATCTTTGCACATTTGATTTTAAAAATACAAATTATAATAGGAACAACAGATGTCAACATGTAAATTCATTCTTCTAAAAGTGATTTCAACCAAAAAAAGAAAATATAGTCAGAACTATGCTTGGTGAATTTGCATAATTTCACATTTGAAAGACATAAGTGGTAATAACCATTGTTAAATTACTTTGTAATATGATTTTTCAAAATCTCAAACTGAATTTTCTACAATTACTAATTGAAGAAAATTAACTAGGCATGACTATTAGAAACAAACAAAACCCATTGTTAAACTGCTCTTAAAAGTGAAATAATGATTTTTCTTTTTAAACTTTGCTATCTTTTCTCTTGTCAGCCTTTCCTTATTGTTCTGCAGTGGATTTTCACATTTCATTTTGATCTTCAGAAAAAAAATGTGATGAGACCCAGAATTCAAAATCTAGGGTAGGATTCAAAATGAAGATTGCTTTGTGGTGATTTTACAGCATACTTCCTACTAACAAGTTGAATAAAACTGTGGGATGATCTTGTATAAACTGAACAGGAATGATTTGCAAGATATGATAGCCCTATTCATCTGAAAGTATATTTTATTCAGTATGCTTCCTTAATTTTGAAGTAAGCAGGAAACTCAGAGAAACTAAAGACAAGACTAGAGGAAGAAGCCATGCATGGTGTCACCACGCCCAAATCATCTTTCAGAGGTTTGACATAGTAAATTGGAATACCCTTCCTTAGAGTGGATCTTATGTAATTTTCCCGAGTTTCTGTATTATAAATTGAGGGCAAATACTGAGAGTACTGATGAGTTAAGATCCTAGTCAATGAGAGTCCATTCTTATAAATCTGTTAGAGTTCAGATAGGTCAGAAACCATAGCAATTGCATTATGTGCACAGAGGCAGTTCTAGGTTGACACTTGAAAGGAAACTGTTGCTGAAAGCAGGGAAAGGGCTCCAAAGAAACAAGAAGAAACCTGTAATTAAAAAGGTCGGAAAGAAACCTTGAGGGAAAGCTACTAAGCAAGACAGTGTGAGAAGTGATCTAATTTGTATCTGAGTCTTGCATGGAAGAGCTTTCACAATTGTGTTAACCTTCTGCATTATATTTAGGCAGACAGAAGGTCCGTGACTCTATATGGGGTCGCCTGGGGAGCTGGAGACACTTGTACCAATTGCAAAGATAGCATTTTTGTTACTATTATGTATGGAGGGAAGCTCAGTGCCTAGTTTGCACTACATACATACAGTTTGGACAGATGAAGTTAGGTGAGTTGATTGCCTTCTTAAGTGAAATACTATATTCAAAATTCTTAAAAATGAATATTGAACAATAAAGAGTAGTTCATAAGCTACTTATACACTTGTCTTAGTAGAGTACAAGGGAAGAGAAAAGGTAGAAGATTTGGCTTTTGCTTTATTAGAACTTTTTGGTTTATTTATGAATTTTTTTTTTTTTACCAAGGAATTAAATTAGGAATATACGAACTCATACTTTTATCCTGAGAAAAAGAAATTGAGGGAGTAGGTTTCTGCATATACAAACCCCACTCATAACCATATCCAAGGGAAGGACCTTCCCCTTAGGGCAATAAAAAATGCAAAAATCGTTTGCCAGAAATGTATTAGCTTTCTGAAAAGTATCCTGAGAAAAATTCAAGGACAAAATAGTGCTTAGGAGAGTACTGTATGCAAAACTGTATAGAATCTCTGACAGTATCTTTTTAGTAAAATACTTCAGAGATATGAGATGCTTATGCTGTTTCAGAAAGCAAAAGATTACTTCAGGAATGGTAAGATCATGTTCCCTACCTGCCCAGGGATGAGTCAATGAAGTCAGAGCTGTTTCAGCAACAGCCAGAAGGTTGAATTACATAAAGAGGAGGAAAACTGGATTTCTCACTGCAGTTTACTGCCAGAATTTTAGCAATAAACTCCCTTAGCACATCAAAACCTGCAACATTGGTTCTGTTCTGTGGGAATTTCCTTGGCCTTGTATGTGCCTAGAAGATATGAAATGTGGTCTTATTTTAAAATATATTGCTAAACAATAGAACAAATGTGTATTATGCTTTGTGTTGACTTACCAAGCTGAAAAACATTAACGTCCAGTTCTGCCTGAAATACAAGCAGATTAATGGAGACTTTCAAGTATTTCTAAATCCACTATTCTTTATTCAAAGGCTGATAGAATATTTTAGTGTTTAAAAACATATCTTACGTGAAGTACATGTCTGCTAGAAATGCATTGTCAGAAAATATGTTTCTTCCCCTGCCCACCATGCTTTTTTTTTTTACAGAAGCATTTTCTTTGTAAAATTGCAAAGCATGCAAGAGAGAAAGGAGAAAAAGAAAATCAGTTCTATCTTCTGAAATCAGAATAATTTCTGCCTATTTAGAAAGAGAAAAAAAAAATCAATCTTACATTTCAAAAAACAGCTGAACTTATCCAGAACAAATATTTTGGTGGCTCATGTATGTGTACAAGTGCAAAGTCCTGCTGGTTTGCAAAAAATAGCACCTGGGAGTATTTTATTTCAGTCTGTGCTCAAGAACTTCTCCCCATTCCTCACTCCCTAGCCATGTTTTGTGATGTGGCTTGCCTGTTTTCCAAGATATTCACTTCAACTTAGAGTTGCCAGTGGAAAATAATGGCTGGTTTTTTTCTCCATACATACATTTTGCTCAACAGAATGATTCTGAACTCCTGGCAGTAAGATCAAAGAGTTTTTTCACAATTCATCTCTCTTGCTTAAAATATCTAGCAATCTCACAGCAAGTTCTGAAGGTTAGATATTAGGTCTACCTAATACAAGTATAAACATGGAGAGAAGGGGACTGACAGTGAGACTTTTTTCTTTTTAATTTTTCTATTTTCTTAATTTCTACTGTGAGAAGGAGCTGCTTACAAAGTTAACAAAATTTGTTATTTGACCAGAAAGAGTAGATGGCTCAAAAATAAGTTTGCATTAAGATCTTTCTTTCTTCCCCTCTTTGCCCCCTTTTATTTTGTTGGAGCAACATAAAATTCAGCCTTGAAGTAATTTGAGTTCTCATATCTGTTTTTCATCCGATCTGATAATGTTTGCAGTATTGTTCACTCTATTTAATTTTTGATTTTATTTTTTTTATACCAGTCCTTTATTTTATTCTGGTTTCATTTAAGGGCTGAAGATGTAATTTCTATTGCCCTCTGTGAGGTTCTCTATTAAATATTGTTTCTAATCAAATATGAAATACCTCTGCTATCAGCTATATCAAATCTTATTAGTGATCTCATTAAACTAATATAATTAGGAAGTCCTGTGTTCTATATGGAATCTGAGTGTTGATGCTATGGAAAAGGACTCTACTAAAAAACTTTAAGCTTAAGAAGTTGACAGAAGTTCAAGTAATATCCTAGTATGTCACTTAGCTATTAAATTCCACGAGTTCTGACTTTTTACTGAACTGTATCTTGGGAAGCCTTTACACCTGTATGAAGTGAATGCCAACTGTTGTCATCATAAGCCTGTTTTTAACAGTGAATCTCTTTGTCTTATTTGCCTCATACAGCATAAATCCATGTAACCTTCCAGAGTTTTGATCTTCTAAGCTACCGTCATTCACAAAGGATAGAATACTAAACCACCTGTGTTCAGCAGCATTTGGTTCTGATAATAACAGTTATTTGCTGACAAGAAAATATCCATTATCACTTCCTACTTGAAAATAACAGGACAAGTCTTAACTGCAAATAAGAGCTCATAGTAGTTATAAATGTTCAAGAAAGCCTAGATCTTGATCCACAATTTTTGCCTAGCTCCCAAAGTGCTATCACCAGATCTTTCGTTTGTATAAACTGACTCTGTACTGTTGAATTTTTAATGAATTTTGTAAGTTGAATTCTGATTCAGGGCATGCAAGCAGCTGAAAAAAACTCTATTTCAATTAGGTTGAAAGTTCTATCATATGGAATGGCACAATTTACATGCAAAATTATGATCAATCGTTGGTTGAGCAATGAGTACTGCTTTTCTGCTGAATTAACTGGGGACTGCAAGGTTTGCTTGAGACTCCTATCAATAATCTGGGAGCTTTTTGGAGGTGCTTAACTTTGCTACTCTATTCCCTATTTATTTATTACAGTTAAGAAATTTTTCTTTATGTTAGTTTCATTTTAACTGTTAGTCTTGGGCAAAGAACCTAACCTAATTACTGTTTGCACATGCTGACTCAAAGACTTTGATAAAATAAATTACTATGATGGAATTGGCCTAAAGCTCTTCTTCTTACTAATATGCCAAATGATCTTCTGGAGAAACAGAAGGTACAGCTACCTAAGCTATTTTTGTGATAACCCACTTATCCTATTACAGATCTAACTCCCCCCTCACTTTTGCAATTTGAAGCAGGGTTTCAGTGAAAATCAAAGCATGACCACTGAGTTCAATTAATCTACAGTACAGTATTGACAACTTTTAGATGTTTAATTCAAGCAATTCTACGGTTCTGTTATATAAAATTGATGTAGAGAACTTTGTAACTTGTTCATGAACATTCATTATTTCCATCCATTCTTCCTTTTCTAAAATTTCTAAAGAAATGAAAGGTAGCTGGTATTGTAGAAATCCTCATGGTACTGTCCAGTTACAACCTCTGGACCTCAAAACTTTCACAGTAAAGAAAACAAAATGGATATGTTACCTTTAAATTCAACAGGGGCAGGAATGCTTTGTTTAAAAACATTTAATCTTGGCAAAAGAGATTAGAAAAGGGAAGCAGCTGCAACTGAAATGTCTGTATTGATTCAGCAGGCATACTCCAATGACAGAGAACAAAGTATGCAACTCAGCATGCCAATGTTTAGAATGTTGTATTCTTCTAATAGTGACATCTTTGTGAGGCATGTATTTCAGTCTCCCTGAGAGGGTGCACTAGATATACATCAAAATGCAGGTAATACTGCAGTAGAATAGTAAGAAACTATATATTCCAGTTGTGTTCTGATATCTCCACAACTTTTCTTCAGGTACATTTGATCTGTGTGATTGTTTTCAGCAACATCTATAGAGTCATGTCGTATCATGACTTTATTCTTCATTTTTCCTATGTGTTGGGTGTAGTCTGAAGTATTGGCACTCCAAGCAAAGAACTTCATTCACAGAAAGGAGGGCAGGGGCAAAAGGAGGAAGGATAATTCCTTTTCAAGTTCTATCTCCCCAGGCAATATGGATGCAACTGGCTTTGTGGACTTAGAATTGAGCATAAGCATGTCTGCTAAAGGCAGTACAAATAAGCTATTGTGAGTCTTACAGAGTGACAGTAAAAAACTAGTAATATTTGACTGGAATAACAACATTTTTTTTCTTTTCAGATTTTTTTTTAACAGTATATACATGCCTACAACTTGTGAAAATGTTTACCTATTTTTTTTGTATGATAGTAAATTACAAGGTTAATATTCATAGAAATCACAGCAGAAGATGCCTTTTGATAGGGAGGTTTTGTCACCAATATAAGAACTGAGGAAAAATAAACAACTATCTTATAATAAGCAGAACTGGAGTAAAAACACAAAGCCCCAGGGCCAGAGAGAAAAGAACTAGCTGGACACTTTTTTTCTTAGACTGATTCAAATATTTCTGTGGTATTAATTTGAGCCAATGCATTGAAAGCAAAAATTTCCTATCTTGTCCTTAAATGTTAGTTGTCATAGGCCAAGACACTATCACTGCTTTAGCACTGGATTCAGTTTAAGGATACTAGTCACATTAAAGTATAACTATATGGAATTTTTTGTTTTAGAGGGAAAAATTTTGATGTAGTTGCAATGCATAGAGTTTCTGATCTTCCTTAAGAAAATTTGGTCTCTCCAAAAGTTTCTACTACACCTTAAAATTGTGATGTCATTAGTTTATTTCAATTTGAATTTACTTTAAAAGCCTTTCCTTCATGAATAGACTGGGCTGAGAGGTTGTGAATACAGAAAGGTTGGCAGAGTATGAAATGAGTTCAAATACTTTGCCAGAAGATGTGCTGCTTGTCTGCTATTTTATGGATAAACAGTTCCACTGGGTGACTAATTTAGCTGTGCTGTGGATTTTTGAGTGATAAGGCTGTTTACCTTCCTCGTTCATTTTGATGTCTTTGATGCTGCATCATAGAACTCCACAGATCACAGATAAGTACCTTAAATCACTGCTGTGTAATATACTGCTACATTTCCTAATTTCATAAACATTCCTGGTTTCATAAACATACTTTAGGACAAACTAGGAGTGTTTTGATATATGATAGAGACAGGAATGTAATAATGAAAGGTGGTAAAATAAAGTTCTTTGCAGTATTACTCTTTGGAATAAGACTGATTCCTGACAGTTCAAAATCATTTGGCAGATCCACTAGCTTTCCTAAAGATGCTTTGATGGGACCATAAATAGTGATAATTTTTTTTATTGAAATACTTCTTTTTTTCTAACAGTTAATGGTAGACTAGGAACAGGCACATTTAGAAGTAGCATGTATGTACCATCTTATTTACTTGTCCATCAAAAACTAATCTAGGACTACCAAAATCAGTAGCAGGACTCGAACCCAACACTGGAATTTCTTTCAGAATTCCATGACAGTTATTCCAATGCCTTTGTTTTACAGAGGAATTGTCAGCAATGACTTGAAGTGAATGACAAAATATTATAGAGCTATTACTGCTGTCACACAAGGTTGAACATTGCAATGAGAAGACTTATGTAAAATACTGTTCAGTTTCAGACTGTGTTCCTTTTGATCTCTGTGTTAGCAGAACAGAGGTGTGTTAGAGTGTTAGGTTTGTATTTTTCTATTTCCTTGAAGATGTTCAAACATTCTTTAATGTATGCTTTGTAAATGGGCCTGAGAAAATGATGCAGAGCGTATTATAACAAACTGTTTTGTTCTCTTAAGTTACATTTCCTTTGAAGTTTTCCAGTCTTTTACATATTTGCATCTTGTTAATTGTAAAGCAAGTTAGACCAGCAAAGATACTCTGCTGAGAAAATGAAGCATTTTGTTTGCTTTAACTTCTGTGTAAAACAGAATACTGCAGCATAGCTGTTCTCTAGCACTTTAAATAACCTCGTGGTTATGCTTTGGTATGCTTGGCATTTTTGCAGGAAAGAAAAAGCAAAATGTAATCAGTCAGTTGTTCCAGAATTCCTGAGTTTTTAAATAGTGGATCACCCACCTAGTCAGGACAATCCACAATAGTCTTTAACACAGGTATTCAGCATAGAATACAGCTGATTATTTATGATGCCTTACATTAACAGTTGTTAATGTTATAGTAAAGAAGACCATAAAGACTTCCAGTCATAGGCTCTTGGTGAAAAGAACTCACCATTTGTAAAAAGCTACTAAAAGCACAACCATGATTTTTTTTCCCAAATCCAGGATTGTTTATGTTATAATTCATTTCTAAGCGGTATTTGTCTAAACTCCAAGTCTAGCTTTTATTTTTCAGTGTTTCTCTATCAGAAAATATAAACCATGGTCTCCATTGGGTAACTCTGTAAAACTAGGCACAGTGGTAAAAAACAGGCATTGCCTGTGTTAAGAATAGCTTGTCATGTGTTATTGTGACAGAAATTTTGTGTCCACAGTAGGTTCTCCAAGTTGCTTGCATGATATTATATATGAATGTTAGAAGGAGGTGGAGCACCAGTGCTGGTTCAAATAGATAAAGCTGAGTCAGGAACTTATTTCTGTCTATAGGGTTTTTTTGGGGATGTTTCCCATTCATGTAATATACACACCTATAGCTCAAACATCTGCAAATTGAACCACAAGTACTACTCCTGACAGTCCCATGATAAAACTAGATAAAGCAAATAAAATTTTACATACCTAAATGATAGACATTTGACCAAATTTAGTCATATAAGCTTCCTCTCTTATTGTTGAAGAAACCTGCAGAGAGCTATCCACCTAAAGATGGGTTTAAATTGCCATTTGGAGTCAGTGGTAGCAGTGTCTAAACCGAGATCAATGTTGCTCTGAAGGGGGTTGGGCTCCTTAATTCCTGTTTGTCTAAATAGGTGATCTGGTCAGAGCATGCTGTCTCTTCCTTTTCTTCTCCCATCTGGGCATGCTTTCTGTGGAAATAGAGCAGAATACAGATACAGACCTTATCCTGATAAAGGGTTGGGGCACAGATCATCCACTCATGTAGCTTACATATTGTCATTCTCCCTTGTCTATCCTCCTGTGATTTAGACTAGATGCCTGATTTTTAAATCTTTAAAGCTTTGTAAGAATATAATTCCAAATAGTAATTGCTTGGTATCTTTTCCTTTCAGCTGTGATTGTAATCTGAGGTTTGGGTGTACATTTTACTCTTTCTGCCTTCCTATTTGAAGATCTGAGGCCTGCATTTAGATCTCATTATAAACAAGGTTGATTCAGAACTCGTTATAGTCATATCCACCTTTGGGATCCTGAAACTGGAAAGCTTAGTCTCTGATTCAGCTGTCTGATATATTCTGTAATCACCTCATCCACTTGCTTATGGTCCTTGTTTCTTTAGATGATGCAATGTAAATGTTATGATTTTTATCTCTTGTGTACTTAGCTTTTAAATATTTAGGTGTGTGGTGGGTTGATAAAGCATGTTCCAGAAAACCTCCCACTTCTCAATTGGCCCTTTCCCCTCTTCAGAAAAAACTGCTATGAAAGTCCTCCCAAGCCATGGCTTATAAACTGGAATTGTAGAAATAATAGATCACACCTTTTCCTGATCTGATTTTTCTGTTCATTCTGTCTACCAGCCCCTTTCTTTCATGTCCTGGATTTGAGAATAATTATTTCAGTTTTAAAATTCCACCTAGATTATACAGAAAAATTATGTATATTTCATGAAAGGATTTAACTTTTATCCCCTGGATTCTGAAGAATAACCATTCTACCATTTTCTTCTCCAACAAAAGAGACTAGGTCTCTTTTTAACTTTCTCCCTCCACAGTTTACAAAATTTTTGTGTTGTCTGTTTACTGCTTCCTACATTTCTTCCTAGTTTACATCATAATTGGCACCCTTTTCATGCTTCATCATGCTAGTTTTCTTTTCTGTTTCAATGCTATCCATGACAATTTCCTGAAATGTTCCTGTTGTCCAGGCACCCTACACTGAAGGTGTGTGAGCCTACAAGTTTATTTGTTTTAGGACCCATAAGGATCATCAAGTCATAAAAGTCTGTGTCCGGATGGCAAAAGCAAAGCTTTGACATTGAAAGAATAAACCAGAAATTAATATGAACCCCTAGACATGGATATCAGGGTTGGCAACAATATCTCTATGAGTTTTGACAACAATATCTCTATGAGTTATGGTTTTTTTCTTAGCAGAAGGGACCATCCTTAATAATCAGATCCTAGGAACATAATTTGCTCATTAAAAGTGAAAATCAGGAGCAGGTATGAAATAGTTAACAGGGAGGACTTAAATTTTCTAGTACAATTATTTTGAGAGTCCAATAAATGAACAAGACTAAACATACAAGGAATTTTAGAAGGATGATGACAGCCTTTGTTCTTACTATGGTCACATTATGCATTTGATTGTGTGTTATGTGATTATGTATTCATGAAACATTATGCATTAAAATGTCTGTGAAGAAGACTTCTACCTCAGTGCAAGGTCTCCATTCTGAAAGTATTTGTTGAAAATACAAATATACTAACATGTCACACCACTGTTTTTAATACTCAGGTATCATAAACAGTGTGCGATGTTAATATTCCATGCATTTATATTTATAGGACCTAGAAATTGCATAAAGTTTCCATAAATTTGCCCCCCAAGCAAATCACATCTGGCTGGCTTTTTTGAAAGTACACATTTTAGTGCCATCATAATAGTACTGAGATAAACCACTTCAAATCCCTTAATATTTCTGGAAATCTTGCTCTTATTTGCATGTTCTCTTACAAGTGAAACATATATATTCTCTTTTCTACAGTTTGAGTTCTAAATTTTTTCTCTGGTTCAAACTGATCTAATGAAAAGATTGATTTGTACCTTCCCTCCACCTGTGCCATTTCAAGGATAACATCCCTTACATTCACATGGGAACAGTGTGACAATTACAGCAAGTCATTCCATAGAAAAACAAGTGATAAAAGTAGTGAATAACTAAAAGTAAAAAATGTATGATCTGTATGAGTAGCTGGCTCTGTTCTGGTTGACATCTAATTGCTGTTCAGATCCCTAATGACACAAACTCTTTTTCACCCTATACCAATAAGAACAATAAGACACACTTCTCCTGCTGATGTACCTACTTAGAGTTTAATTCTGTGATAAAGAATACACAGTGGAATTCATTTTCTGCATTTTGCTGACAGTCTTGAGCTATGCTCCAGTGGTTTACAGTACTCAGAAATCTACAAGGGATCAAAGCTTCCTGTTAATTTCTATGACTCTGCAGAGAAAGCAAAAGACAAATGTTTTGTGTAAATTTATCTTTCCTTTCTTCATAAAATTCCATTTTCCCATCTACGTAAAGATGGATTTGAGATTTATCTCTGAGTAGAAACATAATCCCTGAATCCTGAAACACAGCTATGTGCGCGTGTGCTGTGTTTATGCAAAACCACACTGAGACCCAGCAATTGTTTAGATAATTATTTAGAGAATCAATATTTGAAGTTAAGAAAACATAAAGGCCTGCAATCTCCTCTCTCTCTCATTCTTGACAATTCTTTCTTTGCACTGTTTTTAGGGGAAGTAAAAAGCTTCTTGCTCTCTATAATCACTTAGAGGTAGTCTCTTACTCCCTTTAGCTAACTCTTGATGGCAATGGCTTTTGTTGTTAGAATTTTTTTGTCCTCCAAACCTTTTTTTTCTGTTTCTCTTTTTCTTAGGGAGGAAAATGTGATTTTGCTATGCTTTTTTGCAAATATGGTACTACCACATTCCAGAATCTTAAAAAGATATTGCTTATCTCAGTATACTTCAAGAAGTAATATTGTTTGTTGTCAAACCAGGAATAGTAAACAATGACCAACCACTGCTTCACAGTTAGAGTCTTGAGATTCAACCATAATATTTTTGCTTCCTTTGCAGTACTCTGCTGAATGGAGTCAGTTGGTTCTGCACACTAGACACACACAGTAGTCATGGGGACTTTGAAAGGGCCAGGCACACTCTGAGTAGATTCTGATACAAACACTTGCCATATGTTAGAGCAATTTGAAGTTAAAAAAGGTTTGAGAAGCTTTAAAAGAGTGGGTGTATAGTCTGAATCAACCAATAATGTCTATTTTTTTTGCTAGATATTCCACCTAAATAATGCAGTCTAGTAAATAACTGTATTGTTTTTCCTTAGATCACACCCTGAGTTGTGGGGTTAGCTAGTTGAGTTTAATGCTCAATCAAGATCTACCTAGACAATACTGAACATTTTTTATTTAGACACAAACTTCCAGAAAGACATTAGACTGGTAAAACGATGAAGCCTGAATATAAAAGGAACTCTTTTCATTATGTTTGAATTATCATCCCTCTGAAGTTCATATTTCTTAATTTCATTATTCCTGCATGCATGAAATTGATACAATTTAGAGTGGGTGTTAGAGGCAGCACTCCCTATAATTTCTCTCAAATGATAGGTGAGATGCTTGAAATTCAGTACAGCATGATTGCAGTGTGTGTTTATAAACAGCTGTCACCAGCTATCTGTCTTTGTTTTAAAGAATCAAAGAAAAATATCTTGCAAATCACTAATTTCACTTAAGGAGATTCTACCTAATGAAGAGTATTTTTGTGGATGGTTTCCTTAAATTCCTGTGATAGGACACTATAAAATAAACGCACCTTACTAAAACGTCTGAATGAGAGTTCAGGGGTCCCATACACCACCTCACATTTGCAATGTTAAAATAAACTTCTGCAGGAATGTAGAAATTATGATATTGCACCAAAATTATTTGAAAAACTACTATAATTTGTCAAAAACAATATTGCAAAATCTGGAAAACTGTAGTATTTTTTTATTTACCTGAAAAAATATGAAATACCAAAAGTCCTGTCTGCACAGAAAATTTTCAGAACTTTCAGAGGAGAAAGAAAGTTTAACTCCTTCTTTAATTAAAAAAAAATAAATTAAACAGAAGTTTAGACTGGAATTTAAAAAAATAGGAATTTTGTCATGAATAATGTTTGTAACAAAACACACAAATTTGAAGTCCAAATTACAGTAGTGGAGAAATCTTTGTGGAATTTTTACATACTTAATTAGTGACTTTAATGTCAAATTAGCACCCCACCTCCCTCACTGTTTTTTCAAACCAAAGAATATCAAATTCACCTACTTTATTCTGTTCTTTCTCATTCATCTGACTTGTTTTACCATTATTATGATTTAAAATCAGTTAAAAACCAAAAAATGAAGTTACCTCTTTAGTAAGTGAGCCATTATAACTCTGAATGAAACAATGTGGGAAAACCTGGCTCAGCTTTGAAAAGAAATAGTTCAGATGTTAGTGTTAAGCTAGAGCATCATTTACTCTCACAAGGGGCTCAGGTCTTGCCAGCACTTCCTTATGTTTTCTTATAATATTGAAAATGCTAAATTCTTTCTGCTTCAGAATTCTTACTTCATATTTCTTTGACTGGAAAAAAGATACAAGTTTTTAAAGCCTGCTACCATTTCTTTCAACTGACTTGCTTCATGTGACTACAGTCATTTCCAGGGATATTTTTAACCTAAATATAATACAAACCAATTCTTTGTTCCTCAAGTAAAAGACTGTGGTCTGCATTTATTTCTCATGCTGGTGGGAAACCCATACTTTCTCAGTGGATTATCATAAATGCACTCTAAACTGCTCTACCGTTTAATCCAAAGAATACCTGGATATTTTCCATCATTATAAACAGCACAGATGCCCATATTTAGAACAGTAAAGTTCCCACATGTGAAGAATTTTTGGCATTTTCTACTGCAAGAAGCTCTTTTATTCAATTAAAGCATAGACAGGCTTGAGGTTTTAAATGTGCTTTGCTGCTGTTATATTTCAGAAAAAAAAGGTTTGCTAACAGGCTTTTGGTCAATTTTCTTCTTAAATACTGATTTATTGAGAAATTGATTTACTTTGCTTTGAAGCAGGGACGTGAATTTCAGTTTGCTTAGTTTGTAAAAATTTTCATTATACAGATTACAAAATATATTGTATTCTCTGAAACATGAAGCTACAGATACTAGTGGTTTTGCATGCTGTTGACAATAAGAATATTTATTGTTGTTGTTATTCCTTTTATGGGTATAATATCCCTTTGCCTGTCTTGTAAAGTAATCTAACTGTAACAATAGAAAAGTCCTCACTAAAATTAGTAGCTCTGACTTAATAAGAGTGTTTGAATTGTGGGCTATATATCAACCTTGCAAAACCAAGTGTACACAAAATATTGGATAGCTGCCCAGATAAACACAGTTCTCCCATATAATAAATAAGGCAGACCCCTGAAATAACTTGTGGTCACATAAATAAAACATCTTTATTTTAAAACAGATGAGAGAAAAGTTTTTTTTCTTTAGTACCCACTTTACTAATGTTTAAATGTCTGATATTTCCAAAGAAATGCCTTGTATTAAAAACTGGGTTTGTACCTTATATAATTTATACATAATATATATTGTAATTAACATTACATAATTATGTTCATATAATAAATATCATTTAATGTTATATTATTCCTGCAGTAAATGCTGTTCAACATATAAAGTGAGATTATTTTATCCCAGATACACATGAAAGTAGCTACTGTTTTACCTAAGCAAGCTTACAAATTGTCTTTGAATTTTGTGAGTTTAAAACCAAAAGTGGTAGTAGTTATGCTAGAATTTTATATAATTTAATATGTCTGAGTGGGCACATAATGTACTGCTCTTTCAGAAAACACATGCTTTCAAAAGCCTGTGTTTCTGAATTTGGAAATAAGAAGGATCTTCTGTCATTCTGTCTTCAACTTCTGTAGAAAATAAGTGGTTGATAGGCCAGACCTTTAGCTCACCTTACTCTCTTGACATTTGCATCAGTATAGTAATTAACCCAGCTGAGGATCCAGCCCATCTGAATGGATGGAAGGAAAGAAACACAGCTGGATCTAACCTATTTAGCAAAGAAAAAATAAACAGTATGCTCAAGTAAGGTGTAGTGTCATGAGAAAGTAAGTGGTTTTGTTTCACCACAGAATATTCTAAATGTTTTAATCTAATTTAATTGGTATCAAAGTAGGTTCTTCAAGCATATACAATTACCATTTAGCAAGGGCTTATGCTTTTATTATTTCTAGATTTTCCCATAATTTTTACTTTAACATCTTCTCTCCTTTTTTTTAATTGTTTTTTTTGTTTGGTGGGTTTGGGTTTTTTGTTTTGGTTTGTTTTTTGTTTGTTTTTTGTTGTTTGTTTTTGTTTTGTTTTGTTTTGTGGTTTTTGTTTGTTGGTTTTGGTTTTTATTTGTTTGTTTTGTTTGGGGTTTTTGTTTTTGTTTTTTGTTTGTTTTCTGCTTAGAGCATCTTGTCTTTTGTGGTGCCTTGATCCTTTAACAAGCATCCACATGAATTGTATTAGTCATCCTCTGTGTGGTCTGATCCGAAGTCCACTGAACTGAATGGAAAGGCTACTGCTAATTTAATAGAGCACTGACTCAGCCAGTCAAGAGACTAAGAATGTGCAAATCATAGAATCATAGAATTGGTTAAATGATCATCTAGTTCAAATTGCCCTGACATTGCAGGAGCACCTTCCACTAGACCAGGTTGTTCAACCCACCATCCAACCTGGCCTTGAACACTTGCAGGGACAGGTCATCCACAGATTCTCTGGGCAACATGTTTCAATGGCCCACCACACTCTGAGTAAACCTGAGTCTGACCTAAATCTCTTCTCTTTTAATTTAAAACCTTTTCCCCCTTGTCCTATCACCATATGCCTGTGTACAAAGTCACTCTTCTTCCTTGTAAGCCCCGTTTAAATACTGAAAGGCCACAACAAGGTCTCCCTGCAGGCTTCTCTTCTCCAGGGTGCACAACCCCAATTCTCTCAGAATCGGACCGCAGACCTGGAATCTGAGTCCAGTAATCTGCCTAGTGTTCAATAGATTGCCCAGATCTTTCAGGCAGCAATGAAGTTTAGATCCAGAGTTGCATTTTCTAAAAGTAAGGAGCAAAAGAATTCTCATGCAAAACCCCACCTGCACTCGTTAGAAGTGTAGTCTCTGAATTCCACTTGGACTCTCAGGGTTGGTGTTTCCTTGTCTCTGCATCACACTAAACAAGATTTTTTGTTTGGGCTCCTCTTTGATTACTTTTGTTTTCATTTATAGAAACACAACCAAATGAGAGTATCTGTATAACTGATACCAGTTATGGTTTTATTTGACTTCTGCTAAGTATTCTTCTTCACTACGTATTTTTCTCCCTTCACTAGAAAACCCTAAAACCAGAAAACCCCCAAACCAGAAAACCCCAAAACTAGAAAACCCCAAAGCTTTTGCTATCATATAATTAAGGTTCAATTTGCCTCTCGACATTTTTCTTAGAAAATCAAAACTTATAGTTATTTGTTCTGTTAAGTAACTGTTCTTGAACCTGTTCCAGATCTGAAGGGCTATTCTTAGGAATGTCTTCAATATTTACTTAAATAAGATCTTAACCCTGGCTCTTTTTAAAAATGCTTTCTCATATCCTCATTCCAAAGAAAATAAGTCACTATCATATACACAAAGGCTTGTTATATAAACCAATTTGTCCAGGTGACCGAAATGATCTCTTGGAGAGAAAAGAGAGTCTGAAATATTTGTTTGATGTTTGTTTTCATATTGAAAAGATAGGTCACAGAAAGCAGAGGCAAGGTCAATGTCTGTTGTTTGGTATAAATTTTCAAACTTGGCTTTCAGCACAAGGCAGAACTTGAAAAGAAACGAATTACTTGAATTCAGAAGAAACAACAGGTGTGCACTGCTCAGGTACTTCAGGTGGTTTTGTATACCCAATTGATACCCTGAGATCAGGAACCATTTAAAACTAAACATTTACCACTTAGTATTAGAAATGTAGTTTTGTTGCAAGGAACAGCACTGTAAAGTCTAGAATAAATAAGCAATATTTTACTTTCAGTGTTTCTCAGCATTCTGTTTGAGTGTACTATTATATCTGAGTGGAGGAATGGGTTTTCTGTACAGTATGAACATCCTCCAAGATAAGAGTTCTTGTATATGGATAGTGAGAGACTATATCCCAAAGAAAGACAGACAAAGCAAAGGATTTCTACGTATAGAGCTGTAAATTGTAAAGTAAAGGAATTTTACGTCACCTGTGAAAATAACAGCCAAATGTCATCTATTTTACTAAGTGCTTTGCTTTTTCAGTTGTAGGACTATGACAGAAATGGACTGGTCATCCACCTGAATCCCAGTCCTGTCAAATGATATTTGAACAAAATCTCCCAGGTTACATAAAATCTCACACAGTGCACATTGTTTTAGTGTCTAGAAACCCTCATATAATATATGACAGTATGTGATATATAATCTCCATTATCCGTGAGCTGCTTAAATGAGCTATAGATTGTTTCTAAGTGCAGAAAAAGCCAAGCTGACTCCAGGCAGAGACAGTTGAGGCAGGCCTATTTATTTAGGCATAGCCCTTCACCGAATGGGTTGTATTTTTTCCAGGACTAAAACATCCAAAAGCATATTATGTGGTATTACACAGCATAAAGCTGAAGCTTAGCAAGTCCTATGAGGTCTAAGTTAGCAGTTTGAGCATTTCTGAATCATGCTACCAGGGTTAGAAATGCTGTGGAGGGTATGGGGACACCCCTGTGTCACTCAATGTGAAAACTGGTTGGATTTATCATGGACTTATCTGTATGCTGTAGTTGTCACTACAGTACCTTTTAATACTCTAGGTGTTAGGAGAATATATTAGTTTGGATATTCAAAACTGGGCCCAGAAGTTTGGGGCTGCACCTGAGCTAAGAAGCCCATCTCAGACCAAGAAGACAGAGAAACAGGAGACAAAGATATCCATGTGAATCTGATAGAAGCTGTTAGCAGACCTGAATGTGCTGACATCAGTGGAATTACACTAGCAGGAACTAATAAATTGATGCAGGTATTTAAATAAAAGCTTACATGAATGAAGTATCTTGTAATCTTAGAAAGTCATCCTTTAACAGCTAAAAAGCAACCAACCAAACAACAAAACACCCTCCCGACCACTTCCAACTAGATGTCTTCTCAAACATCTCTGTACTGTATCTATGAATACCTGTCTTCTGTGGAGTTTATCTAACATTTAATCACAGTTTGATGGATGCGCTGATGTTTTCTTTTTAAGAACTTTCTGAAATGTAGACATGGGACTGATTGTGAAAAGTGAAATCTGGATTTTTTTTCTTGCTACTCGACATAGACTAAGACAAACTACAAGGCACAAATATATACCATATCTCTTAGATACAATAGGTATTTCCTGACATTGTCTTTAAAGGTTTACATGATCCAGAAGTATATGTAGCTTTTTAGGTCCTGTTCTGTTGAAATATAATCTAGATCCTAAACAACGTTAATGTAAATTGATAAGAAAATTTGCAAAATCCATTTGATAGCATCCCTCCTCATAAACTTGTAGAGCCTTCAGGATTCAGCTACAAGCATTGCTTATCAGTCCTTAGTATATGAACCCTAACCTTCACTATAGCCTAGTGATATATGCCCGGTGCAGAACCACCCATTTATGGTAACCAGTAACTCTTACTCTGTTTGCCCCTGACATCCTTCTATTAACAGCTAAGTGAGTGGCTGAAGGGTAGTAAGGATTTTCTAACAACGAAACATCATGTGAATAAAGTCCAAATCAAACAAGTTTCCCCTATGTTTATTCACTTGCATGTAGTGGGTTGGTTAGGGGTACATCCCTTGCCTTAGCAAAAAACTGAGATCCCATAGTGTAAAAAAACTACTTAAGATGTGCTTTCTAGGTCACTTTGTTAAAAAAATCTAGTTAATGACATATTAAAAAATGATAAATCAAGTATATCTACTAATGTGCTGTCAGATGTATTGAAACCACATCAGAGTTAAAATGTTTTAACTAAGAAGGGAAAAACAAGCAAGACTTTGAATAATCGCATAATATTGATTGTGAGTGTCCTAGAATGCTTCCATCAACGCTATCTCTGTACAATCCTAAACATCCACTGGTCAGATTATGTGACCAATACATCTGTTCTAGAACAAACAGCTGTCACAAGCATTGAGGCCATGTTGCTGAGAACACAGCTGCACTGGGCAGGGCACGTCTCCAGGATGAAGGACCACTGCCTCCCTAAGATCCTGCTTTATGGTGAACTTACCACCGGCTGCCGCAAGAGAGGAGCCCCAAAGAGAAGATACAAGGACTCCCTGAAACAACATCTCAGCCTTGGCCATACTGATCAACATAACTGGTCTACTCTGGCATCCAATCAGGAGGTCTGGAGACACACTATCTATAACGCTGCAGATGCTTTTGAGAACGCACGCAGGATCACTCTTGAGGAGAAAAGGCAACACAGAAAGAATCGTATCTTGCAGAATTTACCACCTAAGGAGTCTTTCTGCTGTGTGTTTTGCAATCAGACATGCCTATCTCATATTGGCCTTTTTAACCACCAACGTGCTTGTAACAAACGTGGGTAGAGCCCTTCCCAAATCTTCGTTCACGAAACCTAGCCATGATCGTGAGTGTATGCACTGTAAGCTTACCAGTCCATTAACACTCAGTAATGATTGCTATATCCTGGGTTTGTTACAGATTTTTTTCCAGTTTTTTATCTTATGTCTGCTTAGTTTACCAGAGGCTAGTAAACAGATAAGCATAATCAGGCCTTTCACAAATGGAATCTGATAATAATCAGCACCAGAATGAGTGTGTAGAGAAGTAAAGGATCATCATATTTCTGCTTACCTTTTCTCTGTATTGTCTCTGCAGTTCAATTTCTAACCAATGCCATTGGTAGCTCAGTAGTTATATAGATCAATAATAATATATGAATATGGAAGTGAACATGATGGGATCATACCATTGACAGCCTGATTCTTGTAAAGATCAATATAACTATTGTTATGTAGACTTCACAAATGTGTACATAAGGACTCAGAAAAGTGAACCTCCATCTGCCAAATGCAAATCCTTAGGGGTGTCTTCAACTTCACAACTTATGTGTCCTCCCACCTCCTGGGATCCACAGTGAGACAACTGGAATACAAATGATAGTGACCATTAGGCTGAGCAGGAAAACAGCAAGTGTGAATACTTCAAGGGAAAAATCATAACATAGGTAATCAACTACAACAACTTACAGACCAGAAAAGTCAAGGAGATTTTCTTCTTGCCTGTGTTGCCTATAGGATAATGACCTCAACAGCACACAAGTTAGTAGAGTTAAGATACTGCATAAACTAATTGTACATCTTCTGCTTCGTGGTACCTTTTAGGCATAAATGCATTGGTTTTGTCCACTAGTAAATTGCCTTGAATTGCTTTGCATGGAAGAATAGGGCAATTTAAAAATTGCATGAGTGTTTCCATCTGGATATAAACTCCCTATTTTCTCAAGCCCTTGTTAAGTATTCTCAGTGGGTAAGAGAATCTTTCCTGCAAACATATGTTAAGATATTTTGGTTTCTTTCATCACTAATCCATAAAAATATCCTCATGTTCCATCTGGAAAATAATTCATATTGCTTTTTCTATTTCAAGCTGAATGAAAAATTCATTAGAGGAGAATTTGGGCTGCTACTGCAAAAAACCCCAAAACCAAATCAATGACGGTGTAATTATTCATAAGTATAGTTCATTATTTGACCAGCTGCATACACAGGACACCACTGCCATTAAAGAGCTGTGAAATTTTCCTCAACACTTGTAGCTCAAACTATTTTTGAAAAATCAGTGAAATATGCATCTGTTTTGTCTTATGCTTATGATCTTAGAAGGAAACTGCAAGTTTATTGGCACTGTAAAGTCATACCTATGCACTGCATTAAAAATGGATCTGTTTACTTTCTTTGGCTTTATGAAAGAAAAACAAATGTATTAATCATTATGGGAAAAAGTACTGTTTATTTAAAATTGCACCTGTTCTTTCATAATAGGAAATACAGTTTTCCTGGAATTGTTGTCTGACTGGTGTAGTTATTCCCTAAATCTGATACACTTGTGTTGTCTTTCAAGAGACGTTTTATTTCTACTGCTTTATTTATTTTTTAAATGCCTGGCATGTTGCTCTTTACGTTAGTATCCTAACTATGTTTCCTGAGCTGCCTATGAGGATGCCTTTCAGTCCTGGACAGTAGCATCCAGTGTTTTCAAATTAGCATTCCTTGATGAAGTTGACTTAACAGTCAAATGCATGTGATTGTGGGCCAAGTTGGAGGTAAAGAAAACAGTATTCTGCAAATTAGAGGAACTGCTTGAGAAGCTTTTTTTCGTTCTTTGCTCTCCTTAGAATATTTTGTTTACTTTAATCTTAAGGTTTGCAAATCAGCCTTATCATTTCTACCATTTGCAAGAATTGTACCTCTGCCTAGTTGCTGTTCCTTCCCTCACCCAGATGGCTTCAGTTTTAAAAGGTTTCAGGAAATATTAGAAAGACTTCATAATTTATGTTTCACCAATCAAATAAAAGGAATTGAAATTCACATTTAGCTTCTTTCTAAGTTCAGAACCTTAAATGCATTTACCTCTGAATGGGGAAATTGCTCATGTCCAGGTAGATCCCAATAAATTTCATTAGTAAGAATAGAAATTTAAATAAACAATTTTCTCCTGCCAAAATGGTGGGGAAGCAAACAATTTCATCTTCCTTAACAAATCAAGTAAAATTTTAATGGTTCTTATATGCATCCAATGAGAAGAATGGCTGGAAAACTGTTAATATTTGGACTTTTTCCTTTTTCAAGTAAAAGTTCATATTTGTAAAATTTCTTGTTGAAAACAAAGTTTGATCTGTAATTGTTAGTTTTTTCAGCCTGAAAATCTGGACCAATAGAAAAATAATTTTGCTAGAGAAATGAGTAGTTTTAGCTGTGATAAAAAAAAAATAACAAGCTCCTTTTTCTTTATGCATTTCTTTTTTATGGAATTTTTTCTTTTCCCTCTCAGATTCTGTAGAAGGCTATAAGTTCATGCTGGTAAGAAAGAAATGAGGAGCAAACATAACAAAACAAGCAAAAATGTGAGAAAGTGAAGTAGTGAGTATGATGAATATTAAAAAAGAAAATATTATTTTTCAAATGGTATTGTTTGAAACAATTAAGGGTGAAATTTAGCAACCAGATGAAATAACATTTTAGAGGCCTGAGACTCAGACCTTATTAAGCTAATTAAAATAATGACTGCTCCTGAATGGAACATTTTTGTAATATCTGGCAATGTTAAGGGAAGGATGGTTATGAGGAAATGGCTTTGATTGTTATTCCAAAGAAAATCACTTTCAAGTACAAGGTCTAAGAATTTTTAAGAACAGATGGAAGTCTTAGGAAGTGAAACTCAGGAGAAAAGAAAAAGAGTGGCTGTTTAAGTTACCAGTGCTGCAGGTATTTTGAAATGGTCTACAAGGGAAAAGTGACCTGTTAGCATGGCTCTGCAAAGAAAAGGTATTGATCAGAGTTGGGCAAACATTTTTGAAAGCCTAGAGCAGAAGCAGACTGTACAGTGCCATAGGCATACCCTCGAATATCACAGGACCTTTGATAGTGTAAGATCCTAGCTCAAATGTTCATCATAATGCCTGGGTAGACCACAGAAATGGTCTATTTACATAGATTTTGTATTTACAAAGGGCTTCATTCTGTGGTAGTTTATGGGAAGTTTTGATATCCTTCACTTGAACAATTAGCATCATACCTACCATTTCTTTAAAACACACATAAAGGCAAATTTTAATAAAGAAGACATAGAAGTATTGCTGAACACATAGATCCATGCACTGTTGCAGAGCTAGCTTTAGGCAGCTTTGCTAAGGTCATGTAAATGCGTCTAGCATAATAACTTTGGTGATTTAAGCAAAATTTCCACCTGGTAGAAATGCTCTCCCTGTCATATGGAACCATCCTCTGTGTGCTTCTAAATGGTTTTCACATTCTTTGAAGAGAACAGATTGCTTTTCCATAACTGCATTGTATTCTAGAGCTTATGCCCTGTCATTGAAAAGCTGAGGAGATCAGAAACTAGTCATCTCACTATGTGGAATATTATTAGTGCAGTATGACCTCAGAGGAAAATGAATTATTTTTAAGAAAAAGCTTTCATTTTTAAAAATCAGATATGATGAGACCATTTTTGTTATCTCTGAACATCAATCAGTGCATTTATGTACGCTGCATGTCTTTTCCAGATCCTCAATAAAAGTAAGTTTGGTTTGGGAATTTAAAATTAATATTACCTTCTTTTCAGATCTTTCATTTTATTTAAGCACATTCTGGCATCTGGCAGATTTAAGGCAGAAAAGTATGTTTAAGTTGACATTTCTTATCACTAACATCTTCAGACAGGCAAATCCACAGCAGACTGCGGAGGGTTTTGTGTAAGTAAATGACTTCATGTGATATAGCCTGTCTTCTTGACAGTCCGGGTTGATTAAAAGGTTTTTCGTTAAATGGATTGAAGAATAGAAATTATTCTAAAAACTTTAGGAATAAAAATTACATATACTAATTACTTCCCAAATAGTTTCCTTGGGAAATCGTATAATTAATAGGGGTTTTTTAAGTTATATTTAAAAGTATGTTCAGATTAGATTGAAACTAGATTTGCACACATGCCCTCTGTAAATGTGGCTATAATTAAATCATTCTGGGGGAAACTTTGCTCTGAGTGGGGTTGCAAAAAAGTAGTAATTTGCTAAGACTAAACTGAGACAGCATTACTAATGATTGGGTTATTGGACTGCATATCAAGAGAGTTGAGCTCTATTCTTGTCTTGCACACTGGCCTACTGGGTGATGTAGTGGCCATTAGTGATGCTTATCTCCTTTGAAACACAATTTTGGTTCTACTGATGAAAAGGCTTACTGTTACTAATCTTTATTTAATACTATATTAATATTATTCAGGACAGGTGTTTTCTCCTGAGTGAAAGCTCTTTGCCTTAGGAAGATTCGGTTACATTATTCTTCATGAGCTTTTCTGCAAAATCTCATTGTAAAATAGTCTAATATTTAGCTTTTTGCACATTTATGGGTTTAGGGAAAAACAGTAAATATTAAATAATTAATTTGAGCTCCATTAACTGTCTAAGAATGTGCATGGACTAGGTAATGTTAAACACTGCAGCACCTAATTTAGCATTTAAAGACTGCATCTGCTGTTAAACTGAACAAAGTGCTTGCTTAATGGTCCTGAAAATAGTACCACATTTTTTTACCTATGGTTCCATGGGAAACAAGATCCCTTGTGTATGGTTTTTGTCTGTGCCTAGTGATGCTCTCCCAGCCAGCATCCAAATCTGGAGAGAAATGACATGCCAAGCACGATTCTCAGTAATCGGTTTAGAAGTTGCTACCATATGCTGGAAAAGACAGACTTTTGCAATTTGGATGTGGTAAGGTGGTAATGCTTCCTGCTGGGACCAGAGATTGGTTTTCTTCAGTGTTATAGTGGTAGTCAAATATAGGAGACCAAATATGACCTTTTGTGACTAATTATACATCATAGTTTGCTATTCCCGTTGTAGTTTTATCATAAATCATACTGCTGAGGGGAAAACACTGAAATAATTATGACTGTAGTAATAATAGCAGGGGTATGGGGCATGCATGTTTTGTACAAACTGTTAAGAGTTTTCCAAGTATAAAATCTAGTATCATTTTAATCAGAGCCTATTATATTATCATATATATATATATATATATATATATATATATATGTTACTCAGAAGAAGCTGACTTTTCTTGTTCCAAGGGCCACACATTGACATCTTCCAAATGCGAGATTCAGCAACTTAAACAGTAATGTACAAGGCAGTGATAACCATGGCTACTCACGGACAATGCCACTGTTGTCAGGACATCCCAGATGCATCACAAATGGGCAGTGTGTGCAACACCTTGTGACAGTGACCCACAAGGCTCGTCTCAGTAGGCCTGGCTAATGTACTTTTCTCTACTGCTGGTGTTTGGACTGCTCAACTGAACCTAATCAACACCTAACACCGTTGCTTATGCGACATAAATACGTCATGGAACTGCATGGAAATGCTCATGCCATAATTCAGAAAATGAATATCCAAGATTGTTAGACTAATAATATCTGCCTAATCTGTATCTGACTCAGGACAACAATATCATGCTTATGATCCTGAGAGATTCACCTGGGTTTGTTTGCTTCTTGGGAAGAGTGAAGAACACTAAATTGCTGTTATAGACAAAGATGAGAATTATCCTCCTTCTAGGGATACTGTTCTTAACAGTACAGTAGTGAAATGTCAAATGAAAAAAGTAGGTAAAATTGTAGAATCATAGAATGGTTTGGGTTGGAAGGAACCTAAAAGATCTTGGCGATGAGGTGTAGCTAAACTGTACATTGCCTAAATAATGAATGTTTAAACTCTGTCTTAGTTTTGCTTTCCTTTGCTGTACCATTGGTACTGTGTGTTCAACAGGGCAGATGCCTTCTGAAAAGATGTGGAGATCTCCTGCTAAACTGCTAAGCAGTGGGGCAGCCGTAGCATCTATGCAAGGCTAGAACTTCAATGTGCCCAGTAAATTCAATGTGCCCAGAACACATTAAATTGTGCACTGGCCTCTCTGTTCTTCAGGCCCTGTGCATGGCTTCCACTTTGCAGGGGAAGATGACAATTTATTAAGGAGACCCTTGTCCTGGGATTTGGCAATGGTATCCAAAATTCACTAATCCCTATCACCTCAAAACTTCTACTGATGCATGGAGAGGGTGTCTCTTTTTTGGATGGTTTTTATTCTTAACTCCCTTAGCAGAAACCTCTTTTAACCCTTCCACTGGGTCAGGTACCTATTTTAAACTTTGATATAATATGGAATGATTCATGGTAATACGATACTGTTCACCACTACAAGTCAGTTGCTTTGCTTTGAGGTCTACTCCAGGGCTACGTGCATGATCTGTGAAGCTAATTTTTGCATTCTTATTATATATGCAAAAATTTTCTGAACATCTGATCTCCCTTTTGTAGCTATGAAGATATGAAATTGCTACTAAATGATCCAAATGCTCAAATTATACCTGGACAAATTTTTGGCTAGGCTAGGGAGACGTTAAACAGAGAAATAGAAATCCAAACACATTTTGACTCCATTTATGTTCTAGACTGAATCTGGCATCTCTCATCACAACATAAGAACAATGTAAATCTTGTTAAAATGTAAGTCTGCTTTGGATGTAACCAGAGGGAAGATGATTATTAGAATGATTGCTCAGCTCAGAAGAAATCTTCATGAATTCATTACTTTCTAATATAAGCAGAAGTTGTTCCTCAGAAATGTTTATCTGGCTTTGGGAAAACAGCAAAGAATTTGCTATTTCCTCAGGTAAGGAATTTCATCTCGGATTACATAATATTTTTGAGTGCCCAAATGAGTAATACCCCAAATAACTACTGCAACAATTTCTGCATCTTTGAAACATCATGACAGCTCCATGTTGGATGCAGATTGTTAAACTGGTGAGAAATTGCTGATGTTAGAAATACATCTAACATCTTAACTAATTTGATTTCTATGAATTGCATCTAATTTTTCTGATTAAGACACACAAAAAAACCCCACAAGAACTTTTACACCAGTATTTCCCATAACAGTCTTCCTTTCAGAATGAGAACAGTTTATTGCAGTCGAAAGATCTTCTTGTGGTTTTATTTACTTTTGATCACACCGTGCCTTTCTCCTTTCCTAACCAGTCTTTGATGTGATACTGTAGCTAGCAATGTACGGAGTTCTGGTTTAACCCAGTATATGTGCTGAAAATTCAAATTATCTTGTTAGAAACGTGCCTTTGAAGATATCAAGTAGTTCTGTGGTTGAGAAGAAATAATATTCAAAGAGAAATTCAAACACGAATACATCATATTTACATTTCCTCAATTTGTGCAATATATTTTATATTCCCAAATGGATGGGGCCAGATCTCTGGATGACACCCCTATTCTATCAGCACTGTTAGCTTCTCATTGAGAACAGGGAAAACAGAAGGGTTTGAACAGCACACAGGAAAAAAATAACGGAGTTCTTGTGATGCTACCATTAAACAATATATCACAACATGCCTTCAGTTCTTGTAGAATCTGAAATTCCGTGATTTCTCTACCAGTTTAATTTCTGATCTATGGATTTTAAAATCTCACTTTTAATTTGGAAAGGAATGAGAATTTTTTTGGCTGATTTTATTCTCATAATCAGTAAGGAGAAGCAAAGAAAGACAGCAGTGTAGGTATAAAACGTAGTGATGTTCCATTTTAATAGCAAAGGCTTCAGGTGTGCTAAAAAACAGGAATGGTATCATAAGGCAGTATCTGTTGCAGAATCTGAAATTTCAGCAGCACATCAAATGAAAAGGGTGCCTAAATTAGCATTCAAGGCAACATATAAGTTCTTTGCTATTTAGTCATTATCAAACATTTTTCGATATCTTACAATTATTTCTAACATCCTAGGAAAGGATAGTTTTAGGGGAGTTTGAGACTTCATTAATTTGGATTGTATGGGGTGTGGGGTTTTTTTGTTTGGGGTTTTTGCATGTTCAGATTGCATGCAAGACTCAAGACAATTCTGGAGGAAGCAAACAAACAGGTAATTGAAACTGTCATCATTGACAGACAAAATGAAAAACATTGGAGTTTTAGAATCTATCCCTGGAATAGCTGAGGGGGGATAACATCAAGACAAATAAGGAAGGAGAGCCAATGAAGAAATAATTTACATTAAGCTAATTAGAAGACTTTGGAGACTAATTGTAAAGGACTCTGACAAAACCTAAAAGATATAAGATAAAAGAGAAATATGCTATCATACTGTAACACTATTATAATACCTGCATAAGAATTGTAGAACTTATGCCTTAAAAACAAAATTGCATTAGTCTTCATACTTAATAAATTTGATAAAGAAAAAAAATTCCAAAGTAAATTATTAACCTACTCTTTAATCCTTAGTTAGCCCAGGATGAGGTTCTTGGAGAAAATTCATTCTTTCTTACCAGGAAGTTTCCATTAAATATTTATTCTTCTCTGTGTGTCTAAATAGCTTTTTCACTGCAATGTAGTTTCCTTCTGCAAAGCAAAGAAGAAAGGAAAAAGTGCTGTTCTTCTGTAGTGGTCTCTGTGAAATAAATAACTCTCCTTAAACATATATGGATGTCAAAGCTTTTATGGCAAACACATTCACAGATTTTTCTGTACATTATTTGAATAAGATCTCCTTATCAATCACTTGAATTCAAACATGGCTTTTCTATATTCAGAGTATGTGGCACTGCAAAAATTACAGGAATTTCCAAGATCCTTTTAACTTTGTCTGTGACAACACCTAATATGTACAAACAATTCAGAACTTTCAAGAACTATGGAAACTACCTGCACTGTTGAATAAAATTATTTGAGAGCATTAGTATTTAGGACTTGGCCAGACATCCATCTTCTCATGCAGTTCCATCACTCCTGTAACTCAAAAATATAGATAAGATAAATGTGCTGATGAAGAAGGCAGAGGGACATCATATTGTACAAAAGCGAGATAGAAGAGGAAGATTTGTTAAAAATGCAAAAACAGCCAGGTTCCTTTCTGCTTGGCATAAGCAAAGGGTAGGAGAAGCCTGATAATGCGATGTAGTGTCACAAAGCTGCCAGTCAGAGCTGTGGATAGATGAAGAAGTGGAGGGGGAAGTGAGGCAAGGGGAACCATCTGGGGTAGGAGGAGGATAGTATGAGTGTTGAGGTGAGCCTTAGCTACTGTACACTGGCTAGGGAATCTGATGTCAAACATACAAGTTATGTCTGAGAGAGGAATCCAGCGAGAAGTACACTTCTGATAACGCCTGAATTACGTCCTGTTTGATGCTGTAATCAGATGCCTGTAAGAGCAGACAGGTGACAACTTTTCAGATTTTCACATTTTATAGGTGATTACAGCTTATTTCAAAAGGTTAAAAAGAACACAGTAACTGAATGTGTTGGTGCTGTCTTTGCACTATTGACTGGAGCAGATGGCAGAAGTGCTGTGCTACAGAAAGAGCAGAAAAAAGAAAGAACTGGTAGCTTCTGTGAAACAGCAGACATGTTATGTTCCTTGCATCTGGTCCTATGCCCGTCACATTGCATTGTGAATATTTTTGCCAAAAATCAATTCCATTTTGGATTTTCATTTAACTGTGATGCTTTCAGCAATTGCCAGAAAAGTTACCTCACATTGAAAATACAATTTCTGGTCAAATGCAGAGACAAAATTGCCTGAGAACAGCACAGCAGCAATGAGAAAAAGAGTTGATGTTCGGAGCTGGTATTGAACTCCTGGTCTGAATAAAACTGTGTGGAAGAAGAAGCTTCACTTATCTTTTTTAAAGTTAATGTAGTCGCTTACTCTAGACTGGGATTTTCGTAGTTTCTGTCAGAAAAATTCAGCAGTCTCAGATTTGTCTAGTACAGCATGGAAGCAGTTCTTGAGTAATTTCCTCCTTTTCTGTAATTTTTATAATCAAGCTACATTTATTGTGAAAATGAATTAACTCTCAGCGATATGCATTCAAATATAATTTAATTAATAAATTTATGACCTGATAAATAAAAAAGTAATTTATAAATAAATCTATAAAACTTTTGTTTTAATGCAAGCATATTTTAGCATTCTGAAAACAAATAAGGCTCAGCATGCAACATTTTTTCTTCTAGGAGGAAAATACGAAGCATTTGTTTTTCATCCAGAGTCAGAAAGAAGACTAGATCTCAGAAATGGCTTTCCATGATGCTGTGAATCACAGACAAAGCAATTTATTCAAGTATCAGTATGGAAAGTTGGAGATTTGGTCTTCATTCTTATGGGCAAATTCAAAAGAAAGGTGCCCCATACATAGGTTTATAGAATTAATTCAAGTCTTAATGTGTTTTAGTGTGTTACTAAATAAATGTTATTGTATATTTTATATTTTATATCTCAATTATTTTAAAAGTTTATTTGTCAGATATAAAATGTAGAGACAAATTTATGGGGTTCTTTTTCCTTATCTTCAACCAATTAGGGAGAAGGTGTTTGCTTCCTTTTTCAGACACCACATTATTAAGAAATGAAAATTAATTCAGAACACACTTCAAGAACTACAAAGAAATGGAGACTTGAAAGATCAGATTTTTAGAATTTAGGTGATATTTTCCATAATTAGTGTGTGATGTATTTATAGTCCATTTAGACTGTGTGTTGATCCAAGAAACTGATTATTCACACAATTTGGTTACGTGGCAGTTATACTGGTTCAAAGAGGTGTTGGGTGGCATCACGAGAAGGAAATTTGTGGAGAGTTGCTACATAAGAAAAGGCTACATCTGGCTTCAGGAGACTGAGCTTCAAATTTTGGAGGTGGGTATAATATTCAGGGAAGTGTTGTAAAATGTTTGCAAGGTTCTTACACTCTTCCTTGCATTTCCACTTCTGACAATGTCAGAGATTGGGCTATATAGTAAAGATGGGAAAAAAGCCCTCACATTTTAAGTCCTCTTTTCAATCAAATCTTAACTTTATTGCTGTTCTTCCTCCCTCACGCTTTATATGTGTAGCAAGATGGTGATACAGAACTCTTGCTTTGCACTAGTTGCAGTCTGAAATGTACCTTTCTAATTATGATGATCTTTCCTGAATTTAGGTTGGTTTTGCCTCTGCACAAGGGAAAAAACCCAAAAAGTGTGTTACAATATCCAAAAGTTTTACCTATCCAGAAAAGGCAAACTCAAGCACACTTGTATTCAGTAATCTTGTCCAGCAGCATCATACTTGCAAAAGATGGTTGCCCCTTGGCTCAACTGGGTATGGCAGTTTTAAATACATTTTACAGCAGACATCTAGTGAAAAACACTTCATTTTGAGGATTTTCAAAAAGCAACCTGGGAAAATTTGCTATTTATTATAAACTCAGAATTTCATCAATTTATGAGGTAATTCTGTAATGTTTTCCATCCCTCTGCACATCTCCATTGCTTTGGAGTTGTTTCTGATATTGAAGAACTGAAGTTATTTTAAAGAATTTTGCTTTAAATTAAAAGGATCTACTGAGTTAATATATTACATAATATCATACTGAGATTACTATATTATGACAGCATTTCTGCTTCTTCTAAGTGTCTCTTGTAACTTATTCCATGTCTATCATCGATGAATAGGAAAAGCTGTCCTATGGCTTTATGCTTAGATTTATAACCCAAGTATGAATTTATTAGAAGCCTCTGACACCTTTGTCAAATGTACTATAATGAGAATTCTTTCAAGGAGAGTGATTAGCAGAAATATCCAAGTTTTGCAGTTCACTTAATTTCTTCTCTTTGAAATCACAAAGTTGAGAAATTTCTTACTCGCAATACCAGAGAATGAACTATATAAAGTGTCAATGTCCCTTTAAGGGTTGACCCTGTTTACAACATGTGAGGCAGCAACAGAGACTTGGTAATTTTCAAGTGCAGAGGAGAATTGATATGGGGAGAGAGGTGAGTTCTCCTACTTAATCAGTGTTAGATTTGAACTGTATTAGATATTAACAACTCACTTTCCTCTAAATCCCAGAGTAGAACTAAAAAACAAATTAACTCAAATTGTTCAGTATGATAGAATAATCAGTGCTCTGAGACATTAAAAGTAAGGGCCTTCACTTTTGCCTTATGTATTTTTAGTGTGAAAAAAAAAATATATATGCATATATGTACTCACATACATATCGGTAAAGGTTCTCTGCTGCCTTTGTCTTTCCATTTTAGGTGCCACAGGAACATTATAGAGATTTGATAAAAAAATCATGCTGTCTCATTTCCTGAAGGGAGGAAATCACTAAATCTCCTCATCTTAGACTGTGATGTTCGTCCTTTTCATTAATTATTGACTTAAAATTTGAAGTGGTAATTGCTTCTCTGCCACCATAATGATAAAAAACAAGTGTAAAAGCTTGAGGAGTGTGTGTATTTGATAAAAATTGAAGATTCTTCAAAAGAAGGAAAATAATAAGAATCTCTGTGGAAGGAGTATAGAGAGAGAGACAAAGGCTGGAAATGCAAGTGAAGGACCTGATTGCTCTCTGAAATGGTTTAAAAAGCTTGTACAAATCAACAATGTGTAGCAGCCTCACATCGGGCATTGTAACTAGCTGCTTCAGGATTATATTTCTGTCTAGAAGACTTTTCTTGACTTCGAGATCCATATCATGCTTGCAAATAAGTGCCTACTTTATCTGTCTGCACAACCAGAATTTACTTTGGTGCTTAGTTGCCAAGCCACTAGATGATATTTGAAAAGTCATGACAGTCAGGTCCCAGTGCCTGCAAAATGGGAAATATTGCACCCATTGTTAAAAATGGTAGAAAGGAGTACCCTGCGAACACCAACCTGTCAGCCTCATATCTTTTCCTGGGGACAGATCCTCCTAGAAACTTTGTTAAGGCACATGGAGGACAGGGAGGCAATTTGAGATAGCTAGTACAGCTTCACCAGGGGTGGTCTTGCCTGACAAACCTGGTGGCCTTCCATGATGGAGTGACTACACTAGTGGACAAGGGAAGGGCTACAGGTATCATTTATTTGGACTGCTGTAAACCCTTTGATATGGTCCCCCACAACATCCTTCTCTCTAGTTTGGGGAAACATGGTTTTGACAAGTGGACTTGGTAATGGATGAGTAATTGGCATCCAGAGGGTAGTGGTCGATTGCTGGATGTTCATATGGAGATTGCTGACAAGTGATTTCCCTCAGGGAAGCACTTCATGAACAGACTTGGTCATTCTTTCTCTAACTTATATTATCAGGAAAAGGCAGGTAGCTTTTCTTATTTGCTAGTGAGTGACATGGTTATTCCATTAAACTCAGAACTACAGAGCTGAAGCTCCTGTACTGCAAATTGACTTCCATCCAAAGGAAGGTGATTGTTTCATACTTACCAGAGCTTTCCACTGATTTTTCTGACCTTGTGAGCTGTCACTTATATGCACTACTACTATTGTCATTATCCTGGACTCCCACATTCAAGCATAATTTGATACGTTGTTCAGTAAACAATCTTCTACTGGAAGACTCCATAATACACAATTGTGTAGGAGTCCTTTTTTCTTTGAATGACTGCAGATACAAGTCGTGATGTCAGTTTACCTGTACTTTATTTACTTGTTAAAATATGTTGGTTTCTGCTGCTTCTAATGTTACCAAAAAATAACCATTTGAATTACACTTTCTCATAGATGATGTTTGCTACATGAAAATTTTACCCTGAAATGCCTCGTTTTCTGTGGTTCTTCGTTGACATGATGAACAGCAAAAGGGATGAGGGAATAAATTTGTTTTTCTCTGTAAAAAAAATATGAAAAAATCCCAGTAATTTCACTGAGAAGTTAGGGAACATCCATGCTTTATGATAAGGACTTAATATCTTACTCAATGTTTGCCAGAGTCAGGAGATATAGTTTTTGCTGTCCTTGTCCTGAAAGACTAAGTATGATCAGTAACGATTAGTTTGAAGCCATCTCCTGTCTTCTGAATCAGAAGGCTACATCCAGTGTGCAAATCACAGTATATGAAAATAAATATGTACAATAACACATGTAGGTGGAACTGAGAAAGAATTTCCATTGAAACAATATTTCTGGATGTCTGTTGCAAAGTACAGCATCAAAACCATTCACCTGTCCTACCCATTTCCCACCTCATATCCAGGCACTGAGGAGGAAGATTCAGTTGACCTTAATCCTACTGTTTCTTTCTTTCCAAGTGCTTGAACGTTCTTAAAGATTTTTTTTTTGGGTGCTGTTGTGAGTTGTACATAAATTTCTCTACAGCCAGTAGCAATTCATAAGATGCCCTGAAGGCAAGATAACTTCTAATGTTGAGCAAATGTACACCTCATATGGCATGATATTTTTGCTTGTAACTGTAAGAAAATTTACTACAATTTTTTAAAGTTGTAAGAAAGTCAACTACATACAAACATACAAAATTACATACATAAAATCACAGCATATGTAGACACACAAACACAGAGTAGACAAACAGTTGTAAATTATTTTGATGCACTGAAGAAATAAAAATAACAGACTCACAAAAAAGCCCCACAAACTCAAACCCAGTTAACTCAGCCACAAACATTATTGAAATACTTTTCCTCTAAGTTTGATAAGAAAAGCAACAATAACTTTTTAAAAGGCCATTAACTTAAAAAAAATTGCTTTCTCCTTCAGGCAAGGATTTTATTATATTTCTTTTTTTCATTATTATTAGTTAAACCTGGCAATGTTTCTGGACAAAAATATAGATACGAAAACTATTAAAAATATTATTTCCTTGGAGAGGTCAATATAAAACAATACCAGGGTTATCCATCTTAAGTGAGATTTTATAAATATGAGGAGTGTCAGTGATAAGAAATCAATTTTTTTTTAGCTATTGAAGTATAATAAGCCCCAGAGAAGATGTGTACGTAGACAACTATGAACAGTCTTGCTTTGCTTTATCTACACTTGAAACTGGGCTGGACAAATCAAACTTTGATCTGCTGGCAGTGTTACTCTGGAGCTACTCCTGGGCTAATACAGTCCAAAAGAAAGGTAGTATATGTTAGTTTATGTTCAGTGATAGGTTAACACAGTTGTATGCAAGGAGCTGACATTTGACAGAATGGACATTTCTACCCTGAATTCAGCCATGGTGTCATGGAGATGAAGGCCAGGTCAGACTATATGCACCACTATTTCTGCTACAAGGTGTTTAAATGCAAATTATGATATTTAATATGTATAGTACGTAAAAATATGTTATATATTTGTTACAGTTTTTGCCACTTGTTAAATGTTAAATAATTTTGGTGAGAAAAAACTAAATCAGTGTTATTTATAACAGGTGAGGAGGAATAGAATCCATGCTGTTTAACTTAGGGCTCTAGTTTCCCTGTCTCACAGAGGAATTTAAGATGTCCTACAGGACATGAAGGGAAAAGGTTGATAATATAGGTATTCTCTGTAAGATTTTTTCCCTGTTCTTTGAGTCCACATGAAGCTTTCAAGCAGTGACCACTCTTGGATTCTTCATTGCATTCTCTGGTCATTTGCAACAACCTCAGATTTTATGAGAATCTATCAGCCCATATGGAAATGTGATGATTTGGAAGTGTGTTTTGGGAAATAAGAAGATACAATACTCATATTAATGTTTTATCAAAGAACCTTCTTGCCTTCTCTCTGAGTCCAGGGAACCAGATTATGCTGTTCCTTCACACAGAGTAATGCAGTAATGCAAAAAGGTAATTTGGAAACTCTACAGGTACGTTCAACATGTGGGAGGCTATCAGAATATATCTCTGTATTTACTGGAGACAATGGTTACAAAACAGGACAGTCTTTAAATACCATGTGAAAGATTATCTCTTCAATGTTTTTTGTTTTTCATTAATTTTATTTACACTTTACATGAGACTGTAGAATTGATGCAGCACCAGAGAAGCAGTAGTAGTTTTTATGATTGGTTTATTGAACAGGGTTGATTTTGCATAGTCCCGTGTTTGTATTTCAAATGCTATTGAGTGACTAAACTTTAAATCTAAACCACTATTTTTAGTAGCACGTTGACTCCACAATTCAGTTATTCACCTGTCTCTTATGCACATATGGCAACAGGTTCACAGTGTAATCAGACTTTGAAAGCTTGTTCCAATTGTACCTTAGTACTTCGAGCTTATCACATTGTAAATTGTGCTTTTTAGACGGGATTGTGTATTTCATAGTGATATAGTTTTGATACAGATTTTCCTTTTTTAACTAACACAACAGCTTTCTCCAGACAAGAGGTCTAAGGGATAATATTTTATCAATAGGTTTATATTTGCTAAATAGGGGTTCAGAGCTCTAATGAGAATTTTTCTTGAACTCTTAAACATAAAAATCTTAAAATCTTGCTAATAATTTGTATATCAAGAAAAGACTACATTTGCTAGCATGTTTATATTTTATGTGTATCTGTGTGTAATTGAGCTCTATTTGTAAGTCAAAGAGGGGGAAATTCACTTCACAGAATAGAGGTAAAATATCCAAACTTTTTATTTGGTCAGCAGAAAGAAATAGGCATGACAGGGTACAAGTTTGATCATAAAGGTAATGTCTAAGAGAGGATAGATGAACTGGAGAAAACAGGTCTAGGAAATATTTTCTTTTACTTAGACTGGAAAATAAATTTTTCTTTTAGTTTATTATAGATTTGATTATTTTCTTAAAATTGCTTTAACTGTAAGTTGAAATATGTTTCAGGACAAACATTTTAAAAATATTTATTTAGAAACTGTTTAGATAACAGATCAGTGAATCTGAGAAATTTCTTTTCAACCCTTTTGGTTGGTCTTTGACTTCAGTTTTTTATTTGGACAAACAATTTGTCCACCATTTATGTGCTCTTGCTGGTTCTATGAAATGCAGTTCAGAAAGTGAAGGCCAGTGCAGAATAATTATAATTTTGTTGGAATGCCAAAAGTTGTCATATGACATCGAGCTGTTGTGCATCTGTACAATTCTTTTCCTTTCAAATCCGTTCTAAATCTGTTCTAGGGAGTGCATAACAATATCATAGTCTAAAATGTGGCATAGTCTGTAGAAATCACAACCAAGTATGCTGGCATTCAGCTTCTATACGAGCCAAGAACCATGGCCAGATTTTCATGTCTCATTCAACATTTGCCTTTGGTAGCGTGATTCCTGTTACTGGAAATAGCTAGACTACGTACTACTGCAGACAGTGATAGAACTATTTGGTTTCACATGAGAAAAAGCACTTGACACACATTAGATATGGTTTACAGAAGCTTCATGTTTTTGTAATCTCAATGGTTTTTAACTTTCATGGATATAAATTATCAATTCAGTGACATTCTATCCCATCATTATCCTCTGTAAGGCCATATATAATTTTCTATTGATGAATATTTTTCTAGGCTGTTTTTTCTTCTTTGTTTGTTGTCTATTTTTTGCACTGAATAAGTCCAGACCACTGTATAAATAGCACTACTGATAAAATAGCATTCCAGTGACAGTTTTTGTCCTAGATTAAAACACAAATGTCCAAAGTAGCAGCATAAATTCTATTAATAGAAAACAGATGAGAACCTGCAAGGGTAAACCCTTTTACTCTGCAAAATAAGATGCGAAGTTGTACTTGATATGCTAAGTCCTTACTTTTCATGGCATGTGAGGAATGTCCTCATGATTTTTTAAGTACATATGAGGTGATTTGGGAAAAGGCCATCTGCCCAGTGGTAAACACAAATAAAGACGGCTATTGTACTCAACAACACACAGGACTAAAAGAATTTGATCCCCCTGAGATCCACTTGGAAATATGATTGTAAGAAAATTGGATTTATTTGCTGAAATCATCACTGAAGAGAAAATGTGGTGAAAGGATAATCAAAAGTGAGACCAAGAAAAGATAGCTATAGAATGGAAAAATGGAAAATAAAGAAAACAATTTTTTTATTTAGCTAGGTTCCCTCTGTGTGTTGCATCTCATAAAAATGTTCACTGCACTTGTTTATGTGCTGGTTCAGACCCTTATATGTAATCATGGGTTGTGGATGTAGGGAGGCCACACCTCAAGGGCGTGCCACCAGCTCTCTTCCACTGTGACTCTGTTACACGCAATTCTTCCTTGAGGCCAATGGTACCATGGTTACTTTCTTCCGTAAGTCATGTAACTTATGCTGCCAATCTCTCTCCCTTTTCTTCTACATTTCTGTCTTTCTGTCTGTCTTTCTATGAAGAGTATCAGGGGGCTGTGACCATATTCTCCTTCAAACTGGGAGAATGCTTCACTCCAAAGAGTGCAGAATTGTAACTTTGTTCACATTTTTAAGATACCAGGTGGTCTGAAAAGGACTAAAAAGACTAATACAGTAAGAAGTGTGCTTTGATTCTGTCAGTTGTGTGTATTGGGATGGTGTCTGAAGTCTATCGTTCTTCCTATAGCACCTTATCTCATCAGAGGTCAGTTGAGAGGCAACTCATATAAAAATGCTAATATTCCTGTTTTTCTTAGGGTTCCTTCTGCAGAGGATGAAAAGGCACTTGGGCCCTTTGTCTGTATCTGTGTTAGTAAACCAAACATGCCAGGGTGCACACTGTTACAGATGGCAAATAGTAGGGTATAGCCCACATGTACACCAAGCACACCTTGCACTTGCACTGACTGATTATCCTTTGTTTTCCGCCTTGGCTGGAAAGCTGATGTTGCTGTTACAGTCAGTGTTGTTTCTCCCTGCATCATTCAAGACTTCCTGGTATGGTCAGGGATGCTTCACCACCCAACTGGCACAATAAAGGGACACTTCAGTACTCAGCTGGTTCAGTCAATGTTCAGGAGTTCCTGAGGTTGTAGAACAGTCCTGAGAATGAGGATGCACCAACATAGTCTTGAAAAACGAGAAATCTCAGAAGAGGGACATTTTTGAGTATCACAGTGTCTGTCTTCTGCACCGCTGGGGAGCTGGCATGAGAGTGTGACCCTGGTGACATAGTGCCCAGGGACTATGCCCAAGAAGTGTGCCTGAGAAATGCCATCTGGGAATTGCTTGAAAATGTGTAGTTGAGAATCATAAGCATGCCAAAGGCTGTTCCAAAAATTTAATCACATGAGCAGTGACCTTTTAGCATCTTGAGCACATGTCCTGATTGTGTTCAATTTACCAGTACAGATCTAGCTTCTGCTTGCCAAGTATTAGTCTTTCAGGTTTTTTCTGAGGCTAGATTTCAGCAATAACGTGCAAGTTTTACCTGGGAGAAAGCTGCTACTCTTTTCTTGATTTCTTGACATAATGCTTTTAAAAATGGCATAGGAAAATGCTACATGAAGTAACTGGACTGCTCAAGAGGTTTGCTGTAGGAAGCTATACTGGATTCTTTACTGATGGTCATAACAGAGAATAGCAATGTCACAGATACAGAATTATTCCTTTATTAGTATTTCAGATGTTAAGAAAAAAGAAGTATGGGTGAGATTAGAAGACTGAAAAAGCAAGGGTGGTCACTATCTGCTCTACAGTTTTCTTAGAGTTAAATAGATATTGCTGGTCTATAGAAGACTTAGACAGTGTATAGCACAGTACTTGTAGTTAACAAGGATGAAATGAAGATTCTTTCATTGCAGGTAGGCTCATATTCACTGTCAAAGTGAGAAAACAATAACTGATTGCCAATAAACTTTATTCTTTATTTAATGATGGGGTTCAGTTGTATTTTGCTTGTAAATTGACGCAATTTCTGCCTCTCCCATTGTTTTTTCTGATTATCTGGATTAATACCTTCTCTGTTTCTTTATGAAGCTTCTGGAAATGAATTATCAGAGAGTCCTTTACTCCATTCCCAAGGTCTGTCAGTTTGTCAGCTTCAAGTCTTAAATGTGTTTTGCACATCCGTCTGTTAGACCTTAGGCAAAATACATTAAAGCAATTGCAAAATATTTTCCATTTTCATTTTAGAAATAAGGTTCATGCTCCTTCAGGACTTGGGGGAATAAGACGTGTGAAAACATACCAAAATGGAGATCAAAGCATAGCAAAGTGTGAGAAAGTAGAGTGCTTAGAAGACATTGTCTCAGACAAAAGGATAAATTACTGTGACCACAAACAGCTGAATCATCTGAAAGTATGCTATGTAGTTTCCTATTAAATGGTCTTATGGCAGATCAAAACAAGACAAATTGCTTCTGACAGACCCCTAGTCACAGCACTGTGGCTATTCTTGTGATAAGGTTAATGTGGCTACAAGCCAGATAATGTTATTCCATAAGTTATGTATTAGAAAGTATAGGTTAGGTGTGCATGTTCACTGTGGTCAGCTTCTGAATAAGTGCTTAGAAGATTCCAATTTCAGTCATTTGCTGAATGGTGGGGAGGTCATTAAAAATGTGGGCTGTGTAGAAGTAGCTGTGAATTTTTAATACAACCTTGCTAATATCAGACTTTCTGAGAGAGAAGAGTGTTATAAAGTCCAAAATGCTTCCAGCCACAAAATGTGGAAGGGAGAGGCAGGCCTTGGGAGTATGTAACTACCACCTGTCTCTATAAACAGGCTGCTGGCAAGGTCACCTTGGCTCATGAAATGGACTGTTCAGACATCCTTGTGATAGAGTCAGGTAATATCTTTTGTATTAATAGGTTAAGTTTTTAGCAAGTAGAGAACTTGGAGTGGGTCTGAATTTCCTCTGTAAAAATAATCAGACAAATAATGATAATTGGTTTATTTGTAGTCATGAAGTATGTAAGATTTATGGAAAATTTGGTATTAACTTATGTTTTTGGGTTTTTTTCTGTAGTGCACTTTGACAGTGTTTCTCTGAAGGGACTGGTTTTGTTTTGGTTTGGCTTTAGGCTATCAGAAATTTGATACTATGTGATTCTGAATTCAAAATATTCAAAAGTTGAGTCTGTAAACTATTATGATAGAAGATGGATGGCAGATTTTAGTTCTTTATCCATTCAATCATTTGAATGTCTTTCTATTATATGCTAAATAAATTGAATGTTACTGGCTTGATACAAAACTTGTTAAGTTCTTTTGCAATATCTAGTTCAGACTAGAGACTGTGAACTCATGGCCTGAGCATCAGCAGGACAAAGGTCTTCAGTGAAGCCTGATGATAGCAATAAACTCAGCCCCAGGCTCCAAAAATTAGAAATGGAGTGCGTGGGTGACAGTGCTGCCACTCCACAAACGTGTGGAGCTGTCAGATATTCTTGGTCTGTGTTGTGCTTAGCCTTAGATTTTTTTTACAGCAGAAATCAGATATAGTGAGTGTATAGTTCTACTGAAGGAAATGTCTACAGTGACTTAAAAACAGGGGTTACAGAGAGAACACTGTTGTGGAGGACTATAAAATATAAAGCACTCTTCTGGTAAATAGGAAGCTAAGGTTTAAGTTTGTCATCTCTATCAGCGATGTGGAAATCAAACTGATATTTTAGACTCATGGTCTCACTTCTCTGGCTTTACCCACGAATTTCTCCTTGGCCAAAATGACATAAGCATTCCTGTGAAAACCTGTAGGATTTCCAAAACACTCTCACAAAAACGGATGTTCTGTCAGCTTCCATACACAGCTGGTGCCCTCATTCACTCATTATGTGGCTTTCATTGTTAAAAGCAGTAATAACAAGCTATAAGAATTAGCATCAAGTATCATACCATCAGAGTCTTTTGTCTGGTAGTAGTGGTGATGAATTATAATCCTTTAAATCATGGTACCTGATATCAGGTATTTTCATTGTTGTTGACTGCAGCTTTACAGGAAGGGCGTAATGATGTGCTGTCACTGCTGTCATGCTGTTGAGTGAAACCCATATGTTCTGATATACTTAGGTTTCTGGAATGTCTACTGATTTAAGCACTATATTTCAGATTTACCCTGTTTTCCTCAAGCCCATGTGAGGCCCTGATTTGCCACATGCCACAGTACATATTCTGAAGCAAAAGTTTGCTGAACCATTTTAAGTTCCTTAGCATGCAGCTGTATGTAGTCCTACATCTGTGCTATCTCATCTAAGCAACGGCATTCCTGTCTGCCATACTCTCCACATTGTGCTTCATGACAAAATGATTTCAAAAATATTTAGAGATCATTTTCTTTCTCTGCTAGTGATATGTGCATGCCAGCAAAAGATCAGACATAGGGTGGAGGACTACTCTTTATATAGTGGTAAAAAGATCTTCCAATAATTCTTAAAATTGTTTCAAAGGCCACTTAATAATTTCATTTTTCTAAACCTGTGACTGGTCTCCCAAGTGAATATGAAAGGTGGTCTGGCTGACCTACACATATTATGATGTTGTACTTATAAATGGTATCTGGTAAAGAGCAAGTAATTACTGAACACTGGTATCTGGCACTACTTCTGTGCTTCTAATAAGGCATCCTCTGTGCAATTGTGTGTACATTTGGGTGGAGGGGGTCATTCCAATGTGTCAATAGCACGAAACAATGTGCAGACTCTGTGAAACTCAGAATATGTGTTGTATGCCGTGGGATGTGGCATGCAGGCATATGGGGATGTTTAAGGTATTAAACCCTACTGGAATACTGCTGAAGGATTACAGAGAGAGGAAGAGCCCACAGTTGGTCTTTCCTTTTCTATACTGACTATTGGGAACTGTCTTTAGCCTATGCAGTCTCAGCTGTGCCTGGGCTTTGTCCAGGGGGAAAGCTTGTTGAGACAGGCCAGGGCAATACATCAAAGTAGGCTACTGAGGGAGCTCTTGTTGTTGAGAGGGCCCTGATGATTCAACTTACCCTCCCGACCTTTTGTTTTACATAGTGTTGTAGGTCTATTAAGAGAGACCAGTTTTTTTCTATAGTGAAAGTGTAGTAACAATATGTTTACAGAAAGCCTCATATTTTATCTGTGGACATGATACTGTATCTGCTCAGCTGGTATGATCTAGCATCATAACATGCCATGCAGAAATGTTTGTGGTAACTCCTTCTCTGTGTGTCACATTAGCCTAGGTTAAGTGATGCACTAACTACATTGCTTATTTTAATAGTATTTGGGTATCTTTGTACAACACTTCACTGGGTCATGGAAGCACTACAAAATGCCCAAGAAAAAGTGTCTTTTCCCCCCTTACATCCTTTCCTCACATAGGTTGCTCCAGTGTTTCTTTGCAAGCTCTAGTTTTCCCCCCCAGTGGATTCCTCCTCAGACTCTGTGTCCATGCCATCTTGCTGAGGGCTTTTTCTACTTAGGCTAATCCAGCAAAGAGACCATAAGTCCCCCAGTTATAACCATGGTGTCTCTCACTGATAGATTAAACACTGACCTTTTAATGTGTGACTGGACCAAAGAGTCTAACTGCAAGAAGTGCATTGTGACATTTTAACAAGTAAATGTCAAACATGGAAGTAATGAAGCATACATAGTAAAGAAGACAGAAGGAGATTTAGGGCCTTATATTAATTTATCAAGAATAAGGAATATGGTGGCACCTCAGTGGTACCTGTGAGGTACCTAGGCTACTTGAACTCCTACAGAATAGAATGGGAAAATTACTCCAGGACTAATCCAATGATGAAACCAAAGCCTGAAGTCAAATATAAAGCTACTAAAGTTCTTGTACTGTAAATTTGTCACAGAAAATTTTTCATGTACAGAGTTTAAAAATTTTCCAATTGTATTAAAACACAATGATTTGTGAGAACAAGAATACAGCACATAGTTTACAAATCCCATTGTATAATTTAGGGTAGGACACTGTAGTTATCCCTTAAAGAACATATGGTGTATTAAGCAAAACCAATTACAAAATTGTCAGCTAGATTTATAGACTCTCTTTACTCTTGTCACATATTCATTAATATTTTTATTTTCTGGGCATCATTTTAAAACAATGGATGTTCTTAAAAGAAATATTCAACAACATGCTGGTATTTAGTCCATAATTTGAGAGGCAAACACTTTGTCAGTATAGCTTCATATTTATGCAATAGATGGTAAAAAGTTATCAATTAAATAAATTATCTTATCAGCAGCATAAAGAAGCAGTATGTGTGGAGTTCTCGGGGATTTTTTGATAAAGGACAAATGGCAATGGTGTCCAGTAAAGTGCATTGCAGTAAGAGGCTATTTAGCAAACATGAAAATATCTCAAGAGGCTCAGTGTGTAAATGGAAACAAGTTCAGATAAATTCCCTGTAAGTGTCATGGTAAAGCCTGAGTCTGTAGCTTTTGCGATCTCCATGCAGTGGTTCTTTAGATAATGTTTGGATAAACAGAACCTGAGGTTAGAGTTGCATTGTTGCTATTTTTCTAAAATGGAAATAAATGGTTTTGAAGGTTGTTATTCTTATATTTATTATATGTGCTTTTTCAATTTCATGCAGGGATAATCTGCTCTTTGAAAACTCTGGAACTGAAAAGTACTCAACTCTTTCTCATCTGAGAATTAGCCTTGCTGACTAAATGGAGACCATGTTGTGTGACTCACAAGAATCTCTCTTATCAAATAAAGAAAGAAAATGATTTTTGATCAAGGCATTGTGTTCTTTAAAAAAATATGCCTGTTCTGTGGTTTAGAAGCTTTTTGTATATCTACGATGATCAGTAGTAAAGGTGGATGACTAATAAGCATTAACGGGGCAGCTAACAATTTCTTTATCCCTTCCGTTCTTTTTTCCCCAATTCTCCTGCTTTTTTTAGCCAAAGCCAGCATGAAGAATACCTTATGAAGCTTCTGTATCCATATCATTATTGAATTCAAGGGCCTTTCAGACAGCTGACAATATATTCCTGGACGGAAACCTGTGCAGGAAAGGTTAGGAGTTTGATTTGCATATATTAGAGGTTTATGGGTTAAGAAATTACCTGGACACTTGAAAACACACTGAGTATATCAACTCACTTCAAATTAATTTTAAGTGAAACTGAGTCGTTGTTCACAGACACATGTCATGGACAACAAAAACCTCTTCAAATTAATTCAAAGAGGCACAGGATGCCTTTGTTCTGTTGATGGTCAACATGGAAGTGATCCAACTCTTTAGCCATTATAAAACTCCATTTAAGGCATCCCTTCTAAAAGATATTTTCACTTTATAAGTAGGTCTAGGAGAGTATTGACAAATTTTATTATATTAATTTTCTTTTAATAGGACTCTATGTTGTGTTGCCTCATAAATCAAGATATTAGATCTAAAGAAAATCAGGTTTGGGCAGTATAGGAGGTTAGAGGTCTGTTTCCTGAGGTTAATAGTTCAAAAAAACCTTTCGAAGTTCAGTAACATTAAATAAAAATGGCTATCAAGCTACCACACACATAAAACAAAGGAATATTGATTCCTCAGGCTTTAATCCTAGGTGGGCCAGCAAAGCAATTTATTTTTATGTCCCTTTTTCAGAAGAAAATGTTTTATCAATAGAGTTTTGCTAAGACTGTAAGAATAAATCTTTCCTATGAGGAAACTAAAGTAATAGGATTAGAATGTGGACCCCCTAATCCTATATGATTCTTTTTCTTTAAAAGCCTCTTTGTGTTAACTAGTTCTAATTGAATGACTTTAGGGTGCTCAAAAGCCTCAATGAGGCCAACATGTTAAGTGAGATACATTTCCCAAGTAACAAATTTAATGATCAGCTTTTGAAAGAGAGGCTAAGAGATAATCAATAATCCCCTAAGGATGTGTTCAAGCTTAATGGATTTGATCACAGCAGATTATCCTAGTATTTATAGTTTCTCTTCAATAGATGGTTAAGAAAATGTATGTTGTTTGATTGAAGAAAACAAAGAGCTCATGTGATCTTATTTATGAAGTTATTCATGCTAGCAGTTTTAGCCCTATCAAATCACTGAAAAATATGTCAGTGGACACGACTGGACTCACTCTTTTCTTGTCCTATGTTTAACAACAGAGAACTGCTGCTAAAGCACATGACTTAAAATGACATTGTAATTTTTCTCTGTGCTCTCTGCCCCGCTTTTTAGTCTTGGGCCTGAGAAACAATGTTGCCAGACATGACACTAGGAAAGAAAAAGAGAAAAAACCAAACTCATATCACAAAAAGAAAAAAAAAAAAAGGTATCTGTCATGGGCTCATTGGTTAATAGGACAGGTTTCATTTTCTGATAAATAAATACAACTTTGCGATGTTAGAATAAGAGTGCAGAAAGTGTAAGAGAAGTAAACCTGTGACAATTTGTAAGTTTATAAACATCTGCTCTAATTCAATAATTGGGCCAAAGCACTCATGAGGAATATTTTGTATTGATCCAAATAAGGGTTTTAACGTTTGCTAGGAATTACGCAGATGAGGTTTGATGCCATATGGCTTACCTCTTATGGGGAAAGATTTAGTTAACAGCTGAACACTATCATCACCTTTCTTCCCCTAAAATGTGTTAAACTCCTGACACACTTTGACAGCTGTTATAACCCACCTCTGGGGCAGGGGAACTGAGGTTCTTGTTAATAGATCCCTTGGTGTGGATTAGAGTAAAATGACACTGAATGACCAATGTATATATAACAGCAGATTTATTTTAGAACAACTTGGTTGCAAGAGAAAAGAGATATTTAGCCAATTTGGTTATTGTATGTTGCTTAAGAAAACACAAAGAAAATAAAAGGAAGAGAAAGAAAGGATAAGAGTAGATAGTGGAAAGATATCGCTACCCGTGGATCCAGTGACAAGATTTGATCATTGCAGTAATAGGTCCCAATAGTGCTAATGTAAGATGCTTCTTAAAAAAAAAAAAAAAGGGAAAGAAAACCCCTTTTAAAATAGTTTCATACTTTTTACATGTAATTTTTGTGTCATGACCTTTGTTGCTATTTGTTGCTTTACTATAGAATTAGATTGACTTACTGTTTTGGCACTGATTACTTAGTTCCCTTTTTTCAGATTTAGACTAGCCTGCTCTTCAAAAGGTGCAAAAATTCAAAGAATTCTTACAGTAAAATGTTTTGGCAGTAATGGTTTTATTGGAATTTCTGACTAAAATTTCTCAAACTTCCTTCATCTTACTATGTTTAAACCAAAGGAGATCTTGAGAGATAATATCCTACTGCTCTTCTGTTTGAGCTTCTTCTGAATGTTCGTTTGTTTTGTCTTAACTTAAAACAGGATAGGAGATTATAATATCCTGTCTTCTGGTGAATGTTTCCTATTCTCTGCCCCTCTCCTAAGAGTTTTCCAATTGGCTGTCACAGAGCCAAGAGGGAAAAATATAATAGCTTGGATAAAAACTTTGCACTGAACATTTTTTCATTTGTTTTTACCATAAGAAAATGAAAGATACTGCAGAAAACTTGTAGAACTTGTACTTCCAACTGTTATTACATTACCATAGAGAAGATCTGCTTATTTATTTTTTAGTAAGATCTCACTGGGGTATTTGAAAGGGGAGAATACCCATGAAGATCTTAGAACTATTTATCTGCTTTCATAAATGTGAAGACATCATTTAGAAATACTTCACAAATTACACTGATATCAGTGAATATATATCAAGTTAGACCTAAATATGATGTTATGCCTTTGTCTTTACCTTTGTAGGTTTATCAGTTTCAAACACAGTCAGAACTATTTTTCAGAGAAAATGGCAGTTTTAACATGCTTTGATTACTAAATATAAATTGCTATTCTAGTGATGAATTACTGTAGGGATATGCATGCAGTTAGGTTTGTAGTGTGGTCTTTCTTGAATTTACTGACTAACATAATATGATAATGGCAAATGTCCCAACAGGTTCACAGCCAAAACCAATGCTTTCCTTTTTATTGAAACTACTTCTGTAGGGAAGTGTGCATAATTGGAAAAAAAAAAAGGAAGTAAGGGAAAGGGAAGGATAGTTAAGTGAGGAAAGAAGAGAAGTAGATGAGCTGTGAAGATGAGGTAAAATGCTGTGGGACTTGGAAAAAGAGAGTGTAGGAGAGGGACAGAAACAGAGTTGAAGTAAAAAGCTCAACAGTGGTAGGTTGGAAAAGTCCAATCAGATTTGAGAAGGAGCTGGGAATGTGCTTCTTTTACATCTGTGTCTGCCTCTGCTCCTCTCAGAGTCCTCTGTCTACTCCAGGACATGGGTATTGATGGCCAATCTTAATTTTATTTAGTTGCTGCTGTGATTAGTAAGGACAAACTTACAGTTTCTCCAGTATTGAATATGCCTGTATTTCACTTGATGATAAGCTAGACTTTTTTTTTTCCTAAAGATTTGTTAGTTCAACCATTGTCTTCCACTCTGTCTGAGGGGAAGACAGTGAGTGGTTCCTGCATTGAAACATTGCACAGACTGCAAAATCGGAGATCATCAATATAATCTAAGTTGAAATGTTAAAACATTTCAGCTTAGTGCTGAAGGGAAGGTGCCCAAGGGAAGCAATCATTCTTGAAAAATTGGATTACATTGTTAAAAAAAAATGTATGCTGAAGTGTCTTTTCTTTGACTTCTCGATAGAACTTTTCTGAAGTAAATGTTGTTCCTCAGAGAAGAGTTCTAATTTGATCACATACATCTACTTATATTAAAGTTAACTAAGTAAAAGAGGAGAAGAAATTTTATTTTATAGGTGAACTGACTGCACATATTTAATACAATGTAACGATGTTATCAATGGGTCAATAGTGTTTGAACAAAAGAGAACCATCTTGCTTTTTAACTAGAGGAAATCAAAGTCTGTATAGAAACAAGATGGTGCTAGAAATTCTAGTGTTTGAAATAAAATGGAAAACAAAAGTTCACTGTGTTCATACAACAACATATTGACACAGAAACAAAGCACGTACTCCAGTAAAATTATGTTTTAATAATAATAATATCGTCAAGTTTGATTTGAATATTTCTCACGTGAGCCTCTGAAATTCAGGGTTGCAGCGCTTATGGTCCATAATTTCAGTGAAAATCTCTTTCATTCAAATGATGAATGAAAGCAAAACCCTGATCTGGACTTAAATGTTGAACATCCCACTGATGGTAATATTGAATTGTATACAACCATAGAGAAAATATCACAAATTCCTCTCTGGTTCCTTTCTTTCTCTAAGATTCCCTATAGAGTCTTATAGAGACTTTGACAGTCCATGAGATGTCCTCATTCTGCTCTTATTTTGTGCATTGTAACTGTTTGAAAACTATGTAAGAAGAAAGAGGCATCACTACAGCACTTGCCTGTACAGTAGCTACAGAAGCATGCAGAGGGACAGCTATCTGACCAAAGTGAACACGTTGGGGAAGGACACATGGGCATTATTTGCATCCCCTTACACGCTCCAACATGCTGAAAATGAAGAAAAAGTCAGAAGTAAAGCGCTCTCAGAAAAGCTTTTACAACCTTCCAACTCTATTTGTATCATAACAGAATCAATACTTGCCTTAGTAGAGCAATATCTCATGCCCAGTTGTGGCAATACTGTCTGCTGTTTTATGACTTACAATGTGTCACATAAATGGGTTTATCAGTATTATGTACCAAATTCTGAAGTTAGATAACCACAATGATAACATAATGATGCATTATTAGAAATGCACTGAGTTAATATATTTCTAGAATATCGAATTTTCATTTTCGTCCATGGCATGAGGAGCTTTATTGGCTACTCTACATTTCCAGATAACATTCCTGAAATCTGGTCTCTAAGGACCATCTCTAAACTTAGAACATGATTCTTTATACTTACTAACCTTGAACTTCCTTTATAAGACTAACTCAAGCACTGCTTGGCAATAGCTGTGGATCTAGGTTTAAAGTGAAAACACTGAAACTACTGTATTTTTTGCATGAAAGGGAAATATGCCCAAGTTTTAACAGTCCAAGAAGAATGGTGTTGGACTCACATAGAGACTAGTGTCTTCTAGTCTGATGTATATTGGTTACAGTTGAGCCATCTTTAAGTAATGTGTATATACCCTACTTGTGCAACATTTCTCTGTCGACAGAAAACTCAGGTTGTAGTTAATTTAACAGCACAGTACCTTGCCGTCTTGATTTTCAGCTACTGAAGTTCTGGCACATGTGCTATTTCACAGGTATATCTATGCTGGGAAAAGAAATAGACACAGACTTGATACCTCTTTATAAATCCTGAAAACAGAGATGTTGGGTAGCCATTCTGAAGCACCGAAGATGGCTTGTCTTATTTGGGAATGGGGAATTAAGGTTTAGTAGATTGCGTACCAGGCTAATGAGCTGTGGATTTAGTGGCTCCCATTCGTACTGTCTCAGGATGTGCTTGCCATATTTTTCCATTTTAAACATGGTCCATTGTATTTTGTCCATTGTACAAATATTTTTCTTTTTTGTATAAAGCTTGTTAACAGTTTCAGAAAGCTATTTCAGGAGATTATTTTGGAGCTGATCATGAATTCAAAGCAAAAATCTAGCCTGATGGTAGACACTTTGGTCTAAACACTTGCTCAGAGGTGGGCTGTGATGAAACTATGGAAGATTCCACAGTTGCATACACATGAAAACTTTAGGGAATTTCATCCATGTAAATCAGTCTACCCCATATATCAGTGTCAGGACTAGGCTCTAGGTTATTCTGATATTTTGTGGTTTAGACACATTGGAAATGAGGTGAACCCAAAATTTGGGAAATGTGATTTCAAAATTGCAGCAATTATCAAGTAGATGTTAGGCTGCATATAATGTTTGAAACTCCCCTTGCATGTAATAAATATGAACTTTTTTCTCAAATATATTTATTTTAATAAACAGTCATTAGTAAGCACATCTTGTTAAAAAGTATTCACTCAAGATATCTCACAAAGATCATCCTCAATCATTTTGTTTGTAGGAGATCATAATCTAGATTTCTTATCTACAGAATTACCCTGTATTATGTGAGTGTAACCCCTACAAAAATTAGATACGCTCCATACCATCTCCTTTACTTTATGGACTCTGGATGCCTGGTTTCCAGGAAGGCAAAGACCCACCACTTTTCCCATCTGAGTTCTGACGAACAGTGCTCATGAAGTCCTGGAATTGAAGATGCACAGAAAATCAGGTATTCAGGTAATATCAAAGTCCTTACATAACATTCTCTCATTTATAATGTGACCTTTTCAGCCATGTTTTTTGAGCGGGGAACATATATTGCCAACAATACATGCTATGTAATGGGGAAGTTTTGAGGATAGAGGTCCTGGTTTTGCAGTGCTTTCTATACGAGCCAATGACCACACAGAGTGCCAGAGAGTTATCTAAGGTTGTCTGTGTAGGGAATCTATCTGTGAGGGCTTATTGCAGAAATGGGGCCATATGGTGATGTAAAACCATTCATGGAACTCCTATTCATGTTCATGTCAGATTCAGGGCAATGAGCCATATGGTACTCAAATGCAAAACTTTGAAGCTAAGTCAAAATAATCTAGTCCTTGTCACTGACTTTTACATTTTCTTCATTAAAGGAGAACTTAAGTGGCATTTTACCATGGTACTTGCAACCAGTAGTTTCAAAAAAATTTGTTTACTCTGCTACTACTGCTACTTTTCATTTAAGTTCTAAATTTTGGGTTCTCTTCTCTGCCAAGAGCTTTATCCCTTGGGAAACACTAGTCAAATGTAAATGATCTAGCAGATATATCTACTTTTTAAACAGAAGTACACTGTGCACCTATGAATAGTGTATCAGAGAGCTGGAACAATGCCTTTATTTAATTATTAGAGTGATTAAAAGCTGACTGACATTTCTGATTGATCTTCTACTCCTCTGCACATGAAAAAAACAGACTGAAAAAGAAGGCCTTGATATTCACCAATATCTATGGTATTTAGCATTAATATTTGCAGGGATTACTTTGATATCAGCCTAATATATTTTCTAGACACAAGTATAGACCATCACAGATTTTATAAGCACATTTTCAAAAAAGCAAGCATAATGGTAAATGCTTCTTCTCCATTGTCAGAAACTTTGAAGACTGTGCATCTTCTTTAACAGCACATTAGCACTTTCAAAAGAGGCCAAAAACTGATTCCATTTACTATTTTGCATTCCACAAAACTCTTCGAGCATCCACTATGAAGTATATATGAAATCTAAAAAGTTGCTGATAGCATATGGATCTTTTATGGGGGTAATTCTCTTATTACATGCTATAGTTTCCATTTCTTATCATGATGTTAGAGCCTCTTGCATAAAAAATTTATTGCTTATTGCTGCTCAGTTTGGCTCTTTCCTCTTCTCTATTATCATCCAGTGACATAAAACGTTTGCAAAAATTGACATGCCTGAGGGACTGGATGCCATCCAGAGGGACCTGAACAAGCTTGAGAAGTGGGCCCATGGAAACATCGTGAGGTTCAACAATCCCCCACACAAATACAGATTGGGGAATGAAGGGACTGTCAGCAGCTCTGCTGAGAAGGACTTGGAGGTACTGGTGGATGGGAGGCTGGACATGAGCTGGCAATGTGCACTTGTGGCCCAAAAAGCCAAACATATCCTGGGCTGCATTAAAAGTGTGGACAGCAGGTAGAGGGAAGTGATTCTGCCCCTCTACTCTGCTCTGGTGAGACACCACCTGGAATAATGTGTCCAGCTCTTGGGTCCCCAGCACAGGAAAGACATGGACCTGTTGCAGTGGGTCCAGAGGAGGCCTGCAATAATTATCAGAGGACTGGAATACTGCTCCTATGAAGTTGGGGTAGTTCAACCTGTAGCAGAGAAGACTCTGGGGGTGACTTTATTGTAGGTTTTCCATACTTAAATGGGTCCTATAAGAAAATGGGGACAAACTTTTTTAGCAGGACCTGTTGTGACAGGACAAGGATGATGGTTTTAAACTAAAAAGGGCATATTTAGACTAGATGGAAGAAATTTTTAACAATGTGGATGGTGAGACACTGGAACAGGTTGCCTAAAGAGGTAGTGGGTGCTCCATCCCTGGAAACATTCAAGATCAGATTGGATAGGGCTCTGAGTAACCTGATGTATTTGAAGATGTCCCTGCTTACTGCTGGGAGGTTGGACTAGATGACCATTCAACGTCCCTTCCAACCCAAACTATTCTATGACTCTATTATAATCTCCACAGCAAATAATTATAATATCATAGAGACATTAGTTTATATGGCCCCACTCTGCAACTTACAGTAGGTGTAGGATTAGAACTTCTGGAAGGAATCTTTTCACATTTTGTTGAAATGTTCTTTGGGTTAGTTTTATTTTCACAGGTGTTTAATTATTCAAAAAAGTGTTATACTGAATCAAATTACTACATGTGCAAGTTATTGGCAGCCAATGGGAACAATTAATTGATGATATTACCTTTAATTAAAAGAAGAAAAAAAAATTTCCTAGTAAATATAGAGAGGAAAAAAACAACTTATTTTTACATTTTCACTAACATAGCAAATATACATCAATAAGATGCTCACTATTTGCACAAAAATACATTTTAAGATATCTGACAAAAGCTCTGACATGTTTAGAAAGAATGTCAGGGCTTTTGTTTAGGTAAAGTGAAAGACTGAAATATAAAATTCTTGTTTGCTTCATTTTTTTTATTAGGCACCCTCTTTCTGTCTGAGAAAGACATAGCCCAGCTTCTCCCTCACTCTCTGGAGTACGACGTGCCAGACAGCTGCCTGCCTGTGTGACCAGCTGGGGATGGTGTGTGCAATGACAGACTGGGAGACAGAAAGGACGGAATGTTGATGGGGCCATGGGATATAGGAGTTAGGATTCTGCGGTATAAACCTCATAATCTTTGTGGGAGATTTGAAGGGAGTGGGCTTGTGACCGCAGAGTCCCAAAGCACTTTACCCCCCATCCAGTTGCTCTCATGTCATATTGGTTTATAATAGTGGCTGGTGAATACTACAAACTGTATAGCCAGCACTCATGCAATACAATTACATGAATGACAGCCTTTATCCTGTTTCCTGCACGCTGTGTATCTTTGGGAAACCTCCACAGAGAAACCTCCCTCAAACTTGTGTAGACACTCTCTATGGATTTGTCATCTTTGTAATGCCCTCCTACAGCCATAATCTTGGTCCTGACTGAGGTTTGTAGGACAAATTCTACTTCAAAAATCTTATTTTCTTCCATAGAGAAGTTCATACCCTTTGAAATGCTGAGATCAGTGCCCTTCTAGATACAGGACATTTTCTGAAAGTAGTAGCTTGTTCCGTAATGACTTGAACACGGGCAAGCCAGATGAGAGTGTTTATCTATCCAGAAAGAAGAGCCACCAAACTCAGCAATGTCAGGATCAGGCCTTAGATAATTGGCCAGTTGTCTGAAGGTTTGTGTTGCATTTTGATACTGTTGTACCTTTCATGCTGACTTCCTTGACCTCATTACTCTTTTTTTTTTTTTTTTTGGTAAAATCACCAAATGTGCAATTTGGCCCATTTAGTTATAAAACATAATGGGGACTAATAATAGAATGATCTTTTTTTTTTTTTTGTCCTGGAAAGTGGGTAAATGCTCCTCAGGTGTCTGCAATTATACAGGTGAGAAGCACTGCTGGCCTTCACATCACTCCAGCTGTCACAGCTGTATGCTCTACTAATGAAAAAAGCAAATGCTCCCTCCTCCACTGCTGCCCTCTGTAATGAGAGAAGGATATTTGAGATAGTGTTAAAATGACTACTGTGCCTTTAAACCCTTTCTTATGCTGAAAGCTGATGAGTGTTTGCAATTTCAAAGCACTTTTTGAGTGCCTAACTAGTGAAACCGAGATTTTTAATTCTACATTTAGAATGCAAAGCCCGCCCAAGCAATTTAATTCTTCTACAGCTTTCTTGAAGCTGTTCCAATCTGTGTGACAGGGGGGTGGATATCAGGAAGAAGTATTGGAAATTTAGCTGTTACAGCTCAGCCCGCTTTATAGTTTTTGCTTGCAGTTTATTGCAGAGTCAATTCTCCAAAGTCTCATAAGAAAAGATTATTTTTTTAAATTTATTTAATTGAGCATTTGCCATAATTTGCACAAGTTGAATTCTAAACACATTTTGAGAAGCTGTGGCCTTGTGTACCCTTGAATCTCAATGGATGGTACTGGGCACTGGTGTCACTTGGTGACACTGGGCACATGAGATGAATGTGATGAGTGAATTGTATCTGTATAGACAGGCAATTTTTTTGCAGTAGCTAGTGTGGGGCTATGCTTTGGATTCCTAGAGAAGCTGAACATTTACCTGTCCATGGAAAGTGGTGAATAAATTCCTCTTTTTGCTCTGCTTGTGCACATGGTTTTTGCTTTATGTGTTTAACTGTCTTTATCTCAACCCATGAGTTTTCTCATTTTTACCCTTCTAGTTCTCTCCCTCATCCCACTGGGGAGGAGCAGCTGTGTGGGGCTCAGTTGTTGACTGGGGTTAAACCACGACAACTGGTTTCTGGTGTGTTTTCAGGACATTAAAGAGGGCCAGCTACTAAGAAGCATTGCAGTAGACTCCTGTCTCAGAAATCACTGAATGTAGAAATTGTCAGCAGTGCTTCAGTGGGTTGTCTTGGTTGCACTAAGCCATAACACTCGTGGTGTGAAATCTCGACAAGAAAATTATTGTCAAATACGTGTATTCTTCAAACTAAGCTGAGAATTTTCAGCACCCAAACTGGTTCGTTTCCACTGTGTTTTTTCACTTGCACTATGAGAATCAGCTGTGTTGCAAGATCTGTCTTTAAACTTGCTAGCTTGAGCTGCAGAGGCCCCAGCAGAGTAGCTAATACAAGCTGCAGAACATGCCTGAGAAGCAGAGTGGGTACTTGGGAGACAGGAGGAGCACAAAATTATATCAGCTGTGCTGTAAAAACAAGCAAAGCGTACAAAAAAAACAAATCCAGGTAGTTCAGTGCCCACCACAGCAGTGGCCAAAAAGTGTTTCCTAGGAATGAATATAAGAGGACATAGACAAAGAGGTAAGGGGTTTTTTTGTTTTCCAAGCAGAAGAGCTCTAATATACTTGGATATTTCTCATTCTGATGCCATTTCATACCTTTGATTATGGTCATTGCCTTCTGCAAATCTTTTTGAGGTGGAGACTGGAACTGCATTTTCCAAGATGCTCTTAGGGTACAGATTTTGTACTGTTGCACAATATTTTGTTTTATTCCTTTTCTAATAACATTGTTTTGCTTGGTGTGCTTTTGTGTCCATTGTTGATCATTTGGCTGCCTAAGCTGAGGCTGAAACAGCTGTATTGCTGTGGAGGTTTGGATACAACACTACTAGCCTCCTGTATTGCTAATTTCTTTATGCAGGATAGTTGTAATTCAACATTTCAATTTCCGTTTAGACCAAAAATTTCTAATTTACAGTAGTAGGTCATATTCAATAAAATTGGTTCACTGACATTGCTTAGAGGTTTGAAAGGAGAAGCCTTGCACGCCACTGATTGCTTTTTAGAAAACAGGTTGTGTTCTGATCTGAATTGAAGACACAGATGAATGTCCAGGTCTTTGGGTCCTGATTCAAAGAAGGGAGATCTCAAGAGACAGCATTTAACACTCTGCTCCTGTGTTATTTTTAATATTTTTATTAATAGAGCCATCTGAGAAAGGAAACAGGTGGGCTAAGTGCATTTCCTGATGGCTTTCTTATTGTTTGAGTATTTCTTTCATCCTTTTTACTTTGGTTTAAGCTTAACTACTTGTATGACAGTATTGGACACCAGAAACATATAGGGCCTTTAAAATGCTTCATTGTTTGTACTTGGTCTTTCATAGCAGTTGGGGGAGAAGTAATGGCTGGCTCTTCTATCTGTCTTTAAAGATGCAGAGAAGTAAAGTAATATAAAGACACATTTTTATGAAAAGAAAAATCTGTGCGAGGGTTTTGGTTGTGGAATTACAGATAACTCTTAACATCCAACAAAATACTTTTCTAACTCTACAAATCACAAATTAATTGTAATATCATTTTTCATTTCCTATATATAAAGTGTGATACTAGCTTATTGAAGTCAGCCCTCAATATTGCCAGTCTTCAGTTAGTCTTTAAATAGAACAAAGTGAGTCAGACTCAAACAATTATTTTTGGAACAAAGAGATTTGATTACTCGACCAGAGGCTTCTAGCTTTTACCTCAATACCATAATTTTGAATCTGCACTTGGTGTAATTAAAGGAAGTGAGTGGAACTACACAAATGATGCATTTGGCTCAAGATTCCACAGCAGTCTAAATAAAAATATTAAGTGTGCAGCTGTTTTTAATTATCTAACAAGAATAAAACTCTGTGTGGACATTTCTAGAAACTATTAAGGACTTATGACTCCATTAAAAACCCAGAAAACACCAATTGAAATAGGGTAAATATTCCAGTTGGCAAAATTTTCCTCTCCATTATGCCTTACACTGTACAAATTTCCACTCTTCTAGCTATTGTGATAGGCAGGGGAGATGCAAGTTTCTATTGTACCATTGGACTTAAATTCTCCTCTTTTGCCACCAGTTTCCTTTATATCTGAGTTATCACAGCTTTCAGTCTTGTAACACTGAAGTCTTAGAAATCTGGAACAAGTTCAGATTTCAATGCTAGAAGATTACTTCCACAGGAGTGGAAGTAATAATGCTATTATTGTAAAATCACACATTAGCTACAGACATAACAAGCTTAGAACTGGCCTAGAAATTTGGAAGAATAAGGAAACTCTTGACTTCTACATTTCTGGAATTCATAGATAAGATGTTTATCCATTTAATTTGCTGGGAGAAGGAGAGAAGGCATAATTTGGGGATATGTTGATAGTTTACCTATTGGAGTATATACATACAGTGCTTACGATCATATTTTTTAGTAATAAGAACATATGGTTGCCTACTTGAAAATCCACAAGTTTGTTTCTTTACTTGTTATAGGGTAAATTCTCCTGACTTTCACTAATCACTCCCTACTAGGCTGAATAGGTGTGCAAGATGACTGCATAAAAAGACTTGAGGATTCATTCAGCCAGGAAGGTGTCAGACCATCTGCAGTACTTGCTGCTGACTCCCTTAGCAAGGCGACTAGTTTGCATCCTGTTCTGAGGTGTCTTTTACTTCAGGCTGTTCAGGATATCAGTTGAAAGACAAATTATGTGCTTCCAGGAGCAAAAAATCCCCATAGGTGCACTTAACCCCAGCTCCTAAGTTCCTCTGTGAAGCTGTGCCAAAATGCAAATATCACTTTATGAACTAGGGACCAAGGACATGGAAAGTAAGGTATAATGAGCAAAGTAACCAGCAGAGTGAGTAGATTACAGGAGCTATCCATGACTGACCAAGAACAAGGAACAATTGAGTTTTTTTAGATTTTTTTAGGATTTCTAAACTCTAGGAGAATATTTGATGTCAGTTATGTTCTGTGCATGCTTTTAACTTGAAAACTTGGAAAAATTGGAAGGACACGTGTGGGGAAGATTGAGTGAAAGATTAACAAAGGCCATTATAAATGAGAAAGATATTTTGGCAGGAATTTACTGGATTAAACAGTTAAATTTTCTCACCATAACTCTAAATTGTAGAGTATTCAGTGTTTCTGGAAATATAGTATACAAGATATTGTAACTTTTATTCAGAGAATTCTTGAATTATTTTGATTATGCTTTACCAGCTAACCTTATATCCATATATTAATGGGCCATTAATTAAAAAATGGATCTAAGTCTTAGTATATCTCATTAATTCAATTCTCTGCACTGGTTAAAACTCAAAAATAAATTGCAATTTCAAGGAAGTACAAGTGGCTATATAGTTATGCTTTAATTATCATAGATTCTGAAGTTTTGCTAGCCATATGGGAAATCAATATGAAGTAGCATGGCAACTGTAAAATTTTGGAGGATGGATTGTTAGATGAAGTAAGAAGGACGCAAAAAAATTAGATTCACGGTAGCATAATGCATGCAAACTTTGTAGTAAAGTTATGACAAATACAGTTATTGTTCTGATCTTGATTGTTCGTTTATAAACTTAACTTGATTAGGGTTTCTATAGGAAATTTTAATTTGCTACTACTTTTCTTAATGTCTCCAGTTCTTAAAACACATAAAACTTGTATTACACAATGTAGTAGAAAGACAGTGTAACTGTTCACAAGTTGTATTTATCTGCATGAATACATGCCTGGATATTGAAGTCCAAATTTCATTTACTGATCTTATTATTTGAAGCACCAGTAAATTATAAAGATAAAAGTCTTCCAGTAGACGTTCGTGTCTATGCCCTTGTTTACTTCTAATTTTTGTTATAATGCTTGTTACATTGCTGAAAAGCCTGCCAAACTCACTTGATGAGAATGTGAACCTCTTTTTTTTTTTTTTGCAAAGTATCAGAGAAAAATCTTCTAATAACTCTGAAAGATAAGGAAATACTGCTACTCACATTTACATTTGCAGAATTTATATGCCACTATTTATTCTTGTAATGTCACCTACCTAAAAAAAAAAAAAAAAGGTCTGGAACCAGCCTGGGCTGCCACATAGCTCCCAAGAATACTGCAAATACTTCCAGGCACCTACAGTTTTGGACATGAGAGTACACAGGTGTTCCTCTGACACAGCTGAGCCTCTCTCATCAGATGCCAAAGGCTCATCCTCAAGAGGTCTGAAAGGCTGCATAAATTTACAGAACAGCCTCTCTCATTCAGGTTTCGACACTGGTTCCTTTAAAGAGGCAGATAAAGAACCTTTTACATCACTATGCACAGAGTTTTAGCCTCAGAAAGAAGCCCCTTGAAATTGTATAAACTATGACTGGAAGCCTTTGAAGGACTTCTGAGACTTCTAGAAGACTTCAACACTGTTTTTCCTACCTCCTGGGTTCAGTGAGGCTTAAGCAAAAGATTTATATTGCCCTGTTCAGACATTGACAGTTTGTGAGGCATGTGTAGGAACAGTTGCAGCTACCTAGGGAATTTCAGTCCAAACAAAGAAGCACACAGGTATTTTAATTGCTTGGACTCATGAATTGGAACAATTTACATTGCAACACTTGGCCAAGTTATCATTTTCTGCCTTGTCATCAGCTGCACAGCTCACTGAGTTTCTTCTGAACTCCTGTAATTCACAGTCTGACGTACTAAGGTGAACTGTAACTCTTGTTGTATATAGCCCATGAACATATTTCAAGCACTTGACTTGACTTTATTTCAAGCACTTGACTAATCCTACTATTGTGCAGCAAAACAGTCAAGTGCATGTTCATCTTGAAATTTCAGGAAGCTGAGAACCAAATTATGATAAAATGTATACCTGAAGGCTTTACCAAAGCAAGACTCAAAAGATCTGCTTTTGCGTTGTCTTTTTTGTGAGGCATACAGTCTGCTGTATTGCATTTCAATAATTCTGTTTTGTTGACAAGCCTGTGCAATTATTCTCAGCTTTAAATTTTCATAGCTCCAAAATGTGTTGGTTTAAAAAGCAAAAAGTAGTAGTTAGCACTAGATTCATAATGAGTAGGCAGATAGAAAGGGCAAAAATATATAAATTTTAATTGCTTCAATAGAGGAGAAGAAATCCTTGCATTTATATTGTTAGATCTAGTTAAGATCTATCAGCTTAGGACTTCTATATAGTCAGTAAAGATTGTGTGATAGAAGATTTGAGCCAAAATAAAAAGGGCATTTCTCAAAGAGGCAAACTGACATAAGAATGCTCATTTAGGGCTTGATACAGAGCTCCTTCAAGATCCATAAGGTGAATAACCTCATATATGTTGTTTGGCTGCCATTTCCGATGAAGTCCACAAATCATTCCAGTTCAAGCTCAACTTAGAGGAGTTGAAATGAACCTCTGTATATAGTTCTTATAATTAAAGTGCAGTTTCACATTTTTGCTGTTGAGTGTTTGGCTGAAAATGGTTTCATGGCAGTCATGACTTCATTGAAGACCCATCTTTGACAGCTAAAACATCCAACATTTTTGAACATTACTTCCACAGATGTATTCCAAAAAGATGACATTCAAATGTAATAAAGTTTGGACTTGAGGCCAAAACTTTATATAAACAGTTTGTAAAATGATTCCTTCAAAGTGGAAGGGAATGTTGTGAAGACATGGCTACCATATTCTAGTTGCCTTGTGATTCTCAAAAGCAACTATCTTCTGTAAGCTAAATGAACATGTTTTCGTCTTGGTAATTGATGAACTACAGAGAAAGCAATATCTTATTATTACTGGTGATAAAAGAATAGAATTCAGCTATTAATTTCTGACTAGATTTACTTTGAACTAGCAGCAAGAGAAAATAAAGACATTGTAAAGTAAGGATACTAAAAGTTTAATTCAAATAGAGATTATAATAAATTAATGCAGTTTCTTATGAAATGTTGATCTTTTTAGGTTCAGTTTTCAGCCTAAGACTTGCATCCTCTTGTGAATTTCAGATAAGAGAGTCGTTGCACTTCTACTTATGGGATTCAAATTGCATAAAAAAATGAAGCTGTGCCAGAGCTTCACACTCACCACAGTCATTGACACTGTAGAGGCGTATCTGAGGATGGGGTTTCGAGCATTCTGTATTCTGTTTATGCAGTGTAAATTTCAAACCACCACAGTACTAGTTCTGGGTTTCCAGGCCACTGAAAGGAAGTCTGAAGATCTGAAATGAAGATGTGAGTCAACAATGACTATCCGAATTGAGCAGGTTCACTGTTATTGCAGCAGTTAGTGTGGTGTCCACCAGGTTAGTCTTAGTCATCTAATCATTTTTCAAAGACACACTAAACGTTTTGTTGCCAACTCCTCATCACAGTATCAATCTGTACTCTTAAAATCTCCACAACAGATGCTGTCATGCTGTGACAAACAGAAAATTAATTTTCTCTGTTAAATATGCCTTCTTACTCTTAAAGCTTGATGAGAGACTTCCTTACATTGATATTTTCTCTGGCGCAAGCTGAAGATGGCATTTAGCAAACAGATACCTGACTGAGGATTCAGGAGAAACCATGTGTATAGTAGCCATGTATTGCCAAGAAATTATATATCTATCAACACTTACTTACTACCAAGTCTGTCTCCACATGCTGACCTGACCTTGTTTTCACATTCTTGACTTTGTCATCTTTGTTTAAATCTCCATTTATATCTTTGTACATTGAAAATTTGTTCCCATTTTATCACTCAGAAATTGGAAAAGGATTAGCAAGAGGGAAGACTGAGTGTGGGAAGCCCATAGCACAGTTTTAGGTCTTTCCCATTTCACAGCATAAAAAGAAAAAACCTATGGCAATTTTCTAATGTTTTGCCTCAGTATAAAAAGAATTGGGAGCGTCATTCAGCAAAAAAGAGTCAATGCTGGTGTAGCAAAGGAAATGTCAACATTACCTTTGATATTAAAACTAAAGTTGACATTTAGGAGTTGGAAGAAATTACAGCCAAACAGTTTAGCACTCTGCTGTCATTATGTAAAGGATAGTAATGCCAGGGATTTCTGGAAGGTTTTGTGTACAGTGCTTGTAAGGAAGATTGCTGCAAGCAACATATCCATAGGAAACAAATATGATATGATTAAGTTAGAAAGAAAGATGGGGAAAGAGATTACAAAAAGCATAAGTCGGTCCAAACAGTTGATAGATATGCAACTCTTCTCAGCAAGATACATTTTTCAACAGATATATATCACTAGTAGTTCTAATCTTCCCATTACTTTTCTTCATCTGCCAGCACCTTCAGATACTCTGTATGGTAAGAGAAATGACAATCTTGTGAAACAAGTAATGTAGGGTAATTGACTTTCTGAATTTTATGATTTTTTTTTCATTAATTAAAGGAAAACTGTATTGTAATCATTACAAAGCATACAGAAAATAATCTGTGCTCCTGGTTCTTGCTATATTTTATGTCAACTTCTATGGTTACTAAGTAAATATGAGAAGCCTTTTTATGCTGCATTAGTTATGCAGTCGAAAGCGTTACAGTGGCAGTGCTAGTCTATTTGCCAGGTGACAATACTTCTTGAGGGTTAGTGAGAAGATGGTAATTTCTCTGTAGCAAAAATTATTAAGGGTGAAAGTATTTCAATATATGTTACTTTAAAAGCTGGCATTAAAGTTATCTATGATTAGTATCCTTGGAAAATGCCATCTTCAACATAGAAAGTGAGTTATGTGAAATCATGTAAATTAAATATTCTATTCTCTAGTGATCAGGACAAAAATGAAATATAAATGATGCAAAATCTACATCATTACAAAAACACATGTCAAAAATCTGAAAGCACTCTAGTACTAGAAAAGAGGGAAAGTTTAAGGGCATAAAGTTGATGTTACTAAGGGTTTAAGCTTGTAAAATTATTGTTTTAAAAACAATAGGCCAAAGACATGACAAACATGGAAATTATGATTGCCATGGTTAGAAATTCTTAAGGGTTTGATTAGTTATTATTAGATGTGTTGCCTAAGTATCACTAACTGATACTAAATAAGGTAAGAGCATGGAAGACCACAACTATTCTCTGGTCACAGAAACATCATATGCCAATATTAAAAGACAAAAAGAAGAAAAATCCTCATAGTTAGAACACTAAATTCTTCAATACTTCTATCAGTTTTAAGTGGACAATAGTAAAGTAGATTGATAAATAAACAGATATATCTTCTTGGTTAAGATCTTTATTTTAAAGATCTTTTAAAGATCTCTCTTCAGGCTAAGAAATGGAAAACTTGAGTCGTGCATGGTTCCGGATAATGAAATTTAACAATTTAATAAAAACTAACCAGAGCTTATAGATGACTCTGTGCTAACAGCAGCATTATACATACTGCAAAACTCAAAATATCCTTGTGATCTTCTGCAGTCTATTCTGAGTCTAATTTAAGACCGTTTTTATGCTAAAATGTTTATTCTAAGCATTGTAGTTGATATTTCCTTATTTTTTTTTTAGTTTTTAAGTAAGCACCACATATATTTGGTTAGAAAACCAATTATAGTAAATTGTTTCCATGAAACAACTAGCCAAGACGATTTTCTGAAATTATAAGTAAATATATTGACCAGTTACACATTTGAATAAGACATTAAAGATTTATATAACTGCAAATGTTGCAAAGAATTTATTAATTCAGAATGTAACAGAGGTATTTATATGGATTATTTAAAAATATTTGAAGATACTAAGTGATTTGTAACTATAGTGCCTATAGTACTTCAAAGATAGATGCTATAGTATTTTTTAAGTTGAAATGCTGATAGCGGAAAACTGTAATGTAAAATGTGTTGTGTTAATTAATTAATCAACCTTATATTGCTGAGTCAATATAGATATTTCACCAGAATTATTTTTCCTAATTTTTTTTTGAGGGGGTGAAGGGACAAGGAGGGTGTCTTTCACTCTTTCTTTTCTCCTTCATAATGCCTTTATCATGTCTCTGTGCTGCAGCCTACTTAAGTGTTTTTTAATGGCAAAGTTTTTAATTCAAAGATCAGCTAGATCTTACCTCACCATATAATAAGTAGCAAGAAACAGATCCTTACTGATGTCTGAGAATTTATACAATACCACTTCACATAGATACTAATTGTAGTAGCAAAACCGGTATGATGATGTTATCACTGTAGCATGTGGTTCATTAATAGAACTATTAAATTCTGTCTCTCATCATGGGAAATTAATTTAAGTGTAGAACAGTCCTAGTAAGTCTATACAGATCCTCATTTTGGGAATAACTCAATTGCAGATGTTTTTATTTTCTCTTGTAATATGCCCAGAACTTAAGATGGCAAATAATATGTTTAAAGGTGCTGAAACTAGCAGAGGAAATAGGAGGAGAAAAAAGACATAGAGAGAATGCGAAGGCATAGGAACAGCGAAGCATGCTAAGACCATCCCTTTGCTTATGGAATTGGTCACCATCTTTATGATCATGTGGCAGCAGCCAGCTTTATAATTTTTAGACACAATTTTTGTGCCATTTCTAGTTGCACTTTTCCAACTATAAGACAAAATTAATGACATGTAGATAAACCGCTTGGTTTAATTTACTAATATTTCACAAGTTTATTCTTTTTGCAAGATGGTGCATGTTAGAGTAATCACAGATATATGATATTGCTTTAAACTTTCCCTAGCTTTAAGGAACTTCAAAAAACAAAAGAGAATGCCAAGTGCTTTCAACATTTGGTGGGTTTTTTTTTCCTAGCAGAAAATAAAAGTGACAGTGTCATTATTAAATACCAGGTGACAGTGTTCATGGAATGTAATTCTGATACGAGATAAAAGAAAGTCAGGGGCTGGTCTCCAAAATGTTTGGTATCTGTCATACGTAGTTTTGAGGTGACTAAGTAGGATGCCAAGGTCATTCTTTAGCAGATGTTTTGGAACATTTTACCCATGAAGGAAGGAAGAAATCCTTTGATTTGATAATTTAAAACAAAAGCTAGTAGAATGGAAAAAGACAAGAGGGGATGAAATATCTAGTTTTGTTATTTATTCAATTGACTCTCTGGTCATCTCCTTTTCCTCTAAAACTTCTTGGAAATGTTTCACTACATTGTCTTCTTTCTCTTTATACCACCTAGCGACTAAAAATTATGTGTTTTTAAAGCAAAGTGGATAAAATTGTTTTTATTAATGTCTCTGTTGTATGTTAATGGTGGAAATTGGTTTGCTTTATCTCACATTTCTCAATTGTGAATGTTTGCGTGGATAAAGAGTTTGATACAATCTATCTATATCTGAATGGTATTGACTGGTTGATCCATATATGTATCCATAGATGTTTTGTACTTCTGAATAGAATGCATAAAGTTCAGAGAACTATAGCACTGCAAGTTTAGTATTCTTTGAGATCTCTTTGTTCTGCTCCAAGTCAGATATCAGGGAAATAACTTCAGCATATTCTTCATATGCACTCTACCAAGTATATCCACAATATTGTTTCAACTGTTTGGATTCTGTACAACATGTGGACAAAAAAGTGATGAAGACCAAAATGGATATGGAATGAGTTCATGTGGTTGAACCAATAAACAAGACTATTGCAGCGTGCAATCAAGTTTATCACATACATATACAATAAACCTGCCAAATGAAATGCTGAGTAAGTAAAGTATTAGGAACCATTTAGCATTGCTTTGTTTTGTTTTGTTTTTATTATTTTTTTATTTTTTGTTTGTGTGTGCGTGAAACATATTTTCTGAAAGTATTTAAATCCCTTCTAGAGTGACCTGCTGTGCTGTCCAACTGGATAAGTGATTTCTGTTACTATACCAAACAGAGTGATGACATTTAGAGAGGCAGAAGAAACTGTGTGGCAGTGCTACTTTACTCCCTCCTGGAGCCTCACAAAATGTCATTTGTGTCATGCTGAGTGCTGTTTATTTTAGGATAAGAGATATTTACAGGTTTGACTACTAAAGTGCTCTGAGACAGCCTAATAAAAAGGCACAAACAAAAATAAATAGAAGAATGGAATGATTTTAATGTAGTATCACCAATTTCCAGCAGCTGCAGAACCAGCCTATTTGTATTTCTTAAGACTAAGAAGGCAGTCTCAGACTACCAAATGTTTTTCTATGGCTTAGCATGAGGTTTCACAATAAGATAAAGCAGATCTAAAATTGTAATCCTTAGTTAGAGAACCATCTTAGCTGCATGCTGTGGCTGCTCTCCTTGCATTGGTTCAAGTAATTGAGTGTAGAAGGGTTGAACAGTAACTCTTCATCAGTAAAACAAAATTTAGTCTTCAGTGGGATCAATATTCAACCTCCTAGGTGGCTGTAGAATCATAGAACGGGTTGGGTTGGAAGGGACTTCAAAGATCAGCTAGTTCCAAGCCCCCTGCCATGGGCAGGGACGCCTTCCACTACCTCAGATGGCTCAAAGCCCCATCCAACCTGGCTTTGAATAATTTCAGGGATGGGGCATCCATAATTTCTCTGAGCAACCTGTTCCAGTTGTCTCATTACCCTTAGAGTAAAGCATTTCCTCCTAATACCTAATATGTCCTAATATTTCCTCCTAATACCTAAATCTCCTTTGTCCTATTACTGCCCTGGTAAAAAGTCCCTCTCTCTTGTAGATCCCCTTCAAGTACTGAAAGGCTGCTATAGGGTCTCACCAGAGCCTTCTCATCTCCAGAATACTTCTCTCTGCCCAGTAGTTCATACCCTTAGTTACAACTTCCTGAACACTTTCATATGTTTCATGTAAACATATCGACAGCCATGGGGGAAGGAGGGATGTTTTGTTTGTTTGTTTTGGTCTGGATTTGCTTTGGTATTCTTTTTGTTGACACATTTTCAATAAGAATTTTTTCTTCATGTGTTGCACAGTGGGCTCCATAATGAATTCAAATGGGAAAGAATTAAACTGGACTAGACGGTAGACTTAGTTCACATCTAGAAAATAATGCAGTCACAACACTATCTCTGCAGTCAATAAGCCTCTGCATCTCAGGAGGTATATTTTTTCTCTCCTTTATAGGTCATATAGAATGTAACAGAAGACTTCCACTGTTTTTACCAACTTAGTAAATAATAAAAACACTGTGGAAGAGTTCATGGCCTTTCAGGAATGTCTTGTAGAAATAATTTAATAGAGAATTAAATTCATCATCCTGCACCTCTTCCATGGCAGAATGATTTACGGACTCCTGGCTTGATGGACAGAAATCACTTTTATTGCTCATGATTCAGGGTTTTTATCTCATTCACTTTCAGCTGGGAGTGGTTAAGCAAATCAAGACAGAGCACAACTGCAAGTCACACATCCATCACTCTCTCAGGCTGGCCTATCACACATACACACACACAGACCTTGGAGTTTCAAGTTACCTCTTATTCACAGCCCTGCATGGTGAATCACAAACTGAAGAGCTCAGCTCTCCCTGGGCAGTAAATCATGGCTTAGAGAAAACAATACAAGGTCATCTGAACATTCCTCAGGACTTTCTCACATTTGTCTTGCTACACTATCCATGGCTTATTTTAGGTATAGAAATTTCTATTAATATCTCATTAAGATTACCTTTTTTTTACTTGTATGGATTCTCCCAAAATCTAGCTGATCACCTAATTTCAAATTGGGATGTTGCACATCTGTGTCTTTCCAGAACAACTCAGAAAAGCTGTGTTACCAATGTGTTCTCCTTGTGTCTGTCTTAATTACTTGTTTTTGATTAAGAAGGGTTGCTTAGCATGATTTGGAGGTGAAAACATAAATATAACAATTTACAGCAGTGATATAGATGTGATATACACATTATTGAACTGAGAAGAGCTAAAAGGCAAACATGATGGTTGTAGTAGTCTGAATGCGAACAGGGAAAAGGAACAAACTACTTAAAATGCTTTGGTGCAGATACTGCATACTTTTGAAGATCCATGCATGATCCTGATTGTATGGCTCCTGTCTTCTATCCATTCTCATCAACATGGTCAGCTTGAAGCATGATTTCATTGACCCATGCTGTTGTATTCCTAATTGGTTTTTGAAAGAATATGCTTACACTTAAGAGCCTTATTTTTTCACTGTTTGTACTAAGAACAGTAATACCTCCACATCCAGATCATTTTTTTCTCAGTATTCACTGGCTTTTGCCCTTTGACAGTATTACCATTGTGAGCAATGTGGGTGGAGTGGCAAAACTGCTTCTCCAATTTACAAACCTGAGTTTTAACTCACTGCAAACCTGTAATGACTTTCCACATCCATGGTGTCTTTTAACTGATATGCCTTGTGATTTATCCATGTTCCGTTAAAAAATATATACTGCACAATTTTATTAGGGTTTGAAAATACTTTCCTGTTGATTTCCTACTAGAAGAATATTACCATTTTCAGAGTGATGACACAGCACCCAGCATTTTGCACTGTATTATCCAGAGACTGTAGGAAGAATTCTCCATAGGGAGAGGTGTTCACCATTGTTTTAATTTTATTGGAGAATAATAGATTTTTAGCTGGCTAAATAATATGCTTTTAACCAACTACTCTCTAAAAAAATAAGTGAAAGATAAATTTCTGCCTCTTTACTCATTGCTTAATTTCTATTTAACAAGGACTCACAGTTACTATATGTAAATGATATTGTGAAGAAAATGGCTATAATGAACACTTTGTGTTTCTTTTAAAGTATGCTTTACTTTGATTATTTCAAATGAAAATTGAGCTTAAGTTGGGAAGAAAAAAATAAGAGTCTAAACTAAACTTCACCATAGTACCACTTTCTACATGTGGTCACAAGAGTCTTTGAAATAGTTACAGTATTTGATTTACTAGACTTAATCATACTACGTATAACTGTGGACACAAACCAAGCATGCATTTTCCCTCATGGATTATGACACATCCCCTCAGTCTCAACATATAGAGATCTCTCTGGCTTCTTAGACGCAAAATCAAACCCCTCTGAAGACAGGTGGGCAATCTGAATGTCAGGATAACAAAGTGCTCTGATTTGGGAGATTCTTTAATGGTTATTGGCAGTTGTAGGAAGTGACTTCCAACTGCAGTGGCCTTGATCCATCATCACATCAAAAAATTGGAAAAAATTAGTATTAATGAGCATAAAATGCCTCTGAAAACTGTATTACATTCAGTGAGCATGAAAATCTGTCCTTGTAAAATCCATCACAGGATTACTGATAAACCTGAACATTAGACCATCCTCATAACAAGTGACAAAAGGTAAACTCCTCCATCAATAAGTGTCATATAAGTAAATTAGGATTTCATTCTTTGTCATACTCTGTACTCACCTGCCTTTTCTATTAACCTTGTGATATCTTAATGTTTACACCTCTCTCTTGGCATTCAGAATGTTCAGAGATGCACCTTTGAAATTCTGCCTGTTTGTCTTATCTCTACTAATTGGGGAATTGATTTTCATCTCCTTCATAATTGTCAATTTTAGAAATAGTGATTCAGACGACTATATTGATATCTTCTTCATTGTTTATACAGTAAGTCACTGCACACAAATAAATGCGAATGGGGATTCTATGTGTAAGTTACATATTTCACATAATATATACCATGCAAATACATGTCTTTTTAATATCCCATCATTGCATTAGCATTTTGCCTAATTTAGAAGGGTGTTGAAGTCTCCTGCACAATCCACTGAGATATTCTTCTGTATTTAATGTACTTCTTGGGAGGAGGCCATTGAGAAAACAAATACATTAGGTCTGTCCACAGATTTTTTGCATCTGAATTTTTCATGATTTATATTAACCGTTCCAAGACTTTTATTTTTTTCTTGGCAAAAGAATATTGGGCAGCTGAAACTACATTCATTGCTTGTGAATGTTTCTAAGATCAGCAAACAGAGTATTCCTGAAGCAAATTCTCATCTTTTGTTTTACTGACTGAAAGTGAATATGGGTCCAAATGTATTGCTGACATTTTGAGAATCAGAAGTTATCCCATAATATATCTGCAGTGCTTAAATGAAAGGAAGAATGTTGTGTCTGTGATGGTTTTCAATGGCTAGTAGTTGCCAAAGAAGATAATTATTTTTTTCTGAGACAGTTCTTAAGTAATTTTAGATTCAACCTCTAATAGACTGGTATTGATTTTTGCAGTGGTCAGTTTTTGAATCGCAAAGCTTGAGTCAGAAAGTAAGATAGATGCATACATTTTGCTGAAATGCAAGGATTCAACAGTCAGCAGAGACAAGAGGGTTTGCAATATGAGAGCCAGTTGCCTGCATCTTTGGGTAATCTGGCCTCCAGCCCAAACTTAAGTATTGGTATTGATCGATGAGTAGTGATCAGTGGTACTGCCTGGCTATGCAATTACCCTAATGGAATGGTTGTGCTTGTACTGAGAATAGCCATTTTGTTCTACTAAAAAGAACAAATACACAGCCTCAATGATGAAAATATAGTAGGAACTCATAAACCCTGTAGTGGGTTTCTGTGGATGGGTTTTGCTAGCAGAGGGGGGCTACACAGGTGGCTTCTGTTAGAAGCTGCTAGAAGCTTCCCCTGGTGGAGGGGGAGCCAATGCCAGCCATTTGGTGGAGCCAATGCCAGCCATCTCCAGGAGAGGCTTCCTGCTACTGGCCAAGGCTGAGCCACTTAGGAGTGATAGTAACACCTCTGTGATAACATATCTAAGGATAGAAGTTTGTGGCGCAGAAAGAATTCCAGCCAGGGAAGAGCAGAGTGAGAACATGGGAACAACAATGTAGACACCAAGGTCAGTGCAGAAGGAGAAGGAGGAGGATCTCCAGGCACCAGAGCTGAGGCCCTGCAGCCCGTGGTGCAGCCCATGGTGGAGCAGCTGTGCCCCTGCAGCCCATGGAGGACCATCACGATGCAGAGACCCACCTGCAGCCCATGGAGGAGCCCATGCTGGAGCAGATTTTTCTGAGGTAGAATGGGTGGCCTCTGTGGGGGACCCACACTGGTACAGCTCATTCATGAAGTACTGCACCCCATGGAGGAGTGACCCATGGGACAGCAGTTTGTTGCCCGGGGGATGATCACACACCACAAAGGTCTGTGAAGGACTGTCTACTGTGGGAGGGACCTCAACGGGAGCAAGGGAAGGACTCCTCTTCTTGAGCAGCAGCAGAAACAACAACTGACCATAATGCCCATTCCCCATCTCCCTGCACCGCTGGGTGGAAGGAGGTAGAGTTTGGAAGGAAGGAAGGATGAGGGGAAGGTGTTTTTAGGATTACTTTATTTCTCACTCTTTTGCTCTGATCCTGTTTGTAATAAATTAAATTAATATCCCCATTTTGAGTCTGTTTTGCCTGTGAGGGTGATCGGTAAGTGACCCCTCCCAGCTCTTATCTCAACTCATGAATCTTTTGCTGTTTGTTTTTTCTCTCCTCTGTCCAGTTTCAGAGGGGAGTGAGAGAGCTTTAGTGGGTAGCTGGCATCAAGCCAGGGTCAACCCACTAGATACACGTAACCAGTCTTCTGATGCCTCAAAAGATTTTGTGTATTAAGCATTTGCTAACTGTTAATACATAACCTGATCCTCTCTGTGGCAAGGTTAGTAAGGCAACTAGAGTAAAATGGTGCAGCTAATCACAGTTGTCTCAACCAGTATGGCCCTGAATGTGTTGAAGTAGAAGAAACATAATTCACTAAATGAAAATGATGATTTTGGATGGTCTAATATGGCAGTACTCTCTCTGTTATGAATAGAAGAACTTTTAGATCTGTCTTCCAAAGAGATATCAGGAGATGCTGCATTGAAAACCTCTACTAAATTGAGAAAATATTTCTCTTTCCCGTTCTGATTCTGAAATTACAGAAGAGATTGTGTCTACATGCTTTTAACTGGGACATCACTTGGAGAACAGTATATTAAAAAATAGCTTGCATTTTTTATATATCTCTGAAAATGTGATATAGTCTTCTACTATTTAACTACATGAAAAAGAGTTCAATCCAATTGGAAATCATGACTGTACTTTCAATATTATTCAGTCATAGCCACAAATAGGAATTTTTAAATGGTGACATAAAAATTTCTTTGAAAATCTACTTTTTCCTTCATTGTTAGTAAATCTGGCCAAACCGAATAAAAAAATTCCATGTATTACTTTCATCAATTGTTCATTTTCCAGCTGAAATTCACGAGTTTATTTGCTGTGTTCATCCAAATGGTACTTTATTTCAGGTTGCATAAGTATGATTTCTCTGCCTGTACTATTAGCTATACAGTCACATCACTTTGCATTGTGTTAACTAGAGGTTTTATCCAAAGAAATGGTAACATCTATTCTGTGATTATGGAATTTCAGAATGGAAATAAGTGTCAAAGGGATCAAAGTGTTAAGCTGAAGAAGTTCATCTGATATGGAACAAATGTACCTCTAAATGATCTAAATCACATACAGGAGTGGATAAAATGGAATCATCATCTAATTAACAGGTCCTTCAAACCCATGTAAATAAATAAATGTCCCATCTAATCCAACTCTACTGCTCCCTTATGAGCTTTCATGTCAGACACTGTCCTTGGCAGATGAGTGTATGTGGATGGTGGTTATGTAATATAAGGCTTACTTTCTGTCATAATTTGAGATGTTGCATTCTTTTGGATTTGGAATACATGGATGAAATACTAAAGATGTCAGGAAGTGAGCCTTCATTGCCTGGAAAGTCTGCATTTTTTTTATTTCCGTTTAGAGTTAGAGCAAAGCACATAAAGGTGATGTATTTAAGAAACAGCCCATGAGATAAGGAAACTTGGAAGATATAGGATTAGAATAAAATACAAAATAATAAATAAAAATATTTTTCTGGGAGAAGGAAAAAGCAATGACAAAGGAACCTTACATGCATCTGATCATATTTCTTTTGATAGAAATTTAAGAGATTTGTGGCAGAGACAATACTAACGTTTCTGGGAGAGGGTTTAGGTCAGAGAAAATATGTTCTATTGAAACTGCAAATTCAGTGTAAATGGGAGTAGTCAAGTTCTTTAGCTGAGAGGGTAGCATAAGGACAAAGAGCAAATTTTGTCAGAGAAATCATTCTGGTGTTACAATTTCTGTAAAAACACTTTGAAAATGCAGACAGGAAGGAAGCAGGAATTGTAGCTTCAAGGTTGGTCATTGACAGGGTAGGTAACACCTTAGGAGGGAAGCAAAGGTAGAAGGAAGCATCAAGAGTGTCTGTCATCATGGCTGTGGAGAGATCAGAAATCTGATGGCCAATCATGTGCCCCACAAACCTGGATGGAAGGACTGAGTACAAGGCAAGGGATGCTCAGCAACACTTGAGAGAGGAGCAGGGAGGAGGACAGGTCATGTTTGGTGAAGATCATGTAAATTAGAATCCTTGTTGCTAACAGCAAATTGCTCACATCAGTATGTCCAGATCCCTGTTTTTTCAGGCTTATGCTGAGGTTAAAAGTTACCCTGCATTCTTTTTTCTGAGACCTATAACCTGACAATGTCTTTTGTTTTCTAAACCGGCGCCTACTGTTGTCACTGACAAAATAACAACTTTGTTCCCTGGGAGGCAAGTGTCAGCTCTGTCTGTTTTTGAGGCAAACTACTATGAAGGCTTAGATAATTCAAGTCTTAAACCAGAGAATAAATAAACTTTGTAGTATGGATTTAAATGGAGAATATGGCAGGAATGTAGGCAAATACAACATTACCTGTAGTGTGTCTGATACAGTCTTAACAAGGTGAAGAAAGGATTGTTGCATTGTTCTAACAAAGTGCTTAGTTGTTTTGCTGTCCTCTTGAGGCTTCTAGTTACCTATAATAGAATGGTAAGCAGACAAAAGACCTCATTAGTAAAATATGGATCTTTTCCACTCACAGGCCACATCTTTGTTATTTATTTTGTGCATTGTGCCAAGTTGAGCCCTTCAGGAGGAATTTTACATCATTCTTCCTCTATTGAAAGGAGTTCCTTTATAATGAAACTTGAAGATGTAAGTACTGAATTATTTGTAAGACTAGAGTTTTTATAGCAGCAGATAAACTTATGTCCACATTTCTACTGCAAATCTTATTTTGGAAGGATTTGCAAATCTGCTACAATAGTATCCTCATTTGAGGGAAAAAAAAGATTGGAATACCAGATAGACTTTTGTATTTGAGCTATCTGAAAGGGCCTTTTTCTCTAAAGGTGCCTGCTTAATTAGATAATTGCACAGTAAACTTTAACAGTTACTCTAATTTCAACAGAGGATTAGTGTGCTGGGAGTTGAAGCTATTCTTTGAATTCTGGAGGCAATTTAGGCAATCTAGAGTAGTGACAAATGGACAAGGCATTAGGAAGATATTTGAAGTCTTACTGCATGTACTGTGCCTCTCAGGTGAATATATGTGTTCCTTTTTTGTTGAAAAGTAGTTTGTTATGATAGTCTGCCAGTCTGATAACTTTTGTACCAGACTGATGTTTTTTTGGACACTGTACACAGCTACATTTTTTTGATGGCAGTAAAAAATGAAGAAATCTTCTTTCGGAAGAGGGGTAAGGAGATGGGTAATACCTCATCATACTCTCTTTGTGAAAACAGCATTTCATGTTGTACTGTCCTAAGGTGTGTGCTCTCCCTGTACTCTAGAGAGTCCTGAGCTCATGGAGTTGTATGCAAGGCTGACCTGCTTTCCCTACTGCTCTAAGACAACATTGTTTGACTAGACTGGTGAATTATATAGTAGTCACTGGTGCGCTAAGCATGAATAATTCAAGACAGATTGAATTTTAAACTACTGAGAGCACTCTTGGAAGACAGATGAGCAGAGGTGGGGTGCAAGTCAAACCCTTTGCACCAAGCTACCAAACCTGAGGCACAAGGAATACCAAGGATTTAATTGCTTTTGCCATGCTTGTTGTGTATGTCTTTAACTTTAGCGTATGGGCAAGAGCAATCAAGAGAAAGCAGATACAGGCAGTATGGAGAAAAGCACATATGGTGTGCAGAGCAATCCATGCCTCAGCTCAGGGATGCAAAATAGCTAGTCTCATGACAGATGTCTAGTGCATCCCCTCTATGTCACTTCTCGCAACAGATTTCAGAAACTGTCCAGTGTTTCAGGGCCAAAGGGGGAGAAAAGTGATCTCTATTTGGCACTGTTCATTTGTCCTTGCCAGATGAAACATTTTCAGTGTTTTCATCCAAGTGGAGGCCAGAATAACCTTTTTTTTTTTCCAAAAATTGAAAGTTTTGACAGTAGTTACTTCAGACTCTCATTAAAAGGGATACCATACAATTTTATATTTTTTATTAGAGATATTGTTACCTTCTCATATTCCTCTTTATTTAAGTAGTATCAGTTTACTCCAGTTTACTTATCTTAAAAAGCACGATGAAGTGTGTCAATACATCAAAACCAAAAAGCATCACTAATAGTGTGTGATAGTGTACAGTATGCAAGAGACAAATGAAATATGTTCCTTCACTAACAACTATCAGAATAAAAAAAAAATAAAATCCAGATGTCCCCTAAATAACACAACAGATTCAAAAGCAAAATCCATGCATATGCTTTCAAAAAACTTGAAAGCTAGGAGACATGTAAGCATTGTTGCTACTTAATATCTTTTGTTTTTTCTGAATTATTGACTTTGGATTTTGCTTGCCCCATTTTTCTCCAAAAAGATGCAATGCAAACAACCCCCCCAACACTAACACAGGAGGCCACAGAGATTTTTTTTTTAATAACCTGTTAGAATTCTAAAAAATTTCAATAAATTAAAACAGCTAAGTCAGCCTGGACATTTTTCCTTCTACTGATGTTGAACTTCAGAGTTCTCTGCCTTAGAAACAATTATTCCGTTTGCTGTAATATGCTTTATGGCCAGATATCTAAAGGGTGTAATAGCCACATTATAAGAGGACAAATACATTAATATTAAATCAGTAACTGCAGCTTTCTGTGTAGCTCCTTAAAATAAGATATTGTGCTGAAACCAGCACAGGTATTCATCTCCTGGTTGTGAAAAGGAGGTGCATGCTTTTACAAAATACATAACATGTCTTGATTGGAATAATGACCTTAAATCAGTTCACATATTCCCACATGTATGTATTTTTAGCACACAATTATAAAATTCCCTTTACTATTAGATATTATTTAGGTTATTTTTATATATTTCAATACTTTAGAATACTGACCTTTCAAATCTTTAGATTTTAAAGAGACAGTAGACATAAGGACTGTATTATTTAAGTGCTGTAGCCTTTGAGGCATCCATAGCTCACCGGTGTTATATTCTTTGAGATCAAAAGGCCAGCACTTCTGGAGTAAGCATATCCCTTGTGGATTAATTATAATGAAATTACTCATTTGGAATGCTATGCCAGAGCTTTGACACTATCCAAGATGCAGTAAAAATTTCATGTGAGCCTTCTTTACACTGAAAGAAATGCTGCAGTGGCAAAAGATGTTTTATTTATAGCAACCCTGTCTATAGAGAGGGAAGAGCTACTACTCACAATTTTGAGAGCCAATATTTTTACTGTAGCATGTACTTTTCCTTCAGCTACATTACAGCTTTGATGCTTAAAATAGATGAACATCATAGGAAGAATAAAAATGCACTTAGCTATTTATTATCTTCCTAGCCCTCAACTTTGAGGGATCTCTTGAAATCTGGAAATGCCCCTTTTAAAAATTATTACAGACAATTTTAGATTAGGCACAATACCTGAAACTGAAAATGTCTGGGCTTTCCCAGCATAATCCAAAGAACAATGGCATTCTTGATGATTCATAATCATCCCCAATCTGATGAAGTTGTTGGGAATTGCATCAGACTCAAGTGTACATATAAACAAGGTGGGTAGGTATGTGGGCTCACACAGAGACTCCTCATCTTTATGGCTAGAGTCTGTGCTCCTAATATCCAATGCAGTAGAAGTCCAGCTTAGTCTGTTTTATATGAAGATGTTTAAGCAACTCAGCAAAAATTCAAGACAAAAAAGCAGAGCTTGTGCAAACAACCCCTTATTACTGTAGTCCATGGATTGAGTTAAATGTTTCAAGGAGTTAAGGAGTTAACTTGAACTGAATAGACCAGAATTAGTATGCTGGAAATAAGATTTAAAGAAGTACCAAACAAACTACTCCATTTTTTTGTCTTTTGAGTTCTCTTCTCCAACCTTGACTTGATTTTTGGTTTGAAAAGGTTAATTTCTCTGCAATCTCTTAGCTCATGCTTTCATTCTGGGCTTTTATTCTACTCAACAGAGGAGAACTTCCACCAAGCTGAAATGAGGAACCAGGTGACAGACCTCCCCAGTCAAAAAAGAAATTTGAAGAACAGATGATATACAAGAGCTATGCCACGCTTGACATGATGTTGTCTTTATTCTTACACTTTTTTTTTTTTTTTTTTAATGTGGGGAGGATATGTTGTTTCCCTCTTTAAACATAGGGTCGAGGTTAACTAATCAAGACAGCACCTTGTGACTGAGAGTGGTGCAGAACAAGGGCCAAAGCAGCCCTGACATAAGTGCAGATTTCCTAGTTTATGCAGCATGGCTGTGCTGTGCTGTGCTGTCCCTCCACCAGTGACTTCACACCAGAAGCCAGAGGCCACATCAGGCCACACCACTGACACCAGAAAGAGGACCTTCATAATCTTGGAGTCTTCTTTTCTTCTATTGAGCATATTTTCATATATATTTGTCTTATTTTCCTCAGAGGACATAAAATGACTTTACAACAGGCATGCCAGTTTATCCCAAACTCTCTAGAATGGATAGTATTAATTATTTAAAGTGGTACATGGAACTCTACGCAGCTAAAGCTACAAAAAAAAAAAGCTAAATAGGAAGTCGATTTTTAAAATGTCTCTGTAGACAGAGCCTCTGGGCTTTGTTTGATATTAATATAAAGGCATTTTCTCTCTGGATTCTTTGGATCCATTTATTCTATGCAGGCTAACACACATGAGATAGATCAGATTTCAGGACTAGGGATCTGGTAGGGACAGTAAATCCTTTGTAAACACAAATCATTACATTAAAGTGGATGAAATACTTTTGATTTCCAAATATCTTCTATAGTTTTCACCCCTATCAGTGAACTCTATGTAAGACAAAGTGCCTTTTATGAGAGCTAGGAGCAAGAGACAATTGGAGTGAGACTCTGCTAAAGACTGTCTATGAGACTGACTGGTATTTCTACTGATGAACTTATAGGCCTTCATAAAGCACAGTTTTACAGTTGGAAAGATCGAGGTGACAAACGTGGGGTGACAACACAATATACTAAAGGTGACCCTGCTGCTTAGTAAAAGAGATGGGAATTAAAAGATCCATGGGCTTCACAAGACAGTTTCTGTGCTATATTAACTTGTGCAGTACGAGTACCTGTGCTCATAACAGGGGCTGAAGCCTCAGCACTGTATTGCAGAAACTCTTTCTAATAATAATGTGGTTAGTTGTGCCAGAATCTCTGACAAACTCTATAATTTCATTTACAAAAATTTAGGAGCTGATGGAGAGAGAGAGGTTGTACCAGCCAAGGTCTAGATTTCTTAAATTGCTCATTTAAAAAATAAGCATGAACCAAGTTTTGAGATTCAAGCTGAATGGTGGGTAGGTCATTAGATTGGATGATTTTTTAGGCTGGAAATGAAAAATGGATTTCACTTAGAGTGGTTTTAAGAGTCTGTTTGTTTTGAATAATAATGGAGTACTTTAGGTAAACTAAATAAGCAGTCCTAGAATTATTGATGAGTTTCAAGAACTACAAGCAAAGGTGTACAGTGAATATGAGACAAAAAATATAATTCATATTACAAAGAATTTCAGAAGACCTGAGTTCCTATGATTTCAATTTAAAAACATGAGATTTCTTTATTCTTTCCAACCTCAATTATGTCTATCCCACTGTACTTTGCTATACTTTTAGCAAATTCAATCACTTTAAATCAGTTCTCTCCCATCAGCCACTTGTCAGTTAACCATAATAAATGCAGTGTTTTCCTTAAGTTACCTTACTTGTGAGCATGAACTTTACTGTATAAGGTATGTTGTATGTAACATCAACTTCATCAGTTTTGACAGAAATCCCAGCAGATTAACTATGAGTTATGTAGGAATAAAAATTCCATATAATCATGGGGGATTACTTGAGATGAGCAAACAGATTTGACTTATTTTGAAATCCAAATGAACATACTTAGCTGTGACTGTACCTTCATGAAACTTTCATCATCTTCCTCTTGGAAGTACCAATTATTTTACAGGTTTATTCAAGATTTCTGTGTGGCTTCTGAGACAATATTAATGCTTCAGTGAACAATCTACTATTGTTTGACTTCAAAGGAAGGCAATAAAATAATTCCAGACTCTGGATCTTGTGAAAGTCTAGGAACCCCCTGCTGTAAAAATGTCCTGTCAAACCATTATTAAAGTCTCTTTGAAAAATTGATCTATTGGAAACAGTATTCTGTTATGGAAGTTCAGCTTAGTATATTATGATCCCCGTGGGAAAACCATCAGTGGGTTATACCAGCAAAAGCCCTGGCTGGCTTGTTAAATGCCAAATTGACATCTGTTTTCTAGGTAATAAAATGAAAAGCAACAACAACAAAAACAACAAAAACCCAAAAACCAAAACCAAAAAACCTGTTCTCCATAAAATGCTTAGGAATCAAATTAAAACATTCTACAGGAACAGTATCATGGTTAAAAATACTGAGGTAAAACTAAGTTTAGGACAAGAGTTATTTGTACACAGTATTTCTGCGAACAAACACTTGTTTTATTTAAAGTTGGTCCTAAGCTAGTTTTAAAAACAAAAGACATCTTATTTTTCCCATTGCTATCCACTCCTCCTTGCTGTGAAACAGGACACATCAGCCTAGGACCTGCTGTTCAGGAGCAATGGACTTAAACTACTTCTGTGGTATATTTAAAGTGGATTCTGAGAGTTATGCAAAGAGGATTTTAAAACGTTATTCATGGAGAACAGTGTAGAAACACCTAAGAAAGTGGTGAAGTGCTGCAATATGTGAAGGAGGACTTGTTAAGGTCCAGAAGTAGTAGTCTCATTACCACAGAAGTTTGTTTAAGCCTTGTCTGCTATACTTCTGTGCTAAAAGAAGCTTAAAGTTCTTTACAGAACTTTATATCCATTATATGGAATTTCAGACAAGACACTTGCAAGAACATTTTTTATCATAAAATTAATATATGTCAATGAAACTTAAGCACAAGATGTTCCCATTCCACTTCACTGTCCCAGAATTAGTTAAACATACCTCAGTATTGTTGGTAAAATTCAATATTGTGATACTTTGGGGAAAAAGGGCAAAGGAGAAAACAGACCTGGGGAAGTTAATGGGAGGTCTGGATTTAGAATGGGTTCAGGGCTTCGAGGAGTAAAATGGAAGCCAGTCCCTTTACTCTCTTCTTCAAATATTAGAATAATTTCTGTTCAGGATTCAGTATTCCCCTCTACTTCCCTTGTAGCTACCTCCTTTTTCACATAACCATCTTCCTTCTCACCCCTTTTAGTTAATGTGCAACAACAGCCCTCCAATTGTCTTTCATATGCTTTCTTATTTGCTGTAAAGAGATGAGAGTAAATTCTGTCTATCATTTTACTAGAGAGAGGGGCCAAGATAAAAAACAGAAGAGAGAACACTCCTGCATATTCCCTTGCTAACAGGATAAATAGCAATCTGGTCAGGTGGTAAATTACAGGACAATTAAAGTCAGCTTTCCTACAGAAAAACAAAATCTGCCATGCCCTTGTCTTCTACTCCATGCTGCTGGATTGATGTTCGGGCATAAAAAATCACAATTTATGAAGTGACTGATGAGTGAGACTCATAATTTGATGGATGTTGCAGTACCTCAGGACAGCTTGATTCAGCTGCTGCTGCTTTTGACCAACTAGGTTTGGGTTGAAGGTGCATGAACAGTAGTTCATGGCTTGGGGTGAGTGCAAACATTTGTTTTACCACTATTGTAGTTTTTGTACAGTAAGTCAGTAAACACAGTGATAAATAGCATTGTTTTTTCTAGAATAATTACTAGCTATATTGTATAGACAACACTATCAAGGTATCATCTTCAAAAGCAGAACTGTGGCAATAGTACAAAGGATGTAGTAGAACAAGCATTTTTGGAAAAGATCTGCATGTAAGGAAATAATGTGCTTGATGCTGCTAAGTAGCTCCTCTAGCATACTGACGTCTCAGTCTCCAACCAGTGTATTTAGCTGTCATATTCAAACACGAAGTTTTTTTCTCTATTCGGGGCTTTGCAAATGGAGTCGAACTGCAGTAGAGCCATGCTGACACCAGGAGGTGATCAGTGTTACTGGTGAAGGATCGTGGAAGTGTTAGCTTTTTAAAATTTCAGTTGATAAATAAGAAAGCGATGAAAAGCTTTTTAAAATTTCAGTTGATAAATAAGAAAGCGATGAAAAAAGACCTGAAATGTCCGCTTTCACTGAAGATTTTTTTTAATCTGATGTTCTGTTTTCAGCATAGGTATCCTTCTCCTCCTCTTGGGGATTTCAGGCTAACCCTGCATACAATGTAACTGTGAGAATGAAAACTACACCCTTCCTTTGATAGTCACAATAAAGTGTGAGGTATTAATAGAAAAATCTCTGCAGGAATAAATTCGAGGATCCATTCAATCAAAAGAAAGGTGCACATCTGACATTCTAAGTAATAAAATGTTATGGAGAGGTGATTCTTCTCACTTCCAATGCTTTTTTCCCTACCCTGTTAATTAAGGTGTGCTATGACCATCTAACTTCTAGCACATCTGTCAAATCATTGTTTTGGTTGCTCTCTGTTGAAAAAGGAGGAAAGATCAGTTGAAACAATTATGAAATTTGAGTTCTGCACCACTACAAACCCTGTTTTAGAAATTAAGATGGCAGACCAGATGCCTTTGTGGAGCACACTACCTAAAGTCTGCTACATAGAAAACACATGGCGTTTGCAGAGGCAACTAGACAAATCTTCAGACCTCTCAAGGACTGAATCAGCAACTGTCAATCAAAAAAACCCCAAAATTAGAAGATGAAATGTAGATATTTATGAGATGGACAGAAACCCTTTGGCATCTAGTTTATTTAAGTTTGAACACAGCCAAAATGTCAGGAAATCATTCTGGATTTCTTAGTTTAGAATCATAGGTGTAAGGCCATGGTATCTTCTTTAATATCAAGTCCATCTAACCCTGTTATGATCAATGATAATCTGAGCAGTAATTCTTAGTTCTTAAGCAGAAGACAAGATGCAAATCCAAATCTGTTTCAGGTCATGAAGCTGTATCTCAATTAACTAGATTTAGCAAGGCAAATCAAAGAATACATATTAGTATTACAGCTGTTCTTTGTAGGTAGAGGCTAATAGACTTAGTGATAAGGCTAAATATTGTTGTTATGCACCAAATCTGACTCTGGGTTAATAAATGTGTGATACGGGGCCTAGAGTATTTTCTCAATGATGACTTGGTTGTGTCTTTGAATACCGGTTTGTAAAAATATGACATACCTTCTTTGGTGTTGCACTGCAAAGCACTGCTAGTCAGCATAACCCCATTCTTTAGATGAGTAGGTTGAAGCGGCTCTGTCACCTGGAGTTAAATTAGGAAAGACATCTGAATGTCAAGTAGCTTTGTTGAGTTTTGTAGGGAATAAATGTGAATTATTAGTATCTGTCAAAGACATAAGGGATGCAGAAGGGGCAGAGAGTATATGAACTCTGTTTTCATTTAAATGATACGGTTTTTTTGGGGCGGGGATGCCTGCACTGAAGTCCAGACTCTGTGCAATTATGTGGCTCTAATTCCAGCATATTATTATTTCGGAGCATATGTACTTAATAACAGTTTCCTCCTAGGATTTTATCGGAAGCTCTAGCCCGAACCTTTCCACTCGCTGCCACTAGATGGGGAGGTCGGCTAACAGTTTGGAAAAATCCGTACTTTTTCCTGCATGCAGAGAGCCAGGATCCGCGTCCCGGGGCCCGGATGAGCCTGTCGGGCTCCGCGGAGAAGGAGGCCCGCAGGCGTGGGGCTGGTTCTCCCCGCAAGTGTTCCCCCTGCCTGCGTGGGAAACCAGCGTGAGCCTACTGCTTGAGGGGGCTTAAGCTGCACAAAGTGAGACTTCAGCTTCCAACTACTTCTGACCTTTTCTTCTGATCAGTTGAGAGACTTTGAATTCCTTGCATGAAATAAATTATAATGTAGATTCTAGTAGAAAAGTGAAAAGAAGATTTGAAGTAAGATTACTTTTCTGTTTCATTGAAATCTCTCTTACATTTAAAATCTTTACAGTATGATTCCTGTCCATGTTTTCTGTCATTTAAGAAAAATGCAAATAAACAAGTAGAAGAGCTGAATAGTTCCACACACAAAATGAAATACCAGCTGATTCATCTGAACTGTCCCATCTTTTTTTTTTTTTAGAGACAACCAAACATTCAATTATTCCCCCTTCCCCACTCCCTCCATCCTTGCTCCTTTATTTATCAAAAACTGGTGACAAAAAATATGGAGGAAAGAGAAAAACCTTGAGGTTTATGTATCTGGGGGGAGTAGAACTCAGGAAAGGAGAATTTAGGTAGAGAGAGTTAAAAGTCAGTGTTGTATAGAAACACTTCTGTCCTTCGGTAGTGTTAGGTTAACTGTTGGACTTAATGATCTTATTTCCAATTTAAATGATTCTAGGATTCTATGCAAATCCTACTACTCTTTAGATACCACCTTTCCATTTCAAGTTTGCCAAGTATTTAGTGAAAAAAACTATTTGTTTTCATTTTCAATCAAAACTATAACGAGTATCCATAGCAATGTTTAACAGGAAAAAAAATGTGAAAATTCAGCTTTGGGTTTGGTTTTCAGGGGACCTAGAACGTCATAAATGTTGGCTAATTGCAGAAATATTTGCATGACCGGGTGAACAATGGCACAAAACAAAAAAAGAAGATATTTTCTCTAGGATTAATCTTTTAAAGCACAATAACCTTGCAAGGAAAGCAACAATATAGGAAAACATCAGTATTTTGAGAATACATTGTATTTAAATATTTCCTTCCAGGTTATAGTTCATTGAACTTACTTATTAAACTCACAGGACAAAACTCTGGGTGTAAACTTTAATTTCCTCTCTTCTCTTACTTGATTCACACCACTGTGTATTTATTTAGTGTCTTTGCCCATTGTGAATGAAAAAGGTAAAACTTGTTTTTAAAACGAAACTGCAGACTCTGCCAGAGAACAGTAGTGTGGCACGTAATGTGCAAAGTCCTGTGAGAATTGGGGGAAGAGTGTGTGTGCTGTCTTTTTTTTCTTTACTTCTTCAGCTTGTGCTTTATAAATCTTAAAAGTGAAACAAAAAGAAAAAAGAACAATGTTGTGCTTTTTTAATTGGCAAAAAAACCCCATCAATAAACAGGGATTTGTGTTTATACAGTAATTTTCAAATTCATTAAATAATATACTCTCGGAATAGATATAAAAGTGACTGAAAAGAACCCGTAAATAATAGAGAAAGGAGCAAGGCCAAATTCAAAATATGTAAACTAGCGGGAGAGAGAGGGAAAGTATGAGCTTGGAAAAGCAGAGATGATGTTAACAAGGTGGAGTTTGGTCAAAGGTTGGACTTGATGATCTTTGAGGCTTTTTTCCAACTTTAATGATTCTGTGATTCTGTAATCTCTAGTAAGAAAGAAATGAACTATGATAAATCTCATATACATACATACTGATGAATTTTTTTTTTTAATTTATCCTTTTAATTTTTGAAGTTGTCATCTGTCAAAAACACAGAGACAGAAATAAGTTTCACTGTTGCTGCTATTAGCTTGAAGAAGAAATGCAGCAAAGCTTTTCTGGTTCTGCTGCCGTGGGAGACAGGTTGGCTGTCAAACTTTGTTATACGGAAAAGTGCCTAGCCCTGGCTGAAATTCAGCCAAAGCAATTTTTGAGATAAGCTGTGGATAAAAATCAGGCAAAATAACACAGCCTTTCCATGCATCAGGCATCTCTTGTGAAAAACAACTTTCCCAGCTACTACTGCTTCCCAAATTTACCTGGGCATAGCTAAGTGACACAGTTTTAGACTGCGTGACACTCGTGTTTTATGGTGAAAAGACATTCACATATATAAGAGATGACCAGTTATTTGTACTGGAGTCTGTACATTTTGTAATTATAAGGAAATTCTTATGAAGTGCTAAATCCCATTGTATATAACTCTCAGGAAAGCTTCAAATTGTTGGTGGCAGGTTGGAAGTGAAATGATTGACTGGTAGTTCTGTGCTGAAAGCAAATGAGCAAACAAGAAGTTCCCCACTGTTCTGAACTCATATTGATAAATTACTTTAAAAAGTTGAAAATTTAGAGAATGCTACTGTAGGTTTCTAGGGTTTGGCAGGGAGGGGTGCAATAGTTACATCTATTGTACTTCTTCAGTCTATTTTTTTGTCTTGAATGTCTTAAACATTTTGTTTTATAGATTCCTTAGGTCTAAATGAAGAAAGCATCCTTTTACAAGTCTTCCTTTGAGTCAACTGAGCTATATATGCAGGATTTACATCTCCAGCATTTCTATAGTATCATAGCAGGGATCGTATCCTTGCTCCCATGAACACTTGCAGCCACTGGGTGGAGAACTTGTCTAACAAAATATCTCATTATGACAGAGTGAAAATCAATCCAACTGTACTTTGCTGGCTGGGCAAATTTGTCTAATACAGGTCATATATTAGGCTCTTCTTTTTCAGTGGTCAACGTGGTTCAATTTCCAGCTAGGACATAATTTGCACAATAACTTGAAGTTGAAATTAATGCTAAGAAACAAGCCGTACTGGGCTTAAGAAAAAATCTATTAAGCTGTCTGCATTAGAGGAAGAAGCTGACCAATGGAGTTCAAGCACATTTGTTATACTGTAGGAAGAAAGTTTCAGACAAATATCACAGGAACCAGGATGACACTTCAATAAGGTAACTTTAGGTTTAATCTTAACTGCAAATCAGAATATTATTATGATGATTTATTTGTAGTACTATCTTGTCTAAAGGAATCAAATGAGATCAGAGCCCCACTGTGCTAAACATTCGTCCTCAGCAGAAGACTGTACCTTCCCAGTGAAGTTTTGTTTTTAAGTACATAAAAGGAATAATGGTTTGAAAGACCAAAGAACAAAGAAGAGTGGTCCAAAATCACAGAGCTGAAAATTAGCAAAGCTAAGGACAAAATCCAGGTTTCTAAGTTTTGTTCTTGTCTTCTTCACAGAACCATGGAATGGTTTGGGTTGGCAGCAACCCTAAATATCATCTAGTTCCAATCCCCATGCTGTGGGCAGGGTCAAATTTCATTAGACCAGGTTGCTTAAAGCCCCATCCAACCTGTCCTTGAACACTTCCAGGGATGGTGCATCCACACAACTTCCCTGGGCAACCTATTCCAGTGTCTCACCACCCTCATAGTGAAGAATTTCTTCCTAATGCCAAATCTAAAACTATTCTTTCAGTTTAAAGCCATTCTCCCTTGTCCTATAACTATGTGGTCTTGTATTCGTGTTGCATCACAGCCTCCATAACACTATGACTTAAGTGTGTCATTTTGTTAAACACTATTTCAAAACAGAGCAGGCATATCAGAATTTGGGTTCATACTTAGTAAAGATTTGAAATGATGACAAAATGAATAGGTAAAGGAAGTTTAAAAAGTCAGGCTTTCCAGAAATATTTTAGGAGAGCAAAACCAAAATACTTTTTCTGGAGAAAGATACATGTTTAGCTAAAGCAGGAAACAAATTTCCAGCTCCCATCCTTTCAGTAGCAAGAGGACTATGCAATGGTATCCAGAGGAAAATTTCTTTCAGCCAGTGTTCTATAAAACAGAAGACAGCTTTACCTAGTAAAAAAAAAATTATTTTCTTTCATGAAATCAAAGTGCTTTTCCCATGTGTGTTCTGCAAAAAAAGGTTAAAATTCAAGGGAAACATTTTCAACAACTTATTGAATGGAGTGATTTAATATCTGATATATACAGAGACTTTGTGAAACAGGGCAGATCTCTGTTCCTGGTGGACCCCATTAAAAAATAGATAGCTTGAAAATTATTAATTTTTAAATATTGATGACAGAAAGCTTTCTGGATATTTGTTAAAATGATCACCTTGACTTCAAGACACAATATTTCTATCACAAAAATCTTTGTCACAAAAAATGTCATATCCTTGAATGAACTAAATTATTGATACAGTATATTGTTATTTATATACTTGGATTTAGAAAGATGGAAATTAATCTGGGATAGATGGAATCAGCTTTACTCCTGTTAAACAGTAACTTGTGGTGCAAATCGTCTCAGTGGTAAACACAAGCAAGGTACTGTGGAAAACATTACGGACCTGGTGGCAAAAAACTTTGAATGGAGTTTGAAGAGCTGCAAATTCCATCATTCATTATAGATAACATGAACTGGCTTTCTGTGGGTGCCCATGCCATATATCTTGTGTTCCTTGTATATGTGTATGCTTTAAAAACAGCATTACCCAATTAACCATTCACTTGCTAGCCCTCTAGCTGGACAAAGTTCCTGTTTGTAATGATTATTCAAACAACAAGTTTGTGTAAGTAGCAAATAGACTGAACAGTCAAACTATTTTTGTGTCTGAATAAACCAACAAAAAAATCATAATTGGTTCAGATCAAATAAAAGCGTCTCTGTTTTTCCTCATTTAAACCAGAAACTAAATTATTTCTTGTTGTGCTAAGCATGATATTTATATTAGAATATCCAAAGAGAAAAGCATGGTTACAGATATGCTGCATTACTGGTGGAAATTATGTTGCCTTTTTACCTAATAGTCCAGGCAGATTAAAATAATTTTCCCAGAAGCTAGAAATCCAAATTATTCCTCTTTCTGAGAGCAGTAAGTATCCTGTTTGTTGTGCTATGGTCACCCATTTTATATGTCATTCTCTCATATGAGAGGTATTGAAGTTCTCCAAAAAATATTTGGATGTTCATTGACCCTAGAATAAAATATTTATTTTTAACATCCTGTGTCCAAATCTGAGCCTCAGGAAAGATGTTCTCTATTCACAGGCCTCTGAATTGGAATAGTTCTGGAAAACTCTGGAAATAGTTCTGTCTTCCACCAAGTGGATTTAAATTTGGAGTTTCCTCAAGAAACTAGGGTTTGCTGAAAACTTTCAGTAGATGAGGGTTGTCTTGGAGAAGCAAGATAGAGATAAGTCTCTTCCCACTGTCACACCGATATATTCCCAGAGTTTAAGATATGCAACTATATAGAGGTCCTGTCTGCTAAAAGCAGACAGAGTAGTCATAAACTTTCATTACAGAACAATAAAAGAGAATAGGTCTGGATTCAACCATAGTTGTGTGTCTGAGATCAGTGAGTTTAAGTATTCTACCACATTCTTTTAACTAGCAGAACAAAAGTTGATTTTCCCATGTTTTCCTTGCTGGACTTAAGTTGGTATGTCCTGTCTGTGATGCACAAGGACCTTTGTTTTAACTTTCCTGACTTAAACTAGCCAGGAGTAAGTGGAGAGAAGGAGGCAGGATGCAGGGAGAGCTTTCTTATCTTCCCCTAAAATAAATTTTGGAGGAATTTACATTTTTCTGTGAACTGTGAGGAAGAACATCAAGCTTAGTGTTCTAAGCTGGGCAGCAAGAAGGCTGCCCATATTTGCACGTACTCGCACCTGACTTGGGTGCTGAACCAAAGTTAATGACAAGAGGCCTATGGCTCCTTTGAAATCTATATATTGTCGTTAGCTCCACTGGGGAATGAGATTCTTTCTAGCTTGCACTGGGCTGTGCAGGAGAAAGAAATGTAATCAACTTCTGTCTTTCTGTGCATGTTCAAACACACTCCCCCTTTCCCTCCCCAATGTATAGTTGTCATAGTGTAAACATTCTGCTAAATATTTCCTCCACCTGCTTTAAACAATTAAGGAATCATTTCTTAACAGGAAAAATAAATGTACCAAATGTCACAATGCCTCAGGGGGATCGAAAATGATAAAACAAATGCTGTAACATTCTATTTTTGATCCAAAGGTAAACAAATGAAATGGTGCGCGTACATGTGTATACACACAGATTCACTCTATTGGTCATGTAATCCATCACTGAGGTTGTTGGTTAAGGGAGAAATTACAGTTCCAACATATTTTCCAAACATTTAAACCTTTCTCATAAAATTATTTCAGGCTGAAAAATGTCTCCTGTTCATTCTCAATCCAGGTCTCGGAAGTGAATTTTCTTGGAAGGTTTCATAAAAAAATATGTTCAGAGGTTTTACTTTTACATAATAACTTTTAAATACATTGCTTGACATTTTCCAGATGCATTTTTGTACTCAGCAGCTCAAAAGAAGCCCTTATTCAGGAGATGGACTAATGGCAAAAAAAAAAAAGAAGAAAAATTTTTACCTTTAACCCTTCTGATCACTATATGAGAAAAATCATTTGGTTCTGACAGAAACACTCCAATTTTATGAAACATAAATCTGCTGGTGTTTATTGTCTCCATCTGATAGGGCTAAATTCTGAAAGAAACTGTAGATCAGCCTTTTCTAGTGAAGTTAAATATATACTTTTTTCAGGAAATTGTGTCTAGATTCTGCCTTTCACTGGTGCATTGCATAGGAGGTGATTCGAAGAGGAAAGAAATATCTCACTGTTTTCCCTTCAGAGCTTCAAGGAAGCGATCTTTTGAATTAGAGATATAACAGGAGGTTTGCGGACAACTCAGGCTCTGGATCACATGTGTGAATATCTAAGAAATTCAGGTTAATATTTAGAGATTTAGATATCTCCTGGAGGCCAAAAAAAAATGAGGGCGTAGCTCTCAGGAGTCCTCAGAACCTTGTGCATAAGAGATATTTATTTCTATTCTTTGTCGTAATCAACCTGCTCATTTAGTAGATGCATATGTTTCTGTGTTATATCACACTCTCTGATGTTTAGAGAGGAGCTAGTGTGTGTTCTTACTCCTTCCTTAATACCTGCTTTTGTGTTCGGGCTTTGCACTATTAGCTAGCCATGGGATAGAAAGAAATAATCCATAACAGTGTCTGTGTGGACATCTCAAGCTAATCACGGTGGGCAGATTAGGATACACTTGAATTAACTTTTCAAGGGTTAATGCAAGCACTTGAAGCATCTTGTGGCATGCTGACCTGCACCAACTTCCATACTGCTGCAGCTGCACTGCTGCTCATGGTCCTAATGTGATCGAAAAAGCTAGCTCAGGCAATCCTACGGTCCACTGCAGTCTGCACCCTAGACACATATTGCCTGCTTCTAAAATAAGGGTAAGAGGAACAGCAGGGATTTTGTGAGGATAAATATATGGATGATATTGAGACCCACAGTTATGCTGAGCCATAAGCCTGCCTAGACAGAATAGAAGGAGATGCAGTCCTGCAGAGTGGGAGTGTACAATATTGTTGATGCAGTGGCCTTTCTTTTTGGTGCCATTTCTGGCTAATAGCAGTTAAGCTGCTGACGTTTGAATCAATAACTAGTTATCCCTTTTCATAAAGGAGATCATTCAATAATGGAAATGACAATAAAAGCCAAGGTGGATTCATCTGGCAAAACTAAAGCATTCTTTTCAGTGGCATTAGCAGAGATCTCAGAACTCTTTCCTTAGTCTTCAAAGTTTCTGCTCCTGTTCTCAAAAGACAGCTAGTCTTTTCCTGGGTGCTCTGCTTAAACACTGACAGGACTTTTTAGATGTCAGACGTGATTATCTTATCTGTTCAGAGTACTTTATCAACCTGTCTGATTTTCATGAAGAAGGTAAATAAATTAAAACCTTGTAACAATGTAGACTTCTCTACCAAAGAACATGTCCCTGATGTCATATGCTAAACTCCAACCCTTAATGATTTTAAAGCTGCTTGCTTAAGAGTGAAAGTTAGAAAAGGGAAAAATAAACACTGGATTTAAAAGTGTCCAGTCAAAAGTTCATGCACCCCCAGCATCATCTAGTATGCTCCCACTGAAATAAATGAAAGTCTTCCTCTGGTTTCATGGAACTTGTGCAGAGTCCAGGTCAATTACACAGTCACTTTTGTATTTTCAGTTTGAGTTAAAGCTAGGGCCATAGTAATTTCCAGAAGAGTAGGAAGGGACTGTTGACACTGGAAAAAAGATGCAAATATTTGTAGCAACTGAAGTCCTATTTCTGTTGAAGACAATTAGAAGCAGAAGCAGAACAATGTAATGAAATAAATGAAGATTTCATTGTGAACTTCAGTGGAAAAAGTATCAGATTGCAGCAGCAATTAAAATAATTTTTCTGGGTATCGTTGGCACAGCATCAGATTTTTAATACAGAGTGCTAAAGAGGATGGAAAAACTTAAGTGTCTTGGTATTTTAGAATGCATTACTACATGCATTTCAGCCTCTTCCGTACAGGTTTGGCTCATTTTTCTGAAGCTTTAAATAGCTAAAAAATGGCTTTCCTATGTTGCCCTGATATTCTATTATATTCTGTTCTTTCTTTCTGGCATGTATGATATAGTATAATGACATCACATCCATTAAATCTGTCTCTCTTGCTTTCAGAAACTTGTTTAAGGTTAACTGAGGCACAGGGGTTCTATTTCACATTTGATGCTATTTAAACTGCAGAGCTCTAATTCATAATGCCTTTAAAACAATGAAAGAATAACCAGTAAATGGGTCACTGAAGTTGATACAGGGCTTCTGCACTAGCAATACTCTATATTTTATATATGATCAAAACACTTTTCATTTCCTGAACTCTTCATATTGCCAAGGAATACAATCCATAATTTGTTCTCTTAACCTAACTTTACTGTTTTTATAAAGGCTGCTGATTTGGCAATAAGTAAATGAAATTTAATATTAATTACCTGAGAAATGACACCTACAGTACTTGTCATCATTAATCTTTTCTTAAGCAGATGATGAACTAGGGTGAACATTACATAAATGTATGTATATATGCATACATACATTTACACATAGAGAATCATAATCCAAGAAATATAACAATAGAAGACAGATTAACTGTAATGCTGTTATAAAACTGCTATGTGTAATTGTTTTTCTTCATATCTCCATTTATGGATGTAAAATAGACTAGCCAAAACCTGAAAATTGCAACATTGTCCATCTAAAAGTTCCACAGAGCAAAAACCAGCTCTTGAATAACATATTTTAAAATATGCTATTATACATACTAAATCTAACTTGAAAATGTCAAATGAGACCATATAATTTATGAGCTTCAGACAGGTAAATGCACTGTGTAAGCAAGGAGATTGAGATGGTTCTTTTCCAAGATGTTGTCTAGGAATTTTTTGTACTGAAGTATTAAATATGATAACCCCCCAGCTCAGAGCTGGATGTGTTCCAGATAAAATTGCTTTTTCTCTTTCAGGTTAGAAAAAGAGGCTGTCCTTGAATACTGACGTAGTAACTTTTGACATCTGGAGATGCTGTGTTCTTATCATTTCCAGCAAAACAGTATCTAGAGGACATGCACCCAAAAAGTTAAGATGTATAACAGCTGAAACTGTCCATGACAGACCAGCATGACTAGGCATGAAGCTTACATAACTGATAGCTACATTATACAAACCCAAGAACGGGTTAAATAATGTCCTCCTATGCAATCATACTACAGCCAGAGTTACTTCCCCCTCACCACAGCCTGTCACATCACAAACAACACGAGATGCTAAGCCTTTAGAAAGAGGAGCCTGCAAGTAACTCATGGGTGTTGATGGGTAGTGTTTGACTAAGGCTGATCTAAGAATCACTGGAAAGATTAAACTATGAGCTGTGCTTGATCTGTCTATAATATGAAAAGAGAAATAATTGTCTCACTGTGACAGCCCATGTGTGTGTGTGTATATGTGTGTGAATCTGCATGTCACTACTGAACAGAGAAACTGATTTGTCACACTAGAGTACCCCGTCTGTCTTAGGAAGATCTTTCTTGTAGTGTCCATGATGAGGTCTGTCCATGGAGGTTTTCAAGACTTGCTTCATTGAAAACCTCAAACGACACTTCCTGAGCTCATTGTTGAGCCTGCTTTGAGCAGGAGGTTGAGTAAGAGACCTCCTGAGAGCTCCCCCTTGCAACAGCCTCTGTGATCCTACAGCTAGAGCTGGATACCTACAGAGCGTCACAAGAAACTACTGTGCTATACTGGAAAATGTATGTATTTCTTTACAGTGTTTTTTTTTTCTTGTTTCACTTTGGGAAGGGGGGGGTGGGAAAGAAGGAGGTATTTATTTGGGAGTTTTTGTTTGTTTAACTTTTTCTTATTTCCTTTTTTTCCCCTCTGAAACTCACAAGATAGTAGATTTCTACCAAAATTTTACAGGATAACTCCTTGTTTCACCTGACTTTTCATCATAATAAAATATTTATTTAATAAAGATCCATTAATGTCTGGTCTTTTTTCTTTATGCTTTAACCCTGATTTTTTTCTTCTTTTTCTCTCCATTTTACTGGTTAAATAAAAATATTAGCCTGCACAGTGGGAGTGAAATTGAAATTAAAGATGCTGTCTATTTAAAAAGCTTTTAAAATCCTCCAAAATCATAAGAAAAACATAATTTAATGAAAATGTACAAGTTACTGTGGGTTTTTGTTCCCAGACAGCTTTTTTCTTCAGAAATGGGCATGAATCATGGTAAGTTTTTTAATAGTAGTAATCAGAAGGCTTTGCAACTGAAACCAGTCAAATTATGGCTTCTAAATGTAGACTTTTTTTTGTTAAATGTTTAGTATAGCCATTCAGGGAAACATAATGTTGTTTGCTGCTAACTAGCACAGATTGAAAGTATTTTTCAGTCTCGATGTTGAGTTGTCTAAGAACCTTTGTTTATATTGCATCCTATTTATGCAAGAAAATGAACTTCATTTTGAAGCTAGTGTCTTTGAAATAGAGGATAATTTGCACTGCATGGATTCTGTCTGCAATATCAGTATCAGCTAAGTTTGCTGAGAAAACCAGTGGTAAAAACAGTAATGTTCAAACAACCATATCTTTATTCTATGGATTAAAGGTATGACAATTTACCAAAATATATACCGGTGTGAGTCTTAATAACCTAGGGTGGAATTGTATCTGTTAAATCTCTAAAACAAATGACCATCATATTTTTTTAGAAATGCCATTTGGGACTGCTTGCTGACTTAATTTCTGCTAAAAATTATGACACAAGAATCACATTCATGAAGTTGGTCCTAAAATTCTATTAAAAAAATCTTTCTCTGGTCCAGTTCAAGAGAGATTTAATTCCTCTCAGTCCTAATGAATGAGATTTGCTTTGTGATTCTTGAAATGGACACTAGTTTGAAGACAAGCTTATAGAGGCATTGGCTGATCTAGTGTGAAATTGGGTGTTTGAACAGTACTTTTCTCAAGAGAACACAAAATCTACCAATCTGGGAATGACTCTCTGATAAATATAGTTGCAAACTTCCGTACTTTGGAGTACAATGCATGTGTATCAATATCAGGTTCACATCTGCCCATCAATATAGACAATGTCATATAACTCTGCTCAGTGACTTAAAGGCAGAATTTCTGATTGGAAGAGTGGACAATTGTCAAGATCTGTTTGGAAGATAGTTGGACTGAAGACTGTACCTAGTAAATAGTTCGTACAATAGCTGTGGAAGAGAAAAGAGTGTAGGTATATTATTAAACTATTAATCAGTAGGTTCTGTGCCTTAAGTAATTTGTTGAGTTTGTGAATGAATAAAATTATAAACTGAAGTCTTCTAAGTCTTTGGAAGATGACCTAGCTGTGGACCATCCTTTCTTTTGTTTGTGATGGCTCCATACAGGAGGTTTTTCTCTTTTTACAGTCCTAAAGCTACGATAATTGACTTCTGAAATTAATCAGCTCTCTGAATAATCAACTTTGAGTCAATGCACCTGTAAGGTTCTGCCTGAACAGCGTTTAACAGGATTCAATTAATAGACTGTGAAGTCCTTGGGACAGAGTTTTTTTCTTAGTTTTATGCTTTCACTTTATGGCATTGATTTGCTAACAATTTCAGTGAGTCCCTGAGAATACAGGTGCTCTCCAAGCCTGAAAATACATTCCTCACTATTCACTCTTGCTCTTGAGTATTTCCGATGCAACCAGATTAAAATGTGCTTCTCATATTTTGAGTGTCCTGGCTTCCTAACGTTTTTAAAAGGGTCATTCACTTTAGTGAGAGTTTGCAACTGAATGAAAAATTCACTGGATTTGATTTTTGCATTCTCACATGCTAAAAGGAAAGTGAAGTACAAAATTACCTTCTTAGAACTTAAAAATTACCATGTTGAGATTGAATTACAGACATGATGAAGAGAGGCATCTTATCCATATGAAGCATATACATGCTAGTTGATATCAGAAGATTTCCAGAAATCCTCAGCATCTAGATCTGGATGAGTTTCAAGACATGGTTGTCTCTAGTCTAGTACTATAATGAAGTACCAGATTTTCAAACATTTTTAAGCATTGATATCCCCCCCATCTTAATGGGAGCAGGTGGATGAACACATTTGGAAATCTAGTTCACTACTGTACTGGAAGGAGAATGAGAGATCAGATGTTTTCAAGTGCAGATGTATCTGTTAGTACCCTGGAATAGAACAAACCTGTCTCTTTATTTCTGTATATTTCAAACATAGAATAACAGAATGGTAGAATATGCTGAGTTGGAAGGGACCCACAAGGAGCATCAAGTCCAACCCTTAGTCCTGCACAGGACCATCTCCAACAGTCTCACCATGTGCCTCAGATTATCATCCAAATGCTTCTTGAACTCTGTCAGGCTTGGTGCTGTGACCATTACATATGTGTTGCAGAAAGATTGTGGTGCTCCTAAAAGGCCAGATATTGCTTCCAAAACTAGAGGTGAAAAACTGATTCTGTTAGCTATCATCAATGGTCTCATTTGCCAACAATTATTTAACTTCATAAATCTTTAAGGATTTTACAAGTAAAACTCATGCAGCTTTAAAACTGTTGAGTTTTGTTGTTTTGTTGGTTTTTTTTGTTTGGTTTTTTTTTTTCAGTCTGATTATTCACAGCTTGCTAATTTGTAATTGGACTTTTACAACTCAAAAACCTCCAGATTTCAGAAAAACTAATTTATTTTTTCTTGGTTTAATTGTGGTATTCACACTCAAAACTGTGGAGTGAGATTGCTTCTAGTGGGTCGTGTGCAGTGTTCTGGAACTAATAAAATATATTATTGATTGCTTAATGAAAAGCACCATGTTCATACAAATTTACTGTGGCTGAGAATGGATACAACAGCTATTTCTTATTCTGTTTTGAGGATCACCTGCCATTTTACTTAGGTGTATTTCTGCATATCAAGTGTGCTTTTAAATTAAATTATGGTTACCTACAGGGCACTATATTGGGTGGCTCCATTAAGGTGCCCTTATACTTTTCCTTCCATGCAGTGCTACCCGTTGCTTTTAATTTAGCTTAAGATCATCAAAATTAATTATGATAGAGTGTATTAAAAGTTGAAATAGCAAATCAAGGAGTTTTATTAAGTGCCCTTTAGATTTCCTTATGTGTTTAGTGGTTTTAGCTTTTATTTGCTCATCACTGTCTGATTCATCATGATTACTATGAGAAGGATCTGTTAAGTAGAACAAAAATGTCTGAATATGGGGGTAATAACTACAACTCTCAGTTCCTACCTGGGCTTGATATCTCTACCATGTAAAATAAATGTACAACTGTTCTAGTAGTACTGTTGGCTACTTGTAACTGTCCTTCTCCTGTTGAGGTGTTTGGTCTGTGCACTTGGCAGCAAAGCAGTGGTTGTGCATTAGGCATTTGAAAATGCTGCTGATTCCCCTCCATCATCTCAATGGCAAAAATTCCAGAGTATCAGTGGTGCATCCCAACAACCTTCACTGCACTGTGACAAGTCTTGTAGTGGGGAATGGTCCCCCACACTATCTGCCAGACATGACACAGTGTGCCTGCTGCATGGAGTGCTCAAGGCAGGATTTATTGGGATTTTTTAACTCACAGTTAGTAGGAACTGGTGGACACCTGCATATACAGTGATTGCCTTGGGTGGGCTTGTTTCTGTACTGTGTTGGTTGCTGTCCCCAGGCACATAACCTGTGAGGTTCCCCTAGGCAGAAACTCCTGTGGGGATCCTAATTTAGTTGGTGCCCAAAAGAATTGTTAATTCTGTGGTTCTAGTTCACACCTTATAAACCTATAGCCTTCTACTAAAGCAGAGCAAACTTCATACAAATGCCTGAGCTTGCTCTGTCCTTTTCATCTGCTGAGTCTCTATCTGGGTCTTACTACCTGGCTGCTCAAACTGGAGTGACTCAGGGTCGTGGGATGCATCTGCATCTGGAGAATAAGATCTGGCATTCATTAGTGACATTGAATTACAAAGCTCCACACATAAGAGATTGTAACATCTGTGTTGTATTCCAAACCTAATTAACAATATGATCTCAGGAAAATAGGCCATCTACAAAACTCAACCTGGAAAAGATACTGTATGTGGTTCAGTGAACTATCATGTATTCATTTTACTCATGCTGTAAAGTCATAGCTTTTTAAGTGAAAAAGACATAATAACCACCTATAACCACCTTCAACCTTAACCTGTCTATCCCCACTACATTACCTCAGGTAATACATTTGAACTATACCCATTAATGTGTAGGGCGACATACTCTTCTTAACCATAGCCACTTGCAGAGGATTAATAATTTAATGAGCAACAGAATAAGCACAATACCTGTACTAGAACCATTCAATTGAAATAAAATACATGAAAATCCCTGCTAAACACAGTAGTACTCAAACACATACCCTGAATGCATTGCACCGTGAAGAGTCTTGTAGTGGGGAATGATCTTCCCTCAGGTGAAATCAGCTCCTCATTTCTAGATGTATCTACAGCCAGTGTACCCAGTTATCTATCAGTTGTGCTTCTCAGGTGAAATCAGCAACCCACCTGAAATAAGACCCAGTATGCACTAGCTTCAAGACCATTCATTCCCTGTAAACTCATAGCACAACTTGCTCCTTCATACCTTTGGCTCATACAAGTCAAAGAATGTAATCCATTAATTTATTTAAGAAACAAAAATTTTTTTGGGGGTAAAAGAGGATGACAAAAATAGTTTTGCATTAATTATACAATTCTGTGTAATTGTAATATCCTTTTGTTCCAAAAGTTAGGTCTCCTCAATGTTTCAAATCCTCCCTTTGCTTCTAGTCAAATTTTGTTTAGATTCACTTATGATTTTCCTATACCATTTAAACTCCTGCTGATCATCAGAAATATTATTTTCTCTGTAATCAGTGTGCAGGTTATCTCTAGGACATTTTTCAGATCAACCAAACAGGCTGTGCTTTTTCAATCTTTCACACAGTGAGGCATATTTTAAAGACAGCGTCGTTGCATCTTTTCAGAATGATTTCCAGTTCCTTGATATCCTTTTAGTATTATAGAAATTAATTCTGAACAAAGAATTTCAATACTAGTGCCACTAATGCTGCCTTACCATTTTTATCATGTCTCCTTGCTTGCAAATCAATTAAGGATCATGTTAGCTCACTGAAGAAAATCAGGTTCAACTGGTCATCTACTATTATAGTCATTTGTTATCAATCTTGAGACAGAATCATTGCTCTTTACAATAGCTTTTCTCATCTTACAAATAATCCTTGTTTCTAGATAGAAGTCCTTACACTTGGCTGCATTAAAACCTATGTTTAGATCCAATCTGACCTCTGCAAGTGATCCAAGTCACTCTACAACTGACCTGTTCTCCGTATTATTTACCATTCTACCAATAGGTCGCAACCAGTTCACTGATTAATTGAAAGTAAAAGGAAATAGATTTTTTTCTGTATAAATTATTTTAATGCATGAGGCCATGACCCAAAGCCCATTAGACTCACTGAAAGAATTTCTATTGAATTTGGGGAACTTCAGATGGGGTTCTGAGTCAGTTGCAGTTTTGCTGCTTTAGGAATTGTTCTCATTCCAGGATAGAGTAGAATACATTATAGGCTTTCCTGACAGCTACAAAATTAATTTTTTGTTAGTTTGGTCTAGGTTTTATAAAAATTATTATTATTATTATTTTATTGTTTTAATTGTGCCAGCAAATTACATTCAGGCAGGATGGGGTCAAAAGCTGGCTTCAGAGCCCACACTGGAATTAAAGATAATGTTCAATAGCTTAACAAGCTAATAGTCTATGCATCCAGTTTCTGGAATTATCTGTATGCATGGTCTTAATATGTTCTGTATTTTCTAAAAGAGTAAATCTGTTGATTCAATCATTTTTCCTTAGTGACACTAATAAAAGCTTTATTTGATGATTCTGAATCAAAATTCAGGCTGGTTGTCAATTTTGTGGTAAACCACAAAGTTTCAGATTTTCATTCAAAGATGGTATGTACTTTTTAAAATACTGAATAACTTTCCTACATATTTTATAATCTTAAAACACTGAATAATGTAAATTGTCTTTGTTTCAAGTAACTCTAGGAATAATATCAGTAATCCTTAATAGGTGGAAATTTTTTTTATAAAGAAAAAATAGAGGTTTCCATTCAATTCCAGTTTTGTAAACCTCAGTTTCTAATAGAAAGTGGAATGTATTTTATTTGAACCTGTCTTGACTATATGATTTACAAACTAATTTTTTTCAGTGACTGGTACTTGGTGTTTTTATGGACAGCATCTAATGCAGTAAGTCCTTGATCTCAGTTTAGATTAAAGCACCAGTATAATAACTAATAATAATTTTTCAACCAAAAATAAGCTGTTATAGAAATAAGGAGGGGTTACTTTCAGGTGAACATTCTTCAGCATTGGCTTAAAGCCATCTTCAGCAGTCAGCTACAGATAGATTTATTGGTCAGATGACTTTAAATGTAAAGCAAAAATTAAAATCCCAATCTTGGAAATTTGTGTAACAAATAAAATCGTGGTCCATGCCAACATCTAGATTGTTGTAAAGGAAAGCAAGATTCTATGTGGACTTAAGAACTACAGCAATCTGCCTCAGGCCAAAAGATATCCCCCCATTTTTTCCCCCAAAATCATAACTAGGGGATTGAAAAAACCTTTACTATGTTCTTTTAATGATATTAAAAACAGGACCTAAAATTTTCTCCCTTTCAGTGGCTAGAAACAGAAGTTTTACTTCTAGTTTTTACCTATGTGTTTTGGCACACAAGGCTGTATCTTTCAATATCAAAGTAGTTGAGTAAGATAATTATACTGATACTAAAAGATTCAATGCCTGTAGGCTTTCTTCAGTGTATTGTGTATTTATATCAGAAATGAAGCTTGTCTTGTCTGCTTGCTGTGCTGTGCATGGGTTCTTAACCTCCTGCTAAGATGCTAGCTATTGATTTGGGTTGGCTCTCTCTGTAGGTGCCTGGCATGTTGCCTTATTCTCACAAAGCAAGAAATACCTAGTTCTGAAAATCTGGACTTTTGTTGGTACTTTCAGATGGCCACCAGAAGCACATCTTCACTGTTTGACTGAGAGTACTGCCTTAATATAGGGACCTAAAATCTAAATTGAAAATGGCATGCAGTAACTTGAGCAAAGACAGTAGATGTTCTGCCCTTTGCTGAAAAGTGGGTGGATAGCTGACCCACAGCTGATAGCTTGTTACCAGTGGGTTTTATTGAAACTTCCTATGTTCTTTTCCTCAAATGGTTTTAAACTTTTTTCATAAGGATTTACATATCAAGGGATAACTAAGTTTTGCATGGGGTCTTATGTAATAAATTCAATATATGGGTATCACTGTGTGAGATGTTTCCCTATTGTACTGATAATTTGCAGTCAGCAGTGTTTTTTAGTTTGGTTGGTTTTTGGGTTTTTTTTGGCGTTCCCCAAGTCTGCTATGAAGATACAAGTAGGGACAGAGAGAGAATGAGATTTTCTTACTTTCCTTTTTTTTTTCTGTCTTTTTTTGATAGAGTTCATATGTAAGGAAGGGGAAGTCACAACTGTAGTGGTGATGTGGGATGCTGGTCAAAAATTTCCTTGGACAGTTTCAACAGGTGAAACATCATGTCAGAAATAGTCAGCTAGGCAGTAAAACTGAGGAAGGAAAACCAGGAAGATTGTCAGAAATGTGTTCCTGGCTGAGTGACAGAGACCCACTGCAACAAGCATGCAAACGTGCATAACCAGTTGTGTGAGCAGTGTTGCTGAAATTAAGGGAAGGAAAGATGTAAAAAGGAAGGATATTACTACAAGTATTAGTTTGTCAGGTTTTCAACCTTTAATCTGTGGAATAGTTTGGCTTTTACTGCTCAGCTTTACAAAACACTTCAAAAAGTATTGATGTAACAGAGGAAGGAATATGAGTAATTGAGCAATATAGGCTCTTAGATCTCACATTTCTATGACTCATAAAATTCAGGCTATGAAAAGTAGGACAAGCTTTAATGCAAGGAATAACACAAACATTAATGTCAGTTTATTTTTTTCCATCAATAACTTTGAATCACAAAAGGTTTCCCCATTTTTTCTTTATTTTAAGGAGGAAAAGAATTTACAGCTCCATCTTCACTGCTCTGCTTAGCGAAGACCAAGGACAAACAAACGGCAGGAAAACCTGGAGAGTGTTTTGCTGCAGATTGGGAGCAGCCACTAGGAGGGGCTGACTGCCTTGTAGAGAAGGTAGGGGATTGATTTACTACCAATTCCAATAAAAAGTGTTAATAAAATTTCAGTTCTAAAAGTAGTGCTAAGCTAAGACAAAGTTGGAGTATTTATATATTATTTACAATGGTTACATAATAACTTGTGGGATAAATGCTGGGTTTAATACTAATGTACTTCCAGGCAGCGAAGATATTTGAGGGTTTGATTTCAAAAAAAACCCTCAGAACACTGTTCTCTACTAAAAGATAAGATCTGATTCATGTCAGTGCCTTAGAAAGAAATGTCCTGTATTTTATGCACCATTGCGGGACACAGATAAAATAGCTGATTGAATAATAAAAAAAAAAAAAGTCTCTGTTCCGTATATGTTTGAAAATCAGTGTGTGTTAGGCCAGGTGGCCTTATTCATAAGCATGGCTCTTGGACAAAACAGCGTCTGTTTTCCCATAACAGCCTTTTTTGCTGCATTATAATCTCTTTATATATTTAATACCATAAATAAAACACTGGCGTAGAAGAAAACTATAAATAAAACACTGGCATAGAGGGGATATGCCAAAAGTGATCTCTCAAATTTTTTTCTTTCATATCAATGCCATAGTTAAAAGAAAAGTCTATTCAGTGCCATACTGGAAGGGATGTGGAAGCAATAGTTGCATACCTCTCTAGACTGGCAAACACAAATAATCACACCAGCAAAGTTACAAATGGGATTGTTCTTAGTGATTCCTATCAACTGAGGCTTCCTTTTTCTCCTCCTTTACCTAGAACTTATCGGTTATGAAAGATGACAGTGATGATTCTGACCTCTTATTCAGAGGTATTTTGGAAAAGATTGCGTATTTCAACCAGAGATCAAGGACCATGAAAAAAGGTAGGAGGGATTGCTCTTCTATCCTAATTTACTGGACAGTGAGTGAAAACTGATGTTTGGCCTATGATTATAATTACTTATATTTGATCTGGTGAAGGACACTTCAGGGCAAATGCATCCTGCACATAACTTCTTTTCTTGTTTAAAAAAGGAAGGAGATAATTTGATTTAGAAATGTAAGTGTGAAATATAAACTTTTTTCTTTAATTTAAAGAGAGTCTTGAAATCAAAAATATTGCAGCTGTCAAACTGTAGCCCAGTAAATTTGCTGAAATAAGGTTTATTTTAGAGATCTGAAAAAATAAGAAAGGGACAAAGAGAATCCTCAGTTCTCTAAAGGCAAATTTCAGTGAGGATGGATAGGATTATTGTGAAAAATGGGCTAAGGATATTCTTCTTTGGGTAGAGGATGTAAATGATCAGGGTGAAAAGGGACAACATGAGCTGACCATCTGTAGTCAACAAGAAGATATTTTATTTTTTCCATATTCAAAAGTACACTACTGTGAGTAGGAATCTTCTTCACATTGATGTAGTTAGTATCAGCACAAGAAACCTGTCTCCTGTTTGTTTATAAGCAAGGGAAAAAAGCCAGCAGTAATGAAAGTTAAAGCATGGTTTCAAAGCAGCTGTTTGCTCTGTGAAGGAGACAAGTTGAATATTGTTTTTAAGCAGACAAGATCACTGCTCCCACTGAGTTCATATGGAAAATGGTCCCTGTGACTTCAGTTAGGCTGAGGAAGGCTGGAAACTGCTGCCTTTCAGAGGCTAGTTCTTGGTTTACAGGGAAGAAACAATTCCTACTATTGGTGAATTCAATATGTGAGTGTAACAAGGGTATAGGCTTTGCAGAAAGGCCAGTATCTGCATTCAGAACTTGGTGTGAGCTTCTTGAGGCAGGGTGTTACCTTTAAGAAGAGAAACACCCAAAACCCAGATGGGAACTGACAGCTCCTGCTTCATTGCCAGCTCAGCTTTGGTGCTGCCTCTCACAGAAGTGTCCATATAGTGTAGCTCCCATTTCTTTTGCTTAGAGGGATTCTCACTCCTGATGAGTTGGAATAGCAGCAACAAGAGGTGGCAGCTATGCAGAACTGCCTGTGGGTGGCAAAGGCTCTTAAACCACTTCATAATACTGACTCCTAATGAGTTTATTCAGATATTCTAAATTCCTTCACCAGTGGCAATATAGGGAAGCTCAAAGTGAAAGAACAGCATACTGTCGCATATCAACTATTTCACCTACAAACTCTGTCTGAAAGAGTTCTTTATACAGACAATCCACCAGAAAATCAAAGACGGAAATCAAATATCCAGACTAAACATTTTTGAGGGGAGAAAAAGAACAAAAGCTATCCACTCCTACATGGTGGGGCCATATACTCATGCTAAGTTGATTAAACTTACAAATGCATTATAAGCAAAAGCGATAACTGTCTTAGTACCAAAATTATTCTTTCATTGTGAGGTGTGAGACGATGTGTCATTGGTATAGTGCATGAGAATTCATCTACCGTCCAGAACACTAGATTCCCACCTACTCTATCATCTGACCTGGTGCAGGGATACAGATTTAAGATACTTAGAAGTAGGTTTACAGTGCCATTTTGTCTCTCTCTTTCCTATTAGACCTTGTGTTGCATCTGCCATTATTGTGAGCAAGTATCAAAAGTCCTAGACTGTCTAAAATGTTATTTAGCCTCCGTCAAGTTTCCCCTATTAGAAATCCAATAAAGTGCTCTCTTGGACCAACTGGTTAGTTGTTGGCAAGTGAATATCAATTATTTTAGCTGTGATAGCTGAAATACTTGCCATCTCTGGCTGCCTCCATGGCAAGTTTCATAGATCAGAAGATACGTGGGACACCTCAATTACTCAAGGCCAAAGTGACTTGGCTAATAATAGATTATTAGCAGCTTGAGCTAAGCAGCAAGGCTTTGTAAGAAGCTGCTAGGGGATGTGTGCATTGCTCTTCACTGGTATGCAACCTTAGCTGTCTTCATGACTTCTGTCTGTACCTGGATGGTGTCCGATTAAGATTTTTTCTTCATTTCATAGTAAACTTTCCCTTGCATAGAGAGCACCTGTTTAATATTATCCTGAATGAACTGTAATTTGAACACGACAAAATTAGAGAGCAGAGTCTCCATTAAAGAGGGAAAGTTGTTCTTTTAGGATAAATTTCCTGGGCTTCTTAAGATGGATCCACACCCTGTTGACAGCAAAGATCCTTCACACTAACACAAAAGCCTGAATAAGATCAGAGATTAGTAACTGTAAAAGAAACATGACAACTCTTCATTCCTCTTAAAGTAAGGTTTAGTGTTTAAAATGCAGTTGACCTAATTTTGTTTGGAAAATCTCTTACTCTTTTTATCCACATTTTCAGGCATTTTCCTCTTCCCTTTACTTTAAGGGAGCATGCCATGTAACTTTATGGCTTCATTCTGCTCAACTCTCACTAAAGAAAATATGGTAGCTGGGATAAAATGTGGTAAAGTAAGTCCAGTGTCAAGTATATCTTACACAACTTCAGTCAAATGCACAGTTTTCACTGTGATTAAGCTTGATTTTGCATCTGTTCATATTTTATAGACAAAAAAATATTACTTGTAGATATCCACAGTTGAAAACATTTTTGATGTATGAACCTTTCCTTGAAATAAGACTTCTAAAGTAAGTGTAATCTTTCTTGCATATTACAGTTAATGAATCCTAAGTTCTTTGTGACCTTAGTTAGAAATCTGCTGACCTCAGGGAGGATGAATTACTGGCTACTATTAGTAATAGTAATCCTAAACACTGTTCAGTCCCTTAAGTTTAGGATCCTAAAATCTCCCTGAATAAATTCACCAGGAGAGCACATATAGCTGAAGGTTTGATGGACTGGGAAGTGCCAACCTTTTCTACAAATGATCCCTGATGTTGCAGCCACTATTATATATGAGAAGAGACCTTTTAAGAAGCTGGATAAACTTGATGCATCCAAAATCATTAAACACCTGTTCCATTAATGACATGGAATTTGTCTTGTGTACAATTGCAGCAGATTCCATCTGACAGTTCCTCTGAAAGAATTGGGCCTAATAAGGAGGGCAGAGGTCCTCAGCTAATGAGCAAGTGGAGGTTCTGATCTATTAGGTTAGATAGAAACTACTGTGTTTTTGAGACTTAAAATATGACCGGGGCTTTGGCCTTGTTTTGAAACATTTATTAATCAGTGCCTTAATCCTGAAGGACTATTCACCTGAAATCAGTAGAACTATTCACAAAAGTAAAAGATGTACTATTGGACCATAGCAATATATTCCCTGTAACATCATTAAGTCATCCTCCACCTCTCAGCCCCTCTTTCTCCAGCATGCTGGCTCATCATCCAGCGAGGATGAGTTAGTCTTGTTTAGCCCTTGCTTAATCTGCAAGAAATGTACTAACTGAAGATCGTTTCTTTATAATCTGAATTCTTGACTAGTAGAAAAGCCACTTTTTTTTCTCTAACAAAAAGTTCTGTTCTAAGTAAAGTCATAGCTCAACATGCTTAACATGCTTAGGTGAACTTTTTGCCAGAAATACCAATATTATTGAGTTTATAATTCTGTTTCCAGAAAATATTAATGAAAATATCTGTGAAGATTATTATTTTCATGTGAAAGCAAATAATTTCAGAGAAAAAACTCTACAGAAATTAAGTATATTTTTGCAGATTTCAGTAACCATGAAAAAAAAAAAACCAGAAAATGAATTAAAACTTTAGAACAATTTGACTGTGTGAAATAACTACTAACAGAGTTTGGGCACTGTGCAGTGATGTCATCCTGTTTCTCTCTCCACATTGTGACTCATTTTATAATGTATATTGCCCTGAGAAAACTGTGCTAAAATCTCACAGGCACTTATCTCCACTCGACCTCTCCAAAATGCAGCCATCGAAACAGTAACTATTTATGTGAGTGTCAGAGATTTGTGCTAACAGTTTTTTGAATGAGATTTGGTGATTTATTCTTATCATTGGGTACTCTGTTAGAGATGCGATTGAGGCATGGTATATTTGGGATGTCGTTACCCTTTGAAGTCATTAGTATTTTAGGCAGAGGAATGTAAAGAGGCAAATGTACTGAAGCTGTATGTGGTTTCACTGACAGAGTGGTGGTAGGCCCACTGTAAGGAAAGGCTCCAAAAGTACAGGCTGAACTGAAGACACAGACAATGTGGTTAGAAAGGCTGTTACAAACATCTCTTTCATGAGTCAGGCCTAGGATGTGATGTGAAGTACTGATGTGAAGTACAGTGTTTGGTAGGTCACATGTAGCTGCTTGCCCACCATGGAACATGGTTGGACCTCCTCTGGTTGCACTGTTACAATGAGCTCTTCGCTTAGGGAAACACGTGAGATATTGCAGATTTGCCACAGGCAGCAGATGTTCCCATATGAAATGATAGTAAATGATGTTCTGTAATTATTTTAGAAACTGGATGTAAAAAAATACAGCAATTTTTTTTCCTAGTGGATCCTCATGCATTTTTGTCTTGTATACCTAAACCTGTGCAAAAAGTAACCATTCAACTGCATTATCTTCCACTGCTAACATTGTTCTTCAAGGCACTCTCCTTTGAGTGAACATTCTTTGCCCTTAATCTAAGAGTTAGTGCTGGAAAGGTCTGGTTGGAAGAATAATGCAGACATTATTCCTGATATGAGTACAGTTTCCACCTCCAGAAAGCATTTTATCTGTATAGTTTATGCTGATAAAATAGGTAAACCAGAAACAGTATGCCATGTTTTGTCAGTTACCCACCTAGTTAAAGTGTTTGCTAATTCAAAGTTGTTACGTAGTCAAACTAAATGTTTTGAGTGTTGTCCTAGCTCCTAGCTTAAGGCAATTATTAACTGCTGACCTGACTTTTTATCATTAATATATCCTGTGTTGAGTTGGTCTGTTAAAGATAAGTAGCATGATATTAGCTCCTGTATTCCTTGGATGGCACATGATGAAGACTAACCCACCTTACACATACATACTCGGGGCAAATAAAAATAGCTAATATACTGAAAAAAAAAGATTTTATTTTCTATTGCACAGCATGAATTCTTCCCTGCTCAATGTGCAACAAAACAAATCCTGGTTTGTGACTGCTAAGACCAAAAAGTGCAAATTCAGTTTTCACTTAATTTATTAAGCAGCTCTGGTTTTACAGTGTAAGAGATTATTATTTCAGATTGTGCTAATATAGCTTACTTTGTCACTGCTCCAAAAAAGTACCATGTGTTTTTCATCTTCTTATCTTTACCAAACTGTAAGAATTTTTTTTTCAATCCTAGATCATATAGAGTCTCCTTTCAGAACCTGCTGATTGACAACAGCAGCTTTGTTAAGGCAAAGTAAATGTCATAAAATGTTTTGTTCTACTGCAGACACTGGTAAATAATTGGCATCTGTTTTCTGTTGTCTAGCTGCCATTCTGTTTTCTGAAACAGAAGCTTCCATTTCTCATTTAATTCCTTGATGAATTCAGTCTCTTATGGGATTGAAAAAATTGTTAGAAAAAAATGTAAAACATTCTGTTAAAGGAAACCTAAATAGTTTCATAGTGATTTCCGTGTAATTAATTATTCAGACTGGTTGGAACTTCTTAAAATAAACCAAATAAAAATTCAAGAATGTTTATCTTGACAACTGTAAAATTCTTCAGCTGAATAATATAATTACTTCTGTGTTTGTCTGGATATTCTTGATAGATTCTATTGGAATTCAGTCACTTTTGTCATCAGCTTTACTGTTTTACAAAATACAGCATAATTTCTGTGTATACAGTAGGAAATTTTTCAGTTGTATCCAACTATTGGCTAACAGGATATAAAATAATTATCAAAATATATATTCATCTCCTTAATGCTTTATGCAGATAAAATAGCACTCTGACTTTAGGAATTCTTTTGGCTAAGCATATGACATTAATACTCATTAACATGCTCTCAAATATATTGCCAGAGTGGTAATAAAATCAACATCTTCTAATTTTTATATTGAAACTAAGCCAAAGTGCATTTGATCTTGTGACTACTTAGCAGTGTGCATGATACTAAAAATATCAACATAAATGCTGAATAAAAATATAATCTCTTTATTAAGTGAAGACAGTATTGCATCTTTTATTGTGAACTGATGTTGTTCAACTAAATAAGCAAAATGCATGATAAAGGACTAAGAATCAGGCAGCTGGATAAGAGAAGAGATCAGCTTTTGTTTTCACACTAAAATGTTTCGTAGTTTATCATAAGATACCAAATAACACACAAAGTTAATTCCTGTTTTTACACTTACTCTTTGTTGCTAAAGTCTCAATAGTCATTGAAGTTTATGGGAAATACTTACCTAGAGTAATGTAAAAATCAGATACATTTTCTGCATTGTTTCAGATGAGACCAGCATACAGTACATTAACAGTGGAGTCTGTTCACAACACACTCCAGTAAAATTCAAATTCTACAGTCTTACAGAATGAGTTGCAAATTTCTTCACTGCTGTGAAATGAAGATACAGTTTTAGATAATGTGAATCTGTGATTATTTAGTAGCAGTATAAATTAAATGTATAAGTATTTGGAAGATAAAAATGCATATATAAACACAGATATTTGCTTTCAGAGCCCTGAATCTGTAAGATTATTTATGTGAGATAAAGTAAAATTTGTTGTGGAATCATTGTCTTTTCATGTATAGTATGTGTGAGATATTTCTGTCTCAATCCTATCCCACATCCTGTGTGAATTCCTAGGGTTTTTTACTATCTAGTTGCTAGCAGATTTAGAAGCCAAATCACTGCAGATCTTTATAAGATACTTTACCCCAATCTTACAGTTGTGGTCTAGTACTGATAGGGTAGTGACATGTAGAAAAAAACCCAGTTACTCCCTCCACCAGAGAGTTTTGATATTAGCAGGAAAATGTGGGAAGTTTTGTTTTGTAGAGCCTTTATTATCTTCATTTTTTATGAGACAAAATGGCAATAATTTAATTTACAACATTGTGAATCTGTATCACTGAAATAATGAAGTCTTGCTAAAATAATTTTCATTCTCTCCCAAACCTTGTTATTATGATTTTGGTTAAAAATAAGTGTCTGAGGCCTCATTTCAACATTACAGTTAGTTACCCAGCATTCTCAGATTTGACCTTTTTCATCAGCCTCAGTTGCTGTTCCTAGTTTGGCTGTATGCTTACCTCTCATCCTATTTTACTTCCTTCTCTGTTAAAAAAATCCATTAGAAAATCATTATGCTCTGTGCCAAATAATTCTTTGTGAAATACTGTCTATAATATTTTCAACTCTTGTATCAGAACATAGCCTGCAGTGTTTCAAGCTGATTTGATATTTTGAGAAATTTTCATATGTTTTGCTATTCTGATTGAACATTAAGAAGAACAGAGAAGGAAAATAAAACAACTTAGTTCTGAAGAAAGAACAAGTGCCTCTTCTCTTTTTTATAGAAATTTTTGAATATATTATGTCTCGCTGCTTCTGCATGACACCTGAAGAAGAGTTGCCCAGAATTTTTTTTTTTAGCTTTGCAAACTGATCTACTAAAGAAAGTGTTTCATGACCTTTTAACATTCATGGCTGCAACACCATTGCCACTGTGATAGTGATACTCCACTATGATTTATAGCAAGCAGTTTTTTGAACTCTTATCAAATCATAAACATATCACTGCCATTCTCTCTATCATGGAAACAGCTACAACCAAGCATTGTCCAGGGACTCCCACCTAAGAAGGATGAGGATCTGTTGAAGTGAGTTCAGAGGAGGGCCACGAAGATGATGAGAGGGTTGAAGCACCTCTCTTATGAAGACAAACTGAGGGAGTTGGGGTTGTTCAGCCTGGAGAAGAGAAGGGTCTGGGAGACCTTATAGCACCTTCCAGCACCTAAAGGGTGCCTAAAAGAAAGGTGGAGAGGGACTTGTTACAAGAGTGTGTAGTGATAGGACAAGAGGTAATGGTTTCTATCTGAGAGAGGGCAGGTTTAGATTAGATATTAGGAAGAAATCCTTCACTATGAGAGTGATAAAGCACTGGCACAGGTTCCCCAGAGAAACAGTGGCTGTCCCATCCCTGGAAGTGTTCATGGCCCGGCTGGATGGGGATTTGAGCAACCTGGTCTTAGTGGACAGTGTCCCTGCACATGGCAAGGAAGTTGGAACTAATGATCCCTTCCAATTCGAACCATTCTATGATTCTATAAGCATTAAAAAGTTTAACCTGTAGCAAAACCCTATTCTGTGTAAATGCTCTGGCCAATTGAAATTTGTACAGTCACATTTTTCTCTGAAGTGCAAATAATGCAAGGAAACTGTTGCTATCCTGTGACACGATAACCATTAAGCTGCAGTATACACTTAAAGATGTATAGTGCACAGGACAATTCAGTGAAAAGGCAAAAGGTTTTCATATTTCTTTAGTTTATTGTAGTAGAACTGGTTCTAATAAATTTTTGGATGTTGTCACCTAAATTTTACTTTGTAAACAATTTTAGGAAACCTATTTTCATAATACAGAACCTAAGAATTCCTGAACTTATGTTGTAATGCTATTCAGATGTATACTGAAGTTCTAGTACTCACGTTTTTTCCCACTGAAAATATTATAGCCTTACATTATCTTAGAAATTATATTAATACCCCTAATATTTCCTTTTTTTTTGAATGAACTCAGTGGAAATGTTATTTAGCATGGTATATATAACATATTATATAGCATGGTCTTAAAAAATGCTGTTTATTCATCTACCTTCCCTCCTTTAAGGATGGAGTCTTATGACATCTAAATCTCTCATAAGACTTATGGCCATATTTCTTCCTGAGCAGTAGGAAATGTACCTTTAACACTGAAATAGTTCAAAACAAAATGCTTTTGGTGATTTTCAGAAATCTGAAACCAAAAAATAATTCTGCACTTTCACTCCCCCAAATTGAATTGAATTGTTTTATTTTTGAGGTTTCTCTACTTAATTTCAGTTTATTGTTATTATTATTATTATTAGACATGTTATCATTTCCTTCTACCACCTAAAATGACTGATTTCTGCCTCCAGGTAAATTGCTTCCTTTTCTGATGTCTTTTTCTTGTAGATCAGAGTTCCAATATGGCTATACTCTTGAAAGGGAAGCACCAAATTCACAGCTCATTTATCAAGGCAAAAGTGTTTAACTATGACCTTAAGCACATGCTGCTGCTTGTTAGTTTAACTGAAGCTACACAAACATGATAAAAGGTAACTGACCTTTATTCTGTGCTCTAGATATCTGTTTGATGATGGTCTCACTTTGTCCAGAGGTTTAACAAGTGTTTACTTTTTAACTAACTCTCTGATTACATGATCCTCTTTTCCCTGACTCTCTTCCTTCATCATATGATACAGCTTTTTCTTAAGTCTGACATTTCAAGTGAGGGTCACTGTATTTATGCAGTGCCAAGAACTAGGAACAGTCTTATGTGCTGAGTATGCTCTTCCCCATTGTTCTGCAAATTAGTCAACATGAAATCAAATAGTGATAATGTGTTGTTATGATTAAGGTTAATAAGCTACTGATTATCTCCATAGACTACTGTTCCAGACACATTATTCAAATGGATTGCTTTTTTGAACTAGTTGATAAAAGATCCAAATTTCCCCCTGTTGTGATAAAAGATGTTGTAAGCCTTTAGAGAGATAGGGAAACATTACACAACAGGAACAGTTTACTCTGTCCAATACATTTCAAATTTCTTATGGTGACAGTAGCACACTGTGGCTCCAGAAAGCTTTGTCTGGTAACAAAAGGATGCTCCTCTATGTCTCTGAGACTAAGCCACTTGAAAAAAACACTTCTGTCAAGAAACCTATTGTTACCTTTCTGGTGCATGCAACAAATTTAACAAATTATAATGTTCAGTTAACCATGTTCTCTAAGCTTAATTGACATGCAAGGCCACTAGTTTTATGTAATCTGGACTTTACTAGCATGAGCTCAGTAGCTCAAATCAACCAACTTTCAGTAAAACCACTGAAGACAAAACAGTTTAAAAACTTTCAAAAAAACCCAACCCCAAACGCAGCTAACAAACCTAACCATAATTTTAGCTGAGTCTTTGTCAAAACTGACAACCTGAAAAAAAACTTCCTAATTTTCAAAATTCACAAAAGTTTTCAAAAGAATAAGCTTAAAAGAACACCAGCAACCTATATATTCATAGGATACATAAATCTCAGATCAAACATAGATTTTTCTTTTTAAATGATATTTTTTTTGCTCAGTAGTGGTTTTACAAATAATTTTAGATCATTTTCATTTTTGAAAACGCTTACCAGAACAACTGTTTCTTCTCTACACTTTTTTCTTCTCTAGCTCTTGAAGAGAACACTTTCCTTTGAAATACTCAGTAAAATCTAGATTTCTCTTAATGACAGTGCTTCATGCTATATTTTTCATTAGCCTCAGGAAAAAACCTATGCAAGAACTTGAAAAGCTTTCTCTAACTTCTTAACTGAGTGTTCTGAGGACTACCAACTGGGTCATTACTGACAAGCTTGTATTTTTATGCTTTATTACGCTGGTTGGCACTCACATATCCCAAAGAAGAGTAGCTGAACACTGAGCTAAGAAAGGGCACTTGTTCTGCCAAAGAAAGCAAGGTGCATGGTGCAAAAGTGCTTTGACAATCAATTATTAAGAATCCAGAGATGACAACCCATATACATGCATGTAAATCAATAACCTTTGAGCATTTAATCCACAGGGATCACAGCAGACAGTGGCAGAAAGGATCAAGGTCAGGGATAGTGAAGTCAAAGTGATGGTGAAGACCAACTACAGCCTAGTCTACCCCTAAGAAAGGAAAGCTTGTAGTGGCTTCATTGAACTGTGTTGTACCATGTGATACCACATGAAAAAAGATAAGTTAAATTTTGAAGTTAATTTCTTGCATTTGTTTAAAGAAGTCCATCTTGTTTAGTTCATGTTTTTGTTACAAAGCATGCATGTGAATTACTAAGCTCTCAAGTTCCAACCATTTATTTTTCAAATATCTCTTTCTTACCTTATTTTTCCATAACCAGCTCCACAAGACATAAATATGAAGTCATTCAAAAAATAGGAAAAAAATGGAAGTCTGATATTTGACTAAACAAACAGGTTTTTAAGCATACAGGAAAATCCAGGTTGCATCCCTGTATCACAGGGTGTTCATGTGAAAGAGAATTAGTAAGATAATTAGTTATCTTGTGCATTTTTAAGGTGGGGTGAACTTTTTCTTTCTGCTGAGTGAAATTGGAAATAAAATATTTTACTGTTAGTACCTGAATGCAAAATTAAAATTCAAGAGCTGATGCTGCAAATACTCAATTGTGCATGTGTAAGATAGGCACTTCAATAAATAATATGGCACAATATGTGTCTCGGCATGTCTCTCCTACTTAGGCAATGTATTAAATATATATATACCTACCCATATAGAATAATTAGCCTGACAACCTACTGTGATCATTGAAATGATCATTATTACAGTTAAGATAAATAAATATCCTTTTCTAAAACCTCAGTCCAAATTCATAGGAGAAAATTAGGGCTGCAAAATCCACATGCTGACAAGAATTCTGGAAATTATATACCAGGTGTACGCAAGCTTAATTTTCACTCGCAGTCCTTAAAAAAAATGTAGTCCATTAGAATGTCACTATCTAGATTAGGGGTAAAATCAGGCCTTAAAATATATGACAGATATAAGCAAGCAATCTATCTTTTTCAATAAGATAATTCTCCCTTTCATTTCCTCTGGAAAAAATAGGATTTCATATAACAAATCTGAAAACTTGTTTAAAAACTCAAATTAAAGCAACTCTTTTGTAATTTAGAAAATACAAATAAAACGATATTGTTTAAAAAGAACCAAGAAATGTGATATCACTGCGAGAAAACACTCAGTGTTGTGTGATCTTTCCACAGAATCCCAGAATCAGAGAATATGCTGAATGAGGATCATTGAGTCCAACTCTTAGCCCTGTATAGGACCATCCCCAAGAGTCACACCATGTGCCTGAGAGTATCATCCAAACACTTCTTGAACTCTGTCAGGCTTGGTGCTGTGACCACTTCCCTGGGGAGCCTGTTCCAGTGCCCAAACACCCTCTGGGGGAAGAACCTTTTCCTAATATTCAACCTAAACCTTCCCTCACACAACTTCAGGCCATTCCCTTGGGTCCTGTCACTGTTGCCCACAGAGAAGAGATCAGTGCCTGCCCCTCCTCTTCCCCTCACGAGGAAGTTGTAACTGCAATGAGGTCTCCCCTCAGTCTCCTCTTCTCCAGGCTGAACAGACCAAGTGACCTCAGCTGCTCCTCATACCGTTTCCCCTCAAGGCCCTTCACCATCTTCGTTGCCCTCTTTTGGACACTCTCTAACAGCTTCATATCTTTCTTACACTGCAGTGACCAAAATTGTGTGCAATATTCAAGTTGAGGCCTCCCCAGTGCAGAGCAGAGCAGGACAATCACCTCCCTCGACCAGCTGGTGATGCTGGTTGGCCCTCCTGGCTGCCAGGGCACTGCTGACTCGTATTCAACTTGCCATCAACTAAGACCCCAAGCTGCAGTGTTGAAGTGTTCTACCATGTCAGACAAGTCATGTCTGTTCTTTGTATGTGTGATACATCATGACACATTAAATGTAAAAGTATGAACTATAAATCAGGATTTTCTATAAACTGCTATGAGCTGAGAGAATAATTTGGAGCAGTATCATTACATGTTCATTATGTTTTTGCACTTTTTCAAACAGGCAGCCACTATTAGTTGCTGGTAAAGTTGAGAGATTGGACTGCTTGTCTCCCTTTGAGTTCCTGATTGACTACAGCCTTTGAGGACTTCTCTTGTCACAGGCTGTAGACAGTACAAATGGGACTTGGAGCACTGAAGCACCACTTTTGATTGCACGGGCAGATTTTGAGTGTCCTTGCGGTGGGAATTGAAGGGCCTCCTCCCTTGACAGCCCTCTTTCTGTAAGGAGTGGAAAGAGAACAGAAAAAGACAAACCTGCTGCTTGGGCACACTGGGGATTTAAACTTCTCCTGAAGTATTTCAGAGCTGCTCCCTGGAACAAAAGGGGAGCAGGGAAAGGATGTCTCTCAGGAGTCATAATTCATGTTCCAGTCTGCTTATTGAATGGGGCAGCTCCTTGAAAGATTCATAGATTTTAAGGTCATTTATGATTGTCTTGCCAGGCTTGTGTGACACAAGCCATAGAATTTCATCCCTCCAGTGTTGCTTTCCAACCCATTAGGATTATATATTACTCCAAGTATATATATACTTAATGATTCTCCAGTAATAAAAGAAATAAAAATTTAATGGCCATAAACACAGCAACTTTTCTGGGGCTACTGAAGACCAAATAGTGTAGTGTTGTTTGTCAAGTTTCACGTCATTTGAGAGGAAAAACACATACCTAAAAATACTTTGAGTGCTCCTCGTAGGCTTTCTTTGTGTAAATTGAAGGCAATGAAGGGAAACAAAGCAGCCTGTCCTATTATCTTTCTATTTGGGGGAAGAGTATCCATTTCCCCATCTGTGCTGGAAGTGCCCTTTGCTGAGTTACTGCCACAGATGTAAGCAAAGGGGCACAGAGAAGGAGTAGAAGTGGCAGTATTATCATTGTAGAAGATGAATGTAGTGGCACTTCTAATTTATTTAGTATTCAGGATTTCGACTTTAATTAGGATTCTTTTGTCACATCATTCATCAAATGCACTTGAAAGAGATGGAAATTAACACCAAAGTTTCTGTTGCCTCAGGCATGCTTTTAGTGCTTCTACTCGTTTTGGTTTATTGTTGTTTAGTTCAGTGAAATAGTTTACTTATGATAGTTCACTTAGCTGTAACTGAGTTTTGAAAGGAGTAGAATGAATAAATACTCTTTAAAGGTGCTGGCTTTTTAAGTCCCTGTAGTTCTTAACACCTCTTTTATCAAGAAAACAATTATTTTTCTCTCTCTTTTTCTTTTTATTTTTTATGATTGACTTCTGAGTTGTATAATGTTTGACTTCTGAGTTGTATAATGTAACACTGTATACCTGTTTTCACCCTAAGAAGTCATTATTTACACTTTTGTTACTGCTAGAACGCTAGTAAGTCACAGACTATTACTTATAAATTGCACTTGTGTTTAGATGAAATGATATAATATTTGCTGAAATAATTTTGTTTAGGATGAAGATCAACAATAATACTGTCTGCAAGGGGAAAAGTTTGTATTAATTATTACTTCACTTCCATGCCTGCCATTGTACAATGTACACTGTTCTGGCATAATAGCAGCTGCACTGATATATGGTGCACCTTATAGCAGAACTTCCAGCTCATATAGCAAGAGTCCAATCAGACATTTGAATGAAAAGAATGTGAACCTTTATTAAAAGTCTGAGGCTACACAACATATCAGCAAGGTTACTGCTGTCAGCACAGAAATCTTTAACCTATGTCCAAAACTCATGCTTAGTTTAAAATCAAAAGGTTTATTAAGCAAGTATTCCCAGGAGCAATGTGATTACTGAAGCCTGGTTTGTGGTGCCTGTGGTGATGAACTGTGTAGTCTAAGCAAGTGTAAATTCTGACTGTAGGTTTTCCTGCAGTTTTGGATTTTGAAATTTCTTCCTCCTGGGTTTACCGGTGTCCAGTGAGATGTGTAATTTTATGTAGTTTTTCCGTAAGTAGCATCTCTCTCTCTTTCTCTCTCTCTCTCTCTCTCTCTCTCTCTCTCTCTCTCTCTCTCTCTCTCTCTTTTTTAAGTTTTCTTGTTACTGAAATTAAAAAAAAATAGTGACGTTCAAAGAAACTTTGCCCTTTTTCTCCCATCTTTTCAATATGTACCTGAAAATGGATGAAGAAGTACAAACTTTTCCACATAGCCATTCCCTCATAATTTTTCATAGGAAATGTTGCTAATACCCACTTGGTAATATTTTTCAGTATTTAAAACTGTCAGACTTATTACCAAATGTTTTAAATAGGTCTGGAATATATTCCCAGCTTTTCATCTACATTTCAGGAGCTAAAAATTGGATTAGAAAAAGACAGACATTCTATTAGAAAACATTTGATGCTGCATGTTGGAAGTGTACTGAAAAGTTATAACAATCACAAACCTAAAACACAGTCAGTGCTTTGAAATTAAAGATAGATTTCTATTCTACAAAATGTTTATCACACTTTTTAAAGGATCCATAAAGTGATAAATAAGATTTGAGATAAACTGATTTGATAAATAGATTTGAGAAAATCTTCCCGTCTACCTCTTAGTTGAATCAACTAAATGTTTCAACTCACATAAGTGGGAACAAGACCAAACTCCTTGAAGGTTTCTGAACTCTACCAAAGAAACCACACACTTTGTACACTATCATTCAAATATGAGAAAATAACAAGTTTCAGGACCCTTTCTTTGCCCTGACCGACTTCTGCAGTACGTAAACCCTGAAGTATAATACAGTAATTCTAAGAACTCAAAATATACATTTTAAGTATAATGCAACCAAAACTAATAGTCTACATCTTTGAGTAGATTCAGCTAGTTACAGATTGTTACACTGAAACACAAGTATTTTGGTGAAATAGTTATGGAATTTAGTCTTGAGGAAAAACCTTGGCAACAGAAATTGCAATGGTGGCTAAAAGATCCCTTTTATAATAGGGCATTACAAAAGCAGATTTTGTGGGTGCCTTAAGCCAGTTGTGAGTATAAATAAACTGTAGCTCTGAGAATATTATCTATGCCTTGTACTTCAGAGCTGTCAGTCAGTATTTTTGATCATTAGCCATCTGTGATTATCTTAATTTTTGCCAGCAGGAGTAGGAACTCTTTTCCACCAGGGAGCTCTGTTATTACAATATAATTTATATGTAAAGAGCTCATTTCATTAGAGGGAAAAAAAATTTTACATAGGTTTTTTTAGTTTAAAAGAAACTTTTAACATTATTTATTTTGCTTTTTTAAAAATTTATATTATTGGCACGGTCCACATAGAACCAATTTACATCATATTGATGGGTTAAAAATAACTTTGTGTCTTTATTCCAGTTTTTGTTTAGCATCCATTATGGAAGATTTAGAAACTGAGCCAATCATGGACCTGAAGTATTTAACTAAATAAATTAGCATTTTTCAGTTTCACTCAAAAATATTTTATTTTAGACCCTAACTATGTTATTACCATATGCCAGTTAAAATCCTTAAAGGGTCATTTTGGATTTTCCTTCTGTCAGTCTGTTGAAAGAATTACTTTACAGTGACCTTGTTTTTAGAATGAATACTTGCTGAAACGAAAATGCTGCACCTCCCTTATTTACTAAAATGAAACTGCTCATTGTTCTAGTACAAAGACCTCTTTTTATTGGTATTTTGAATGCTGACATTATAAACTGAGTAAGTTGGTTCATAAGAACACTAAGATAAAATAATTTAATTTATAAACTTTACTTGGCTAATTCTGATTTTTTTTCAAATATCCCAGTTTGTCAATGGTGCCAAGTTACCTGTTGTCACTATTTTTGGCCTCAGGTCTTTGAGGTTTTAAAATTTGAAAGTATTCAGGTGATCTTTAAAATAAAATCTGAATCAGTATGACTGTCAACACATGATGCCTGTGTTTGATATCCTCAAAAGGCTATGGAGTTCTTTGTATACCAAGAATAGTTCCTGTGTTTTTATATATGTATGCACATCTTCTGCTACAAGCACCATAACTGTGGTACAAATAATGTCTGTAATTTTATTTCTTCTCTCACAGATCTGCCAGTTCTAAAGAAGCCAGTTCTAAAAGCAATGAAAATTTACTACTGCAGACGAATTGCCTTTTTTTGGTATAACTAAGCTTTGAGGCTGTGACTACATTAAGTTCTCAAACTTACATTATGTATTTGACTTCTGAAATTTGAATCAATTCCATGATCTAACATATAAGAGGAGGAACAGTCACTGTCAATTATACACATATTTCAGTTTTTACAGAGCATTTGTGGTTTACCCTGTCTGATCATATGCATTTATGACATACAGATATGCTGCAGATAACAGCTCTTCCAACATCTTTAATCAGTAGGATGAGGTGCATTTTAGTAAGCAGTGTGAGAATTAGTTGTAAAAGCTTTCTAATTAAAAGAAAAATATATTGAGAGGACATAAAATTTCTCTATGTATTTACATTGAGGCAAACAGCAAGAAGGAAAAAAGATATATTTAAATAGAAAAAAATTTTTAATGTAATATTTAGTTCCTTATACTATCAATTACAATCAGACTCAATGTTCAGATCTTTCAATCCCAAGCTATCTTGCTTTTGCACATATGTATCACATTACTATTGTACCAACTGATTCTTCACAAGGAGATTCCTAAGTAATAACAGTGATGGAAAAGATTTCTTTTTCCCCCTCCTCACTCTCTTTTTTGAGGTCTGGTAAGGGATTTGTTTTTTAGTATTTTCATTGCTGTGTAATACAAGATTCTCTGTACATGTAGCAACCTACATGATAAGTGAAACTCAACAGGAGTAAATATGTGAGGCAAATGACCTGTCTTGAGTACCTGATGACCACAGTACAAATAATGAAGTGGGATGTAGGGAGATCAGTTACCTCAGCTCTTGTCCAGTCCCAGGAAGTGACCTTCATCTGGACCTTCATCTTTGAGTCAGTTTTGTTCGGAAGGGGCCAAGTCCATTACACAGTTCACAGCAAGGTAAAGAGGAGCAGCTGGGACATTCACTTCAAATATGCAAGGGTGATCTAATATAAAACACTAATGCAGATGCACACCTTCACTGAAATTGGCCAGTGAGTATGTTGGTATAAGGATAGGAAAAAGTCATGTACACTTATGTCTGAAGTATATAATATCACAAAAAGTGACAGGTGAAAGGTTTATGAAAATAACATTCCATAACCATCTTTGAACATAAGTTTTGGATAAAATAAGATCTGAAAATTGTAACAGCTTGTGACTTGTACAGCTAAAGAAGTAACAGAAGATTTGAACAGTACAAGGTTTTCTATATTTTTTTGACAAAACTGCCTTCATAAGCTATCTTGGTTCTGTTAAACAATACAGGACAAGTTAAAAGTAATTAATTCTTACCTCTTTATTGCCAAACTTGCTTTGATTTGATTGAATTTGTATCTATTCTCATGTGGCTCCTGAAGCACTCATGAACTTTCATGATTCCAGTCTATCAGGACAAATCTGCAAGTAAAAAAACCCTCACTTCTATCAGCAGGTATTCAACAAATGGCAGGTGGCAAATAAACCACTTAATGAATTGTTTTAATTGTATTTCTCTCCCATCTCCCAGAACTTGAGAAAGTTTTAGAAAGCTGGAGAGGAGCAGGATGGGTTTATTTGCTGCTTTCATTTAGTTCCAACATTGCTTGCTTTCAGAAAAGACTTGATGATAGAAGTTCACTGCCTTTCATGTATGAAAGATATTTAAACTGGTACAACAAAGGGTATATTGTAGTGCAGTAGAGATGTAAATTACAACAAATATGAAAGCAAAGAAGTAAATTTACTGCACCAACTCAAGAATATGAAGAAGCTTTTAACCCAAGTCAGTTGAGAAGAAGTGAGAATAAACTTCTTTTCTACTGAGAATTAAATAGAAATTTAAGTTAACAGGTTTAGCTGTGGCTATGTTTTCTGCCATTTGTTAGTTTCATAGCATTATGTTAATACAGTGCTCCAAGAAAATAATTAACTAGAAAATTCAGCATTCAGCTCAAAAACTTTTTTTCTTTATACCACTGTTCTTAGATGTTTCTTGTTTCCTGTGTCAAAGGGAGCATAGAAGAGAGCGCACATCCCATATTAATGACTACTTGAGGTTGGGCTGGAGATTCTAAATCAGAGTGAACATTATTCAGTGAATGAGGCTGCTGAAGTTTCCTACACATAATCTTTGTCTGTGGCTGCAGCAATTTTGAAAACCGAATTAATTTCAAAATTATCATGTTTAATTTCTTTATTTTCAAGGATTTTGACTGAGATCTCTAGATTTAGCAAATTTAGCCTGTGAAGTATCAACTGTTTTTATGGGAACATGTGAAGGAATGTTTTGGTGTGTAGTTATAGCAAGAAGCTTTATTGTGTAATAATCTCATGCTGCTGAAGTATCTCCACAGAGCCATAAAGAGATAGTGTAGTCTGGAGATATGAGCGGACTGAGGATCAAGGGATAGTAATTATGCACTGTCCTTGTTTGATATTCTTTGCAAAGTGAGCTGAGTGATACCTGCTTGTTCCTAAGAAATGCAAAGTCTTAGGCAGTAAGATTAATTGTGATGAAGGAAAATTAAAGGAAAATATATGGATAAACAGATCAATTGAAAAAAGGTGAAACTAGAACTGGACTTCTCTTCATTGTTCAGAATTAACATGGAGACAGTGAGACTGAGACCCATTTCATTTTTTGAGTTTTAGTTGTCTAGTATTGCACAGCATGAATTTCTGCAACATGCAGTTGGCATTTGAGAGAGCTTAAAAGGGAAATCAAGTACACTTTAGAAGTCAAGTCATTCAAAACAAATGCTAACACTTCAAGGCAACTTGGAGATTTTCCATGAAGATAAGAAAGGTGTTGGTTCTTTTCTTCCATATTTTTTTTCTTCCCCTCTTTCCTCACCCTAGTTTTACAGCTCTTCTCCATGTCTCTTACTCTATTGAATGTGTAGTCATACAATTGGGAGATGCACTTCATTTGACTTTTTCTGAAGTGATGTTAATATTTTATGCATTTGTCTAAGATCTAATCATTACATTTTCTAGCGTTTAGACTTGAAATTAAAATCCTTAGAAAAATGGTTTTGCTACAACTTGACTTGTCCATCTAGTGCTAATTTGCTTCATATGTCTCAGTTAATTGTTAGGTACAAAGGGAAGACCTGGGATTCCATATCCCAAAAAAAGTCAAGAGAGAATTTCCAAAATGTTTCCAAAAACAGTTTCTAAAACTGTTGCCTAAAAAGACTGGAGAAAAAAAGACTCCAGGCCAATTTAATGTATAAGACAAGATAAAGAGAGCAGGTCCTTTAGTGAGTCCACAGGCCTAGAGGAATACATACCACGCGTGCCCATGCAGACAGTGGTTCTATGATTTTATAATAATGTCCATCCAGTCCCAGATCTGTCCACCCCTGCTTCTGCCCTGTTCTGCCTCCTGACACGCCCCTTCGGGAATTGGGTCTGAGGTCGTTTGGGACCCCTTCTTCCTCATCTTCATCTTTTTCAAAGCACATACAGTCCTTCGAGTTTCTCCAAAGTTCTGGGCTTGAAGGTCACTGTGTCTGTGTGATATCTTCTGCTCCAGGCCTTAAGGTGTTTTTTCTACAATTCTACCTTGAAAAGAAGACTAAACATGCTAATGGAATTTAGAGGGATTGATAAAGGGTAAGGGATATAATACAGCTACATTAAAATCCACATTTATTACACAGCTACTTCTAAAATCTATTTCTTGAGAAATCTTGACAGGGTCTTCTTGCTTAAGTTCTGAGAGGTGGATGGTGTGTGAAGAGATGAGACCTAACATGCTTTCCTTTCCATTTTTGTTTACAGGTATAATCCCCTGAAGATGGATGCGGGCTTCTCCTGGGGTTCAAATGCTAACCTAAGACTCAGAAGAGAAGGGTTCCATGTCCTGCTATGCTACAGTCTTCTTGAGCAAGCAATCTGATATTTATTTTCTTCACCTCTGACAAAGGCATCTGTTTACTGTATTCCAGGGATTTTTTTCAGATAAATGTACATAAATATTAATGTCCTTAAGAGGATTATATTTAAGATATACATATACAAGACTTTATCAAGATACCTCTATATTTAATACTTTTAGCTGAATACTGTATCCTGTATTCAAGACTGAGTTTACTGTGTTTATTATATTAGTAATTTTGCTTGACTATCTGTGAAAAAAAAATGAGTTATTACTCTGCACCTTAACAAGATACATTTATTCCTATGTTATAATAAATTAAGAAGTTTAGTTCCAAGGCCAGGAGCAATCAAATGTATTATTTAAAAAGGAAATAAAATACAGCCTGATGGGCATTCATTTGCTTAAAGGAGTTCTTTGTATTTATAGTTCTAGAAAAAATATTTCCTTGTAAAACATTCAGTAAATACTTTAACGCATACAACAGTCATGCTTTCTGAAGGAAGGCAACAGAGTGATTACTCAAAGGGGAACTGAAGCAAGAAATATTAAGATATAATGCGAAAAATTCCTGCCATTGTAGTTCAAGAGGAAAGAGTCACCTTCAAAGGATAATTAAGAACTTTGGGGGACTGAAGTCACATTCAAGGGACACTCTGAGACATTTGGTTTCTGAATTTGTGTATCTCAATTTGGTATCTAAAGTTAGGTCATTATGACTTTGTTCATTTCTCCCCATCCCTGTCTTATTCTACTATTGCTTGAAAATTGTATCCAGCATGATATAACTCCATTAGCTGTGATTCTCTTTTATTTCCAAAATCCTCATGCTTTCCTCCTCCAAGTTTGTTGGTAGCAGCTCCACTAACGAGTTGCTGTGAAATCATTTCACAGACGTGTACTCCGAAATGTGCAGAGTACTCAAGAACAGGAGAATTATATGCTGTTTATGGCAACGTAGGAAGTTTTTAAAAGATTTAAATTTCTTACTTTTGTCTTTTTATTATCCTTATGAGAAAAAGTAAGAAAAAAACAAACAAACCTACCACACCCTTTCCCACATTCCCTTTTTCAATGTATCCTCAGGAAAACTAAAGTTCTCCAGAGTTGATTTTCCTAATAGAGTCCTCCCTGACTATGTTGGACAAATGTCATGTCCCCTGGCTCTCTCCATCTTGTAATGAAAATAGACATATTGCCAGCTACACCTTGCTGATTGCTGCATACCTGCTGCTAAGGATAATTTGTGCAGTGTAAATGAAGACTTCAGTAATTGCTGTAGAAAAAAAAAGCTACAGAAAGGGACTGCTATTCAGCACTCACATGAAACAGCCAATAAAGACACAGTTCTGATTAACTGAAAATGTGTAAAATGTATAAAAGTTTGTCTTCACAATCTTAACTATACCAGACATCATACTTAAGCGTTTCGACCTGAAAAATGAACGACATATCTTTACAATTTTTCGTTTGTCTAATCCCATATCAAGAAATTGTATGTCTAATCCCATATCAAGAAATTGTATGTATTTGTTTATTTGTTTTTTCTGTCAAATATTTATTACTGGATTGCTTTCTATTGTTTGAAAGTAAGCAATAAAGGAATTTGCCAATGTTACTCTACGGAATATTGTGGCCATTAGGAATGCTGATATTCATATTTGTTATTTGCCCCCAAATGTACTTTTAGGTAACCTCTTACCTCTGAAAAAGTGAAAGAGACAACATTACACGTGAGTAATGTGTGAGACAATGGTGAGCGGGAGTAGGAGACTCAAATACTGGCAGTTCCAGAAAGCAAAGCTGTCTGCTCCAGGTTTGTCCCATCTCAGCTGTGCATGTCCTGCTGCCTTCTGTTTGTCCCATTCTATGAGAACAATTTGACTCTCATGGGGGTGCAAGAACATTTATCATATATTTTTCCCCATTCAATGTTTGCAAATAAAGGCAAGCATATTATTTCTCTCTACTGAATGATTCCTGTTTTCTTTTAGCTCCATTATCTTGGTACAGCCTGGAATTTAATTGGAAGGTACAGGGAATAGAGAGGAAAACAGTCACTAAGAAATTATCTTTAAGAAAATATTGTCCTCCTACGGAAAATCAGCTGAAAAATCCTAGATTAGACACACAGTGCATTTTCTAGACTAGCAATTCAGGCATGTTTGGATAATTACATAACCTTTTACCTACAGATGACACATACAGCTTTCATTGCTGTCTTCTGCAAAGAAAGAAAAGAACTGCACTGTCAGTGTATTATATATTCCTTATCACTCTATCCCTTTCTTAGTCCGATGAGTTGGGGTTCTCTCCACACACATTTTCCTTTTGTCTATTCAGAGTAATATTCATGGCATCTGCTAATGCTGCCTGACAGCTAGTATTTCATCTTGATCCTCTATAATTATCCTTCCAAATTTGTCTCTTTTCACATTTCTTACCAGCCTCCTCAACAAATTGTTTAGACATTGTAAAATTCTGGTCGTACTTCCAAGTGATATTGCACTTTAACATGCCTAGACTCTCCTTCAATTGCTTTATCTCTTTTCACATCCAAAGACATAATAATGTAATTCTAATGCTTTTTCTGAGGTTTAAAAAAAATCCCTCTTACATATACCACTGACCAAAATGTAAACCTTTTGCTCACAGCAGCAACTCACCCAAATCAAAACAGATCCACAAAGCAATTTGAAATGACCAAAGCCTTCAGACTGCAGTCTGCAGGTAGAGAAGTGAAGCAAATGCTCCATGTTATACTCCTGAAGGTTTTACTGAACTCCCAGAGGTCCTAAAAGGTCCTGGAAGATCTGAAAGGCCCTAGTCTTTGGGAATTGATTGACTTCCTTGCTTTTCAGTCTGCAGCCCACTCAGCAAACAACGCTGAAAGATTTGTGAGACAATAAGACCCTCAGCTCCATCCTTCATTCATACTGCAGTGGGCCAAGCTGTGTTTGTGGGGTTTTCCAGTTAACTCTTGACTTTTCAACACATCAGAATTCATCAAAAGTTTCTGAAGGATTTTGTTTTATCAAAATAAGGGAACTTTTTACGTTTATTGTGCAATGTTTGCTGAGTTCTGAAAAGGGAACAAAGAGCAGTTTGATTTGTTTCATGTCTCTTCCAGTGAGTAGTGCCCAAGAAGGACATCACTTCCAAAGCAGAGCTGTCAGCAGCATCACTTCTACATTGGATAATGGAGTGGTTTATGATTGTTTTTCAGGTTCTTCTGAAGTTTCCATAGTCCAGAAGGCTTGGAGTGTCATTTCAGTGCACTGGATATAATTTCTGTTCAGCTATAATCACAGTTCTGGGGAGCTCTGAACCCCACAGCAGGATTGTTCTTCTATTCACAGCCATCTCTGCTAATAAGAAGATTTTTGTTTTTCTGCTGGTGGTGGAATGAAACCAGTCCAAAAGATTCAAAATAATAGTTGTTTTCTTTTGGATTTACAACAGTTTTGTATATGTCCTGAAGATTAAGTTAGGGAGACATTTTTAAATGAATTAATAATAATAATAAAAAATAACCCAAAAATAATAATGAAACTAAGCCAGTGAGTTTTGCATGCATTGAGAGAAAAAGGACAGCAGCTGTCACTGCTGTTAAGAATAATTTGTATATTGTCTGACTTATCCTTCTGGGGTTATAAGTGTTGACAAGTTAACATCAGGGCAAAGGTACATTGGGCTGTCAAGTTTCTATTTTCTGCTTCTTGCTCTTCAACAGATTGATTGATCTGATTTTAAAGAGTTCAGTTACATCACAGTGACAGTCTTCAGTATGAATTAAAAGAGTAAAATAGTTTAAATTGTTTTTATGTTGACAGGATCTTTGCACTCCAGGCAATCACTTTGTTTTCCTTGCAGCTTTGTTCCTTAGCCACCCAAATGTGGAATGTCACTCAAACTTGTCATATGTTTTTCTTAATGTTCCTTATTAGTCCCTACCACTCTTTTCAGGAATCTAACAAACGTGGATACCCTTTTGTCAGTCAGTTGCTCTGGTTGTTTGCCATTTTAAGCTTTCTCTCCTGATGCTGTGTGGACACCAGCTTTACTTTGTAAGATACCAGTTAAGCTTTTGAGTTATCACTGGTGTGATCATTTGATTAAATTACTCTAGACATCCCAAATGAAAATTACACATTTGAATTGTCACCCACAGTTTAATTTCAACTCAGCTCTAAATTTTTTTAAGGGAATTAGGAAGTGATAATCCCATTAGGGGTCTTGCTGAGCTTGAGTTCTTTCTGAAAATAAGATTTAAATGTTTTCAGAATAAAATTTAGGTAATATCCAAAATCCTGAGCATCTTTTACACACTGAACTTCCCATTAAACCTTTCCAATCTCATCTCTTGCACATGCATTTTTAATCTGTTTTACACTCATCACTTCTACAATCATTTTAGTATGGCATTCAAATTCATGTGTGCATCAGCTGTTATTTTAATATATACAGAGAACTGAGATGAAATGATCAAAAGGAAAGCACAAATAAAAGGATATAATCCAGAACCAAAGGCATCATAAAGCAAAGGTTTTCAGGCAAATTATGTAGAATACAAGAAGACTCAAACATTATATGATGATTTAGATTAGATTTCTGAATAAGGTCAGGACGAAGTTGCGTGGAAGCAAAAATTACAGAATTTTTAAGTAAGTAACACTGTTTTGGTTTGTTCTGGTTTTCTTCTTGAACTTAATGGCTCTTCGTGGAAAAGTTTGAAAATGGATTGTGACATCATCACAACTAAATAATAAAGAATTGTTGTATGTGTATATAGGTCCTTACAAATGAAATTATTTAACTGTGCTTAAATCTTAATGATGTGAGTTTTAGCGAGTACTTAAAAGTCAAAGTAGTATAGACTGGTTAGTAGCAGAAACGCAGAGTTTATTGTCTTTTCTCAAAAATGGGACCTTAAAAGGCTAGGCTCTTTTGAAACTAGAAAGACATTTTCATCCTAGGAAAGTTTTACTCTTTGCAGCTGCATTTTTGCTGATTCTCTGAAGTCAGAGTTAATTGATAGACAATTTGGCCTGTGGACTTTAAATAACATACTGAAAATCTCTGTTTTGGGGAGAGGCGGGTTTAAAGTTAATTATTCCCCAAAATGACTTTTTCAAACGGAGTACTAGAGCTGGCAAAAAAATATTGACATTGAATAAGAGTTTATTTCTGTATCTTGGTTTTGTTTTGTTTTTTTTTTCTAGTGTCTAAGACACTGAAAGTTAAAGTCCTTTTCCTGAGATGGGATACCATTCTCAGCCATAATGAAATACAAGCTACTGATTAGTTCATCCTTTTTACTTTGGTTACCTGAACTTCTCCAGTTCACTTTTCAAAGACAGATTAAAAATCTGGGTTAAGTAGGCACAATTCTTAAATAAGAATTGCTAATTATGGGATTTTGTTTTTGATCCCAGACTTTTTAGGCTTTTCAGCATTTCTGATCTGTAGCTTAATATTTGAGTGAAAACAGCTTTTTCATCCTTCATGTCTGTGACTTTCTTTTTTCTACTTTAAACCAGACTCTCTCTGAGCTGGAAGGCAGGTTTCATTGAACACCTGAGACTCTGCATTCTGACCTTCTGGTTAACTAACTGATCTAATATTTTTTCCCCATAGTGTCAGTATTTATCTCTGACAGCTTGCAATTCTGCCCATTTCTTCTGTTTTTCTGACTTTTTAAATAATAATGCAATAATATTATGAACCAGATCAGAATCTATTTTCTTCATTCTTTTGCCTCTTATGGTGAATTATTTCCATATTTCTCAGTAACAACTGCTTCTTTCTTCAAGGCAAGATTTGATTTCTATGGCAAATACCACAGCTTCCTGGAATGTTTTTGTCTTTTTTTTTCCTTTCTTTCCACTAAGCTTAAACTGAAAATCCACATCAGTTGTCAGATATGCCCTGAAAATAAACCTCTATAGATTTTCTTCCAGTTCATCTCAGGTTCCCTCTTTTTACCCTCAACTCTCTGATAAGAAGGATATAAATTCTGCAACCCTCATAGATAGAGACTTTCTCTGGGTTGCTTAAACCCTAGATTCTTTTGATTTTTGCCATTTATTTGCCCTCTGAAGTTGTATTGGTGTTTTATTTGCTTTAAAATTAAGTGGAAATTTGCAAATAGATTTTCATGTGGCTGTCTTTAATGAAGGATGGCGGTTAAGACTATATGTTTTAAGATGCTTTAATAGAGGTTAAATATTAATTATCTAGTCTCTAATTTAGGCTGGCGATGACATAGTCTTAAATTGAAAAGATGCACCTATTGAAATATGTATGGCCCTACTTCAATATGCTTAGTGTTGTGGCATAAAATGGGAACAATTAATTAAATAATTCACATGTCAGAAGTTTAGAGTTAGCTATCATTCTTATCTATTTTAATTTTGTTCAAGTTATGAACAAGGCATAAATGTTAACTCTTGCAGGAATGATATACTATTATTCTCATTTTGTTGCTGTTGTTGTCTTTTTATATATATATAATAAATATAAATTTATATCTATATTTATATTTTATCTGTACTTTAAAATACATGCATGTTTGATTGCATGATTGCATTAAATTGCAACTTTTAAAAGTGAGGGTTTGTCATAAAATGACTAGCTGCTTGTCTTTACAGCTACTGATGTGGGGAAAAACCCACTCAACAACATTATTGGTAGTTTCCGAATAAGTCAATGCTATTGTTTTCAGATTTGTTAAGCTCTAGTTTCCATTTCTGAAAATAGACAGTCTGATACTTGTCTGCAGCACTTTTGGTTTCAGTATATATTAAAAAGTAGCAATTCTAAATTGAGAATATGTTCTGAGTTTTATGTTTCATGTTTGGAAACTCTCAAATTTGTATCACTTTGAGCCAATACAGATAAAATAAGGCCTGACCTGTGAGTTTTAATTTACCAATGGGCCTGAGTTTTCCAAGTCAGATCAGTGTTTGATAGAAAAATAAACATTTTGTTTTTCTTATTTGCATTTATTTGCATTGCATCATATTTGCAATTTGTAATTAATTTTGTAGTCTATTTTTTCCTGAAGTACTTCTCAGTTTATTATTATTATTATTATTTAATATAGCCTGTGGAACACTGAACACTGATTAAGTGTTGTATGCTTTCTGTTATCTCTGAAGCATAACCGATGAAGTATTGTGAATTTGGCACTGTGTAATGTAGCATTTTGCTTGCTGTGCAGCACTAACAAACAACACATCAGTAGTCATGCCTGTCTCTCATTTAAATGCAACCTCAGAGTCACACTCCATGTTACAAATATCTGGGAGCTGTGTGATTAGTTAACATCTTTTGCATAACCCTTAAAATTATAGCAAGTTCTGAGGAGATAATTAGCTTTCTGGATACCTCCAGTGAAATGAACTATGTCTTAGAAGTGGTAGGTACTGTGTGTTCTACAACTCCAAGGAATGGTGGTATGAAAATACCTTTTAAAATAGCTTAACCATTCTCTACATTAAATAAAATAAAGTTAAAGGAGGAGATAAAGAAGTCCTTATTTATTTATTTCTTGTTACCAGGGTTACCTTTGCTCCTTGTCTTTTATGCTCTTTCCTCTTTTGCAGCTCTTCCAGTGTAAATAAAGGATGTCTAGCAGGCACCAGCCTCCCTTACTGAAATCTGCTCACCTCTGTCCCAGGGTCCATGTCTCATATACTAGGTGTGAGTAAACAGACAAAATACATCACAACTGAATAATCAGGAGGGCGTGAGATGGTATTTTTCCTTAGCAAATGCTTGAGACTCCAGTTCTTTGTATAGATTTATGGAAAGCAATGTTTTCCAAACATTTTCCAAATGTTTTTTGTCTCTTGAAATAATTTCCCAGCCATATTCCAATATTTTAAAGCTTTTGATCCTGATTGGAAAAGGCTATTCTAAGCCTTCAGTGTTTACAATATTCTCTTTTAGCACTGGAAGTATTTGTATAATAACTTCAAAATTAAAATGTTTTGGAAGCTTCTAAATATAAGTTATAACTGCAGCTGTCAGGAAACAGCATTTTGACAAAACTGAACATTTTTAAGGAAAGTATAAATTTTGATTAAAATTGCTTGAAAGGTGTTTTTTAATTTGAAACAAAGCATTTCAATAGGTTCATAGTTTTCTCAACATTTGTTGAAGTATAATATTACTATTTGTGTAATGGGTTTGTGTCATGGTTTGAGAGCCTCAAAAACCTAATTCTCTAGTCAAAGCCCCCTCCCACATCTCAACCTAGTATAAGATGTGTTTTCCAGACAACCACACGAGACTTAGAATGGGGGAAAGGGAATATATTACAATGACTGTACACATAAATATTATAATGCATCACACACACGATCTCAACTACCTCTACTATGATAAATCAGTATTTACAATGGACCAGATCTCTTCTCCCCTCCAAATAAAAGTCCAGGAGGGAAGAAGGAAAGATCCTTTCCAGACTCAGAGCAGCAGTTTCTCTCTAGGGCAGCAGCTTATCTTCTTCCCATGCAGCAGCAGCAGCCGTGGCTGGATCTCTGCCAGCACACACGAGGGGGAAATCCAAGCCCCCTCGACCACTCGTTTCAAGTGAGGGTCTTCTTCCGTAGGCTGTGTTCACCAGGACAAGGGTCACTTCACTACGTCATATCACGAAGCTCCGGGGTCTCCATGACAATTCTTATCTTTAGGGGATTCAAGCCCCTTTGCAGAGCTCCTGTGCTCTGCCTCAAGCTCCCAGCTTGGCAGCAACGGCGAGGGGGGAGCCAAGGTCATCCCCTCTGCATTCTTCTCCGTCCTGGTCTAGCTTTCCAGGACGCTTTGAGCTTATCAGCTCTTCTCTCTCTCTGGTGCTGCATGTTGCATTTTAGGACTTCCATCCAGTAGGAGTCTGCCACCCCAACTTAAGAGGGGTCTCAAAAGGGTTTTGGGGGGTCTGGTTCAGTTCTTACCCCCAAAACTCTGTGTAGAGTTTAGTCCTGCTCTCTCTCTCTCTTCATTAGACATCTCTGTGTCTTCTTGGCTGCATACTGTGGCTTTCTTATCTTTTGGCTCTTAGCCATAGTCTCTGGACGCTGCTTCTGCCGCTGCTCTGTCTCTGCTCACTCACGGTGGAGAAAAACTCCCAGCTTTCTAGCTGCAGATACTTAGCCCAGCCTAACGCTGTTCCAAGTCCCTGCAGCCCCCCCAGCCAGGGGCTGGGGGGCCCCAGAGGCCCCAAGGGGCTCTGAGCCCCTTTCCTTGTGGTGTCAGAACATGGCTACCACTTCTACTACCAAACTACAACTAAGCTTCTCTTCTGTTTGCTGATGATATGTTTATATTTCGCACAAACGCTCATTGGATAAACCTTCAAAACTTCCAGGATCACCACCCCCTGGGGTTTTACCATTTTAATAACTACAGGGGAAAAACTGTTTCCCCCTACCACAGTTTGTTACCCCCCCTGGGAGGGAAAAGGAACTAGATAGATCACCTGATTCATATTGTGCCAATAAGGTATTCCATACCATGTTATGTCTGCTCAGATATAAAAGAGACGAGAAGGAAGCAAAGGCTCTCTTCTCTTCCGGGTAGCTGCGCAGAATAGTTGGGCCATTTCTTTGGAGGAGGAGAGTGTTCTTGTGGGGAAGTAGTCTTTATTGTTAGTTCTTCTCTGTGTGTATAGTGTTTATAGTTTTTTCCCTCTCTGTGTAAATATTAAACTGCCTTTCTTAGCAGGTTCGGTTTCGTAGTTTTTTATTTCCTTTTCCCTCTTTCCTCCTCCCCTCTCCTCTGGGGGGAGGCTCGGTGCAGGTCTGGTGGATACCTGGCATTCAGCCAAGGTAAACAATAACAGTTTGTTTCAAAATTATTTTTCATTTTGAGGTTCACTGGTAACTATGATATAATTCATACCCAAAAGCAGAAGTCTCTTTGAAACATTTTCAACTTATTTCTGTTGAACTTTAAATGCTTTTTTCCCAAAAAAAGAGTTTTGTAAGAAACATCAAATTTTATTTTGATTCTTTGTGATCAAAATTTTCTTCTGAAAGGCTAAATTTTCTATGAAATTCTAAATTTAATAAATTCTATTGGTACTTTTTCTGAAACATAGACACTTGGTCTAGTTCCAGTGATTGTGCAAAGATATAAGCCTGAACATGTCTTTAACCATATTTATCAAATTGAATAGTTCCCTCCAATTTGGTGGATTTTTTCCAGTTATCTTTTCCACTTGTTGTATTACCCATCTGATTTGGTATGCAGTCTTCAGCTTTATTAGTCACAATCCCTCCAAAGGACGAAGGCTTGATTCAGTTTCTGAAGGGTCTCGTTATGAAAAATGAAGACATATAGGTCCAAAAAGCACTGAAAACTCAAGATACACCATCAAAGATGACCTGAAGACACTGCTTGTAAGTGATGAAGGGAAGGGAGAAATGGCACATAATCAATCAATTTCTTATCTAGAGAGGCAAAGTAATAAACATTACTCCAGTGAATAGCCTACTTTTCTGAAACAAGCAAACAGAAAGGAATCGTTTATTTAAAATCCAGATGTTTGACTGAGGATCCTACAGACATTCCAAGGATCACTCTATTGTAGTAGTTGTTTTTCCCAAGGAATATGACTTTTCAAAGTTTTCCACTCTCTACAAAAAGCTACAAAGCAGATTATTGAAATAACTTGAGAAGACTGAGTATTTGGGCCACCATTTCTCCTTTTCAACTTTGGTAACAACTACTATGGTCTGAAGTTAAATTTGCCTCCCAAATTTGCCTGATTCTAGACTGCCAGGTTTCTTCCACAGGGTACAGGGGAAGTTAGACACCTCAGAAAGTGAAATAAAGTGTAAAATGTGTGAGGTTATCTGTAGCTGCAGAACTAATGAATGAACAGTACAAGTATCCCATGTTTACAGAGCTTCATGAGAGCATATGTGCTGCCTTTTTCTGAGGCTCAAAATTCCCTCCCACAGATAAGGTAAGGCCTGTTTTGAGGTTCCTGATGTGTGCTCATTTATGCTTGTTAAAATGCATCAAGAGGATGAAGAGAAGCATTGCCCTGTGTGTATTTAATTCTCAAGTGAATAGGTAATAAAATTGTGAACAGAAGCCCTACCTGAGGACTTCCAAGTTTCCTTTACTGAGGTCCTAGGTTGGTACTCTCAACAGACTTCTTCAGAACCCTTCCAACCCAGAATATTCTCATTCTGTGAACTGCATAACTTTCAAATACTATTCATAAAGCTCAAATGCTCTGCAGAAGACAATTGAAGATTTGCTGAGCATGAAAGACAGGGAAAAAGTGTGGTCATAACTCTATAGCTGAACACCAACTTGTAAAGTGGCAGATCTGGCGTCAAGCCTTTTCCCTCAAGACTGTTTCTGTGTTTTGTAGGAGTGAGATAATTCTGTTAATGAGAACTGAATTCCAGAAGTCTTTCTCTGTCCCTGCCATTCCCTTCCTGTATTTCTGTAGCCTACATAAATTATACATTCATCTGATTGTTAAAAAAAAATCCAAACCCTACATAAAACCCATTTTTGATGTTTAAATATCTACTGGGCCTCACCCCAAGGGTCAAATATCTAAAGTTTTCTGATTCTTGTCAAAATCATTGCATTTAGACTGACCACATCTATTTTTTAGAATTGCAAACATTTGCCTTTTTGTCCTATATCCACATTTGTAAAATAGGAATAAAGGAAATCCTTTTTCTTTTTTGAGAACTGGAGTTTGTTAACTGTGGTAACTGAAGGTACCTAAAATCATTTTATTCATATACTTCACAGACATCAGTAAGCAAGTGCTGAGTGCAAAAATAATTCTTTATTTTCCAAGCTGGAGCTGACTTGCTAAGCTGAAGGACACACTCTCTAGTCCATTACCCTGTCCTCCATATTTTACATTTTTGTCAATAAAAAATAATGTACAGTCAGAGTGTGAAATTTCTGCAGTATGAAGGGCTAACAAAAGGCCCATGCCTCACCAGACTTCCAAAAGAGAGTGACACCTCAACGGACCAGTCAGTGTTAATGGTTAAAAAATGAGACATTCAGAGCTTATGTGTCAAATATGCAGGGCCACATTCTTGACCCTCACTACCAGTCTTGCCTGGCTGAAGAAGGCACACATGGCAGAAAGCTGCCTTTGGCTGAGCAGACGAAGATAAATTCACCTTGGAGAGATGGCAGAGTTGATAAAGAGGTTGTTTACTCAATCTAAAGGATCTTCCACCAAGATATTGAGAAACTGTGATTTTCTTTTTTTTACCTCCAAGGTGTTGTCCTCTTTGCAGCATACTTTCAAATTTTGTCTAATAGAAGTTAAAAGTATTCATTGCCTTGACTGTAAAACAGGTACCATGTCTCATCACACACAAACCTGGTTTGGGTTCCCATGAAGTTCTCCCTGATATATGGTTAGTAAAAAATTAATTTTTTCAGACAGTTTCTTAATATGTAAGTAAAATTAGCACAAAATAATATGTTTTTCCAGTTCTCCTCTTCATTTGTTAAGGTCAAATTTGTGACTCTTTTTGATGAGAGGGAAGCAGAAAAAGTCTTCTGCTGAAAGTATACCACTTACGTAGGACAGTTCTGTCTGAAACTGGATAAGTAAAACTCAGTCATATAATTTCTTCTGTCCTAATTCTTAAGGTGAAAGCAAAAGAAAGGAATCTGTAAAAGTAGCATGATACACATGTTTTACCTTAATACTCAGAGTGTCCTAAAAATTACTCAGGCAGCTGGTACATTTTATAGTTTAGTTTCCTTTTTGTTTAGACTGTATTTTTGAATGAAAATGAAATTAACTGGTGATTAACTGGGTTTGCCTGTGTGAGATGCAAAACAAGTATACTTTCTCTGAAATTTTAAAATAATTGGCCATTCATTTTCGTAAGTTTATTTAAATTCTGTAGTAGGTGTTAGGCAGTATTCGGACACGAGTGAGTCAGTTCTCTAAGTTATGTTAAGAGGAAAAAAAAGCAATTAGTAGACTCCAAGATTAGAAATACCACCGTGCTTTAACCTGGATCTTGAGGGAGTTTCTTTGGAACAGTTATGACTGCAACAGGGTGTCCTGTCTTGCAGCAAAAATAGTAGTGTCCCATGTAGGCTAACCTGGTCACCAACTGCTCTTCTGAATATCACTTCTGCTGTTGCAATGGAGATGTTGTTTTGGCCACTTGTGGAGAAGATGATTCACTGCAAAATGCCATTTGTGGCTAATGATCACCTGCAGAGTTACAGGGTTTTCACAAAGGTAAAACAAAAAGAAGAGCGCGGCCCAATTAAGATACCCCCAATTTTTGATCTTAAATAGGTAGTTTTATTTTTTGAGTTTTGCTAAATTATCTGACAGTTCAAAAAAGTAACAATTAGTTCAACTTGCTGAAAGAGATTTTTAGTAGGATGCCATGAGTTTTTTAACTAATCTTCCTCTTGCAAATCTCAGCTGTTTGAGAATTGGGCCCTAAGTTGTCTTTTCACAATGATCTTGTTTTTGTAAAATAATGATCTAAGTGATTTATTATTCAGTTCTTCCACTGCTGCTTTATTTCTGTTGATCTTTGTTTTTCTGTTTAATTTCTATAAATTACTGTACAGTTTCCCATAAGGTATAATTAAACAGAATTGCTAAAGTTTTAATTATTGTGTATTATAGATGTTGAAAGCAACATTAGCACTTAGCTTTTAAAAATGTGATAGTATATTTATAAGAGAGCATTTATAAACACATTTACATATAGTTAAGATGAAAAAGGTATTTGAATTGTAGTCATTAGCATTTCTTCAAACATATGGCATACCAGCAGAAGCCATGGGCCATGCCTTCATTAACTGAACACTGTTTCATCAGTATCTCAGCTTCCTGCTGTGCCACCCTGTAGCGTACCCTTCTGTCCCTGAGGTTTCAGTGACAAGGGACAATATGTCCCCAAGGTGAAAATCTGGGAAATAACGCAGATTAGCCCTTAGAGGAGTTCTTATGATTATTTAATCATACTTAGGAAAGAAGGGAAAGAAGTACACTGTACCACAAAAGAAAAACATTAAAAATCCTACCAACCTACTATTTTCCATGTTGCAGTGTATGATGGTCTCTTCAGTGCACAATCAAGATAACAACTGTGGAACATGACAGCTTTATGCTGCCTATTATAAGGGTGGCCTGTTTCAAATTTGTTCATATAATGGGCAAAGCCTACACTGGTACTAATAGGCATCATGGGTCAATTATCATTCATTGGCCATAATATTCAAGTGATGGATCAAGATTTAACTTCTCTTAACCATGGGTCATGCAGTCATTTAATTTTATTTCCTAATAAAAAAATGGAAAGGGAATAAAAATACTCATATAAATGTCATGGTCATATTTTATTTGTGCATTTCTGAGGTATATAAAGATAGGTTAATATGACAAGCAAAGACATTTGTCTTAAGGGATCAAGTTTTCTTATACTCTACCTCTTATATGATATTCTTTGCTAAATATATATATATATAGGAAAGCTCTTAGTAGAAAGTTTAAAAGAACTTACATGTTTTGTTTGACAAGATGACACTTTTGAAAGTAAGGTTAGTTTTTAGGGTTGCAGTGGGTCGTTTTTTTAATATGCATCTTTTCATTATCTCATAGTCTCTCTTTTCCTTCTCACTGTGACATAGAGCAGGAAAAAAGCATTGAAGTAGGAAATAATTGTCAAAAATATTTGCTCAGTTTCTTGTGGACGTTGGTCTGCTTCCTTGCATTTGTGTCTATTTTCTTCAAGAAGAGTTGGAGCTTTATGGATGTTAGTGAACGCCCTCAGCCTTTGGAATCCAGTCAGTAAAGCCTGTTCTTGGATCATAAGTCTAGTTATTAAATCAGCTATTGCAAAAATCCTTTTTCTAACATTTTTTTAATATTTAAACATGTGTTATGCTACAATTTGACCTATTATTCTACCTTTAGAAAAAGTACTCTTCAACATGCATTTAGAGAGAGGAATAAAAAATCTATTGCAGTTTAGCCTAGTGCAGATGGAGAAAGTGTGGATTTATGAAACAAGCTTTGATTTATATCATTACATGCATCTGATACAATTTATATGTTTTTATATAATTTCTCATAGTTTTTGTCAGGCCTAGATGATGTTATGACAGGTTTAGAAACATTTTGGTAGGTAGTCAAAGTAAAAATGTTTAAATTGGCAGTTTCATTTTTACCTTTACTGTTTTTATATGGGAAGAATCTGAAAATCTCTCGCTACAGTATCCACCATTAATCAGTGGTGCAACGGAAAGCTCTCATTAACTTCAACCCTCCAACCCTGACATTATTCTACTCATCACAGCAATCATTAGCAAAATGAAAAACAATCAACCAGCATATCTACATTCTAATAATATTAATGCTTTCACTCTATTACACACAAATGTCAAATGTGACAAAAATCACTGAACTTAAAATATATACATAACAGATTCTGATATATATAAAGCACCAGTTTTTGTTATTCTCACTCAACAGCAAAATCAAAGTTACAGTGCCAAGGGGGCCCATACCATTTGCAATCTGTAGCATTTCCAATGTATTTTCAACAATATTGTAAATATTTATGGAGTTTTATAAAGACTCTATGCTTCCTTCTGTTTGTGATGCATCAACAAGACACAGTAGGACATCATAGGCAGATATTTACTTCTGGGAATTCCCTTTTGGCCTCTTTTTGGTTGAAAACCACTTCATGACATACCGTACCACAAATCCCCAGAAATGTACCGAGCTATTATTGCCAGCTGAGTTCTTCCAAGTAAAGATGACATCAGCCATCTGTCATGCTATACTAATCCTAGGAAAGAAAGCCAACTCAAGAGAAAATAAATACCTTTCATATCTATTAGCCAAATATTTATACTAAAAATGAAATTATTAAAATCTCACTAGCAAAGCTAATGATTGTAAGTGAATAGTCTTTTCTGTACCTAAAATGTCTTTGTCTTTTTACCTGCTGAAAGCAAATTATGCCATGAGCATTTGTTTGAAATGCTGGTCTTTTGCTACATATTGGTAGATAAGAAAATATGTTTCCAAGTCGTGATTTTCCTCTAGACCTGCTAGATGAACTCTGCCAGGTACCATGTTGCATCAATGTTCTGTACTGCTTTGCTGAGGTAAATGGAAGTTTCCCAGGATCTAACGATGCAGGAATTACACTCTCCATCACAAGCAATGCTGCCAATCAATAAAGAGAGTGTCTAAATTAAGAGTAACATCATAATAAAATGTTTAAAAAGCCCAAACTGCATCAGCTTCCCCACAGCTCAGGGTATGTGTCAGTGAGGAAGCCTTTTGGATAAGCCGAAAGACTATTTTAAATTGAGACTAATCCTGTGCATTTATGTCTTATTTCTTTGTTGTGGGAGTTTACTCAACAGCATTTATTCAAAGTTTAAACTGATGTGGTGCTCATAAGGTCCCATCAGAATACAATTAAGGCTAGAACAATAAATCTCATGAGATTTAAAAAAGTAGCAGCCATCTAGCCCATTCTCTGGTAAGAATGTACCATGGTTCTATAACAGAAAGTGATCCTTGAGCACACAGATGATTAGTTTAGTGGTATTAGTGCTTTTCACGCTGTAAATGTAATTTTGTTCTTTTAGAGTTGTAGAAGCAACACAGAACTAAACATTCACACATAGCACTACAAATCTAAATAAAACATCTCCCATCTCCCCACACAGTCACATTTGTTTTTCCCCCTAATTTTACCATCTAAAATTGTGAGGCTTTCTTTTTGAACCAAAACATTTTGGGATATGAATTTATACAAAATGGAAAATGAAAACAATAGATTCTTCAGAATTACAAGCATGTTTCTTGGGCTGTAAATCATTTGACTTCTTTATAATTTAGAATAATACAATAGGTGGAATTAAATTTTTATTACATAATTTTTCATACAGAACTAGGAATTAATAAACAGGGATTTTCTTACAAGTTCTCTTCCTGAGTATGTACTACTTACTATAACATCTTACAACATTTTATCTACTCTGCAATCTGATAGCGTATTCAAATAACTGTCATCACTTTTGACACACTCTTGAAAATATACATAGTAAACCGTTTATGCTAAGCTAGATAGATTTAAACATTTCAAACTGTGCAAACCCATTAACAACAACTCAGAGTTGAACCTGGTTGGGACACTTCCGGTGTACAATCTTTCTTCAACTACTATTTATTTGCCCAAATCAATACTTTTAATTGCATGCAGTAATACCACTAAGAGACTTGGAGTAGGCTTTCAGTGCAGGGATAACACGTTTAATGAATAGTGGGAGAAGAATAAAATCCTATGTCACAATCATATAGTAGTTTGGCAGCTGATGTCAGATCTCAGAAATCTGTGTTCAGGTCTCTGCTTTTCTCATATTGCCAAGATGACCATAAACACTTTGCATGGACTGCATAGAATATTTTATTTTATTTGCTGTGTAGAAATAATGTAATATTTCAAAGAAGAGGACTTTGTCTGGGTCTCCTACTGTGGGTGAATGACAGTAACCTTAGTTATCAGTTAGCCTTTTTGTCTTTCACTGACATTAATTTTCATGTGTGTAGCATGTTGCCTCTCTCAAATAAAGCAAATAAAATTACTGCACTTAGGATATTTGTAAATAATTCAGGATAAAATTTACAAAGTAGAGCTTATTTTCATTTTGGAGCAGATGTTAAATGCAGTCACCTGAAGAATAGTATGACTTAGAGTTTCTGAGTTACACAAAGCCTGAAGCTGGATCAAAAGTAAAAGTTTTAGCTGTGCTTAATCATGTGATGTTATGACTAGAAGGAAACTACCACCTTCAGTGATTACTACTGCATGTTGTCTAAAGATGTGTCTGAGTATTTTTTTCAAGAAACAGTAGTTTTGAGATAATGTTGAATATCTGAGAAGTTTACTGGTGTTAGACGTAGTAGTTGTTTCAGAGTATGATGGTTTGGGGTTTTTTAACTATTGAAGATTAAAAGGTTTCCCTGAGACAATACTAAATTGCAGACTTCTTTTTCCAGGGCTTTGGATGTGAAACTCAGGCAGTAAAGCTTGGGATCCAAGTCAGAACTCCAAAAAAAGGAAATACCTGGAGTCAGAATCTGCTGCTACCAACTCTCAATTTTTTCAGTAATCTTAATTATTTTTTTTATGATTTAAATTTCAAAAAACCTTAGGTTTACCTTCATGCAAAATGGGAGTTTTTGAATTTGTGGCTGTTTGCATAAAACTACAAAATCTCCAATCAGAAAGAAATACAGCTAGGCTGAATATGAAAATTATAGAGAACCACAGAATCATAGAATGTTTTGGGTTGGAAGGGACCTCAAAATCACCTGGTTCCAACCTCCCTGCCATGGGCAAGAACATCTTTCGCTAGACCAGCTTCTTCAAACTCCCATCCACCCTGACCTTTATCACTTCCAGGGATGGGTGTCAACAGCTTCTCTGAGCAGCCCGTTCCAGTGCCTCATAATCCATGTCCAGCATACATATATTGACAGCAGGAGGAGCACGTAAACACACATCTGCTGACAACCCAATTTGATGTTTTCCTCAGAATCAGGCAGTGGGTAAAGAAGAGACTTCTTGCACTGCCACCTCTTCCCCTTTTCTCTTCTATTCCCAAAGTACACGAGGAGAGAAGATAGATTAAAATGGAGGTATATGCAGAGATTCCGATTATTTTAAGGCAGTGAATTTCTTGTCTCTTTGCAGGTTAAGAAATTACTCAATGAACAGCAACAACATGTTTTGATTTTTTTTTCCTAAAATATTGAAATGGAAAAAGAAGAGAAAGAAAGAAGTTACTTTGTTATGAATATTTCCTCAAGAGCTTAAAATCATAAAGGGAACCTCTGATCTTGGGAAGCGAGGTGGTTAGAAAAAAAATCAAAAATGGAATACCCAGGTTACACATATCCCTTGACACTCAAAAAGGCAAACCAGTCCTTTGTGTCCTGTGCAGAAAACAAGGGCAAGTTACAATTCTGCATGACCATTATAGCAAAAGAAATTACATAACTTTTGGACTGATTACTTCAACCACCAAATCTTTTGGAGGATGAACACCAACCTGGATCACCACGATTCTATCTCCAAGGACAACCCCATTGAAAAACAAGGTACCATTGCTAAAATAACATTTTTGTGACTTCGGCTTATTTACAGAATCAAGAAATCTAGAACTAGAATTTTTTAGTCATCACTTGTCTCAATAGGAATGTAGCTGTCTGCTTTACAGCCCAGTAAGAACTGGAGGAAAAAAAAGTATATTACCTTGCCCTATAACTTTCAATAGCAATAAGCCATTCCTGAACCCAGAAGACTGTTTCCTGCAATGCAATATTTCTTTATTCAATTAAGAAACTGGGAACACAAGCTCAACTTTTATTAAAAATAGATCACAATAAATAAGATCAGTGATTCTTTGATTTCCAAGTAAAATTTATGCCATATTTTAAGTAAAAAGTTTCAGATAAAAAGAAATTTTATTTTCTTTGCATTTCTATTTTAGGTATCTCCATTTACTAATGAAGAAAAGGTAAAAACCAGAGATTTCATCATTCCCTTTCTCCTAGGAGTTTAAATAAGAAAGAAGGACCAGTAGCTTGGAATTTAAGTAGGGATAGGAGAAAGATTTATTTTTTTTCTTAAACAAAATAATAACAAAATAAAGAAAATACTTATTGATTGCTATTTTTTTAATCAAATTTACAGATTTTTGCATTATTGTTTTAAACCGTGCCATAAAAGAGGCAAGTCACTAGTTTTAGAGTGATTCCTTCCCCTTTTTGGGTAGTGTGATTTTTAGATTCTGATTCTCATTTGGACTGTTGAATTTTCAGTTTATTTTTTGCAGTTCCCTAGAAAGTTACTAAAATTAAGAATAAGGGGGTAAAAAGCATGTACAAGTGAGTTTATTTAGAAAGAGAGTAGGGAAAAAGAATTGTTGGGTAGATACAGAAAGAAGGAAAAGAAGAGAAGGTTAAATCAACTGAAAGTAGAAGGAAAGATATATCATCACCCCAGTGTGATTTTGGCTATTTACTCATTAGGAGGCACTCGTATACTAAAAGGACTCACTAGACAGATAAATAGCAATGGGCAAATATATGCTGTTGCATAAATTTAAGAGGAAAAAAGACATTAGTGAAACCTGAATTTCTTTATTGAATAATTTACTTTGTCATCATAAATGTAATGCTTTATTGCCTTGCAGTGTAACTACTGGGGAGATGTGTTGGTAAAGCCCAGTCCCAAGAGGGATGGCTGAAGAATGATCAAAAGCTTGGATTTTTTTTTTTTTTTTTCTTTTTGCTTAGGTTGTTTTTATCATTTTGTTTTGGTTCCTGGAATTTCTTATTAATTTTACAAATACCATTACAGACTGCTTTTTGGACTACCTTCCTGCTCATTTAGTTTAATGGATGAATAAAACTTTTCCGCAGAAATTACAATAGTAGGAAAAGTTTGTGAGACCATAAGCAGCATATTTTGAAAGCATTCATTCCTCTAGTGGGTCTTTGATAAATTCTTACAGCTGTGAGTTTTCTAATGCAGAAGTCATTTGACGCTCTTATCTGGTATTGAAAATATTACTTATAGGTAGTTCTTGACTACTGAGCCTCTGTTTGATGGTGTCAAACTCCTGTGCGCTTATGAAGTAATGCACAGAAAATTCACTGGAGAAAAGGTGTCTGGGGAAAAATTAGGACTTCTTCTTTTAGTTTGGTGAACTTCCAGAATTCAGTCCTGCATGTGGCCAACTTTTCCTGCTTGCTGTGTTGTTAATATGTTCATGAAATATTGGAAATTTTGTTTACTAATTTTCCTCAGTGGTAAGCCTTTAATGCTGAATGTACTCTACTTGGAACTTTAAGGAAAAAGAATAAGACCACTCTGTTCCTACACTCCAGAGAAAAAGTCTAGGAATGCAAGACTGCTTCTTAGAATTGATCTGATTTCAATGAAATGGGATGACCTCTGCTAATATGGTGATGGCATATACATCATGATGCAAAGATTTGATCTTGAAGGATAAAATTAAAATGCTGTGGTCCAAAGTTTTCCTATAATTAGCCTGGTAAAAATTGGTCATAGTTGAGTCCAGAGTAAAGCACATATTATGAAACAGTTTTGGAATATTTTTTCTCAGATTGGCAGACATGAAGATGGCTGGCTCACAGAAGAACCTGGGATTTAAACCTAAATGTATTTCCTCACCCTAATCTGCATTCCAGTCCCTTTGCTAACATGGATAATTGACTAACTCCACATAATCTCTTGTACGCCAATGTGAATAAGTTATTTGGTAATCAAATACTGATGTATACATGTAAAACAACAAAAGACTTATCTCTGAGTTTCAGAAAGCACAACAATTTTTACTTTAGACAGAAATGGCTGTCTGCTACGACTCACCACCATCCAAGTGCAAAGCATCCCACGGGAGATTGGCTGTACAGGTGATCTCTGAGAAACTGTAAAAGCTTTTAACATTTTTTTATGTGAGTGGAGAATTGCATCAAGATTACCTTTCCTGTTACACCAATTATTGTTTGTTTGTTTGTTTGTTTGTGTTGTACTGATTCCAGATATCTAATATTTTGTCATGTATGAAGCTGATCCAACATCTCAAATTTATGGGCTGTTAAGATGAAAACTGTTGGCAGGGTTATCCTAATTTTAGAGACAGAGGAGATTTGATTTAAATCTAAGTTAAACAGAGTACTTTCCTTCATTGTTAAACAAAGCGCTGTACTAAATATGAGAGGACTCATTTTTCAAAACCTTTTGCCTAAACTTTTATTCATTGGTTTCCCTCGGCTAAAATCATATGAGATGAAATAATATTGCACAGTTAACTGTAAAATATATGTTTTAATTTTCTCAAATGAAAGAAAATTGATGAGAGTTGCTTTTGATAAATGCAGCATATTTGCATATTGTAAAATAAAATATGCTTCTTTGTATGGAATCATATAACAGCATATATTAAAAATTGTATTTCTTGTGAACAGAAGAAAAAACCCTGAACTTATCTGCATATTTTACTAAAGAGAGAGCGGTATTCCTATTTTCTTTCAGCATCTGAGGGAGTTACCTTCATGAAGGTCGTACTCCTATAGGGATTACAAAAAAAAATAAAAGTGTCTTTTTAACTCTTGCATACATGAACAAAAGGATTTAAATGTATCTGTCAGCTTTTAGGTAGGGAATCATGTAAGAAGTGGCTTTGTAATTGAGAACAGTAGGACAGTGCAATAACCATTACAGATAACATTTCAAAAGTGCTTTCATTCTAACCTTCAGTTTTCACTCTTAACATTCTGAAGTCTTTAACTTCGAGGGGATGTTTTTAGATGCAATCTTCCTACATCCATGATGTTTAATTTCCCTTTAGTACTTTGTTTTAATTTTGCTATTATATACGTTTAAATTTGCTAGATTTTATTTGGGACAGTTAGAGGGAAAAAACCTGTCTCTAGAGATATAAAGGAATCATGTGGCATTGTTTTTCTAAGCATGGAAAACTGATAGTGACAGAAATTGAAATGCACTATGTTATTGCAAAAAGTACCTTGGAGTGGTCTGATGAGAACTGATGTTGATTTGACAGAGTTCTCAGCTATTCAAAGCTGCTTTCCCCATCTGAACGGTGTGGTTTTTTACAAGTGTTCAGCTCTGTTCATATTTTCTTTGCAATGGAAATTTAGTTGCTGCTATTTCAGTTGGGATAACACTGGGTTAGCACTGAGCATTTCAGAAAGAGTTTCACTGTGAGAGTAGATTATACAGATGCATTCTATGGGTGTCAGGGGGTATTAGTAGGCAATGCCTTTTGCTGTTAATAATGTGTCTTTCCTGTATGACCATGCCAGGATTTGGTGATTCAGTGGAACATACGTTTTGAGAAGTGGATTTCTTCTCCAAGAACTAGATGAACCCTTTCAGGGCTGACTTATCATAAGTAATCTTGCTTGAGAGCGAGAGAGCAAACAGCGTGTTTATATTTGATATTTATTCCCAATGAGTTGCACAGAGTAAAAATAAGCAGGCCAGGGACATTGCAATAGACTTTGTAATTAAGACCAACCCTCCTGTATGTGTGTAGAACTCTATGGGAAAATTTATCATACAGAGAAGTAACTTAAGAAGAATTTAACTATAGTAAACAAAACATAAGTATTTTAGGAAAAGGACAAGTCTGGTGCTGTTTTATATTGCTCTGGTTTAATGATGACAGACACTAATTGACTAGTTGGTGAGCCTCCTAATGCTTCTCCTTTTTACGTTGCTGGAACCATCAAACCCTGCTAACAATCTGAGTGCATCTTCAGTTAAACCTTACAAAACAAATAGGTGCACTTTGAGGATTTCTTGTCCTTTCCCAGCTACTTTGAAATTAAAAACCATGTTCCTTTAATTTGCGGCATGAAAATTTGGCAGACATTTTCCTTGGAACATTTATTATATCCTGTTTCTGAAGAAAATCAGGTTTGTATGAATCTGTTGTGAACATTAAAAGATTATCAACAGAAAAACATCAGTTCAAAGCAAAAAATGACATCAATTATTTTCAAAACCCAAAAATTAGGGCTTTATTTTTATATACCCTTCTTTTCAAAGTAGTGTCATGCACCATTTGAAATTGTGTTGCAGTTTTAAGTACAAACTACAATGGTATATCAAATATACTCTTTGTTTCTCTGTTCCATTTTCACTATATCTGACCAGATGCTTCAAGTAATTATATGTCTGACACAGACAAGTAGTATTGATAAATGGATGATTCTATCTCTCTTTGACTCTAAAGGATTGTCAAGACGTCTGTTGATAGAACAAAGCTGAATTTAAAGAAAAAAAAATTAAATATCCAGTCCTGTGTAATTTATAAACCAGGACATTTGGTATTAATCTGCCTCCTGCAAAATGAACCAACACCAACTTTTGGGAAGATGTCCACATTAAACAGAGAGACACTCTATGGAAGGCTCAATATACAGTTACAGCCAACTTGGGTTCAAGTCCAAATGTTAAAATGTTCTTTATCCAAGTAAAAGGGGGCTTTTTAATAAATTCTGGAACATTTTCCTGCAATAATCTCCACATGTACTTTTTATAAATGTAAACACTAGCTGTTGCTATGCCCCGATTTTATTTTAACCTGAGCTGTATTTGCTATACCTAAGGATAATTCACATGTAGCAAAGAGAGCAAAGAGCCCTAATATTTGTATTTTAGAATAAATATTATGAATATCTCTCTCAGGGGAAGAAAATGTTTAGATAACCTGCCTTTCACACGGAAAAGCTGGCTGCTGAACCTTCAAGCCAGCAGTTCTTCCCTGTCTTTCTAACTGAGAGACAGTACTACATCTGAAATTCAGTGCCTCCTGGCCATACTTAAGAAACCCTATTTCTTTGTAAAAGAGGGAGAACGTATGGAAGCTGTAAATAAATAATGATTGCCAAAGATCAGAAGAATTTTTACACAAGACCAAAGCAATTTAAGCTCATTCTTTGATACGAAACATTAATAATTCAACGCAGTGATAATTTTGGTATTGCTAGAATTCCTAACAATTGAACTGATCTCCAGGTTGTTAGCAGATCAGTAAGAATTATGTTATTAGTAGCTGACCTCTGCAGAAGTCATATGATTCAGTGTTTAATTTAAGCATTAGGTATGACTTTCTAAGAGGCCCTGGAAATCTCTGTGAAAACATCACACTACTTATTTGATGACAACATACTATTCAGTTCTTTAACAAGCATTTCATGCCTACTTGTCAAAGGCAATCACTGAACTACTCTTCTTTAAGTAATTCAGAAGTTTGATTCAAAATATGATACCTTAATGAAATAGCATGCTGGATATCAGAGAGAAAAATCAGCATATCTTCTGCCCCCTATCCTTTCCAACAGAATATCTAGAATAATTACATACTCACTGAGGAAGACCTAACCCTTTTATAAACATAAAAATCAGTCCTGCGGGAGTGGGGACTCACGCTTAGAATTCTACTTCAGACAAAGAAAGACAATGAAATGTGGACATTGATTTCTTCTTTGCAGGAAGATTATTTTGCTTTTACACTGTTCTGCTGAGTCTCAGGTATTGTGAGCTAGACCTATCAGAGAGAATCCCTCTGCAACTATCATGTCTACACCTCACATGTTTGCAGGGCAGCATCCCAGGCCCCAGTCCCCAGTAGTGCCCACGACAGAACAGAGAGGAGAACTCACCCCTTGCCCATCAAGTAGAAGGGAGCATGTGGGATTTCACAAAATGGGGAGTGTTTCTTCCTAATGGGATGCATAGACCAGGGAACATCCTTCATCTTACCCTCTCTGTCTGTCTCTTACAGTGCTTTAAACCCATGGCCCTTCCTCTGTGATGGGACTTGCCTTACTCATCAGATAAGGCAAATCTCAACACCCTTCTTAGGCAGACATCTTGCCACATGTGTGACCTCGTCTTCAGGCCAGAGAAGGGGTGACTCACACATCAGAAGCCAGGAACACTGACAGGTCCATTTGTGTGAGATGAGTAAAAAAATTAATTGATAAAGCCTTCATATAGGAACAAAACAGTAATACTCAATTCAGAGTACTATTAGGCAAAATAGTGATCCAGGAAAGTCTGCTAATCTATGATCGGTTTCTGTTAGTAATCCAGTTTTGTTTATTGCTGATAATGTTATTTTACTGGGCTTTTTTCCTTAGCTGATGTAAACAATGTACCTCTATTGCAGCCAGTGGATTTCTGTCTAAAGTTCAGGCCCCACAGAAGAGCATGTTTCCCTTACCAAATACTTTCCTTTCTTTTTTTTCTTTTATTCACTTAATGCTAATAATAATCTGCAAATTTTTTTTAAATAGCTAGTCTGTAGGCAAATGTACTTTTAAGAAAAAGTAAAGGATCCAGTTTCAACTGCTTTGGAAAGGAACATAAGGGAAAAGAAAAGAAGAAAAGAAAAAAGAAAAAAGAAAAAAGAAAAAAGAAAAAAGAAAAAAAAAGAAAAAAGAAAAAAGAAAAAAGAAAAAAAAAGAAAAAAGAAAAAAGAAAAAAGAAAAAAGAAAAAAGAAAAAAGAAAGAAAAAAGAAAAAAGAAAAAAGAAAAAAGAAAAAAGAAAAAAGAAAAAAGAAAAAAGAAAAAAGAAAAAAGAGAAAAGGGAAAAGGGATGGTTTGGGAAGGGAAGGTTTGGGAAGGTTTGGGAAGGGAAGGTTTGGAAAGGAAAGGTTTGGGAAGGGAAGGTTTGGAAAGGGAAGGTTTGGGAAGGTTTGGGAAGGTTTGGGAAGGGAAGGTTTGGGAAGGTTTGGGAAGGTTTGGGAAAGGAAGGTTTGGAAAGGGAAGGTTTGGGAAGGTTTGGGAAGGGAAGGTTTGGAAAGGGAAGGGAAGGTTTGGGAAGGGAAAGTTAGGGAAGGTTTGGGAAGGTTTGGGAAGGGAAGGTTTGGGAAGGTTTGGGAAGGGAAGGTTTGGGAAGGGAAGGGAAGGTTTGGGAAGGGAAGGCTTGGAAAGGGAAGGTTTGGGAAGGGAAGGTTTGGGAAGGGAAGGTTTGGGAAGGTTTGGGAAGGGAAGGTTTGGGAAGGTTTGGGAAGGGAAGGTTTGGGAACGTTTGGGAAGGTTTGGGAAGGGAAAGTTTGGGAAGGTTTGGGAAGGGAAAGTTTGGGAAGGGAAGGTTTGGGAAGGTTTGGGAAGGGAAGGTTTGGGAAGGTTTGGGAAGGGAAGGTTTGGGAAGGTTTGGGAAGAGAAGGTTTGGGAACGTTTGGGAAGGTTTGGGAAGGGAAAGTTTGGGAAGGTTTGGGAAGGTTTGGGAAGGGAAGGTTTGGGAAGGTTTGGGAAGGGAAGGTTTGGGAAGGGAAGGTTTGGGAAGGTTTGGGAAGGGAAGGTTTGGGAAGGTTTGGGAAGGGAAGGTTTGGGAACGTTTGGGAAGGTTTGGGAAGGGAAGGGAACAATAAAGAAAGACAGCATAAACAGTAGTGAACTGGCAAAGCAGTGAACTTCCAGATGTGCATTAGTTTATTTTCAGGCAGGGTCAGTTAGCATATTTCTGTTCTGGCATGTGCATTCATCTTCTGAACAGGGTGGAAATTCAACATAATGAGCACCTGATCATCCATTACTAATAAGCCAGATATGCCCTGTTATTTAATTTAATCTATCGTAATTTCATCCAGTATATATTGCTTTACACTATACCAGTCAGTCTAATGGAGAAAGCTTGTCTTCATCCTTTTCACTTTCCCTACTGGTAAATGGATTTAGAAAAAGGAATGTAGTCTATTATTCAAAGGTGGTTTCTAAGATGGTTCACAACAGGTTAATGAATGATATCTAACACTCATATTAGACCAATCACATTAATAACAGAGAAGACCACCTGAGGGTCATAGTGCTAATTGCATGGGAGGTCCAGCCAGACGGCATCTTTATCTTAGAATTCAAGACGCACATAGTTTGACTAATCACCCACGGTGTGTTTGCAATTAAAATAACACTGTATTAACCCTGCCAATGTGAGGTATCAATATTTTATGTGGGGCTTGACAGTTCTAAGCTGAACATTTGTAGTGCTTGATAGTACTGGTGTAGGAAGCACACAGCTCTTGTTCTGCTTTAGACTGCAGCCAAGGAAGTTTCACAGGGGAAAATTCAGAGGGTGTATTTTGTTCAGAAATTTAATTTTTTTTAATTATTTGTAAGAATGTTGTTAATATCATCAAAAATAGGTGTTTTGTAACTTAAGTTACTTTATACACCACAACACAAAATCTGTGGTGTTTTGGAAACTGAAGAAGGTACTCTAGAAATCAATGGAAAGACTCCTCTGACTCATTTAGCTCCACCCTGAACTGAAGGAAATGAAGAGCAATGTTTCCTTTTAGTATGACTGAGGCTGATTGTTGAACAAAGTTCAAAGTGGACACAAGGCATGTTGCATTAACAATTGCTCTGTGTGTGAGGCAGATCTTCACTGGTTTAATTTGGCATGGGGGTCAGAGCATGTGTATTCTCTCAATTATCTGAGACTGATTTACACATGTGCAACCTATGGAACCAATTTAACTTGCAGATTGAGGTCCATTTTCCCAATCTAATTGTCAAAGAAGACACTGGTCCTTCCTCCTTAGCCCACATCTCCAAGTTCCCCCTGATACTCTGCCCAACTTTCGTATAGATTTGGTTTTTGTTTACATTGCTGTTACACTTGTGAAAGCTCATCTGTAGCAAATAGCCTCTGTTGTCTCAAACACATTCAACCTGCATTATTTACAACTTAAAAAGAATCATTGTGTAACTTTTTAGATGTTCCTTAAAAGGAACACTTATGTGAGAGCCAGCTGGTTTTTTGAATTTCACTAAACATTAAAAAACAAAACAAAATGAAAACTGCAAAACACTTGAAAATATCTGTTCACAATGAACAAGCACTAGCTTCTTTGCTGTATTTGAGATATGATATGTTTTTGTGAGGATGGATTTTTTTTATATATATATATTATTTGTGTCAGTAGTCTGAACACTTTCAAATGTTTGTCAGTTGATGGTCTCTACATAATAGGTACAATTCTTATCTGGGTCAGACCTTCCAGTTCAGGGACAATAGCTTAGCTCCCTGAAGCTGAGATTTTTTTCATGTAATAGATTTGTAAAGAACTGAAATGATGCCAAGTAAATGCTTTTCCTCAACTTTTGCAAACAGTTTTGCTTCTGCTTGGATCTTCTGCAGACAAAATTATATAAAGTTGTTTCCTGTTTTAAAGAACATATTGAGAGAGGCCTGTGAGACATAAAACTAGTAATAGATTTTCTTTTTAGGCCCTTATATTCTGGTACCTATTTGCTTCAGAAATGCCTTCCTGAAGATTCCTGTATTTATAAATGTGATCGGGGTTTTTAAATCATGGACAACACAACATAATGTAAACTTTGCAGTGAAAAAAAACAAAACCAACAAACAAAACTCATATAGATCAGTAGTTTACTAGGCCATGCTGAACAATAAAGAAAGGTCCTAATTAAAATCTGACAGAAACTAATTATTTCATTTTGCATAGATAAATGGAAAACCACTTGGGTTTTTAGTGCCCCAAATCCAAACTCTTTCAAAATGAAAACTGGACTATAATTCTTCAGTTTTCAAAGGACTATGGGTATGATGTTTTGTATTTTATTTCAGACATCTAGAGGTGACCAGAGGGTCTCATTCTTTTAACTTCAGGGAAATTTTGGCAAAGCTACCAATTGAATCTTCAGGCCTCCACAATAGATTTCAGACACAGTGGAAAGTCAGGTACTGCTCAGCAAGTGATAAAAATAGGCTGGTGAGGTTGGATACTCAGACTTCAAAGTAGCCTGAGTGGAAGTTCTGTAAGGGCAGTGAACATCTCTGACCATGTCATCCAACTTTAGAAACCCAAGTGAAATCATGACCTCATCGATTAGATCTGATTCTCTGTCTGTTTATCTTTGGGTGCTTTACTGACACACTGCCAGAAGAGTGTTAAAATATTTTCACATAGAAAATCATAAATCACACATACATACATATATATATATATGTATATATATGTGTGTATATATATGTAGACATATATATGTACATATCTTACAAACCCAAACAGGCCTGGCAGGTTCAAAACTCTCCTGTCCATCTGAGGATAAGTACTTCACAAATACCCTTTCCTACTGCAAAGAGTAGGGATAGCAAGCTGGGAGTACTTTTGACCTCAAACCTTCCCTTGTCCATCAGTGCTAAACAGATAAACAGTGCTAAACATCAGAGGTTGTTCTGCACCCTGAGGAAAGCATGCATCTTAAACTTTCTACCCCAGAAAAGCTGTGGCCATGCTGTGCTAGAAAGCCACAATGGCAACAAAGGATATATTAATCTACTAAGGAATATGAGCATTTCAAGAAAAAGTTAAGAATCAAATGCAATTCATACAGGTAAAGTTGATTTTTAATTATGAGGGCTGGGGGATTTTGTTGCTTTTTTTCAGGACAGGAATGTTATTTTATAAGATTTGACCTAGTTTTGTTTACTTTTTTTTTTTTTTTTTAATAAGAGTTTCGTTGAATTGCAAAAGCCAAGTGTAAGTCCAAAGTTTCTTACTGCACTTCAAAGATTCATTGGGGAATCTACAAGACATACAACTGGTGTGATTTTTATTTCTATTTCTAGGCTTATATTGTTTTTCCTCCCAGTCAGATTAGTTTCTTAATATAGATTCACAATATAGATTGCCTGTTTGTTCTTTAATGCATTTTTTTTTCTAATGAACAGTTGCTAAAGGTTGCTATTCCTGATAGGAGACACCAAATCACCAAATGAAGTGGTTAAACCTCCAAAATTCAATATGAAGATTCAAGAGCTACTCTAGTAATATGTGAGGTCTAGAGTGAAGGAGAACTGAGGGAAAATTTGTTCTCTTTCTGTGTGTATATGTGCATGTGTATCTGTGCATTTGGCAGCACCCTCCATCCGTTGCTGATGGTGAGTCTCTTTTTGAAGAATCCCAGAGAGTCAAAGCATAGCAGAGAGCAAACTAGGAGGTACTGGGTAGCAAGAAGAACAGGATAGACAGAAGGGATTGGACATATGCATATGCAATCTCCATGGGGGTATACTCAAAACTTTTCAGAAAAGTAAGAAAGTATTCAGGAAATCTCCTATTGTCTTAAATGCGTTGAAATATAGATATCAGGAGATAATATTTTTTCTAAAAAAGTGCTTGTCAGGCCATGGAATTATTTCAAATCTCCTCCTTTTTCTTTCTGTTTGTTTATTTTCACTTTTTTACTTTAATATTGTTAATATTGGAAAAAGAGTCCAGTAGGCAGTGGATCAGTAATTAGAGGTGTTTTATCATTTCATCTATCAAGATAAACTTATCAACTCAGTCTCTTTAACCACAGTGGTGCACAGAAAAGAGGGCATACAGCAGTCTCGTGCTAAAAAATCCACCGTGTGGCTGTTGATGAGTTGATCACCCTCTAAAGAGCCTGATGAATTAGGTATCAGAGCCGCATGATAAGGAGGGTTCACTAGCATGAGCTCGCTCTCACACCGTTGTGGGTCATGCATCCCTAGACTGCAGGATGACTAAGGGGAGAGGGCAGGAGGCCAGCCAAGCTCTTGCCAAATGGTTGGTGGAGGCAGGGAGTAGAGCTGGGCTCCCACTGTGACCTTTGCAGGGTGATAGACCGTGGCATGCTGCAGACTGTTCAAGCCCTTTGTTGTCAACTCTGCATGGAACTGAGTAGTATAAATATAGAGAGTCTCACAGAAGTTATTTGTCATTATAAATTCACTTGTTTTCCTTCAAAGTATTTTTTTAAATGTTATTTAAACTTCTGTGTTCTGGAAACAAATCCATATGTGAGTGTGGGTATTTCCTGTTTTTTTCCAGACAAGAAATACCATGGTACAAGAGAAGGAACCTGGGTTTGATTCCCCTCTTGGTATATGTACAATGGACCCTGAGGAACCTCACCTTGTGTAATCTCCACCAATAGTCCCTTCTGGAAGCAAATCATGAAAACTGAATTCTGAGAGATCCTGATTATACTCCTTTTCCAAGGAGCATCAGACCGAATCGATACTGCTTTCAGTTGTTGTGTTCCAATGTCCACTCTCCTGGAAATCACAAGGGATCTTGTATGCTATGATAAACCAGAATCAAGCCCTGGGTTTCCTTCTTCCCACTTCTGTCTGAAAATGTAAGTTGGCTATAGGAACTGCTTTGCAATCTTGTCAGCAGTGTATACACTCCGTTTATATGCTGTAATGGTTTTTACATTAACATTTAGTTTCTAGTCAGTATTAATAAAAATTTCACAGAATTTCTGGTAAATTTTAAGAAAGTAACCTGTATTTAAGGCATACAGAATAGAATTTTAGATTTGAAAGTAGGCAGAACAGAGGTGCTGAAAGAGCAGTCACTTCAAGCATACATATTTTCTTCAGGGAAGGAAGACGTGACCTTTTATTTTATTAGCAACTTCATAAAATTTAGAATAAAATTCTTCATAAAATTTAAGAATCATACAACCATAGAATATTAAGGGTTGGAAGGGACCTTAAAGATCACCTTGTCCCAACCCCCCTGCCATGAGCAGGTACATCTCTCACTAGACCCAGTTGTTCAAGGCCTTGTACATCATGGCCTTGAACACTAACAGGGTTGGGGCATCCACAACCTCCCCGGACAACCTGTTTCAGTATCTCACTACCCTCACAGAAGAGAATTTCTTCCTAAAAACCTAGCCTAAATTTCTCCTCTTTCAGTTTGTACCCATAACTCCTTGTCCTGTCACTACAGTTCCTGATGAAGAGTCCCTCTCTGGCTTCCCTGTAGGCTCCCTTCAGATACTAGAAGGTTGTTATGAGGTCTCCACGCAACCTTCTCTTCTCTAGGCTGAACAGCCCCAACTTTCGCAGCCTGTCACTGAACTGTCTGAACTGTGTTTCATTGTAAAGAGATTGAAATCCTGTATTCTGTTCAAATGATCTTAGGTTGAGTTTTTGTGGGAAAACAGGTCGTTCTTCTGCCTTGGTGAGGTTGTAGTTCTGAATTAGAAGTGAGGGGGAGCAAAAATGTGGTTTGGAGTTAAATAAAACATTACGTTTTGATGTTTTTTTGTTGTTTATGTTTTTCTTTTTAAAAATGCCTTTAAAATTATTATGGAAGGAAACTAAAATTTAGGTTTGTTTGAACTGAAAATTAATATGCTTACTTTGAAAATAGTGAGGAGAAACTTTTCAACTTCATTTGCATTATGAGTAGAGAGATGTCTTGTAAGGTAGTAATCTGAGTATTGTCATGCCTTGCAGAATAGGGTAAAAATCAAAAGGAAAATTTTTAACAGTTTAGGGTTTTTTTTTGTTTTTCTTTGTTTGTTTGGGATACTTTTCCCCAAAGTTGTACAGGTCAGTTTTAAAAGGTATGACACAAAAAATGTATGTAAGCACTTTGGAGAAATTATCAGTGAACCTGAGGATTGAGGATAGACAGAAACAGCATGAAATTTCTCAGTAGGCACCTATGAGTATTTCAGATCCTTCTGTCTGCTCTTTCCTTTATTTAAGTGATTTAGAAAATACATTTCCTTCGAATTTCAGTAAATGCCATATATCTATGTTGAGAACTTCAATTTCTAAGGATTTGAAATATTTATGTAACTGTGTCCACATTGTCTTGAAATAGCTAGAAAGCTTCAAGTATATCTAATAGATATTATACATGCTTAGCGTCTAATTAGTATCTCTAATATATACTTAATAACCCCTCTAATGAACTAACTAGAGTGAAGAGGCATAAAAATTTTGATTTCTAAGTGTAAGCAGTCACTAAAATTTATACCTTCTGCTTTGTTCTCTTCAACCTTATAAGTAATTTAAGGTCACAGCACTCTTGTCTTCCACCACATGATCCTTCCTCTCTGTGAGTTAGACAAACTGAAAAATAATTCCACCAAAAAAAACTTTTTGCTTTTCCTCTTTCCAGCACAAGAAAAATATGATAAAATATATAGCCACAAGGTAGAGGGAAGTCAGGAATAGCCTTTTTGGCAGAAGAACAATCTTGAATTGTCTTACACAGGTTACGAAACTGCATTTAGCTATCAGTGGTTGAATTCTGCCTATCTCTTTTTAGAGGCTTTGGAAATCTTCCCAAGGTTTTAGACTAATAAACTGTCTCAGGTGTTGACTTTGCCTAGAGTTAGACAACTAACTATCTGTTGTGCCTCTGGAAACAGTTCCTTTTTATTTTAGCATAAACTTAAAATAAACTCAGCAGAAAACTCCAGGATACACGGATGCTTTTTGTCATGATGACACAGTTTATATGTACTGTATGAGACTCACGTTTCCAAGAGCGATTAGGATGTTCTGAGTTATATCACTCTGTGTTTACCTTTGGATATTTTCATTCATGGATTTATTTTAGAAATGTACACTGCATTGCAAAACATAATTGGCCTTTTACCACCTTATTTAAATTCATTTGATGAATATATAAACTTAGCAACCAAAGTTTCTTAAAGTTACCTTTTGGATTTTGACCCCATGGGGAATAGTCATGTAATCTAATGTAGTTGTTCTGAATAACATCCTAATTAGAAGCCTAAAGTAAGATGAAATTAGGAGTCTACATGAATCAGAGGGACATAGGCATTTCTAGAATATTATTCACACAAATTAAGTTAAACAGCTGAAAACAGTTTAGATTTTCTCACAGTTTAGATAAAGATTTAGTATTACTGTTTGCTTTGACTGCTCACATATCTAGGTAAATTTTGAAGAAAATAGCGCAAAAAGCTTGTCTTCTTTATTATGTTTAGAAGGGTAGCAGTGTAAGTCTACATTTCCCTGTCTGTGCTTTTATCTAGGGAAGACGCTGTATTTAGCAGGATTTCACACATATATTGCTGTGCCTCTAGAATTCAGTCCCTTGGGTAAAATTTTTGTGGAGCTGAAACGCCTTGCTCATATAATGCTCTGGCACTGCCTATAGTCGAATGCAGGAGTAGTTTTAGGATCAGAATATTGGCTAAATGACTACTTGGGAAGATCATATGGTTGTTGATAGCATTGGAACTGAAAGATGATGGGTCCTTCCCAGAGGATTGCTTTCTCTCCTGCCCTTGGGCCACAACACTGCATGTGATGAACACGCTGGACAGTTCCATGGGTTGTAAATTATATCCTTCTCTCTCCCCCAGCTATATGCAAAGTACGTCAGAACTTATTCAGGGAAGCCACAAAACATAGTCTGTTTTGCTATTTAATTGTATTACCACCTTAGGATTACATGGCAATTTTGTGGAAGGAGCTGAATGGACTCAATACTGAATTTTGAACTGAGGGCAAAATAGTATTATTATTCATATCCATTTTTCTTCAACGAGTCTGTAAGTCATTGTGCCAAGCAGTGATTTTTATAAAGGTTTAAGCTACTTGCTTTCCAAGAAACAATGTTAAGAGCTACTTGAATGATTATTGCTGTTTCAATGAAATGCTATAATCCTGTAAATCTGCATTAATATTTTTACTGATAAGATTTATTAATTGCCTAGATGAGATTTTTGCATTCCTCTCCAACTGACATACTTGTAGCATGGTAAAGGTGAGTTTATAGGGTAGAACAACATCTCAAGCTCTCTTTTAAGGTAACAATGTCATATTATTCCTAGTAATAAGAAGTAGGTCAGGTTTTTATGGTAAAAGTTTTTAGTCCAATATTTTTTAGTCGAAATATTTACCATTCAGCTAAGATGAAGGAAGGAGGATTTCTTCCTTCTCTCTATTTACACAAACACAGGATTGTGAACTAAGTTCTTGGGGTAGAATATTTCAAGATAGATCTCTCTTAATCTCTCCTATTTAAATAGTTTTACAAAGTATTCAAATATTCCTGGATTAAGAACCTGGAATTCAGATTTACATTTGTAGAGGACAGCTCAGAGTGCCAACATAAAGTTACTGCACCTTTTTTTTTACTTAGTTTGAACTAAAACAAATTATCTAGTTCACTAAAAAATATATTGTTTTTAGGTCCAGTCATCAAAATGAAGTTCAGTTATTCATGCAGTCTCATTTATCCTGGAAAAAGTTCTATCACACCATAATGATATTAAAACAATAGAATTCATATGCTGTCTCATTATATGTATATAAAATATAGGATTCCTAAAATCTCCCAGAAATAAGTAGAAGTGTCACCACAAATTCTTTTTTATGTGTGAAGATTTTACATTAGTCTGTAGCTAAAAAATCAGAAAGAGAATAGGAAAGTGTGATTACAGAAAAGAACTCAAATAGCATATTAAATCTTGGAAAGAATGTTTCTTTTTTATTGTGTCTAATACTAGTCTCAGAGAAAGAGTGGGATACCTTTATTAAACTAAAATAAAGCAGCATTCATCCATAATTCAGAGCTTAATGCAATGATTTCAAAGTGCCACAAAGACTATCTTGAGTATTATTTTAAGCTGTCTTCTAAAGCACGGTGTTAGTAGTAACGTTTCTGTCTAACTCTATCGTCTTAACAAGTGCTGCTGCCTGCTGCAATATCTTATAACTACCTGTACTGTCAAAACACCCTCAGCAGGCACTTCTTCCCAACAAAACTCACAACATGTTATTATCACAGTATTTTTTCCTAGTATTTTCTTATTCTGCCCTTACTGAAAAATAAAGTAGAGCAACATTCTACTCCAACTGTTCAGTACTATAAAAACATCTTCTGTCTATCACTACCATGGTGATGCAATAGCCTTGTGAACAGCTGTCATTGAAGAGATACAGTTGGGAATTGTCTTAAGAATGTTTTTATCAGAATACACTTGTTTCTTGAAATCAAAACTGTTTTCTTTCAAGATGGTATGTACCTGTTTTAATAAGGCAAGTATTTCTGATCAGCGAGAAGGAAAGATGCACTGACACACTTCATCTGGCCCATTTAGGGTGTTTAAATCCATGAGATGATCCCGGGGACAGATCAACATCTGATGTACCCTTATTTCACAAAGCATTGTACAACCATTTCAACTTCTACTTATAATTAGGAGTTTAATGAATGACACAGGGAGGTCCTCTGCATGTCTACAGGTAGAGTTTACCATAGCACTGCCAACCTACAAAGTAGCACAGACTAATCAAAATCTCAAAGCAGTATTGTTGTCTCAGGCTGTTGCTGACACAAGGTTTAACACAGTTTACCTGTGCTGAGGACTGGAGTATGATAGATTACCAGCACTGCTGCTCTCTTCCATGCCTGCACTACTTTGGGGTAGTGTCAATGTACCATGTACCATGCCAGGTCAGCTATAGCTGAGCATCTCTCAGCTTCTTCAGAAAAAATCCTGCTATGGACTCTGCCTTCCTGTTGATTTTCTTTTCCTACTCCTATCTCCTTTTTTTTAATCTTCTCTTTTATTTGATTTTTTTACCTTTTTTTTGTTTGTGTTTATTTTTGTTCTCCTGGTTTAGAGCAAGAAAACTTAAAGAGTCTTGTAAAACTTCCCTGGGATGAGAAAATAGTCTACCAGCAACTTCTGAATATTATAGTATCTGGAAGAGTAGAGAGAAGGTAGGAAATTGCTAAGGAGTCTGCAGTGTATATTTATAACATGGGTCTGTTAACCACAGCCAGAAGTTTGTCTCAAAGCATGGTTTAACCATGAGACCTACTGAGTGAAATCCTGAAAGCAGCATATCCCTATCTTCTCTGTGTTGTAAGCACGTGGTGTAAACATTACTGATATTACATCTGCAGTACATGGTGGTAAGGACAGAAAATAACTAGTGATGACAGATAACAAGTAGTGCATTCATCAGTAGTCCGCAGAACTAAAAAACTAACAAAAAGTCTTAAGATCCAAGCTGATGCTGAGATGTCCTTTACTTTAGAGACTGCTTCTCATTTTACTAGAGTACTGTTCAGCAATATCTTCCTTTGAAGATAGACATGATGCTTAAACTCAGCCCCAAGGTTAAAAGGTATAAAATACAATGAAAATATTAATACACAAAATGTACTGTCAGCACCCCAAGAAATAAAGAAACTTTACAAAGTCCAGTTTCTTCAACTTTTCTGACAGCCTCTGTTTCTAGCCTTTTAAGTTTTAAAGGGGAATCAAAATAGACATTTGCTGATTTTGATCAACTTTGACCTGGCTGCTGGTTTTAAAGCATTATTGGTTTAGATCTCTGTTAGACAAAGCACATACAAGTTAAGTGACTCTCTTAAGGTCATAAAATATATTTGTGACAGGAATCTGAATGACCTGATTTTCACAGCTAATCTGTAAGCGATAAATAAGCTCTTAATGTCTAAATTTTAAGCTAAGGCTTCATCTTCTTGTCAGAAGTTACACTGTATATTGTTAATTTCCCTAACTTGACTACTAATTGTTCTCTTTAAGGAGACCCCTAGCAGTACTATTTCCAGCTTGTAACTGGTTTAAAACATAAAGAAGAATTGGCAAGATTACTTTTTTTCCCCTTGTCATGTCCTTCCACCTAATAGCAGAATAATGGTCTACTTACAGGGATGGTAGCTTTTAGCTCAATGTTATGCTATCATCACTATTTGTCTACCTCTCCTTACCTTGCTAGAGATTTAAGTCCTAAGAACACTCCTGACTTGCTGGTTAACTGGTTTTTTTTCTTTTGTAAAACCCAGCTTTCTTAGGCCTAGTGAAACTGTTATGTAGGCATTCACAGGCTTTAATTTCACCCCTCCTTCTCAAAAACATGCCTTTTCTGAAGCTTTCAGAGTGCTTTTCAAAGATTGAAGCTCTTTAAAATGAAATGGGGTGGGCGTGGGGAGGAGGCAGGCAGATTTGTATCCTCCACCACCAAAACAACTGACTTGTTTTCTCTGGCTTCTAGCTACAAGTTGAGACCTTAGCTTTGTTTTTCCCTCATCCTATGCTTTGGCATGAAGCATCCAAAACGTAGATTTCTGGACTTATTCATGGCATTTCAAAGAGAGCATCATTTGGGCCATACATTAGCAAGAAGGCAAGTAATTAATAATAACACACGTGGAAGCAAATGAATGTTTTGCTTGTTGAAAGAGAATGAGAAAGTCAGACAAAGGCCTGGGCTCTATGTCCTTGCCCTTCACAGCAGCAGAAGAAATAATGTTATGAATAGCATTTAACTTGAATTTGTAGCAAACTGCTGCTTTTATCATAAACAATTGCCAGATGGTATACATTATCTTCCTTTTTTCTCCTTTCACAAAAGCAGCATTAATTGCAGAGCAGCCCAGGGCTCCACTCAGCTCATCAGTGTGATAACACTTCATGACCCTGATTAGCCGTCAGTCTACTCAATTAAAAAGATCATTTAGACATTCACCCAATCATTTGCCTATCGAGCCACCTGGGCCTCAACCAGGGGCTCCATTTTTAACATTCTCCTGCCCTCTCTCATCTCGCCTAGCTTTTTTACATATCTCCAAAAGACGTAATTGAATTAAATAAAGCGTCTCAGGGGCAGCTGCAACATCTGCTGTTTGTGGTATGTCAAGCCTTCAGCATTAAAAACAGTTACATATGCTCCAAATTAGCAGGTCGCAGAGATGAAACAGTCGATGATAGTGTTTTTGTGCCAGCGTGAGAAGCAGCTCACAGCTGTGTGCAATTTACAATTAAAGGCTTTATCAGAGCTCAATTGTACTAGTGAATCAAGTGGTGAGAGGTCAGTTAGTGAATTAGACCAATTAGAGCTTGTACAGTTAAATTATCTGTCTTATTACCTACTGATAAACAGCCTTGTCATATCTTTACTCAGATGATGAAGCTTGAAAGTGTTTTATGAGGTGATACTGTAGTTTCATGTCTGTCTGTGTGTGTAATGGAACTCAGTAGTTCAGCAAAGTTAGTCTGATGCAACAAGCATACAGCAGACAACTTAAACTGGAGAGGAAAAAAAAAACGAAATGCCAGAAGTTAGAACCTTTAATTGAAATTAGGTTAGGACAAGAATTAAGATTACACATGTTGGCTGTGTTTCAATATTTTTCCACTTGCTAAAGTCTAAATTCATAAAGTTAACAGTGGGAAGTGTTATACTTTTGATTTCTAGGTTGGAGGGTTTTCTTTTAATTACTGTCTTACTCTCTCTCTCACTCCCAGTCTGAAGGAGAGATGGGATGCAAAGGAGAGAATCTAATAAAGTCAGGCTCTGATTTCATACTGTAAAATAATGCAGTAATAATGGACAAAGACAGAAACTACTGCTTCTTAATCTCAGGATTTACATGGTTCTGGAAAGCATTACTTGTAAGCCTGGACAGAGATGACTGAAGATGGGGAACTGAACAAAGGTGAGCCACTGAAACCTTTTCAGAAGTATTACGCATAACAGTGTGTCAGTTTATAGCCGGCAGTATTAGGCATCGGTTATTGCTATGTCATCCTACTATGTGAATGAGACATGAGCTGCACCAGGATATGGCGGTGCCAAATTTATAGGGACCTGGCCCTAAGAATGAGGAACTTGCTGTCTGGGGCTCCATACAATTTGGAAGCAGGGGAGGGGAATGCAGAGTAGTGGGGACTAAGATTAAAGTTGTATGACAGTTTGACAGTGCTGCATGTCAAATTCTGCCTTTTTAAGGTAACAGTAAGTGAGGACCAGAAATCTCAGAAACCTTCCCTTGTAAGGGACTATCTGTACTTTGCTCTTGAAAATGAAGTAAAGATCACACCTTTCTTTGTTAATCACACACTGGTAAAGTGATGGTGCCATTCTCTTTCAGAGAAAATCCTAGAGATTAGATCATATGCTCAATTCTCTTCTCTGCAGAACGTAATCAAAGATGTGTTAGGCCATTGGAATGGACTAAAAATGTACTTGACTGTATAACCTAGTAGCCAGGGAATTTGGCTTGAAGAAGCAATGAGTCCATTCCCAAAGTTGTATTTCGGTCTTTCCCATCAACTTGTCATTGGATAAAAGGCAAAAAAGTTATCCATTCCCTGTAAATCGGTGTCTTGTATCACTCTTCTTTTCATTCCTCATGGTAGCACAGAAATGGGAGGAAGGAAGGATGGTGAGCAGCTAGACAGTGAACAAGCTGACTTGTGGGACATCAGACAGTGGGATAGCTGGCACACTAAACGTTAAATCTCTGTGAACAAAGGAGGATATCTTACTTCAAGGTCTGTAACTGGAAACCTTTCTAAGTAACTCATCTATGTTGTGTGGAGCTGCACTATTTGAGTATGTTCAAATGCAAGTCTAAACAGAAATTAAATGCTAGCCATTTATTAAAGGGAGATTTGTTGGGGGTGAGGACATGCTTTCATTCCACCCTAATATTTTCTTGGTGCAAGTATACATTTTTGAGTGGTCTTTTGATCATGTTTAATGCATGGTTTCTCTATATTCAGGCAAACAGATTTTGCAAAACGAGGAGGGTAAGTTTCAAACAGATGTCTTGAGATGTCTTATTAAAGATTGTTGTTGAAATAAATTAAGAAGGTTGTGATGCTGGCAATGAGGGGGCCACAACTTATTTTCTGCAAGTTTGTGATTTGCATTTAAAAAACTCTAACCAGCCTTGAAATAGCCCTCTTTGAAACAGCAGATTTAATGTTTCAGTGTTTTCCTTAAGTGCATTTACCTCATTGCCAAGATCAAATGTTTAAAAAAAGCAGTTGAAAGAAAGAGAAGTTTTTGAACTTGTGGATGAATAGAAAAAGAATATTTTTTGAGTGTAAATCAATATATTTTTCAACACTCTTACCCTTCTAAGTAGTAAAGGGTATTTAGTTCATTCGTCAAGGGGAAGAGAGAAACATGGTCTAAGTATTCTCAAAACTGCTGAGATTTGAATGTACAGTGTACACTTGGTTAGAACCCTGATCGCCCTATAGTGCACATGCTGCTGGCAGTTATCGAAATTCTTCATCCTCCCCTCCTGTTGCAGTCTTCCAACTTCTGAGTGACATTTGCCCTTGATAAGGTCAAAGTGAAAGTCAAACCCCAGACATCATAACTTCTTATTTTTAAATGCTAAATTGTACCCGTTCAGTAAACACTCAAACAGTGAATTAAAGCTGATTTTTTTTTTTATTCTTGCCTTCAGTGTATTAAAATTGACCAATTACTTTAGTCTCATTTTTAAAAGAAATAGGACTTTCTGCAGTTTTTCATAAAGTGATTTTGAATTTTAAGTGTCTTTTACTTTCCAAGAGGTTAAGTCCCTGTTTACATAGCTCATTGTTAAGCATAAAAGTGATATTACTTACATAATTCAGTCTTAATCTAAAATAGGGATAAACTAGGAAAGTTAGTTAGAAGCTAGACTATTACAATAACAAGTCTATATTTTTTGACAGATTGATTTATTGAAAATTCTATTCTAAGTACAATATGAGTTTATGGAGAATACAAGATCTAAAAAGAGAGACACTCAGACTTATCAACAAATGATAATTACTATTTATCATCTGTTTGCTGAGAAAACAGTAGCAGTAAGGGCATTGCATCACTTACTGCACTTATTAACCTCAGCTTGGCAAGCCAAACTCTTCACATCTAGTGAAGCTGATTGTGGGCTTAAAAACACTATTAGATGGGGCACTTTCAGGATAACAACCTTTGGACATTTAGTTTTTCTCTTTATTACTAGATTCAGCTCAAATATTTAAAAACAAAATAGTTTTGACCACCATTATTTGTTTTCCTCCATTTAATTTTTACTTACTATTTTTGCTATCTACATAACAGAATAACATGGCTCAGTTCAGCTAGTTTTTTTCAAGATTTTTGGACCATATGAAACTGCAGCTACATCCACAAATAATGGTATGTAATGTAATCACATCTCAGCATTGTGCTTTACATCTGCCTGCTGAAGTTTATGCATCTTCTCTCCATAATTGGCCACTCTTAAATTATCTCAGTGCTCCTTTACCTATTCCCACAGTACAGAGGGATGTTTCTCCATATCATTGCAAATAAAAAATCCCACCTTATTAATGGCAGGTGCTGGCAGTCTTCCTTATTTTAGAAAGTTCTGTTTTCCCCAGGGCTCTGAGCCTGTATCTGTGTACCTGAAAGAATCAATGGAAGTGCTCTCTTCTTCCTGGCTGACTAAATTTAATCAGCATCTGCTATTGCGACATGACCTTCTTGCCTATCCCGCAACAGAGCCACAGGATTTAGATTAGTTATAAGAAAGAAACTATTTCCCGTGGGGGTGGTAAAATACTGGAACGGGTTTCACAGGTGGTAGATGCCCCACCCCTGGAAACAGGGCTCTGGGCAACCTGATGTAGCTGAAGATGTCTCTGCTAGTCTGAAACTATTCTATAATTAAAACTGGTCTGAATTGCTCGTGAGTTGCAGCTGACTTGACTTGCTGGCTGGGCTCTTCCACCTGTGCAACTCAGCCACAGGCCTTCTCAAGAGTGCATTGAAGAAACTTGTTTGGGACAACTGAATATTTAAGAACTAGTACACAGTGATGAATATAAATGTTTAAACCGTGAACATAAATGTTTGAAGAAAAGGAGCACACATGCCTAGTGGCATTTGTCTCATGAGAACAAATCACCCCCCCAAGGAGTGGTGCTTAGATGCTTGCAGTAGTCATCTTAGCTTTTACAAATACTATGAGTTTCTTTTAAAAATCTCTGCAAACCTTTTTGCCACACGACACTACCACAGAGATCATTTGACTATTAGGTAACAAAAATTTCAATAAAATACAATACAACACAGAAGTAAGGTTGTTCTGATGCATACATTTCTTTAGAATGGTAAACTGTGACTCTCAACAATTTGGTTTTCCAGCTAATTTTTACCCATTACACTTTGTCAAAAGTATATCTTTATTAAAACTCCCCAATAGTACTTCTTTTTTTTTCTCACACAAACTCTAGACAATTCTTACTTTTCCCTGGCATAAGCCTCTTTCAGTTTGTATAGTAAATCTGAGGTGCCCAAGGTGTTGTGAGGGCAAAGTCTTTGTCTCCACTACCTACAAGTAATGATTCATGACCTACAAGTAATGATTCATGAATAACTTTCTTTTTCAGACAACCATAGTAGTTCCTTCCTTTGATTGTCCACGCTACACTATTTTCAAAGCTTCCTGCCTTGTCTTAGCCATTAATATAGAAGCCAGTAAATCACCACAATTTACAATTCAGTTCAATTAACACTTTCATTGTTCCATTTAAGACACGGGCCTCAGTTTCTGTTGTTTTGCCTGTCAGATGTCCTTGCACAAAAGCCAGGGTGACAGAACACGCACAAGAGCCCAAGTTTTCCCAAAGTAATTATTCCCCAGTGATGGATCAGAGACCTTAATTCAAGTCTCTAGGACTGCTTCCTGATGTTTTTTCTTAAACATCTCAGGGCATGGGCAAATCTCTGTTATTGTTTTCCTGTCTTTGAAGTACTACCTACACATATATTGTTTGTATATTTTTATTAACATTCAGTCTGTGTCAAGTGTGAATAAATACAGAAATTAATGAGGGAATGAATCTGTATAGAAATCCAGAGCAGAATTTCTTGGTAAGCATTTGGAAATAGTTGTCTGGTGGTTGTTGCCAGAGGTCTGGCAAAAGTGGTGAGTTTTTTTAATGAAATGTACAAAAACCAGTATTTCTAAACTGCATTATTGGTATGACAAACCAAGCAGATACCAAGTGCTTCCTCTGAATTATAAGTGTTACTTAGTTATCTCTGTTCCTCTACTTATTCCACGAAAAAATACAGAGCAAATCAGCCGCCTACACTAAATCAGTCCCACCAAAGAAATCTGTGCTAGTTGAAATAGTTTTGCAAAGATGTGAAAATAAGGGAGTTGCTTAAAAATCTCACAGCTATATTGTCTTTTTGATTTGCAAACCCATAGCTTTCAACATTTACACTTCTTTCTTTTTACTGGTCATTACATAGTACTAGAGGTGCATCAGAGGCTTTATTAGAGTTCATTAGTTTATTAGAACAAGTTGTAGACCCCAGAGCAAGTAAATCAGTGGATAGATACTAACTATAAAAACTACTGGATAGATAACTTCGGGAATAACTTACCTATACATTTGTAAAGTTCATTGGTATATACGAAATATAACAGGATTTTTTACTCCGACTTTAGATCCTGTTCAGCTGTTGAAAATAATAGAAAAATACAAAAAAGGAGAATGAATCAAAAAATATCTTTGAACTTACATCATACTTTTTAGAATTAATAGCTCTCTTAGAATGCTTCAGTTAATTTAATCCTGTAAAAATCATAACTATTCAGTACTATTTACTGCATTTTCACAGTAAATAGCTTTAAATTATATAATAATTTTTTTCCCTAGTTACTTGTTTGAAAAGGAAATCTCTAACTCTTTGTTAATTTAGATAAATATGGGGTTTGGATTTGTTTTTTTTTATAGGCACAACACCAGACCTTCATATTGCTCATGAAAGTTTAATTCTTGATCCATTATTATTTTTACTCTGTGTTAATAATGTATTAGATGTGCTTATTGCATATCTGTAGATGTATAGATGGGTACACTTTGGTTAGAACAGTCAGAAGTGTTGCTGAGATCACCCTCACTCCAAACGGATTCTAATGCTTATTGGTTTCATGATTAAGAAAAATGAGTCAGTGCATGAAGGAATTTTATTCAAGATGTACTTATTAGATGTGTTGCCTCAGTGAAGGTTATACTTTTGGTATTGATCAAACCACTCTCCCCTGGTGTACAGATGATTAATTCCCTATTAAGTCATAAGATAAGACTAACCCAAGGAGTACATTTTAACAAGTGGTAGTGCTTCAAGCACACACATACCCCCTGTATTAAAAGTAACTCCCCCAATGCCTTTTGTGTACATGTTACCTGCTTACCTTGATGTATTTTTTTCTCTTGACATAACACTTTTCCTTAATTTTGCCAAATAACTCTGCTTGGTTCTTGCTGTGATACCAGATATATGCTCTTTGCATTTTTTATATCTCTTTTTATAGTGGTATGTTTAGAGCTGCTTTTAAAAGCTAGATGAAGTTTTCAAAAATTGTGATTCTGCAAAATTCTACTATGTTAGAAGTTTCTGTCTTTCTGACAGCTGTTAATTAGTAGCCAGTGGGACCAACATGTATATAAATATCACAAGTTCTTGCACTGACCAAATCTAATTGGTGAGCTTGTGTTTGCGATTCTTGAAGCAAGGTATCTTGACCAAAGGCTATTTTGAGTGAGACTCTCTCAGTTGCACCTGTTGGAGAGTTTTATTATGTATATGAGGCCTAGAGGAAAAGCTCTTTTTTTGCCGAGTGATTTAATGTTTTGTGTAAGCTTTGAAAGACCACTAGTGGCCAGCACCAGAAAACTTTATCATGCAGATCTCTATAAGGAGACTGAGAAGGTCTTAATTCTAAGTGGTCTCAGTGATCTTGTCTTGCTGAGGGAGTGACAGAGTGGGAAAGTTCACACCTCGGCTTTTTGCATGTGTTTTATGTATGTATGAGAAAGTTCAGAATGGTGGCGACTTCCTCCTGCAGCACAGGAAAAAATAAACCCTAAAGTACCATCAAGCATGAACACTAATACTTTCAGCTGCAGGCACATTTCCCAATTGCTCATCAGTTTGCCACACATCAGCTGCTGTCTGTAAAGCCATTTCTGCAAGATATGTGTTTAGAAAAAGACTTGATCACATGACGAAGCTCTAGCACAATATACAACTTGATTAGTGCTATGATGAAAGTGCTTTGTGTCCCAGTCTCTGTAAGATTTAGCTTTTAATTAGTTCTCTAAAAGGTATTCAAACTTGATATCATTTCTATATTATTGGCCATGATCCAGTCGTAACAAATTATTGTTATCGGTGAACCTTACAAGTATGTGGTTTTTGTCTTTTCTTACAGAACATGAATGAAGCTGTGAGTTAGTGTGAACCTGTTACTCCTCACTGTGACATCTCATGAGATGCCAACACATCAAACATGAGGCTGATTACTAAGTCAAGGGTTTTTCTGTGGCCAGTTCTGTGTAAGGGTTCCATCCAGGCTCACAAACTAGGATTACTTGATGGCATCAAAGGATTGGTGTATCCTGCAGCAAGAATTAAATAAGCACAAATCAAGATAGATTTACAGTGAAGTTACAGAGAAGTGAGTGCCTTTTTCATTACATCTTGTTGTTTTAAATTTTTCAGTAACCCCCTTTTTTCTGACAAGTTGTTTACTATGAGTTTTTGTTTTAAAATGTTGGGGCTGGGTAGTATGAGAAATTTTAGGTTAAACACTTCTTGAGTTAGTAAAGACCCTATTTTGTGTGTGAAATATTTTTGGCAGTCAAATCAAATTAAGTAGGTCCTACCTTTAATGAATAATATTTTGGACAGTGTCAGTTTCCTTTATTCAAAACTCTTTCAATAGAAGATCAGAACTAGTTTCATAGTACATGGCAAATAAATTGAGACATACAATGCTAATGTTTACTGGTTTATAACAATGTCTGGCTCCTGAATATTGTTCTCTGCTTTTAGCCAAACATTTTCTATAAATAACAAGATTGTTTAAAAACATTTCGAATTAGCTTAAAACATTCAGATTCTTTTGACTTGACAACACTACTTGATTTTTAGTGCTCTGAATGTAAACTTTAAAAGCAGGCTCCTAGAGTAAAAATTTAAATTATGAATTTCAGATAAACTTCCTGAAACATTCCATAATGGTGGTTTAAAATGTTTTAGGTTGACAATCATATTTAACATATTGTGAACATAAAAGATGGAAGAGCAATATTAAAGGACAAAATAAGGTGAAAAAGAGGTTACATGAAATTGTTTGCAATATATTTTTATATATGTTTCTGTATTTGTTAATTTATTTGTAATTTTAATGGCAGAAAACAACCCAAAATATCTTTGATAAGTTAACTGTCAGACTAGGGACTCAGTGTATGCTCCTGCCTTAAAGAAACCTTCTTTTCTGAAACTTACTTAAAAATCATGGTTTTAACTGATTTCCGGTTATGCTAGTTCTCACATAATATCAAGAGTTTATCAAAATATTTAATATTTAAATCTATGAGCAGCACCTCTAGAGGACATAATATTATCCTCTAGAGGACATAATATCATGAAACATTTTATATGTAGAGTTGCAAGGTTTAGATGTCATTGAACTGTTGAAATTGGAAGCAGTGCACAGAATAAAGCATAGCGGTCATATGATCAGCTCATTTCGTTTACCTAGAAGACGGTTTTCAAAATCTCTGGAGGTAATCTAGAGCATTTACAAAAAGCATGGCATAAAGTATACTGGGACAACAAACCCTGCATATGAAAAACTCCTAGGTAAAGATCTTAGCACTAGTGTTAGCTGAACACCCCTAAGGGCAGTGAACTTTAAGAAAGTTTAAGTGACTTTAAGAAAGAGATGAGCCACCAGATTTATAGAAATTATGTTGAAGGAAATCTGTGTTTCTAGTACAAAAATATAGACTTTTTAAATTTTCTTCCTAATCCTCGCCTCTGTGAAAATGCAAGTGCTAGAAGATACTCATAGTTATTTATTTGTGTAAACAAATAACTTTCAGCTGGTAGATTTTTTGCCCAAGTTTTTTATTGATGTAAGACTTACATACTTTTTCTCTGATGTTAGTAGAACAACTGTTCTGACTAATAAACTAGAAAGTAAACTCATCTTATTATCTTTACTGACATGAATCATACCATTAATTTCACTGAGGGTTTTTCACAAGGAAGTATCATTCCTGAATTTATAGACTAAGTTTAAACATTAGCAAAAATCGTAGTTGAAACTCCAAATGCAATTAACACTATACATAGTCCGAAACACTAATCATGTCTAGCTCATATTTTGTCAACTCTTGAAATTCAAAGCTCATAAAGGTCTCATCCTTCCATAAACTGTTAATGCTTAATTCTTTTCGGTGTCTACCAAACACGCTCACTCCCAGGCAGATGATACTTAACCGAGTAAATTCGTTACCAGATCATTAAGACCTCACAGTAAGATGTCATCTAAGAACTCATAGTACATGATCCAGAGATGGCAAAGATGATTCATTATGCATCTGACTTTGCAGGACAGCAGACAATGTGAGTGAAAAATCTAAGCCAGCACTGGATATATATATATAGAAATATTTCTCTAAAAGTCCAGGCTAGCTTCATATTATTTATTGAAGAATATTGCAGAGAGTGAGTCTGCAAAATTGCAAGGTATTTGCAGAACTAAAAAATTTTGTAAAGAGTTTTTCTAAAATACCATTGCTAGAGTAAGGAAAGACATAACCTCCTAGTCATAAATAAACCATGAAGGTCATGGTCAACACACAGATGACAGAATGCAACTGAAGGACCACTTCAGTCAACTCAGCCTCGGGCACTGGAGAAAAATTGTACTTAAGTGTACTGATATGTCAGAAGGCAATAAAGAACCAGAAATACCATCAACTTCAGGATGACATTTGAAGAAACCTGAACTCTAAGAACATTGATCTTACATGTAAAGGCAGGCAGAAAGTTATTGTAGTTGACAGAAACTGTAGATATGAAAGACAAATCTTAATCCTAAATCGAAAATAATGAAGCTAATAGTGTTTGTGAGCAATGTCCTGTACATAGATATAGCATTATTGAATACATAACACCAGTATGAGAGTTTAAAAATAAACTGAAAATAATCTGACATCAGAGGTTAGTAAAAGATTTTATATGAATTATATCCTTTCAAAGAGAAAAGTAAAACATTTAAAAGAGAATATCTTGGACTGTTGAATGACATCCCAATTGTTGTACATTTGGAATTGCAATTGCTAGTCTCATTAAAACAATCTTCTAAAAGGGTTTAAAAGGCATCTTTCATTTTTCATCTATAATCTATAGATATAAATTACATTTTTAATATATAACTCTCTGGGAAGATCTTCACCACATTTTCTTCTGGTAAAAACTGACACTTACATGTTCCAAAACAATTCACTCACAGTTACATACACTGGCTAAGCATCTGGTTTTTTCATTTTACCATTGCCATCTTCAAACTATTTCCACTAAAAATTTCAGGTACAAGAAAACAGAAATAGGTATGTCCTGAAGTCTCAAAAGCAAACACCTTTACAGTTCCTGCATACTATAACCAAAGTGTGTATCTTCCAGTCAATTTTTCTTATATTTCTTGCATGGAGGCAAGAATATGCAACCTTTGATTCAACAACACAAATAAAATAAGCATTTAGGAAAATTTAGAAGCCAGTAAACACAGTTCAGATTTTTTTTTTTTTTTAATGATTGCATCTAACATCATACTTTTCAGAGTCTGATGATGAATTGAACTTCAGGGTCTACCTCTTTTCCTTTCTACATTTTAATGAATCTAGATAGATAAATAGATAAAAATAATTTTTAAATTCTATGCAGTTCATGCAGTTGCAATTTCACCATTAGAATTGTGAAAGAATTCTACTTCTTTTGTGTTCAGCAGTAGCCAAAACACCAGCATGTTATCAATACCCTTCCAGCTACCAATGCAAAGCACAACACTGTGAAGTCTGCTATGGGGAAATGAACTCCAGCTCAGCCAGATCTAATATAGTTACATATGCAAAAATATGATTTTTTGATTTTTTTTCTTGTAATATTTTAAAACTTACTTTCCTTTGGTAGCTAAATTCTGATTTCCAATCTATTGATTATTATATATAATACATGTACATATAATATTATATTATATATTAATTACGTGTAGTAGCAAAAATATACAAACTGAGCTGACAAAGAGCTCTTTCACTGCTGGAGATTTGATAGCATTGCTAAATGTACTGTTTCAGAATTACTTTAACAAAACAGGGGTAATTGTGGTTTTGTTTTGTTGTGGGTTTTTTTTATTGCTGTAAATAATTGAGTTTAAAAAGAATATTTCCTAAATATTGAATGAAATATGATAGTGGAAGAAAAATGCAAAGGATCTGTGGAAAATTTATGCATGGCATCAAAAGTGGTGCCTTCTACAAGACCAGCAGACTGAAAGCTGTGACTCCAACAGTACACTTCATCAGGTGTTTCTCATAACAAAGAAAAATACTGCTTGGTATGAGCTGTGCAGAATGACTGCAGAGCCATTGTCAAGCCTGGTACTGAAAGCTAATCAACACAGTTCAGTCAACAATCACTGAATGGAAGAAAAGCTGGAAGTCCTGCAATTATGCAATCGTCTTATATATTGAAAGGACTATTGCCCTACACAGAAACAGAAAATTGATAGTGCATTTGCAGTGGACAAAGACAGCTGGTTCCTTATTTTACAAATGTGGTGCCTTTCCACATTTCCATTTTTCCTGAAGTAGGTTTTTTATTACTTTCACAGTGTTTTGGTATGCAAGTCTAATTTCATAGGGGAAAAAATCTTCGAAATATTAATGTATTGCTGCTGAAAAGAGAGGAAAAAGAAAATAAAAAATAATTTTGGGTCAAGTCAGTGATGCTAAACAAGAAGTCATTGACCTATGAAGCTTCACTCAAGTTGCCTTAGCTATCAATACTGAAAAAAGTGAGTATTTGAAAATTTATTCCTGTGCTTGTATTAGGCTTAAAAAAATTTGGTCCATGCCTGGAATTAAAAGAAACACTTGAATTCTGAGAATCTAAAAGTTCTGCAAACTGAGAGACACATTGTAGATGCTATGACAGCTAGAAATACAACTGAATGTAAAAAAAAATGTTCATTTACCATGGCCATTTTTTTTTCCAGAATAGACTCTCTAAACTGAGTTTTGTTTAACTTTGCTGTTTAAACATGGTCTGTTTGCTGAAAGTCTCTAGAGGACTAGAATTTAAACCCTTGTATGCCTTAGTTGACCAGTTGACCAGACTGTAAAACTAGAAGACTCCTCATTGCCCCTACCAAAGTAAAGGTTTTGAAACTATATTAGGATCCAGCAAAGAGGGCAGAAGAAATCCATGTGCTGATAGATCTCTCCTGACTTGCAACTCTCGTTAAACTTTGCAGGATCCTAATAAAATCAATTTTTTCTCTGAAGTTCTGCCTTATCTATAATCCTTTTGCAAATCACGAGTTCATTCAAAGTCAGTGCTGGTAGCCTCATGCCTCTTGGCTTTGGCTCAGGCTCATCATGAAGGATCTTTAGAAGTCACCATACCAAGCCCTAACCAGAAAATGAACCAACAAAACTAAATCACTTACCTGAGTCAATATTCAATGAAAAAAAAATGAAATAACCCCTCCCCACACTCACCATCCAAATCTCACCTTTCCCATCCTTATTAATCTCTTTTGTCATCTTAAACATTTGAGAACTCATTCTGGAATGAAATTATTTTTGGTTTGTTCATTTGGAAGGATTTGGTTTTGGTCTGCTTTGGTTTGAGTGAAGATAGAAGCTCTCTGATTTTGTTCATCTCCACAGCCAGAGCATGAAGATCTAAGGTAATCCAAAGTGACATGAGCGTATTTTGACTTTTTTCAACTAATTCATGTCAGAACATCTGAACAAACAAAACTGAATAGAATCTGATCATATCTTTCAAAACAAAAAATTGTTTGAAGATTTTTGGAGGAAATTAGCTGAATCTGAGTCTGAACTGCAAACAGAATAATTGCTCAAGTAATTTGACCATATGAGAAAAGAAATAATGTATCAGAAAGTGAAATGCAAAATTTATATTATGTTCATTTATTGCAAACATTAACTAAATCACTCAAAGTTTTCTCCATTAAATGCACCTAGAAAATACTTCCCAGCTTCAGCGTTATCACTGTTCCCATTACTAAAACTGAAATTGGTCTCCGTTCAAAGGTTTTGTTGTTCCTTGCCTTAGTTCTTTCTCAATAGGACAGGGCTTGGGTTTACCAACAGAGGGCAATAGTCAAGCTAGGAAAGACTGCATCCATCATTTTTGCAACTTCTAATGAGTCAGAAGGACACATAGAATCCTCATCTGCTTTTATGGATATTGCTGTGTAATTGCAGTGTAATTATGGCGCACAACAGCTTCAGAAAATTATCTTTGAAGAAAACAGCTGGTTCTCTTTAACAAACAGAGATGAAATCTTGTCAATTAAAAAAAAATCCAAAGGAAAAAATACTAAAAATATATGCCAATAATAAACAGCCAACAACAACAACAACAACAAAAAAGTAGTAACATAAAAAACTGAAATGGATAAATCAGAGAAACTGCTATGAAAAATATGACTAAAGTATAAAACATTAGAAAATTACAATGATGTGAACGGTCTTTCATTATATGTTTTTATATTACAAAGCAAACAGACTCATTGAAAAGATTTCCATTTTCCTTCTTCAACTCATGAGTAGTGTGTAAGACCCCAATCCTGACAGCCCTCCTGCATGCTTTCCTCTCAGCAGAAGAAATCCCCTTGGTTTCAGTGGAATTCTACAGGCTGATAAGGCCAATCACAGCTCCAGCCCCGTGCTGTAGCTCCAGAGCCACAGAGCTCGCCAAGCCTTGCTCTGCCCAATAAATACTGTCGTCTTCTGCTGGGAGGGCGAGGATGGGGGACCAATGAGCCAACACCGGGGCCAGGCATGGGTAGGTGGCTGAGAAGCTGAGCCCAAAGCTGGGAATTGCCACTGCGGCTCTCAGGAATAACACAGCAGCCCAGGGAAGGAGTGTGTTGAGGGGAGAGGAGTTTGCAAGAAGCAGATTTTAGCAGCCAGCTGGGGAATGAGACCAAACCACCTCCACCACAGGCCTGGATGTGCATCAGCTGACATTAGCAAGGGAAAATGGAGATGGATTTGGTGCCCTTCTGTAACGTAGAAACGATAAAACAGGGAAAGGAAATGTTGCAAAACACTTTTTAGTAATTACAGAAAGTTTTTCCAAGACTTTTGAAATCTATATTGATATGTAAATACAATTATTATTGTGTAATTAAACTTTACTTAAAATTAGTCCAAAATAACAGGTAAACAATACATGGAGAAACATACATCATATGGCAATGCTCTCTAAGCCCTAGAGCTATGGGAGCTTTCAGTGCTGATGGTCTTTATTTCCTTATGTTAAAGTGAGTGAACCAAGGGAACGGGTTTATCTCTCATAGATTAATTTGTGCATGCGCTGTATGGCTCTTCTGTAGCTAGTAGGCAGACAAATTGCATTAAAAACTATTAAACTTGAAAGTATGTGGCCAGGGTTATACAGAAGAACTTTATTTGGCACATAATATGACCTGTGAAACTTTGAAAATAATCACATTTTGTTTATTAAAATTGTATTTTAGCAATTCTTAATTTGCACGTTTATAAATTTTTTGAAACTTTTGAAATACACATTAAGTCTGTAAGCTGTGTCAGTATTACATTATGGAAGTACCATATGTAGGCTCCCAGTTAAGGATGTACTTTGTGCTTACAGTAGCGTTATTAAGGTGTAATGATACATTTCCAGTCAATTTAACATCATAACTAATAATAAATTCAAACAGCATATGCTATATAAAAAAAAATCATCAATTCAGAAAGAACTGTTTATTTTTCTCAATGGTGCATGACTTTTTGTCTTCTTACATCCCATTTCCTTGTTTATTTAAATTTGGTAGAAGCAGTGATCAGGCTGAAAAAAGCTCCAGTCAGAGACAAGAGTTCACTATTGCGTATGGGTATTGTTCTCTGTGTCTGATGCAGTGTAAGACTTGCCCAAATATTTGTAAAGGCTAGTCTCTAACAGTTGATCCACTGTGTAGGCAGCATTATTGCTCCATGGAATGGAAGCTTTCGTTTAGTTCAAGAGCTTTGAACAATGGAATGTTCAAATTGGAATGGAGTGTCAGAACTATGAACAGCTGGAAATAGATACAGTGCAGTGAGCAGAGGCTCATGTTTGTAGCAGGAGGCCTACATTCTTCTTGCCATTTTCTAATGTGAATTCTGCAATGGCAAAGCAGCAATAAGCCTGAGGAAAATGAACATGGGCAACACATCTATGAAAATGTGGGCAACTTCAGAAAAAAACAATCTTACTAGTAGTCTAAGAAGTAAGCTGCCAGGTAGATTCTGCAGTATCTGTAACTCACCAGGGAACAAAATACCTCAGAGAAGCATGTGTTGATGTTGCTTTTTATCCTGCCTGATAAGGAAAGTTTAGGGAAACAGTCATCATTATGGGTATTTCTTGCCAAGCAGACAAAAAAGATAAATGAGAATGATGGCTTCATGAAAAGGCAGTTGGAATGTGTTGCTGTAATTGGAGGAAATATTGGCAAATAGTGTAAGTGAACAAAACATTGAACATGCTTGAACCTGTACTTTAAAGTTCTCAAACCACAGTTTCATTTTATAGAACTAAATAAGCTACAAGCAATACCAATGATAAATCATGTGTAGACAATAAACCAAGTTTTTTCCATTAATTGTGCTGAGTATTGAAAAGAATTTTTAAATATTAAAATTAAATATGGACATTCACTTCTAGAGAAGACAGACTGTTTTTGAATCAAAGTGTTCAATTAATAATAGCAGAGTTTTACCATGCAGATATTTACATTTTTCTTGAATGTGATTATGAAAAATGCATTTTTTATATGCAAACACTCAACAAGAGGTAGATACTATTTTCAAAGAGGGAGACATTGCTGTGGGAGTTAATAATTTAAGGATGGACATGAAGTCAGACACCGGGAGGAAGAACAAAGAATTTGTGGGTACACCAAGGACAAAGAGTTGTTTTATCCACAGGGATTACATAAGCTGTGGTTAAGTGAGTTATATCACCGTAACACTGTAGTGTTGACATAGGAATTATTGGTTCACATAAACTTCAGTGCTGTTCATTCCTTGGTTGACTTTCCAGAAAAAGCTCGAAATTGGAAACACTGAAGGTGAAAGCAGTTGTGCATGCCAGATTTTATTCTGTAGGCAGTACCTCTAAATGCAAACACTGCAAAGTAAGGAAGAATGACTTTTCAGATGATAACTTTTTGATTTGAAGATTTGGTTGTGTTAGTTCTTTACAGATGAAGGTGACTCGAAAAGTGTATTTGCCTGGGTAATAATGATTAGTCATGTTGGTGACATAGCAGTATCTGTATTCACAGCCAGCCATAGGAGTAGGAAATTTCTTTAGGAAGTATCTTTAAAAGTGATGAGTAAATTGATAGATGCTTACGATTTCTGAATAGAGATATACTAAAAATGAAATCTAGGTAAGTTCTGTGAATCCCATTTATTCATGAGTCCAGGGTTGGAACTTCTAAATTTTAAGTATTTTGGTGCAGATACCCTGGTTACTGCATGTGTTAAAAACTAAATTCTGTGCTTTAGGGGCATATTTTTTGTCTCTCGGGTAAGTAAATGGAAAAAGGCGCCACGTGTTTGTTGGATGTGCGGGCTCTCACAATGTTTTACTTCCTAGTTTTTATCCTCTTACTTTGCTACAAACTGGTTGTAACTTGGATGTTTTTATATGGGAACATAGGATTTTATAGCCATTTTTGTGAAATGTTTTTCCTCTCTGTGTTTCCAATTATGACACTGCGAAGTGCAATAAAAACATGCCTGTTAGAAGAACATAACTTGCATGAGCAGAGTTTTGGAGGGCTTGATACTTCAAGGCCGTGTCTTAGATTTATCTTTCATCATGCAGGAAGGTGGAGTTGAGTAGATACAACTCAGTCTCTCGAGTGATGATGGCAATGTCCAGATTTTCAGTCTTCTTCTTGGTAGCTGTACTTGAAATAGCATTCTGAAGTTCTCATACGAGTTTATACATTGTAGTAACAATGTACGTTTTTTAAAGCCTCCTGTTTCATTTCTGCTTAGCTGGAGTGGGATGTCAGTTTTCAAAAATATTTACTTGATTCTTGTTTATTTTGAGGTCAGATAGAAGAAGGAATGTGTGCACAGCAACTGAGAAACTGAAGAAAATGTGTGCTTTTCTGAAGTTCAGACATACACGAGTAGTTGACATAAATTTCATAAAGGTCAGACTGTTGAGAGTAAGTACATTAATCTATAGCTTCAAAACAGATATATTTAAGGTAAGTCATATCTGTAATCATAGATATCTTGCTTTTCAACAGGTTTGTTTTGAGTGAGGTTATTCCATGGGAATTAATGACTATATTATTTACTTTTTACTCCTCTGGAAAAGTATATGGAGGTTAATTCCCTTTTTGCTAATCAAGCTTTGTATGTCACCCTAAATATCATTGCAAATTTATATGACATCAGAAGAAGTTAGCTACTCTGTGTTGCTTCCATTTAGCTTGTTCTGTTAACATTTGTTTACTATGAGATGTCTTCCAATAATATTTTCCTCAACCCTTCTGAATCTGGATATCTTAATAGCAGAAACTTTCAGGATAAAAAATAAATAAATAAATGAAACAGTAGATTGTATCTCTCTCTTTTTACTAGTTCTGCTACTGAATATTAATTCTTAGCGGCTATGGGGGACAGAATTGTTCTCATTCTCTATTAAAGCCTTCATACAGATCTGCCTAATTCTCAAGTGTAAGGAAAAAGCAGCTCCACAAATATAGCTTAACTTCTCACAAAAAGTGACATACTCAACCAGTAATTTATTTTTATCACCCTTTGTAATTTTTGAAGTCAGGCAGGAATGAATTCATTGCCCAGCAAAAAGTTTTGTATTCCTAATGACTTCAAACCAGAGCTATGGTGTGTCTTGCAAAGAACCACATAGCTACGTGCAAGCATGCTCTGCCACTATCTCAGAATACCATTATCCCAATTCAAAACTTGCAAGCTATTTAAAAATTGTATGGCTGGTGAATCTGCTATTTTAAAAGATTTGTTTTTAAATTGTCCTTTGTTGTGAAAGGGAACACACTACATATGTCAGTGTTTCCAGTGTTTGCTGCCACCAGGACCTCCATCTTCCATCTAGTCATTTGTAAGTACCTAAAGTTGGCCATGAGCCTGTTTCTGAGAGAGCTTCTTCATCAACATATGGCTGGGCTCAGAATGATTGCTCTGGCCTTCAGTCTGCTCATTTAAACCTAATGAGGTTCACAGAGGTGACTGTATGACTCACACAATGAAGTCATTTTTCCAATTAACATTCTGACAAATGTCTTATAAGTAGAGCTGCTTCAATCGGTTTCCACAGCTGGGGAAGAGATCAGGTATCACAAAATATTCAGTTTCTTTCTTCTGATCTGAGAAATTTCATTCACTCTTGAGTATGACTGTTTACACAATAGATGGATATTTCACGTCTGTGGAATGTGACCCATTCCTAAATCAAACTCTGTATCTGCAAACCAAAGTGCTCGTGCAAGGCACAAAATTAACCTTAGTCTTGAGTAGGTACTCATAATATTCATACTAAAAAGCCTTCCTTTTATTAGGAAGTCTTTTATTCATTATTGTGGGATATAATGTTTGGAAATGCAAGCAGCTGGCACCTAATGGAAGACTTTTAAGTAACCAATTGAAAAGCCATTCTTCCTGTGAGCCTATGCCTTTCATTTTGGTATTTGTGAATGTTTACTCAAACAGCTTTTGCTACATGAACATGAGAGGAAGAAGGGAAGCAGCAATCACCTAATGAGTATTAACTATTTTTTTATTTGTACTGGCTAAGCATTATTTGTTATTTTCACACTTTTTAAAAAAATATACATCTCTTTAGAAAAAGCAGAAACAAACCTCCATGATCTAACTAGCAGTTATGCTCTACAAATTATGAATTCTTAAAGTAAATTGTCATCAAATCACCCTATGTACTGAAATTCAGTACATATGATGTTCACATACCAAATGAAAACAATGAATAAATTCATCAGAACTCAAATTCTTTACCAGACAATACAAACAGAATAAAGTAATGGTGTTTTAGATAATTTATGCATCAGCTATCACTAGTTGGAAGCTTTATACTTAAAAGAATGATATTTTGACCTTGTTTGATAACAGATTGAGATTTCTATAAACAGTTTATTTTTACAAATTGAACTCTGTTGAGATATACAATCAACATTATTACCAGGTAAAACTACAATAAATTATGCAGGAGTTATTTAAGAAAGAAAAATAAATTATGAAATTATTTCAAGAAACAACAAAGAATTTAACCTGTGGCTTTCTTCCTATACAGATTGTTTGGTTTTCAACAATGTTATGGTGCATTTTTAAGTGGTATTATTATTATTATTATATTCATTATTATATTATTATATTAATTATCTTTAGCTTTGAGGTTTTTTGCAGTTATCATGGAAGCAGCTAGTGAACCAGTTTAACCCTATGAAAAGAGACATAATTTAACTGCACTTCTTCAAAGAAAATCCCTTGTATGTGATATCTCTTTCATATTTCAGTGAATAGATTATCTTAAACTATGTGGGAGTATGAGAAGTAACATGCAGTGCAAATTTACTTTTACACTGTGTGTACACCCAAGCAGGGAAGATGTCTCAGTAGTAATATCACTGCCACAATGTACTGACATACAAGATTTGCAAAGTAGGATAGCATCTACTACTGGACCAGCTACCACAGCTGGGAAAAGGATTCCAGACTTTTAAATACATAAGAACTCCAGCAGATTTGAAATAGTGGAAGGAAACTCCAAAGCTAAAAACACTTACTTCATTTCCTGCTTTCAAAACATAAACAAGGCTAAATACCAAGCCCTATAGGAATATTCAAATTAATTCTGAACTAGCCAGAACGAGGCAGTGAGGCAGTGTTGCCTAGACAGAGAACTGTACTAAGGGGCTACAGTGACCAAAGAAAGGATTTTTAAATGCTCTTCCAAACCAGATAAGTTTGACAGGTAGCAGGGATAAGTGATTGTCAGCAACAGTGAGCCATGGAGTCACTCAGATGCTTGTGTTCTACTGATTTTTTGGTTATACTAACTGTCTTTAGAAACAAAAGTCTTCTCATCCTTTGTGAGATCCTTTTTATTTTTCTTTAGGTGTTCTACAGAATAAACATCTGCAGCTAGGGTTGTTTTGGGGTTCCAGCCATGGAAGTGGGATAGAAGAAATGAACACAGCTCATCTGACCTGCCTTTAAAAGAAATTATTTCAAAAGCTTGCTTATGAAAAAGAGGGACAAGAGAAGTATAATCTGTTTAATGCAGTGATCTCTAGATTTATAGGTAAAGTGGTGCAATCAATATGCTTTTCCTCTTTGATTTTGGCTTTTGTGGAACAAGAAACTTTTTTCCCTTTATTTATCATTTGCAGTAAAATTATTTCTTACTGGTCTCAGTTAACATAGCCTGTTCTGAGCACTGCTCCTAAAGAATATGATACTGTAATCTTCAGAGGTCCATTAGTCCTTCATAGTGACTTAAAATTAATCTTTTAGCATATTATCTTTGTATCTTTTTTTCATGGTACAAAGCAAAACCAACTTTCCCCTCAAAAACCCCATGCATTTAACAGATCGAACAGTCTGATGGAAAAATCAGACTGGAAACGATGGGCTAGAAGAAAGAGAGCAAGATAGTAGCTCTCTATGATTCCTGAGGAGACAATGTATTTGATGATCTCATCATGAAGGTTACTAAATAAATGAAAGTAAATGGCGGGTTGATTCCCTTTAATTCAACATGTGGTGTAGACACTTCCTTCCCATTCCCTCACTACAGTACATTGGATCACATTAGGCTTGACAATAAGGATTGACTTAGTGGTTTTCAGTTCTGTGTAGCAATTTTGATTCTTTTTTCAAAATGATTTACTGGTTGCTCTAATGTGCTTTCTAATTCCTCATTTTGGTGGTGATGCTTTTGTTAACTTTTTTTTTAATCATTACTAGAGCCTTGTTGACATACATTAGATGTTAATTTCCAAATTTCCCAACTTGTTATTACTATGATGGTTTTGCTTTCAGATCACTAACCTTTTAGTACTTTTTTTCTTTTTAATTTTTTTCCTTTTTTTTTGCTATTTCTTTCTCCCTGTTGAGTGGAGGGGGGACGAGCATAGTTGTCAAAGACAATAACTGGCTACCAAAGTTACTACTGTATTAAGGCAGGTATGAATTTTAAAGTGTGTTTGACATGAAACAGGAACGTAGTACAAATGCAAATATTCCCCAGTGTGAAATAAAGCAAATGAAAGGAAATGAACATAAAGTACTGATTCAATGGTTCATGATCAATGCTAGTAAGGATGTTGGAATGGATGGTTTAGAATTTCTAAAGATGGTTACACAATATTAATCCACTATCTTGAGTTATTTAATATGTCCTTGATAGATACTAAGGCATTGGTGAGGCTTTGCATACATCCTGGAATTAGTGTCATTTAAAGAATTATCAGTTTTTATTGCCTCTCTTACCAGTCAGTACAAGTTAACTTATTAGACTGTAAGAGACAGAGAATGATGGAGACTGCAAATTCTTTTTTTTTTTTCAAATTTCTCATAATCATCCTTTCATATGACTTTCATCCTTATTGCTTAACAGCTATGATCTTGTTCTAGTTTATTAATGGTAGAACTCTTGCTTTTAAGAATTGGTTGACCCAAGTAAGTCTTACAAATGTCTTCAAATATTTTCATGTATCCAGTTTAATTAATATGTTACTTACAGGCTTTAACAAAAATCATTAGATATGGGCTCTTTCACCATTACATATTTTAATGGCAAAATCAATCAATTTCTGGTTTATATTATTAATATTGATTTACTTTCATTTTCCAAAAATGCCCATCTGATAGCATAATGCAGTGGTGCTGGTACTTCATCAGGTTTAAAGTAATCTTTTCAAAGAGATTTTGATCTTAGTCAGGACTGTTTCAACTGAAGTGGACTGATAATCAATAGAGAGAGAAAATATTGCTGTAGTTTTGGGACAGAAGAATTGGAATTTCAATCTATTTTTTAAGTTGCTAAAGGAAGCAACTTCTTCCTAACTTGTTTTTGCATCCATTGTAAAAATGGGAGGGTAGCCAGACCCCTTAGGTTGTTTGGTTTAATTGAAGGAGACTATCCCTTTCTTTTAATGTATGTTCACTTCTGGAGCACCCAGCTTTTTAAGATATCTTCTGCTCTTCCTGCTTCTGTAGTCCACTGACTTGCTCCTTCTGGAGCTGGTGAAATCCTCTTTGAAGACTGATGTTGTTTGTTGTGGGTAAAGACTCCAGAAGATGAGACTGCAAAACCATACAGACAGTCAAACCTGTCCCTGCAACATTCAGTTATATACATAACAAGCTCATTCTGTTGATACTGGCAAGTACTGACTTTAAAGACCTGATAGATAGAGATGTGTGAAATGCTCACAATGAAGCTAAACACCTCTGAAGTTTCAGGCTTTGGTCAAAAATGAGTGAAATAAAATATTTACCTCAGATGAAACTAGTGCCAATCAAAAGCAGTGTGAATATTCACACAAGTTTTCAATGATCTATCATGAAAATTTTCATGGATGTCATAATGTAAGATTATCTGTGAACTCTATTGATGTTAAGATAATAAACACATGCATTTAGATTCTTCCATTCATTTTATCTTCAAACTATTCTGATGCAGTCATCCAGCCAATGGCCCGCACAACATTTCTGGCCTTGAGGCTGACTGAATCCAGAATTTATCTTTTGAAAAGCTGGTAGCACTATTCTGAAACGGGAAAAAAAAGCTTCTGACTGAAACTAAGGGTTGCCAACCATGACTCAGACTCCAAGCCCAGAATCCTGTGCTTGCAATGTTTAAAATGCCATTTCACATTGCAGGACTTAAGTTATTTTAAAAAATAAAATAAAATAGAAAAAAATAAAATAATAAAAGGAAGAGAGGGAAACTAGCACTGTGCCTACATTCCTCCTGGACCACTTTTGCACTTGCACAATTGTAAGCATAACTGGAACCTGCATTTGAATGCGTTTTTGTGAATGACTATGTTACAAAACCAGTGAAGCCCAAGGAACAATAAAGTATTGGCTGTTTTACAGTCATATATGGTTATGGTGCATCTGCTGAGGTATGGCCAGAAAACTGGCTGTGATATGGAATGTGTGAATGTGATTTGCTTTGACCTTGGTATGTGAGGGTATCACAAAGCATATATTTTCACTCAGACACGTAGCTTACCATTGGACCAGAGCGAACATGCACTAGGACGTGTGATTTGTGTATTTGTAACAGAGGGAGGGGGCCTGTACTAGGCGTGGGATCTTTGATGTAGTAAATATTCTCAATTACAGAGTCTGGAGGGAAGGGAGAAAGGGAGAAGGTCAGATTGTGACTGTCTAAGAAGGTAAAAGGAACAAAGACTGTTTCTGCCTTTGTACTCACCTAACAGTAACCTGTGAACCATTTCCATCTTAGTACTATTTTGACCTCTTAAAAGGTCATGCATAAGAAAGCAAAAAGGAGAAAACTCTCTTTGTCAGCTGTTTTAAAGATGCATGAGGGAAAGGGCCAGTCTGACCTGATCTAATCACAAATTCTGATTTTCCAAGCAAATTTCAGAAGGGTAATTAGAGCTGATAATGCTAAATAAGAGTTTATGTCTCTTCTGTATTTGACTTACTGAATATCTGAAAAATTATATTAAATTAGAACTTAACCTTCAAAAAAATGAATTAATTTTCATTGTCTCTATGATTGATAGTCATACTTCTTGCAACTTATCAAAATCTTAAAAATAGGACTGCTCATGAAAAACTGAATGATTGAGATTTTTACTTCAGCACCCTGTAAAAATCTTATCAAAAAATTGGCAAAATGTATCACCTATTTTGACATGAAAGCTGTGATTTCAAGTATACGAACTGAAAAGCCCAGTGTAGAAAAGACTATGACTCAGCTGTAAGACATTTCATTACACGAGAGCCTCCATGTGCCATTTAAAATGTATAAGTGTCATCATAAACCTCCCACTCTCCTAAGAATAGAGCTATCACTGGACCCTGTTATCTCACAACCCCAAGGTACATTATGATAATGATACTGCTTAACATCACTGTACAGAGGGAGAAAACACTGGAGATGCCGCAAGCATCTCAACTATAAAGAAAATCAAATTAAAATATTAATTTACTGATTAATATAACATTAGATGACCCATTTCTCCAGCTTGTTAAACAACAAAGACTTGCAAAACTAAATAAGGGCCTAAGAGATAAGTGTTTTAAGAATTCCCATAGAGATGTTTAGCTCCTTTTAAAACATCATTAAAGATGTACTTTGCATATAACAGGCAGTTTTATTTTTTTTGCTGTACTGACAAGTCCTGCTTGTTTTTATTAATATATACTTTCGAAAAAGATTACAAAGTGAAGGGTTTGGTCACAGAGTTTAAACAATCAGATCATGCTGTAGAATGAAAGAACATGACTGCAAGGCAGACTTGGGAGGAAAGAGAACAAAATCAGGTAAACCATGGGGCAGAGGTTTTAAAGTTTGATGTGTAAGTAAGCTACAAAAATGTAACCATTTGTACACTCTGTGCCTGGAAAATGGGAAGAAGAAAAGTTCCATTGCTAAACTTTTCCATATAAAATGCCTGCTATTTGGGAAAATGGGAAGCTGCAATACATGATTTGTATGCAGAAAATGGCAACTTCATTTAAAGTAACTTACTTTAAAACTGAAAACCCCAGGGTGAAATCCTAGAGTAAATTTTATCCCTGTTGCAGCATGTTTATGTCCCATGAAATCAGGATATTGCTTTAATTTTTGTGCTATATTTTACTGAAAAATGTCAGTAGAAGTATTAAGTGAATTATCTCTCTCCCTAAGCCAAGCTTTCATAGTATTAGTACTGTCATTGCACTCCTATGAGCCAATATATGACTTGTTAGGGGAAGAAACTCTGAATCTTCTGTTCCATGCATAAATACCTCTGTCTTTACCCTAGTGATCCACAAGATATCAGCCTGTGAGCATGGATATTCATCTTGTATGTCACATACTGTGTGTATTTTAAAATGAGCTCAAAGGGAAGAGAGAACAATGAATTCCATATTGGCCAGAAAAAGGACTCTGTAACAGGTACTTAATACTCTCCTTGCAAAGGTTTGCCTTTCTGGCCTTGGCCACATCATGCATGTGATTGCATAGGTTGGGAATAAGGCAATTTGGGCTTCCTAAAACACAGGTGGGGGTGTGTGTGGGAGAGTCTGTTCCAAGTTCTTATCCCTCTCTTTTTTGTTCTTGTCCCCAGTCACTGCCTTCAGGATCGCAGCTTTCCTTATCCTTGCTCCCATGGCAACAAGTCTCTGTTCCAGCAGTAATGGCTCTGTCTCTTCATCTCCTCCCTACACAGCTACGTTCTGCAACATAGAAGTAGCTCGATTTTTTCTCACTAGTTTCTTTCCTTTATTTATCAGACCATCTATGATTGTTCAAAACCTCTACTTTGAATACACTGATTCTGTATGTGACACTACTTTGACCAAAAAAATCAGTAAATCCAGGCCTGTTTTCTTTCTTCTCCCAACCTACTCTGAATTATTCGTTTCTATGCTTGGCTGTCTGAAAGAGGAAAGAATTATTATTATTTAAACATTGTCCTCCCACTTTTCAATGGCAGGATCAGCACAAATCAAATTGGAACAACAAACATTTTAAAATGTAAATTAGATTAAGGAAGGTTAGAGTTGTACATGCTTTAAAAACACTCCCACTGCCACCAGACTCTTTTTTGTAGGCAGTTTGTGCACAGAAACAATCTGCTAGCATCAAATGAAAAAAAGATTTTAGAATAACTATTCGTTTTCATTTTAGGCTGCCTCCTTAATATGCTAGAAAGCATTTTATAACTCAAAATATTCATTTGGGACCATGATTCAATCGTGCAAACAAGCCACTAACAGCTTACAGTTTCAGAATCAATATGCAGCCATTTGAAATACCAAAAGTACATGGACCCAAAATGACAAAAGAAAAAAAAGGAAAAAAAAAAAGGTGAAAGAGGATAACAATTCAACAGGAGGAAAGAGGTAAAGTTCCAGTGTGGGATTTATAAATCCCAGGGACTTTGTTATAGAATCAATTTATAGGTAATAGTAAATGTGTCATTTTTAAAACAATTTGCTCACTTGTGATTATTTGGAATAAAACAATGTTGCTGCTAAAGAATATATCAGTGTACATTACAATGACCAGCAAGTTCTTCAGTTTTCTCTAACAAAGTGACTATAAATCACTTGCTTCCTTTTTAAGAGCTAAAGGGTTTGGGACCTGAAATCTCCATTAATCTTAATGGGAAAAACAGAATATTAAGTAATTTTCAGACTACAGTCCCATGTTGAGATGGTATTGAAGAACTCCTTTCTCCTAAAATATAACTAAGTGTATCATTTTTTAAGGGGGAGTGCTGGTTTTGCATCTATGTAATCTGTGTTGGGGTCCAAATGTTTGGAAAACAGCTTCTCTGCAGACAAGGACAGCAGGACTCTGGTGCATAGTAAGTTGAACACGAGTCAACAGTGTGCACAACTAAGGGCAAATGAAGTCCACACTGGGCCACATTAGCATTAGCATTAACATAGCAGGCAGGGCATGGGAAGCTTTTATTCCCACTGAGCACTTGCATTTACACTCACATCTGTAGTGCCATGGTCAACGCTGGACTCCACACTATAAGAGAGGTACTGACAAATTAGAGCAAAGCCAGAGAAGACTACTGGGACAGGCGGGAGCTGGAGCACACAAGGTGCTGAGGGAATATATTTATTTAGCCAGGTAAAAAGAAGGTTAAAGGTGATTTATTTTCTGTCTTTAAGTGGTTATGGAGAAAGAGAGATTTCATTGTGAATCTCAGAGATTCACAATGAAATGACAAAGGATGATCAAAAAAAGTTGCATCATGAGACCTTTCAAGTGAACTTAAGGAAAAAATTCTTCACAATGAGAATTGTTAAGTGCTGAAAGGGTTATCAAGAAAGGCTGTGGACTTTCCACAGGGCTTTCAAAATTTGCCTGGGCTATGCCCTATTTAACCTGATCTAGCTTCTGAGTTGTCTTGATTTGGACAGATGGTTGGACCAGATAACCTACAGAGTTCCAATCCAACAAAGATTATCCTCTGATTCATGAGTCTATGAACATGAGTTCCCTAGCTAGATGAATCTGCACTGTACTTTCAAGATTCCCAAAATAGGAAATACTAAGAAAAGATAATGTTTTCACATGAAGAAAGACTAGCACACAGAAATGGTTGATTCAAACTCTTTTGGTAAGTCACTTAAATGATTGTAATCTTGGGCAAAAAATAGAGAATCTGTGTGCTTCAATTCTTCTCAAATAGAATAGAGTGAATAATACTTCTTCACATTTTTTTCCTAAGAGTAATCCACCCATATGCATTAAGGGTTTTTTAACAGACTGAGCCAACTCAACTAATGATCAGAGATGCTATGGTATCATAGCAATAGTGCATCTGGTCAACGTGGATATTAGTCACCCAAGCATAATCATCAAATACACGAGGGGAAAAAGAGATGAATAAATGGTCCCAGAGTCCTTCTTCCTGGATATAGAAAACTGTTTCCAGTATGTCTGTGATCCAAATAACTATTTTAATTATTATGGTAAATAAACACTCTGATAAGGGCTATAAGCATAAAGAAACATCCTTTTCTCTCTCAATCTTCTGAAAATTCCTGAACTGATACCCCAACACCAAGTCTACTCTAAAATAAAATGCTGTCTCCAGGTCCTTGCTTCCTGGTCCTGCCTGCTACTGCTGGTGGAGTGCTCTACTTCTTGGCTGTATATTGAGACACTGTAGGTGGTAGGTCAGTACTGTGTAAATGTTTTGTGGTTAAAACCCAAAGCTTTGATTTGTGTTTATAAGCTTTAAGTTGCCTTCCTGACAAAATATGCAGAAGCTGAAAGCTTCTGCTCATGTTAAAATGTGATGGATTGCATTTTATTGGAACTTATGAATAGCTCTTTGATTTGAAACAATGAACCCTTTAAATGCCTTTAGAAATTATAGTGGGAGAAAGGTGTTATTGCCCCTCCATCAACACCAACAGAGTGACAAAGAAAGCCTATTTTTCAAAACAGGGACACACACAAATATGTACACTCACATATATACATAACCACACATTCAAATTTATAGACGACAAATATAATGTTGAATTTTTAACTTGGTACTAGACAGATGCCTGATTTTCAGATATAAGCTCTGTGCTAAGTACACAGAATATATGTACAGGCACTATATTTATATATATACATGTACAAAATATAGATATTAAAAAAATTATCTATTCAAAGACACAGAACTTCTATGAAAAATATTTAGTGTTTTTCACCTATAACTGATTTATTTAATATCCCAGAAGAAAAAAACAGAGGTTAATATACTTTCCCAGAACTATGATGTGTGTGAATATATAGATTTATTTATGCATATACACCTTCAGTTTTCTCTTTGTATTTACTTATCTCTAAAAAATATCATTATCATATTTTAAACATTGTTTTTTAGGCAGAGGTTACTTGTTTTATCACTACCAAGTTAAAGGGAATATAAAGTCAAGGGAGTATATAATTAAGAGTATATTACTTCTGTTCATCAGATTCCATCAAAATAGCAAATTTGTGTTTCATATGTGTATGTATTTAATAGGAAAACAGGGAAAAAGAGCAGAGTTAAAACTGCTCGTGAAAGCTTGGTTTTTTTTCTGGCTAAGAATCTTTTAGTGGCAATAGTTAAATGTCAAATATGATCACACAAAACTGCTGCTTAAAACTGAAAATAAAGTCAAGCATACTTGTGAAGAATGTTTCAGAAATTTAAAAAGTAGTAGTGCATAATTTATCAGTTAATAAACTTAGGTACATGTCTTAGGGAATTCACCTAAACAGTCAACAATTTATCACATCACAATATATAAAATGTAGTTTTAATTAATAAATGGATATTCTATTGCCTTTACAGCTATAACGAATGAATCCTCCTTTACCTTCTGTCTACAGTTTGGGTTCCTTTAATGGGTTTTAATGGGTTTTATTCTCCACTCCCACAGCTAAGCTTATTCATTTGCTTCCTGGAAGACTTTCTGTACTTTGGGGCGTAATCTCACAGTGTCTTTAGAGTATCTGCCTGATACCCTAAAGCATCACTCATTACTAGGTTCAAGCCTACCTTGGAAGTAATGAAGTTACTGTAGTGTACTGTAGTTCTTTCTAATAGGCTGTGTGTTAAGCTCGCAAGTTAAAACATTTTCTTGGGAAAATAAGGTGTTTCTAGTTTTTCTGAATAGGTGATGAAATACTTCACTTGCATAATCTCAAGTCAGTTGACAAAGGAGATCTTTTCCACTGTCTTACATTGAAGTAAATCAGATGGACCTATTTCTGCACAATAAATGGAGTGTGTTGAGAGATAACGAAGTATTTTGAGATGACAAGTCCAGACCTGAGGCCTGTAGTGCTGGACTTTTTTTCACTTAAAACAAAGTTTATTGATGACTATTTCTATGACAATATTATAGTATTTGACAGTATTTCAATTGTTGGCCTTTGGAATTCAGAACTTTCAGTTAGCTGAAACAACTCCATAGAAAGTGTAACAATGGCATAAAGATTGGAGGGGGAAATGGAAATTCTTAGTTATTATCAGTTATCTCTGAACTCTGAGATAAAATGCCAAAGAGTCTGAGTATGCTCAGAATTTCAAATAGATTATGTGAATTTGCTTATCATCTTACATTGGACAGCTATTAAACTTCAGCAAATTGGAAGTAAAAGGCACAAAAAAAGACTCCAACACTGTAGGAACATGGAAAACAATGAAGAATCAGGACCAAAATTAATAACTAAATGTTTATAAAACCACCGCAATTCATGATTTATCTAACAGAGCTTGATTTCTGCCGACTCCTCGCTTGCGGTTCCTCAGATCAACCTCAACCACACAGCTTCCCTTGGCAGGAGGAAAGAGTGACCGAGTTCCCTCTCTGGGTTCCAGAGCGAAAAGTCCTTTATTTGAAGTTCCCATGGCTTATATGGGCTCGGGGGAAGAGCTAGAATGGGGAACGTGATTGGGCCAAGGTCTGGGGGAAAGGGAGTGGCTTGAGGACTCTACTGACCAATGGGGGATACAGGAGGACCGCGTTCCAGTAATTGAACTAGGGATTGGGGAGAGGCGGATGGGGCAACCTATCATGCTTGTGTAGAGGTGGAGTTTGTGTTTCGGGAGGAAGCAAACATGGCTCCTTGGGGGGGGCGGAAATACATGGACCAGGGGAAATACATAACTCAGGGAAACCCATACAAATAAAACACAAGTAGTTGCTATTTTTCTGCTTCGTTCGGTCCCGGGAAGCTGCCGCTGTGTTGGATCTGTTCCTAAAGCTGCTCTTTCCAGGTTTCATAATCCTGGTATTTGCCCACATTTATGTACCTGTAATGTTTTGTCAAACTATTTATGTAAATTACAAAACAAATCAGTAATTAAATTAAATATATTCATCAAGACGTCTCACAAACAACTCTCTTATGAGCCATGTATCTGATTTACTCCTTGTGATAGTTTTTCATAGCCAGTACTGCTTAAAGGAACCTTAAGACAGTCTTATAGTGTTTTCCAGGAAAGGAAAATGACTCTTTTGCGTCCCTTATACTGCTGTAGTAATGTTTCACATATTAGATGTAGCTGGATATCTGACGTGAAGGCTTTTTTCCCGTGTTATAGGACTGAGTTCTGCTTCCACAAGAGCAAACTAGACTTTATCAGAGAATACAAACCACCTGAATAATCTGTCCTCAAGAATGTATATAGGCATACAGTTATTAAGACATAGGTCAATCTTCTTTCGAAGAGGATCAAAGATTCAGAAACTAAAATTAAAAAATATGTATTATAGATTTTTAAATCAAAATAATTGTTTCAAAACATGGGAATCTTAACACAAGTCCTCATGAAAATATAAAGCTGATATATTTTATTGCAAAAACTGTTATATGATCCTTAGACAACATATCATAGGAAAATTATAGATATGTCTGTTACAATATTGCTATTAACAGAACAGGGTTGAATACAAAGAAAAGTGTAGAGAGAGTAGTTTGTCAAATAAGAAAATGCAACCTGAAATACTAACACACAGAAAAATCCAGCCTCAAAATCCTTTTTTCTTCTCTGCCTCTTTTCTTAATAATTTCTATACCCAAAAGTACAGATACATAACTCAGGTATTTAGATCCTGCTGCTCTTTCTTACTTCCCATAACTGCCCTTCCACTTATTATTAGAAGTGTCTGTGGCTCTTTACTATTTACCTATACTCAAATCTCTACTTCTTTTGTAGAGCTCACCCACTGAAGCAAAACCGCAAACAAAATTGGCACCAGCTGTGATCCATATCCAAAAATTTATTCCAAGAACCTACAAAATTAACTTTAGAATTTAACCCCCCCTTCCCAAACCTAAACAGTTGCTGTGCTAAGATGTACATAAGTACATGAGTACACATCAGATAAAGAGCATAATATGTCACAGGTAGCATGCATGAATAAAACCCTGACTCAGAGCAGGAAATCTTTTAGTTTCTGCTTTTGTCTATCAATTATTCTAATATTTTCCACACTAAATTGTCAAAAAGAAAAAGACTTTAGGTAAAGTTATTGTAAAGTCATCTTATATCTCATGGTTTTATCTCCAAATAACAGTATGTCAACAATAAGAAAGATGAAGGCCAGTATTTTGTTGAATATAATCATCAAAGATATGTTTCCTGGTTGGGCTTTTCTCTTCTGCTTCCTGCAAATTCCAAGTAATAATAATGTACAAAGCATATAAAAGGTTGTGAGTCCAGTAGAGTAAAGGAGTTGTTTTGACCATAAGAAGGTGGTCAAAAGTCACTCTAACTTTTATGATTGGAAATGTAGAGTAGTTTCATTGCCAGCTTCTGTGAACTTTAACCTTTGAAGGTTTATCTGTTTAAACAATATTTGGTGAGATTTCTTCACAGTTCTTTGCCTTGATTTTTGTTATAGACAAAACAAGTAGCTGCCCAGGTCGCTACCTTTATTAGCTGCAGCTAATTTCTATATTTTGAAAAATGTCTTTTGCATTCATATCATCACAGATACTTCATAGGATCCCATCAAGGTGTTGATGCAAAGCTTATTGTATGACTTGTTCTGATATGTTTTTCTTAATGAGCCATATCCACTTTGAAGACTAAATTAGGTTATCATCAGCCTAACGCGATCTACAAAACATTGTAGAAAGGTTAAACTCTCTTAGATGGGGCTTCTGGATATTTATATGGAATTACAAATGCTCCTGTTAGAAGATTATCCTTGTACCCATATATTAGGCCACTGCTTGAACACTCTTTTGCAAATCAATATTAATTAAAAATTATTATGTTCAGAGAACTAAACAAAGGGCCTGTGCTACTAAAGAAAGGGTATGCCCCAGTGACAGATCACTGTTAAAACCTCTCTTGCCATTGGGTGATATTTGCCATATGTCCAATGATTGATAGTAAGATTTAATGAGTTCTTACAAGCAATTAAATAATCAAGGGTTCCTGCTGTTACATGGCATAGCTTGATAGAACAGTGACAAATGAGAGAATATCTGCAACCTAATCAAAGGGACATATTTCCTTGGGAACAAAATAATATTATCCACCAGTGCAATCAAAGGACAAAAGAACACAGAGAGGACGCAACAGAATGAGATAAATTTTGTGCTCTTTTCATTATTCTGGCCATACAGTTTCCATTTATTGGATCCTATTAAATCAGAAAGAAAATTAGGCTACTTAAATATGTTTCATTTTTCATCAACTGTTAGCTAGTGGGTACATATCCATATCCATCACCTTAGGTCTCCTTTCCCCATGAAACACTATCTTATGTTTTCTATATTCTTATTTGGCATTTATTTCTATTGTGATTATTGAAGTCTTGTTTTAGTTTGGGTTTTGTTTTCACTTTAACTAAAGAACTACAGTAAAAGTCTGCACAGATTTGTCATACATTTTTGATTAATGAATTGTTCTGTACATTACTTAAGATAATAGTTCATAAAAAAAATAGGTAATCCACTGATTTAATTTTGGCATTTCTTGGATTCAGGTCTTATATATATTTTAATTTGTAAGAGTTAGTACACAGATTTAAAGCCTGCACCTTAATACATTTACAGACCCCTATACACTGTGCTTGAGAAGTGTTTTATCCTGAACTGTTGCCTAGTTTGACAACAGACTTGATTTGCTTCAATACTTTTTTACAACCAAAAAAACATTAGAGAGACCTTTAGAAGCTATTCATGAAACCCAAGATTTCACCAACTATAGACTGAAAATCACTAATGGACAGATTTATTTCCCCATTTTTAAGTTGAAATTGATTGCAAGTAATGGGTATAGATATGTACAGGTAACAGAATATAGATCAGCTTATTCTGACTTTTTCAGAAATATTTTACCTTTGTGATTAGAGAGAGAGAGATTAATTTATCTACCTGGGTCCTCATTAATCAGTCTTTAAAGCCATAAACTTCAAACAGACAAGCTGTTCCATTCAAATCAAAATGCAAACTTCTGGCCCAAAAGATGTCAATAAAATTGCCTTTGACTTTGATGCATTTTTTCTTTTGATTACAAGTCAATCCCATGATTAAGTATTCTTTCAACTTTCAAAGAATTTCATGTTAACATTAGCTCCACTGTTGATGTCGAATAGCATAATATTTTAGTAGTAATTTTTTTTCACTCCAAAATCGGAGTTTTCATTTTATTTCTGTCAAAAATAAATAAAAATATTCCAAGTCTAGACACTGGTTTATAGCTAAAATTTTCATCAGAATATTTAAACATCAGACTGTAGTTATTCTGTACTATATTTCAGTTAGCTAACTGGTGTGTAGGATAGAAGTTAAAGAAATGCACAAGATAACCAACAGAACAAACTGTACCTACTAATCAATATATTCCCATATTTAACATGTGATCCATCTTTAGCCTGTATAACACATGATCTTTCTCTATATGGAGCTCTTTCCTAGATTTTTCTGTACTGTGACCGTGTGGGAAGGAAGATGAGCTCTGGAGCAGAGTCTCCCCAGGACGGGCAGTTCCAATTCCATCATGCTTTCCCAGAACCTATTTCTCAGAATAGAATGTAAAAAGCAGCAAACTGTTGGGATGATCCATGTACATTCCACTCCACAGCGAAACCTCTAGTGGTTTGATAGCTATTCAACAGAATATTCATAGAATCACAGAGACATAGAATGGTTCACAGAATTGTAGAATGGTTTGAGTTGGTAGATACATTTAAAGGTTATCTAGTCCAACCCCCCAGTGATCAGGGACATCATTTCATCCACGTCTCTCACTTCTAACAAAATGTGCGAAACTGTCTTACTCACAAGCTGGATTTCAGCTTTGTTCTAGTGTGTGATGAACACAAGTTGTAAAATCTTGACATTTTCACAAAACAGAATCCTTGTTTTCCAGTCAGCTGTGTTCAACATTGAAGGATGTATCATTGATTCTATTTTTTCCACGTCTGTAAATTTGTTTTGTTTTTCCATACACAAAGCAATATTTTTCCAGAGTATGTGGCATATTTCAGACATCGGTCATATTGCCTAATGCCCTAATGGAAGACAGTCAGATACTACACCAAAAAGTCACTACAAATAAAAAAATATATCAAGTAACTATAAAATTAAGTTAAAGAAATCAGCAAGTAAAAAGTTTCTTAACTTTCCAATGATTTGAGGATATTTAGCTACAGATTCTCTTTTGCATGTGTATATAAAAGTCTTCTAAGCTATTGGCAATTTTTAATAAAATCTGACTGTGATAAAGCCACAGTTGACAAAATGCTGTAATTCTTCCTTGGATTTGAGCTGTGGACTGCTCTGCTGAAGTCAGCAGTGATACATCAGGAAGGTGAGACAAAGATGCTTAAATGAAGGTGTGTTTTTAGATTAGGAAGATCCATTTGGTTTGTGTAAGTCTTAAAAATAGATTGTTTATCTCAAATTTTTGCTTTGAGTCTTTAGTGAACTCAAGAACTTAGAATACAGCCTGTGGCTATTTGGGAACCTGAGGAGTCATGCTACTGCAGGGCCACACATGTGCAGCGTGACTTTAATGAACTTGTCAACTGACGTATCAGTGTGGTTTTACATGGGTGTCACCAATCTGTTGGATCCCATCAAGTCTGAACTTAGTGATGTCTGAGCTTAATATGATCTCATAAAGACCAACTAAATGAGTTCCATACGTAGTGAGTGGAAAGAGACAATGGCTTCTACCGAAATAGTAACTTTGTTGTTCCAGAAAGCAAACAACTCCTCAAAATCAGGGAGAGATACCAAGTTTTTGGCAGCATTAGATTCCTAAGGACCGCTCTCAATAAATCCATAAAAAGTACACACCTCATTAGATTCCATACAGATTGCAAAGCTAGCTATAATGTAAAAACAGGCAGACAGTCTGTCTCAATATTATTACAGGAAGGCTTGGTTAAATTAATAGCTTCTCATTGATTAAAAAATCTTGCATTTTACATGTTCTTAAGTTGGTTCCCACCATTACCTTTCAATAACAGAGTACGAGTCTTTGGAGAGATGTGGTTATATTGAACTACTCTATTGAAATATGAAGGTAGGCAAAATAAGTTGTTTACATTGACGTATCACTGTTTCCTGTCATAAAGTTCTGCCTACCTGAACAATAAAGACAACCCCATCAATGTGTCCTAATTTTTTTCTCTTTGTTAATTTTTATGGTATTCCTAGAGTATTCATAATATAGTTATTTTGGAACAGTTATTGAGCATGACTCCACCAAATCATTTCAGTTACAACTGCGAGAAATACTTATGTCCATGTAGTGTTTGCAACTGCATACAACTCTCAGCTTTTGACCTTTCATAATTACTGGACTAAATCCAGCTAACAATAATAACACAAGTTCTGGTCCACTAAAATGCTTTCCAAATCATCCTAAGGACCCAAGTTATGATTCTTGATTGCACAGAGTACTTTGCTAGGCTGAGTTTTTTGATGCCAATCATATTATGTACATTCCATCAAAAACTGTTCCAAGAGCTTCTGCATAAACCTACTCAAATATATTTAATTGGCATGCGATGTTGGGAGACTTTTCTCAGTGCCACAAGGTCATCTAAGCTGAATTGAAGTACCACAAACCCACAGCACCTTTTTTTTTTTTTTAATGAAATGTGTTGTGGTTGATTGCCCTTGTTGGTTTGTGCTTCTGCAAACTGCAAACTCAACCTGCACCACAACCAATCTTACAGGCCAAGTGTTCTTCTGCCAGTCAAACAGCAAAGGACAGATCAAATGTGTGAATATGCCAATATACTAAGGCCTGAGTTTCCAGAATACTGTTTCTTGTTTTAGTGAAATACATATGCCGCCTTCTTTCTTAACAGAAACAAATGCTAAACCACGCAGCATGTTCTTGGATGCATGGTAAACAAATGGTAGCTACCACACCTGTAGTGTGACCGGAATATTGGGGTGTAAAAGAAGAGACAAAGAGGTTCACTTTATGGCAATAAGACAGCTGTGTGATTCTCCTGTATCTCAGATATTGGTATGTCATCTAGTGTTATCAAACAAGCACTCATTTGTGTTTTAGCCCATTTTAGGGATGGATTATCATACCAGTTGAAGTGACCAACTGCAGGTTTGGTGTTACCTCTGAGAAGAGACAGTAAGGTAGCAGACTAATGCAGAACCACTTCTAGCGGCTTCTTAGATTCCTCATCTGCACGGTTGATGTAACTAGTCTTTGAAAGTGTTAACCTCAGCATCATCTAGAGGTGGTCTGTGCTTTCACTATAACATGGCTAGTAGATGACTTTATCTGCGGAAAAATATGAGTCTACATGCTAATTGAGTTTATTTTGTTATCTTGTAACAGTTTTTCATAGGTTCATGTCATTTTGTAAAAGTCTTTAGGGAAACACTGTCTCCTCATATTGGGTCACTATTTTCTTTGTTAACCATACTGTTGTGTACACAATGTGAAATTGGGGCTTTTCATTCCCATGAGTCTGAGCCCCTCCCAAGCTACAGGGGTTAAGCTGCATATTCAGTTCCAGATATTCACCGTGTTGGCTGTGTGTGTGCTGACTCTTCTCTTTTCTTTCCTCTGTTTTTAATTCTTCTGAGTCCTGCAGTGCAATGAAAAAATGTTGCTTGCTTCTCAATGAATTCTGTGACAGTATCAAAGAGAAAGAGTAAGCAACTATATTTGGAATAAACACAAACTATTCTTAGACAGAGATTTTGGAAGTAGTTGTAATTTATCTGCTATCAGGAGCAATAGAAAACCATATGGATGATAAAAAACATAACCAGGGCAAGGTCCTTCCTGTGTCTGTTGACAACTAATATGCACCAGGAGGGCAGTGCCATATGTTTGCATGTACATTACTGCGGGGAGGTAGTGACATATGTTCACACGTATGTCACCCCTCTGGCCTGCTGTCATAAGGCTGTTTCCGAAGGGGTGTGCTCTCTTGAAAAACAGAAACCAAACCCATAAATGTGAGTCTCCTACATTCTCTTTGTCAGCAGCTTCTCTAAGACAATCAGAATAGCTGCATCAAAACAACAAAGGTGTCTGTAGACGTCTCTGATATCCCTTCAAGGTACTGAACAGCAAAGGAGGAAAATGCAGACACCCCACTGGAACAGTCACACCTGCTAGAACAGTCATACCTTCTGAAATACTACACCTGCTGAAAACCCTGAGAATGGTGAACACTTGCTTCTCTCAAAATATTTTATGGACTGTCCTTTTCACTTTGTTTCTGGCTAGACACAGCCTCATAAGCAGCTGTTGTCAGGATAAAAAAAAAAAAATAGAGGAGTGACAAAGTAAGAGAATAAAAAAGTGTTCATGATACTATCTCCTGCAGTTTTGGGGGGTTAGGGATGTACAGTACTATTAGATTATCCTGACCATTCCCTTGTCAGTGCAATATTATTCCTTGCAATGTAATTTCTAGTGTTTTGTTCATTCCATTTAGTATTAATCCAAGCAGATAGCCTTTCTGTTCTATCTCTTGGGAGACCATTTATCCCCCAATCCACTTATTCCACTATTAGGTAGATTTTCTGAAATTTGCAGTGTATTTTTCTTTTCTTAATTTCCTTCCTCTCTTTAATTATCCATTTTGTTGCAAATATGGCTCATCTTTATATATTTGCATTCTCTCAGAGGTCATCAAGTCTGGCATACAGAGAAGGAATGCAAACTGCAGTATGAAATCTGCTTCTAGAAAAGGGTAACCTACAGGACATTTTTTGTAGTCTGAGATGACTTGTGACTACAAAAATTTTGGATGGTTTTGTGGATATGCATCTTAAGTCTTAGTTGGTCTAGGTCTATTCCTTTATTTAGACTTGAATGCTAGTAACTATTCTAAGGACTCTCTGTGAAAGTTTTAATAGGAGCATAGAAAGCTTCTTCCTTGTGTTATGAGAGCAATCACTTAGTGGAGAAAAATATTGAGAATCTTGCTCTGGACTGAGCACTGTTCAAAGCCAAGTCTAACACTTCAACATCTGATTGACTTTATTTTCCTCTTCATGATTCATAGTTTATGAAAATATGCTTGTCTTTCACTTTTGTAAGATTTAGGTGTTCACTAGTCTTTTCTGTGAAAGATCTAGGATTTTGGATTGCCTTTCTCTTTCTCTAGCCATTTATCTACCTTTTCTTTATCTTAGTGTTCTAAAAGTAGAATCACCCTTTTCCTGCACAGCAGTTTTACTTCCTGCGCTGTCTGGAAGCTTCCCTGTGCTTTATGCAGCTGTGTTTATAGCTCCAGCATCTCTCAGGCAAACTTTCCAAGAAGCTCTGAGATAGGCACAGAGGTAAGGCAGATCCAGAGTATCATCAGAAGGTGATCTCTGGGAAAAGTAAAGTGAACTGAGTAGGAGTAAATCATTGGGAGGAAAGAGAAGACATGATGCACTCGGTGGAGAGAGCCTTTCTATTCCCAGGAGTACCTGGGTCTGCTCAGGATGGAAATTTCTGGATTGGAGAATGTGGCAGGCAGGAGAGTCACAGCACAGAGACAGGCTTTGCATCTCAATAAGAGGTTTGGAAACCATTAAAAGAATCAATGATGAAACAGCTCTGGCTTTAGAGATGGTAGAAACAATAAGTTCCTGGGGATCAGAAGCTACCGTGTGCTTTGCAACAGATCAAAAAGCCACCAAGTTGATTGAAACAAAGCTGAAAAGGACTTTCCACGCAGGGACAAAGTAATCAAGGAGAGATTTTGGCAGACATTTTGGCAGAGATTTCTTTATAAATCTTTTTTTATTTCTGCCTTTCCTTGTCACCCCAAGTTTTCCACTACTTAGAAAAATAAAATACAACAAAATTAAAAGAAAAAAAGAAAAAAGAAAAAAAAGAAAAAACTACCAACCCCAAAGAGTATTCTCCTTTGTATTAATGGAAAATCTAGATATTTGAAATCAAACATGTTTTTGGTCTTCTCTAGGTATCTCACCATAAAAGAAAAGTCCTGAGCTCCAATTCCAAGAGTTCTAAGTTCAGTACGAATACTATTTCTTCAAGAGGCCGTACCTGGTAAAGAAATAAAATTTGAATCCAGTAAATATTTGGAATTATTTTTTTAATTTATATGGGTTTTTTTTCTTTTTGTTCAGTGTTATAGAAAAGTTGAAAATGGTACCCAGCTTTCTTTAATTACCATGTTGTTACAATCACATTACATATATCTTTCACTCTTTTTGGAAAGGAGAAACAATATAAATTCGGTCACCAAAATTTTTGTCTTCTCATTAGCTTAAGTGAAACAGCATTTTGCCACAGCTAGTTACTATTCTACCTGCCAGGATACTTTACTTTTGGTTCACACTCCTACATTTGGCTGTAGACCATCAACATCAGACTTAATTCAAAATATCAACGAAGTCCTTTCCTGACTGAGCCATAGTGTCGAAGTTTCTCACACAAAATTAGTAAATACTTTCAAAACCAAATAAATTAGATAAAGCTTCAATTCCTTTCTGTATGAATATTCTACAACAGGAAGTCTGAACTTGAACACATTGTTTATTCAAAGTAGTCCACTTTATCAAATAAAATAGGTTGAAAATAGAGATCAATATTGGTAGAAGTAGATGCTGGGTAAGGAAATAAACCCAAAGAAAGAAGAGAACCATACCCTTGTTCATGAGATTTATTGTGAGGGAGTGCAAAATAAATAGTTGGAGCAATGAAGGTTTTCAGTGTTGTGACCAGAGAAAATAATAAAAAGAACCACAAAAAATGTTTAAATTTATTAGGCTTATTTCAAGATATCTTAAAAAGTCATAGGAAAAAAATGAGAAGAAGCCTAAGAAAACATTGAAAAAGATTGTAGTCATATTAGGAGTCATGCAAAACAATTATAATAGCAGTGTATGTCTGCACAGTAGTATTTTGAGATATAAACTATGATATATGAATGGAGATTCATCCTTGACATAACTATGTTAGTTTAGCTATCCCACCTTTTTGGAATATTGTTCCTTCTGTCATGCTGAATAGAGAATTGGTTATAATCATTGTGATCAAAATACTCAGGGAGATTTTTCCTTTCTTATCCATGTTATGGACTTATATTTTTGTTTGAGTATATGCATTTCTAACAAATGGTAAAAGTGTTTGTTTTGTGAATATATGTTATGAGCAGAGTATTGTAATTTATTATTTTAATAACCTAGTCACCCAAATCTTATTTCTGCTTCTACAGTTATTGCATTTCCTACTTTTGTGGATTTTTACTTCTATAGACAGAAGACAAAAATGTGTTGCCCCATCAAGTTTTATAGCTATGTTCCAAATTTTTGTTATTTACATAGAATTCTGATTTCAGCTTCTTTAATTTCTTCTTTTTTTTTTTTTAATCTCAACTCTGAATCACAGTATAAGACCACTGTGGCTTTCTAATCCACAGAGATAATTCAACCCCATTCTTTTCTACGATTTGCAGGGTCCACAGCTACTGAAAAGGTTAATTCGCCTGGGAAAAGCAAGCTAGGTTATCCCAGTCATTGACTACCTTGGAAAGGCAGACTATTATGGTACTAACATGACTATCATCTGGTATTTGAACTTCAATTTCATTTATGAAACTCAGGACCTTTCAGATTATCACTGAGAGAGTGGATTTTCCATAGCACTTTTGCATTGCAGTGTCCAGACTGAGACATAGCCCAGGAAGGCAGAAGGGTCATGTTGCAGCTGGGCTCACTAGCAAAAGCAAGATGCTTTTTTGTTGTTTGTGTGCAGAAGTGGGAGTCTGGGACAGGAAAGGAACTGTGGTCTCTGCTGAAGGGAAGTGTCCTGAACCCTTGGGCTTGTTTTTCTTCCTGTGACTGAGAAGAGGCAACAAGAGCAAAAGCAAACTACTCTTGGAAGGCCTGCTCACCTTTCCAGCCAGTTGTGACCAACAATATTTGTTATTTTTTACTCCCCATATACCTTTTTCACTGGACTTTTGTTTTCACTGAATGTCATCCTCCATTTCTGTCAAGTACTGTCATGAGGTTCTTTCTCAATTCTTTGTGTTCTCTTTTCGTTGTAGTAATAATATATTTGTGTGACCAATATACATTGTATTACCTATGAATGTGTTAAATAGAATGGATCATAATATCAACCCTTGTGGAATTCCAGAGGTAACCTCTCTCTAATGTGAAAATTTTTACTTTGCTTCATCTCTTTATTATTTCTGAAAGTTCAGTGAAAAGCAGACATTTTCCCTCCTGTATATGCCTATGTAGAAAGAAAATACTCATTTTTATGACCATGTTCCAAGAGTTTGGGTTCGTCTGAGGCTTGGCCAGAACTCTGCAAACATCTGCCTTTTGGAAACAGGTTTTAGAGGTAGCACAGCATGCCTGGACTGGCTCAGATTTCCACAGTAATTTACTGTCTATGCTCTATATAAATGCTTTATTCTTACTTCTAGCATGCCAGCAGCAATAATCCTATGAGCCCTGTATTTTTTTCTCACAAATGAACTGTCTCTTATTCACTTGACAAAATACATGAACTGTGTTTTGCTGTGCTTTATTACATACACATAAACATCTCATTCAAATCTACCTCCATGGAGATTGTAGTTCTACATAGCATCTGCAAATTAATTTTGCAACCTTATTCCTGCTTTTCTCTAGAACAATGGACTCTCCAGAATCCTGTGTGTTTTCTTAGCACCACCCATCTGCTCTCAGACTCCTTGTGACAAAGATGGTGTCTTGAATGAACGTTCTTCTCTAAATAGTAAATTGTGGCCACTTTCATGTTCCTCCCAATATTTTCACTGTCCCTTAAATAAACAGACATACTCACAGCCCTGGGATATGCTAATGTTCTCTGCTGTTGTTTATAATTTTGTATTTATCTAGTTTTTGGAAGAGTTAGATTGGTAGAAGCTATTTGTCTTAGGGACCATAAGATTTCTTTGTTGGTCATGTAACTTCTTGGTTAGGTTGCATCAAGGGAGCATGGATCAGTTTTAATGATGGAAGTGGCACTTAGTGCTGCTGAGCTATAGTTTCAGTTTTTTGACAGAACTGCTGAGCTTAATAAATTATGGATCAGCAGAGGGGGAAGGAAGGCCTCAAAATCTGCCTGAGCAGCATGTGAACTAGTAGTGCACTACATTGCGTCTCCATTCAATAAATGTCCATTTCAGTCTGGTTTTGCGGTCAAGTGTGAAGAAGAAACATCATCTGTAATTAATAACAGTTAAAAAAAATCCATATGAATACAAGCCAGTACAAGGAATGAAATAGCGAGTTGGAAATGAGAATAAAAAAGTGCTTCAGAATAATGGTGAAGACTCAGACAACCAGACTGTGGGGTGGACAGAAGCCTCCAACACAAAGCTTTGAGGGACAGATCTGAGCTGAAAGCCTTTCTAGAACTATGTTAGATTCTACAGAGATAAAAATATATCAACACGGGTTATTCCAGTATGTTAGGTAAGATGCCAGTTGTTTCCTCCATGTATCTGTGCATTTCTCCAGCCAAGACTATGAATGTTTGAGTATTTGTTGTTGAAAAAAATACAGAAAACTGTCCTTCTGTGTTCACAGGGGCATGTTTTATATTTATGTTCCACCTATACCCAAACTATGACAAGTACTGCATAAGTGAGCAGTAGGAAGGAGAGGCTTTGAGGCACAAAGACTATCTCCATAAGCAAAAATCACAAGTGAGAGAAGGCAGTACCCACAACTAAAGCAGTTGAAGTACTGACCATCCACTTACCATTGACTATATTTCTGCTCATTTTAGAATTGTAAATTATTCCCCACGCTTTTGTAATTTTATCTGGTCATGTTGATATATGTTTAGCCTAAAACATATGACTTTGCATCAATATTTGACTTCCTCATATTGTGTTCAATACAGTAAATATTATTTCAATTTTAAACATTACTTATTTATTAATGCTAACTACTACTTTCTTAATAATAAAGTCAGTTAAATTTGAGTGAATGTATAGATTTTTCTAGAAGGGCATCAGTAAAATGTGGCTTCATAGGGTCTCAAAAGAAGCCCGAGAAAAGTTATATATGAGTCAACACAGTATATCTCTAACTAGAAAAGACTTTACAGATCTGCATGCGACCTTTTCCCTCTTTTGTACCTGCTTCTCTTTTCTAAGTATACTATACTAACAAATTACACGAAGACAGGGTATAAGCTCGACTAAGGCACTGTATTTATCATATTGCTTAATAATTAGCACACTTACTGGCATGATATTGGCATTGTATGGCTTGCAGAGGGAGTTCCCATTTGAGGACTCTGCCCTCAGCAGACAGGCTGAGAACAGCCTACCTGCTCCAGAGAACAAGGAGAAAAGCTGATGTCAGTCTTGCCATGCCACGTGATTTTCTTACAATGTACTTACTAGTACAGATGTAATCTTTATATCCTCTATCCCTGAGATATCTTATGGACTAAAACTGTTTACCCTCTCTGCAGTCCTCTGGGGAAAGGGGAGAAATGTGTTATCCTCCCTCTAGCATCCGGGACAGAAGCACAGAACTGCTCAGTGGTAGAAAAAAAAAATCTCTTCACATTGGTAAAGTTCCAAAAATTGGGAGTTTTCATATAATTTCCTGATTCAATAGTTGGTGTTGGCTACTAAATCAGAATTTGATTTCACAAAGAAAAGTTGGGTTTGGAAGTTTAGTAAAAAATGAAAATCAGGTAGAGATCTTTCGTGTACTCACAGATTAACATTCATACTCAGCTTCTGAATCCAGTATAGACAAAGATCATGGCTGACATATTGCTTTGAAAACCCAGATTCAAATAATTTTGAATAATTTTGAAAACCAAAAATTCAGTTGCTGTTCTCCCAGGCACCAAGTGGACCTCTAAGATGCCACAAGATAGGTGGAAAGGGGGATGTTGCTAATCAATCATTCCCCATTATCCAAGCTTTTATCCAAACATTGCAATTTGTATAAAAAAATCCAGCTTTGAAAAAATTGCCAGTTTCTGATTAAAAAAAAATTGTTGTAAAGATCTCGGTCAGTTTTATGAATTACAGCAACAGTGACTTTAATTTTATGATTTTCTATTTTCAAATTCAATGGTGTGCTAAATCAACTCACCCTTTATTAAAACTAGAGTGAATCAGTAAGGAAATACTTGATTGGGCTTGAAAAGTGTTTTTTTTTTCCAAATCAAAGGTGTCAAAAAAAAGTGAGCTACTTCAAGTGTCAGTTGTGATAAATTGCTGTCTAAAATGCATCCCAAGAAGTTGCAGTTATCTTGCTTCTATTTGCTTGTTCAGTATTTGATGATACACACGTATTAGACTGCCACAGCATAGTATGAATTCTGCTCCCTTCAGAAGGAGGACATGGTCTCAGTGTATTGGGTCTAGGGATTTTTTGCATGACTTCACTAGTAACGCATTATTTCAGGTCACATTTTATCAGCTAGCTCAACAAGAATGCCAATGACTTTCACCTTGTTCCAGCTCCCTGTAAACATAGTAATTGCCAAAATTATATTGCCTTTTATTTACTTAACCAGCAGTACTTTTGAAAATAAATAGTCTGGCAAGAGCAAATAGAAATGCTAGCAAGAGTAATCCATAAGTCTTCCATGCTTTCAAACACAGCTTCTGGCATTTTAAAAACAGAGTGAGAAAAAAACTGGTATGAGGAAAAGATGTCTCAGCCTGTTTTCTTGCCTGAACTTTCCTTATAAGTATCCTGTTGTCATTATTCTGGGCATAACTTCACACAAGGATGGTGCTATTACTGTTATCCATCTGTTTAATTTTGTCAAAGTATATTAGACATTTTGGTTTCCAGTGGCCGATTTCTCTCGCCATTATTCTGATCCTTTTCTACCAGGGATGAACAGTCAAAAGAGTTTTCCAGTAGGGTTTAAAGTCATTTGTATTTTTAACATCGTTTCTCTGGAAACCTGCATCATCACCTTTCATCTTTATTCTGCTTGGCTCTTTGCCTTGCACACTCATTCACACTTCCTAATTCCCAATATCTGACTAAACATTTTCAGCTCATGCCTTCTCTGTGAGTTAAGTTAGTGGGTGCTTCCTGGATGATTTCAAAAGGCGTATGCTTGGTGACTCTCTAACCTAATATATGCTTTGGGGTAGGGTTTTTAGCACTACTATGCAGAAGTTTTCTAGACAGATATGAGACAATGGAAGTTCTCTAATTCCAAGGCAATCGTTTTTTTTTTCTTTATTAGGAAATATGACATCTTGCTTTAATAAAAGATTAAATATAGTTATTATTTTTTAAGAACCATTCTAATTTTAGGAGGTGTTAATTTAGTAAATTAGACTGTCATAATCCAGGGAACTGACAGAGTCCTCCCTGACAGAGTTCTAAACACTTATACCTTCAAACCTCTGAAAGTTATCATACACAGTTTTTCCATTTCCCTCTATCCCGTTGAGCATCTATTAGCAATTCCTAGCATAAACTATTGAAATTATTCAGCCAGTTCATGGAGTGTTGTTTTTAAAATGAAAAATGCTATGATCTTTTAATGTCTTCAGTGTTATAATATGTACTAAATTAGCAGAACCCTGATGCTCTGATAATTTACACCACAATGTGCTATTTAAAACTGGAAGCCCAGCAGGAGATTTTATTTTTATTAATTTAGTATAATTTTAAACATTACAAAAATAGCTGTCTCACAGCTTCCCTGCTGAGCCCTAGATTGTTGCCACAGCCTGTGTAATACTTTATCAGGAGAGTAACATCACTATAAATACTGCATAGTTGATTCTGGTTTCAACACAGAATACCAAGGGATGTGGAAGACTAAGGAAGAGACAAAGAAGAAACCAGGATGGTTCTGTTCTCCATTTTACCTGTCTTTTTTTGTTTGGCTGGGTTTTGAGGTGGTGCTTTTTGGGTAGTTTGTTTGGTTTGTTTTGTTGGGGTTGTTTTGCTTGCTTTCAAATATTCTTTCCTTATGGGTTTTTCTCTAAGGGGAGTTGTTAATTTGTAGCCAAAGCCAAAAGGCTGAGACTACACATTGTAGTTAACTTTAGATGTGCCACGAAATGTTGTAGGAAAATAAGTTTCACTCTACCTCCCTTGTCTATTACCCTGCCCTATGGACTGAACATTGCCAGAATGTATTTGTTCAAGTCTAACACGCAGTATAAAAGCAACCTCCTTTGAATTGCAGCTTTGCAGTTTTACGTACAGAACTCACATCTGCTTACCTTTGTGAGCTTACATTTGCCCGAAAGAAAAGACAAGAGACAGTTACCATATCCAACCTCTTACCTGCACCAAGGATGGTGACAGAGTTAGGTAGGCGTAACACCTTTTGGCCCTTTTATAATTCTTTTCAATTTTTTGAATTAGCTGAGTGAGCAGAAACTTCTGTCAGGAATGCCACTTCCCAAAGGAACCTCCGCTCCTTCAACAATAGAAGGGTCTTGGCACTGAAGCAGTATAAACTATGCAAAAGATGTGAGTTTGGGTGCCACAGTCCAACATTTATAATGGAAAGCTAGGATGGATTGCTGGAGGGCAGAACAGACTACGACTGAAACTTATTTAAAGCAAAAAGATGTGAGTTTCTAAATTTAAACTCGTTGTGAAACTCTTCAGTGCCAGTATTATTTATATTTATTGATTGATTAATATTACACCTTATATTACAGAAAGTTATAGACTGATTTAATTCATTCATTTTTTAATGGCTAACTGTATCTTCTAGAATTCAGATAGGATTCTAAAAATAAAATCTGAAAACTGAACAAAACTCAATTCCAAATGATTAGGATTTCCCATGTGAAGGTGAAGACTATTTCGTTGGTGGGCAGTTGATTTTCTTGTAAAACTCCTGTAGTTTTCACAAAAAAATAATGATTTCACAGATCCACAGTAGAAATGTGATTAGCATATATGCCCCCCTTTTGCATTTACATTCAAAACATCTTGATGCTTGGATGTTAAATGTCGTATAGATATCAACTGAGTGACACGAAGATAATTCAGCTGTGTCTCAGACAGGAGCTGCATGTTGGCCTTTCTGGGGCATAGAGGGCAGGTTAATCTTCCTCCTTCATGATCCATCAATTAACCCTAATTAAACCAGTAGTATTTTTCTTTGAATCACACTCATACCGACTAAAACTCCCCCTCAGCAGCCCTCAGTCCATACAAGTGAGGTGGCCAAATGTGTGCTAATTAGCTAAGATAAGCATTTTCATCACTGAAATATTTGTTGCTAAAAATTCGTGCTGTATTCCTGGTGCTGGGATGTTTACACCTGTGCACACACATACAGGAAATAACAATTAATTTGCAACTCTCTTCTTTTTCCACAACTGCCAGGAGAGTGTGAGTGAAGTAAGTCATTCCAAGGATATTGGAAGAAATGAGGCATGAAATAAAAGCCTTCCTGTACTATCTGCTGATCCTCAGGAATGTAAGGCAACTTGCTTATTTAGAGAGAAGCATTCAGGCTATTAAGTAAGGCAATAGGACAGTAAGGAGAGAGTCCTCTGTGTGAGACACTCTCCTGAGCTGATGACATCAATGTCCTCAGAACTGTCACTGAGTTCATGATGATATCTGAAAGATATCTCGCATGCTATTCTTGTTCTTGGCAATGCCAGAGGACTTAAAAATAAGATTTTATATGATTTAAGACAGGGATTTTTTTTCTTTTTCTTTTAATATTTCACAAACTGAGTGTATGCATTGACAGTGTTGCAAATAATGTATTGAGCAACTGTCTGCTCTTAATATTATTAGTCATACTAATTAAATTAAGCAAGTGGATCAATATAAGTAGTGTTCCAGCTGTTTCATGAACAAAAGCTGAAGGACTGAATGGCTTATACTGAACAGTGTCCTACAGAAACAAAGTGGGAGTTTGCTATTCAACACTTGAATTTTCATCTGGTGGAAAAATCTTGTCAAAAATAGTTGTACTATTGACTCAGTAGGCTCAAGTGACAACGTGACTTAGAAAAATACTGCCACAGATTGGTAGTGGAATAGATTTTGTGTTAGGAGGATTTGGAGGTCTAACTCTGAGGACATTGCAACTGCCCTATAGGATAATAACTATCCTGAAAAGAAGATTGACATATTAGTGTCATTGTTGTCTTTCATTAAACTGCAATAGGAAAGACAATACAGCAGTATTGATTTGACCAACATGATTAAATTCAGGTTTAATATTGTGTTAGTGTCAAACCAGAAATCTTCACCCTATTTGTCCAAATAACACAAGTCCCATATATTTCAGCAATAATATCTAATGTTGCAGAGTTATTCCAAGGCACATAGCAAATGTGTTGCTAAGAATACTACACGTCTCTACAGTTTTGAAATTAAACATGTTGTCTGGGACAAACATTAGATCGCAACTCTCCAAAACAAGTTAACAATTTTCTGTATTATCATAAAGAGGGTCCATATAAGATAGCTTTAATGAATCATGATGTTGTTGTCATAAATTTTATTTTCAGTAATCAATACATAAATTACATATTAGATTAAAGGTACATAGATTTTGATCAATTCACATTTGCTTGAACTGCAGTTTGCTTAAGACCACAGGCATTACAAAAATATTCTAGATATACTAAAAATTGCTTGAACCTCTTTCATTGCTTCTTAGTAAGGCACATACAGCTTTTTATTAAATTATTTTCCAAATGTTATTTTGTAAAGAAATTTAATAAAATTTACTACTCTGCAATCCATTGAGTACTTCCTAATTTAATTTTCATATTCTGCATTTCCTGGGATTTACAATTAAAATTGTGATGAGCCAGACCTTCAAAGTTTTACATGTGTGAGATTTTATTATTTTTATTAGCTGAACAATATCAAAAGGATTTTGGTTTTATAAAATATTTTAAAACAAATAGGTACAAATAAATGAGGCCTTTTATACATGGATTTTGAAGTTTTTACTAAGTTTAAAAAACACTACTTTTTTTCTTACCTTTTTACCCACTCAACTGTTTGGCAAAGTTGACTGTTTATGCCAATGCCAGATACAGTTAATAGAAAATAATAGTTCTGAGATTTTATACTCTCCAACACTGATCAAATAAAATTAAAAAAATCCTATTCTCCAGAACAGACACTGTCATTAAAATTCTTGCAGATTTATTTACATAAAACTCAGCATGTGTGTAACCAAGAATGAGCCCCTGTGTTCCAGAGTTAGCTCATTTTACTAGCATTTTATTATGCAAAGTTCTTGAAGATTACTACAGATAAACATATTTATTTCTTTTATATCAATAGTGTTTTATTTTTATTTTGCATTTAGGACATCTCTTGAGCCTTATAGAATACTGCAAAGTTCGCATCCATTATTTCATCCATTTTCCAGAAGACTAGGTTGGGTTGCACCACTAGCCCAGAAAAAGAACTACAAACAAACCTTAAGGGTACCAGGTCACCCATACATTCCTATGATCCTGCTAGATGTAATAATTTTTCCTATCCTGAGGTTGGTAAGGATCTTTTAACTAGTCTCTGAACTGAGTCCTTGAGCTCTAAAATCAGCAAATGTGAAAATACCTTCATTTAGTTGGTGGTTCAGCCAAAATCTATCACTCAGGTGTCTCAGCAGCAACCTGCAATTTATGTTCAGGCCTTCACCCTTTTCATATACAGAGACCTCTTCTCAAAATTTTGCAGTACTTTAAATTGAGGTTCTTTTGTACGGTTAGAAAGTAGCTTCTCTTTAGGTTTTTGTTGGAACCAATAACATACCTAATTCATAGGAGGACACATTTAAGGATTGAGAGCCTTCTACAACATCTATCATGAGGCAAAGAAAACCCCCAAACCACCAGGTTTTGTAAGTGTCACTAAAAAAGCATCATAAACAATTGCCTCCAAAAGCCATAAAATGACACAAGGCAGTGCCAGAGAAAATGTAGAAAATGTAGAGGGTTTTGTAGTTTGGCTGCAGTTATGAAATTACATTTGTTACAAAAAACAGGTCTGTTAATTTTCAGAGCCATAGGTCTGCATAGTTTCCTCACTCAGCATTGAAGGTCAGTACTCCACCACCAGCTTTCTGCCAGCAGTGCATTGTTTCTCCTGTACTTAATAGGGAAGGAGCGAAAGATGAGTCCCACCCATCCAGTGACTGGGATGGGGGATGTTGCCTTCCATGGGGATACAACTGGTCCTCTTCTACGCAGAGCCCTGCTCGTGGTAGACTGGATTTGACTGTATAATGGGAAATAGTGTCAGAATTAATAACATATATGTGCACATAATGTTGTGTCCACTGTACTGTTTCTAGACTTTCCAGCCCTATTTCAAGATCTGTTACAACATGCAAGTTTGTTGAATAAAATAAATATTTAAAATCTCAAGCAATAAAGGTATATACTAGTTAGGGCCTAAGAAAGTAAGCTGTAATTTCAGCTGCAATTCTTAGAAATATTATTGACAGTCGACTGTTGTGCTTTTATTTTTATTTTTAAGAATTATCTTTGAGTGGATCCTAAACTTTGCCTAAACTTACAGAGTTGATTTCAACTTAAAGGGTTTGCAAGGGAGAGAAGAAACTACATCATACTTGTGCTGGACTTCACCACTGAGTAGCTTTTTGATCTTTTCCAATATACATATTTGTAGCACCTACCACGAAGATGCCAATATATGGATGAGCCATGGAAGCAAAATTGCCACTAGCAAGTGCTTTGTATTATATCCAGAAGAAACTTCTTGCCTATCTCTAAGCATTGCCTCAGCCACAGTAGTTTAAAAGGAGGATAGAGGATAGATACTTCTTATATTCTCCAAGTTTTTGAGGACTTTGCATATGACTCAAAAAAAAATCTGTTAGAGAAGTGATGGTCTTTAGTGCCTCTCTCAACTTTCCATAAGCCTGCTCATTCATATACATTCTCAAAGAGTTATACTGATGTGTAATTAAAACAAAATACTAATTGGTATTAAAAAAAAAGACTGTGCTTGCAGAATATAACTCAGTTCTAATATATTTCACAATACATTTATTCAGTGAAGAAAAGCATTTTTCTAGCCAGTAAAATAAATTTTCCGATCTCCAAATGGACATTTTATCCTCTTTTGCTCTGATCTTCTCATGGCATCATGAATTTCACAGACAGCTTTGTTAATCAGCAGAGTGTTCCAGAAGAGAGCTTTCTCGGCTAAATGAAAAGTTACTATTTCACTTTAAATATCCATGTTCCAAGTTGCTGAAATATACCTTTGAAACTAACATTCCTACAGTGTCATTGTATTTACAGTGTGCAAGAAGCTAAGGTAGGGTTAACTTGTTCAGAGAATACCACAGGTGGTTCAGACTACAACTTATGTGGACTGTATTAGGTTTTGGTTTTTTTAATTATATATAAATTATTCTTTTTGCATCTCAATACTCCTATACCTTTGCTGTCCCTTTCCCCAATTTTTTTTCTGAAGTTTCTAGAAATGTTAGGGCAGATTGAGAAATTTAAATTTTTTTCCAGGTGCCATTGATCTGCAAAATAGAAAATAGTCTGAAATATATGTTTCCATTTGTTGTTTACTTTAACCTTTTCTCTGTTTTGATTTGTTTCTCCGATTTACTGGTGAATGCTGGTATTTATTCTGGTCTTCTGCTTGATATGAGCACTGACATTAAATAATTCTAAGAGAAACTGTTCAAGTGAAAAGGAGGGAAAAATGTTACTGTTCAAGAACATCATGATAAAATGATTACACATGCTCACATAAAATGAAGGCTTATGTTACTCTGTCTCTGAAAAGTTCAGTACTTCTGTAACTGTCACAGAGGGTAAGAAAGAAAGTTTGTTAATTGTCTAGAGAACAAAAGTATTCTCAGATATTCTGGAAATCTTCAGTGACATCTGTGTCACACAACAGAATAATTTTGTGGGACATGGCTTAAGGTGTACAGATGGGCTTGACTTCAAAAGTAAGAAAAAATTATAAACAAATAGAAGTTTGGAAATGACATTTCATTTAAACTAAAATAGGTTAGGAACCTAGTGCCAGTAAAAATCTTAACAACCAATGATGAAATCATGCTAGCACTTGAGAAGCTTACGCTTCATCTTCTATACTTTGCATTTTCCCTATTGTGGATGAAAATTAAGGAAATATCCAAGTTTTATCTGAAAAAAAAATTTTCAAAACTTTATATCTATCTTTGTCTATTTACACATTAAACAATATTCTTGTTCTGTTATCAAGATTACTGGGCTTATTTCTACCAGTACAGCATAACTATGTATTAAAAAGCATAAACTACATTTAAATCTATGCATTATACAGTCATTAGCAATACTTATTTTGCAGGGGGGGTTGTTGCTCTTTTTTGTTTTCTGTGAGACTGGAATAAAGAATGAACAGTTTGGTTTACAATCTAATTTGAGGGAAATGAGAAGTGATGAAATGTCATGAAAAGAAGAAAAAAAACCTGAAATAAAGCAGAACTATTTCATAACACAAATAAAATAACTTCTCTGTAACTTGTAAACAACACTAATGTCCATTGCCTATTATTCACTATTTGTAAATAACTGACATTATGCCTGTGCTTAAAGTCAAGCACGTCACTATTGCAGCTGTGTGGACACCTGTTGCTTCTTTCCCTGTAATTCCTCCACTATGCAGCCTTGTAAAAGGGATCCTGATTCTTGTGTCTGCCTCACATCAGCAAAACACTGCCACAAGATAGGAGATGAGTTTACTGGGCAGAAACCACAAGTATCACCCAATTCATATTGAAAGTAAGGGTATAACTGTCAAAAGAGAAAGGGCTAGAGCTGGCTCCTGTCCCTTGTCCTGTGATCTTTTCCTGCAGCACAGCTAGTGCCTTTCCAGCCAGTGGGATAGAAAGGGTAGCTGGGCTTTAAATGTGCTCCAAGGAGAATGCAAATATTGCCAGTGTGAGGAAAATTGGTTGAAGCTGACACTTCTCCAGGCAGATTGCTTAGCCATGTCAAGAGTCGGATGAAGAATAAGAAACAAAACTCTCTGCATGATATCAAACAAGACACATATTTGTAGTACTTATAACTGCAGTCACACTGTTATAAAAAAGGCATCAAACAGCAATGTCCAAGGCTTCATGAACACAGTTTACAATGTCTATAACACACTACTGCAATTGCAGATAACACATATAGAAAAAAGGGAAAACATGTTTCTTTTTATACATTGAGGTTATAGGTACATACTGGTTAATTTTTTTCTGTTTATATGGATTTCCAAGATACCAGTTACCCTCAGAAATCATAGTCCTTGGTAATGAATAAGGGATGGAAACACTTACTGTGCTCTTTAAGCAGGGTTTTTTAAAATACTTTTTGCATTTGAAACTCCCCTAAGTACATTTGTATTATCTCTCTCCATTTCCATTGTCTTTGATATCTAAAAGTCTACATGTCATTTAATCCATATAAAAATATTCCAAAATTCTATTCTTTTCAAATCAGTAGTAATATATTTATTTACTTTATTAGTAATTATTTTATCCTCAGAAAGATAATCAATCTACATTTTCCCAGATCAACTTGTGGAAAGAATTTCTAGGATTGTTTCTTTTTTCCCATTAATTATTTGAGCAATGGTTTAATAATAACTATACTTTTGTAGCTGGAAGAAAATATTTAAATGCATTAGTCTTTAATACAGAACTCATCCTCTGTCCAGTAAAAATTGCCTCTCTCCCCTAAAAGATATCTAAAACTTATAGTTGCTTTGTTTTGGAGTGAGATTTTTTGCATAAGTATTTTCTGATCTTTTTTTAAAACTATGAAAAATAGAGACCTATGTATCAGATGAGTTGAAAATATCTGTGTCTTCTGACAGTTTGTATTTGAGTTTTTTTAACTGACTAACTGCATCAAAAATTTTATGTTAAAAATTTTTGTTGTTGAAAACCAGAAACATGGGCTTTTTCTGTGTGTCATGACTAGACTCTGTAATTGCCTTTTGAGAAGTATATGTAATGCAATATTTACCTTTACTTTGTGATATTAATTAGTGGAGTATAATTTTATATGGTGTTTTCTTATAAAACAAAGTCCTGTCAATAAGGCTTTTGCTTAAAAATAGTAATAACAACCCTTTGTGACTCAGTGAAATTGATTTTTCTGATAAGAACCTTGGAGAAAGCTGTTATTATTTTTTAATCCATCATACAGTCACTATATGAGAATAAACCATTCAATGCTACAGTTTTAGTTTATTGCAGATCTCTTTTTCATGGCACTACAATTTGTTCATTCCCCACCAAAGAACAATCAGTCTATCAAAATTTATTATCTAGTGTTGACCTATTTGGATCTAGTTAGAAACTGTGGTCTTTTACCTTGGCCATTTAGTGAAGTTTTGTAGGTAGCTGACCAGAAATACTGTTATGTTTGAGAATTTGCATCTGCTTTATTGTTGCTCTAAATTTAAGGGCTTAAGAATAAGTTTTGGACTTCCTGTATTGCTATTAAAGGAGAATAAGAGTCCTGTTTAATTTATTAAAGACAGTGGACTTGCATTACTATTAGAATATTATTATTATTTTATATAAAAGCCTAGGAAGGATGTTCATTTATAAGGCAACTTTTCCCAGAATTTAAATTGGTGGTAACAGATAATGGACAGTTAAAATGTGGTGTTGGTCACCACTTAACATCATGAGCTATGGCTGAAGTAGGTGAACACCTCTGAGTGCACTGTTAAATGATCATTGGAGCAGACGATGGAAGAAACACATACTCTGATTGGACTCTACAGATACCAAGGTATGTCTGAGTTTTACATTTAGTTTAAAATAATAAGGCAATCCTACAAATGGATGATTAACAAATGGTTTGATTTGACTCAATGTCTTAAAAATCAAAAGCAGGAAAAAAAATATCTGCCCTATCCATCAAAAAAGTGAATAATTCTGGTATTTTCCTTTACTCCTATTGACTGATTTAGGATGATTTAAAATCTGCTCAGTTTTAAAGCTAAACTTAATTTTGTCCTTAGAAATAACTAAGAACATGCCATTAATTGAAATATTTTGTCTATAAGTCTGACAAGGTCTATATCTGGCTCTTTCATCAGATGGTACCGAAAATGCTCATCAGAAGATACAGGATTTAACTTTCTAGATATTTTGGTCAACAGTTCAATGAAGCCTTTAATTGTGATTGTGTGTATCAGAACCACCATGATTAGTTGTGTTCCTCCAACCTCTTTAATTAATCAACTAACATTAAGACTGGAGAATGAGACAGTACAAGGCAGCTTGTATTGCACTTATTTGCAACTATTACTGTAAAAATGATACCTGTGAAAGTCATTATGCTTTGACAAATTTGTTGCTAGAATGTCCTGACCAGTCTTTGCATTTCCCATGGACAACAGCTCCCCTCAATTTTGTGGTAGGTAGAAATGTCAAATCTGATTGTCTCAATACAAATATTTACTGAAATAGGATAATATTTACTGAAATGGATGTAATTTTAACAATAAATTATCTAATCTGGCCTTAATCTGTTATATGATTTATTAAATACCTTCTTAGGTGACTCTGTAGCTCAGCGCAAACTCATGTTATCTTATAAAAACTGCCTTTCATGCAGTGCTAGTTCTCTTTTCTTAAAAAAAAAATAAAAAGCAGAAAAAAAGGCTGTTATGCAAGTGAAGATCTGAAAAATATTTCTAAAAGTGATCAAAACTTCAGATGTTCTTCACACACAAACAGGGTAATTCTTAGCCCATAATGACCTTTAAGTCATATGATATATACCTCAAGTCAAGATTGAGTTTTATCCTCAAAAAATAATTATATTAAAAGTTACCTATTGAAATTAAGAAAGAATAGGAAGGATAAAAGTATTGGTTTTATTCTAAAATAGCCCCTAAAATGACAAGGGGCCCATTGATTACATCTCAAAAAAATTGCTTTGAGCAGAGTACCTTGCAGTTTTACCTGCATTAAATCTCTACAAATCTTCAATTGAATCTTTATGTTCCCAATATTACATCTTTCTTTGGTTATTAGGGATGTAGAGTTCAATTAGTGTTTATCAATATTTGTAATAAAGGAGCCTGGGAGAATCTCCCATTGAACAGTCTCACGCCTCTAACTTCTACTTTGCATCCCTTTTTCACCCATAACCACATGCAGAGCTCCTGCTTGAAACATATCAAGTGTTAAATCTGACACCATCGCTACTACCTAAAAAAAAAAGTTTCTTAAGAAAATTGTTCTCACAACAGATCTGTATAAAGTTCATCTACGTGCAAATGAACCAAATTACTATATGAATCCTGATTTTGTTGACATTATTCAAAAGAAAAATATCTTTCCATTTAGATAGATAAATAAATGCATATCCTGTAAATGTATAACACTGTATAATGCAATATTAAGCATAACAGAAAGACACACACACATATAATAATGGAAAACTATTGGCCTCTGAGCTAGGAACAGCAAGGGGGCTTGAGCAATGCCTCCATCTCCTGCTCCCATCAAAGTGTTCTCACAGAGGAGTTCAGCTCACAGCAGGGCTCAGGTTGGTGCCTTGCACCAGCACAGCAAGGTCCAGACTGTCAAACTACAATCTGGTAATTCCCGTGGTCTGTGCAATGCCTATGGATAGCATCCATGTAATCTTAACATCTGGAAAAATATCACAATAAATAAGCATGAACCCTCAATTAAAATGTGAACTGAGTTCCAAAAAGTTTCGCTTTATGTTTGGTTTATATATTAAGTTTTCGTCCCTAATTATTTTTCTTATAATATCTCTTTAGTATGAGGCTTCACAGGAAGTTTGGTAACATCTTTGTTTGCTCCAGACTTCACCCCTTTAACTGCACCAGAGAGACTAAGCAAAGTGAAAAGTTTAACAAATTTATCTTTATCCTTCATTCCTATCTTAACCAAATGAGCCTTTTGAACTTGTCTTAAAGACAAGATAAAGACAACTTAAGGAGAGGAAGAAAGATGATCAAAAGTAAGCAGGATGCCTAAAAACTGTGTTTTTATTTCTGAAAGCCAGCAGGACTTATCTTTTGCACACAATGAAGCCTCAGTTCCAAGTACAGAGATACTTTTTAAAGACAAGTTTCAATGTTAGTGGTTTAAACACACCATATTCAGCTCACCCTTGACCCACCTGCAGTGGTGAATAAAGTTACTGATAGAGGAACTACTGCCTATTTTTTAGCTCACTATTTGCTGGTGAATATCCTAAAACACTTGTAAAGCTGTTAATTCTTTAGTGATTTTTGAGTCTATTATGTCTTTTTTTGCTAAAAGTATGACCTCACTCTTTCTGTAGACCTCAAATCTTCTGACCTCAGACATATCTTGTGGCATCAGGGTCCAAGGTAGCTGCACTAAGAATATAACAATCTTTTCTAATTATTCCTAAAAGTGTTGCAACTGAATCCTATTTAGTTCTTGTAGTAAGAAAGACAACAAATAGCAGAATCAGATTTTCAATATGAATACAATGTATTATTTTATATACTTCTGCTGTGACTGAATGATCCTAGTTGACCCTGAAATTTTGCAGGATCTGCTGCTGCAGCTGGATTCCAACAAAGCTATTGGAGCTGATGGGATTCATCCAAGAATCCTCAAAGGGTTAGCTGAGTTCTCTCGATGATTTTTGAATTGTCTTGGGAATCCGGAGAGGTCACAGCTGACTGGAAGCTGGAGAACATTGCCCCGATTTTCAAGAAGGGAAAGAAGGAGGAGCCCAGAAACTACAGGCCTGTCAGTCTAACTTCAGTGTCTGGTAAAGTTATGGAGAAGATTATTCTGGGAGGTATTGAAAAATACCTGAAAGACAATGCAGTTATCAGTCACAGCCAGTGACTTTCCTTCATGAGAGGAAAGTCCTGCTCATCAAACCTGCCAAGGAAACCCAACTAGTTGATCAGAGGAAGCTAGTTGATGAAATCTTTTTGGATTTCAGTAAAGCTTTCAATACAGTCTCACACAGGATCCTTCTGGACAAAATGTCCAGCACACAGCTGGATAAACACATCATGTGGTGGGTGAGCGATTGGCTCACCGGTCGAGTACCGAAAGTAATACTGAATGGGGGAACATCAGACTGGTGACCTGTCACTAGTGGGGTTCCACAGGGCTCCGTCTTGGTCCCTGTGCTTTTCAACATCTTCATAAATTACTTGGATGCAGACTGGAAGGGATACTAAGCAAGTTTGCAGATGACACAAAACTGGGAGAAGCTGTTGACTCCCATGAAGGAAGGGAGGCCCTGCAGAGAGACCTTGACAAATTACAGAACTGGGCAATCATCAACTATATGAAGTTCAACAAGGGGAAGGGACAGATTCTGCACCTAGGATGGAGCAACCCCAGATATATGTACAGACTGGGAAATTAGAAGCTGGAAAGTAGTGCCACAGAAAGCGACCTTGGGGTTCTCGTCCACAGCAAGTTGAATATGAGTCAGCAGTGTCCTGGCAGCCAGGAGGGCCAACTGTGTCCTGGGGGGGCATCAGACAAAGCATCACCAGCCAGACAAGGGAGTGGATTGTTCTGCTCTGCTTTGCACTGGTGTGGCCTCACCTTGGATATTGTGTGCAGTTTTGGACAGTACAATATAAGAAAGATATTAAGCTTTTAGAGAGTGTCCAAAGGAGGGCAACAAAGGTGGTGAAGGGCCTTGAGGGGAAGCCGTATGAGGAGCAGCTGAGGTCACTTGGTCTGTTCAACCTGGAGAAGAGGAGACTGAGCAGAAACCACATTGCAGTCTAGAACTTCCTCATGAGGAGAAGCGGAGGGGCAGGCATTTCTCTGTGGGCAACAGTGACAGGACCCGAGGGAATGGCCTGATGTTGTGACAGGGGAGGTTTAGGTTGGGTATTAGAAAAAGGTGGTTGAACTCTGGAACAGGCTCCCCAGGGAAGTGGTCACAACACCAAGCCTGCACTTGGATGATACTCTCAGGCAGATGGTGTGACTCTTGGGGATAGTCCTGTGCAGCGCTAAGGGTTGGACTCGATGATCCTCATGGGTCCCTTCCAACTCAGCATATTTTGTGATTCTATAAGTTTGTATGTATGAATTTGTAGGAGTTTGTGAAGACAGCAACACGTAGATAATATGGCAGCCTAACTTCAAAATCCACTGACACTAATTTTATTGTTTTATACCTGTGACAAGACATCAGATAGAGTGAAAAAATATTGCTCTACTACCTCCCAATTGCCAGTTAATTTTAAGAAATAGTTGCTGAAGGTTCATAAACCAAATGAAAAAATACCTTTGGAAATGAAAGAAAAAAGTTTTACTGTGTTTTGTTTTATATGTATGGTGGAATTGATGAAACTTTTTAAAATGTCCTGAAATAACCATAAGAGAATGTGTCAAAGTTCTCCTGGCAATGACTCAGAAATGTGAAACTATTGTCATCTTGACATTCGCCACTGATAAACATATTATCCACATTAAATCAAAAATGTGTATAAAAGTGTGTCATGTGACAGGATAGCCTTTGCCGAATGGGCTGGCCTGTAATGAAAAAGTCAATCCTCTTCCTCTTTTTTTTTAACTGAAAAAAATATAGCGGCAATAATATGGGTAAAAGCCTCAATAAAATCTGTCAGAATTGATTTCTAGTGACACATAATGTCTGGCAATCTAAAGCTTTATTTTGCCAACTGTTTAATCTGTACTACAAGTAAAAGTGTTCCATATGCATAACTTCCCATTTTAGTGATGATCCTGTTTAAAGATTTGTTCCAGCAGCATTTATTTAATGACCTTTATAAAGAACTTTCTCATTCTTCTGTGAGTTATATTTAAACTAGGGAATAATAAAACTAAAGTGCACAATGGGAGAAAAAATCTCCATTACCCACTACTTTTTGTTCAAAAATACAATTACTTCTTAGACAGCACTGATGAGGAAGCCTGGGAACATAGGCATTCCAATGTTAGAAATAGTAATAAACCAATGATCATTATTTATATCCTTATAATGTCCTGTCATACACTTTTTGTCACATAATACCTGTGAAGAAAACTCACATGCACTGCAATATCCACCTCTATGGCTCCCTTATTCTATTGATTTAAGTATCTTTTTGCTTCTCCTTACTCAACAGGAAGTATGAGGTCATTCCTATAGCTGAAACACGTCTTGATAGAGCACTATTCAAACCAGATATACACCATACTTCATATCATATTTTGAATTATTTATCTGTCATGGGAAATAACAGGAGAGGAAGAAGTTAGCTGGGTGTTTGAAAGGAATGTGGCAAAAGCATTAACGTGTGGGTCCAGCTGCACAAAATCAGTTGTCGAGTCCTGGTACAAAGAATCAGAGTCAGTGATGGTGGTAGAGTTCTTAGTAACACCAGGAGAACAAAGAGGTTCATAAATCCAGAGAAAGGCTACCATATCCTGTAAACTAGGTACAGGTGAAACAGAGTATTAATTTCTTATGAGCTACAGAACACGACTGCCTGAAACATCTGTTTAAAACTGGCATGTACACACAACCCTGCCATTCAGATATTTTCATGTATCCATATAAAGTACTGAGGAAAAGGTTAATCAAGAGTGCTGTATGGCTTAAGGAAATCCATAGAGTGACTGGCTGATTTGATTCATGTGTCTTGGTGACAAAATTCTTTCCTGAAGATCCATAATGTCTGAGTTCTTAATTATCTGGTCTTTTTTGCTTTTGTGTGTGTATTAAAAAAAATGGCCAAAAAATTTCAGCCAAGAAACACATCGTTCATTCCTTTCAGGTTTATTTCAAACCTATTGCACTTAGGTTCCAGCTAAATCATTTTTTCATGAATATTTACCCTAGTAGATTACACCTCAAGCCAGTTCAGATCTCCAGAGAATTTAAAAAAAAAAAAAAAAAAGAAGAGATTTCTCAAGTAAAAAGTAACACCTCAGGAAAAAGAAACAGGGTTTTTAATTACTTTGTGTGCTCCATAATTGAAGGCAGGCACCTTCTTGAGGCACTCACTGCCAGGAGGAGTGTGACTCCACTTGGCCCTGCCTAATTAATCCTGTGATACAAACCTTCTGGCTTCAATTTTCACATTTCTGTCTCTTTTTAGAAGTGATAATAAAACTAAAAATTTCTGTTGGTTACTGTATGACTATAACAGTGCCAGCGGAACACAAATAAACCCATATGGATAAAAGAGACCTTGTCTCCCCATCCCTGGCTTCTCTGTTTTTTGATGTGTACAGGGACACACTTTGTGCTAACAAGAAAAGGTAGAGAAAGATTCAGTAGCAGGAAGGAAGTACAGGTCAACTGATTCTTGTGATAGTTTGCTCTGCTCAGATGACTCACTGAAGCATATGTCTTATTTGTTTATTGACAAGATCTCAAAATAGAAGTACACACACTGGAAGCTCAGTTGAGCTGGCTACAAATCACAAAACTGCACAAGAGCTCTTAATGAAAGACAAATTGTGCAGCTTACCTTTAAAAAGCAGTGAAGACTGTTTGTGCAGATGCCTTCAATCTTAATAGCTTGCATACTGTGACCTGTGCACATTCCCTACCAGTGCCTAATGAAAGTAATAGACCATCTTTATTTTCCATAGAATGTAAGGACCCCACTATTATTATTATTCTTATTCTTACTAGCATTATGAGGCAAGGATTTAATTCTTGGACACTGAGAAATTGTATTTACAAACACACAGACACATATGTGGCAGTTTTAAAATACAGTAAGACAAATTCTGCTTTTAGTAAATTGTGTCTATTTTCATTGCATTATATAGAAAATGGACCTAGACTTTACTATATTAAAGTGGGAGGGGTTTATCTTACTAAGTGAACTAGAGAAATATTCTTCCAAGAGAGTTGCCACTTTTATTTGGAAGTACGTTTCTGGCTGCATTTAGTTCCTCCTACTCCCAGAACCCAACAATGCAGTGCTGTACATTCAAATTCCTTTATGCAGTTGAGAACAGTAGGATTGTACCATGGATTTGATAATTTTCATGTGCTGAAAGAAAAGGGAAAAAAAGAAGTTTTTTTCTTAATTTTGCTGCTATGTTGTTCTCATTTCTTTGCCTTGTAAAATGTCACATATCTCTAGGGATAATATTTTAAAATAAGTAATATATTTTAGGGTAACAAAATACTTCAGCTTTATGATGGTGTGCAAACTATCTGCCACACGAAAGTTGGGAGGATCAGTATAATTGGAAAATTAGGATACTTTTGCTGCCAAACTCTAACAAATTGCTACTGAGCATGTAAAAACTATTTTTTTTAATTGGCTTCACACTTGAATATTAGAAATTCATAATTATAAATGAATACATTGGGACAAATATTCTCTGTATATGACAAAAAAACAAGCCCTTTGCAATTCCTCAGAAATTGCATGTGCTTTTTCCAAGACAGGTTGATGTTAGATTTTTCTTATCTGAATGCTTTGAACAATTCACTGTTGTTTCTGTAAACCCTGGTTTTGGAAAAGGGCATTGCTATTGCAGCTGAAATTTTCACACACAAACAGAACCCCGAAAAGAGGAAGTTGAATTGAAACCCTTGTAAAAAAATGCAAAAAGAAACCTATAACACCAAGAACAAAGCATATGTGAGAGTGGAAATGAAGAGATAGATGGATAGATAGATAGATAGATTGATTTTGGGGGGATGGGATAGTGGGGTGAATCCCGTATGTACAAAAAGTGATGGGAAAAGTTCTTACCACATTAATACAGGATGGTCTAGAGGAAAAAAAAGGTATTTATTGATTTTCTCAATAAATAGTCTCTCCTACTTTTAGAGACTCTAGTTGATTTAACCTCTTTTTTAATAACAAATCTGAAGCTGATGTACAATGTTCTATCAAATTTTCATGAAATAACTGGCTGAGAAGATGTATGTAGCAGACAGACCAGGTCACCTGTCTTGAGCTTACTTTTGTGGTAGAAATGTTTCTTTTTAATTGCTAGTAATTCTATGTAAAAATGTGTGTATCATTTGATTTTCTTGGACTAAGACTCTAAGCAACTCCAAAAAAGTGCCAGGTTTTTTTCTAGTGTGCAGCAGCACATGCAGGAAGTATGGGAAAGTTCATTTCTGGACATGGCAGGATTAGGCCAAAACACAGTCTTCTGAATAGAGACTGATAATTAGTCTCCAAGAATGTCTTTCACAGCCTTCTCAAGAACAATGCAAATAGTTTGTAGGTAGTGTCCCACAAATAACTGCATAGAGAAGTGACTTAAGCCTGGTTCACTCTAATGTCTGGCCCCCAAACACTTTGTCTTAATCATTCCTTTGCTGGAAAACCAGAGATTTCTTTTTAAAGTAAAAATCATGCCATTAAATCTTCATCTCCTAGGAGGAATTGTACTATTTCTAAACAAATTATATATATTTTATTTTTTAAATATTTTTCCAAACAATTCCATTTCCATGCTCTCTAGTTACACAGGCTTGAGGTACTTTATCTGACCACAGTCAATAGCAGAGTTGTTACCGTAAATCCATGAGACAAATTTTCAGTCTTCAGAAGCACATCAGCTAAGTCCTGTCTTAGCTCTCAGTAAGTCCTGCTGTGGGTAGACTCCGAAGCTTCACACTTGAGATTAAAGATAAGAAAGCAGTGGCTTCCCAGCCACTCTAGGAAGCCCAGCAGCCCAGAAGAAACAGTAAAATGGATCAATTGATCTAGGGAAGGAATCAGGTCCTCTTGAAAAAAATTCTATTGGTACAAGTCCCGGCAGCTGAAGACTAACAACGTCTTCAGTAATGTTGACATGAATCTGTGAGAAGATGAGGCAAAGGAATGATAAAGCACCTTCAGCACAGCCTTTTCATGCTGGGTTTTGAAGCCACCCTGTTTGACTTTGATTATGTGATATATTTGAATTTTTCCTACTACCACTCTTTGAATGATTGGACTCTATGTAAAATCATATTTCAAGTTAGGGTTCATGTCCCATTCTGATTGCATTTCTGTTTAATAGTCTAACAAAATCTTTACTTTTACGCCATTTAGTACTACGTCTGACCAGGCTGGGAGGAGGAAGAAAGGGATTGTCATAAAGTAAAAATAAGAAGTATAAAACAGTGACTAACCTACAATAAACATTTTCCATGTGAACATTTATTTTTTTTCATAGTATTTCTTTTTTATTAATCTTATTTCAATAACTTAACTCTTTCAGAGACAATGAAATATATACAGTTAAATGTCTGTCAAAACTGTCATTGTTTCAGTAAACACTTAAGGAAGCTATATTAATTCATATTAATAAAATCAAATCTGGAAACTATTCTGAAGAAAAACTACATTCAAATAAACATAAAAGTCACAATACATATAGTAACTTATAGCAAAATGTATTACAAAAATAATGTAAATAGCCTATGATAAAATGTAATGAATCTAGGAAATCAGAGCAGAGGTTAAACTTCAATGTAATCTCGTTATATTAAAATATGAAATCATACTGATTATCTCAGCCCTCTTGATGTTGCTATGTGGTGATACAAATGCAGTAAATATGATTATAATGAAGCCATTTATGTTTTTTTGGTCACCTATGGGATTTTAAAAAAAGAAAAAAAAAAGAAGATCTATGCTCTTTGTACTGTTCCCTTCCTGTTCCCAAATAAAATGCTTGCAAAGTTTATACAGTTCCAGGTAGGTTAAATGTATGTAGATTATAAAGTGTTGCAGGGATTCACAGATGTGTTACAAATTATGGTCCAAATTGTGACCCAGTTTGCATGGCTATGCAGGATAGCTGGGAGAATAAAGGAATAAAACACTCCTTTACTGCTAATACCCAGGGGAGCTGTAAGGGGTGAATAAAAAGAATAACCACAATAGGGAATCTTGCACTGTGTGACCTAGTTGCACCAGCATGTAAGAACTCAGTCACTGAAAGGGAAAACCAGGAGAATCATTGTCTCTTTGAGCTACAATTTGCCTCTTCGTTTACCTTAAGGCAATGCAAAAATATGCTTGGCTTTGTTCAGGGCTCAAGAGCAGTCAAAACCCTGCAATAATTATTTCTATGTGAAGCATTGGTATTTCTTTAAATAACTAAGTTAATACCAGTGTGTTATCCCTCATAATTAAGCATGATTCTTTTGGTTGTATCATGTCTTCAACAATTAAGCCTAGTACATAAAGTTCATTCTCTTCCATGTATCAGTCAGTGATTGGAGACATTTCCTGCCATGTCTTTCCTTTTCATTGCAAACTGTTTCCGTTTCAACAGAGGCTTAGCTTTGCAGATGAACAAATTATTTCCATCAGATTGAAATGTGATGCAGCTACATCAAGCTAAAATGCAGACTTGTGAGCACACTGTGTATCAGATTATGTATAGAGAAAATTATAGAAGCAATTAACAACAACAAAAAAAAATTACTAGTTGTTGTTGGCTACATAGTGAAGGAAGAGTGTTTTTGCCATATATAATACAGTCCTTTTTTAAAGTTGAGCACTTAGCTAATGTTTGGTGTCAACGAGTCAAAAATGCTAGTAAAGTGATCTAGAATAGAAATCAAACCCAGATTGTTTAGATCATTAAACCTTAATCTTATTATTGTACTTTTCCCCATGTCCAGGTTCTCTGTGTCCTGCCAACAATATTTTCCTCCTCTCAGGGAGGAGGGACAGCAGCCTCTGTATGCATGCAGAGCTTTAGTCATGCAACACCCAATAAAAAATATCTGTCACTACTATTGAAATTCTTAAATTATGTTAAGAGGACTATCTTTTTTGGACTGTGAAAGGTCTCTTGATTTGCCTGGAGTCTGCCTTTGTTTCAGCTGTCCTCTAAGGAGCATAGCTGTCTCTTAGAAGTTTCTGGAAGTTACTAGTGGTGAGACCCACCAGTTTTCATTATATTTAACTCATCATCTAACGATATACAGAAATTTTAAAAATCATCCTGAAATTAATTCCAAAAGCACAAGTTCTTACTATTTTCCATCATCCTCCACCCACTGTATTAATTTGTTTCATATAATCAATAATGTCATCATGTCTTAGCACTAATGCTTTTCATTGGAACACCCACTAATGAGAGCATTTAAATCTCCTATGGATTCAGTGGGATTTAACATGCCTCAGTGTTGGTGGAAACAGTATGCTACATTGTATCCAGACTGATGTTCAAGAAGGCTTTCTCATATGAAGTTCTTCTATTGTGGTTGTTGCAATGGTTGCTCTAATCTTGGCTGGGGCTTCTAAATGAACTGTAAGGCACAATATAATAATAAATAATAATACAGTGACTTTCAGAAAATCACAGCATTCCTTAGACAACACACTAAGTCAATCAAAGCAGAAAATATCTGATCTGCATCCAAATTTTATCTGTGTTTCTGAATTTCTGGTTAGAAGACATAATATATTAATGCCCTGCAATTTGCACTGTGCTCACTTTAAAATTTATATTAAGTAGATTGTTACATTATGGTAATGCACTAAATTACCTAAAGCAAAGTAATACAATGATTAACTGACCATAAACATTGGTTTATGGTCAGTTTATAAAGTATTACAAAGATTAACATTATGCATTTTCATATCAGAAGAAAATTGCAGGATGAAATATCTCTGGATTGACTTGATGCTATTAAGAATAATAAAATAGTGGTATAACTCACAACAGTCTCAAGTTACAGCTTGCAACTGAACTTCAGTTTAAATCATCTTTGAAAACAGCAGAGATATTCATCGTTTTTAAAAATGCCCAAAGCTTTCCAAGCACAGAATAATGGTTTCCAGTATATGTTTTCTAATATATAATGTATTATCTTTTTTTTTCCTCCTTATTATTCAGCATGTCAGATTCTGACCTGGCATAGCTGCTCTGATATCAGAAGCATTTTACCACCTTAGCCAAGACAAATAGGATCTCTTTTTATCAGATTGCAATATTCCTCCTAAAAAGCTAGACACAATCAAAGTTCAATGCTTTTTAAGTTAAACTTATTTAATCATGCAAAAGCAAAAGTGCTATTTGCCTGTTGTGGCAGGGTTTCATCTGATCTGCCTGTAAGTTTAACCCTAGCAGACCTCTGGGCTGTGGCAGACAACACGCTGACCATGAGTCAGCCGAGCTCCTTGCAGTGAGGAAGGCTCACCGCAGATGGCTGCGGCAACCAGAGCGTGGCCAGCAGATCTAGGGAAGTGATTATCCCCCACTGCTCAGTCCTAGTCCAGTTTTGTCCATAGTCCAGTTTTGGGCTTACTAATGCAAAAGAGATACTTAGAAACTTGAGAGTCCAGAGGAGGGAAACCGTGACTTGGAGGGGGCTAGAGTACTTGACATGTAAGTACAGCTGAGGAAACTGGGTCTGAGGGCTGAGAAAGTGTCTGTCTGCCTCAAGGGGAGTTAGAGAAAATGCAGACAGATGCTTCACATGGGTGCTCAGTGAAAGGAAAGAAGACACATTCACAATTTACAGAAGGAAAATTACAATTGGATTTAAGAAAAAAAAACAATACACAAAGAGAATAAATAAGCCCTGGAACAGGTTGTCCGAGAACTGTGGGAAACTGTCCTTGGAGATTTTTCAAAACTTGGTTGGACAAGTCCCTGGGTGACACGATCCATTTTGAGATTAACCCTGATCCAAGCAGAAGGCTGGACCAGATGGCCTCCAAAATCTCCCTATAACCTAAATTTTTAGATGATCCTATGATTCTCCTTCTGTGTTCCCTCAGCCTCAAAAAATGGAATTGGTTAATAGTGCATTAAAATTTTAATATTCTAAAGGTTAAAACCAAAAGTAATATTCATATTACTTCAGTATAATAAACCTGAACTTGCAGAGAACCTTTTGAAATTCAGAAAATTTACAAAAAACCCTTCTTTCTTCCTTTTCAGGAAATTCAGGATTCTGATGCACTCAAATTAGTTGGATAACTTTTTCAGGCTTTTCTATGCAATAATGAGGTCTAGAAATATATTTAATTTTTAAATAAAAGCTAAGTACTACAGGATCAGGGACTCTCAGAAAAGAATCAGTTACCACAATACACACAATAAATCTGCAAGAGCTAGAGAATGAAAATTCTTATATTCTTATAGCTTTTTTTATCACTCATCTTTGTCTTTCTTGTAAAGATTAAAGACTACCAAATTTTGTAGTTTGTGTGAGAGTTAATTGTCATCATAATTATCTTTTCTGCTGTATATTACAGTTTTTAATTAACTTTGTAATACATTTATTTGATAATTTATATAGAAGTTTCATTTGTTATTATTAAGTTGCATAAAATTCTATATACATGTGAGAGACATTATTATTATGACTTGATTTAGGTTGAAATGCGCCTTCCTGAAGTTCTTGAGATGAGCTGCTTTCAGTTTTGAAAAAGAAAGAGACACCATGGTCCATTATAAACCCAAGGAATTAAGTCAATAACATTGTTTCCACCTACATTGTGAATATATGGATTTACTCTGGCATTATTTTCACAGAAGTAGCACAAAAATAAAAGAAAGGCTTGGTGCACAGATATATGAAAAGTTAGGAATAAGAAAATACCTGACAGTACAGTGGAAGCAATGATATTATGATCATGAGAAAATAAAAATATACAAGCTTTTGGCTTGCAGCTGAAATAAACTCACAGTAAGGATCAAAAATATTTTCTTTCCACTTGATTCTTCCTATGCACAGGGAAACAGGATTCTACAAAGACTAAACAAGGTTTCATAATGTTTACCTGACTCCTCCTAAAAGAGGCAACATTCCAAGCCATGCATTTGACGTAACCCTTTGCCAATATTTCAGACATTTATAAGCCCAGTAATAGAAAGGTGTAAAGTAGTCATAATTTTAGTTATATATAACTTGTTGTGTAATAGCCCTTAATTATTTGTGGCATTTGAAATTACTAAAGAACTTACTGAACATTTCTTAACCTGTAACTCTAGCCTAATGATATATTTACTCAGTTAACAGAACTGTTTTTCCTGGCTGTTGTCTGTTTGATTATGATTCCAATAAGAAGTAAATCTAAATAATTCCATGATTTCAAAGTTTAAGGAAATGGACTGTAGGATTCCCAAAAGGTACCAGGCAGAGTATGCACACATGTCTGAGCATTGCAGTGGGCAGGATCAAGCTGTTTGATTCAGGATAAGTGGGGGGCCCAGAACTGAGCAGTGTGGTGATTATTGCAAAGTAGAATTAATCTCACTTAAGTTTGCCATCTAAAGCACCTTGTGTGCTGGGCAAACTGATTGTAACCCAGCAGTGAGGTAGCATGCAGACAGCAATTCATCTCATCTTAATTGAGGTGTCTAATATCACTTTAAGGTTACTCCTTTTGGGTGGCTTACTCCTGATGTAAATCCCTCTCCTAGTACTGTCAGCGATAAGGAAGTAAGGCGACTGACTAAGACTGAAACAAGCCTGTGAAAAACCAGTTTATTTTAATCCAGATTAGTTCCCTGATGTAACCCATAGTTACATGCAGCAACGTGAAAGAGAGGATGTCAAAAACCTGAAAACAAGGAAGAACTGCCTTTCCTAATGATTCAAGTTTGGGTGGTTTCAATCCTTTCTGAAATTTTCACCTAAAATAATTTAGGCCAATCTCTCTCTGAAGGTGCTTGTTTTCCTCCATTACTATTTATGCAAATATTAATACAGTTAAGCTTACACTGATGCCTAAGGGCTACAGTGCTAAAATTGAGTGTAAAGAACCAAAAGACTCTTTGAATACTAGAAAATTTCTCATTGACTGAAATGTTGAGAGAAAACAGATGTTTTTGTTCACCCCATGTAAATTATTAACATGGCAACTGGGAGATATCTCAAAGCTGCTGTATTTATTACTACAGTTGATTCCTAAACATCCAATTATTATGCTATATTTATATACACATTTGAAAATAGTATATTTGTTATTTATTCATTATGGAATAACATATGAACAGCATCACCTGGTAACAACCATAAAATTTTAAAAAAATTTAAAAAATCAAATATACAGCCTTCACTTTTTAACATATATTTGGCTGGCAACATCCCTCTCTCTTTCCACTCACACTGGCACTTTCAGAAAGGAATGGAAGATGTCCATGGCCAGTGGGGTATTTCATTATTTTTACCCAGTCTTCTCTGTCCCAACAATGGTTTACCCAAGAGACAATTGGAAATGTTCATTCATCAATGCAAGTGATAGTGTCCTCCAGCTCTTCTCAAGAGGTCACTGCTTTTCAGACAGTTCCATTCAAACACTCTACCTTGATATGTAATCATTAAAATAACTGTCAGGGATGTTTATGATTTAATTTGGCTGATTTCATATTTAATACTGGATGACTAAATTATATGGAAAATTTGTGGCTAAAATATTTAAGGCAAAAGCTCCATGAGTTGTAAGTACAGAAACAGGATAGCAGTAAGTAAAGACCAAAATCCACAGAGAACACAAGGTAAGAAGGCTGGTTTTAATGTGGGAGAACAATGAAATAGATGACAGATAGCTGGCATCAGCACAGCAGACATACTTGGGCATAAGCACCAAAAGTCGCAAGAAGTAGAATCTCTAAAAATGAGGATTTAGAAATAAGTATCCCAATTTAAAGTTGACACAAGAGGATCTAAGAAGGAATATTCTAAGGAAGGTTTCACTTAAGAGAGAGAATAAAAAAGGCATCAAGGAGAGACTTTCATCCATCAGTGTCTCTGTCCTAATACATGAGAGTAGATCTTGCCAATGGTTAGTGTAGTGTGAGCAGGTGGCAGGGGAGTTATTGGCTTTCAGGTTAGAAGTTATAAAACCTTATTACTATGCTGACTATTTCCCCATCAATTTAGACTACATTTCATTGTTCTCATCTAGGAAAAATTTACCCCACTTCCATCTGCCTCATCTATAGACATGAGTGGGTGTCTGAAGGGCTGTACTCATCACATTTCATTTCAGTGGAGTGGGACAGATTCCCACGACACTCAAAAAAATGATAGGCACAGATATCACACTGGCACCACAGAAATAAATCCAGGAATAGCAAAATTTTCAGGCTCTGGAAGGGATTCAAACTTAAATTATTCTAACAGTTGATAAGATGTATATCTGAGGCCCCTGAGTACAGTGGAGTTACTGTGAAGTTTTAAATTTCAGCCTCCTGGATATTTCCCATGCATTATCTAGAAGACTTAAATATAACCAGAAAGGGGTTTTCTTGCAAAAATAGATGTCATTACAGGTTTTTGAGGACTATTGCCTGTTAAATTGTTCTTTAAAAGGAAAAAGATGGAACCAAGATGTTTATGCAAATAAAATAATGGTTATGCATGTCCTACTTAAAAAACATGCTGCCCTGAACATGGACTGGTGGTTTCTCTATGCAGATCTCTAGTTTTAAAGCAAGTTCATATTTGTTTAGATTAGTTTAGAAAATAGCCTTGTATAGTTACAGCACATACCATTAAGTATTGGAGAGCTTTGATAAAGCTGAAAAAAATGATCTAAGCTTTATTTATGGCTTAGACTTCAAAGGTGCCATGTCACTGGCTCTGAAAATTGTCTAGCAATAGGATGATGCATGCATAGAGGTTCATTCTCTAGGGGACACCAGAGAAGCTTGTTAGTTAGTCCCAACAAGACTTATTATTTTTAATATCAAAAGTATATGCCTTAATGACAGGTTATTACTTCTGCAAGCACTGCTGTACTGAAGCCTGATTTGCCACCATAGGGAATGTTGCCACAAAAAAAAGTGGGATCATAACTGGTAAATACTCTATGCTTTTCTCAATGGCATTTTGTGTTGACCTGATAAGGTCTGAGTTTCACATATTTTCTCAGTGACTCAGAAAAAAATCTAAATTCTTCTTAAATTGAAAGGGGATCTAGGTAATGATGTTTTAATCACAGAAATGAAGAGAGGAGAATGCAAAGAGTGCCTATACTTATCTTACTTAACATTTTCAGAGGTATTGCCTGGGTTTTACGTTAATATATGCTATTTTATATTTTACATGCTGCATTAGGCAAAATGTCATCAAGTAAAACGTGGCACAATCAGCTATGGTATAAGCAGACACAACTAGACTGAGGACACCGGATAGCCTGTGTGACTTTCACCTGGAAAGCTTTCAGTACATGACAATAGCATTTACAGAGAATTTCTCTGTGGAAATGCAGTTGCCCACAGGCTTCCTAATAACACCAGGATAATGACTAATTTTAAATATTTTTTTTTCCTTTTTTCAGGATTTTCTACTCTAGGGTTTTGCTTAGCCAAGTCTTAGACTCTAGTTTCCTCTCCCTTTTCAAAAAAAGAAAAGGACTTTGACCAGGGTTGAGATCTACACTACTATACTGAATTTCAAATAATTTTAAAGAGAGACCATAGGCAGATACACAGAGAGAAGGTGACTGCATCTTTCCTTAGCACTGTAATCTTAGAAATTGATTTGACCCCATACCAACTTGCTTACAGAATAAACTTATTTCTTGATCCCCAAGAACAACTGCTGTACTGGATATTCTACACATATGTATCTAAATATGCAGACTGTATCTTACTTAACTCAAATAAGGAGAGGCAGGGCATATAACAGAAATGTTTGCAAAAGTCAAATTATTTTAATGAAGTAGGTACATGGCTGGTACAGAAAAAAATGAGTTAACTTTTTTTTTTTCTCCCTACAATCAATGCAAAGGAGGAATACCAACACATGGGGTAGCCATGACTCCTATTACCTTCTCTCATAGCCTCCGCTCTACACATACATATCTCTTTGGTCATTTTGTTCTCTCTCTGCACTCAAAATCCCTTGCTGCTGAATGCTGTGGAGCTGGTTACTGTGTGATCAAGGTCTGGCATTTTCTCATGTTTGTCAGGGCAGTCTGGGATTCCATGATTTTCATACCTTTCTGACAAATATCCATGACTTGCAACATTCTGGAGTCCTATGTGAGAGCCAGCGGACTGGGTGCATGGAGTGAGCCTAATTGCACAAAGTGGAACAAATGTAATTAAGAGCTGTAATGCTGAGCACTGTTTGGGGGGTTAATAGAGAGCCGCAGCTTAGCCTGACAAAGGAGTCCACTAGCCTGGCTGACTCGAGCTGAAGGGCTGCACATGATTGAACATGGTGGAACAAATTTCATTACCAGCCTTGCGATCAACATTTTTAAAAGCTTAGTGAAATGGGTCAAGTTCACAAGAATAACTTGGTTACCACAAAAACATATCCATGACGATTGACACTTTGTATTTCTGTCTTTTAAACTCCCAGCCCTGCTATGACATAATTGTCCAGGTTCACTCAAGTGTTTAGTGTGTTTGACCAAAGAATCTAATTAGATAGACTAATGACTGACTCTATTCTTACAGTTTCAGCATTCAAAAATTGCTTTCTGCAGGCCACCAGAAATAGTAGAGGGAGAAAAAAGCCTTTATTTTGGTTATACTGAAGGAATTACTGATGTTTTTGAAAGATAAATCTGCAATCAAACATTCCACATTGGTTTTGAGATTAAAATAGGGGAAGATTAAACTCAAATGTGAGATGCATATATGTGTGTGTGTATGTGGATGTATGTATACAAATGTATATATACATATCTATATCTATAAATGCATGCTTCTTTACTAATTATTTTCCTTTTGCATTGATTTCTACTGAGATATAAAAGGTTAGGCCAAGTGATGTTAAAGTCTTTTATTCAGATGCCAACATTGCCTATTCTTCTCTTAATAATTTTTTTTAACATTTAAATGCAATTGACCTGTGACTTTCCTATTTCAGAGACTGCCTAATCAAGAACACACCCTGGTTTACGGAACATGAGGGAGCTCAGAATAGCTTATCTTGCACATTGCATTGGTTTGGCACTACTGGCAGTGATCTAAAAAAAACCCACAAAAGATAAAAGAGATATAGGTCAAACCCCCAAATATTATAGTAATGTAGGCTATTTCTTTTGCATTTAAAAACCTTCTTCCAAGCTTTGTTCTGATTGAGAAGACAAATCAAGCATATTGACTTGGTGGTATTAAAGGATGACAGGCAGGGAATACTGTCTCTGAATATGCTGTAGGCCTATATTAAACAGAATGAGTATATTTCTCTGAAATTATTTATATAATCTTTTCACATATCACTCCAATTTTCTTAAGTATGGTAATATGCTATTTTTACACAACTTTTCAATAAAATAAAATAAAATACAATTAAATGTTATATCTGCTCAAAAGCCCTTATGCAGAAGTTTGGTGAAAAGTCTTCAAGCAGTTGCAAAGAGCGGGAGTTTTAAACTTATCCGTGTGTACTAAACTAACATTTCTGGAAGGCATGGAAATTTAATTACCCTCTTTTACAGATGAAGAGCTAAGGTACTAACCTCAGGTTGGCAAGTGGTTACTATCATGACTAACCATATTAAAATCAATGACATTAGTATTAAAATGCTCACAAAGCTGCATAAAAGATTTCACATTCTGACTCCAAGAGACAAAGTGGTTTGCCCGAGGTCTGTAGTCTGGGACTCAGCAAACCACTTAAGCATGTCCTTAATTTGTAGCACATGCTTAAGTGTTTTTCTGCAGCAGAAATAAATAGAGAATCATCAACAGAGTTTAAATCTAGGCCTCCTAAGTACCAGGTCATTTCCTTAATCATAAGACCACATTGACTATAGGTGATAAATGTTAACAGGAATTGAGTATGTCTTATGTCTGCATATTTGCTTTTTTTTGTTTTGTTTTACAAAGCTGAGTGCAAGGGGATAAATCTTAAAAACATCTCACTTTTTATGGAAGGATATCATGGCCAAAGTATAAAAATAAAGCAGACACAAAGTAGGACACAGAGATCCCTAGAAACAAGAGGATGAAAAGGTTGTTCTTACCCCAGCAGCATAATTCATAATCAGGCCTGTCTTTGTTAATACTGTGTCATGGAGGGTTCCTAGAGGAAGCTGATAATACAGCAGGTATCAATTTCTTGAAATGAATTCATAATGCACATCTGGAATTCAATTTATTTTTTGTAGCTCCAGCAGTAACATTTTTCAGAATTGCACCCCTATAGGCAAAACTGTCTTTGAGTATGGAAGATGCACAGCAAAACCAGTTACAAACAGTTTCATACAACATGTACCACCTAGTTGATATATGTAAACCAAGAATGGGATATCTCCTCTTCTACAAACACCTAGCTCCATATTGATTAACCTACATTTTCACTTATTATAGACAAATCTGTAGATATAGTCTAAAGCTCAGTTCCCCAGCAATATCACTGGTATGGGATGAGGCACTCTGGAAGAGGTAAAGAAGAAGGTGTGCTGTGCCAATAACAACGCGTGAAGGAGAGAACAGTGGTGCGAACACCAAATCTTCACATCTGGTGGTCAGCTTCCGTCTTAGGGATTCTCAGGGATACATACATGTTTGATCTATTAGCATTTTAAAATTTCCTTTCTTATAATGTTTTGTTTTTTGAAGCTTATGCTAAAAGACATTAAGATTTATAAAGAAACATTTACTTGCTATTCAAGGTGAATGTACTTTGATCAAGATATCCAGGAGAACATGAAACACAGTAGAGGTTGTTCCCAGGGAATTGCTTGCTACTCTTTGAAAGTGTATTGAAAAGCAGCTACTGCAGTATAAAGATTATTTTGCAAGCACCTGAATCTTGATACGTTAGTCCTTGCCATCAAATCTACTATACTGTACATACCAGAGTCCCTCCTGCTGAATTGAGGTGCAAGCAAAGCAACCCTTGGAGCCCTGGCATAACTGCCACGTGCCACATAGCAAAGAAATATCTATCTGATATATACAATAATAGTAAAACAAATAAAAATACTTCATGTACTTTATTCTCCAATTCATTAAGCTCCTTGTCATTGCTTCATCTGTGTATCAAAGACTGTGCAATTAAACCTGAGTTTTTTCTGGTAGGAAGAATGGCTAGGACATTGGGGAGTTTTGGTGGTTAAGGAGAACTATGTTGCCACTTCGTATTCACAAAACTGGGGATGGAAAATTTGCTGGAATAGGAGAGGTAGAAGGGAAAGACTCATATTGGAGTCAGATCACCTGTACATTACCTTCCATTAGTATATAGGAATTTACTTTAGTGGAAAAAGAATAGCTGACCAGTGACTGTCCATACAGGATTTTTCTGTAAATGGAAGTGCTTCAGAAAGTTACGACTCACTCCTGGACCACTGTTTATTGCTGCATCTGCTACATCAGATGTAGTCAGGAACCAGAGCCACGGTATCTTATTTGTTAACAAAAAACAGGGAACTCTTCCACAGACAGTGAAATTGTTTGCCATTATCCTGTCCTTTTTTATGTTACTCAAATAAGGCACTGCTTCTGTAATAGACTCCATCCATCTATCCTTTTCCAGTAGAATTTGTGAATGACTTCATCACTCTGCCTGTATACTGCGTGTAAAACCTTCCTTATGGTGTAGTCTACTATAAACAAAAAATTATCATAACATTTCTAAAAAAAAAACCCAGAGATTCATGCCCAGAAAACATTCTTTCATCCATCCTTTGGGGACGGAGACACTTGGATAATGTATATGCCTTGTGTACACTTTTCTCCCTAAATGCAGCAGCTGGAATGAAACCCTCTTTGTAGATAAAGTTGATGTTTTAATTTTTTTACCCTGAAGGACAATAATAATGTAACTTCTCAATTTTCATTAACTATGGCACAGGTTGCTATAGGCTAAGCTCTCAGCTATGAATTAAAGTAAAGCAATGAAACTCTACAGAGGAACATTTCAGCTAAATGCCATCCTTGGTGTTTTGTGGCAATGCTAAACTTGGGTGGGACTACAGGACTTATGTCTGTCTCCTGCTGGTTTAATACTCAATTCACCAGGAAGATGTCCTTTTTTTCCTCCCGTTCTCAATCCCATGCCCTCAGGTAGCTAGAATGCTGGTGTATCTTAACTGAAAACGTAAAAGATCAAAATTAATAGATTTAAGAGTAGTGGGATGGCACTAGAAAGAAAAGCTAAAGCAGAATATACAGGATAGGAGAAAAAAAATCCAAACTACAGAATTAGAATAGCCTCTGGAGACATTGTTACTTTGGTGACTTAATATAGTAGAAAACATGCTGAATATATCAAGACAAGGCAGATAGAGTCTTTCCTACCCCAAACTTGAATATTGATGCCTGTGTTGAATTGATTTTTGAGCCTGTCCTTGAATGATATACTAGGCACAGGCTTGGATACACCACCTTTCAAAATTAAGAAGATAACACTGTCTTCTAATAAAGTTTTATTAGAAGTTAGCGTAAACTTTCTAATTACAGAAAAGATGATATTAAATATTACCAATTCAGAAACAGTCTTAATACATATGTTTAGGATGTCATTTGATAACTATGGTACTTGCTCTTTAGGTCAATTATTATACAATAAGGAACTTTATTAACAAGCATAGAGTACTTAGGAAAATGATGATCATGGTTTCCATCCAGTCTTCTAAAAACTAATTTTAGGTAAAGCAGACAAATTTCATAGGCTTAAATGTGACTGTATTTAGGCAAGTCTTCAAGTCATCAGTAGTCTTCACATAGTTTGCTGAAGCAGAATTTCATAGTTTTTATTTCCAAGTTGTCAAAGTTGTAACTAGATATTAAAATATCAGTGTTTATGTCATGCAGAAACACATATAAATAAGTTTGCCTTCCCCATTTTTGTTTCTTCCTCAAAACTGGGAGAAGGGGAAGTCCTCCATCTTAAAACACAAAAGAGTTTGCAGAACAGACCAGCAGGATGAAGAAATTAGCTCTTAAAAAAAGAGAACTGATCTTTAGGCAATACCATGTTATATAAGCTCTCTTTACTCTTTATATTAACAAAGCTCATGAGTGGTATAGCAAGTACAACTGTGTTTTGTCAAGTATGTGTCTTACATGGAAAGTAAAATGATGCAGTTCATACTCATCCAATCTGGCCCAAATAAACATAATATATTCAACACGAGATTTACGCAGAGAACCTGCCTTTCCTATAATTTAACTAAAATTAATTATTTTTCTTTATTCCTTTGGATTTTGAAGTATTTATTTCCCTAATCCTTTGAAACATCTCTGTGTTGACAGGAAAACTAACCTGCAAGCTTCCCTCAGTGATCAAAATGATAGTGACATAAATTGAACATATAAAAAATGGACATATTTAATGGTAAAATAAATCAACAAACAAGCTCACCATCACATACGTAAAGCTATTTCTAAGCTTCAGAGATTTCAACTATAATGTCCAATGGTGATCTACCTTGATCAAGATACAAGGCACCATTTTCTCCCCTTTCATCCTAGTGCCAATTTAAACTGTATATACTTGACGACTTGGTATTGCAGGGCTACTTTTGGAGTGAGTGAAACTCCTATTGTTGTTCATACTGTCACAGTCTGCTTCAAAGGGTTCAGAGTCACACATCGGCTTGTCCATGAGAACACTAAGTGTTACTCCTGTCAGTCCATAACAAAAGGAAGGTGAGATACTTGTAATTAAATCTTTTCCAGATAATCTTCTGCTCATGCCTAACAGAGAGGTCCTGTTGAGCCCTTAGGGTTACAGCACTTCAAAACCCTTCGCTTCCCCTGTGTTGAGTTCTCACTGGAAGGGCTGGAATCACCACTCATGGCTGTTGAGGGGTACCCAGTTAGCTTTGATTTACTTCAAGGCTTTCAAAAAGCATGTTAAAATTCACCCACTGAATGCTCAGCTTCTTTTCTTGTTGAAAAGCAGAAGCTGTAATCATAAATAATAGTACCTTAATCTATTAGTGGTCTTCCTAAGAGTTGCATAGAACACTTAATAATAAAATAACATTTTAAGCTATAAATACTAAATCAACATGGAAATGGATTGCCTTATACCTCAATATAAATTGCAGATACAATACCACCTAAAATTCAAGCTGAGATTTAAGATGATTCCCAGATACTTAAATTCCAAGACATAATTTAATATGGGTTTAGCTAAAGTACTAATGTTTAATTGCTCCTTACAAGAGCTCTTTCAACAGAAGACTTGATTATGCCTAAACCAGGCCAGAATGATGTTAAAATCATGCTGCAGAGCAATATAAATTTGACCTATCACTGATGCAGCTCCATAAAGAATGGCACCATCTTCGTGGAGAGTCATTTATTGATATTTTATTTATATTTTGTGCAAACTTGATAGCTGCAAGGAAATAAGCTCTCAGAAAAAGCAGCTGATATACTGAAAGCCTGTGAATTTTTTTAATCAACGTATTTCTTTGGTAATTAGATCATACGAAACTGAGCAACCTTAAATATCTTTTAATACAGATAGTCCTTTTCAACAAAACTCTGCAGCATTCACATATATTTTAGTGTATTCAAGCTGGGTCAAAACAGTAATCACAACTCAGAAAAAGCAGGGTCTGAGGGGCTCTCAGGAGATCATAGACTGCCCTCCACTCCCTTGAACAGGTAGCATTTGTACCTTCATCATTCCCAAAGAATGAGCATTAAAACACTACCATCACATCCCCAGGAAACCTGTGTGGACTTCATCATCCTTCTGGACGTTCAGAAAAACCTGTTTAAACTATGTCTTTCTTGCTGAAATTTAAACCTACTTCTTGTCCCATTTTCCCTAAGGATAAAGTGTTTTCTCCCATGAATTAGTTTGAAAATTTTTGCCACGGTCTCCTTCTCCCCAGATTTTCCTAGACTGAAAAACTTCTAACCAGCTGTCTGGACTTTTGAATCCTACAGTACATGGGTAAAGCTGGAGCTGTGTCAGTTCCAGCCAAGATAGTTTACTTCACATATTCTGCATAGTAGGGGCAGCTCAACATGTAGCCTAGCGTGTTATTTTCCTTTTCCGAGAGAAGAATACTGTTAACTAACATTGGGTATGTTGATCCCAAATCTTTTTCTGAGCTGTTACTGAACAAGTTCCTCATCCTCTGTTTACACAGTTGATTATTTTTGTCCAAGGGCAATAATTTGTAGTTATTTTTGATAAATTTCTTGTTTTGCTTTTCCTAGCTGCTTCTCCTTTTTTCAAGGTTGCTTTGGTTTCTAACCCTGTGCTTCAGTACACTTACTGTTACACGTTGTGCTACCATGAGCAAAGGCCAAAAGTGTGTTCTTATCCTTAATCCAGGCTACTAATGAAAATACTGAACAAATTTGGAAACTAAGACAGACCCTTGAAGAACTACAGTACTCTCTTAGTGTATTTATCACTCAGTTTTGTAACTGTTTTCTAGTAATTAAATCAAGGCTACGATCTCTTGACTAAATAATATAAAAGACAGTGTTAAAAAAACCTTACCAAAACTTTCTACTGCTATTCTATATTTGAGTAGCCCATTACCACAGTGAGGAATAAGGAAATTATTTAAAAAAAAAAAAAATGAAGATCTTATGAAATATGAAAAGTTATTAATTTACAATATGTAACTGTCTGTTTTTCTCCCACTTTCCCATTCCTGGCTATTTTACAAGGCTGTTTCACTTTTTTTTTTTAATATATTGCTACTGTCTTAAAGCTATAAAATTTCTTCTGCATCAGAACAGGGCAAGAAGAGGCCTAAGGAAGGAGTAATTTTCCCTGATCCATGGAACAACTTTCACAGAATGACTGAACTCAATATCTGGGGGAATATACAAGGGGCACAAGCAGAAAATTCCAAGTGCACCTGAGTCTGTCCTGTAATGTTATGCTATGTACAGCCATTTTGGATGCTATAGGGCTAGAGGATCTTGCTGATATACAGAGGAACACAAATGATTCATTAAAAAACTAATTTATTTAGGCAGCAATTTGCTTCCAAAGACTGCTCCCAGTGGCCTTCTGGTCATAAACAATTAGGATCCTTAGGCTTTCTGGTCATAAAATGAGGACCTTTTTCACATCATGACCCCCACTTTGTCTTGAAAGTGAGCAACTTGGACAGGTTATGCAACCAGAGGCTATTACATGTTTATGTACACAGTCAGCTACATGTCTACCAGAGAATTGATGGAGGCATCCATTACCTACTCAAGAAATAAGATGGGAACTTCAATGTACAGCTTGCAAAGACTTCTAGGTATAGAGCGCCCTTCATTCCCCTCCTCCTGAGGAAAAGAAAATGTTTTCCCAGGCATGGAATACAGTGAAGAAGACATGATAAGAGAGGCCCTAGGAGAATCCACATGCCTCAGGAAGGGACAAAAATACCCTTAGGAAATTCCCCATTTGGACAGTGGCTAAGATTTTTTTTCCACTAGTAGATTACATTTTTTAGAGGCTTGTTCATCTCTTCTTCTGCCTTGTATCACAGTGAGTTCACAGTTTAAGACAGAAGTTTCCTTACAGACACATGACTAAGCTTACCTTGACTGGATACAAAGCCATCCCTTTAAACAGTCTTCCAGTGCTTAACCCAAGCATCATGGTACTTCCTCAAGCAACCAAAATCTATTAGTATTATCAATTATCATGTTACTGTACTTATTTAGAATTAATGCCATCAGCAAATCATCCCATTACTAACCCTTTCCAGCCAAGGTAAGAACATGAAATCTCACTATGCAAAGGGTCCAAAGAATAAAAGTAATCACTTCACAGTAGAATTCTGCCTAGGAAGGACTTCTGGGCTAAAGGAAGAAGAGCTCTATACAGGATCTTCCAGGTGCAGTGGATTTAAAAAAAAAAAAATCTCCCAACATGGGGGGTTGTTTTATAACTTTCCGATTTCCTAAAAATATTAAGAAAACTATCAAATCAAAAGGATTTTTTCCCCCAGACAGGTATCATTTGGAGGAACATTCTGCAGGCAAGCAGACTGTGACTTCTGACCTGAATCCATCAGCAAATCAGCAAGTCCATAAAGATGAACCTGGACACATCCAGACTGAAAACAAGATCAAAGTCAGGGCTAGAGAGTTAGTTTCTTAATTAAGGTAATTTGAGTAAAAATAATGAAGGCGGAAGTCACATTTCTGCAAAAGCAATTTGGCAGAAGGGCTAACCCTCTGCTTTATAGTACTTCAGATGAAAAAGGAAGATGTTATTAGTTGCTTTCTTTGTTAAGTGTTTGAATTAAAACCTTGGTGCCACTCGTTTAGTATTTGCCAGTAGCGCTGAGTGACTAATTCTCTGCCTGTAACAACTTTGACTAAATTAGCCTCTTTTTCTTCTCATGGAATATCCATCAGCAGATCATGATTTTCTCATTTAAATGTACTCAACAAATATGACTGAATTTTTACCCTGTAAACTGATCACAAATATTTGAAATTCAAGCTGCATCGCTTAGTTGGGATTGGTAAATCAGTTGTGACCACTGTTTGTTCTCTCTGGCTGAAGTAGTTTGAGGAACACTACTTCCTGTGCACACAGTTGTGTGTTCCTCCTCTGACTCAGTTTTCCATAAATGCTCGTGGGAAACAAAATTTGCATTATTGCTTTTTGTACACCTTTCTGCTAAAAGTAAAACTCAATTGATTGTTCTTTCACTGAGAAGCAAAAATGAATGGATTCTGTGTGACTATGGGCAAAGAGAATTCATTTAAGAGCTTTAATGATTACTTGTGGACATTTTTGTATTATTCATGCCATGCTTATTTATTTACAAAGAATGAATTAGATAAAAAATGCCATCAGTCCTTACAACATCCTTAATAAACACAGAAAAATACCAAAGTAAGAAAAATATAAAAATAAATATATCCAGTAATCAAATGGGGGGGTTGCTGAATCATAAAGAAAATTTGGCAAAACCAGAAAAACAGGAAAATTCAATCCCTCCGTTTTGTACCATTAATCAAAAGCTGCACTTTAACAAGCCAGGAATAAGGTCCAGTCTACAGTTTTTGTTTTCTTGCCACAGAGCAACAGGATTCTGGTTAAGGAGGTTCCTTGTGGACCGTAATTGCTGTGCTGTTTGCAAATGTTCGTATAATTTGGAAGTGTAAAATTATTGTCACATGATTGCTCCATGGATTCAACTAGTCCACTATTGAATGGAGAACAAGCAAAAAGAATAAAAGACTATTCCCAAATGTGATCATTTATTTTTATGTGGCTTCAATTATTATAAATATAAGTCTGTATTTTGATAGTTTGAAGTAACAAATAGATTTTCTGTGAGAGCAGTAGGGAGGAAAGGAGTGATTATACACAGATAATGAATTACATCATGAAAAAGCTCATAAATAAATAAAGTAAGCTCAAACACACACAGGGCAACTGTCCTAGTTCCCAGCTTCTTAGATGTCTCTTTCCTACAGGCCTTTTCTCCCTTTTCACTCCTCCTGACCAAGGTCAGTTCCTTCCTTTACTTTTAAATCAGCCATTGCTTAGCGGCCTGACAGATCAGACTAACCAAGATTTTAGGTAAGTGAAGGCAAACTTGACACCTCTTCCTTATAGCCATGGGGGCAGACAGACACTCCAGTAATTGTGCCAGGCACATGGGATATGCACTTTTCAAAATGACAGTCATCAGGAACATTGAGTTTGCTCTACCAAAACACTGACCTGACGTAGACCCCCAAGCTATTATAGTATGCACTAAAGGTATGCGTTTCAGCATCCTTCACACTGAATTCTAAGGACCCAAAAAATACTCTAGTAAAAAATTATGGTTCTTAATTATTTTTTATGCACAAAATCTGCCTCATCCCTCAGACGGGAGTAATCTTTGTCATACAGGCTCTGTGCAGCTTAAGCCATTCATCTAGGCAGAGACAACTGCATGGCCTCTGTCTTTCAGTATTTTTATTAAAATCCTTGCTACTTTAGCTGTTGGGACATATTATATTTCAAAACTGTCACATTCTGAAGAACCAAAAGTGTCTCAACTCCAGAAGCAGCAACACAGATATCGAACAAAATCCACCCCTACTCAACACCAAAACAATCATCTAAATTTAAGTATTTAAATGAGCACTATCCCAAACAGAGGCTCAGAAGAGCATATAGGTTAAGAATAATAACAATAACAATAACAATAACAATAACAATAACAATAACAATAATAATAATAATAATAATAATAATAATATTTTTGCAAGTTATCTAAATAGCACAGCTTTGTTCCTAAAATAAATAATAAATAAATGGAATCACATATTTCTATCTGCCTAAAATATTAAAGAAAATGGAAATGCAAATCCATGGAAATGCAAATAAAACCACAGAAGTCACAATGGAAACATTTATATGTGTATGTATGTATATATCAGCATTTCTGGCTTTCACATGTTTTTGCATAATGATAGGGCTAATATAACATAACAAATCCTAAACTGTTTTCACAAGGAGTGGAAAAAAGATGTGTAAAAGTATGCTCTGTCTTGCTTCCTTCTGTTCACAATGTATCTAAATACAACAAATGGTGTTCTTGCTCTTTCTGTCTGTTTCTCAATCTGTTTGGAAAGTAGCCATCATTCTGCAGCCAACCATAATATTTGACACTTCCTGACATCATGAAAGCCACCATCTGTCTATCATTGAATCTCTGTACTTTTTAAAGACTGCTTGGCCTGATCTTTAATGAAGCTTCTCTGTGAATGCACAGATCAGTTTAGACTAAAAACTGGGGACGTCTGACAGAAAGACTCTGTGCAAAATCATGTTTTAGTTAAACTCCGACACAAACCAAAAGGAAATATCAAGACCTTCTTGTAGATAGCAAAGAAAAAGTTCGACTCATTTTCAGCAAGTCTGAGGTCCAAATTCATCATGGAAAGTTTGGAGGATGAAACTGAATTCAGAAAAAAAATATGAAATTCAAAACTATCCAAAAAGCAGCTTTCCTTCCTTCTCCAAACTACTTTTTTGAAAGATAAACATAGGCACATTTCCAGTGTTTTCAAGAGGTATAAAGTGTAGAATATACTATTCATTGGAAATTAACATGTGATTTTACATTTAGGGATTGTATTTTCAAACATCCAAAAAGCAGGTTTTCTATAGGTTTGGCTTGATATATAAATATAAGTTTTAAGGAGTCTCAAATACCAAAAAGGTAGAAATCTCTGTCGATTTTGTAAATATATTCTAGAAGGAAAGCATAAGCATTTTTTTTCCCCAAGACATACCTTAACAGGGAAATTTATTCCCTGTGATATTCTGAGGCATGTGTTTCTACCGTAATTTTTGCGCAAAGCAGTGACTCAAGGTGTAACGGCTCTACTTGCTTCACTTAGAACAAATTTGGATGCAAACCTCTAGAAATCCAGCTTGGAAAACCATGACCTTAGAATAACCCATGCTCTGTTTCCTTCATCTACAAATTAATTCAAGTGTCTCCTCGTGGCTGCAGAGAAAGAATGCTCCTTGCAGTCTTCAAGTCTGCTATACTCTTACTAAGCTACAATTCCAACAGACAAATAAACTAATTCATGGTTGGAGAGCCAGGACCCTCGTCCCCTTTGGCTACTGCCTCTCCTTTCCTCCTCCTCCATCAGCCTGCCCTCCCCTTCACTGGTGCAGAGAATGGAGATTAAGCATTTCCTGTGCTTTTCTCAGCACGGCACCAGTAAATGTGGCCGGTCCTTCATCAAACAATTCAGGGCAGGAGAGAGCACTGTGCACGGGCTGTGCAGGGACTAAGCACCCTGCAACTCATGACCAGCCTCACAGAGTGACAGTGAAGAAGCAACATTCAACAGGACAGAAAGCTTCTTGAGGTCACAGGAAGAGCTTCTAGAAAAGAGCTGTATTGCACTTCTCACCACTACTACCTCTGCAAAGCATCACTGCTGTGGCTGAAATTAATGGGCCTGAGGGCACAAAAGGGAAATGCTTTTCTTATTGACCATAGATGAAAATTATAATGATTATTATTTTCACTTCAAAAATTATCTCAGAGTTAGCCATAATAGTTCCCAAAGCAAAAATTGAAGCGTGGTCCTAAATTTTGAAGTAAGAACAAATAAGGAGCCACGAGGCCTCTGTACCTGTCCAAATCCTATTTTCAGCCCTATGCCTTCTAATCTGTGCACCCTCCCACCCAACACCACAGTGCCTGCAGGTTGCCCCCCCATCCCCTGTCAACATTATTCATCCAATATTTCCTACTCTCTTATCATACTAGCCCAAGCCACAGCTGCAGGACTTGGTCTGCACATGTAGTAGCTTTGTGTGGCAATGTTTTGGCATCAGGGAGGCTACAGGGGGTGGCTTCTGCGAGAAGCTGGCAGAAGCTTCTTACATGTTCAACGGGGCCAGTACCAGCCCGCTCCAAGACAGACCCACTGCTGGCTAAGGCCAAGCCCATCAGCAATGGTGGTAGTGCCTCTGGGATAATGTATTTAAGAAGAGGGGGGAAAAGAGCTTTTTTGTTGCTTGTTTGTAATAGATGGCCACCAAGATTCTCTCTTTCATGCCCTTCCTATCCTTCTCTCCTTTTTGCCATAGCCATGAAACCTGAATATCTCAGAATCTTTCACTGATTTACCCAAATAATTCTCCCATGAGCCTGGGAAGTGCTGTTGTCCCTGTCTCATGCTATTATACCGATAGCAGAAAGGTGATAAATGTGCCCAGCAACTGTGTCAACTCTCAGTAGCAGAGCAGGAATCTGAGTGAAACTTTCCTAAGTCCTAGGCTAATTTCCTTGTCACCGGTTCCCATCGAGTCTTCCTGTTCACATGAGTCCTTGTTGTTTGATAAACATTTTCAAGTTTACTACTTTAAAGAACTATCTTTTGTGACTTTAATAATCAGGTATTTTCCTTAGACATTTTTATCCTTTCACAACTTTTTCTGCTACATATTTTTTCATTTATAAAAAAATAGCCACTTCTAAAAATATTCTCTTGCTTGCCACACAAATATAGAGCATTGGAAGTTGATTTGGTTGATTGGAAGATTTCACTAAAAGCAGAAGAGGAGTCAGTTTAGAGCACAGTAGGCAGTAGAGTCATGATGTGTTGTAAACTAATTATCTTATGATACATAGGTACAACCTCACAGTGTTAAGCAGGGATGGTTTTATATTACCCAGAACGATATTGATGTAATCATGGTACCATGACATTCAGTACTATGGAATTTGCTTCTTCAAGACCAAAATGGCATTCAAGAAACCCTTTCAGGTACTTTTTAAATGTAAGTCTGAGGACAGGGCCTTATACTCCAGTTTCATCCAAATCTTATACTTTTTTTTCTTATGTGCTGTACACTGTAGACCAGACACAACACACAATCTGGCTTTTACCTTTACCTTGTGAAACACATTGAGTTGCTCAATAAATAAGGTGTTACAGCATTTATCTGTCACTGAAATACAAGAAAGAAAAATAGCAGCCATTTGAACTGTCCTTTCACAGTAGAAAAAGGAAAGTAGAGAATAACCATCTCTAGCTGACATTGCAAAGTGGCAACAAAACAAACTGTTTTGGCACCTCTTTCTCTGTCTTTTTGAAACCTTTACTGGATTTCAAATCAGCAGCACCTATCTAGGGCTCTGTTTTGGATGCTCCTGCCAATGACACTGAAATCAAAATGATCCATATCTTGTCTCTTTACTGGGTTTTTGAGTTTTCGCTTACAAACTAAAAGTGAGATGTGATTTTATATAGTACTTCCATTTACTATGGAATTGAAATTAATCCATTTAAATAGGGGTATTACAGCTTTTAGAACGGTAAGTTGTATGGAAAAAATTATGCATGGTGGTTAAATAAAGAATAAGTTATTTGGAGCAGCTGTTACGGTTAGAAGAATATTTTTCAATATTGATTATGACTTCTTAGATTGTTTTGTGTGCTCAAAACCAGGACAGTCTGATCAGTATCAGTTGAAGACTGATTTTTGTGCCAAAATTTGTGAGGACTAACAAAGTTATTCATGGCCATGAACAGCTAGGATAACTATAATATGTATTTTGGTTATGCTCTTGACCACCAAGTTATTTAGATTTATTCTCTCATGCACTCTTATTATAGGGAAAAAAAAATAAACAAAAGGCAAGCCAAGCAAACCTTACTGTAAATAAGGATTGAAAGTTTGATGTATTCAGCCTTTGAATCTGGAGGCCATGAAAAAATATTGTCAGTCAGTAATGGATTGCATTCTTTCATTTTAAAGGAATTTTGTAGAAAAGTCAGAATATAGCTCTGCTGAAATCATGTTGCCTGCCAGCAGAAATAGCAAACCTTCTTGTGTAAAATTCTATATCCTCAATCTACTACCAGATACAACACAGGACTTTTCTGCTGGCATGTTTTTTAGATTAAATGAATAATTATAGAGATGGATTGGGTGGAAAGTCAAGAGATCTAGGTTAAATCCTACAGCTGCCACTATTTCTACATGACCATGTGCTGAATGCTGCAAATCTCCTTCATTTTCTCAGATGGAGATGTTGATATTTCTTTCTCTCTCTTCCTTTGACTCTCTTGTTTCCTTAGAGTATAAAACCCCCACAGCAAAGACCGCTTTGCCTGCATCAATTCAGTGCTCGTACCCCTGGTATGATATGTTATACACAGTTGTAAGACAAATAATCATCTTCTGGTTCCAAACTCAGCATTCTATCAATCATAACAATCTGGGGAATCTTAACTACATCTTGAGAAGATTAATTTGAATGGATTGTGAGAAAGGTTAAAATGACAACACAGTCACTTGGGCTGGTCCTTTTGGGTGCAAATGTGTTGCCTTTAATATCTGTCACTTTGTCTCTTAGGTGCTGGAAATATCTGTAACAATAAAATATGCATCTAGCACCATCTTTATTTATACTTAATGTTTTCAGCTCTAGAACTCTTTCCTGAACAAAGAGAGTAAGGAAAGGAAAAAAGGAAGGAAGGAGGACTTATTGAAAGTTAAAATATTTCGTGCTAATGTCTGAGTACTTTCTGGAGTTCATCCAGTCCCAAACTATTGCTCTTGAATTCAGTCCTTCAGTTCTACTTTACTGTGGTCAGATAGTGAATCAATTCTTGTGCTCCTTGCATCCATTGTCTGTTTTTCTTCCTTTCTCTGTGTAATTAAGCATCTGAAAGACTCTTCTATTAGCTCCATAGGATGGACTTAAAAGATAATTGACCTGATACACAAAAGCAGCTATCTTCACTTTACCTCAACATCCAGCCATATCTGGAGATGCTGCCAACCTGGTGCTTCAAAGGATCAGGTCCATAATATGCTCAGTAGTTTGAATTTATGCAACAGAAGTTACATCTTGAGCTAGCTAATCTATCATATTCCCCATGGAGGCATCCCAGCATCAGCTACATTTGCTATCTCTATTCCTGTTTAAAGGTGTCAGCCTAAATTCCAGCAGCTGTCAGCTACCTAGTGGGCTTGGCTCTTTCCTTAGTAGTTAATTGTGCAGACACCACTGATAGGGAGTATAGGCCAGTTGCACAGGTTCTGTTTTGCAGGAAAACAAAGAGGAAGAAAGAGGAGAAAATAAACTCAATCACTATATATAAGCCAGACACAACAAATGTAACCTCAAACCTATTTGTAAAATTAGCTAAGCATACATGTGTAATGTGCAGATTATTTTCCATATCTTGATTGTTCTATGGCCAAGATACGTTGCAGAAACAGAAATGAGATGTAAGCAGTTTCTTTTTAAAATTGTTTCTGATTCCATTTATTTTATTTTATAAATAATGTCCTGAGGAAGCCAAAATCTTTCAGAGAAAATCAGATTCATAAAGTTTGATGGCCAGAAGGGAGCATTGGTATGAGATCTGTATAACACATCTTGTTAATCCCGTATCAAACTCAATAGTGTGTGTTAATGTCTGATCATGGAAACCATTCCATAAATACATCTAATAATTTCCAAAATTAAAAAAAGAGAAGCATACAACACAAACTGAAAAGAAATCTAGACTTGTTCCATAAACTTTCTAAACAGATTCAAGTTCCCAGCAAGATACAAAAAGATTCTAGAATTTTCCCTGCTAGTGTAGATGCATGAGACATATTCTCCTTTTCTACATCATGAGTGAAAGACTTTTATATGGAAAGAAGGGATCCCTCATCATCTTTGCTGAAGTTGTAACGAGTATAGCTTAACAGATATTTGATGTTCTGCTATCACGTCCTGGATAAATTTGACTTAAGACTAAATGCTAAGGTTTAAGCTACTGGAGTTTAGGGATGTTGTTCAGTTAACGTGCAGTGCAAACTTTTCAGTATTTATTTTAAAAGTCTTACCATAGAAACAAGATCTTTTTTTTTCCTCTGCCTATTGTAAAATAAATATGTACAGACATGTATTTGTCTATGTGCAAACTAAACCCTAAGTTAAAATATTCAGCTGTGAAGAATCACAACATTTCTTACATTCATTGTGAAAAGTATAATATACATACTTGACAAAAATTAATTGTAAAACAGTGGATACCTCTTCAAAATCACTGACCTTCTGTGGGATGTCACTCTTTCCTCAGCAGTGACCGACTGGGTAGTCAAACACATCTGACAGGCTTTGGGGACTGGAATCCAATAACACTGAAATGGATAAGGCAGTGATCTGGATGGCAACTTGAGGAATGGTAGATTTGTTAAATAGATCAAGCTCAGCAGAAAGATTCATCTAAGTCTGCCTCCCCTCACTTTTACGAGTGCTGACTTTTCTAAATTTTCTTCTCCAGCGACCCTTAATGTGTTCAGTTACGATGCCTCCAGCAGACCCTTAACATTTGTAATTTCCCACTACCATCACCCATGTGTTTCCCACAGAAGGGTGTTTCTGTTATAAATTTATCAGTATCCGGACATATAACATCAGAGCATGGTGTTTGCTTCTAGACAGATTCGGAAGACTTTGGAGGTCCAAAAAATTTTAGTAAACTGAAATTTCCTATCCTTAAAAGCCAACTAAGCAAAAAGAAAAAGGTGAAACATGAAACAAGCTTAAGGGATCTGAGAATCATATTACTCCTCGATTCCAGTTCCTTTTCATTTCTCCTGGAGAAAAATATTACATTTGTTTTGGTAAACATGGAGTCTTTTGAAAATCTGACTGATTGCATCTTGAGCTTTGTGTGCAACCACTTTGATTTGAAAGAAACTGCATTTTCCAAAATAAAGCAAGGAGCGCTGAGAAGGGAGAGACACAGCTGTATGAAGCTCCATGTCCCAGCAGTGGGTGTGCTGGGTCTCCCCACTCCTCCAGATAGTTGTTGCTTAGCTTTTGTGCTTTCAGCTGTTTTCTAATTGTTTCTTTTTAAAAGTAGGGGTAACTTTGGGGGAGTTTCTATGTTGTGCTTTCTGACTCTGCCTGGCAACATTTTTAAGAATTTTTTTCTGTCTGGAATTTTACCTGTGAATAATTTCAAAGACCATATTTCTGGTGATACTTGCTATCAGGCAGAATAAGCAAAATTTTGGCTGATGCAGGCAAAAAATATTTGAACTAGTTTGTGGCACCAGAAAGAACACCCACAAAGAAAGTGCCACTTTTTGTATTCTCTGAACTATCCTTTTAAATCTACAGGCAATTGGCACCTAGGCCTCTTGAGAATGGCATCCCACCTTTGTGGTGGGCACAGTGCCACCCTAGCAGATGGTCATGAGTGTTGGCATGCTGAGAATCAGTATGTGCATCACGTTTGAGTACAATAGGTCAGCCTCTCATCCAAGTATGTGGGAACAAGAGTGTCTGTGCTGAGCTTCTGTGCCAATGGTTAAAGGAATATACCATCATTAAGCTAGCTGCAAGACAAGTTTCATTGTTTTTAAATTAATCCATGTTTTCCATAGCTATTTGGGAGCATCATTTCTGCTGCAGTTCTATGGTTCCTGGATCACTGATAAAAGGCAGAATGCCTGTATGCATACATGAACACACAGCCCAGCCAGGGAGACACCTTGTTTTAACAAAGATGTATTTTTTCTCTATTTGGTATCCCTGCTAAATGGCTCATCTAGGTACAAAAGCCAGATCCATAGAAGCCAGCATATAATTTCAGCTCAATAGATCCCTAAGAGCACTACAGTATTTGGCATGAAATTTGCAATGGAGCCCTCGAAGGGCCTTTCCCATCCTGGAACCAATGGAGGCTAATTTTGCTTCAGTAACAAAAAAACATACCTTGCTGACATGACAAAATGAACATTTTCAAGCTCCTTTTTTCAATCACATGAGGAAAGTTGCTGAAAATGTTAGGCATACTCTCTGCACTATCTTCTACCAAAATTTTCAAAATTCTTCCCAAGTAGTATGGAGGCTCAGGGCACTTAGACTGAGTTGTCTTATCACAACCTCTTTCAGTGAAAAATATAGATAGGAAGACTGCCATTGTTTGTCAACGGGTTCTCTAGCAGAGGGCATATACTAAGAGCAAGCCAGTAGCATCTGGTTCTCTAGAGAGATGACGACCACTCAGACTTATTGATGTTCTTTGGCCTTAAGCATCTGAAACTACATCACAAGGGGCAGTGCAATTCATCAAATATCTTTCTGATGTCACTGAATATTCTATTTGTGCTTCCACATGTCACTTCTACTGAACATGTAGACAGTTTAGTCCAAACTGAATAGATACTCCTGCTGTCATCAAATTTAAGTAGACTTGTTGGAGAGACTATTTTTTTCCAGACAGTGGACAAAAAACACCTTTTTTTTTACTTCATGTATAATCACAGTATGATATTTTTAATTTAGTTTTATGACACAGTCATGAAGAATAATTTTGAAACTTTTTCACTACCATTCTAGTCATTCTTGAGAAAAAAAGTGACTGACTATGATGACTAAACGAGCAACTGATGTGAAAGAACCATAGTCATATTTCAGGCTTTACCTCACTTGAAATTATTTGAATTATTAAAATTAATCATTACCATCAGCAGCTGAAATCAAATAAATGCAGAAGGACTCAAGTCCACATCTAACATCTGAGCCACCACAATCTGAGCTCTATGAATATAGACCTATTCCCTGGAGGCAGTTCTGTTAATGAAAATTATCAAAATATTTTAGGTTGGGAAGAAGTATATTCTGGATTAAAGCCAATAATAATCAGGTCTTATAAAAGTATGCCATTTACATCTTACATAGGTAAATCAGTCATCTTTGTATCATCAAAAGACTACCAAACTTTGGTGGCACAATTTTCAAAGCTACCTAGGAGGGTTCAGTAGATAACCTAAGTTGTTCTCTTAAAATTTCCCAAATATCCTAGCTAGTAGCCTAGACCTGTAACATAGTTACCAATAATAGCTAAATAAGGCTCAGAATCACAGAATCAAGATTTGGAAGAGGTCTTCAAGATCATGTAGTCTAACCTTCAATGGAGTACCACTATGATCACCCCTAAACTCTGTTCCCAAGCAGATGCCTCTTGACAACTTCCAGAGATGGTGACTCCATCACCTCCCTGGGCTACTTATTCCAATGCCTAATCACTCTTTCAGAGGAATATTTTTTCCTAATATCTAATCTGAATCTGATGCAACATTTCCTCTCATCCTTTCATTTGAGACACGGCAGAAGAGACTGACTTCCACCTCCCTACAACCTCCTTTCAAGGAGTTGTAGAGAGCAATAAGGAGCAATTAGGTCCACCTAAACCTCCTCCAGACTAAACAAACCCAGTTCCCTCATCCACTTGTCATAACACAGGTTACCTAGACCCTTCACCAACTTTGTTGCCCTTCTCTGGACATGCTCCATGACCTCAATGTTCTTTTTGAAGTGAAGGGCCCAAAACTAAACACAGGACTTGAGTTACATCATCACACTGCAGAGTACAGTGGGACAATCACTTCCCTAGCCCAGCTAGTCACACAATTCTTGATACAGGCCAAGATGTCATTGGCCTTCTTGGCTATGTGGGCACATAGTTGTCCTATATCCAGCCAGCTACTCATCCTACTATGTCTGCTTAGAGCAATAGGAAACAGTTCCTAAGTGGCCTCCCATATCTCACATACGAAAAGAAAGAAGAAAGTACGAGAGAATAGTCACTGCTAAGACCTACACTTATTGACTCCTATGGTCTAACAACTTCATTAATAAAAGCTGGATAGGGAAAGGGATGAAGTTTCTGAGTATATTATGCCTGCATTTCATGACAGGTAAATACTTATATAAAAAAAGAAGGGATTACAGAAAAAACTCCAAAAACATTCCAATCCCTGTTTGTAATAATATTATACATATAAATGTACATATAATTTATAAAAATATATAGTAATATAATTTTATATAGTAAAATAGTAATATATTGTGTACCACCATATAATAATTAAAATGCTAACCCATGTTAAATGTTCTTGTTCCTGAGAAGCTGAGAAAAGAACATCTTTTTGTGTGTTAATTATGCAGCAGACAGATTAAAAAATGAAATTTAACAAGCTTTTACTCTATCATTTACTCAGTCTTTGTATTTCAGACTTTACACAAGTGAAGAACTCCATCTGGCCCTTATAGTTTTAGCAGTGCTAACCATGCCATAATTGCTTCTTCATTTAAAAATAAAAAGTAAAAGTAGAGTTGGAAATAACACTACATTGCATGATATCAATGGTTGGTTCTTAGTCCTTCAAAAGATGACAGAACCTAAGTTTATTTCTAAATAATTAAAATTATCATTTCAACTATATTTTTAAAAGTATTTGCATTAGTTCAATACAAAACCTGAGTCATTTTCCTCTCTTTTCTTTAATATCTTCCCAATGCCCTTGCAAATAATTGTTTTGTTACTTACAATAATCCAGTAGAGCCAATAGAGCAAGAGATGACTAGTCCTACCATGTCTGCTTGGGATACTAAGAAACACACTTCTATGTGTAGTCTTATGTCTTGAGAAAGAAAAGGAGAGTAAGATAAATTCATATGGCTGGACCTTCCTGCTACAAATTATGGTAGAGGCTGAAAAATGTGAGAAATTCTGAAAAACATTCTCTTCTCTAGTGCCCACAACAGGATTGTGGAAGAAAACATTTTGCTGATGTAAGAAGAACACTTGTCTTTTTGTAAAACATTTTGAAAACTATTAGAAAGGTGGATCTCACACCTAGAAGGCCACTGAGGAACAGAACTACTTATTTTATAGGATAACAAGAAGGAACCTGGAGCTTTTGGGTTAGGAAGAACCATCCTCAAAGATGACCATGACCATGGTACACTCTCCATAACCAGAAAGACAGATTCATCCCTGCATCAGTTTTCTGTTCATCATTTTATTTTACTATTTTGCAAAGAACCTCCAGACTGAGGGAGTCAGGCCTTTTCTGCTGTCATTGGTAGCCAAAAGAAAGATAATAAAATAATTTTTAAGCTGAGAGTGTAAAACTTGAAATTTTAGCAATGATAGATGGATATTCTTTATTTTCACAGAGAAAACTGTTATTGCTTCTTCATGTATTATATTATGTTATAGAATATCTCACCCACATCTACTTAAGAAACATGTAACTCAAGTTCTATGTTAAGCAGCATAACAGCATAACTCAACATGCTGAGTTTTCTGTGAGAATTATCTATCCTCCATCCTTCCCCAGACTTGAACACCTTTACTTCTGTGTGGTCCTCCAAAGATTTCAAACAGCTAGGACAGTGATAGAATAGTAGAATGCATTATCAGAAAACATAACTGACTTAATTATTAAATTATTAAGTTAATTAATATTTTCGTGTCCCTGGTTAATTTCCTTTTTTTTTTTTTTCTCATTCAAGGTAATATCATACAACTTTCAGTTAAGCACATGACACTGATAATGATTTTTGTCATGCTAAATTCTGTAGATGCACACCAGGGCTATCATGTTATGCATTAACATGCACCCAAATGAAGGCGGTGGCTGAGAGAAAGAAAGAAGAGCAAAGAGATTGAGATGTATTCTCAGTGATTGCTGCCAGTAACATTATAACTGACATGATGCTTGGGCCGGTTTTGGCTGGGGTAGAGTCAATTTTCTAAATTACAGGATTTATAATCAAGGATATCAAAGAGTTGGCATTTTTTGTCTGTCATGGTTCTCTTACATTTTTCTGCTTCTTAAAGTTTTGCTTCTTTTTCAAAGTGTTTTTTGTAAGAGTAGCTGGGCCAGCATCACAAAAGGTGATGTAAAATTTGATTTTTTAAGTCAGAAACCTTACTACAAAAATAGTCATTCATGACTCAACTGCTGTTCATGACTGAGTTAAGTCTGTGGAGCATTCCACAATTAAGCACACCATGCTGAAAAGATCAGACTGATCAGACTTTATGTAGCTTAATGCAATCTGGCTCAAACAGCAGGTAAAGTAGACAAGGTAAATTCACCTAAACATATTAAGGGCTACATCTCTTCCAGCAGCATGATGAAATGTTATTTTAGAGCTTAGCTTTCTAGACCTCGGCTGAAATGTAGAGGTAGTCTCAGGTTTAACAAGTGATACTCGAAACCACAGTAATAAGTAGAATGTAGGTATCTTACTGGCTAAGAAGAGGTCTGACTCACCTCAGGAGAGTAAGCCAGAGCACACATGTATGTGCTAGCCTGAAAGAGGGTAGATTTAGATTGGATATTAGGAAGAAATTCTTTACTGTGAGGGTGGTGAGGCACAAGAACAGACTGTCCACAGAGGTTGTTGATGCCCCATCCCTGGAAGTATTCAAAGCCAGGCTGGATGAGGTTCTGAACAACCTTGTATAGTGGAAGGTGTCGCTGCCCATGTCAGGGGTTTGGAACTAGATGATCTTTAAGGTTTCTTCCAACCCAAACCATTCTATGATTCTATGATGCCCAGCTCCCTGTGTCATTTCTGAAGACAAGCAGTGGTTTACAAGGCAGGGCACTATGCTTTGCAAACTCAGTAGGAAACCAAGACCTAGGCGCAGGGCTATGTCTCAAAGTTTTATTTCTGAAGCTTTCAAGGTCAAGAGACCATTCCCAGCTGAGTCACAGCAATCCTCAGAATTGCTCTTCTGGCTAATACAAAATTACTGAGAAGTCTATTCCTTTCTCATAGCACAGTGTATCTTTTTCCTAGTGGTCATCAGTGAAATTCTTTTTCAGTTCCCTCAGCAGTCTGAATGGTTCTTGACCTCCAGAAGGAAGACTCCATGCAGAACAGAAGACACGCCCAGCAGCTGTGCTGCCTCACTGGAGGCAGGCAGCCTTTCAGTACCCACAATCTGGCTCTGCAGGGCAATGGTGGTCCTTGGTGGTCTCCAATGGTGCCTATCCAAGAAGTCAGGGGCCTCCTCTCACAGTCTGGTCTTGTTTTTCTGTTTGTTTGTTATTTACCCAGACCATTGAACGTAACAAGGCATAAATAGTCCAGTGAACACAGATCAAAATCCAGATCTCGCACACAACATGCTGGTGTCCTTAATCAATAAGCTAAAGATTTGCTGTCCCATTTATCTGCTTTCATTCTGGCCATCAGAGTTAGGCAGTGATGGAAAGTAGACTCTCTGACTCCCTCTTTTGATTTTAGGCATCTACGTTTTATCGGACGATGTGGCCTTGTCTGTACAAATATCATTAACTGTCCCCATTAATTTGGACATATGATTTCTGTGTAAGCCAATCATGCAAACTAGCATCCCTGAAAACTGTCTGGCTCCTGGGAGCTTCTAGAAGATCTGTCTGGCTCCCAGGGCAGGTGAAAACAATTTTAACTTCCAAGGGTAAGATCATTTATATGGAAAGAGCGAGGAATGAAAATACACTGCAATTCTGCAGTAAATGCTCCTACTGCTGTGAAAGTGTTGTGAAATTTATTCAAGTGAGCAAGTCTGTTTTATTTTATATGTATATATTTTACCTAAAGGAAAGCTTTCATTTTGCAGTACTTTTACAGTGTTTTTTTAAGTCTTCCTCATAAATACATTAACATTATGATAAAGACTGGAATAGAAAGAGGGGGGGGTAGGAAACTGAACTATCTGCTGTATTATGGGCCTCATTTAGATCCCATCCAATCAGTATGTATTAAGAGTAACACCGGAAATTCAGGAAGCCAAACTGACATAAAACTGGTGCAAGGCCTCTGGTTGGAGACTTCTTATGCATGAAATTACAGTTTTGGTCCTCTGCCTGGTTTACAAAAGTGTTGTGCATTAAGGAAAGGTCAGAAATTTATGAAGTCAGTGACTGTCACAAAAGAGTTCAGTCACCAGGGTGAGCGTCAACCTGACACTGTCTAATAATAAAGCTAAAATTTCCCCTGTATCTTAATGTCTTCTTCCTGAGCCCTTTGAAAAGAGTCATAATTTATCAGATCCAAGATAATTAATAAATCAAAGTGAAGATAAAGAGTATGACCTAGGGCATGTATCTGTTGTTACTATTCCCACTATTGCTCATGCTAGGCACCTCTAACCCCTCAGCTGGAGTCCCAAGACCTGAGCTAGACACTTAACCTCTGAGAGCTATTTAGGTGAAAAATTAGGCACCTCCAAAACATACTCCTAAAAAAATCATATGGTGAAGGGAAGCTTCCTAAGGAGCTGGGAATCTCCTATGTCTAGCTAATAGGAAATTCCAATCATGTCTGGAATCCCTTCTCTCTCCTCTGGAATTTTGATTCCCAGGTCTGAGCTGTGAGCAGACAGACACTCCTTTTCCACTTGGGACCCTCAGGCCCAAAGGATCTCCTGAGGGAAGCCTTAGCAATTGCTCTTTGAGCAGACCTCATTGTTTTATTTCAAAAATAAATCCAAACGAGGGGGCTTATATAATAGCTTAGCGGTTAGAAGCATTCTCTGAGGAAAGTGAGGGGGGACCATGCTCTGCTCAGCCTGAGGGGCCATCAAATTAGCAGCTCCAGGAGCTGCTCCAGCCACCAAGCCCGAGGGGCATCTACTTCCTCCATCTCCCCTCAAGGCTTGCACGGCTGAGCAGTGTGCAGCCAAGGGCAAAGCAAACACAGCTTTTGGGGCCAGTGCTGAAGAGCAGGTTGTTTGACCTGACTGCCACCAGCAAGTGGTGACTGGCCATGATTTGTACTGCCATCTTGTTCTGACTGCCTCAGTTGGAGAATTTATACTGCAACAACATAGTCCTACCTGCCCTACTCCAGCAAGGACCCCTGTAAATAAATTTCCTATAGCAACAGTCAAACCTGATTAATCCAGTAGCATTGTGGAGGAAAATGTGGAAATATTAACCTCATCAAAACTGACAGATAACTTATTTTGATCAACAAAATTGGTACTTAGGACACTGTCTTAACAGCAGCACCTAGCTGCTGCTAATCATTGTTACCTTGTCAGTACCGTCTTCTTTCTAATACTGACCAATCTTTTTACTTTTACCAAAATTAATTTTGCCCTTCAGCCTTCTTAAGTTTTGTAGGGGTTCTTTTAAGGTGCATCAGCATCTGATATATTTCTCATACAATGTCAAAATAGAAAGGAGCAACATTGTCCAACTATTTTAAAACAATTGGCAAGTTTTTTTCAGCAATAAACAGAATAACAGTATCTAGCATTTTGCAATTAAATTGACATTAATTTTTTTTAAAAAAAATTAGCAAAAAAGGTGATTAATCTCTCAAGATTCCTCATATAATTCTTTTTATGTGCTGTATATCTGAGCCTCCAAAGGCCAACCTACCTACATTTCATCATGTTCCCTATAGTCATTCACTATGCACTATGTCACATGAAAGGTCAGAGTAACTTTTTTTCCTACTCAAGAACAGTAGATTCTAATATCAAACATCTTTTCAAAGAAAAAGCAGATAATTAGTGGATAGGATAAGCAGAAGTTTTATCTCTAGAGAATTCACTCCTCACAGATCTCTAATTAAAGCAGAAGAAATTGCATGATGTGCACATGCTGTTAAGCATTAGCACAAGCAAACCTTGAAGAGGGCTGGTACACAGCGATATAGGATATTTTATTTGCTTATTTCTCAACACTTCATGCAGACAAGACCTCCACTTTCGCTTCAGCTGCTAATCAGCTTGTCTGGTAACAGGATGGTTTTTGTTGGCATTATTAGTAATTATTTGCATTGCCCTGGTACTTAGGAGACCCATTTACAAGCTGAAATGATGCCACTTCTGCCAAAAATGCAGGTTCTGCTTCAGTAAGCTTACAATTTAAGGATATGTCTCTACAGAAGACTACTGTTCATGATAAAAACATTTTATTTAAAGATGTTTCAGATATTTTTTCTCCATTCTGCAGCTAGCTTTGTAAATATTATGGAGATGTATCTGAAAAATGATAAGAGACAACAGATACATACAGACATATGGGGAATACAATGGAGAAAATGAGACTATATTGGTCACTAAGATTGATAGGGGTCAAAGCACATTCACATAATTGCTGTCAGCTGTTTGCTCAGATTTATGGCCCCAAAGAAGAGGTTTTTAAGGAGGGAATGAAAGGAGGATGATAAAGTAGCTGTGTATGTAGTTACAGGAGGCTTTTCCCCAGGATGAAGAGCAGAGGGAGAGAAAGTGCAAAAGTGACTGAAGATACAAGAATTGAATGATGAAGACTCAAGTGTGAACGGGGAGGATATTGAGGGGTGGAGACAGGGTCTGGAGTAACCTAGTGGTGAAGGCAAGCAGTTCAGACCTAACATAACGAATGTGGGAAAAAATGCAGAAAAGAGGAAAAATTTGATCCTTTAAAAGATTGAAGAAATAAGTTCAAGAAATTGTCATAACAGTATCTTACACAAGACCAGACTGTTGTAAAATTTGGACTAAGACATGCTGTCATAAAAGACTTAGATGACCAGGGCTTGGTATGCTAGTGTGAGGAGTGGGCAGCGGGTAGAGATATTATCTGCTGCTTGTCTAGGACAGCTGAATTTTCCTACAGTATGTCACGGTTTGTATTTATTAAATAACAATGACATTTACATTCACAGTGACCTTAAAGTTATATTGAGCCAGTGGCCAAAGCTACATCTACAGACAGAAAAATGAGGTGGAAGCTCAAGAAGATAATTCATCTTCTACTCTAAGAGAGATGACATGAATCTCCTTTCGACTAATAGACACAATCAGAATCTTTCTAAGCACGTTTTCAAATGATTGTGTTGAGTTACATCTTTTTTATTCCATTTTTTTATGCACCATCTCTGCTACATCCAGGCTTCCTGTCTCTTCCTGTTCTCTAAAGGTTATGAAGTTAATTTATCAAAGTGGTTTTAAACATGAAGTGGTAATGAATATTTACACATGCTATGTCTCTCTTTGATGAGATAAAATGTGAGGATTTATTAAACAATTTTCCAATTAAAGGTAGTCTACGAAGAACAAAAGATACATCATTGGGTAGAGTAAAGCAGTACCCATGGAGATGTTAAAAGCTTATGAATCTAGGGAGTATTGACCTGCAATAATATAATATTCCTGAAAAATCCAGCACTGTTTTCTCAGACACTATTAACTTTTTATATGACTTACCCTTTCCGTGATTCTTGGTAGATTTGTATCCTGTGGTGAAAATTTCCTAGGATATTTCCATCTGAACATCTGTTGTAACTTGTGGATAGTTTTTCACACAGAAATTTACTTTCTTGTAGATCTATAAGGCATAGCATGCAACAGGAGGACAAGTAGAAAAATTATATATCTTTACTTGTGTTTGAGAGGAAGGGTGTTTTGCATTGGTAATAGTGGTCATCATGTACAGAAATGTCAAGAGCTGAGTAGAGAGTTTAATTTCCAAACAACTTGTTTTACGGGTCACACAAAATCTGGGAAACGGTACTGTTAAGTCCTATATTATGTCTGGTTTATATTGAAAAAATTCTTATATACACATAAATATATAGGACTCTTGGGTCATTCCACTTCTGATAAGGAAACCTGAGTAATGTCAGTATTCCTGAAAACCAGTGGGCAAGTTCACAGAATGACTGTCAAGTTGATGAATTTGCTCAATATTTTCCTTCTGTTATTCCATGTGTCCTAATATGAAGGGTCTGTCATTTCTACGTATTACTACATAATATTCAGCTCAGTTGCTGGTAGGAATAGGGGAACAGTCTACACTCCTCTCTTTGAACTCCAAATTACAGTCATGTTCAAGAAAATATTTATCTTACACAATTAACAGATTTACCTAGATCTAAAATATTTCTGTAGCTTTTTAACAAATGATGAAAAAATAACTTTGTCTTTGTCCTCTTTCATATCCAACACAACTCTTATTATTAAGAGGGCTGCAAGAGCTAGTTCACATTCCTGAACCATTGATATAAATCAGGCAAGTACAGTGAAAATGAGTTATTTGTCAAACATCACTAACAAACATATATAAGGGCAAAGAGATATTTGTATACTTTAATTTTGGGGAAAAAAAAAGACACATACTTTCTATTCAAATACAATAAGCATTAAATGTAATCAGGTTCAAATAGTCCAACTTATCTGTAGGCACTTTAGGCATCAAAGCATGTTACCTCATATGGGAGACTTCTTGTTGATGGGTAATGTACCATCCGCAGGTAAAGGCATAAGAATACAGAACTGAGAAGTTATTAGGTATTGCCAACATATTGCACATTGCTGCTCTAACTCAATTCCCAGTAAGGCAGTATTACAGGTTTTATACTTCAACATCAAGTTCAAGATATGCTGTGTCTTCTCAGGAGATGATATGATATGCCAAAAAAAGAAGTCAAGATCAACTGTCTTACAAATGGAGCAAGAATTTTCTTCAGCAAAATGAACACCATCCAATTAGAATTTTTCTAAAATCAACTGTTGGGAATTTTTTTCCTTTTCTTTCACCTGCCCCTTTTCACTCAGGAAAGGCAAAATCTCAGTGTCAGCTTTGCACATATTGTCTGAAGCTGATGCAAATTAAACCAGTTATTAGCTTTGGATAAAGGAAATATATCTTGGCAAATAAGGTTTTTTGTCAATGGTGTATAAAACCTTTGATACATATTCACAATTGGGCTTGAATCTTGATGTACTATTCTCCTTAAGCACAGGTGGTAAAGCACAAAGTAAGGTTATAATTTTTAAATAATTTATAGTAATTTATAGTAGAATGAACAATTATTTTGATTTTACCTTCCAAAATATGAGGGTGATATCATACTTTTGACTTAATGTGGTCAAGAGAAGTAAGTAAAATCCTTTCTACTGTTCTTGTCAATAAGAAGCCAGTTGTAAGCCTATGTTTTCATTAATGTAGTTACTAGTGAACAGATCCTAGCATGAATTTCTGCATTCAGAAATGTCATATTGAGCAGGACTGATCCTTGCAGTATTCTGAATAAAAGAAAATGTATGTTAAACTGTGTGTTAAACTGTGATTCAGTAACATTCCGAGGTTTCAGACAGAACAGATCCAGACTGGCGAAATCTAACTGGGACTTAGAGCCTGGTACATTTTGTGTCAGGCAACCCCCTGAAATCTGTTCCATGACAGCTTTTCAACTGTGTGATAATTTCATCTATCATTGTAAGTTCCTACAGTATATTTAAGAGGCAGTTTGCCCTCAAAACATTTCATTTCCACTTTCTGTAATAAACTACCTTCAATTAATAAATAAACTTAAGAAATAATAAATATAATCACTATATTATTAATTAGTGATAATTAATTAATGAAGTCATAAACAGGTATAATAGTAAAAATGTGATTAATGCATTTGTAGTTTTTCATAAATATTAAACAAACAGGACTCATAACACATTTTAGAAGAAATATTGGCAGGTAAATTTGAGAAGGGATTGCCTGCAACTTTACTCACTTCTGGCATTTCAGAAATTGTCTCCACTAATTATGTCACAATCTTTCAGGTTCTCCATGGATATTCTAGTTGGCAGCAGAAAGATAAATATGTACCAGATACTATTAGTCTAAATTAAAACTGCTGTCATTGTAATTGAAAGAAATGTGAACACAGGCAAATTCAGGTCCCTGAAATTTAGAGCCATCACCTATTCAAATCAATGGGTCAGCATTAATTTTAATTTAAGCTTCTATTGCAGTAAATAATGAAATTTTAAAAAACAACAGAGAAAAAGGTTATATGGTTTAAGTTTTATATCCAAAGAAATATATACATCAAATCCAATCCCACATCATCACAGCTCCCCCTCCCAACTCTGTCCACATTCTCCTAGAAGAACGTACAGACACTGGCAACTGGATGGTCTTTGCACAGTCCTTCCCCAGACGCATCTGCAACCCAGTTCAGGTCAGTCCATAGCAATCACTGATGTGGTACAATCCCAAGAGTTCCTGAACAGAATTGACATCCCACAGCACCTTGAAGGAACTGAAGAATAAACTTTTTTCTACCTTCCACTCTTACTTTAAGAGAAAAATGTAATAATCAGCTCAAATTGTTTGTTTGTGAGACTAGCTATTGGAAAACATTAACTGTCCTAATCATCACTATGTCATTCAGAAAATCCTTCTCATATCTAAAAAGGGTACAAGGAGAATCAGTTCAGAACTTGGCCCCAGCTGAGGGGGACAAATGCTGCACAAATGCATATTTGGAGGCCTTAGGGGATGGTGGTCATACTCATATCTTAACTCAAAACAAGGATCCCTTGCCATCCTAAAGCTAGCATTATGGACGAAGAACAGGAATAAGGTGTCAATCATCTTCATACAGCAGTATATGCTTCTGATTTCTAGGTCTGACACAGGCCTCCAGCGGGAGCATGGGCAAATTCATGGACCAAACTCTATCTCAGTAGCCTGCTTTTTTTTAGACCAGAATATGTTTTTCCTTGTTTCTGAAGGAGTAAGTAATTCACAGTTACGCTGTGGTTGTAGGAGAGCCAGATTAGAGAGACATCCCATATTTACTTTTCAGAGCAGATTAAATTAGCCAGGATATAACTTGAACATAGAATCACAGAATTACGGAATCATCTAAGTTGGAAAAGACTTCTAAGGTAATCGACTCTACTAACCCAACACTGCCAAGTCCACCACTAAACAATGTCCCCAGGTGCAACATCTCCGCATCTTTTAAATACCTCCAGGATTTGTGACTCAACCACTTCCCCGGGCAACCTGTTCCAGTGCTAGAAAACAATTTCAATGTTGAAACTGGACTGCTTCTAATTCCTTCTTTAGAGATAATTCAGTTTTGTCTATGTAGCACTTTATATTCATAAACATTGTTACACAGGCTGGTAGAAACGAGCAGACCTACTCTCCTGCTGGCAGCTTATTTCTGTCCGCCTGTCTTATTTTTTCCAGCAGTCACGTGTTAACATTGGTTCAGAGAGGACCAAAAGCAACAGTGCAGACAAATCCATTTTGTTCAATGGAAATATTGCTGTTTAGGTCAGCAAATGCAGGGTCAGACTCTCTTACATTCAAATGAACAACCAACAGGCAAAAAATAAACCAACACATGTTCCTGAAGGCTTCAAGACAAACGAGAAGAAAGCATCTCTTACAGCTCAATTATCAAAAGTTAAAAGCTTAGGACGTCTGATTACAAGACTTTTAAGCCCCATTGATCTAGGACGTACCTACACATTAAGCAACGAGAAATCTTTTAATTGATCATCCCAATTAGACATGAAGTGTAGGGCCGAGCCAGCTGGGCATTGAGCACTGTCCAGGCTGAAAAATCAGAAGTCATCTCTACTTTAGTTGGGGATTTTTTCCACAGTGCATTTTACTTGCATATTCTGTGTTTATCTCTATATGCCAAAAGTCTTAGCTCCTCTGCACACTAACAGCTAGATCTTAACATCAGTCATTCCAAACTCAGACAATGCAAAATCAATTTTGCTTCCAACATTTGCCAAGCCCACAGACTATGTTTGTGTCAGCTTTTTAAGTTATCTGACTTTTTTTTTCCCCATTGCCCTGTTTGAAACAGTGAGGGACTCAGCACTTTTTTTAAGCAGGAGGTTGGGGGTTTTTTTGCTTTGTGCTAGTATAATATCTTCGATGCACACATCTTCAAATGTTTTACAACCATGCAGTAACCTTATTGCATGACAAGGGGGATTCTGTATATTGCTATCTGTATAGCTACATTTGTACACATTATATATAATCCATATAGCACAGACACCCATATGCACATATGTAAAATAATAAATATATATATATTTATATGTGTACTTTTTGTATTATATGATTATACAACTCTAATGTGAATGCCAGCTAGACATATGTAATCCCTCAACAAAATTATGAAGTAATTGGATGGTTGTAAAATTTGTGAACATTTCTGAGTCAAAGATCCTGTGCATACAAAATAATTGTACATACAATCATCACTGTCCCTACTCATATCTAGATGAACTATAGCACATAATAACTTTTCAAGATCATTCAACAAATCATAAGCACAATTGGGAATAGGCAAACCTAGCCATGAAATATACTTTATTTTCAGTGCTGTGTAATGAGAGATGGAAGGAATTACAGAGGGTACTGATATAGTGGTGTTAAACAAGACTGTTTCTTTCTTTCCTTATTTCCTCATTTTCTGGCAGAAGCACTTTTATTTTTGAACATTTATATTCTTCTTGTAACATAGTACTTCAAAACAGGTGTTTTGGAATGTTAAAGTGCAGGAAGATCAGTGAAGCTTTTTAAGTGGTTTCCAAAATTGTTATAAATCTTTCTCCTAGTTTCTTCTATAATAAGTACAATGTTTAGCGAAGTAGTTAAAGCAATTTAGGGTTCCTGTAAATCTGAATTAAGCTGTTCTAGCATTAATATGGAGAGAAACATCAAAGAAATAGAATCATATGTGTTAGCAACTTTGGATGATTTGTTCTCAACCAATAAGCAAGTTCTAAGGCATTCAAGGTATTTCTTTTTTGTCTGATTAAACCACAGTTAAGAAAATAGATAATTAAAATAGTTGTAACCTGTGATTCATAAGCAATGTTTAGTAAGGTATCATAGCGATTCCTTACAGTAAGTCAGGTACACATAATGTTATTGCACGTTAAAAAAAAAATTAACATATGTTGGTGGCTAGGGATTTACTGATCTTCTGCATTACCTGCTCTTCACTATGTTAGTATCATAGTTTTGCAGCTGTTTCAGCAATCTTTCAGTTGCTGCATGCACAGATGTTATTAAATACAGTTAAATTAACCCTACTTTGCAGCGTACGTCACATGGTCTCCATAACATCAAATTACCTAAGCAGTAAGAATTGGTTAACATATTTTATGACTGAGCCATGTTAATTAATATTAAGGGTATTTTAACAAAATGAAAGAAAAACACATAAACAAGTTAGATTTAATAGGTAACTTGGAAAACAAAAGTGCTTGTTTGTGCTTGAAAATAGAGTAATCTGTTTTTTTGCTAGTGTGTGAATATGAATATTCTGATGAAAGTGGTGTAGCTGTTGCTTTCTGTTGCTCTCTGTTACTCAGTGTTTTCAGAGCTTGGGAACAGATGGTGCACCACCTGACTCTGCACACTCTAATGTAAGATTCATTGTGCTTCACAGGAAATCAAAGATCAAGCAACATTGCAGAAGGTGAAGCAGCACCTCAGCAACCAGCAACACAGTATGATACAGTCAAGAGGTGGAACAAGAAAGGAGGGAGAGAGAAGGAGAAAGAGAGACAGAATAGAAGAAAGAAAGACTTAGCTAGATTTCTGAGGTCTATTTTGCTTTCTTGTTTCTCCTTTTATTTTCTGGTGGGGTTTTTTTTGTTTGGTTGGTTTGATTTGGTTTGTGGTTTTTTTCAATTTTGAGTCTATTCTCTATTCTTTAGGAAAAGCACCATGTGGTTCCAAAGGAGAAACTTTAATCCTTAGGCTGTCAAAAGTTCAGACCTACCAAGCAAAATCTGAATGTTTAGAAGCAAGAGAGTTATTTGATTTGATTGTTTGCTTCAATTTTACTGTAACAAATACCTGTTTGTAAAACTAACAGCTTTACAAATATTTAAAAGTCCATTCCAAATTTCAGAGGGTTTTATAGCTGTAAAGAATTATAGTTATGTGTAACCTGCCTCTTTCCACTTGCTACCCATCCTTCCCTCCCTTTGCCTTGACTTTTTCTGCCTGGACAGCACACTTAGGCCTGGGCTACTCCTTTAAGGAAATAGAGAGTTCAGACGTAAATTATTTCATGCATAGGCTGTGTGACATCAACGGGGGGAATAAGCACTGGCTAAAGGGTCTTCCTTCAAAACAATTTCCATCCCTAAGTCATTCAGATGAAAGCTGTGAATTCTTGTCTTGGACACCTGCACTGATTTCAAATGATACAATTTCCAGTGAAGCTGAGTGTTATCCTGACCTACCTTCCATATGTATATTAAGAAACTGAAAACACCACCTAGCCCAGCTGGCGTTTTCAGGTACCCAGTACAGCACCATGCAGAACACACAGCACCTTTCATATCACTTATGAGAGGCAGGTAACTATCTGAAAGGATCATCCCCTACTTTCTCATTACTCGAATACAGGAAATCGCGGAAGTCTATATCCTTAAAATATATACTCAATCCCAGCATCTAGGTCTGACCTAAATCTAAATGAAGTCTATAGGAAAACCACTTTATGCTTAATTTGAAGTTCACCAGAATAGGCCTTGCAGTAAAAAAACATGGGGCTGTCTGTTTGAAATGTGTAAATACTGCAGCAAAACAGACGAAACCTTTACCAGAGTGAAGAAAGTAAAAAAAGTGAAGGATCACTTGAAGAGGATGCCCAGGAAAAGATAGACAGCAAAGACAAACATTCATTCAGTCCTCAAAACTATTTGTGTGCCCAGCAGGTATCTGGGTGTCTAATGTTCAATGAATCAGAAGTGAGATGGCGTTTGAGGATCTGGTCAGCAAAATTATCAAAGCCGTCAAGAAATAAAAAAATGATGTTGCTGTTACAGAACTCTGATGCTATAAAGATGATCAGATCTAGGCATAAAACTACAGCAGCAGAGTACAGCAGCCATGATTCCTCTGTCTCTTTGACTTTTGCTGAGTCTCAAGAAAGCCAGGCTTGTACCTGCCACTTAGGAAGTTTAGAGCTATTTTGTTAGTTTTCCCTTTTAACCTTCTAGTAAGACAGACCCGAACTTTGTGAAGTCTCTGCTCCGCATCCTTGGCAGAAACAAGGAAAGAGGTAGATACTAATTTTGTTTATGAAGGCTTGATACAGATCTACCTATGATGTCTAGACACCGGTAAGAAGAAGTGCATATCTAAAATAAAAAAAAAAAAAAAAGATTGTCCCACAGAGAGAAAATGTGTGTGAAACTCAGTACATTGCAGCATCAGACAAACAGAAATTACACCAATTTTCTGAAAGATGCTTGAACATCACAGAAGAAAAAGAGCAAACAGCACATCATGCATTGCATCCGTGTTTCACAGCTCTGCATGGACTGGTGATGAGAGGACCAAATCTTACACTCCTCCTATGGCATTCACTTTTGAAACAACCTGAATGGTTCTACACATATGGTTTCCAGTTGCATGTGTCACCTTTACAGCATACTTCTCTTTCACATTTCTAACAGATCTTATATTTACAGGAATGATGCACAAGGTGACCTTTTTTTTTCTCCAGCTAGAGCAGTACAACAGTGGACTGAGCACAACTGATGCACTCCGTTTCAGCCCACTGCACTTAGGTTGTACCTGAGAGGGTTACAGTGGTGTAGCTAGAGAGATTAGTTTAGTTATCCTACCTGCTTTCCTAATATGAACAAGGTCCCCTTGGTCAGGCATACAGTGAACAACAGCTTGGATGTTTAAGCTTCAGGATTTATAAAGTATCTGGTAATACAGGGAAATGCAAACATGGCTGTGCTATAAGTATGCTAATCATAATAAGAAATTTCATTGGTTTCACTGGTTTAAAATGGCCCTTTTATGCCTAAGCAAAATAATAACAACAAAGGAAGTTACAAATTTTATTTTTGTTATCAGTTTTTTTGCTGAAGTCTTCATATACAAGACACAAATTAAAGCAAATACTTATTTGCAGATGGATTATTGCTCTTTGACATACAGAAACTGAAACAATATTTGTTTACTGCAAAGACAGCAGGTTTGACACACTGCATGTAGAATCAATTTGATGTTACCAGTATACATTATCTTACTGTAAGCTTTTTTTTCCCCCTTTTTTTTTCTTTTTTTACTTCAGGTAATTATAGTGTATGCTTTTCAAGTGTATGCTTCACAAATCACTGCCCATGTAGGACTCTACACTGAAAAGTGATGTGGTTGGAATAATGATATTTCTATAAAGAAATAACAGGTGGGAAAAAAATTTGGAACATATATGGCATGGGGGAAGAGGTACCTAAATTTGTCCTGATAAAATCCAAACCAGCTGAAATAGAAAATTCAACAATCTCTTCAATTTAATTAATTTTTATATTCTTACAGTCTTTGCTCACTTACTTTAATAACGTAATTCATAAATTCAGAAGTCACTGCAGTAACTTAGTTTGACTCTTGTAGCTGAGCATGACATGAAATGAGAGAAGATACTTAAGCTTCCATTTGTCCATGATATATGAAGAAAAATACTTAATGTCTTACAACAAGAACCAAAGGGTGTTCACCAAAGAAGATAGTAAGTTTGGATAGGAAATATCTAGCTATCAGTATTATTACCATTGTTATTTATACTGTATTCTACCCTTCTCTGCAATTACAATAGAGTATTTTTAAAATTCAGTAAAGATACTTACATATTTTCCTTGCTTAGATGTCAGAGGTACTTTATGGATTGAGAGAGGAATTAGTTCTTCATCAGCATGTACCAAGATGAGAATAAACTGTGCTTCGTTTTTTGCCATAGTATTTCAATTCTCCCCATTATGTCAAATGTTTGTTACTGTTAAGTCATACTCAGACACCAACTACCACAATCCTGCCTCCTCCTCATCTCTCCCTGACCATAAAATTTCAATCCCTCCTTCTCACCCATGCTGGTGTTTCTGTGATTTGTTACTGATCTAGTTCATGGAGCTGAGTCAGCAGAAAATCACTATATTTTTAAAGGCTGGGGGAGAGTTAGGCAGGGCTGTGACTATGGCTGTATACTGCTGTAAAACAACACCCTGAGTTAGGGGGTAAATAAATGCTCATGCCAAAGCTCTTGAGTCCCCTTGTGAGTTTTAGTGATGCATTGCACATGTTAGTATACACTCTGCTGCTTCAATAACAGATATAAAGGGGAATGGGAGGAGCACTTTTAGAAGCTCAGAAGTTTTCAGTCTTTGACATATTCAAAACCTGTCTGGACACAGTCCTGGGCAACTGGCTGTAGGTGGTCCCACTTGTGCAGGGGGTTGAACCAGATCACCTCTGGAGGTCCCTTCTGACCTCAGACATTCTGATTCTGAGAAAATTACCAATACTTTGATATTGATCTGTTTTCCAAATGTGGTGCTCATATCACCTTGTTTCATTCCAGCTATACATCTGAGCAATTTTGGCATTCTATTGGAATGTCTTATAGGATCATTGAAAACCTCGTGTTACAGTATCTTGAAGATTGAGTCATGGGTGTTGAATTGCCTTCCTAGAAGCAACAGAACTTGGATAATTACTGTGTAAGCCTGAAACAACCTCATAAACAACCTCAGCTTTCAAGAGGAAATTAATTTACTTTTTCCCCTTTTACCAGGAATATATTTATTACCACTGGAAAGCAATTTGCACATATCAGCTTTGAGATTAATACAGAGAGAACTGGGCTTGTCAGCAAGAAGCTGGAAAATTGTCACAAGCAAGGCTATGTATTCAGTCCAGAGCAGTCCTTCTGCATCACCTTTCTTTGCACAAATAGTAAGGTTGAAGCACAGGGTTAATAGATTCCACTTTTTAAAAACCTAAACTGCGCACTGAAAATAAAGTAAAAACCTCCAATATAGCTAAAGTGGATCATTCTTGCCACAGATATATAGCAAATATTTCATCTAACTTTGATGCGGTAGAACTGACTTTCTTTGGTTATACAGTTCTTTCTTAAGGTACCTCTGTACAGGGTAAAGCTATCAAACTAATAAAGAATTTACAGTGAGAGGATTTCAGAAGTTTTAGTAGGGAATAGTATCTGCTTCTCTTAATCTAAAAATATTACATACTCTCTAGAACAACATGGCTAAACCTCAGCATAAGAATGAGTGGACCAAAAAACAGATCTATATTTCCCAGACATTTTTTTTGAATAGCAAAATGAAATTTTTCTGGGAATTAAAAAAAAAAAGGCAAAAAGAATTATTGGAGTCATATATATCTGTTTAATAGATAATCTGCAGTATGATAGCTTGATCAGCCACAACAATGCCTTCTTTCTCTGGTACTATTACCTTTTTACTCCCAATGGCATTAAAAATACTAGAAACTCCTTGAATCTTCACATTCCCTTACCCATAGAGACTTCCACTTGCACTCTTCCCTCCCACTATTTTATCTTCTCCATCCTGTCAGTTGTTGACTGCTTTTTTTTCCACTTTCCCAGGCCTACCCATCTGTCCTGCATGACTTGCAAAGATTTCCTATCTTTTTTTCATACGTAACTCATCATCCACACCCTATTTGTCTTTCTCAGACAAATATTATCTCACTCCAAATATTTGTCTTTCACTATATCAAGACCAAATAGCCTTTCTGTTACCCTGCTCAAATCCAGACAACAACAGTAACCACACACCACTGCTCTCATTCACAGACTGGGTTGAGCCCTGTAGGTCTCCACCCCTGCTACTTGTCACCATTCAGGTTAGCTCTCTTGTCTATATCACATCTGTCAGGTTTTATCAGCTCATTGTAGCTATTGCTTCTTTCTTCCCAAACACCAACCAAGAAGAGGATACACAGCTTCAGGACTGGTTTTATATCAATCCCCCAAAGGACTGGGTGACCATCACTCTCTACCTCCTTGGAGAATGTTGGGATTCTGGGTACTCCTCATTACACTATCTTTGTGTTGACCTTCATACAGAAACACCAAAGGAGAGCAACCATGTTGCTAGATACTGACATATGGGCCCTATCCATTATTCAAGGATCACCCAGTCTCTATTGCTTGAACCAGGACCAGGAACATGAGAAATTCAGAAGACTCTTCTGTGCATTCTATTTATCCATTCATTCATTTTGCAGACCGTACTGTTTCTCTTCTACATTTTTCCTCCCAGGAAGACTTCTTCCTGGTAATTGAATACAGAGGTTGTCTGCCAGTAACAAGCAGACCATCATTTCAGGAGCCGCTAGAATATACCTCATGTAGCTACATATGAACGTATACAGATTGGAGCCACAAAACCAGAAGAAAGAAAATGCAAAGGAGTTGCCAGTTGCCCTGACTCAAGATTTCTGGACAGGCAGCTTGGAAGCCTTGTCTCTGTGGAGGTGGGAGAGTGAGGAGTTGAGATTTACCCAAAGAGAATTAATAGCAATCTCAATACCAAAAAGTTTAAGAAATCAAACAACATCGCCTCCTCAAGAGTTGGGCACTTCTTCAAGGTATATCCAGATGTTAGATTTTTGTTCCAGCTTCTTTTTTTCTGTCACGTTAACAGCTTTTGAAACTTTCTATTACTCAGGAACAAAATTGTTCCACAAGGAACTTCTGCTCTGTGATCTCCAAGACGTGGCAGTACTACAAGCCTGACTTGAATTCAGATTTCAGACAGACTGTTGTTGAACTGTAGAGAACGAATGTTACAACACAAGCTTAGAGGTCCTGGCAACTTCTTGCTGATGTGGCTGTTATTTTAAAATCATTGTCATACTGTCCTTGAAAGTTACAAATGGATAATCCTATCCAAGAGGACATTTTGCTGGAAGCTTTAGGTCTCTGAAAATCATGATTTAGGCCTTGACTTTTTATGTTGTCACATTGTTCTCAGAGCAAAGTGGTGACTTGCCAACTTTGCTTCTTGGAGAATAATGAAGTAAAACAGCTGAATATCAGAAACAGAGCTCATGATGAGCTTGTCATTTGAGTTTAACAGCAGGGGCCCCACACTTGGTAATCATTACTACTGCCTAATCTACTGCATGTTTTCTTAGTCAGTAGAGATTAGAGCAATGGTGCTTCAGACATCTACTGGGAATAGAGCTAAAATGGAATCTTGAAAATTATGTGTAAAAATAAGAATGTGTAATATACACATGTAAATGTTTCTCTGCTGAATGTTGTTGGCCTAGTAAAAGAGCTGCTTGTTGCTATGCTGGAGTCCCACCTTTGGGAATTGACTGTAGACTCTAACAACAAAACATAGAGACTATGGGCTTTTGAGGCTTCTATAAATTTAGAAACTCATTGAGAACACTTGTCCACACAGGGGGAAGTTTTCTAACTTACGTGCTTGGGATTAGGCTGTGTGATTGCCAACAATGTTAATGGGAGCTGTTCTTGCCTCTGAAAATATCAGCCTAACTCTGTAATAAAGTAATTTCCTCTGCTATTGGTTTAAGCGCTTCATGCCAAATTTCTGACCTCAGTTACTTATTTGAAATCCAAGGTTGTTTTCTGAATTGGGTTGTAATGAATCAATGCCTGTAGGCAAGAGAAACAATTGCTCAATAAAATTCAGAGACAACCAGTACATCTAGGACTAATAGTGTCTGCTTCTAATACATATTTTTGGATCACTATACTCCACAAATAAACCACCAGTAGGGGACATTACATGCATTATAAATAGAAAGCCTGGGAAATAACTTCATAGATTAAAAGGAGTATTGGCTGAGGAACTGCCAGATGAATGAACCTAATGGTTAACCAAGGTTAGTTTCTTCAAGCAGTTTCTACTTGGGCCAGGCAGAGCTGTTCAGTGGAAGGTACAAGAAGGAGGCTAAAATGACAAACACCAGCTTTGCATTCAAGAAAGACCAGTATCTCTTTAGACATTGTGGCTTACCACTGCATTGCAGTGAGCCAAGCAGCGGCCCACCACAGCAATCCAAATGGGCTGTGGGAGGCTGTTTTGCTTGTTTAGATGATGTTCACTGAGATGCAATAGCCAGGAAGAAAAGGTTCTGAGATCTAAGTAGGAGTGAGGAGATGTTTATAGCCATACCTCAATGTTTATCATGATTCCAAATTGGGGTTGCAACTTGAAACAGAACCACTTATACAGTATAGCACAAAAAAAAAAAAAAACCAACATGGTACTAAAGCTGAAGCGATTTGCTTCTGGTCATTTCAGCATCAAACAATTTCATTACACTGAGTAGAAGTGAAGCTGGAGGTCATTTTTACTTCTATGAAACTGTCAGTTTGGTTTGAATATGTCTTACAGAGGCTTAATACTGTTCCACTCTTTCTGGTTTTCCAAAGACGATGTATGTAGCTGGCATAAGGGGAATTCCATTTTCCAACAAGGACAAGGCTGTGCTCTAAACTACCCAGGCCCCAGGCCATGTAAGAGTGAATTGCCTGAACTATTGTTCACATAAAGCTAAGCCAGAAACTTCTGTTTAATATTAAATTTATCTGGAAAGAAATTAATTTGATTTAATTTAACAAACCAAAATTTTGTTAAGAGATTTTAAGTTATCATACCCTAATGATAGATGTAGCTTTGTTTCTTTTTCAACTTTTTTTTCTGTGTGTGTGTGACATCAGCATTTTTCAACAGAATAAACATGTTAATGGAAAATAGCACAACTAGATCTAGTTTGAATGCTATAAGCTCTTTGGGTTTATGTAGTGCTGAGCATCTTGGCTTTGGTCTAGTAAAGTAGAGTAAAGTATATTTATCTTTATACGCAAGAACAATCCAGAATGTATATTGCACCTGCATAGTTTGCAATTCACTGTGGTCTCCAGCTGACCCTTTCCCATCAGTGGAAATACACTCAGTGGGTCACTACACATCCTGGTCTTCTGATTATTTGCACCAAAGGAACCTGTTGGAGTCACAGATGCTCTGTTATTCCCTGTCTATCGGTATTTGTTTACAAAGAAAAAAGGGACTATGACTACATCTCATCCCAACATGTAGTCAGAAGTATACTGACTAAGGCAAATACTTGAGAAGGAGAGCAGCTTACACTTTGAAGAGTGTTCACACCACAGCATAACATGTCTCCAGTGTAAAGAAATTTTACAACCATCTTCAGCTTGGCTTTGTGGTAAACAAACAAAATAAAACAACAATAAAACCCCAAACCAAACCAAACCAAAAAACTGAAAAACCTACTGTCCTAGTTATATTACCAGAACCAAAACTCCCAGGTAAGAGTAACACAGTTATATAGCAGTGGAAGGGCAGAGATGGACTTTTAGACAATGCAGCAGATATACTACAGCCACTACATTCGTTGCAGTACAGGATTATCACATTTCTAAAGTGCTGCTTCACTGGCATTAATCTTTTGCAGTAGAGAAATATTCAAGAAAAGTTCCTTTTTTCCCAGAAAAGTAATTTTCAGTCTTTCAGTCTGTGTGTCCTTTACATTTCTCTTTCCAAATCTAGAAGACCAGATAGAGAAAAGCAATGCAACTCAGACAAGGAGGCAGAGCTTCTACACCAAAGACAAAAAGTGGTTAAAGGTGTTGTGTGGATTACAGATCAAGCAGGAGAGATCACTATGGTATTCACAGTCACTGGGAATGGTGAGAAGGTCCTGTATTTATTATCCTCTTTCTCAACTAAAAATTGTGAAAATGCAGGTTGAGTAGATTTAGTGAAGAACCACCAGTGTTTCCAAAGGGGGATGTTGCCCTATATCTGCTGATGAAAGACTAGATCTTTGGTCTTCAGTCTTTTTACAATATGTTATTTATGGTGTTATCTCATGTCAGTCCTTTTATCTCATCAGGTTTCACATGAATTATTCACTGAAGCTCTGGCTATATGATTTGATTGCACTTCTAGAATGTATGTTAAATTTAGTTATGCTGCACTTTTCTTAGTAAAGCCTTATTACTGAAACTCACAGTTTAGCAGGATACAGTCCCCTCCTCCCACCTTCAACTGTGGTTTTTGTTGCAGGTTGGTTTTTTGGGGGGGGTTGGTTTTTTTCTAACAGAATGTCAATAGCATAGTGCTAGACAGATCTTCCATTTATACTCCAAGGCTGCATTTTCATCTAGGTTTTCACCTCTCAGAAAGGTCTTGAATGTCTTGAACTGTGTTCTATTCGAGTGTATTTCTTGTAGGATGCCAGCTGGTTTCCTGGCATTAGGCATGAACGTCACTGCTAAATTATGCTCTCTAACACTGTCACTGACATCTTGAATGCAATCTTTCTAACCCTGACCTCCCATTTGAATTGAAAGGCATGTTGAGGATTATTCCTGTTCTGGCCCATTCTTTCTCACTTCCACTTGTATTGTGTTAGATAACTGAGCTAATTGCTGTGACTCAAAAATGTCACAACTTTGCATGTAGGGGCTTGCTGTCTTCCTCCCAGACAACCGACAGCATGAATAATGTTATATCAGCAAGGTTTAAAAATAAAGATGATTTTTAAATATTCTTCTAACAGTGAAAAAAGAAGATTATTTGGAAGATGTCTCTTCTATTGTTTGCCTAATTAAAATTTTATATTCATATATAAACTTTGTGTTTCTCTTACTGCTGAACTTATCAAGGACTGCAAGCCAAGGTCTGAAAAATCTCCCCTGTGAAATCAGTCTACATAATCACCTGCTGAAATAAGAGTGGTCAACAAATCCTTTTTTGTGTAGCTACTGATTTAGTCAAGTGTCCTCACCTCTGACAAGTTCTGTTCTGCATACCCAAATTCTATATGTAGGCATAGCCCTGACCTTCCCTTTCTGACCCAAGTGATGTGGAGAGCATGGCTTTCTATAACACTCTCAGATTAGAGTGACAGAGAAGGGTACAGAATATGACACAGAAGGGAAGTGAATGGTTCATATTAATTGCATAAATGTTTCAATATTTTGATGAAGCTTGAGTACAAATGTTTAGACTCTCCAAGATTAGCCTTACAAAGAAATACATAATTTTTCTATCCTTAATGCCACCTGCATCTAACTTTCTTTTAAATTATTTAATACAACTTTTGTTTATAATTCCAGTTTGAAATCAAGAACATCTACAACCCCAAGCATCAATGCTCTTCAATATCTAATTTCACAGTTTTCTTAACACATATCTCATGTTATTTATTATAGTCAGTGTCATCCAAACACCTTTGTCTGTTTTGCTATATTTTAAAAGGTTTAGCTGGCAAGCCATCAATCATAAATCATAAGATATATTTTAACTTCGACTAAGATCAGTTTAGAAAGAAAAGTCTTGTATGGCCTAATTGGCTACATTACTCACATCTGTAAGTGATAAATGCCTGTTTTGGAAAAGAAAGTCGGGTTTTTTAGAATTTTGGTATATATCTATAGAGAGAAACAAAATTTTCAGTTTCTTTATAGCCTGGAGCAACACTGTTATTGATAAAGCTAAGGCTTTTAATGCAAGGAAGCCTCTTTGGAGCTAAGTTTCAGTGTTCAAAAATACATTCATTGCTTCATTAAACACTTTTTTTCTCCAGTTGTATTTCAGTCACTAGGTAAAGGAAGGAATGATATAATTTTATGAATAACTGAATTTTTTCCTCTGGAGACAAAAAGAAGCTAGAATTAATGTTTTTATTCACTCAGTGTATTTTAAAGTTTCCCTTCCTGTAAGTTATCATATACAAACTGGTTCTTTAATTGTTCTCTAACTAACTTCTGACACTAACAAAAACAAAGATATTTTTAAACATGAACCCATATGTGAGTTGGCTATGTGTTTTTCTCTGCTTGGTGTTAAAGAACAACATTACAACAATAACAAACTCACAATAGAAAATTATGAAAAAAAAAATTCAGTTTTATAGTACAAAACAAACAAACAAGTATTTGGAAAAGATGGTAATCATTTCTATACTGCAATTTTAATTCAAAAGAAAATAGATGATTTTACTTATTCTATCAGGTCAATTGTACTAGCCACATTAACCAAGTGATGCTCATTTCATTTTACAGGTAATTTATTGCAACTGCAACACTAACTCCAAGGCGGTTCACAAAAAATAATTTACCTTAAGTAAACACCATTTGCCACTAATGATGGGGTAAAACAAACTTGCAGAGCATTTATGAACAGTAACATCTCTCTCTTTCAGTACACATTTGGAAACCAATCTCTGTTGTTTGCAGATGAATTAAGCATGGCTTGAAAAATCATTAAAGCCATCTGCTTTGATGAGAAAAAAAACCTGCTGTGATCATTTTATTGCACTGACAGAGGCTAGGGACCATTTTACCATAATTTTTAGCATCATTTACCCTAAATTTGACATCCTGTCTAAAAAATGATCAGTGTTATCAGTTCTTGTTGTGCTTATTTAGAACTACATGTACAGAGAAAGTAGCTTATACAGGTAACTCAAGGTATTTGTTTTGCTGGTCTCCAACAGATGGATGAGCCTGTTTTCAACCATTAAAATCTGCAGTTACAACAAACTACAGTTCTGTGGAAAGCTTAATCTTCTTCCTAAATGATAGAAGCTAATAAGCATAAAAATACCATCAGTGTTTCAGTTACAAATTAGTTCCCATGGTCCCCTTAAATATAAACTCTTTTTTTTTCCAAGAATGCTGCACAGTTATTCAAAGTGTAACAAACTTGTAGACTAATATTGCTGGTTTTTACTTTCTAAATATATATTTTTGAGACCAATTCCATCTCATTTAACTAGAATTAGTTTCTAATAACTGTCAATATCTCAATATTTCCCTTTTTAAAATATGATTTGAACCGCTATGATTTCAGCAGATTTTTGTTTCAAGTGGCTTTCAGCAGTATTTCATTGACTGGATTCTACCGTGACTGACTCTCCTGAAAAACTATGCCTCATGCACAATTGCACTATAACAACTGATAACAACACTGCCCTACTCCCTATTCAGCTTTTGTACAAATAATTCTACTGCATATATGGAAGTTGTAAGTAAAATTTGCACAATAAAGCCTCCTAACATCAAATGAGTCATATTATGGTGTTTTTTTCAATTCCACAAGGAGAGTGGTGGATGGACTACCTAGAAATGTCACTTATTCCATCAGCATCCTAAATAGGATGAGACACATGGGACCTGAGCTAGGATCTAAGGAAGAAGAACCAAGAAACTGAGGCACTAGTTGCTGTTTAGAACCTCAGAAAGTATTTTTAGGTGCTGATTATACACCTTTTTTCTGTAAACACTGTACTGATGTGCATGTATCAGATTCTCCAGTCCTGTGACCAGTCTAGAATAAACAGGTCCTGAGTATTCCTTTCTGTGCACCCATCATAGTTACAGGTCCCTATGGAAGTACATAACCAACGCAGCACAAAGTAGCATTGGGACTGATTGGTTTCAGTTTCTGATGGTGATAACTTCCTTGATCCAGTCTGGAATCTCATTTGCTTTTTCATGATCAGCTTACATCCTCTTGCAGTAGGTAAATACTTCTGTGTACAATTTGCTTCAAAGCCAGATTGTTCAGAATGAAATTAATTATATGGAGACCTCATTCACATGCATCTGCCTCTTTCATTTATGACTCTCCAGTTCTCTCCATTCTAAGTCTTTTCTAGATATTCCCCTAATCTCTATCCCTTCTCCAACAACCCATATTCTTCATATGTCTCTAGTCACAGAATGATCCTTTCCTCTTTATTTTTAATTTCCCTCCACTCCATTTCCTTTTCCCTTTGCTTCTCATTTGATAATACATAGAGAAATATACGTTTCTCTGTTCACCCCCTACTTACCAGTCCTCTGTCTTTCCCTTTTGGTCATACATGTATATGTGTCCTATGGATGTCAGCAACCATGTTTCAAAAATCAGTCAACAGCTTAATAAAAGTTACTGAGTTTTCAGTACTTCTTTAATGCTCAGGTGCTCTTCCTCAACCTCTTCTGTGGTCATTTCCGAAAAACTTTAATCTTTGTAGAAGGTTGTCTAATCAATTGTTAAACTTAACAATAATACTTGGGGATATTAAATCAATGCAATTACTCCCACTTTGCAGACAGAGAACTTGAACACAGAGAAAAGAATAGAGTGGACATGCTTGTAAAGCAGATCAGGTAAAGAACAGAATGAAAAGACAGGTCTGGGCACACAGCACTGAGGCTTGTTCATTTTCTGTAGTTTATATGACAAATATTTGACAACAAATTTTAAGCATACTTTCCCCTGAAAAACATTAAAGAAAAGTCACCTATCTGAAATCTTCCATACCAAGGTGAAAACATATAATCTAGGAACTAATTGCACCTTTAAGTATGAAAACGTACTGCATCATTGAGAGCACTATGCAACTCAAGGAGTTAAACTGACATGGAACACAGCAAACCCATCGTACGTGCTCACATTTCTGGGTTAAGACTAGAGCCCCTGGGCTCATTCATTTCTCATCTTTTCTCAGATGGTTGACCTGTAATTGTCATTACCTCCTTTGTCAGAGAAATTTATCTGCTGATATATACACAGATCTTTGCAATGTCTTACAAGCACAATCCAGCTGCATATCTAATGGTGCAGAGAGACTAGAAAGAAATAGCTAGGGATTTCTTTGGCTATGTACAAGACCGTGTGAAATGTTTGATGACTGCATAAGAAAACATTTGACATCTATTTCAGACATGCAGCAGTAGCTGTTAAAGTCTATGCAGTATCAACTATAGAACTACAACAACTCATTACCTTTCATTACCTACTCCATGATAATTCCAAGAATAAAGCATCATATTTGCATAAGAATATTATCTCAGTCACTCAACATTGGTTTTTAAAGGCAGACTTGGAAGTTAAATAGTGATATTTTTAAAACTGTAGAATGAATATTATATGAAACAGTCACATAGTAGAGAGCTGAGTGAGATAATGCATGTACAGTATTTTTCTGTTTCTAATTAATGAGATTTATAAGCTCTTGTGATCAGGCTTCTGTACTGCTTGAGTGATAGAACCATGCAGTTGATCCCTGAACATCTTAAACTGCCTCTTAAGATCCTCTTTTGATTAGGTAAAGTGCTTTGGATCTAATTGCTTTTATCCCAAAATATTTTCACATAGTACTTTCCTTTTAAAAACTTCTTGAGTTGTGTCATACACACACACACACACACACACACACACATACCCCAACAACACAGTCTTTCAAAATTAACACTGAGACAGAATGTTCTCATGTTGAGTTTGCATGGGAAAAACCTCATCACTTCAAGACTCTTCTACTGTTCAGCTAGTCCCTTTCAAATGAATTTATCCTTCCATTCCCCCAAAAAAGGAAAGATGAAAGCTACAGTATAATGGAAGAACTACCATCATCTTATAGTAGAAATTAAGATTCACAGGCTTGAAGGAGATAGTAGTTGTTCCCTGTGTAGGAGATTCCAAATACATAATGTATAACTTGTAGCATATAAATAAAGAATTTTACATGTATATTAGTTAACCTTACAATTTTTTCACCTTCAAACAATCAGTTAATACATTTTCTTTTTTATTCTGCTATACCGAAGAATATAAATATTCTGTATCTAAGCTTACAGTCAAAGCCAACTTTTCCCAGCTGGTTAAGAGTTTAAGGAGCACTGCCAATACTTGCTGATTCATAAAGTCGTGTTACTCATTCTCTCTTTGTCTGTCTTCCACGTTTTCTCTACTCTTTTCTCTATTTTTCTGATCAGTATTGTACAAAAGAAGCAATCTTTTCTTTGTTTGCATATTTGTTCTGGGAAAAATAGTGTTGATGGTTCTGACAATGACCATAATATGATTTATCTTGAAATATTCCATATTTGTGTTTCATGAAAAATAAGATACTTTTTTCCTGTTCACTCTCATATCTTCTATGTTCTATACAAATGAGCTACTAAATGAAGGTTTTCTTTATTTATTTTCAATAGAAGCTATCTTTATTTCCTAAGAACCATCCAACTTTTTCCATCATCTCATTTCTTTGCTCTTTACTTTTCCCAACACTTAAACATTTGAGGTTTCTTTGTGGAAATATGCAGGGAGAGTTAAAAGTTACAAACTAGAAAAAGTTAAAAGCTACAACTCTAGGTTCCACAGTAAAGCTCAGTATTTGCAAAGTACGTTACATCACTGCTATTTTTAGTGCAGCAGCAGTAAAAAACAGATTTCAGACCCTACTTCACAAAATGCTGCATGAACATACAGTGAAGGAAAGTTTATATTCAGAAATCTTATTAACTCAGATCAACCTACTATGGATATCAGTGGAAAGAGTCCTATTAATTTTATTTAGTCTCACGTTGATTTGGGCTTAATCTGTAATTTGCATCATAATAGCTGCAACTCACATATAACCTCCTGGAAATTCAAAAGGCTTTTGTGAGCACTCCTAAAAAAAACCAAAAATAAAGCAGCAGAGAATATTTTCCCTATCTGACTTAAAGCCAAATCAGAAAGCAAAGATAGGAGAATTGCACTACCTATTGGTTTTGTGGTAAAACCTCAGTTTCTCTTCCAGGCCTATAATAAGAGATATGAAGAAAGGAGGTGAGAATTACAACTACAGGAGGGATGGAAGTAGAAGAGAATGTGACATCTGGACTGGCATGTAGCTGGTATACAGAGCTCAGCACTTTATGGCATGCCCCATGAGGACATTCAGAGAATCATAGACTTGTTCAGGTTGAAAAAGACCTCTAGGATCACAAAGTTCAACAGTTAACCCACCACTGCCAAGTCCACCACTAAACCATGTCCTTAAGTGCCACATCTCCATGTGTTTTAAGCACTTGCAGCAGCCAAGCAATTCCAGGTTACTACTGGTTCAGTGAGGGGTGTCACCTACTGTGGTCAGAAGAAACCACTTGCTTTTTGGAGCATCTGGAACAACCAATGCCTCAGTTCTGCTAGAGTTGATGTTTCACTGTAACCCAGCAGAGCTGGCATCTGATGGCAGACTGCATATGGACTTACAAAGGATTTCCTCATCTTATGGAAAAGTGTAATAGAAGTGAACAGAAATTTTTCTGACACACCCTTTGAAAATTACTATAGTTATCCTGTCACTGAAAAGATCTTTTTTAATCTATACATAATATTTTGTGTTCCATTTCTGCTTTCAGCCCTGCTAAATTCTGCAGGAGTTTTCCATATGGAGAGCTACTATTGTATTTATAGTAGTATCATAGATCTATGATAAAGTTTTAGTAATATTACAGTCATTTGACCATGCCTACATATATAAGACACAAAAAATCCACGCTGTTTGCAGTGCTTTTTCTGTACAAATTTTAAAAACTTATCTATTTCTTTGCTGTGAATTTTTACCTCAGGAAATTTACAGAGGCACTAAATTTCTGAGCGAAGTAACAAAAGAAAAAAACCTCTAGGAACAATTTTCTATCCAATGACTCAAATGATTGCAATTAACAGCTTTCACATTTCCATGAGTTTAAGAAAGAATTTGACCTTCTTAACAAAGAATCAGAAACTGAGTACTCTTTCTCTTAATCGCTCTCTGAAGCTAATTTAATTCCTGGATGGCACTGATTTCTTTGCTATTGCACGAGTGCAGAAATTTGACCTTATAGCTTATAAAAATTGGTTTTCAGTGTAAGTGCATTGGAGATGTTTTTATACAGTATTAATTGATGCTTATTGCAGGCTAGAGGGCTGATCATTTAGAGCTGTGGTATCAGGCATGCCTTGCTTGTGGGCCTTTGTGACATGACAGTAAGTACAAAGACTGTTAAAATCTCTTTGTGAAAACACACAAAAATCAATCCTCTTCCACAAGGAGGTGCCCTCCAGCACAATCAATACAAACTGGTACAACAATATCTTATGGCGCTTGTCAGCTGCTTTAAACCTTTTTGCTCAGCAGAGCTCACAAAGTGCTGCTGCCTTTCATCTCTGCTAGATCGTGCCAAATGAAGATGTATTTCTAAATGTGTTGCAGGGGCAAATGTTGCCATCAGTTACCCCCCATGTAGAAGGCTTTAAATTCAAGCAAGGTTGTAAGGGACTGATTTCAACTTGGATTTCATCCAGTGGAGTTAAAGAAGATGAATTTGTTTACTGCTTTGGTGCTTTTCTTTCCTCTACTTTAGCTATATTGCAGGTTCTTGATGGAAATTTTTGTTCTACATTTTGATTCGTGCATGCTACAGGGCCCAGAACACCAAAAGAATCTGAGTCATGACAATCTATATGTCTGCAGGTTCTTTCACCTTTCTTCTATTATTAATCAATGGTATTAGCTCTAACTACAAGGCAACTGGTAGAAACTAATTTATTCAAGAGCTATATGCCTTGATCAAGTGCACATCTACCAAGTGCTTTAACTTCAGCTTTGCTTGCTTGGTCTCGTTGGGAAAATCTTCTGCAGTGACTTTCTAGCAATCAAATATTTTCCAAGAGACCTATGAACCCAGAACCTCATAAGTGGAACTATTTGGTTCCTATGCCTATCATCTAGTTCAATCAGTTTTATTTTCTGCTACATATTCCTTGAAAATAAGCACCACAAAACCCAGAGTGATAAAGAGCTCTGGGTTAACATAATGCTGCTAAGTGTTAGACACAGGAAAATACTCCACTAGTCCAGGACAACATACCTGCACACACATTCATTACAAAAAGATACTTGATAGGCTTATGTAGTGAAAAATTAAACAGCATTCTCTGTTCTTGTGCTGTATTTCCTTATGCAATGAGACATCAAACACCACGACTGAAATCAAATCCCATAAAATCTTGTCCAAACAAGCCCAGTCAAATCAAAATCCCTTTTATGGAAATTAACCTTCTGTGAGAAGAAAAGAAAACTCAACCAAATAGGCAGCTGCATGACACTGCGAATTAGTACATTAGCCTTTCAGCCTTGGGAGAACAGAGTTTAAGTTCTGGCATCAGGCACAAAAGCAAACAAATTTTGAGGTCTCATATGAGTAATGCTCATTATGTACTTTTGATAGCTCATGATCAAAGAAAGGTCACTGTGATTTGGATGGATCATACAGTAGATCTTTAGCTCTGTTATTATTAGCTACTTCATTAATTTATTAAGAGTGAATAGCAAAGAACCATCCTAAATTCTCCTCCTTAATGAATAAAAACTATGCAAATACAACAGAATCTGGTTTGTGACTCAGGGAATGGTAAAAATGTTACTTATTCAGTTTTGCTCCATCACTTCTTCAACAATACAAAATACCTTAGGCATAGATGGAATTGGATGAGGGCAGAACAACCATCTAGTAAGCGCAGAGTGTAGCTGATATGCAAGTACTCTGATTGATCTTTACTCTTCTCGAGATTTCAAAGCCTCCAATATCTCCAACTTTATTCTATGCTTTTCACTTGAGTGGAGCTGCCATCATGGGTCCTGATTAGCAGGAGTCACCTGTCCTGATAGCACTCCTGCAGAAGTCAGGGATTTGGCCCTTATGTCAAATGCCAAGACATCTTGTGGGAATTTCAAACAGGTGTAGGACCAAAATATGGGAGTACTTGACTCCCAAAACTCCCTGTATCACACAGCAGCATGAACTACTACTCAGCCAAAACACAGCACTCAGCTTTCCATAGGATCTGTATCTCTCCCTTCCCACCAAACTCCTGCCAGCTAGCTTGACCTCCAGACTAGGAAAGAACTGCAGTCTTTAAGCCCACTTCTTCAGGGCCTCTAAATTCCACACCAGACAACCAAGGAGCGGTTGGGATTCAGTGCAGGAGATTTGCCTCCCTATGTACGTCACATAGTCCCCATCAGAAGAATTCCTTAGAGACACTGTATGTGAAGTAGGAAATTGCGTCCAGTGCAGAGCAGATGGACTGGATGCAGCTGGATTCAGTTCCTGATCAAAAGAATCCTTGTAGGGCTGTTCCTCACCCATAATTCAATATGGACCTATATAGCATGAAATATACTTTCTGATCCCATAATATCCCACGTATAGCACTCAGTGCAGTTAGAAAGCTCCTAATTGCTTAGGAATATGGAGAACCTCAGGTAATTGCTTATCTTTTTCATGAACTGTATTTCCAAAATACACTTGTGACCACAAATCAACTGAGGTTGAGTGACTTTTAGTGAGGTAATGACCTCTAAAATAACTTTGCACATGGCTGAAGGCTAATCAAGTATTGAAACACACACTAGGAAAGGAATCAGCTTTTCCCACCATCTCTGATACAAACATAATTGCAACCTTTACAATGTCACAAAATGGAGGCTTAATATTTCCTAGGGAGCTGCTTCCCAGTAATACTTTAGGCGTAAGCAGGACATTCCTCAATGAAGAAACACTGTTACGAATCTATCAATAGGTAAGAAAAAGTGAGTTGAGGTAGGCTCAGTAAAACTATGTACGTATTTAAAATACATACTTCAATTCCTCTCAAATACAATTGGTCTGATATCCCCAAAACCCCTGAAATACAAAATACAATGATCTTTTAGGGCTTTACTGTTTTAAGAAGAAAGTAGTGACCCGAAGGTATTAGATCAGAATGAAAATTTGCAAGTTGAACAGCAAAGGCTGATGTATCCAGTTAATTTCTCTCTGTGGATCCCAAAGCATTTGCAAAGGCAGTTGAGCACTGTTTGTCACAAGGGGCAGCAGAAAGACAAGGAGCTTTGTAAAAGGGCACCAGCAGTGCTGTAAACACAACCCAAGCTGCCTGGGTCACAAATCAGTGATGAACATCCTTCCCCTCAATCTGGCAAACCAAGTAAGGGTTTGAAATGGTTCTGTCCATGTTTCAGCAAAGAAAGAGGTATTTAATACTGCATAATAGTTATCCTCATATAGACTTATAGGGGTCTTTCTGCTAGAGTATTTCATAAACTGACTAAATATTGCAGATACTTGCCTTTTGTAGTGTTTTTCTGCCACAGTACTCTCAGTAAGATATGTTGACCCATCTGAATAAGTTCGTATGTCTGCCCTAGCTTCCTGAAAAAGGGATTTTCACTATGAAAGAGCATAAAACAGAGAAGAACCTAAGCAAATTGAAGTACATGGGATAAAAAGAAAAAAGAATTTTTCTCATCTGAAGAGATGAAAAAGCAGATTGCAGTGTTCTGGTGGTGACAGAGACACAGAATAAAAATAAATAATAGTCTGTTATAGTTAAAAAACACCACAGAGGAAGAAAAGCTTTTGGATTTGCATGGAGAAGACAGCAAAAAATTGGATGCCACAGCCCAGTTCTTTACTTTTATCTTCATTTGCATTTGTGCAGATTGGCTTGACCTTGCTCTACACAAGAATAAATGTATAAAGAAAAGGCAGAGGTAGAATGAATCAGTGTTCTCATAGCAAGTACGTACAAAAAAGCCAGTAAGGTATACAAGATTAAATTCATCCATATGATAATAAGGTAGGGTAGGGAGATCTTGGGTCCAGTCCTGTTGAATTCAATAGACTTCGGAGTTCTTTTTTTAACCAAACTGTACAGAAAAAGTTGTAGAGCCACTGTGAAATGCTGGAGATCTTAGCAAGCCATTAAGTGGAATTCTGCTCCCAGCAAGTGTTGACAAAAACTGATGCTTCTGATTGTGTTTGGCCCTTCAACTCTGTTGATTCGCAGTTCAGATTTCCCGTGTAGAAAATGCCCATGTATTCAGGAAACCATACATCAATTACAGGTATAAAAAAGGCAGAGGGAGATGAAGTCTATAGACCTCAAGGCAGACTCAGAGAAACCATCTGAACTGTGTATATTAAAACATCGAGACTAAATATTCTTCTCTTTAACTTATTTTGACAGGGTTGATTATATTTGCAATCCTAAAGTCTCTGCTACCAGCTGTAATTATTATACTTAACCTTCAGCTCACTAATTATTAATCTTTTTCTTGAAGTCTTGTGAAGATATTCAGTTTTACAATTCTCAGGGGGAGCTGAACATTTTTCTATTGTTATGCAGAAACTCACAGCAAATAAATGGATTGTCTTATGGCAGTAATGGGAATCTGTAAATGTTCTTTCTCTCAGAACTGTTCCTCAGTCCCTTTATAATTTCCATGTGTATTTTGAAACCGGAAAAAGGAGAAACAAAAAGTTTTATATTTTTTACTTTGAATATATTCTATATCAGTGAAGTTCTTCCTCTACTCTGTTCCTAGAGATCGGACTATATTTTACATCCTGAGTATGTTTTAAGTCCTCTTTGATCCACTTCTCACCAAAAATGGCCTTTGTGCTCCCTATCCAGGGCACTGAGACTGGCATTACAAGATTTTGTGTACTGGGAAGAATTTAGTCCAGCTTTTTTGTCTAATTCTTACAGACCAGAATAAATGTCTTATGGGGATCACACTAAGTTGCATCTTACAGCTTCAGGATGGCAGAATCATTAATAACATCTCTTAATAGAAGCACTTATATATTAATAATGTATACATTAATTACATGGCTATTATATAAAGTGCCTATAGAGTCTATGTACATGAATAGTATCCATGTAGTAAATCACAAAGCTATATGTCAACTGTAATTATCCATGCATTTTTAAACTTCTTTTTCCTGCACCATTGGGCGATCTCACATTCCAACACTCTGGAAAAGTTATTCTTCCTTTCTTTTCTGATAAATTTTCCCTCCTTTTTTCAAAAAATCTGAAGTTTAGGCAAGATAGGAACCATCAACTTCTATATTATAAACATCTGAAATAATCAACAACTTTTATTGAAAGAAGTAGTTTGAATACGTGTATGAGTACACAAATATTAGCTAACACATGAGAAGATGTTACTTCTCTAAGATGCTCTACTTTGCCCTTACTTTCAAATTTTTTGTCAGGAGTTAAGACTTCCTATCACAGTCATTAACTTCATATGCAGAAAAACAAGGAAACCTGTGCCACAATTTAAAAATTTCTAAACAGTTGAAGAACAGTTTTCTTTCTCTTTTTTTTTTTTTAATTTTTTTCTTCAGCATATGAGGCTCAGAGGAAAAAAAAAAAGAAAAAATGATGTTTGGGATTGTTGCTATAAAAGCCTTTTTTATTTGGGGAAGGGGGAAGCTGTAAAATGTACTTCTGCCTCCAGAAATAAACAGCATGGAAACAACAAGCAGATCAGGCATAGTAATACAACTCCTTCATATCCATGTCAATAAAAACTTCATACCACATTGCTCCATGATTATTCTATAATTAGGACAAAGCAACAACTGTATTCAGTGAAGAGTGAGTTACAGGTTTCAGCTTTAAATCTGATTTCACCTTTCAACAACAAGAACAAAGAAAAAGACTAGGAGTTCTGCAAGCTATTGAATTTTAAAGAGGAAGCTTATTTTTCCCCTCATAAGGCAGGGTCAGGCAAAAAAGGAAGCTACCCTATGCTTGTCTAAACATTAAAAACCTGAGACATTGGACTGGCTTGCTTTTCTTGGTGTCCTTTTTGCTATGTATATAGGCCTTTCTGGGCCCTTTTCTTTATCAACAATGTTGCTGTCCATGTGTTGATTACCTTTTTTTTTTATCTTATCAAGAGAGAGGTTCATTTTCTACCATGATGACTTTTTCTTTAACACATCTGGTTGAAAGTTCCAGATGGGCTTTTTCTTAGCAAATTTGAAACCTCTTCATGTAGTGCAAAAATTCATTGGCTTGACTTACTTACTTGTACAAATAGAAGAGAGATCTTGGGTGTGCAGTCCAACAGAAGCTGAACTCATCTAATGCCCCAGAATCAAAGGCCTCTGAGGAAGCCATTCCAAGCTAATTTTTACTTCTCAAGAATTACAATTTACAGCTTGCAGTTGCCAATTTGCAGCAAGACTGAGAGGTTTAATCTTATTTTCTTATGCCTAATAGTCTCAGGATTCTTTTTTGCTCTTTTCTACTGGTTACAGCTATATATGACAGTCTGTCCTCCTAATGTATGGAGCTACTATCTGTCCCATTTAGGGCTTGTATGAGAATTCAGCTCACATTAGCAATGATATTTTAGACTGATACCATTTTGGAACAATGAGTCAGCAGGTCATGCTTCTCTGGATAAATCCTCTTATATAAATTTTCAGATATACTGACTTCCCATTATAGTTTATGCACATAGTCACTCCCAAGTAACACAAATCAGACAAATAAAACTGCCTTTTGTCTTCCAAAAATATTACTAACTGAAGACATCACATACACAGTATTTCCAGAGTTTTTTCTATTATTTTACATGAAAGATTTGTGTCTCTTGATGTCTGTGTTTGTCACAACCATACTATCAAAATACAAACCACCTTGTCATGAGAAATCTCTCTGCTTGGATCCTGCTTTCAGAGAGTCAGATGCACTGGTCTGTCGATACAATTGATACCAATGCATGAAGTCACCTAAGGTTTTAAGCAAGAGTCCAAGTCTGATGAAATTAGGATATGTACTGCTTAATGTTATCTGTTGAGGATGGAACTTAGAGCATTTTAGAACATGTTATTGATAAAGTTAGAGGCCATATGGTAATGGAAAGACATTCATTAGTGTGCTTTCTCTCTTTCCTTACTTTGGGGAGTTATAACTTTCTAGCCCTACTTCACCCCTATATGTTACTATATAGCCTTGGTTTCCTATATGCAAGAATGTCACACAGAGAGCAAACATTACGGTGAAATGTTAGGTGTTAGTGGTAGGGGTATAAAATGAGTATTACTCACTAATTGGTCAAATTTTATCCTTGCTAGGTTTTTTCATTTCTTTTTTTTTTTGAAGGATGTACAGTTCCCAGCTAAACATAAATGCAGCAATGTTTCTCTTCTCCCTTTAAAAATAACTCCATCCCCAATGTCAGTAGCTTAGTAATTACGCACAAATCTTTGCAATGTAGTGTAAAAAAACCCCCGAACTGCTTAAGCGCGTTTTGTTACCTCATTTTTATTTCTATGAGAGGACCCAAACAAAATGGAGGATACAGGTAGTACCTTGTGCCACCAGAACTTTGTGCCTTCATTTCAAATACTAGACCAGTGTCAGTGTTTAGAAAGAGAGGATGGGAAGAGAATGACTCTGGCACGTCCTCTGGAAGTTTGACAGTCCCTGTGTTAGGGACTTCCTGATTTGGAAAGCTCAATTTCATCATCATAGTTGAGAATGATTATTGGCTATTGCTTCCAGGAATTTGTTTCAGCAATTTTTCTTTTTTTTTTTTTTTAAGGCTTGTGTCACCAAAAATAGCTGCCATCAATAAATTTCACAAACTAATGACTGTGCTATGTGATAAAGTACTTCCTTAATGTTCTTTAAACTGCTCAGACTTTTTTTCTTATTGTCTCCCAATAAATTCTTGTTATGAAACTCAGTAGATTTTAATTCCTTATTTTTCCTCTCCAATTTATGATGTTATTCCCTCCTCTGTCCCAAGCTGAAAAATTTTAAGACATTTGTAAGCCTTAATTATTCTTATCATGTCTCACAGTATCTTTCTAGGTCTCCCATAACCTTCGATGTGGGGATCAGAACTGTGGAAGTGGTCAGAGTGACAAGAGAAGGTTACAAAGATGTGTGGAGCAGCTTTCCTGGCATTTAGCTGGCATAAAGCATTAGTAAGCCAAGCTGAAGTTCAAGGACTGTTTTTTCCACAGCCAAGCTATGTCACTTACCCAAGGCTAGATCATGATCATAACAACTACTGAGTTTCATGCATTGCACAGTTTCAGGCATTGACCTTTCCTTATGTGGTGGTGCTTTTTAAGTCATTAAGGCCAGATTTACAAAGAAATTTTATGCACAATAAAGTAGACCACTAGATTGCCTGAAAGATAACTTGTTGCTGAGCAGAACATTCCCTTAAGTATTAGGAAGAGTTAAACACCAAAAACCAAATTCATGAAAACTTGAAAGCCAAGTAGGCACATGTACACAATCGCATAAAACTAACATAAAACTAAGTCCTTTCCGGGGTGTAGGCATCTATTCCAGGCTTCAAGAAAATGTTTGGCTGCCTCAACTCCTATGAACTCCCTCCTGCAATGTAATGCTGAAACTCTAAAATAGTAGTACAGATGTGTTCTTCATTCTATTTCTCTGTAGATGCAAATCTAGGTCTTCACCAATTTTGTCTCTCCCGCATTTGATTCCTGCAGGAAGCAGAGAAGCTCTCATTCAGCTGAGTGGCTTTTGAAAGATTTTGTGGAGGCCCTTAGATACCCTAAATATTTACAGCTGGGATCACATAACCTTGTAAGATGGAGCACAACAGTGGCTGAAATTCCTTTGCAAGTCTAGCCTTTGTGGCTAAATCTGCAGTATAACTGATTTTTGCTATTATAGAGAATTTGCTATTAGAGAATGGCTTAGTACACTCCTTAAGACTTGCAAATTTTCACATGATCTTTGTGACCAGCTGGGCAGGCAGCCTGACCCTACAGGTTCCAGACACCTCTTAGAGACTAGTGCTGAGCCACTTGTAGCAGGGACTCCAGCACACAGAGACTGCCAGCATGGGTTAAAAAAGTTAATTGCAAGGATTAGAGGTGTGTATAGAGCTCCAGTGGAGAGCTTTATATAAAAATGAAATGAGTTGTCTACATCAGTAGAATTCAGAAGACATATATATTTGTTTAATGTCTTTTTTTTTATTGGTCTCATGCTATGCCCCAGATCTTGATCATTTGTATATCTTTCTGAATAATGCAACATGTAAAAATGTCCTGTGTGTATACTATGCTAGATAGGCATACACATTACCAAATACAAGCCATAGTCTATTTTAGTGTAAAGCTACATAGCTGATTTCATGGAAACCAAGTTGAGCTATACTAACAATCTGCTCCATTATCCTGTAAGGTATTTTTTCTTTTGTTTGTGGTTTTTCTTGGTTTTTTTTTTTTTAGTATAGTGGGATGATAGAGACACCACATTTACAGCCCAAAACTCTCTCTGCATATTCCAATATATTGTTTGCTCTTTTAACAGCTACCAAACACTGTGCAGATGGTTTTACTAAATTATCAACAATCATGCCAAAGTCAGAACTGATATTCCTGTCCTTGGGGATATACTACCAGGGCCAAACACATCCCTTGTGCAACTCTGTTAGCCTAACACATTTGGCCCACTGACCACAAAGTGCACTGCCTCCAATTACCTTCTCTCTCTTGCTCTTATCTCAGTTTACTGCCTCTGTACTTATCTTAGTCCCTTCCTTTTATCTAAAACACTGCAATCTTCCAAGTCCCCTAATGCAGTTCATGGTTTTAGTCCTGTTGTTCTCATCTAATATTATCATCCCTTTCGGTGTTTTACTTTCTCTCTTCCTTTTCCTGAAGCACTCCCACAAGCACTGGGGTCTTAAAAAATCACTGCTGTTTACAGAGTTTATTGCTTTCCATCATTTCTTATGATTCTCCTGCAGCATGTCTTTCAAATAATTATCTCTGTGATTTACTGTATCAGTCATATAACCTCCTTCTTCCTGTACTAATCAGCTCTGGATTAGCTAGTTGGTAGAGCCAGATTGCCCCTGACAGACTTTATCCCATTTCTGTGCTGCCTCACTCAGCCATGCCGGGATCTTGCTCTCTCTGGCTTTCTACATGTACACAGAGCTCATCGACAGATCTTCCAAGGCAGACTCACCCTAGCTGGCCAGGCAGCAGCCTTAACTGCATATTTCAGCAAACATCTCAAGCTCTGAGGAGCTGATGCCTCTGCAAAAACATCTTCTGCCTTTATTTAGGTCGTGTAACAATATGGTACTGACCATGCAAGGTTTTGACTGAAAGCCACCATAGAGAGCCCTTTGCAGTGCATCTAAAACACTCAACACTCTACACCTCACCTTCTGTGAAGTGCCACTGTACTAACAATCAGACTGTCCACTAAAATATCATAGGTGAGCGAAGAATAGGCTTAAACTATATTGAGATAGATCAGCTGGGTCCTATCACTGAAAGGGGGGGAGGAAAACTGTGAAATCTCCTCAACTCTTTCCTTTTTAGGGCAACAGCGAGGAACTACTACAGCCTCTACTGTGAATTACACAGCAGAAATGCTATTTTGGACACCAAGTATCTATCTGGTTACCTGGAGTATGAAAAGAAATACACATAGACATTCCTTCTGAAGCAAAGCAAATTGTAGTTACTCAGAAACTACTAAAAAACCCCGAACAAACAAACAATTACCTCTCTACCATGCAACTAGAAAGCACAGACATGGGCATAAGTGCCCATAGAGCTTTGCAAGAGCCATGACAGAATTATGGCTTACCAGATCCAAATGTTTGATTGTGACTCTTCCTCAGTGGTCCCTTCCTGTAACCTCTATTAACAGCAGGAAGCTCACTTAAAAAACTCCAAAACTTCAGGGTATATTGAGTACTTTTGAGGTCAGTCCAATGAAACTATGTAATAAGGATAATACAGAAGTATTAAAGACATGATATATTTCTAGGGTAAATAATGCTATAGTTTTGGAGAACTTGATGTATGGATAACCTCTTTAAGTTTATTTACCCTTTCTTTTCGTGATGTTTTTTGTGTCATGTCCACACAAAAATAGTTCTTGGGGAAAATACCAACAATACACTTCATAGACATTTACAGACTATTACATAAGAAGATGGCACAGATATTTCTTTCCCATAGAAATTAAATTGGTGTTCAATGGGGAAACCAATATTTCAACCTCCTGAAGCAAAAGATGAAATTAACTTTACCTACCTATACAATCATGAAAGCTGGGTGGCAAGGGACAGCACTTTGCTGATGTGTTTCTGAATCTTAGGCATCAGACAGACAGATCTGGGTAATCTTGTAGTTTTTTAATGCTACTGCCCCTAGATTTCCATCCTGCTGTTCTGCCAGAGATTACTGCTCTTGTAGCAGAATTAACAAAAGACAATGCACTGTAGTTCCCTGTTCTGTAAGAGTACAAGGAGAGCAGGGCTCAGTTCTGTACTGTAGATGCTCCAGTTCTCAGCCTGGTATCTTAGCAAAATGCAGCGGACTTTGAACCAGAGGTCCTCAGACACAGGTGCCTGTTCCCAGCTGCTACCTCCCTTCCATGCAGAGTAGCCTCTGATTTAAAACCAAACCAAAACAACCACAGCAGCAATAACAAACAACAAACCCAACCAACCAAAAAAAAAAAAAAACCAAAAAAGCAAAAACAACCAAAAAAACCCCAAACCCCCACGCAACAGAAAACCCCTAAAATAACAACCGAAGAAGACTGAGAAATTAATTTCCTATGCTCTTACTGCTAGATCCAAGTGAGGTATTTCAGAGTGACAATTCTTAGAGTATAAGATACTATATTAATTAATACTCCCAAAACATCTTTGAAGGAGACTATTTAGGAAAGTCCTCAGTACTATTAATGTGAGCACTGAATAGGGCTGTTTATGGGTGCTATTACCTACAATACATGAACTGAAGCTAATGCTCTTCAGAGGAGAAAGTGCAGCCATTAACAATTCAAAGATTTCCTCATAATACATTTTGTACACATTGATCTATTTCCTGCTATTAAAAACCAACCAAACAAAAAAACCACAAAGAAAGCAAAAATATTTACTAGATGATACTGTCCTGTGAAGATGGATTTGAAGCCCAAACCAGTCAGCTGTCAAGGGCAATAAAACTCTAGGCACTGATCCCTCGGGAATAGTCCCAGGTAGCAGAAAACCCTGAAGACAAAAAGATTCTGAGCAAAGAGCTCTTTGCAGGGAACTTCTGGAGAAAAGAATCGTTTATGTTCTTGTATCCCAGTTTCTCCTAGTTTCTCCCTTACAGCAGCCCACTGTAAGTAAAGTAAGCAGATCTGGGCTGACATGGATACGAAATTTGCACTTTCAGTGAATGTAATATAAAGGTTTATACTGTAGCTGGTGTGTGAGAAAGTTAGATGGTGTAACCTTGGAGAGAAAAGGCTTAGTTTTTTGTCATGGAAGTCATATCCCTGAAGCAAAATTTGTACATTGTCCTAAATCTGTAATCTTAACTCTCTCAAATGGATTCTGAGGGGATCTGCCAAGCCCTTATCTAATTTCATCTCTGTTCAGCTACCGATGCAAATGAACTGTCATGGCAGATGAAACCTGAGCCCCTTTGGCTGTATCACAGCACGTGGGTCTTGCAGTGATGCCTCTCGACTTTGCTTCACAGTAGCATTACTCCAGGCTGCCCAGTTGCTCTGGCCAGCAAGAATATACACAAGCAGATACAGCTCCTACTAAAGAGGTAAAACCTTCATTTTCCTTCCACTTGTGGCACAGCTTGAAAAAGAGTGCTTTTTTGTATGTGTTTTTTTGAGTTACACTTTGCAGGAAGCTATTCTAGGCACTGGGAACAGACCCTCCTCTCCCCTTCCAAAAGAATAACCTTACTGCAGGGGCCTCTCCAGTCCAAATGTTTAGGAATCCAATACACAACAATCTTGCAGAAATCAGCTGCCAGATTTATTATTCTACCTGAAAACCCCAAACAAACAAAACAAACAAAAAAAACCCCAAACCCAACCCCAAACAAACAAAAAAGTGGAATAAAAATAGACTTTAAATAAACCTCTTAGGTACATTTTAAAAGGGTTAATCAGTTCAGTGAAAGACTTTTTTATCTTCTGCTCAGAAATTATGCAATGTTGGTCTGACTGCTTCTTTTGTTCAGTGAGTCACTACCATATACAGATAAATATATATATTTCTTCTTAAATATTACACATTTGATGCATTTTTTAAATCTTTTTTTTTCCTTTTTTTGTCCAACCCCTTTCCCAAATACCCCCATCCTGCCACAGGCAAGAGGCGCTCCATGCTGACATTAAAGAAGCAAAACCAATCCAAGGACTTTTCATCAAAGCATGTTTCATTTGAACCTTATTTCAATGGAAACCACAATTTTTTTAAACAATATTATCCAACCTTTTCCCCTTGATTTTTGCTAGTTCTGCAATTTTAGACTTCTTTTTCTGGGTTGATCACCAAGTATTTAAGTGCCATTGAGACTTACGGATGACAGAATTAGGTGACATATTAAGGCATATATACATTCTCATAAACTATGTTGTCTTACAGATCTGAGTAAATTAAATACCCGCCCAAATGTTTTTTTATGCACCTGTGGTTTCTAGTGACCACTGCTTCTTTACTTTTGATTAACTGCATATTAAAATATTCATAACTTAGGTAGTGTCTTAACTGACAAAGGATAGAAGATTAACCCACCACCTAGGATTGTCTTTGAAATCCATCCATTATGATGAAAATTATTCTTGTTTTTTTATGGTTATGTATTCATTTTTCTCTCACTTCTTGACAATATAGGAAAATGAGGTACTTCATGTAACACCTATTTAAATTTCACTGGGCAAAAAAAAGAAATCCAGATCTTACCCCCTCTCCCTTCCTTCAAACTACAAATTATTGTATTTCAAAAAAGGTGCTCATAAATATTTAAAACTTTTGGGATTCTGTCAGGGCCTTTTTTTTGTTTGTTTTACATACAGAATAGCAGGTGTGGCTTGTGTTCAAGATTACCCCTCTCAAAAAAATAAAACAATTTGAAAAAAATAACAAAACAACAAAAAACCCCTCAAAATTTAAATTGTCTTCCGAGCATATCTGATCACATTTACATTTAGTGTCCAAACAAGCTGATTGGTAACACCAGTGCCAGCACTACAACGTCATACAGCAACTTCATGGTATTCTTTGACAGTTCGTCTCCGTTCCACCAAAAATTACAAAAGGTTCTGCAGAGCTTTCCTTAGCAAGCTGAAGCTTACTAGTCATTTGTGGATGCGCATAAAAGCTGCTTATAGCACAGCTATGGCGTAAGCTATTTTCTAAGCAATAAATGGTTCAAGTCATCTATTTTGTCCTGAAATGCTACCTGTAGTTACAGCATTGCTTATAAATGGTCATAGTAAATTCAGCATCAAAGAGAATATTACAGAAAAAGACAGCAGCAGAAGCATTAGCATTATCTAGTATTTATATATGTTATCAACATAACACAGCAGTAAAAGGTTTAAATGCATATTAATGGGTACCGTGTCTAAAAATTTACTAAAGTACCTATTTAGTGTATTGGATATTTTTCTCAAGGAGTGCCTGCTGTGTCTAAACAGCATAATTAGATATGTGACTTAGTACAGTTAATTCCTATTGATTAAATAACTTATTTATGTACCAAAGGAAATGGAAGGATACAAAATGTTTTCTCCCTCCTGATCACGAACCTGTATTTAATGCTGACATGATCATCAGAAAGCCTACCACATGTAATTACTACCCTGAAATGGATCTTGAAAAATCTGAGCCATAGAATGGGCCATATATGTATAGCAATGTGGCACCAGATACAGCATGCAGCTTGCAGTCTGAAGTAAGGGATTTTGCTGCTTGGTGACTGTACTTATAGCCCCTCTGTCACTAACTAGGATTTTATTTTGAGGCCATACCCCCTCCCCCCCCCAAAAAAAAAGAGAAAAACATAGGAAAAACTTTCCAGATATCTGGTTATTCTCAGAGGCAAGGTACAAGATCTGCCACTGGAAGCTTCGAAATTAAATGCTGTAGTATATGCTTTGCTTCTCTTTTATTACTGCAGAAAGACAATTAAGAATGGCAAGAAACAAATGCCCTAGGCATGCTTTGCTGATATCATCATAAAGTGGTTATTTTGCACAATGAGAATTAACTGTACTATGGATACCCAGAGAAAATGTACAATATCTTATGCTGATATGAAACAAAACAGACATGATATAGCTTTTTTGTACTTAAAACCTGTATGTTCCCTTCCCAAACTTAAGTAAAAAGCAAACCCACCCTTTTCCTCCTTTTACACAGAATAACGTTTAGGTTCCAACCCACCCCTTTCAAATAAAGTGCGCTGTCCATGGCAGACCATAGGAGTAATGCAACAGGAAAAGCCCCTTTTAGTGTACTATTTAAAAAACAAACTGAAGTCGATTCAGCTTTCCTCTGGGTCTTGTGAAAGAGGAGAAGCTTAAGGGAGGGGGAAAACATCCCCTTCACTGTCACTGCTGTTAATAGACATAGCCTTCGTTGTAGGGGTGGGTGTTGCAGCAGCCACCATCCTGCATGTAGACCATGCTCTCATCAAAGTGGGACAGAGGCACAGTGTCCTCCTCATTGATGTGGCGTTCCATGTCAGTCTTCAGTAAGGGGCGCTGGTTGTCCGGAAAAGCCATGGAGAAAAGCGCTTCAGGGTCACAAACAAACTTGTAGACGTATCTTTCTCCAGCCACCTTAAGACAACAGAAGGGGGGAAAAAAGGTGCAGTGTAAGGCCTCGTGTTTTGCAACTCCAAGTTCAACAGCCTTGTGAAAAACTCACCTTTGTTACACAATTAATAATGTGACAGCAGAACTCATTAGGCAATGACCTGGCAAAGACAAGAGGGACCCGCCAAAGCAGACTGTGCGGAATGATCTTGATTTTGCCACATGCAACATCCTGTTGGAAGATGGACTAGGTATTCTACACTAAACATTTGTTTGCAATCATTTCCTATACTTAACCACAAATGGAACTGTTCTTATTGGAAAATGTAAACAAATTGTCACTACAGTGGTAAAATAAAATTACACACACTGTGTGCGAAGTGGAAAAAAGAATCACATTGCATGACAGAGATCTGGATTTCACTTTACACAGATTGATTCATATTTACGTACAAAAGCACTCTAGTTATGGTGGATGCTGATTGCACAGGCACAGCGTAAGCAAATACGTAGGCTAATATGTACTTAGCAATTGCTCATGCAAAGCTGGGACATTTAGATTTGCTTATGGAGGGGCAATTTGTCCAAAGATCGTAAAGTTTTCCCTTAATCAAATGTCTGTGTTTCAATTTCCTAAAAGCTAAAGAATAATAAAAACAACACCGATTTGTTGTCTTATTAAAAAACCCAAACAACAAACAGAAGTCCATACAGTGTCTTCTAAAGCACCTCATTTTAAAAATTGTGCTTAAAAATATGAACCATGTTGTATGCTCACAATTATTAAAATTATTTAAAAATAAAGATCATATTGCCTTCTTGCAACCTCAGCTACCATGGCACTGAAGTGAGTGAATGAAGATGGAAAAAGTGTCACAAACTTAACAACTCTATTCTTATGGGTGTAAAATAGTTTGAAACACCTCCTTAAATTTTCATCTTATTTATTCTACAAATAGAATTTGATGGAGGCTATATCTGCAGTAGAATTTTTTACATCAACTTTGACAAACTATAGGCTGCATTCAGAAATTAGGCTTTTGCATAACCTGCTATCATTGCTTAATTTAAAACACAGGAGGGAAAGCATGTATACAAACTTTGCACTAAAGAAACCTGCTATGAATCTGCAATCCCCATTAGTTTTTAACATACATGAACTGGTGAGATAGATCGATCCTAGGACAAGCCTCAAACACTGCCATGTCAGAAAAATAAGCACACAAGCTAGCTTTCAATTTGTGTGTTAAATATGTTCTTCTAGCTAATAAAGTAGTAGCTTAAGCGGTAGCAAGCTACCTATCAGAAGTATTTGTAAACTTTCCATATTAAATGGATGTGCGGGTTGGGGTAGCATTATCAGCCTTCTGGTATTTCGAACCCCACTTTTTCAGCTTGCTTCCCTCTCCTACTTTTTCTTGCCTCTCTGCTGCCTTTGAACTGCACTGGCAGCACACTTGCCTATGCAGCTGAGCTGTAACCTGCAACAAGAACTCCTCTGTCTGAAGCACCAGCCAGCAAGCTCAAGCATTTCTGCTTCTCTTCGACCGGACCCGGTTTCCAGTCCACTTTACAAAGATTCAATGTATAGTTACATGACACACAAAAATGAACAGGGTGCTGTGCTACTGAAAAACCATAAGACAATACTAGCCCAGATTGTTGTCCAAGTTGACTCCTGGATAGTGAAAAAGGAGTGCACTACAACAATCCCACAATCTAAGCAAGAGAACTTGTTAGACTTCACAAAACCTACTGGAAAAGCTGCCCAGAGTAACTTGAGCTGACAGCATTGTTTCCGTTCACGGAATTGGCAAATGGCAGGTTTAAACATGTTAATCATCACAGGTCACAAAACTAATGTGAAAAGAGATGGAATAAGTACTACAGCACAAGGTGTTCATTATGATCTTTGATCACACCTGCCAATTTTGTAAATAAAGCAGACAGGTCTCTCCTATTGATTTCTAAGTCAATCTACATAGTACTACATAGCAAGATTTAAAAATATACATGTAAAACAGCAAGCCACAGTAGAAGAATGGATTGAATACTGTCAGCAAGACCAGACTGTAATATAAAAATTATTGTTAAATATTTTTCCTAATTTGGTCTATTAAAATATTAAATTTCAATTAAAACCAGTATTATTACAACACTACTGGTAAAAATATTAAAGTATTTTGTATGTTAATAGGTGTAAGTTTTCTCCCCTATCTTACTGAAGTACCCAAGCACTGGGTAGCTAATTTAGATCCACAAATAATTAATCGTACTGTACTCTACTATTTGCCTTTCCCAGCTGCCAGGAAGCTCTTTTGGATATTTTTGAATGTTACCTCTTTCCCTAAAATCATGACACGCATTATGAGAACTAAAACCACAGACACTTTTTACATAGGAAAAAAAAAAATCTTAATGCATATGCTGGACCTGGTAGGTAAAAAAAGCTTAGTGTTTGCCTAAATAGATGAAAAAACTACATAATGCAACAAGTTATGGATTAACATGCAAGACTCCGGTGAAACTTAATACAAAATTAGCTACTCACCTTTTGCATGATTCCCTTTTCATAATAATAGCGAAGCGATCGGCTGAGTTTATCATAGTTCATAGCTGGCCTATTTTTCTGAATCCCCCAGCGACGTGCCACCTGCCACAAAAATGGATTAGCATTGATTTATTAAATGCATTTAACAAGCAGATCTTATCATCAGATACTTTATTTGGGGATGCAGGAGGGAGAACCCTGCAGGTGCAACAAATAAGAGAAAAGGTTGCCATGACCTGAATTTCCCATGTAGTACTATGATTTTCAATTGGAGACACATCACCATTAAACCTGAAATCGGCTTACTTATTTGCAAATGTGGTGGAGGGTTTTTATTTTGCTTTTTAATAAAGAAAACCAATGAAAAAATAAAGCCAAAGACGGACAAAAAATATTTAGCAAGTTTCACCAGAAAATTTTCACAAAAGATGAAAACTTATCTTTAGTTTGATACTATGGATAACTGTACTATTCCTGTTTTTTCCTTGCTGTCAGAAAACTAAGTTATATTAAACACACATTCATGCACATGAACACTTAGTTCAAGAACTAATACAGATTGTACTTGGAATGACAGCAATGTTGAGATTATTAGGAGATACAAGTCAAAAGCCAACTCCCAGTCTTAAACATTACTTCAGCAAAAAAAATGAATTATCTGAGGAGGCAGAGTAATCATTTGGAAGAACTATATGGTGGTATGAAGAATGGAACAGAAATTTCATAGTTGCAGTTGTATAATTTCCCTTAAAAATAACAATAAAAAGTGAATTGCAAGTAACTTAGGCAACCGTTCCATAGAGAATTATATGCCTTTTGCTCTGACTTATGATTCCTACTTGCCTTTACGCTTCCTGTTTTATCTACAGATAGTTCTGGACAAAGACATCCTTTGTTTAAAGAGCTTAACTTCTTATTCCCCACCTGAAATGATAATCAGCTGTTGATGACATTTCAATTACTGTCTGTAAAAATGACTATCACGTCACCTGAGGGAAAAACCAGTCAGAGCTGATGAACTCTCTACAGTACATTTTATAAAAATGTTCGAGAAGTGCATATGCATACAGCTCAGGAAAAAGGACAGAGCAGCCAAGCAGTTTCTCTGCAGACTGCTCTACAAAACTTTCCCTTAGGTGTCCGAACTTTTTGATGCAAGCCATAGGCAACAGGCACCACTGAGTATTGAAGGGGACTCATCATCATGACTAGGCTTTGCGAACGAAGATTTGGGGAGGGCTCTACCCACATTTGTTACAAGCACACTGGTGGCTAAAAAGGCCAGTAAGAGATAGACACATTCAGTTGCAAAAGGCACAGCAGAAAGACTCCTTAGGTGGGATACTCTGCAAGACACAATTCTTTCTGCGTTGTCTTTTCTCCTCAAGAGTGATCCTGCATGCTTTCTCAAAAGCATCAGCAGTGTTAAAAACACTGTGTCTTCAGACTTCCCAACTGGAGGAACTTGCCGCTGGCTGCTGCAAAAGAGGAGCCCCGAAGAGAAGAGAAGATACAAGGACTCCCTGAAACAACATTTCAGTCTGAAGGGGACTAAACAACAGCAAATTCCATGATTTCAATCTCCATATAATCTCTAAAATTTCTTTCAAAAGTACTATTTCCTTTCAGTGGTGCAGCTTTTCAGGCTTATGTAAATTATCATGGCTCTGCTAATTTCAGCTATGTTTTAGCTGTATTGAAACACACCTCCAATCATGTCAATTTATTCCAGCTGCAGATCTGACCTAGATGCGTAACCTTGATTCACCTATTCATCTTCGCAACACATGCCTGCATCATTCTTTGTCTATTTCTTCCAAGTTTTTTTCTGCATTAATCAGAGTCCTGAATGTCCCCAACATGACAAGCTTGCAAAATAAATAAATACACAGTAAAGATAACTACAACAAAGTAATGGTTAAGAATATGCTCCTTTTTTTTGTGTGGTATTTTGACACTCCTAAACAGGTAAGCGGGTCCAGAAGGAGTCTTGGTAAGCAACTCTTCCTGTCTCAGAACCGCACAGCATTTACATAGTCTTGCTCTGTGGAAGGGATTCAGACTTCTACCCTTCTACCCCACTTTCCTGCTGAAGGTTGCTGTCCCTGTGACAAGGCAGCATAAGTGGACCTACACCCAATTCTCAGCCTCCAGAGTTCACACACACTTACTTTCTGAATGAACTATGGCACTCCAGGAGCTGATACATATTCATTTTTGTTGTCACCCTTTCTACAAGTGAACAAACCTCCAGCAAAGAATGAGATGGAAAGGTCATGTCATTTACATCCTAACCTGCCACAGCAGAACCAACAAGCTCTTTATTTCCCTTCAATTTACACTTGGCAACCAAGAGAACCGTGCAACTTCCTATAGGCTATTCTTATTTTAATTGAGAGATTCATGACATTCAAATGAAAACAATTTAGGCTCCTTTGTAATCCCTAAAACTACTCAGGAGTCGGGCAAATTTTAAGTATCCTGCCTCCTCCAGATCTCAGATGCAGTGCTGCTCAAAAACAAAGCAACTTCTCCATAGCCAGACAAGCAGATGACCTGTTTAACTTAAATTAGAATATCCAGTTCTTCAGGGAATTACACAACAAGGAAACCTTAGGACTTTGTTTTGCTACTTTCCTTTCCTTAGCTAATAAAATCTATAAAGTTTTTGCACCATCTGCTGGAAACCATTTTTCAATAAAACTCCTAAATCTTGAAAAAATTTGGACATAGACAAAACTAAGAGGGTAAAAAATACAGAGACTGAGAATGGGGGGAAAATTGGATATGTTATTCACCAAAACCAAAGCCTTTCCAAAGATTTCACTCTGTTCTGGGACAGGTCACACACATGTAGCCTGCTAAGGCTGCAGACTTGCAAGTTTCAATATCAAATCAACTCGGGTTGTTCTAAGGTCAAATCCTCAGATGCACAACGCCAGGATCTGCCCTATCACTAGTGAGGGGAATGCTCAGACAAACAGGGGTCGTTGCAGCAACCTGCTCTTCAGCCAGACCATGTCAGGAAGGAAAGGGACATCAATCCTATCAGGGGACATGAATCCCCAACTACTCCATCATCCCCATAGAGCTGTTAGCAGACAATGTAACTAAAATGCAAGAAAGCTTTCAGATTGCTTATACCAGCAGATGGGTGGCAAACAGCAGAAATAGCTGGTGGAATGCAGAACCAGCCATACACCCCCAAACATTCCTACTCAGCTCTCACTCAGAGAGCATTCTGTCAGAAAATTTGCTGTGGTCTCCTCTACTACCAAACCCTATTCAAGGGGCAAAAAAGTAAAGCAGAGTGATATTGCTTTTTGACAACCCTAATTAAATCCTCCACATCAATTTTACAGTAAAATTCACATACACCTGAACTTCCAAGTGTTCATGACTGTTGAGAATACAAGATAGGTTATGTAATGTTACCTAGTCCAAAACTTTTTATGTAATAAAACATTCAATTTATTCCTTTTTATCCCACAAGTGAACTAAGTCATGCTTCAGCAAATGTCCATGAACACAAGTAATTTTATCTATCCCATGAGTCCTTCATGGTTCAGGAATGCCATGCATGTCCATGACTGTTTGCAAGCCTACAATCTAAGCATGCACTAAACAATCTAATGATACACATAAGCAGGAAGATTCTGACGAAAACCCTAAATAGAGAGAAATTTATGCAATTTTGATGGGATATTACTGCCTAAAAATCTTAACCTTCTCCTTTGCCATCTGTCAGACTTGGGGCACTTCACTCTACAACCTAAAAGCTCCAAGTTCTCACATCTTCACATTGAAGAATATTTGGTGTTGAAAGACTTTTAAGGGAAAAGCTTTCAAAGGATATTGGAACACAGCTCTATCCATAAAGTGGCTCTGAAAAATCTGGGCCCCACAATTAATGTGAAGTATTTGGTAACTCTAGTACTTGCAATACTTTTATTATTTTGTGGGACTAGGAGTCAAGTCTGTGCTTAACCACACCTGTCACCCTTGTAAAGTGTTACTGAAGCAAAATACTGAAGAAAAATAAGGCCCAAGCCCAAAGGAGCACAATTCAATTTGCAGGATGGGGCAGTGGATGCGAGGGCATGCTGTATGCCTAACCCACCTCCTCTGGCTCAATCAGCTTGAATTCCATGCCTCGACCAGTCCATGCTATGAAGTGAGAGTTTGATGGGTCATCAAGAAGAGCTACCAAGAACTGCCACAGCTGAAGCGAGCCTCGCCGTTGGTATGTGGGTCCTTCTCGGTACATGCCCGGCTCCTGCTTGACATCACCTGCACAGAACAACAATATCAGGTAAGCACTGCGCAAAAAGCATCACCACAGTCACTCACTTTGTCAGATAAACTGGCAAAGCTGTCATTAGGGTTAATAAAACAGAGGGAAGAAACAGCCAGCAACATTCCCCTGTTTGCTGGTGACTTACAATGACATGAATATACTCAAAAGCACATAAATTCATTCATGATTTATGGAAGTCTCACTAAGCCTCTTCCCATGTACTTTTGATACATGCAAATCTCGCTTGCAAATCACTTTGTAATATCCTCTGCCTGAAAGAGCATAGACTACTTTTGAAGCAACTCTAATATGTGAAGAACTGTGTTTGTGTACTATACTTTGCACAGACCCCAGTTTTGATAATGTAAGGTAGGCTTCATAAAGCTGCAAAACCCTACTGAGTGAAACTTCTTTTGTATGCAAATGCTTCTAAAGGAAAATGTGACCAAGTATTTGACTTGGACTTATACAGCATGTGCTTTATGTACAGGCATGTAAATCCTGCAGATGTGTGAGTTCCTCTGTGGCATACTGAACTTGCATATAAGCACATATGACTTTTCCTCATATCTACATATTAAATTAGTATTCCCCTAAAAAGCAGTAAGTTAATTTTTCTAAAATTTTAAGTCTAGAGGAACCTTTTAAAAAAGCAATAATAACATTCTACTAGCTGTTCCACAAACTGCCAATGAAAAAAAACATCCCTACTGTCTTTGTTGTTTTTAAATCATATTCATACTAAACCACTCATGCAAACAACAACAGCTGAAAGGTTGGATATTGAAGCAGACTATTTTTTGCTCCACACAATGACTGCAACCCTTGATATACTGGTAAAACTCCTCATTTCAACTACAAGAACGGTGATACCCTCCAATAAACAGCGTGACCCATTTAATATGGAAAGCCCGGAATTTACATTCAACCACAACATTAGGATGCTCTGATGGCCATTACAGAATGGCTCCATGGAATGAAAGATAGAATAATAATATTAAAAATGGAGCACTTCCTTTTGTGATAAGGAAAGAAAACTGAGTCAATAGCTGTGGAAAACAAATAAATCAACACAAGGCTTTTTGGTTTATGTGAGGTTCAGGTTCCAGTCCTGAAAGGCCTTCTTTTTCAAGGACAGGTTTTTTTCTTTTAATGATAGCTGAGCAATGCACAAATAGCAAGTGCAGTATTACAGAGGATCAGATTCTTTGCCTGTGCCGATCTTTGATTTCAAACAAAGCAGCTGAGAATCTACTTCTGAAACATCAAGACTAGTCCTGAGCTCATCCAACTTTTGCTGTACTGGCCAGAATATGATGACACATCTGCTATTTTTTTCCTCAAAAGTCATCACACTATAAGTATAAACACACGTATTTGCATCATGACATCAATCTTCTAGAGAGTACAAGGTGTTCTCTCACTGAATAGTCATAGAAGCTAGCAGCAGACTGCTTGCTTTGCAAGCACACAAATATTTCCCAACATTTATTTCTTTTACTTTACTTATATTTCTTTTTCATTTTCATTCCCCTCTCTGTACAAAACCCAAACAAATCAAAAGGATTTTTCAAGGAAGATATGGATAAATGTTACTCCTGATGAGTTTTAACTTCTTGTAGTACAGGGTCTGATCCCCATTTTCATAAATGTAAATATGAATTTGCCACTGGTACTCAAAACACATCAGACCCACAATCATTTCTGGGGGCAAAAAAAGCCTCTGACTCGATGTGATTTAAAAAAAAAGAAAAAAAAAACCCAAACAAACAAACAAACAAAAAACCCCCCACAAAAAATAAAAACACACAAAACCCCCAAAACCCCAACCCCCCCCCAAACAAAACAAAACAAAACAAAACCAATCTCATATTACAAAGCCAGGGTATAAAGCAGACTTCCAATAAATCATCGTTTCAGTGAATGTGTTGATGCAGTGACAATGCAATACTGGCTTAAGCAATTTTCTGTTAGGTTTGATATTGTTTAAAATTATCTATTTCTTACTAACCCCAAAATACATGTGATACTGTTTGAAGAATGTGTAATTATTTGGGTTACTTTCATTTCAGAGTCTCCAAGTCTTCAGCATACACAACAAATGCTGCTAGACATGCAATAATTTTGTAATCCATAAGTGATTCTCAGGGGAAAACAAACAAAATAAAGCAGGAGAAAAATGCCAATTCTCCGGCTCTACTTTTAGCTATGGTCAGAGAGTTGTTCACAAGTTTATCAGGAAGTATCTGATGTTTCCTGCTAAAATAAATAAAGCACCATTAAAAGAAATAAATACACTAACACAAAAGCTATACTAACAACACTACAGTAACGTACATACACTAACAAAAAGCCACTCTAGCAAATTTAAATAGCTTGTCTCCAAATTACTTCCCAAAGCTGCAGACTAACAGTGTTAACTGGCAAGAAATACAGTGTCCATCTACTTTGCTTATAATGAAATAAATCTGAAATCAACTGAGTTACTTCAGGAAACTGATTTTACGTCAGAGTAACTGAAGATAATTTGGACCAATACATTTTAATTGATGTCAGAATTACTCTTAAAAAAAAAAAATCTGTTGTAATCGGTAGTGTTGTGAAAAGAGCATTGATTTGTTATCAATCCCACTGAAAAATAAACCACTAGTGCATTTAACCTAGTGGAAATACATTGACATAAACCCAAAAATGCCCTATACACTCACTCCCCACTATTCATCCCTTCAGTGATAGCTAGACAAGAGGCTTAATCCTCAATTAAACCAAACTTGCTGCTTTCTCTGCTGTTTTGTAAATTATAAGAACAGCTTTCATTAAATCTCAACAAGTGCTATGTGATCATCAGTGAAATGGAAATCCTCCTATTACTTTTTTAACAGTACAGGAACTGAGCTCCTCTGCCACAACTCTGGATACAGCATCTTTTGCTGGTAAAAGTCGAATGACATCCTATTGAAGAGGAGACTTTGGTTTCAAGAGACAAAGGTCAGCTTTGGTTGGGCACACCGCAAACGGTGTGTTAAGGAATCCTAAATTGGAATGTTACTGGGCTTTTTTGATCAGCAACAGAGAAAAGTCCCTCATCTCTTTCGTTTTCATCTCCCTACACAAGAAAAAGAGAGATGTGTCATACATACCGTCAAACTTCTCTGGAACAACGCAAGTGTCATCATAAAACTGCCTAGGTCCCTTTTCATACATACAGCCTGTAAGTTAAAAAGAGAGAGGTGTTTATATAAAAGATGCATGAAGAAAGAAGAGATCATGCCAGGAATCAGATTAATATCCCACATCCTTTACACACTGTCCAATCACAATATTTTGGCCTCAGAACAGGGGTGTTTAATTAATGTTGTTTTCCCAAAAGACTGTTAATCTCTACCTGCAAAAATGAATAAGCACCCATTTTTTTCTATGATTTGTTCTAAAATGTTTGTCTCATTTTTTGTTTGAACTAGCATGGCTTTGACTTTTAGCCATTAGTTCCTGTGGGTCTTCTCCCTGCAAGAGTAAAGAAGTATTACTTGGCATTTCCTCCTCGCACTCACAGAAGTCACCACCACACACTGCCCTTGATATTTCTTCCAATTAGGATAATTTTGTAATTTTTTTTTTCATTAGAAGATGCTCTCTGTAACCCAGCAGTCTTTCTAGCACATTCTTTTGTAAGCTACTATTCCCTATTATGTTAATGTTTCCCTTTATCAGAACTGTGCTGCATACTGGTACTGGTGCTCTCTCACCAGTGCTACTTAGTGAGACAAAACATCTCCTCCTCTCCTGCCACTCTCTGACCCTTCTTTCGACTGTGTAAGTACTACAGAAGGTTTTTTCGTCATAATGTTGCAGTGTTTAGTTGGGTTGGTCTCCCACTGTGAACCTGAGGAGGGGGAGGCCCATCTCAAAATCATTTTTTCTAATATACTGCTTCCTGGTTCCAGAGGCCTAAAATTGCATATTAAAAAACCATTTTGTTTAATGTGCCCAGATTACCAAACAATTCAAAATGCTTTGTGTGACTGCCCTGTCCTGCCTGTTATTTACCACTCTATCTTTGTGCCATAAAGTTATCTATTAACTTTGTTCCGTATCTTTACTGAAAATGTTGAATAGCAACACTCCTGATATCAACTCTTATAGAACTATAACAGAAACAATCCATTCAGAGATGATTGCTCAGTGACAGCCACTTCTAGATCTGTCAGTTGGCCAGGTCTTAATGTATTTAATGTGTACTTTATTGATAGTGCTTTGTGCTAACTTCTTAATCAGAATGTAATGCAGAGGTAAACTGAATGCCATAGAAAGTCTAACTATATGATACAAGTATCTTTATCAATCAAACTTTTAATCTCAGCAAAGAATAGAATCAGATTTGACATGACCTTTATTCCATAAAATCATGTTGACTGATTTTCAAATACAGAAAACAAATATTTAGCAAACATCACTGATTTTCTATGTCATTCATTACAATTTTGCCACCGTCAACCTCCTATGAGTGCATAACATGGCTAAGATTGGTTTTCCCCTATCTGTGCAATGATTAAAGCCCAAAACCTGTTGGCATTAGCCCTGCAGTGTGTGGATTTTTCCCTGTCTTTCAACTCCCTTATCAAGCTTCTATACTTCATATAATTTCAAATACCAAGACTGTTAGAAATTTCCATCTCCTGTTTCACCTTTCTCATTTGACAATACCTTCTATTTCTTTTTTTTTCTGCCTTTATTCCACCCCAGAAGCAGTTGGGCTTTTAGCCAGATGTGTTATCTTTCCAGTTATGTCTTTTCACTAGTGAATGAAGTCTTACTAGAAGGCTGTGAGTTACACATCTATCTGGATTCTCATCAATCTCAAAACAAAATTCCTCAAGTTTGTGAAATTTGACTCTTGGAAGAAAAACAAATAAACCCTAAACAAACAAGCAAAAAATAATATATTGACAAGACAGATACACAAAAACAGAGGAGTGGAGGGTATAACTTCTCTTTCAGTGGTCTTACTTCTGTTGGCCTTCTTATTTTTAATACATATAAAGTGCTTGTACACAGAATTATTAATTTTGACAATTACCTAAGCTCTGCACTACTGAAATCACTGGGAGGTTTGGTACTAATCTCAATTTTGAGCCTAAAATGCAACAAAATATTGCAAAAATAATAACAAAAGAAAAAGCAAAAAACTTCCACTGAATTTAAAGTATAAAATGGATTACTTAAGACAGTTAAACTGAGCCTGTCACACCAATAGCCTGGAAAATATCACTTGAGCAGAATGGCTGAAACGGAAGGTTTTAAGCATCTCTTCCTTTCAACTGCTAAAGGCCTTTAAAAGCAGTGTAAGTTTATAATATAATTGCTTCTATCCTGATCAACCCATGGCACTAAAAGAAGCTACTAAAAAATCAGTGCATCAGAAACTCAAGACTGGAAAGGGAACGAAAGATGATGTGAGTCTTCCCAGAAGCAGAATTAAACCAGTGAACCCCAAATCCCCAGGCTTTTTAATTTTTTACATTTCTCTCATACAAAAGTGATACATAATAGAAAACTTAACTTCTGTTCTGTTTGGGTGAGCCAGGAAGCCTTCTTGCCTCATGTAAATGGAGTGGCAGCTAGGCACTTCTGAAAGGAGAACACGACAATGCAAGTCAAAAGACTGTCTGGAATTAAAAGTGTGCAGGTTATCAATAAGACAGGCTGCAGGCAGAATGGCAACAAAAAAGGATGCAAGTTACAGCGAGAAGGAACTTGTCAACAAACAGTCAGCATTTCAGAAGAGTACACACAAGGTATGGTGAAAGAGAAAATCACGATATGAGGATCCTAGACCCTATCTAACATAGGTTCTTGAGCTCAAACCCTTTTGTAATAAACTTTGCTAAAAAGCTGACTCCCATGGCAATTTCATTTTAGACCATTTGCAGACCAAAAAATCCACACCACAGACCACAAATATTTTAAACCCTGTGCTTGTATATCTATCTTTGTAACTAATTCAACTCAACATTTTTAATCAACTATACTGAAAAGCCTGCCAATCACACTGGAGACTTATAAACTCTGCATTAACTCAAGGTATGTCAAAGTGAATTTAGATTACGATATTGCTTTTTAGACTCCGGTGAAGGATTTAAAGGGTTAATGAAATTTTCTGTGATTGCTAAGCATTTTATCTACGAATTTAGATGTATCTGTGTCACTTTCCACTTGCACATCCTCAAACAAAAATGACACCTTGCCCCAAAAAATTACTGCACATATTCTAAGTAAAACCGGTATTTATTTGCTATTCTCCACCTCTACTCAAATCTGCAAGAAGAATGAGAAAAACCAAACAGAACTAATGAAAATGGTGTTCTGTAAACATCTCATTTTCTTCCCCGTGTCTTGCACTGTCCCCAGGTAGCCACATCCTGTGCACAGGGACTTGCAAACTGTCTGCCCTTCTAGACCAGGTTTAACCCACTTCTTGGATATCAAAAGTTTTGCTTAACAAAGTCTATTTGATCTTGTGATAAACTCCTACCCTAAGCTATGCAATCTGTTACCAGTAACTTGTAACTGTTAAAGAGATGCAAACAGAGGTCGAAAGAGCAGACATTATTTTTCCAACACTGCCTACAGACCCTTTCAGACTGTGATTCCAAATTTCACTGTTCACTGACTAGGGATGAGTATCAAAGATTTGGCAGGATAAGAAAATGAAGTTTTACACTGACTTCACAAAACAAGTGAAACACAGGGCAGTAATAAAAAGTTTCCTCTAAAAGCCCACGGTCTCTCTTGCACATCTGTGCCAAACTCCTCATTACCTCCTCTCTCAATGAAACACTCAGTGCCTGCATCCTCAGGCTTTGACAATCTCCAGTGTCTCAGGCAGCTATTCTGAGCAACCACAGGAATCAGTGACTCAGTGATCACCCGAGTCAAGTATAGCTCTACAGACTAGAAGTCAAGGCTACAAGCAGTGGTTCACCTGCAAGGAATCATTCATGTTTCCAAGAAGACTGCATTTTAAGGAGAATGGAAAAATCTACGTAAAAAAGAGGAAGTTGTAGAACTGAAACAGATGCTATTTTCTATTTTAGGTAAAAATTCTCTAGTATTGGCAGCAAAGCTCTTTTTGACTCATGAACTCCACTCCAGCAGAGCGATACAGCAGAGTATACAGAATAAAGAATTATGCACGCATTCAAGAAGTTGTCTTTTTAGCCAATTCAGGGTTTCATCCCCCAAGCTCCTAAGTCAAGTATAATTAACATCTGGAGTCTCTTTAAGGCAAGCATTGTTTGTACCAACATTACTTAATCTTCTGGTTAGCTTGTGCTTAAACAGCCCACAGAAGACCGAAAAATACAGCAAGGAAGAGTTTATTTCTCGTAAAGTAACTAGAGTCTTGTTATCCTAAAGTGCTATCAGTTAATTTATGACTATCAGAGTGGGTCAGACTCTAATCAAATTGTAGAAACATTTCCAAAGTGATTATTCAATCAAATGACTAACATGGTTAATTAGGAGCCATAAACATTGCTCTGAAGTTCATCAAAGTAATGACTTGCCCAGAAAAATTACTGCTAATTAAATTGCCTGCTGCTTTCATTTCTACCTTATCTAATAAAAAGTCCAACCAATGAAATTTAGTATTGCAGTTTTAAATTGTACTAAATGCTTGACTAAGACCCAGAAGTATTTTTACAGGCTAAGTGGAGCTACTTCAAAAGAAAACATTTTAGTGCAGAAATTACAGAGCAATTATATGTTTTCTTCTCCTTAAACCATTGTTTCAAGACAACAAATAAGACAGAAGCAGACATAAAATACTCCCAGGGCAAGATCCAAGTGTTTGAGGTGACTGATTTATGATCTGTTATCAATTTTTAGTGTTTGAAGAAAAATGTGTCTGGATTTAAGACAAACAACGAGCTCATTTTAGACTGTTAATAAAGTAATTCCCATTGTAAGGTTGGATCCCTTTTAAAAAAGCCCCAAAACTAACTAAAAATATGGAAACATAAAAACATTACTTATCCGTTACTATTAATTTTGAGTACTTAGAGGTCAGTCTTCATTGCTCCTCTTATTAACAGAAATGTAGCAGTCATCTTAAAACAATGAATATACCATGAAACCATTTTTTTCCTAATACGTGCTGTTTTAACATTACATGTAATCTAGACACTGCAGAAATGCCTTCTCATCTAGGACTCTCACAGAGGAAAATATTGAAAATAAGCTCTGCTGTGCCTTCATCAAAGTACATCCAAGCAGAAAAAGCCCAAACAGACTTCGTCAGGACAAGAAAAATCTGCTATTGAATTTAGCAGTCACAGGTTCTAAGTTTCATTATCAAGTAAGACACTTGAGTGGTCCCTTAGTAAGGTAGTATTTCGTATTAATTATCATGTCAGAATGACAACAGAATAGGAAAAAAAAAGAGAGAAGAGAAGAAGAGGAAGGGCTAGGTTTTCCCAGTTCTGTATAACTCAAAGCAGGTAAGGAATCCTTAAATTGTCTTTTCTGACTGTTTTCAGGAGATAAGGACCAGACTTCAGACCCACAATCTCACCTAGCACAGAAAAAAACCAGAATTTCAGCCTGTGTCCTAATCAGGCTAGACATAGGGAACACAGAGCTTTTGCAGGCAAAGGGATGAAGTGACTGCCTGTCTTCTAGAAGGTGAAGTGACTGTCTTCTTCTGAATGGAGCAGAGCAAAGCAGGAACTGAAACGTGAACCACGATTTATTCTTGTTCCTGTTTCTGACCCTACACAGCCTTCCTAACTGAAGGACAGGTTGTTATGTAACACTCTAACTCTGAATTACTTTTTAGTTCACTTTATCAACATTACTTGAAGATCTGGAGGCACAGACATGTGCACACGACAAAGCACAGTGTGATACAGAGGTGTTGCATCATGTACATGCATGTGCAGAGGAAGAGATGTGGAGACGGAGGCTTACAAGGCGTGTGCCATCTGAAACAGGGTGAGTAAGAAGTTAACTACCTGCCTGGTGTCACTCTGCATGTGGCACCTCAGGTGAACACTACAGTGTACTGAGAGCAGCTGCCTTATTCAGGGAGCTTGTGAACAAGTCACTCAAGTTCATCAAACATGCCTACTTCCCTGCATGCTTAAAGTGATAACACTAAAACTGGAACCTTCTTACTGTTTTCCTGCCTACTTTTTCTATTTACACTTTATTACCAAGTAAATAATATTAAAAGTGGTTCCCAAAAGAAACTTCTCAAAGGAGCTGTTTTCCAAAACTCTCAAGTGACTCCAATGGCAGTCCCAAAATTTAACTTACACCCTGTCTTCCTTAATTCTTCTTTTGGTCTGAAAAGTAATTATGTGAGTTTTGGCTCCTATTTCATCAATTCACAGTTTGTATATCTATACAGATAGACTTACATGTGTCCCTTGTGTTCCCACAGACATGCAGCACATACAGATTCTTTACCTTTGTGCTGTTGGGTACAGAAGGGCACACACAAGCCTCTCAGGCAGCTGGGACTAACCTGGCTCCCAGGTGTCACTCACACGCATCAACCTGACCCTGTGCTACACACTCTGAGAACACACCAGTCATCCCTTTGGTGCCTTACAGAGCTTCACAAAGTGCTTACTTGCACTTCTCGGCTGTTTGATGCAGTGGGACAGATTTTTACCAAGTGCAGAGAAAAAAGTAGCCTTTTAAAAATAAAATGTTCAAGCTAGAACGCATCATACTTTTGGCATCAAACTTAAAACATCACAATCACACTGCAAGTAACTTTTCTGTTCATGGATTTTTAAGAGCACTGACAAACTGTTTACAAAGGAGCGCTTCATCCACCACTGAAACACTTTTAGCTGCCTGGTGGAAAGCAGCTGTTTCCCACTGAGAAGCTCTGACCAGCTCAAGGATGAAGAGTAATACTGAAATCACCAGAAAACAGGACCTTTTTAGGCAAGAAAGGCAATTCTTCAAACTACAGTGCAACAAGTGGTTAAGGCAGCACCAGGTATCACTAAGATAAATGCATGATCTATGTTTTGCAGGGAGAAGTACCAAATGATTGTTTTGGATCATGAAGCCTAGAATTTTTTACACCTGCAGAATACATTTAGATTAAAACTCATAAGTCTCTCCAAAATGAGGCGGTCAGATAGAAATACTTGAACTAATTACAATGTCCTTATACAGGAATTGCTTAAGTGTCTTACACTACTCAAATGCTGGTGGATCAAGTTTTAGTTCAACCACCTTTAAAAGCACTATCCCCTCAGAAGCTATGTAATGACAACGAGCCCTACGAATTGGTAAAGCCCTGGTAATACAAAAGGCACTATTATTTTTTCAGTAGCAGGTTCAGCATGAGAAATGTAGATGCACTGAAGTTACAGGGGTGAAAACAGACAACATCTACTCTAAAAATCAATCTAAAAATTAAGGAATCTTTTCCAAATCATGATGCAATTTAAAAACATTCAAGATGGAAGGTTTTATTCATCATTTTCTCTGTCACCAGCCTTTGCACCAGCAATCAGGGGAAAAAAAAAATCTACAAGTATCTGCACTCTTAGATATACACAAACACTTCCTTCGAGAAAATAGCTAACTAAAATTTGTTAAGTTTAATTTCTTATACCTCACTTGACAAAAACCTACCAGAGAATTAGATTTGGCCCCACCAGCTCATGTCTAAGTGGAATTATTACAAACATAGAGAAAAAAAATCTTAAGCAAACAGCTTCCTTTCCACAACTTTGGTTTTTAGATCTATGACAACATCTAATGCATTTTGTGAGACCAGATGTCAACAGCCTGTCTAGGCGATGTGTAACTTTTTATACAGCAGAACAGGAAAACAAAGGCTCATACATTCAGTTCTGAATTGAAATTCCACATGGAGCTGATCTTTTGAGCATACTTTAAAATCATGTATTTGCTTTTATTAACCCCAGTAACTGTAAAATATATCTTAAACATCACCCTCTTTTGAATTCAACAAAAGACAGCAGTATTTTCTTTCTCCCTTGCTCCTTTTGTTGGTAATCTTACTGCAAAAATGTCTGTGTTGCTTTTTCTCCCCCACCCCATCCCCTGCCTGTAAAATTGAAGTTGGACAAACACTGCACGGCTGAAGTGACATATTTGAATGGAATTCAGACCAACCAGTTCCTGTTTATGTTTCTGATTTGAGAATGTAGCCTTCTCATTCACTATACATTAGAAACACACCAAGGCCATAAATGGTGTCAGGTTGCAGGCAGGCAGGGCCAAGCAGCATTAATCATTACTTTAAGGCAACTGGCAAAGGCAGCAGCTGAGGGAACACTACACCCTTCAGCTTCACATAAATGGACATTCCAGGGTTTGGCGTGTGTGGGTTGGCTTTTTTTTTTTTTTCCTTTCAGCATCCATTTTATGAATGAAACTTCAGGCTGCACAGAGTCCATTCATATAAAAGCTATGCTCACAGTGCTCAGTCTCTCGGGATCAATCGGTCTTGGGCAAGGCTGATGTGATTGGTTTAAGGCAGGCTTCAGCCTTCCATTACTGATTTAAAATGCAGCCTGTGTCCATTTGACCTGCGTTAATGCACAAAGAGTAAATCCAGACTGCGCTCTCAATCCTCAAATCAAATCATTAGCCAGTGCCACTTACTGTAACTGTAGATTTACAGGATATTTATCCATTTCTTTGAAAAACAGGGACTGCAGGACAATTTTTCAGATCATACTGTCTGCTTTGAAAGCAAAAATACATGTACGGTCTCCTGCCTATACACTCCCATTAAGTTGGTATTCAGGTTTTCCTTTGTCCATGAAGATAACATTACAAAATGAATTCTATTCTAACTACAGATTTATTTCGGACAGAATTAGTGAATAGAGAAAATCAGCTAGATTGGAAGCAAGTAAAGAGTTAAAATTCTGCCTTTCACAGCAAAGTTCTGAAGTCCAGGTTTTCCAAGTTCCCCCCTCAGAAGCTCTTATTGTCTACGATCACACCATCCAACAGCAGATTTGTTTACGTATTTTTAGAACAAGTACAAAGTGCAGTGCAGCTTAACTACCGAACAAAATCCATACTCATTCACTGAAGTAGCACAGCAAAGACAAGCTCCTGAAACACAAGGATGAAATATTTTAAACCACAGGGAAAACTGCAAATCTACAAATGAGGACGGGAGACTTCTTAAACTGAAGGGCAAAATCCCTTCTCCCCTCTTGCCTTTATGCCATCCAGATTTTCATTCAGAACAATTTCTCTGCGTAAAAGAATTTTTTTAAGGTCATAAGGAGATGCAGTTTTGTGATGTGTATACTAAAGCACCATATCCAGGAAAAGGATGGAGTAAGTTCTGTTTCACAGAGCATTTTATAAAACTGTGTTCAAATACTGCAAATTTTTGCAGCCTGACACAACAACAATAACAAAAAGAAAAGGAAAGAAAACCCAGAGAAAATTAGAGGAAAAGATTATGCAGCTGGAGGATTTATAAACAAGATCCAAGATGTCAACAAGCCACACTGACAGAGCATCCATGCAAACCATCTACAGAGATTTAGAGGTGGTACGTTAATATCAAGAAATTGTTTACGAAGAGGTGTAGCTACGAGCAAGGCAGTGGAACTGATCAAAGAGAAAATTTAGGCTTATGATCAAGAAATATTTCTTCACTGTGAAGTGTATTTGTCTGTGAAATAAACTCCCAGGGGGAAAATTATAGTAATAATACTTAGCACTCACACAGCTCTTTATGTTTTCAGAGCACTGTACAAAAATTAACCAGTATAATCAAAGACAGTAGTAGAAGCACCATGAGTTGTGTCACTTTAAATGCTGCATTGGTCAAAGCACTAGACAATATCCTGGAAAAAGCAAACCTGCACTGACTCTGACTGACGGCTAAGATTTCCTTTTCTCTTCATATTAACATCTCCAAATGTCTAAACTTTGCCTTCAAAAGTACAATAGAATATCCAACTGTTGTTTAAAAAAGAAATGGAAAAAAGAAAGGCAATGTGCAAAAATATATACTCTAAAGAAATAATTCTTTTTTCCCATTGAAATTTCAATTCAACGCTTTCCTTTATGCTATTCTGCAAACTTCCAAATTTAGGAATATTTCAGCTGATGCCTAGAAAAGAATGTGCTATAGGGACCTTTTCCCACATAAATATGCATTGATTTGCTTTCAAGAAACACCACATCATGTATTTGAAAGGACTTGTGCATTTTATTCTGTTCCCGATCATTAGAATGCTAACAACATTCCATATAGGAGCAAACTTAGGAAGTTAATGTGTCACAATTAAAAACTTCCTGCACAAACCTGATACAACTCCTTTGCTGCAAATGAATTATGATAAAGCCTTTTGCTTTGGCACTGTTGCCTTCAGTGCACAGGTCAAAACTGTTTGGGGAAGGGAGAGCCATGCTGTAAACAGCTTTGCAGGTGGAGGCCCTGCTTAATTTGTTACAGGGGCTGGAAGTTGTGTACTTAACGAAGCAGAAGTTCTCAAGAAAGGAAAAGATAATACAGCTGAAGGGTCAATTTTAGGCCCCAACAAAGCCCATTCAACCCCCAACGAGGTTTTCCAAAGTAGCCACATTATTTCTGCCAGATTTTTGGTATTATGCACTTCTTATTTTTATTGTGCCTACACTGAGATCCTAATCTGATGTTCCCATACTTCTTCACCTAGAAATACAAAGAAAGTCCCTAGCAGCTATGCTTTGAACACATGTAGTACATAATGTTCTTTAAAAATTATCCAGGTCTAACTGGGTACCCAAAATAAACAGGTATATATATCTGATGTGTGTCTCTGCCTACGCTTGTCTCTCAACAGAGGGGCAGTTTCCCATCCATTCTCACATGCCAACACAAGGTATTTATTGCTTGTGAGGCTTAAAGAATACAGGGATGAGCTTTTCAGAAAGCTAGACATGGAGGCTAATAATTTTGTCTGTAGAGTTTGTTCTTTAAGTGATGTGACTAGTATGTTGGATGAAAATTTTGTGACAGGGAGAGAATCCAAATTTTCTAAGGTCCATTCAAGCTTATTAATCATGAGGCTACTGTGAAATGAAACTGTGAGAACAGATCTGCTAATGCTTCTAACCTGCTTGGGAAATACTGAATCTATCTAGATTTCAACACAGAAACTCACAGCTATCTGTAAGAAGCATATGCAAGCCATAATTCCTCCTCTACTTATCTCTAGCACCACTGTATGACAAATTTCAGTTTCCAAAGACACACTCACAAAAATTTCCCAAGCAAAATAACTATTTTAAGTTGGCAAAACAAAATATGAGACGTAAATTTAATAATTTTTCATTTTAAAACTTTAGTATTAATTCATACACACAGAGCTAAAGTCATATCTTAGTATATTTGCACACACTACATTATGTAGGAAGGATCAAGCCTGTGAAGATCCTGCTTAAAAATAAAGCCCAGAATAGACTAAGTATATCTAATTTGGCCTTTTTATTTAAGCACCTGAATACATTACCGAATTCTAGAAGTGCTAGCTGTACAGGAATGCCCACTATTAGGCCTTGTAAACAAAGATTTTGGGAAGCTTTTTGGAGTATATTCATTAATGATGCAAAATCTCAAATACGTCCTTGGTTGCATCTTTGTGCATAAAGTTGCTAGATATACTACCAAGTACTAAATATATCCAACTGTCAGCCATGAAAAAAACCCCACCAACTGTGGCAGAAAATGTCTGATTGAACATACATGATGCACTGTGACTTCTAGAAGTGTGGATGGATAAGGAAGAGACTCGACTGTTGACATTTTTCTTTATCCATTATCTCAAACATTCTGCAGTAGAAATTACATACCTGCAATTACAATTACAACTAATTGATCTGCCATTTCCCATGTCATAATTAATGTCATGTTTTAATAGAGTTTTCATTCACCAGCTTCCCTCAAAGTATAAAAGAATAGTGCACAAAAACAACAAACTTTTATGAGGCTGTTTCAAAAACATTCCAAATGGAACATCTTGGTGCATTACAATGAACTTTTCAAATATGTTTCTATATTTTTATCTGAGTTGCAATAAAATACCATGCAAAAAAAGACTTTTCACCAAGGCATTCCTCCTTCTCTGAACATCCATAGGTGAAAAATGAAATCAATGATTCAGTGTCAAATACATTATGTTTCCTAAGGGGTTATTTAATGTACTCTTAGTAAGGATGGAAAATGATGGTTCCTAGAGAACAGATGGTAACAAGACAAAATATCAACAGACCACAGTTGTTGACTGCAATTTATGGAGTGTACAGATGTGTCAACTTAAATGCAGTGATTCTGAGGCCAATAAAAGTACTTCCTGATACCAACAGATTAATTTTTCATGACCACTTGTTACACAGCTATTACATTTTTAAAAACTAATCATTCATCTACAGAAGAAACAACAATTTTGCTTGAACATCATTACTATAAAGTGGAATTGCTGTTCTTGATGGCACAAAAAAGCCAGGCATGACAGGAGTGGATAAAAGTTTGTACATCTTCCTTTCAGAATTAAATTTACTGGTTTTTTTTCCATAAAGAATATTCCAAAGAAAGATGAATGCTAGCAGCCAACCCAAATTTAAAGTAATAGTATGCAATAAGAAGATCCTACTTCCAAGTCAAATATGAAGCATGTTTAAAGGGCCTTTTTTTTGCCTTTAATTTAGCAGAACGAGTAACAATGCTCGTGAAGGTTGCAAGGGACTGGCAGTGCCTGAAACTCCAGTCCCCGGTTATTATCCACTGCCACATTAACTAGGCAGTCTCTCCCATGCTGCTCTGTAAGATCAGAGATACACAACTGTCAAAGCCACATATCTCAGATCCTTCATCAATGAATAGGTTGAGTTCTAGATCTGATCCTTGTAATGTGAACTCCTTTTCATCCTGTCTTACATTTAAACGTGGAGAAGTATTTTAGCCCTGGTCCCTTTCCTGCATAAGCCTAACTCAAATTTACCTAAGGACTGGTTCTTTGCTTGTCAAGATTAAGAAAGCAAAAAGCATCTCTACTTTCCAAAATTCCCCTGTTCTAAAATCAAGATCAACTCTATAACAAGCACTTTACATTAATGCTAATACAAAATACCCCACTAAATAACGTTAAATTAGCTACAGAAAAGACAATAAAAAAACGTTCTACACTGTATCAAATTGCAAGATAGTTTGTCAGAAGCTAAAATTTCAAAGGAGACTTCACCTCAGCTGCCATGTAGCCTTTGGGAAATAAACTGCAAAAGCATCTTGCCAGAGGTTGAACCAGCAGGAGAGCCCTGGGTGTACAGCAGCACCCAAAACAAGAGGGGGTCAGACAAAAGGCAGACAGGGGCACCCATTCCCACTGCACAACTCAGCATGCATGTGTACGAAAGCAATCCATCCTCCTCCAGAAACATGGCTGGGACATGCTGAAATCCCTCCTTTTCAACAGTGTGGCATACACGAAGCAGGACAGAGGCAAAAACTGAAGAGGAGCTGCAGAAATCACACTAAAACTGAAAAACATGTTTTGATCGCATTGTCTTGGCTCCATACCAATCAACTATTTACCTCACCTAGCCCACTTCTATGTGTTTTAATTTCTCCATACTAGTTTTGTAGCTTCCTTCTTTCCAGCTTTCTTCTCCTTGTTACTTGGTACTCATTACTGAACTCATTTTTTGCGTCCCTAATTCTCTCTCTTTTCCCAAGTATAATATAAATATTATGTTTAAATCGTGTCAAACATTTACAATGTTATTCCCTTGATTTATTTTTCTATCCTTTCTATTGCTTATCTTTTCTATTTTGATCAGAAGTTATTGAAAGCAGGCTCTGCCACTACCTTCCTCTGTTTTGTACTGTCTGTAGAACAATAAGGCTCCATTCCAGTTGCCTTATAAGCGCAATCATAATAAACATTATTAATAGCAACAGTGTATTCTCTACATCAGCAACCTGGCATCACAGATTATGTACCTCCACAAAACACAGCAGTATGCACAAACTGAGAAGCTGACACCAATTTGGCCGATTCTTCTCCCTCATTGGTTTTATAGCTGTATAAACCCCACTTCAGTGGAGTTCCTCCTGATTTAAAGTAAAGCAAGCAAGAGGAGAAAGAGTCCTCTCTTTCTGGCAGACAAATGAAAGAGCTTGTAAAATGAAGCACACAAATTCAGAGGTCAGAGACGAGATAGTACAGAACAAGTTCCCTCTTAACAAAGCTCAGTTTTGTACCCTTGACTTTCTTCTCCAGCTTCTTTAACCTGTGCACTTTCCAGACATAAGAGTTCTAGAAAATGAAATCCTTTAAAGAGCAAGCAATGGTGGTACAAGTCACATGGTACTACGTAGCAATCTTACTACTTTTTAAGCTAGCTCAGACAAAATTTGTGAGACTTAAGCATCAAAAGAGCAAGTTTCAAGTCATACAACCAAAATATCAATAGCACTGGCTTGGACTCATTTATTTATTCCTTTACTATGCAGAACTAAAGGAGAGTCTCACCTACCTGAATCATATGCAAAATCCCTAGGTTCCTGTTTAATCATCAGAGGAGGGGGGAAATTTTGACTGGCTGCACTGCCAACCATAGCGTTGTGTTCATAAACTGGATCGTGGTACTCCTGCTTAAAACCTTGAGGCGGGAAAGGGATGTTTGGTTCAGACATCTGGCGCTGATATATTGGACGTCCTTCCCTTGGCATTGGAGGCAAAGGTGGGAAAGAATTGCAAGGTTCAGAGAGCTGGCGGCGAAATCTAGGACACAAGTTAGAGAGGTCATGTAAAGGACTTGAGCTACATTTCATTTCCCAAAAGGTCATTATTAGTGGCTGCAACACTTTCTCAGTAACGAACATTTTGCTTACGATCATGCCAAGTGCTCCCATCAGGATCACTTGCATGGCAGAACACCAACAAGCAAAGAAACAAGAATCCCACCTATTAATACCAGCTCTAAGACCTGTTCCCACCACATCCTCTTTGCTTTCATTATCTTCTCTCAACAGAAGAGACAAACAGGAAATGCACCAGCTGCAAAACAGTAGAAAGACTGACATTCTACCACAATAACACGAAGGAGGCATAGGTAGAGTTTTCTGCTCTTTCACAAGTATTACCAACATATTGCTGGTACTCTAATTTATTCTTACCCATTTTACTGTTATACAAAAACCATTCCTGACCACAATAAACACATTTTGAATAGAGTATTGTCTGCTCTAACATTTGGAAACATTCCAGGGTAAAAGTCCACTGTTCTGTCCTCTCAGGGATAGTGCCACAAGAGATCTACCTGGCAAGGTTGGCACTGCACTTCAGCTGTAATGGGAAGGGAACGTCACCATCCCAGGAAGAGGAAAGGGTACAAATTTCTGCCAAGAGAAAGAATTACCCTCCTGCCTTAACTTTTTCCCTTAGTCATTTCCACATGAAAGTAGTAATCCATACAAGCCACACTGCCATTCACTACTCCCAAATGCTCTTCAGTAGGCATAAGCTCAGATAATTCAGTTTTAAATTAACTTCATTTACATGCAATGAAATGAAGAACCTGTGCTTGTTGTTTCTTCCCTAAATCCCATCTACCCTACCAAAAAGGCCTGAAATCTAATCACTTGGATGTCTGCAGGTTTAGAAGCATACAGAAGAATACAAGGATGCTATTTTCCCACCATGCTCTGATGAACCACATGAAGTCTTCTTGCAGATTGCCACAGTAGTAACCACCACTGTAGTAATACTGTGTCTGCACTAACCAACAGCAGAGCAACATTCTTGCAAGAAACTGCTTACTACTCCTGTTATAGCATATTGTAAACAAAATACACTTAAAAAAAAAAGTAACCTGTGCCTTTCTCTGGAAGCTTCTCACTGTCACACTGAAAAAAATGAAGACCTTATCGTTCCTGAGTTTTCTGGACTTTGAATTTGAACCAACTTCAGTTCATGCAAGTGAAACCAGACTTTTAGAGAAAACTCTGAGTGAGGAACAATGCAGGGGTTTGATTGCATAAGCAATACAACCCTTGGCTATCAACTCATAGGTAGTATATGTTTCTGAAACAATTTAAACTCTACTACCATCTGTCATAATACTGCTGTAACTTGGTCTGACAAATGTTTGCTCTCATAGTTTAATTGCAAATACTGTGGAAACTACAGAGATAGAAACTATTACAATGTAGTAGTGGAGACAAAATTTATTTTCGAAATGTTGCTGTAAATAATATAATTTTTGCAGTAGAAGGAGTACTGCACTGCTACACTGGGTTTTGCAATTCCACCTACACCTGCAGAAAATAAACTTAGAAACTCAAATGTATTATGAAACAGTTAGGCTGACTGGCACTGCATTCATTTCCCTCTTTTCCTTTTTTCATTAGCCAAAAAAAGAAGCAGAAATTATCATTAAGAACTGTCAAGGAGTGAATCAGAAAATTGCAACTTGAAGATAAAATAAGAAACAGGCTCACTCACAAAGCCTCAAAGGAAGTTAATAATACTTGTTGTACTGGAAGCTTTGTATGGAATCAAGCCATTTGTTTATACAAGTGGATTTGTTTCCTGTTGGTACTTGTTAGGACCACTTATCATTCATACGCTCATGCTCTGTATGAAGATGTATGGGCTATATGGACTAGATACTAATGCTATCTTATGCCACCAATACATGTTCCAAAGAAATGTGCCCTGAGTTATAGATTCACATATGAATTCACATAGGTATGTCATTTGTTTAAATGACATTTTCTAAATACACTCATTGTAGTAGCATATCACCCTGTAAATCGGGAAGATTTGAATTTCATGAAAATATAAAGTACAATTGCTTCAAACACGAGATTCAAAATAAATAAGAAAATGGGGGAAAATACCTTCCACTGCAATTGTACTTTTTAAAAAAAAGAGAAAAATAATATTTTTTTTGCTTGAGTCAGCAATTTTGGACTTCACAAGAACACGTGATTTTCTATTACAGAAGGGAAGCATTTGTGCAAAATGCCCTAAAGAACATGAATATCAAAGACAGGGGTGAGCTGCAGTGGAGTAAAGCAGAAATCTTGTAAAGAGCCTACAAAGTTTGTGCAGGGCAAGTGTTATGGGTACAGAAACTACACTAAAATGTATACAAATATCTACAAATACTCAAGTTAGGGCTGACGTACAGGTTCAGTATTCTCTTTACAAGTTCCTTTAAAAAACAAGATTTTCTGTCATCTGAAAAATCTTTACTACTGCTCTCTCCACATAACCTATTTAGCTTCTGGAGATTTCAGTCTCCTGTCAGTTTGACTTTGGTGTATATACAGAAACACATTTATCCATCATCCTGTAATCAAAACTGCTGCCTGGTTTCACTGGGGGCCTGCGTGCTTAGATCACAGTCCACAGCCAAAGAGATGATGGTGACTATGGCAGCTGAAGGGGTCTATTCAGTGTTTCTTCACTTCCAGAAGAGCTTGTAGAGAACCTTGGGTGGTATTTAAAGCTATCTCAGCAGAGCACAAAACAGCAATATTAACCTTAGCAACCTCCTTCAGATGTGATCTGCACAAATCCCTGGAGGTAACAGCCTTTATTAGAGCAGAAGCATGCAAAGCACACTCCCAACAACTGACTTTCTTTTCAAGTCTTTCTTAATTTGATAATGTTTAAAAGGTAAGTTGAGTTTCTCACCATATATGTAAATATCTTTACACACCGCTGGAATTTTAAATGTTCAAGAGCAATCACACAACAGAGCAGATAAAAACAGGTTCATGCAATAAACAGCTGCATGGGTCCCTCACGTGTTTCATGTTTTACCTGTGGTCCATAGGGAAGCTGTTGTCTTGAATGGACTGGGATGGAGGGAGATGGGTAGGGAAAACCCGGTCAGGTTTAGGAGTCTGAGCTGAGTTTGGGGAGGCATGGTGCAGCGGTGACACAGGAGTGCTGGATGGCGTCGGTGGGTTGGAGGGCCTCATTCCCACTTGTGGTTTCTGATCATAGGCACTATTAGTAAGGCAAGGGAAAAGCAAGTCAGGTTATTGCTTCAGAATAAAAACAACCAAAAAACAACATAGCATCTACATCCAGAAAAAATCCCCCCAAGTGTAACATTTATAAGCTTTTCATTACAATTAACTTATTAACCAGTATGGAGCAGAGGAATTCTCTACTTTACACTGAGAAGAGCACACAACAAATCATGCCAGAGACAAGTGTTTCAGCACAGCATTTTCTTCTCTGGGGCAAAGAAATGTATTTTTAAAAGATTCAGTCTTACAGTGACATTCTAACAGGAAGTATACAAAAAGTAGAAGCACCTGGACCAGAGCACAAAGACCTGGCACCGCCTGCCAAGACTTTTTTTTTTAAAGCTTGCACAAAACACAAAGTGAGACAGTAAAACAATACAGCTAGAGGGAAGGGATCTGACCTAGAAAAACAATGGTATGCTGGCTTAGCTACCCACACTAGGATGTCAGCAGCCTCTACCGACAGGGTTTTTTTACTCCTCTCTCTCAAAAATAAACTGCTGGTCCCACAAATACACAGATGCTATTTTTAAAGGTGTCTCAAACCAGTAATGGACTTGAGAACACTTCGATCATCCCTCTTTCTAAACAGGAAAAATGCAGACATTAGGCATATCGTAAGCACAAGCTGGCATCATTTCCTATCTCAGGTTCTCTAGCGTCCATCAAATCCATCAGTGGATTAATTTGAGTTTTACACCAAAATGACTCCTTTATGACTGGCAGAGGTGCCACTCTTTTTCCTTTTTTTTTTTTCCCCTCTTCATATCCAGAAAGTTAAATGTAAACGCTTTAACTGGTAACAGTTTTGGTAGTATGTCAATAAGAAATCCTTCAATCCTGACACTAAAGGAAAGAGTGACATGAAAATGCAACCAAAAGAAAGTCAATAAAGAATGAAGAGGTAACAAGTCCCTCCACCACCTATATATAAAAAAAGCTTTTAACATCTATGCCTATAAAATAAGACAACTTGCTTTTGAATAAATACCAAAGATGCAGAGTCTAATGAAATACTGTTTGGAATTGTAATCACTCAGGAATATACACATGCAACATGTGCAAAACTTGTCGAATACCTAATGTGATACTCAGACCTGCCAGTCTCTTGCCTGTTACACAGATCTCTCTATCCTAATATGCCTAATGCATTTTGAAAGTACTTTCACTACAACTTACAGAAAACAAGACACTCCTTCCTTCTATTTCACGCTTGCACCCTGGGTTTTTAAACTCTGGCTATGTCCCATGGAGGAGGAATGGAGAATATGCATTTTGATGAAAAACACCGCTTTAAAATGATTATGTAAGTGTTTGATACAACTGTAAACAAATCCATCAGTGTTCATCAGCTTAATGCATTATCTCATCAGTCTGTTATCTGCTGAAGAGGTAAGTTTTATAAGATCTCTATTATGGTTTTATTACTCTTTAGTCATTCCTCATTCAAATCAGCAGTTCTCACTGCAAACATGCTCCTGGATTGCTTTACCTGACATTGTACAGGCACTTTTCCCCATAACTGAACTTGAATGGCTGCTCTTGACTGCAAGTGGAGCCAAGTTCCGAACATGGGCTATGGGGTTCCTTCTTGATTTTCACAGGGAGACCATGAAAAGCCACTGGAAAGAGAAAGAAAATGTAATTAAAACCCAAGTACAATATTAACAATTAGCTCTCTCAAATAAGCTAGACACTTCTAATTAAACACATAATTAATTAAACCATTGTAATACTAAAAACAATATAGAAAATAAACATTTCAAATATTTCTTTGGGTGTCAACTGAAAAACAGACATCAGAGATCCTTTGCATTGGCTATTTTCACTTTTACTGTTTAAGAGAATGATGGCCAGCATCCCATCTCATTAGCAGGAAAATAACAGCCCACTTATATTTGGCTTAACTACTGTAAATGTTGTCAGAGGCAAAATACTTCCCAGGCACCAAATGTTTCTAAGTAATATCAGTGAGGTAGCTTTTAGCTATAAATGCAATCATAGTTCACTTTAAAAAATGCCACACAAGTGACTACAAAATAAATTTCTCATATATCAGCCTTAAGTATAAGATCAGGAATCTTTTTTGTCTCACAAAATGCCTGAAAATTTGCAGTGGAACTCTTGAAAGTGGATGATTACATGCGTCTTTAATTATAAGTAACATCTGAAAAAATTTTCAGAAGAAATGGCTTCAGTAATTTTTCTTAGAAATACACAAGACAAAATCCTGGCTTCGTCAAAGTCAGTAGTAGATGTGATAGAGACACAAATTGAAAAAAAAATAATCATATTTTTTAAAAGCTAAAAAAAAATCCAGAGGGGATGTGACAGAAATTCAGCATTAATTAGAAGCACAAGTTGGTCTGTATTAATAAAAAGGTCAAAGGTAAAGACAAGGTTAACCAGCAAATTAGTTTTAGTCAGACAACTTTCCTTCTCTCATATCCAACCTTAACCAAAATTAAAGCAGAAGAAAATTCAAAGTTCACCTGACATTGACAAACCTAAGTGGCTAGGAGGACAAAGGACTAAAAGACAGATATGTAAGAGCCTGAAAACACACGTGTTAAGTTTTAAATAAAATGAGGTTGAAAATAAATTTTTGAACTCTGAAATGCCTAGAATTCGGAGATCAATTTTATCACTGATTTTTGATGTTGTCACCAAAACACCATAGTTTGAACATCACATTCTAGACTGATACAGACACTTGCATCTCCATGAAAACTCAGTTCTGACAGAGAATCTCAGCACAAAATCAGGCCATTATTATATACTGTCAAGTAGCATCTTGCCCTTTTCTCTCGCACCTGAACTTAGGAGGACAATTTGCTATAGACTGTATATTTTCTGATACTAATGCACCTGCATACACATGCCTGTGTCCGGTGGGGAGATAAATGAAACACTGTGTAAGAAGTGAGCATCAGAATCAATAAATTCTGGCATTGTAAGATCTAGATTCCAGACTCTTGTCATGGGTTTTCTCATGGTTGGGCAATGTTCACAGAACTCATTCCCAAACAGATGCTCTCATATCCTATTATATGACAGCTTCTACTACTGCCTTTCAGCTGAGAGATCTACAACATAACACTGTTATTTTGACACATATTTTCATAAAACTTACAAGAATTCTCTCTAAAACTGCTATTCAGCTATTATATTTGGTGGATAGTAGTGAGTTATGTGGAAAGATTAGAAAGGAGAAGCAGACAGTAAAACAGGTATGCAAATGCATACTCACACCACAGTAACTTAGGAAACAGAGATGAGAAGTGATGAACATCACAAGAAAAGAATTCTTCCTGAATAAAACTGAATTTCCACTAAAAAAAAGACCACATGGACTTCTTGAAAAAATATTCTCAAATATGGAAAAATATGGCAAAATACAGCCCAGTCAGCTTTCCACTGTAATCGCAAAGCAGGCTGACATCCAGTAGTTTGTTCCAGGACGTTGCTAGTGAACTTTTACTGCTGACTCTCCTTTGCATGTCTTGGTCAAGTAACATACACCACACATTAAATGTGTATGGTGGGCTCCACAACTCTGGGACAGTGGTTCTGATGCAAAGGTAGGCAATCTTTTTGACTTGAATCAGAAAATAAAAACAAAAATGCAAAAAGACTCTTTTTTAAGGCCAGTATCACATATTTGCACAAAGGCCACATGCTGCTCTATTTTTTTTATTTTTTTTTTATTTTTACTTTGCTACTTCCTCAGAGTTAATCTGTTATGAAAAATTACTTCCCTTATTTATTTTTAAATAACGGGAGTACAGAGACTCCCACACCACAGCCCTGTGCGGAGAACTGGCTGGGTATTTCATCACAGCGCTGAGAGCCTGAACGTCTGCTAACAGGCAGTTTTCCAGCTCACTGGCACAGGCACAAGTGAAAGCAGCACATTCATTTTGTGCAATTTGCTTTACCTTCCCACATGGAGTTGGTGCATGTAAAAGGCTGTTAAGTACTAAATTATTCCTTATCAAATCACCATCATCTGGAGTCATGATCAACACTAATTAAATTACTTTCACTGAACACGGCTCCAGCCTGCTGCCTCTACTGCGAGGTACGTTTTATTTTGCTTACTGTACAGTCCTAGCAAGGTACAGGGCACAGTGCTAGAAGGCATCAGTGCTGTAGTTTTAATTAGAGTTTACCTCACCTTTCTCCCAGCTTTATAAGCGAGGGTAAAGTGTATCAAATCAAGTAGGTTAACACCTTCATTTCATTTAGGGAAAGCATTACAGTCCAAAGTGATTTTATATTAGATCTTTATCTTAACTACGGCCAGAAAGATAATGTAGCTGTAAAATTTAAAGCCTTCCTCGGGCAGTCCCCTGACACAGTCACCAAGCTAAGCTTTTTCTGTAACTCCTTAAGTGTACACTTTTAGAGGCAAAAAGGAAAAAAGATAGCCTGATAAAAATACTTACTGCATTTTTGGGGGTCTTTCTTGAAGGCTACTCAACCTTTCAAACAATCTTAAGTGTGGCTGAAGATGACAGACTTATTCCAACAATAAAATTTCAGATGTTCAAAGCACTTCTTGTATCATCACTGAAAACCCTCCACCCGTCACTTTTTATTTTAGTGTGACACTCATTCTACAGTGCATCTATTAAAGCAGATTTTAAACATACACTGTTTTGCTAAACTGGATTTTATTCTTTTAAGGAGAGCAGTGTTGCTTATTTATACAATCTAATCTTAGTGCAGCATACCAAGCTACCAACACATTCAAATTAACAAAATGACATTTTAAACAACCAGCTCCTCATCGCTTCTTTCTTCCTGATGGCAAATTCATTTTACTTAACCTCAGAACAGAGTCTCAACCCTATTAAAGTAAGGGCACTCTGCCTTACTAATGATCTTATTAAGAAGTGACCAAAGGCCAAGATTTCATCCCGAGTGATTACTTACAGATAACTACCTCCAAACTTGAAAGGCAAACAATCTTACAACGTGTATTTAGATGAATGGCTTCAACACCTCAGCTACTGGGGAAAGTCAGGCTTATCAGTATCAGAAAGGACTCGACCCACAGACCCTGTCTGGAGTTCCTCTGAAGCCAACACGCAGATATAAGGCAAGCAGAAGGACTGCTACCATCTGTAGCAAATTCATGAAGGTATAATACATTACTGCATGCATATTCTCTTTGTATAAATATGTCTATATCTGGATAGTAAAAGGGCTTGAATATTACACATGATGTGTTGTTGTACAGACCTATATTTTATACAAAGCAATGATTTCATCACAAAGTAAACTTACATAGAACGTGCAAAAACACACGGTGAAACTTGCTACCCTTCCTTTAGCAGTGTTGTTCTCCATTGCTATCTGTCAACAGCCTAATCCCAAAACATTTTCTTCATAACAACATCCAGTTTAAGACTTAAATGAAGAATAATTTTTTAAGAACTATAAAATTAAAGGAGTAATTGGTTTGTCTCAGAGGAATCTGTACCTTCTCGCCTGAGAAACAGGAGAGGTACCACTTTTGTACAGACAGAAATGAATATTTTACGTGAAATTGCAAGTAATTTCTCCTTTCAACAAAAAGTTATTTTATAAATTTCAAACTTCAGACTCCTGCCCAGAACACAAAGTAAAATCTGATTTTATTTTCTGAAGAAGAATGGATTTAAACATATTTTTAAAAGCCATGAAATCGTACTGGTAATTCAATGACACTGGCTAATGACAATCTTGATTCCACTGACCAAAGAGACAAAGATGTCTTATTATCAACACTTGTAGATCAAGAGCATTTCCTATATGGCATAAAATCAATTGACAGCAGCTGATTTTATACCACACCTTGCTTGTGCTAGTGAACTCTGATGTATCCTAGGTAATATTAAATTTGTGAATGTAGTAGAATTACCTGCAGTGAAAAGGAAGTAACTGGGAAGTCACAAAAAGTCATAGCCTAAACATGCTGTTTCTGAACTGCTTTTCACATTTATGCTCTCAAATCACCCTCTAAACCTAATATTGTAAATAAACTCATTCTTATCATCAATTGGCACATTAATATGCAATGTAAGTTTTGAGAGATTTATTGAACACATTTGCATATAGGGGATTTGATTTTTTCAACAGCAAGATGAAGAGACAGGAGATGTAAAAATGCTTAAGCTAATACCAATACAACTCCAGGTGCTAGACTGAATGAGGTGACCCAAGACAGTACTTGGTAAAATTTCAACAGCAAGAAGAAAAGGCCCCTGTACTGATAAAGCCAACACTGTCACACTTTAAATCTGTCTTTCAATATACACTGAAATACAGCAGGCATTTCAGATACATCAGAGTCTCTCCAAGATTCTTTTCCAGTACATTTACCTCTGGCAAGCCCTCCCCTTCCCCCAACACACAAAAATCCATTACTAAAGGGTCTAATCTCAGCTATCAGCACAGAGTGCCTTTTATGGAGCCATTAAACCATTTCTCTTGTTTACAGTGCCCGAAGAAAGATGTGAATTATGTCTGTGACAAAGCAGGCGATAACATTTCTAAACTGCTATCAAAATGCAAACTGAAATACACTTAAGGACAGGGACCCTAATTCGTGTTTTTGCAATTTTCCTCACTTGCTATAACTTAATAGCACTCACCTGATGATTCAAACAAATTATTTATGCTGTAAGTACAACAGGTAGTCATTAATAAGAAAAAAAATCTACTTTCAAATGAACAAATTATTGAACGGTTCGTCAAGGAGTGTAAAATGCTAGTTTACCTCTTTGGTGATAGCAATGACCCAGGTGCTCTTATCAGTAGACATTTTTAAAAAATCCAAACACAACATTGTGGGTTCATATGAGGCCTTAAATGCTCTCTTTTTGTAAGAGTTACTTAATGTTCGATCCATACGTTCAGTGTAGGTATTTGCATATCTGATGCCATGAGCTATAAAACTAAATTTCTAGATAACCTTCTAGTTGGAAATGCCAAGCTTTATATGTATTTTCTGAAGAGGTTTCAAAAATGTGCATTTAATTTATGAAACAACAGCCTTCTGCATTTATTGATTATTTATTTCCAGATCATTATGATTTGAGCTTTAGACCTTTGTAGGAAGCTGCACTCTGAATTTCAACAACCATTTAACAGGTATCTGATCAAAGACATCTAGATGCCAAAGCGGTCCTCTTTCCATTTCATTCCACTATATATTACTATGAGAAATTTTACTGGTAACTTTGGGATGCTCAGGAGAAATTAGCAAAAGCAGGTACTCAACACAGCTGACCATTCGTTCATACTCCGGAGGTTATTGCTGCTCAGCTGAATGTGGCATGCAGCCTAGTTTACTAACAAAAACTGAAATAAAAACATCAAGTTGGAGAAGTAATAGATGAAGAGAGATAGCAGGATGGAAAGACAGTAAAGCTGGTAACCAAGTCTTTTCAGCTAAACTGTTCCCAGTGATTTTGAATTACAATCCTACACATACAGATGACTGCAACAGCTGAAGACAGAAGCATGGATCCTGCAGGCATAGACAGGAACTGCAATTGTTTTCACCCTAGTTGATCTCTTGTCTAGATAATAGGAAAAAACCCTTTTGTTTCTGACCACTACAACAGCTGCAAAAATGAGCAACACTTGAAGACTGAGGACTGATTTAAAAGTGGCTGAACAGATTACATCTACACAGACTCCACCAAGTTCTTCAACCATTTGATCTATCAAAGTCAACTCTATCAGATCTTAGCTGAGCTCCAGTCAACTGGATTTCATTTAGGTCCTGCTCTCTGCCAGATATCAGAAGAAGCTGGTGACAAACTGGATATCTGACACACAGATATGTATCATCACTGTGGTTTCAGAGACTATCCTGGCAGTTTATATAAAAACTGAACATAGACAAGAGACCTGAGCTTTCACTGTCATTTCTGTCAAGTACCATTCTGAAGAAGTGCATGATCTTGATATTATTCTCCATTTTATGTTTGCATCTAGAAAACTAGAACTCCTCTAAGATGCAGAATTCAGCCCTAAGGACAACTGGTCTCTATCTAGACTCACCAAGTGGTGACTATCCACCTGAAACCGTCTGTATGTGTGTGCTTGGATATGTGTGTGTGTGCACACTGAGTCAAATGAAAGTAAGCATACTGAATGGCCAAGTATGCCTCTGCAATGACACATTACATTGGTGAAAATATGTGTAATACAGTAGTAAAGGGTAGAAAGCTTTTTCCTCTTCCAGGTAATATGTACAACTGAGGAGAAAATGGGGAAGCATCATGCAGAAGAAAGGAACAACACATAAATGTGTGAAAATGCATGCAATAAAAAGCTAGTTCTTTCTAGCAGACTGACTCTAAGTCCACAGAAGGAAATCTCAGGATAGCTCTGCCACTCCTTGTGTCAGTGCTCTTTCCCAGAAAGCAGAACTTCATGACTGGGCAGTACTTGGCAAACCTGCTATATATGATTCCATCAATTCAGTCTTTGCCTTGGCTTCAGATCAGATCCTTCCAGCCCCTACCAGCTCAATAGATAGAAACAGCATGGGACCTCATTTTTTGGAAGCTAGTTCTGAACGATGAGCCCAAGCACCAGCTTTCAAAGCCAACTGGCAAGAATAGAATACGTGGGCACGATGGATCTATTTGAGAACCTTGTTTAACAAAAAGAAAATACCAGCTTTGAAGTAATCTGTCACCTTTACTGGAAAATATGCAACTACAAATGCACTTTAATAACATTTAGAACTTGTGCTGCAAAATAAAGCAAATTGCTTATTTTCTCTTCCAGACTAAAGCATACAATTCTGTGCATGTCAATTAAAGGTCTACTTGAATACTTCATCACACAAATGCTACATAATAGTATAGTCTTTACAATCCTCAGAGGGTGGGAAGGCATAGGAGGCGGGGGGTGAAGAATAAGGCAGTCCAAAATTGTGGGATTTTGTACTCAAAGTCTACATGGACTGTTCTCAGATGACATGTCATGAGAATTAAAAAAATTGATTCTGAATTTGAATTAGGAAAAAGTAGAAGCAGGTGAAAATGAACTGCAGCAAAAAGCTGGAACTTATTATTGTTTACTACCACAGAGTTTCAAGATGGAAAATAACAGCACATTTTCCTACAGTTGATATTAGGAAATTCTGGACCTTAAGATCTACAGTAATGCATCCACCTTAACAAGCATTGTTTGTTAAAATAACTGTCTCTTGCTTTGGAGCAAGAGATGTTTTTTTCTTTCCTATTTTTTTAAGCATTACGGATTAATGACTAAAAGACTAAAAAAAGGATTAATGAAAATCAATTTTAAATTAATTGAATCACCTGTTCATCTCTATATTATGTTAATTGTGTATGTCCACCATAATTTTTCCCTATCTTTACTATGATCTGGCATTAACATAAAGCCTTTGAGAATAGCAGCTGAGGCCAAAAAAAGGTTGAAGTAGAAAACAGAGAAGGGTTCACATCACTATCCATAAAGCAGGTTTATATGAGGGCATTTGTACAGGTATATGCCATTTCATTAAAGGACAGCTTATTTGACTCCTAAACATGATGTTCCTGCTCCTATTCAGCAAAGAAATTCTTATAAATGCTTCTTTATAACAGAAAATAAATGCCACTCTTTAAATGAACTGTGTTTTTCTAAAGCTTGCGTGCTAAGACACTAAAAGATTTTGCCAATATAGCTATTTCTGGGCAGCTAACCCAAGACTCCCCTGCCATGACAGATGCAGCCTCCCTGAGAGGTGGAGGGGTTCCCAGTTAGTGTGGGAGAGGAAGCACAATATTAGAGGTTGCACCCATACAGCTTAATAATTGGTTCACTGCTATAAATCCCCTTTTTAGTCAAGATATCCCTCATTTGCTTGTCTGTGCAGTTGCAATTTTTGAAATGCTCATTAAAGTTACTGAGGGTACACCTGCAGCTTTCTAACACTGGGAAGTGCTGAAGGCACCACTGAGATAATTCAGATATTTGTAGCCACTTGGCTTCTCATTTAAAAAGACCATGCCGGTTGAAAATTGAAGTCTACAAGTACATTCAGTAGAGCAAAAATTAAAAAGCCTGCTCAAAAGGGTAAGCCACCTGACTGGGGAGTGGGGGGAGTAACTTCCAGTAAATACCAATAAAAGATAACCTATTAAGTAAACCCAAAGATAGAGCAATTCCAAGGCAAACTTTTCTAGAGGCTGCTAGTTAACACCTAGTTAGGACACTGCAGGTCCTTTGGCCTAAACTGACACTACTAACTGGCTGAACTGCCATATGGAATTAGAACACTGTCTCTACTCTGGTACCCCCAAGCAAAAACACATCTGGGCACTATTTTGGTTAGTTGATCCCTCTTCACCTTCACCCCAAAAGATTTCCACTTGCCAAATAACAATTGTCTAGAAGGTATTTTCATACAGCAAGAGCTGCAGTTACCGACAGTTTCTTAGCCTCCAAGAGCAGCAATCTCACAGAAATGCTGTCACAGGCACTGTTTTATTCCAATTTATGTCCCCTTCCTGTAGTGCTCTCCTTCCTTTCCAGACAGTTACCTGTCCGGCTGTAGGAGACTCACAGCTGCAGGCAGTCGAGTGGAAAGTGCTTCCAGGGGGGGTCTCTGCCTCCCAGCAAGTACCTCCAGGGCAAAAGTGAACCTGCTGACAAATACCACGGACACTGGATAACTCTGAGAAGAATACAAGGAAATTTGCAGAACATTGGTGGGAGGGAGAAAGGGAGGATTAAGCTAGGAGGAGTGAACTGGCTCACTTTGATGTCTGAGGGGAGTAGGTGAGGCAGGACGAAGAGCTCTCCCTCTCCCCCTGCCCCCAAAATAAACAGCGGCTTAGTGCTCTCTGGAGCAGGAAGCGGTAACCTAATAAAATTAAACCAGCTGAGTTCTGTAGCAATTGAACTAAAACACGTGGATAGCTGAAGATGATTACAGGGAGGGAAGAAAAAAAAATATCTAAAGCATTTTTAATCCCTCTATACTGGATCTGCAACCTCCAGGACCCCACAGAGAAACAGGGCTGCTCTTCACCCGCATTAGCTTTCCCTGTTAAAATCCTGAGAGGAAATCAGGGGCATTTGTTTCTACTGTTACTGATAATGTATCTGGCTCCAAAGGCTCCCAGGCAGGGTGCAAGGAGAGGCAATCCACCTTTAGAGCTTCTGCTAAAGAGCAAGGTCTTAATGTAAGAACAAGCCTCGGAGAAAACTTAAATTGTATTCCTACCTGGGAATTATCAATAAAGTTAAATGCAAAGAGAAGAGCTGGCCACTAAATCAGGGTCTGTGTGCTTTTCTGAGGACAGGATTTCCATTTGCAGCAATTTCCAAAATTTAATTTAAATTCTAAGAGGTAATGGCTAAGCACTATGTAACTTCCATTACTAAAATATCCAATAATATCCCATCATTTTACACACACACATACACACACACATACATACACACTTTCCACTTCAGGTAAATCTGCAGTTTGAGGGTTTGGGGTCTGGATTTTCATAGGTTTTGTAAAATCGGAATTATGAAGAGAACTTTGGAAATTATAACAAGTATTTTTGCTAGAAGTAACAATAAACTTTAAAATAAGCCATTTTGTATTCCTTCTATTTATTGTTTTAAAGGTATTGTCAACTTGATATTTAGGGAACATGCCCACAGCAGAAAACAAACAGGAACTGATTCTGCCTCATTTCCCCTCTTACGGAAAAGTTTCAAGTTACATCAATCTAATTATTATCTTTTTATTGTTCTTTTCTGATGTATTCACACAAAGAGCTAACAGCCAGCTATAGATGAGAAGGTTACTGATCTTATAGTTGCAGCTGGACAAAATGTGAATGAAACTGGATTTAATCACTGGTTCTGCCATAACCCAAACGACTGGTGTCAGAAGGTGAAGTCTAGTTTGTAGTAGCTCAGTCTTAAAAGCTCAGTATGCATCCCTATAAAAATAGGAATATACTCATAATAAAAGAGCATCATAATAAAAAATTATTCTTAAGGATAATCATGCCTGTCTGTCAGTTTGCTACTCAAGAATATGCAAAAGCATAGAAGCTAATAAATAATGAAATGTACTACACACTGAGCGCTCTCTAGCATGAATTAAACAACCAATTCAAAAGATTATTTACAATTTGTTTTTATTCTAGCAACTCTCAATGACAGTAAGTAAAAGGACCGAAATTGCATTTTGAGATGATTTTTAATTTTATTTTGCCTTTAACAATAAAAATATGTATACATTCATAAAACAAGTATAAACTAACTCAGCATAGCTAATGGGATGTTTGTTTACATCTTGAGAAGAGAGAAACTGTCACCACTCTAAATACATGTGTCCTTCATGCTTCAATGTTCAATTTTCACAAATGCTCACCAGTAAGGCAACTCTGACACACCTAGTTTACAGATCATTAAAGCAAGGCTGCAATCTAAATCTTTAGTTCACTACCAAAAACCACCGCAAAAACTGCAGTCTCCACTGGAAAAGGTGTGGGCCATTGAAATAAGTCAACAGTAAAATTCAGCTCACAACTTTTATCACTGATTCAACAGGGAAACAAAGAAGCCATTGTCAGAAGTGGTTAGTCTGGGAACATAAAGTCAGGACTTATTTAAGTAGGCCGATTTTCAAAGACTCTTAGCAAAGTGCTCTTTCTGGAGCCGGTGGAATTCTGACCACCTGCAACCAGGTGCTGGTTCTCAACACGGATATTTAAGGCTTCTGCTGCTACTTGAAGCATTCTTACTGCATATGAGACTTGCAGCTGAATGTACACTACCAATAAACATGCTGCACAGCACATGTTTTCTGAAGCCAAGTGTTCCTGAAGTTTTATGATTATTTTACATGTGCATACAATCAGTAAGACTGACAATTACATGGTGGGTATGTTTTCTATATGCATATGTATATATGGATATATATGTGTGTATATATATATATATATATATATATACACACATATATATATATACACAGAATATGTATATATATACACACTGAGTATATACTGCGTATACAGACTTGTATTAAACCAGTTCCCAAATCTAATCCCAAATCCTTGAAACTCTTTGTCTTTACTGAATACCGACACTTTAAAAAGTCCCTGTTGTCTCCACTTCCCTTAGTGCTTTGGTCATGAGAAATTTTATTAACAGATGGTTAATAAGGAAACATTGCATTCAGTTTCAGCATGAAGACAGAGTATTAAAAAAGAATTAAACTGTTTATCTTTTTTAGGTATACATTAGAAGCAGAAAGGAAACAACATCTGAGCAAGGAGGATCAAATTAGGAAGACTGGGAATTGTTTTTGCACACACAATTTTTCAAATGTACTTAATGACAACTCATAATATATAAATTTAGAGACAAAAACCTGGCCAGTCAGTAACCTTCCTCTTCAGTGACTGCAGGACTCCGCAGTAAATGTCATTGCTAAAAAATATTTCACTACATTAACTTACTGGCAACCACACTTGCTGAATAAGTTCATAAACAGCCACAGGAAAAAAAGACAACCAGAAATAAAGCTGCTAATGATTCACTCTTTTCTAGCACGCATAATCCTCAGCTTATAGAATAAATAGATACGTAAGAATATATTCTTTACCAAGACAGTTCACTTCTCTATTTACCTCATCAAGGTCAAACTATAATCCAGGAACAGGGAAGAGTAATGTATTGAAAACAAGGAGAAATGAAGAATAATTGAAAGGAAAAAAAAGAGTCCCTTCTTAGGGAAAAGACAAGCACATGCCCTGAAAAAGTAATCAGTTTTCCATTTACCAGTTTAAACTAGGTTTAGATCATCCCTAGAAAAAACACTGATGAATTCTAAAACTTAAAAAATTAGCAATCATTTGTGCATATTTATCGGATTATAAGTGGCTTCACTGTGATTACTTCCTAGTACTGAAATGCACATGACCAAATCAAAACAACTTAACACCTGAAACAAGGACTATTTTTCCTCTATGCTTACAGAGGACAGCGATATTGGTCCTACTGGACAGGAATGTGTCACAGACTCCTCAAAGTTTAACTGATGTTTACAGGACTGTCACTCTCTCCTCTTTTTTTTACCTGCTATACCCCTTGAAAACTTCATGACACTCCATGGGAGAGCCTGATGTCTATCTTCAGTTGCTGAGGCAGCAAGCAGAAGACAAAAAAATTATACAGACTAAAAACATTTGAACTAAAGAAACATATATAATAAATAGAAATGGATGGACTCAACTTGCAGACTGCCTTATTTTACATCATTCCAGAGCTCATGGATTTTCAAATCATTATTTAGACTACTACTGAAATACAAAACTCATTTTGCAAAAACACTGCATGGAAAGGAGTTCTAGGAGAATAACAGTTTTGTGTCAAAACAAACACCCTACAGTCTGCCTTATTTGGTTTTCATGTGACAATACAGCTGAAAAGTTCCTGCATACTTTAGCACAAATGGAACTGAAAAGATCTAATACATACACATACTTCTGATGAAATTAACTGAACAACTACCTGTTTAAAAACTAAGTAACTGCAGTGTTAAGAAAATACTGTGACTAAAAGCTACAATGTGAGGATCACCGGTACTTCCACGGATGGGACCATCACAGAAGGAAGGAGGGGAGGCTTCCTCAAAGAGGAAATAGAAGGCTTTTTCAAAACTGAAAATTCAACATTTTGAATAAAATATGTTTAATGTTTTTGGTTTTATGTAAACAGACCTTAGGAAGTGATCTGACAGCCTTAAGAAATTACCATTTGAAAGAAAAAAGTCTACATGCTTCATCTTTGATCTAGGAGAGAGATTTATCACAGGACAGGATGACTGAAGTTTATTCATTAGCTGATAACCTCCACATGCAATTCAAGCCTTTAATCTGCAATAAAAAAGCAGCAAATGAGGATGGGGCTCTGTGGAAACTAAGTCAGCTTAGCTGAGCAAGGACTCACTGATGGAAGGCCATAGGGGAGACAGGGGGAAAAAAACCCACAAGCCAGATTGCTGGCGACCATCAGGTTCACAGTGGTCCTGTACAGTTAAATGATGTCTGCATAAGGTGTCTGCTGTGTCTGCTGCCTCTGCGGATGCCCAGAGATACCCTTCCATGGGCAATAAAACTCACATGCATGCTGGGCACTATGAAAGAAAGCTTTCACACTTTAAAAGTTTTAAAAATCAGAAGTTATGTACTCGATGGGGTCTTCTAATTTGATTCACCGTGCTATTGCCACCACCAGTATTTACAAAATCGCTGAGCCACTACCACTATTACAATCCAGGACAAAGGAGAACCTCAAGTCCTTCCACCTTCAAAGCTGGAAATACAAGCAGAAACGCAAATAAACAGAAACTGCTTATTAAAATCACAAAAACCCCACGACTTCTCTACTGTTAAGATCAGAAGTCCGACGCATTACAACCAACACTCTGCCTCTTGGTAAAACTTTTTCAATAATTAAATCTTGCAATTATGGAAAAAGACGCGACTATAGCAGATTTAAATATTTCCAAAAATACTCTAGAGGAAGAAGGAGAAAAAAAAATCCATATTAACACAGGCTAATGCCCAGCAATGAACCACAAAATGAGCCCACAAAGTTCTCTAAAAAGACAACAATTCGTAATTTCTTTTGAATGTGAATTAGAAAAACAAAAAAGAAAGTTAACAGCTGGTAACAGTTTCAGTCCCGCTTTAAACAAAGGAAGCAAGTGCTCAGTGACACAATGAAAGAAGGGAGGCTATCTAAGGCAACTACGAAGAGAGATAAGGTGGTCAGCATCGACTCCTCAGTCTGACCTCTCCAGCTCTTACAACAGCAATTGCACCGGACTGTCTTTGTAAAATGCTTTTGAGATCTCTAGATAAGTGATCATTAAGAAAGCTGTGTATCTCACAGCACAGTGATACATGCATTTCTGTACCTACTTCAAACCAGAAACAAAGATGTTAAGCAACATGCCCAAGGTCATGCAAAGCTAAAGGCAGGAACGAACCACAAAACCCGGACTCTCACAGCCCTTAAGAAAGAATCCATCACAGTCGGGCATGCACTAAAATAAATAACTAAATCTCTCTGTATTTGACAACATCTGACCTATGGAAGGAAGTAGTTTCAAGACAAGTGGCAAGAAACAAAACACAGCTGCAACAGAGAGCTCTACCAGGGAATAGCGCAGCACCAAGAATAAGTAACAACACCTCGTAGGATATTTGTCGGACTGCCGGCTGCAGCATCACACTTGCAGAGCTACACTCAAAGAAAAGGTGATTGCAGACACAGAGACTAAAAAAGGCGAAACTGGGGGCGGGAACCAAAACCAAAAAACCACCAAAAAAAAAAAAAATAAAAAGACCCCAAAAAACTAACCTGAAAACACACTAGTGTGTGCAACTCGTCACACACACACAACCAAAATGCTACCAACTGCAATTTCTAGGACATTGTGCACTACCAAGACATAACTACCAGCTGCCTATGTAGTGAATCATCACGTTAAAAAATGTCATTTTTTTTTGGTCCACTAAAATTTTCTCTGGGAGCTGCAAAATTAAACTATTCTGCATCAAAACTGAAAACAAATCCCTTAAATAGATCTCCTTTTGACTTCAGTAGGCCTGTCAGAACTTATAGTATTCTGGTGTTTTCTACTTAGTTTTAATTATGTGGGCTTTTTCCTCCAAAATATGTAATATTAAGTGAAAATTAACCTCTATCAATAGCTCATCAGGTCTTGCTATACTAAAGCAAACAGGAAATGCTCTTCTAGGTCTGAAATTCACCTTTGAAATTTAAATCACAGAAAGAAAGAGAAAGAAAGTAAAACAAACATAGCATTTTTCACCTGGTAGTGCGAAAAAAAAATCATTATTTTTCATGCTGTAAACATATAAGTAAATATTAAAGCTTTTCCTCATTTAAAGTGCATTTGGAATATCCTACACCATTAGTTAAAATGACAGAAGAATACAGCTACCTGAAGCCTGTGTAAAGAATCTCTTTAACAGGCTTTTAAAGATTGCAAGCCAGAGCATCTAAAAAGCACATCCCTGAATAATTTAAGGCTCCTGGCATCTACACTGAAAGCACTCCTTTGCTAAAACTGGAGGAACAAAAAAGAGGTAAGAGAAAGAATAAAGGTCATGAAAGATCAGCGACAAAATAACTACTAAAAAAGTATTTTTCCTATCTTAAAGTTTAATCAGACATGGAGGAGCACGGATTTTACAGCCAGCTCTTCCCATTTACTGTCAACAGCTGCGGTCTAACACTAACATTTACCCCTGGGCAGTGTTAAGGCTGTGATGATCTGGAAAACAACAAAGGAATAAAATGAAAGAGAAGAAAACTGATCAAGAAGGTGAAGTACAAGACAAATCTTCATTAACAGAAATCTAGTAACAAACAAAAAGCCAAAACCGAGAGTTTTTCATTATTTTTAAATATGTAACTAACATTTCAGGGCAAAAGAAGAAAAAGAAAAAAGAAAACTCTAAAAAAATAGATTAGTCCAAAAACATATTATAAAAACAAAACAAAATGTGATTATGCTATGAAGACACAAGGCAGTATGGTTTGGTGTAGGGTAATCCCCATTTATAACCAATTCTACCTAGGTCGAATTACAGTTCAGGGTACTGTTGACAATACCAAGTTTTCTTTGCCAACTACATCCTTTAAACATCAGCAAATCCTACCTACTTCCTCTTGTGTCTGTCACAGAAACCATCCAAATAATGGGAGCAAGCAATCTTCACCTCAACAGCTATTGACTTCAAGCAAACTGAACACTTTATTCATTTTTACTCCTGGAGTGGAAAGTCCTTGCTGCTCTACAGTATCTGAAAGCCTCGCCACTGATTACAAGCAGTTCAGGATCTGGCTCCTCCTCAGTATATGAAAATGGACTTGAAACAATAGGAAACCTTATCTGAGGAAGTTAACACAGGTCACCCTTCTCCACATGTGAATACTGACTTTATACTGACAGAAGAACAGCTTAATTAAGTTTTATGAATTAGATAAGAACTTGGAAAAAGAGTCATATACAGAACTCTGATTGAAAAAAAAGAAAAAGCATTCACCTTTTTAGGGGAAAAATATTTTGCATCTTTTCTTTACACAACTTCTCATATAATTGTTTTAAAGAAGAGTCATTAGGAAGTCACTTGAATATTCAGCAAACAGGTGAGCTGAATTGCAGAAGCAGATTCAGAATAAGGCAAAACCAACCTGCCTAACACAGAACTTTTAAGTAAATGCCTGTAAAAGTGATTCCTCACTCTTTTTGTGGACTTTATTTTGTATGAGAATGGGAATGAAAAACTAAGAAAATTACACTAATATGCAACTCAGTATTTTCCTAGTGCAACTTCAAAAAACAACAACAAAAAAAATCTTTTTCGTATACATTTTTCTCCCTCAGAACTCAAGAAGTTGAGTTCTTGCAGAAAGCAGAAGGTTACAAGAAACTAAACTGTGTTCTGTTTTTCAAATTTTATCCGAACAAGGCAGTTGTTTTCTACTCCACATTCCACTCACTCTAAGCAAAACTACAAAAAGGTACTTTGTGATAGGTACGCAAAGATAAAAAAATATTTAATAAAAAGGTAAGAGAAGATGGGGCTTTGATGACAAAAAAGGAAGGTTTGAAAGTGCAGACATTTCTAAGATTCTTATGGTAGGAAGGACCCCTTTCCAGAAGACATAAAGGAGTAATAAAATAAATTCTACCTTAAACAGGTAAACTGAAGCTTAAAGCATTAAGGGGAAGCTTGACACGCCGGATCCTTAGCTAATAGAAATATGCGTAATTCCAATAACGTCAATAATACCACATGAAGTTATGCTAGCTGTTGATCTCACTCACAATATCTAAAGCCTACACCTAACTATAAATACACATATTATGTTTGCTTTTTGAAAATGGATTGAAGTTTAATAGCAACTCATAATTGAAATATTCATGGTCCCAAGCTAGCTTTGAAGTTAAATCCCTGAGTGGATAAAGTGGACTGTATATCTAATCTAAACTAAATGTTTCCCTTAGTTACTAATACCAGTGCAGTTTCACTAGTTATAATCATTATTACAGAAAAAAAATGCAAAACCCACAGCACTTTAAGGGGCATTTAATCCTGCTCAGTGGTAGGACACAGCACATGATCTTGGCAGTATCGGTTCCTCTGCTACCTTCCACATCTTGCTCCAAGAGCTGACCTCTTCAAATCACCAAGCTGGTAATTTCTAGGCAAGAAAGGTTTAACCACAGCTTTCCAGTACTGCTACTGCTACCGAAGTTTCTTAAGTCTCCTTTTAATGTCATGAGTTTCAGTTTAACACCGCAGATCTGCCTCAGCTTTAAAGCCCATTTCTCAAGCAATGAATCCTGAAATAAAATGTCATTAATTTTTGCACCTGGACTGCAGATTGTAACTGTTTCACTGGAGCACTGCAGTTTTCTTTACATACTCTGCACATCAACCACACCCCTCTACCTATATCCAGCTCCATAAATAAAACTTCTGCAATGAACCACAGTTTAGTTGCCTTTGAACTACAGTGGCTGTGACCTCCTTCACTGGTTTACACTTCTATCCTTCACCATTTTTGGCTCAATTAAATGCATTAAACACTAAATCCATGAAAGCTTGTCCATCCTCTCCCATGTATAAAATAAAAATAAATTAAAAAAAAAAAAAACAAAACCAAAACCAAAGTGCTCCTGCCAGACTGCTTCCAGTAACGGGGCAAGTACCGTGCAGAGGTATGGATTATATATAGTAAGTCATTATAATGGAGTTTGAAGGCAGGTTTGGATCCTAAAGAAAACGGTCACAATTGGGCTACTTCTGCAGCAGTAATTTCCCCATGGCTTTGGTTATGTTGATCTCTGTTCCTGTTTTGCAGAGCCCACAGCTAAATACCTTATAACCAAGTATACGTCTGAAACTCCATAACCTTTGCCAGAGTAGCTCACCAGGAAGCTCTCCTGACCTTTACTTAAGATAAAGAAACCAACTGAAACGAAGAAATAAATGTTCCTTTGATAATACTGTGTAAGCTGTGGCTAAGGAACTTTGAAATACAACAGCATTAATAAAATAACCATATTAGCAGTATTTCTTTATCACCAAAAGCAGTGACCAGCTTCAATGGGGCTTTTCTTTCACAGCTCACAAAGTATTTTCCAAGAATCATTGACTTGTTGTATAACGATAATTGTGGGTTAATAGAAGCCCCAACTGAACTTTGTACTGTTACACAAAGGATATATGCATGAATGACTATATTTGGGCACAATTCCCTATGGAAAATAACGTATCCAATTTTCAATTTATAGATTGTTTTGGCTTTCACATTATAATTTTTTTTTAAAGTCTTTTAAGAGAGAGGTGGGAAAAAAATCTGTTACAAGGGCAACTTTATAAGTTGAAAAGTGACTATGATTTTTGGTTGGTTTATGAACATGAACTTTGAGGGAAAAATAAAAATAAATTGTTGCTGTGTGGGAATACTATCCTGCACAGCAACAATTCCGGGGGATGAAAAAAAAACTGTGGGGTTTTTTTCCTCACAAAATGCTGTTATGAATACTCTCAATAAATTCTTCCTAGAACAATTCCTAAGTAACTGGAAAAATAATCTAAAAGATTTATAGGAAAACTGAATTTGTTTTTTGGGTTAAAGACTATTTTAATGCAATTCTTCCTAATCTCTCTAATATTAATCTTAATGTTTCAGTACATGAATGCTGTATTTAACAGCTATCTGGTTTAGTGAACTGCAGTAATTCACTCCGATAGGATAAATTATTTACGTTATCTAGCAAAATGGAAAAGCTCCCATGCGCTCTGCTACAATCAGCAGACGCTGTTTAGAAGAGACTTCTGATGATGGAGAGAAGTCTTGCCATGAGGAATAAAAATGCATAAAGGTGCTCCAAGAAGTCTATGACCTTGTCAGATGTTTCTCATGCTATGTCCTTGCAACCACCGAAAACCGCAGAACCAAAGGTACAGCAAAGGTACAGCAAAGTGCTTAACAGAACAGTAGCATTTTAGCAGGCGAAAGCAAGACTCGAGTGGCATAGGCTGATAAAAATAGGTTTAGGTCCTTGTTAAGTAGAGTAGAAAACAAAGCAAAACATTCAGCTTAATGTAACTCCTGCTTCCTCTCATTAATTCAAAGGGAAATTTTGTCTGAGCAACAAAATGCCACATGCTAAGACAACTTAAAAATGCTTCAGCAGTGGCTGTATTTGATTGATTATGTAGAGAACTGTATTTATTTGTTGATACACAAAACGTGTTGAGCAGCCTGATTGCTGCTCAGCAGAGTTGCCTCCTATGTCCCACAGTATCTGATCTGTACCGGCACAGAATGCTCCTCTGCTCACTCTACGGACAAACAAACTCCTTCCACCTCCACAACCTGAGTTTTTCCATGCTTCCCTGGGGCTCAGGGTAGGAATGATAGGAGAGGGTCCCCTGCTAAAGGTTATACCTTCAGCCCAAATAACTTCTTTTGGCTGCACATCAAAATGCCACTTGCTTTATCTACTCATCACACTGATGTCACCAACCAGCAAAAGGATTGCAGATGACACAATAAATAACAAATATGAAGACCCAAACATAAATATACAAATACATATTTTTAAGAAAGTGATGAGTCGTACTATACTTACAACTTTCAGCCTGATAGTCTGGCACAAACTGCTCATCATTGTCAGGTACCTGAGCTGAAGAAAGGAAAACAAAAAAACAAACAAACAAACAAACAAAAAACAAGAATTAAAAGAAGCCGTTATAGCATAAATAAAGACTTGTGCTTAATTCAAAGCACTGCCAAGTTTAAAACTAGGATTTTTTTTTTCTTTGTTGAGTATGAAAATCAGGCAAGAGCATCATTTTAATATCTGATAAACCCTGGGGTGAAGCTGTGCGGTGCAGTCTGAGTCCACAGCAGCCCCGGCGCAGAGCAATGGGAATGGGCTGACTTGCCCTGCCTCACTCCCTGCACCAGGGTCTGGACCTACCATGCCACAGATAAAACTCATCAGTGCCCAGTTTCAAAATATCTGAACATAAAAACAAATCCTAGTGATTAACACTTATGCTTCTTTAATCCCAAACTACCACACCTTCGGTTTACTTAAATGTGATTCCAATTGTTTGTGGTAGTCAGCCAACACAGTAGGGATTTTCTGTTATTGTTTCAAACATTCAAGAAGAACTATTTTACCAGACCACAGAATTCCTGGTTCAATGACACCATTTCAGACATAAAAAAAAATATTTACTTAAAGCAAAAATCATCATTAATATCCATTCATCTTATGTAGGATCATTGTTGCTTTTAAGAAACTTTCATCACAAACCAGAACTATAAAATACAATCATTTCATGCTCTGCTAATGGATAATTTTGCTCCTGTGGTACCCCAGTTCCTTTTCACTGTATATCTAAGACATTAACCATCTCTCAAACGGTGTTGTAAAATCATTTAAACCATTTAAGCTGAAATACCACTGAATGTATATTACAGATGAATGCATTCAAATAAATGCAGAAAATTACACTGAGAAACGGCATCCTCGGAGCAAGACTGCTTCTGTGTACATCCCGAGAGAGATCCAGCTTATCATCTCAACTTTGTCATCGTTTCCTCAACATACACACCAACAGGAATCACTACAGCAAAGCTGCATAAAATTATCTGTTTAAAAATACTTTAATTTACACAGTTCTTGTCTGAAGATAAGCAAATAATTCACATGATCTTCATTAAAAGTTAACATCTGCCATGATCTGGTTACCCAATGAGAATTGAGAGGCAAATGCTGCTTATATAATCATTTATCAAAACTGTGACTATCAAATTATTAAACACATTAAGTGATAAAATGTAACTTTCATGTCCCTCAGAGCATTTTCTAGTTTAGAAAGCGCATACTCCCCATCATATATGTACAACAGTTATAATTTGTTTGAATTTAAAATACATATTTAACTATAATTACAGTTATTTTCAATGTGCACTACAGTACTCTTCATGGACCAGATCTCCACTCCTTACTCAGGAAATATTTCTAGTGACTTAACTGGAATTTTTTTTTCCTGGTAAAGAGTTCAGAATCAGGTTCATTACACTGAAAAATTATTTGCTCTGGATTTTAAAATAAACTTAAAATCTTACTGTCTTAATTGCAGAAAGTACTCCTTAAGAACAAATGACCTTGGGAAATATGCAAAAGCAGATTTGAAAAGAAGTGTAAGATAAACCCACTAAGTGTAATTAGCCTTACTGTGAAAAAAAAGCATTGCTACTGTTGCTTTGTTGTATGGGTTTTTAAAGAAAAAAATAACATTACAGTAAACCATCCTTCTAGGATAAATCAGTGCCTCTGAGGACGTGTGGGTTCCTCAAAGTCTGAAGCTGTATAAAACACTTATTTTACCAACCCAAATATTCCCAGTATTTTTGACACATTAAATTTCCTTTCTTCCAGAGAAACTACAGAACTTTTACCAAAAATGAACTCAGGGAGCCCAAATATTAACACTCCGCAATTTCTGACATTTCATGCAATTGACTGCATGCAAATGTTTGGCATTTTCCTTACAAAAATGCCAACCATTTGACTGTCACAGAAGAATCCAATTATGAAATCAAAGTCTTCTACTTAAAAATCAGTTCATAAGGATTTCTTTTATTTCCAATTGTTTTTCAAGGGTCTGTGAGTACATTCAGATTTAAAGTAATTGTATCAAGTAATTTCTTGTTTACAGAAGACACATCCCACGCAGTTTTCTTAAGCCAGCTATCATTTTCAAATGCAGCAAGGAGGCTAGTAGAACTTTAATTTTTTAACACCCACCTGCAGTTTATATATACATATATATGTATTAATCTGTGAATCTAGGAGATATGAAAAAGCCCTAAAGAAAAAAAAAAAACACTCCTGTTTAAATACAAAGGCTACATTTAGTGATTGCAGCACTGGGACAGCCAATATCATATAACTTTCCATAGAGTATACTCTGCACACCAGACAGCTTCACCAGTGCTTTGTTCTGGTTCTATCACTTTAAATTGACTTAGTCCAGAACAAATCTGTTGTAGAGTTTTATGTATAAGTATCAGTAAATAAGGTCCTTTTTGGTTTTCCCCAGCCATAGAGTAAGGAAAAAATAAAATATGTCATGGAAACCTCTATATTACTGCCATTATGCCTGATTTGCTCTTGTTTATGGAATAAACAAGAAAAATGTACTTCATTCATGGATCCCCAAAATTTATGAAGGCATATTTAATAGAGATCAAAGCACATCACTTTATCAGTACTCTGGAAACAGGTGGAGACTGCACTGTCAAAATTTAAATACAATATGAACACAGCCTTAAAAGCCTCTTTAGAGAAAGGAACACAGCAAGTTAAGAAGTATTTAAAACCCTGCCAACTATAAACAAAACAAATAACAACATCCAAAATGTTCAACCCAGGAACATGCATTTCTACTGGAATCTAATTTTAGTAGCATCAGTACCTTAGAAATGAGCCCAAAAGGCTACAGGGAGAAATTAAAAGGATCTGCTAGTGGAAATGAAAACGCAAATTATTCCTCATTTAATCCGATATTATTTTTAAACTAGCAAAACTGAAACTTGCACATGATCATGCTGGTGAAATGCAAGCAATCATCCTCATACATAGAGATTCCTTCCACCAGCACCTTGCTGTGAGAGGGCAAATCATTGGGATACATCATCCCATTACTCAAGTAGAAGAGGGCTTTTGTACCTGGAGTTTGAATAATTACAGGCAGACTTTGCAGCAAATTAAATAGACTAGTAAAGACCCTTCAACATGAATGTCTGAAAGGAAAATGTACTTGCAGTGTTGCAACTGTCTGCACATTTATATACATATGCCATTCATTTCCTCTTTTATTCACAAATACTGCAACTCAGCAAGCTTGCCATAAAATCTTCATTGGTCTTCTGTTAACATACACAAGACACAGTGCATAAATCACTAAAACTTTTTTTTTTTTTTCTTTTACTTTGCCATTCAGAGGAAAATTGAAAAAGATATCTGAAATGATCACCTAACCGAATGAGAATATTTCCCTGAGCTACTTAATTATGGGGGTTTGGGAAGGCAAGTGTATTCCAAAAGACTAATAAAAGGTTTTGAAAGATATTAAGCATGTGGCTTTTACTGCTAATAGCAGAAGCAGCTACATCAGTTCATTCCACATTCAGAGCCATCAAGCCTCACACTCCTGAAGCAGACATCTGCAGCACAAACTATCCGACTCAGCCTAGAATATTACCAAAAGTTTTCTTTTTCTTCTGACTACAGCTATAAGGTCTCAAGAGGATTTGGGAAGTGTACAGAAATGTTAATGATGATCTTGAGATGTTATCAGTCTAGGTTTTACAGTTTCACTACCTACTAAGTTAAAATCAGTTTGCCAAATGCAAACATTCACAGCACAAAAACACTTAATACTTGTTTGTAGTTTTTAGAGCTTTAAACAATCTTTGAAAAGCTGAACTGACAGATCATTTTGCAAATGGAAAGCAATTTTGTGGGGGAAAAAAAAAGTTTAAAACTAGGGCCTGTTAGCTTGCTTTCATTGCAAGTAAACAAAAAGTTCCCATTAACAAGCATCCAGGACAAAAGGAGTTAATATTTAATTAAAACCAGCTCTATCCACTGTAACAATGACCTGGAGCCAAACAAGGCAGAAGATGTATGAGTCATTCTTTCTGCCAGTGAATGAGACAGCTGATCTCCGAAGCAATTCCTCAAGACAGGCAGTCAGAACTGGAGTTCTGCCTCCATTCACAAAAACACAGTCCAGCATGAACCATGTGGCCCCAACCACAAGCTTTTCATGTCACACCCTTCCAGAGAGCTACAGCAAAGTAAACTTGAACTTTAGGCATAAACACACTGATTTCACTGCTTTGTCTCAAGATGCAGCACAGACCTGCTGAGGAACATTATAAATGAAAAGTTAAGCAAACTATAAAGGGCTTAAATTTAACTCTTCCTACTCCCAGTCAAAAACTGCTTCCAAAAGCTGATCTGCATTCCAGGGAAAGGTGTTCCTGTTAAAAAAAAAAACGGAAACGTTCCAGAAAAACAAGAAGCTGCAAATGCTTCACTTAAAACTTTATTTTGGGTAGCAGAACACTTCCTGCGGTACTGTGTGCTCTGACCTCATGCTTCACTTTTAGAGCTAAGAGCAATTAGTTTTAAAATATCCATCAGTTATTCAAAGTGGTAAAAGAAATTGAAATTGACAGGAAATTCTATATGAACAGTAGTATTTTGGCTTCAGCTAAAATAAGACTTCAGGCCTCAACAGTAATGGGTCTATTGAGTTTTCTTTGATTCATTGTCAAGTCTGAATATCTGAAAGATTGGCTAAATTGTAACTAATTCCTGAAAGAGCTGGGGGGTGGGGGGCGTTAGTTGGTAGTTGTTCTTTTTCCACGGGAACAACTGTTTCTAACAAAGAAGCATTCAGAAAGCAAAACAGTGACAAATTTCAAGATGGTAAAAAATATTATTTCCCATAAGCACTGGATTTGCTGTCAAAACAAGCCAAAACCCTTTTTACATAATGTGAGATGCTCTGACTAATAAACTTAAATGCAGTTCAAAACTAGCTCCAGATCTCAAAATTCTTCCTTATGTGAATAATCCCTAGGAATATGAAGATGGGTTTGCAGAATCTGCTCTTCATTTGCTGCTATACTAAAAATGAGGAAAAAAGTTAGCTTACAAGGAGCACTTGCATTTAACATTTCGCTACACGCCTCATGGTTAGCAAACTCCACTATGCCTTTGAAAATTATTATTTTGAGTAAAAGTTATTTACTTTTCCAGCAAACAAGAAAAACGTTACTACTTTCAGACTATTACTTCTTGCAGACTTAAGACTTGTAGATTTTTGGTGGATTTACTTCTTTGGGGTTTTGTTGTTTTTTTTTAAAATAATAGCCCCTTCCCTCCCATTTTGCCTAATCTAACTCTTCTCCTTTTTTGCAGAGATATTTAAGATCACAAGTTGTGAGTATTAGAAAACCAAATCTGTCAGATCACTAGAATCCGCTAAAAAAAAAAAAAAAGAAGACATTTTCTGTACTATAAACTAAAAGTCTTTTCACTGCTTTTAAGAGTGTTTGTCCTCATTAGACATATTTCAGCCATGAAGATATTATCATTTTTTGACTATTATTACTACTATAAAAATTGATAAAAGTAGATAATTCTTGAATATGGCTACATAGAATTTGCCTTACACTCCGTAAATTTTACAACTTTTTGGGAGAAAAAATCTAGTTAGTCGGACTAAACAAAGCCACTCTAACTAGAGTACTATTTGAAGATCTAGTACTTTTACTAAAAATAATCCTTTAAGAACTAGAAGCTACTTACTTTCATACCTCCTCATTTAAGAAATAAACTATAAGCCAACACTTGCTTAGACATCACTGCGACACTGGTGGGACCTTCAGGTTAGGAAAGCAGAGGGCAGAAATTTCTTTTCTAAAGTTCATGCCAAAGCTGGGTGTTAATTTTTTGAGAAAAATTACTTACTTTCAGATACTAAAAACTGGCTTCTGAATACTACCAGCTTGTAGAAGCCATCCACTCAATGTAGCTGAGCCACAGTAGAGTCATGAACCCGTCACCTGTAGCTATCATTTCAAACCACTTTCTGTTCACTTAATATTTTTGGGTTTTTTTCCAAATCACTCAAAGAACATTGTATTTTATTTTTCAGTATATTACCATCTGAGAAGCTTCTTATCTATTGCTCTAAGAAGCAGATCTAGTACATATATTATTTGTGTTTGCTTGGGATGCCTTTTATGGATTTTTAACAAGCTGTAGGAGAAATTAGTATCTGAGTAATTTTAAATAAAAATCTGGGTTTTGGTAATCTATTATTCCCCAAAAACAAATGCTCTCCCCATAGAAAGGAGACGCTCACTCACTAAGAATTTGTTCTCTCTTCATTTTATTCCACAGTAAGAAGTAAGAGCTACCGTGATAACATTAGATTAATATTTGAACCATTTTTTTCAAAGCACTGAACAATTGTTATCTGTCAGAACCAATCTGATTCCAAATATATAGAATTAATAAAGTCATTTTACAGTACTATCATGACAAAATGTTGCCACTGAGTTATTTAAATATAAAAGATACCTGAATAATATTTGTCTTAGTTAGCAATAGGTAATTTTAACTCTTTCAAGGTTGAACATTGACGAAATTATTAAAGGCTTCCCATTTTCAGTTTCTGGCATCAGAAAACAGTTATACTCTATCTTCTGTCTCGCATAACAATTGACACAAGGGAACCTTATTCGGAGTAAGTTTTACATCGAAATAATTTAGATTCTTTCTTACATATATAATACTGCACAGAGTAAGAACCAAAACTCATTTCCATAAAAATCTAGTATGCAGCTAGTGGAATACATTTGTAAGCTTTCTGTAAGTAGTATTCAGCTTGTTAATTATGTAGTAATAAAATATTAAAGAGGTTACTGAATTGTTTACATTTGGATTAATTCTTTAATACATGTGAACCACTCACCATTTCCAACAGGAAAAGAATACATGTCTGTTTATTTGTTTACCACCAACTTGTCACAGGTGACACTAACTGTAAAAATCTCCAGGTTAAAATGTATGATGAGGTAAGGACAGCTCAAGGAAGAGCAAACAAAAAAAATTCTCAAGCATTATATTTGTGTGCCATAAAATGCAACTCACTTTCTTCTCCTAACTAATAAGTAGATTTTTGACCTGGTTACTCCCCAGTGGGGATCTGAACTCGTGGGAGAAACCTGGTCAGCTGCCACTGCTTCTCTTAAAAAGGGTCAAGATGTTTTAAAATTTCATGGTCATTTCCCTGGCTCCAGAGCTTCATGAAAAGAAATATGTAAACACTACTGATGCTGCCAAATTGGCAGACTTCTAGCCTATAAAGGTCCAGAAGAACATAAATGGACACATCTAGCAATGGGTAAACAAGTCTGATTTCAAAATCTGTTTCCTGGCTAAGCTCATCCATGTAGACATTTGAGCATAGCTACAATATCCTCAAACACTAGTACATTATAAAGACTACTGAAAGTTGTTTAGGGTGGGGGTTTTTTAATTAAAACTTTGGGATCAAGTTAACAGCTCAATACTTGATGCTCTCAACTTTTTATTTCAGTTTTAGTTTAGCCCCTAGGAAAGCTGTGCAAAGTTTGTGTTTTATGAAACAGTTAAAACCACGGCTTGGCCCGAAACACAGAGATTTCTTAAAGTATTTCTAGGACACCGGAAAACCTGTAATATTTAGTTATAACATACTATAGACAAATAACATTATTTAGCTCTATTATCCTCTGCTAGGCAAAAAATCAACTTTTTTTTTCATTTCTTAAATATTTACTGGATCATTTTATTTACCTTTAAGAAGGTTCCTCAACCTAGCTGACACAGGACTAGACACCTTTCTCTCTCAGAACCGATCTAAATTTATTCAGTGAAATACACTCTGACAAAGAGGTAAAAATGCTCTCGAACAATTCATTCTAATCAAAAATAAGCAATGCTTCTAGAGTAAAAATAGCAATTATATTAATATATATGTACCTACAGAAATCATTAGTTTTAAATTCTGTATTATTTTTAAATTTCCATTATTATCTGCACATGCATTATGAATATGCCTGTTTTTTTCTAACTTATGATCAAAGAATATAATTTTTTCAGAAACAAAACCATCCATGCCAGTGAAAAAATCAAAGTTATCCTCTCCAAATAAAAATAGTATCTTTTGAGCAGTATTTTAACATAATTCTAGCTTGCTAGAATGAATGAGATAATACCACATAAAGAGTTCCTTAGGAAAATTACCACAGGGAGACAGCTACAGTTGTATCTGTTCATTATACTACAAAAATTATCTTAGTACAGGACATCCTGTTTTCAATTATTAGGAAAGAATCATGTTAATTCATAAAAATATATCCTCTGTTCCATTAATTTAAGGAGGGCTTTCTGATTATATACAGAATAACCATATACTAAAAATAATGCTATGAGAATAAAAATGTCATCAAAATAAACAATACCCCACAACTTACTTATAGCTAAAGAACTTGACTAACTATATATAAAGCTGTTAAAACAGAATCAGTATGTAGGCAAGTAGTCATCAGCAATATTTCCCTCTTTCTATGTAAACCAACAGCAAACATTTCACCTCAACATCCCTCCTTTCAAAAAAAAAAACCCAACAAAACCAGAACATCTCTTCTATAAACAGCTGTACACAGTCCTGTACATGATAAAAATTAAACATTTGTGAATACTGACATTCATTTGAATCAGGACAAATTTAGAGAGATTTTTTTAACTTTCATCAAATTCATGTCTATTTCAGATGCAGAAGTTTACATATAAATTTCGACCAGAAATATTAAGAACAGGCAATGCACAAAAATCTTGATGCTTGATATAAACAGTATTGTAAATATCAAAGTAAAAAAAATCAGAAAATATTGCTGAAAAGAACAAATAGATTTCAACTAGCACAAAGCTATCTTGCAACTTGTTAAAGTTCTCTTAATGCAGCAGCACATTTTTGTTATTGTTAAATGAATCTCTCAGCAAGTACTCTAAATTCATATTTGTACATTATTGTTCTTAACCATTCTCTCTTCATTAGAATGTGCTGTGCAAGATTATTTGAAATATTAAAAGAACATGCATGTGTAAAACACACCAATGTTAGTTTTCTAATCACCCAGTACACAATCTCACAACTACAAATACGAAGACAAAAATAACATGCAAAACAGGTAAAGGTTTCTAGGAAAAAAAAAAGAGAAAATAAAGAAAAAGGTACTGTTTAAGTACTTCATACACACCTAATGTTCTGTGTTGTGAACAAGGTGGAAAGAAGACACTTGCACTTAAATCTTGAAGCATCCCGTCCCGATGAACCCAGAGAAACTAATTTCTGCCATCAGAAAAGTACTCCACCAGAACACCAAATAATTATATGTGCTGCTGAAAAGGAAACAGCAAGCCCTGTTCTGGCTGTATGTAGTCTCTCGAGGTACAATAATATAAACCTGATCAATTGCAATTAAAATCTGAACAGAGGCTTAGAACTTGAAGTCTTGGTGCATTAGTTCTTGCCAAAAGCAGATGTGATTGTGAGCTGGAAGCAATTTCTCCTGGTAATTTGTGATGACACTGGGTAGAGCAGCCCCAGAGTCCCCAAAGACAAACTCATCAGAGGCTCTAATGTATGCATGACACATGAGGTGGCTCTTTTAGAGCTCAATTAATTGGGCTGAACATTAAGACAGCAAGTTCAGGACTTTTTTTTTCCCCTCCAGAGTTGTTTTTCCTCTTTTTAAAAGCAGTTTTTTCCCTTACCTTCAGCAAGCCATGTCTCCTGTAATTGGCTGAGATCTTGAAAGAGTTCTGCAAAAACATAAAGACACAGATAAAAGACTCATACCTTTAATCTTTTCATAAGATTAAAATATGTTCAAAAATATATTTTTCCCTAAGAAAAATATACATGCATCCTATTTTGGCAGTCAAATGTATAGACAAAGTAGGTATTTTGGGGCATCGGTTAATGATTTTTCTATACCTATTAATAAAAAAAACAGGCACTTACTGTATTGTCAACTCTTGAAATAATAACTAGAACCTTAACGAAGCTCTGTAGTATAAAAGGCTCACTCAGCAATACATAGAGAAGTTAAAAATTATAATCTTTCTTACAGGTGAGCTATTTCTCCTTATACAATTCAGGCCTCCTCCTGCAATATCTGCCCCAAATAAAGCTTACTCAGACTTCAGAAGTTCTGCCTGAGCAATAATTGAGTATTTTTAATAGTAGGGTCATATCTATCATATAAAAATTCTGAAGCCACAACCTGAGATGCAGCAACAGCAAACAGAAATGGGAAATCTTTTGTACTTCCCCTTATGTTTTACTTCATATGACAAGAAAATCACCACTATTTCCTCTATGCTGTACTCACTGTACTTCTTTAAAGTTAAAACCACTTTCTTCACAGACTGAGTTTTGTAGCAGTTTATCTTCTTTTGCAATTCACTGAAATCAGTTGCTTAAAATGGGTGTAAACCAGAGCAGCATTCGGCTTACTTGGAAACCTCAGAAACTCAGTTATGAAAATTCTGTTTACTAAGACTAAGTAGGATATTTGAACTAACAAATAGTTTATTTTTAATTTACTGTATTTTGAGAGAGACTTCCTCTCTTATGAATGCTGACAGATAACTATTTACATAAACTTAAATGACAGAGGCTATTCATTTATCCTGTGGACTGATACCTCACGTTCACATTGGGAAATGACTTAACTGAAAATCAGAAAGTTGCTTTCCTTTCAATCTACTTTTCCAGGCAAGTAGGGATTTTGAAAAGTTTATCAATGTGTCCTGAACCTGATAAGATTTATATAGGGTAAGTTATAGGCTCCTACATGCCTTCCTGTATGTCTTACGTACTCACAGGGGGGTAGGCGTAGCACATATACAGACCTGGTAACCTAAAGAAGTGTTAACAGCTATTACGAGCCCATAGTCCTCAAGCTACAAACATGAGTGACTACTGATGGGACTAAGTTATAAATCTTTGGCCCTCCAAAACTTTCTCAATTCTAGGCTTCATTATCCGAAATTCCCTGGATTTTTAACCCTATTAGTGTTGTACAACAACAGAAACAGCCCAGCAGACACCAGAAGCCTGACCACTAGCCCTACAGCAAGCTAGAATGAAAATCAACAGTCTCCACATCCACATTCTCTCACTCCTGCTACCACCAGTGAAGACATACCAGTGAAAAGGATGTTAAAAGACAGGAGGAATGAAAAAAGCCTTAAATCTCAAGAGGTCTGATGGTGAAAAAGCCAGGTGCCATGACTTGTGTCAGAGGCTGCGAAGTCTTGGCCTCAGTGCACGACACCTGTGTGCCACATGTGCACAAAACCCAACAGGGTAAGTCAAGTAAAGAGTATCAACTTTATCAATTTGCTGTCTTTGCCAGTTTGTTTTGCAGTAATAAAGGCAGTTTTCTTGTCCAGTTTATTCAGATTGATCTACACATATTTATCTCAAAAATAAATAAATAAATAGCTCTCAAAAAGCTTCTCTGCATTAGTAAGAAAGGGAGAAGGGGGGAGGGAAGAGGGGGAATGACAAGCCCTCACCTTCTGAGTCATGAGCCAGGTCTCTGTTAATGAATTTTCTTTTCCTGACATTTGTCGGTCTCTCATTACAGTTTCTCCCACGCGGATTCTATAAACAGGAAAGATCAGTTACTTTAGAAATTGAAGGTTTGGATTTTGGTTGGTTTGGTGTGGGGTTTTTTTAATTTAATCAAGGATACTCAGAGTTGGCATAAATTCTTTACATTTTCAAACAGGGAAATGATTGTCTTGCAGCCTTAAATTTCTAACAAAAGATATTGCTGAGCACCCTAACATCCTCCAAAAGAGTCCTGTGGCGAAATGCAAAACATTTTTATCTATCTATGTAGACATCTATTTGTACAGATACATATATAATGGGCTCAAGCAGCAACACAATACCAATCGTGTATTTTTAGCATCTAAAGTATACAAACCTACACAATAGCGCATAAATCCCTTCTGCGTAAGCTATGCAGAAGAACCCAGATATGAAATTAAAATAGACTGCTTTGTTTTCCTGTGTTACTTATAAAATTGTTTGCAAAGTCCTGAAAGAAAATAAAAGGAGAAAAAAAAAGGTTAATGTTTGCCTCAACTTCATTCTTCTGAACGTTGCAGGCAAACACAGCCAGAAACTTTGAATGCAGCTGCTGCTGCTCTCTCCTCTCATCCGCTAATCATGTGCATGATTTTTTAATCATCCCAAAACTGTCTTTAAAAGAACACGATGCTTTATTGCAATAACTAAGAAGATAGGTTCATCTTGCAGGCAAAGCTCCCAGATGAAGAGTCGCCCCTACAGCGGTAACAAAGCAGAGACTGTGTCTGTAAAACTCCCCCACAGAAATAAGTCGGAGTCAAGTTTATAAACACCAACTTTGAACTGATCACTCACATTGGTGACCACGTAAGGCACTTGCTGGTCATAAAATCCATCCATTCTGCAGCTCTTCCACGAGTCTTAGCTCTGTGTTTTATTTACTGGGCATTTGATCTGGAGATTTCCTCGGGATCTGGACTCCAATCAGCCTAGAGGGGAATACAAGATGGCTTTTAGATTTAAAAAAAAAAAAAAAAAAAAAAAAAAAAAAAAAAAAAAGAGGCAGCAGCATGAATGAACTGCTTGCATTTGCATAGCTAATTAACCTCAAAGAGTCCCATTCATAAAAACAACCCTCCCTTCTCTGCCTTCACCTGGGTTACGCGCTCCTGCCAGCGAAACGCGGAGCAAAAGAACTGCGAGGCGGCGGCGAGCGGGGCGAGGGGCAGGGGTTTATTTACACTGCCCGCCGTGCCCGCGGGCGATCCGCGCCACCGGCGGCCCCCGCGCTCGCGAACGTGTGCTCAACTCGTAATGGCGAACGCGGGGCTCGCCGCGCACCTCGCGGCGGCGGCGCCCGGCAGCCGCAGCCACGCACACACACACACAGCCACACAGCCACACACACACCACACACGCCCCCCCGCCCCACGCACCCAGCCACCTTCTCCCCCAGGATCGCTCCCGCAGCCCGCGGCCGCCGCGCAGTCCTGCGGGGCGGGCGGGCAAAGTTGCGGGGGGAAGAACCCACCTGAAGGCCACGCGCGGCGATCGGTTGCAAAAAAATTCCCTCCAAATTTAATAAAAACATTAATTATTCCCCGGCACTTCCCCCTTGGAAGCCGCGAGCGCCACTGACAGAGCTCAATCCCGTGGTTTTTCCTCTCCTCCTCCTCCAGGGGCCCCCGAGCCGCGCCGGCGGATCCCCGCCGCCCATTGGCTCCCCGCGCCCCCCGCCGGATCGCCGGATCGCCGCGCGCCCGCCCGCCCCGGCCCCGGCCCCGGCCCCGCCGCCCCCGGCCCGGCCCCGCCAGCGCCGGGGGCCAGGCTCCGCGCTCCCCTCTGACCCTCCGCCGGCGGCGGGGGAAGGGCTCGGAAGTCCACACTCGGATGCCCGGCGGTGTCTTGGGATCCTGCCGCGGGCACACCGTGTCCCCCACACACCCCCGCGTGGCAAGGCAACCTCCTCCATTCTCAAAAAATTTATTTTAAAAAAGTTTCGCTTCTCTGACTCTGCTAAGCGAAGCACACCCCCCACGCACACGCGCGCCCTTTCTGATGGCAGAGCTGCCCCGCAAAGTGCTGCGGGCGCCCGGCGGTGAGCAGGAGGTGAGCGCGGCCACAGGGACTTCGCACCGCTCTGCCCGGACCTGGTGGCACCCCCGGGCTCGTGGTTGTTCTGGGTTTGCTTTTTTGTTGGGGGTTTTTGGTTAGCGGTTTTTGTTTTGTTCTGGGGTTTTGTTTTGTTTTGTTTTGTTTTTTGGGGGGTTGTTTGTTTGTTTGTTTTGTTTTGCGGGTTCTTTGTTTGTTTTTGGGTTTTTTTAAGTTGAATCGTAGAAAGCAATTTTTATTTCCACTAGGATGACATAATTTCTAGGTTTTGTGGACAGAATGTGGTAGCACCCAGACACTGTCTAGGGGACTTTTAGGTGCAGTGATGCCAGGACCTACCCAGCTCAGGATTTCTGAGGACTTCTCTAAGAAACTGTTCTTTGGACAGAGTGGCTGTTGGCTGTGTCCAAAATCTCTCCCCTTTCTGAACTGCCAAAATGCACCGAACAGATTGTGTGGTTTCATAAGAGCTATATTTGTCCTCTCTTTGAGCAGTGAATTCCAGGTATCACAGGAATCAGGTGGTAAATTCAGGTATTCATGACGCTGTCTTGCTGTGAGATACAACGTTTCAGATTTCTATGATCTGATATAGTTCAGCAATTAACAAGTAGAGCCTCAAGTGATCAAGTCCTAGTTCACTCTCAGCACTTTCTGAGGACTCTCTTTTTAGCTAAGGGTACAAAGGCAACTAAAGAAACCTGCTTTTGTATGATTCGCCTGTGGTGGTTATATACAGTTACTTCCTCTGTATTAATTTGTTTTGAAAATTGCAGTTGTTTCATTACACTCTATTCTAGAGCATATTACTTTCTGCCACAATGTTTTGATTCTCCTCCTTTCTGCTTTCACTATTCATACTCACTTGACACTTGTGCTGTCCAGCCAAGGAAGAGGGAAGCACAATGTTCTCCCTACTTCTGTGTTTCCAATACTGCTTTTTCAGGGAAAATGTCCACCACCAGCAGATTGTTTTCTGTGTTCTTTTTCCTTCTGATTTCAAACACCCACCCTAGCACACCTGTAATTACAAGAGAGTAACGATATTCTAAACATTGTATAAATCTGTAATTTTATTATGTTCTTGACCAGACATCTGAGTTGCTGTTCCCGTAAGCCACTTTTGTGATAAAATAGAAAAATTAAATTCTACCAAATACTCCGGTATAAATGATGTTTACTGGATAATCATAGAATGGTTTGAGTTGGAAGGGATGTTAAAGACCATGTAGTTCCACCCCCCCGTCATGGGCATCTCTCACTAGATCCGGTTACTCAAAGCCGCATCCAACCTGGCCTTGAACACTGCCAGGGATGGGGTATCCATAACTTCTCTAATGAGACCATGATTTTCTTACTTATACCCATATCCAGACTAGAGGAGCAGCTGAGCTTGTGGGAACACTGTGGCTGCAGATATTACCCCTCCAGTTGTCCATCCCGCCCCACTGGATGGATGTCTGAGCCACTCATCAACCAGCTCCCAAAGCACTAGACTTTAGCACATATTCTTCTAAACCAAAATCGGTGGTTTCTTATCTTTCAACAGGGCACTAAAAATTGTTGGAGTGTTAGTCAGACAAGCCGATTTAACCAATGTCAACTGAAGTTTCCAAAGTTACCTCAGAGCCATCAAATATTAGGTGTCACCTGTGAAATTTGCACTGCTGGATCCCATCTTGCACTTCCCTACACCACAACCTGCACCTCGCAAAGTCTGGCACAGCACAATGGCCACCTTCCAGCACAGCCCCCCTCCATGTGCACAGGTTTGGCATCCTGCTTTACGGAGCTGTAGGAGGTCTGGGTTGAGCTATAACTCTTAAGAGGAGCTGTACAATAAATGCATCCTGGCAGGAGAAACACTCTAATGCTTGCTGTTCCTCTTCATGCCACACATCTCTTCCCTGTCACACATGCCAGGGAGGAAAGGAAGAGTAAAGCTATTTTGAAGCCCTCTTTGTCCTCATCTTTGTTCATCCACTCTGCTGAGTGGTACTCAGGAAAACTTCATTAACTATTAAGAGGAAGATGCTGTAGATGAAGTTCTATGTGCTGAATGCAGTGTTGTACCATCACCAGTCATAACTGTCTTATATGTAAACTGGTGGGGCCATAGTAATTATTTTGTAATTTTGCATGTTTGTTCGAAATTCTTACCCTTAGTTAATTTTTTTAAATAAAAGCTGTATGTTTTAATTACTCTTTTTAGAAAGCAGTACTCTTAAATATCTTCTTATTAAAAAAATAATCCTTTTAGAAAATGAAAAATTAACCTCAGAATCACTTTAATTTTTAGTTGAAAAGATGAAACAGTTTTTTACCAGATCGAGGATATTCTGAAAAAAAATGTGCTGAATTTATTTTACTATAAAAACTTGCTTTAAAAATCAACTTTTCTAATGATACTGCTTTATAAGCAAGTTACTTGTTTCCTTTTAAAAACAGACATGTTCAACTGTACTATAAAGCTTCACTATATATCGAAAATTATATATTTCCATTTCTTATTGGCAATATACACTTCACACACTTTTCTAAAAGAGGACAATGAAATATGTATTTCTTGCTCAATTTCACACATTGTGGAGCTACAGATAATTGCTGTAACATAAAACATAAAGTAAATCCAGACGGAGCAAAGAGAAGATTTGATAAACACTGGTTTTTCCTAGAAAATGTGAGAAAATTTAACCATGTTTCCAAATAAAGAAATAAACCATTATAATCCAGTATGATAAAATCTAAGTTCAATATGAAAAAAAGGAATAAAAAATAAAGAATATGAACTGACTTGATAATAAGACAGAGAAATACATTCAAAAATAGTTTATGCTGAAAAAATAAACCTTTTGAACACCTTCCTAAAATTATGCTTATACCAAAGAAAATCTTTCAGAGAAAGGATAGTCACTATTGAAACATAATAACTAGGTAAATTTCAAAACAACATTAAGTTAAAAAAAATCATACTTGTTTCTCTGAAATTGTTTAGCTTATCCATTCTTCCAGGCATTTCCCCAGAAAACTTTGATCTACTTATGGACCTGATAGACAACAAAAGATATGCCCTCCATCCAAACAACTGTTGAGCAGCAGCTTTTAAAACATAGTCTATAGCAGACTCAATGAAGTAACAACGTAGTAGGTGGCTGACTACAGCAAATCCATGAAAACCTGATGAGATTTCTCTCTGGTAAATTAACCCTTGACCACATTTTAACCTCCTGATGCTGACTCTTTCAGCAGGTTAACAGTGCTTGTTTTATCATGATGCTAGTGGCATACAACAAAGTAGTATATAACAGCAAAATTAAAAAGAAAAAAAAGAAGAAATTGATAGGGCAGATACTTGCCCAACAGCGTGGCTTTTTCTAAAGCCTGTGTTTCAAATGCAGCATCAAGGACTAAACCTTAAATCAAGAAAAAGGAAAGTAACAGTAGGAAGAAAACACATGGTGATTATATTCATATGCTAAACTATCAGATGTGGAATTAAAAGTACATGTAAACAAGTATCTTCAAAGAAAAAAGGAAAGAAAATAAAGAAGTAATCCCAGTCTGACTGCATGAATTAATAGAACATTACATACAGCATTGCACAAACCTAGAGGCCTCCATAAGCAACTGCATTTAAATGTCCGTTTACCTGGTAATGCAATGCAGGATAATTTTCAGTAAACATTTATCTACTAGAAAATTATGCTAGATAGGAAAACTAAAATTAAGGTATTTCACAATCAGTGCATGAAAACAAAAGCCCAAACAAACCTTCTGTTGCAACGTGTGCCAACCATATCCTGGGCTGTGCCAAAAGAGGTATGATCAACAGATTGAGGGAGGTCCTCTATCTCTACTCAGTTCTCTGGAGGCCTCACCTGGAGTACTGCATCCAGTTCTGGGGCCCACAACATAAAAAGGACATGGGCCTGTTGAGAGGGCCACTAAGTTGATCAGAGGAGTGGAAAACCTGTCCTACGAAGACAGCCTGAGAGAGTCAGGGTTGTTCAGCCTGGAGAAAAGAAGGCTCCAGAGACACCTTATAGCACCATCCAGTACCTAAAGGGGCCTATGAGAGAGCTGGAGAGGGATTTTTAACAAGGGCATGATAGGACAAAATGGGAACATTTTTAAACTGAGAGATGAATTAGATTAGATATTAGGAAGAAATTGTTTAATTTGAGAGTGATGAGACACTAGAACAGGCTGCCAGAGAAGTTGTGGATGCCCCATCCCTGGAAGTGTTCGAGACCAGGTTGGATGGCACTCTGAGCTCTGAGTGAAAGATGTCCCTGCCCATGGCACGGGAGGTGGAACCAGATGACCTTTAAGGCCTGTTCCAACCGAAATCATTCTGCTTCTATGATTCTATGAAAGGTGAAAAATAAGTTTAGTTTAATAGTATTTTCAGCCTTCATTATAACTAAGACTTCAAACTATAAAATCTCTAGAAAGGAGAAGGCTTGGCATCTCTCTTAGAGCACTGGCCCGTTTGTTGGAGCAAAGTAACCTCAGTATTGTTCTGGCTCTCCTAGTAGTCTTCTGGGTTATTCGTACACAGGCAAGCCCTGTCATCTCACTGGGGTTTTATTGTGCGTATAAAGTGAGACACTGAGTTCTTAACTTGAGAAGTACTGTTGAAAATAATAGTCTGTTACTGTTGATTGTGGAGATACTGGCTGCCCCTAACTCCTTGAATTGCCAGTCTTTTTCCTTCTGAACTTTTGAAGGGCAAAAATCATGCTACACATACGTATTAACTTCAATGATAGTTGCTACAAAGCAGGAGTGACTCAGCTAGAGCTGTGAATCCATGGTCAGGAAGAATGCTCAGCTCTGTGTACCATCACAACCAAAGCAGTAAGCGGTTCTCTACCACAAAGTACCAGAGAACAAGTTAAATGACAGTTTGATTAACTTGTATAAATCATCATTATCCCATCACAACAATGCTCATTTCCTGACCAACTGAGCAAATCAAAATAAAAATTATACTAGTTTGGGACCTAATATAGCAACATATGAGTCACTGGAAGAACAAACCAAGTTAAAGCATGTAAATGTAAATTGTAATAGGTTCTTACAGGGTCAGTAAGTTTCCAGCTTGCACTCCTTGCAATCACATTCATGAAATGGTCAGCCATGATTAAGTGTTAATGAAGTAGCCTAGAAGTCATTTGAATATCAAGCCAGTAAAAGAATTTGTGCATAACCCTTAATCTCACAGATGGTTTTAATTTGCACGTCCTCCTGTATGGATACCAAGAGAGAATCGTGCAAACACTTCAGAATCCTTCACATACTTTATGTGAGATTTCTGCCCTGCTGTAGTTCATAGAGGTTGTAGAAAATCTCAGATCTCCTGAGGCACTTATAGTCTAAGGCAAACATGAAAGAAGGAAAAGGAAGAGAAATGCTTAAAGATTGTGTTTACTAAGTTTGCTGGAAAATCTGTTGTTTAGAAGTTGTTCGGTACACATTAAATGGCTTTGGTTGTCATTTAAGCCTTCTTGAAACCCAGAAGACACAGAGATGACACAACGTGCCCTTTCAGAATTACAGACTCTCACTCAAGATCACTATTGGACATGCTCAAAGCTTGAGCACAGACAATAACATAGCAGCAAGAGGTCTGTAGGAAAAAGCAATGCTATTTATTAAATGAGTGGTTATAATGACCAAAAAACTAAACAAGCTTCTGGTGTCAAAGGACCTTAAGCTTATCTACTCTTTTGTTTAGCAGCTGCATCAACTGGGCTAAAAATATGATCTCTCTCTACAATTGTTAATTTATTAATTTTGACAGAGCAATAATGAAAATTATTACTATTAGCAGGCAATAGCTATATGGATATTACATCATGTATGTGCATATGTGAAATCATAAACACATATAACCATTAAGACCTAGCTATCCACTACCACCTGCCTACCATCCTTAAACCCACGTCTGCATAAAAACACCTGAGTATTCCAAGGCAAACAATGCTAGGGTTAAAGAAAGAGGACAAAATCTAAGCACAGCTTCATGCACATAAAATAACAAGATACTGAAAAGCAGATGTAGATTACTTATACAAAGAAAAAATTAAAACGGTGAATATTATTTCTTAGGGTGTTTTTTAAGTAGTAAAGACCTAGTACGGACAAATAAAAATACCTAGATAAACTGTTAGTTGAAGAACACATTGTTCTAAATGTTGTTTCAGGGACAAACCCCTGCCCCAGTCTCCAGTTAATTAGGAAGCAGCTTTGTTATCAAGAAGGTGGAAGATGTGTTGCCATTTGTGCTCAGGTGAGAAATTAATTATTTTGTGTCCATTTGCAGTAGGGAGTCTGTATTTTGTTATAGAGTAGCTAATGTTAATATGTTAACTTCTGTGAGGCTAATGAGATCATATGCATTATGTTCTCAGTTTTGCCATATTTTTAGTTGCTGAGAATGACAACCTTGCAGCAGGGCTTTGTTGTGCCTGAGAAGGTACTGAATAAAGATGGTGGTCTCTGCCCTAGAGAGCATGGGTGTTTGTTCATCAAAACAGAAATTAAAATGTATTCTCCCTTCCATTCCAAACCAGTATCATAGAATCACAGAATCACAGAATCAGCCAGGTTGGAAAGGACCTCTGAGATCATCAAATCCAACCCTTGATCCACTACCACCGTGGTTACTAGACCATGGCACTAAGTGCCACATCCAGTCTCATCTTAAAAACCTCCAGGGATGGAGAATCCACCACTTCCCTGGGCAGCCCATTCCAATGGCTGATTACCCCCTCTGTAAAGAATTTCTTCCTAATATCTAACCTAAACCTCCCCTGGCAGAGCTTAAGACCATGCCCTCTTGTCTTACTGATAGCTGCCTGGGAGAAGAGACCAACCCCCACCTGGCTACAACCTCCTTTCGGGGAGTTGTAGAGAGTGATGAGGTCTCCCCTGAGCCTCCTCTTCTCCAGGCTAAACAACCCCAGCTCCCTCAGCCTCTCCTCATAGGACTTGTTCTTAAGTCCCTTCACCAGCCTTGTTGCTCTTCTCTGGACCTGCTCCAGTACCTCAATATCCTTCCTGAACTGAGGGGCCCAAAACTGGACACAGTACTCCAGGTGTGGCCTCACCAGTGCTGAGTACAGGGGAAGAATCACTTCCCTGGTCCTGCTGGCCACACTGTTCCTGATACAGGCCAGGATGCCATTGGCCTTCTTGGCCACCTGGGCACACTGCTGGCTCATGTTCAGCTTCCTGTCAATCCAGACTCCCAGGTCCCTTTCTGCCTGGCTGCTCTCCAGCCACTCTGTGCCCAGCCTGTAGCGCTGCTGGGGGTTGCTGTGACCAAAGTGCAGGACCCGGCACTTCGGCTTGTTGAGACAGAAGTAACAAAATAGAAAATAGCTAGATATGGCTTCTATCTGTGCCAAGCAGAGGCATTTTAAATGAGAGATTTTAAGGCAGCGTTTGAAAGAACACAATGTATGAGGTTCCTGAGTTTTCAGTGGGAACTTTTCCCATACAAAACAAAAAGCAAGTAGAAAATGTGGGGCACTGCAGGCTGTTGTTACTGCTTTTATGGCTATTACAACTTTTAGACAGCTACCTAGAGCAGACAGTATCACATTAGGTTAAACTAGATTGCAAAGAGCCAAAGACAGGGTACATCTATGAAAGGTGGTTGAAGAAAGCATGAAAATCAGTAGAAGATGGCTATACAGACAAAGTGCTAGTCCTGGTAGCACTTCCTGGCACACACAGGGAGATATACCAAAAGAGAAAGCGAAGATCAGATATGAGAAAATTGTAGGTAGCCAGTGACTGGGAAAAGCTAAGGTTTGCAAAATTTAAATTGAGGACTAAACAACTGTATTGAGTCACGTGGTAAGTAAATTCCTCATTGGGATGAAATTTCAGGTGGGAAGAAATCAACTAAAAATGGAGTCTAAAATTACATGTACAGATGGAATAGAATGTTCAGGATCTACAGGCCAGAGTCCCTCCAAATGAATTGAGCAAGTCTTCACAGAAATAATAAATGCCACAAAGGATACACCAACACAGTAACATTTGAACCCTTAGAATTATAAAACACAGAACATTTAGAAGCAGGAAGTGATATTTTCATTCAGTGAGTTTAATGGGCTTAAAAACTTTCATTTTCAACTCCCCAAATCTGTTCACAAGATAGGAAAGAATATCTATACCTGTTTTTCGAAAAAGGAAATTTAGGCTCTTGTGAGTATACCAAGGATTAATAAGAGGGATAAGTGTTGCATGCTGGGAGGATTTCGGTAATATTCAAGGACTTCATTGCTTCTTTGACCTAGCTATATTGGGTCACCAAACCCAGCTCTGATGTTAGAGGCTTCTTCCACATAGAGTGCATAAGGTTACCATCATTCACAACTTTGCAATTCATTAGCTTTCAGTATTTGAAAAAGAGGGGAGAAGGGAAGAACACACAATCTTTGAATGTTAGGATTTTCATTTTTGAAAGTATCATGTTTTAATAGGGCATTAAGTTACTGGTTCTTATTGGATTTTATTTTGTCATGAAGATTTTTTTTGCCTGTTTTGAGGAATATAACTATTTTAAAATGTTCTGCATTTAACCAACCACACACAAAAAAAAGGGAACTGAAAACAGGAGGTGGAATTAAAACCTTGATATATGTGACAAGGGACTAATGGGGCAAATATGGTCTAGTCCCATCTGCAACTGCTGCTGTTACAACTACAGGTTCACCATAGAGGAGCAAACAAGACAGGTTAAAGGAAGCTGCTCAGCTCTTGTGCTGAAATATATTACTGTGAATACAGATCTGTACAATCATAGAAGTTGTGACTTTTCATTATTGTATATTAAAAAAATTGGTTCTATAACTACAATATTACATCTTCCGAGAACTGTCTGCTGCCTTAATAAGCAACCAGTGTGTATACTGTCCACAAAGAGCAAGAAGGATTCTTGTAGCATAGTGACATTTCATAGTCTTATGTTTCTTTCTAGCACATTTCTTAGTGTATTTCTTAGAGTAATTTCTTAGCAGACTGAAGAAATTACTCTACTGTAATGCGAAAAACCTTTTTTACATAAGAAAACCCTCATAAGCCGTTCTGCTTCATCTTTTTCCTTGTGCATATTATTCTACCTCGTAATTTTTATCACAAAAATAGTGTAGAAGAATAGTAGAGCAGAGATTCTGAAGACAAAATCTGTACAATCTCCTATTTTGTTTTAGAGGAGGAGAAGGGCGTAGAGATTTTAACAAATCTTCCTCTGATCTTATTTACCTGTTACTATATCTTTTTATTTAGTATCTATATTTCTTAGGTTTGTATAGTATTATATTAGGTGGTACCTTCTCAACATATAAGTTTGGAAATACAATAGACCAAGAGTTAAAGGTAACTGAAGGTTTATTTGTGAGATGTTTTCAGAGTGTCTGCAGTAAAAAACATATTATTGTGAAAAAAATCCACAAAAGCAGCTGCTCTTAAAATGTCAGGCACAGGCACAGCAAGGGTTGCACAAAGTTTCGACTACTTTTGAAAAAGTGTTAGAATAAAACAATAATAATAACAATAATAATAATAAAAAGCTCCGCAAAAAACCACACTTCAGCAAATGCCAGTCAGTCTGAATGGAAATTTTCAGTTTGGCAGAATTTCAGAAATGGAGTGGCAGAACAGAGGCAGAAGAATTTGACATTTATTTGCTTGTGTTTCGAAATCACATCTTGGTTGAGAAAGAGGGAAGGAGGAGAAATAAACATCTCTAAGAAAAAACAACAATATAAAAGGTACAGTTTATGTTTGATAGGACTCAGATTGTCTAATTATATTATACCATTCTTAACCTAAGATTTAAAATACAGAAATCATATTTGGCTTTTGAACATAACAGGTTTGACTGGCATGCATTTGTCCAATTCTGATTTGGGTTCATCTTTATTTATTGTTATTTTAGTTTCAAGTGCTAAGTTTAGCTCTCTTTTAGTGTTAACTGCTATGTTTATTTTTCTTTTTAATTTCAGAGGCCTGTAGTACAGTTTGAACTGGAGATTAATTAAATTCTTGGTAAATCACATTCTAACAGGAGATGTTGGAATCCCATTGGTAACAGGGCCAGGCTATATTTAAAAAAAAAAATAAAAACCTTCTCATTCAGTTAGAATCCAGTAGACATAAGAATAGAAGCTCAGAGCAACGTAAAAGTCCTCAGATTGTAGATTTGCCTCAGAAAAAACAAAGATATAAGACTTCTTATATCTAAGGTTACAATCTCTGCAATCTGGTACTTTATTCAGGATGCTTCTGTTGCAAACTGTTGATTCTTTCTGTTATCATCACTAAGTTTTTTGATGATAGCCTAAGGAAGAAAGCTGTTTTCTGTTTGCATCTTACAAAGGAAGCTCAAATTTACTAAGCACAGTCCACTGAGTGACTGTGATTTTTTTTTCCCTCCACTCAAGGGGGATACAAAGGAAAACATACCTGAATTATGGAACTTGCTTGCATGCTTTCTCTTAATGTTGATTTGTTTTTATCAACTCTGATTATTAAATTTAATTTTGTAAATGAAATTCATTGCAAAAACATGTACGAAGTTTTTGAGGGCTAGCACTAGACTACAAGTTAAAGCAAATCTTCCAAGAAGGACTTTCAACTTCTTAAGTTGATATAATATTTTTGTTGCCTTTTTGTCAGGGCTGAATGCCATCCTTTACTGTCAAGTTCTCTTCACAGGGTGTCAAAATATTAATTTTAAAAACTAAAAGTTACAGGATGACAACTACCTTTGCCAGGGAAGTTCATGTCATGACAATAAAGATGCTGTCTTCAGTGCACATTTTTTGGATGACATAGATGCAAAGGAGCAGTAATATACACAAAGAAGCAACTACACATACAGACACACCTAAAATTATTCAAAAGCTAAATATGCTATTCATAGTTCTACCCTTAGGATAGTAAAAAAGGCTGTACTTGACATATATTTATTAGTTTGTTAGGATATTCAAAAGCTTAAGCAATGAGTAAATTGTTAGGGCATGCACAGTGCAACTCAGCTCAAGCTTCTGACCACAAGGATGACATGGTTATATACATAAAGTCAAATTAATTAAAAATGAAATTAGAAATTATTTTTCTAAAATACAAGGTGTCACCTCCTAAAGTCAATCGGTGTCAGAAAAATGTTTTCTACAAAAGCAGGGCAAAATGCTCCCTTCCCTCCCTCCTTTAATATCTTCCCGCATTTATTCATGCAGGAATGCCTTAACAGCTTTTTATTATTCAATGTTTCCCATAAGTTTCCCATAAAGAACTGGAATAAATATATCTACAATTAAGATTTCCTGATTTGTACTCTATATATCTTCACAGAACAAAAGAGAGAAAAGAAGACCAGCCTTAGAAAAAAAAGAAGCGAATGTTTGGAAATTCTGGGTGTTCAAAACAGGTGAACAATTTAAGAGCATTTCTATTTCAAACATTGAAAATTTAAAAAAAAAAAATGAAGGGGAAAAAAGAGACACACCAATCTGTTGTTTAGGCTCAAGAGAACAAATTCCATAGATCCTATCATTTCAGACATAAAAATACTTTGTTCCCTCAAAGATATCAGTCAGCAATCTTGCAATACATGCCATGAGATGTATTTATCTTGCTAGATTCTGTAAAAGCAGTTTTTGAACTTTCCAAGGTCTGCTTATAAAACCCATAATTAAAAGGACTCTTTTCTCCTTTTTTTTCCCACAATCCCACAAACCAGTAGCAAAATTCTAATAACAGTTATCATAATTCACTAGGGGGTCATTCAAATCTCATGACTTATATAATTTATTCTGATCAAAGCACCTTCTCTTACCTCAATCAAAACCAAGATGAATCCATACTCTGCCAAAAGTCTGGTTTTGAGTAAGTCAAAAATGCCTTCATCATACAAAGAGTAATTTTCCCTAAGCCAGGTATTTTTAACTAAGCACCAACTTGATGTCCTCTTTAAAGAAAATTCCACTACAGAAACCTTTACACATACACAAATCAAATGTTTTCTATTTGCCTACTTGATTATCTCCTAGGCACCTGAGATGTCCAAGTATTTGTGCTCATTTTCACTGGCATGACTATAGAAAGTTTTGTCTATACTTAAATAAAGCCCCTTACACTAGCTTGGTTAAAAACACATTTCTTATCACAGTCAGAAGAGGTTCATGAGAGAATCTGTTGTTCTATTGGAATAATCACTCTATGCGTATAGCCCCTTTGTAGGGAACTTTGCCTAGATTTGCTTTCTCAATTATGATTTCTAACTCAACTTACCTGAAACTTTACTTCTACAAAGAAATCAGAGATTTAAATTTGAAGTTCAAAAAGTAATTTATAAATAAAGTTGTTACTTAACAGGGCTATATCAGGACCCTAGAAGATCATCCCAAGTTTAAAAAAGGGACTATAAATCCTCTTCTTCCTCCTTCTGATTTGTACCAGGGCATAGAAGCCAGATACTTACAGGTTTGCCAAGGCATTCTCCTTTCACTGTTTCTTTATTAGGATTATGCACATAAAGTCTAATTTCCTCATCTAGACTAAAAAAGAAAAAACATGTTAAAAAAAGATATGGCAAGTTGAGAAATCAGGGACTGCCTTTTATTTTCTCCCTTTTTTAATATTAAAAAAAAAAAAAAGCATTTGGAAGTTCACACATAGACTTCTGAGGTGTGTAAAGATATTTTGTTAATTGTTATGGTTTGAGATTGCCCCCTCGGGAGCCAGGGTGGCTCAGAGGTGATGGGGTGCCAGGGCAGTGTTCCCTGAGGGCCAATCACTGCTCGTCTTGTTTGCTCCTGCTGAAAAATCATATATACACAATCTCCAGAAGTTGTTGTCAATCGGTCTGTGTCTGCTGCTGTGTGAGGGTGTAGAAGGCCAAGGGGGGACAGGGCCTCCTTCTTCCCCCTCCAGGAGGAAAAGGGGAGCCCTGCGGCCCCACAACACTGCCTAAGTCAGGGTTGGAGACAGCATTGGAGTGAGTGTGTGTTGTGAAGGAAGGGATTCACAACACCTGAGGTAAGAGGGAGAGAGAGAGGCAAGCTCCTTGTGAGGAGGCCAGGCCCTCTTTCCCCCCCCCCCTTTCCAGCCAGACTGCAGAGCTCGGGGCAGTTCATAACTGGACCGAACACCTGTAGCAAAAGCTGAGCGGGGGCTTTTCCTCTCACTGTAAGTGGGATTGGATGCAAAGCTTAGTATTTTGAAGCTGAGCCAAGAGACGGGCCAGAGGAGGAGGCTTGGCGCCAGGGAGAAAACTCCAGGCGAAATTGGAGATGGGCCAGAGAGAGGCTTGGGGGGTGCCCTGCCGAGGTTTGACCGGGAGCATCCGAAAACACGGAGGAGGAATGAAGATTCCAAAATGCGTACGTTGATAAGCTGAACTACAGCAGCATGGAACCGAGGTATGAGAGTGAGAGAATGACGCAGCAGAGACTGACACGGAACCAAGGAGGACGGACTCGGAGCTATCTTCTTGGACTTCATGAAGAAGAAAGGAGTTCAGCAAATGGCTGGAGGTTCCCCGAACACTCCCACGAGAGAGAGACTGGGTACCTATCAGCCCGAAGAGTTTTTTCCTGGACTGAATTGAGGGAGAAAGCTTAAAGGGACTGATATAAGTGTGTAATAATATATATATAGTTGCTTTTAGCTTGTATAGTATTTATTTGTGTAAATAAAATGTATATACTTCCCCTTTCCCCTATAGAAGCCTCTTGCCTGAAAGTTTCTCTTCAGTGTTGAGATAAAATTGTGGGAAGGGGTGAGGGAAGCCTGGAAATTGGATTTTTGATTTTCGTGGTGGCTCAAACTACCACATTAATAAACACTGCAAATTTCCCAAAGCTTTATTTTTTAGGTTCTGGCTATTTTTTCCAGTTGTATTCTCATCTCTAGCCTTTTGCTGCTATAATAGATAAAGGAAGGAGGAGTGCTTGGTTTCTTACTGTGGATGCCTCCATGATCAGAGCATGTTAAAAGCTATTGAGAATTGCCTGCAGACCATTTACTTGTCCCTGGATTTTACCAGTTACTGAAAAAAGTTGAATAGATTATCTAAGTATGATGCTAAACATAGAGAAATATGCCACTATTGCGCTTGCTTTAATAGTTTAACCAGGATTGTTAAACTGTTGGATATTTCATGTAGAAGATATTCTGGTGCTTTCCACATAAAGTTTTTCTAGTTTCAATGGAAGTATTTTGCTATATTTTTCTCAGTTAAATTTATTAGATGTTTGGTTTGGGTTTTTCTATTTTCCAGACAAGAATTCCAGTTTCAGGTATACCAAAATGTATTTCTATTTGTTTTTCAAGTAGTTGCAATTTCCTCCCATTAAAAAAAACCCAACCAAACCAAACCAACAACGAACAAAAAAATACACCACCCAAGTCTGAACAAATCAAAACATTTTTGATTTGACACTTCAAAAAGACTAGGCTTCATGTCACTTTGATGCTTTTTTAAAATGTTTGAAAACAGTGGGTAGAAGTATTTCATATTACCTTAAAGGATGGATTTTAAGTTTATAGATATTTTTGTTGACTGAGTTTAAAAAAAAAAAAAAAAAGAACCTTTCAAATATTTGTAACTCTCTCAAGAAAAGTCAGTTATTCACATATTTTAATATGGAATGACCAGTGACTAAAAAGAAAGAGAATTCTGGCCTAATTTCTAGTAGTAACTAGTACGGTAACAAAGGATGATTGAACTAGAGCTTCTCTAATTGTTTTAGCTTTCCTCCTTAATAGAAAAGAGCACTGTAGTCTGCACTGATTTTTTTAGAGCTCAGGTCATTAAAAAGAATTCCTGCAACAGCTTTAGAAAAGGAATGTGATGTTACCATTTTCCAACTAATGGTTGCTTCCTAATGGCTTTTGGTTCTTCAGAACGCACCTGACGATACAGAAATAGTTTCTGCATAAACCAGCTTAGGCTCTTCAATAGTCTTTCCATGCTGCTTTGCTGCAACAGCATAGTAAGTCAAGACTATTAAAGATAATTTAGTAAACTTCTAAAGGTTTCTAATTTATTCTGTGGCTCTTTCTAGCAATAGGTCTTTTATTGCATGTGATGCAGTCAGGTAAATGTTGTGCAGTCTATCAAATTTTGCAAGCTCACTCGAAAGCTGTTATCAGAGCCTAAATTCAGAGTTTTCTCCTGAAAGCACAAGCACCTCCCTGATCAGAGCTAAGAGAGACCAAATACTTCTGGCACTTAAAAAAACACCCAAACAAATGAAAACACATAATCTTTTAGGGAACTGAGCACTTTGGGAAAATGCTGGAATGGCAACTCAAAGAAGTATCCACACTGTGCATTTGAAAAGTAGCAGTTTATATTAGATTTAATATAGCAAAGAAATCTGTGCTGCCAGTACTGTCTGACAAACATCCCTCAGCTTTTCCAAGGGGAACACGTCTATGGCAAAGAGGGCAGTTGAGTCTTGATGAGCGTTTAGGCTTAGGCTTCTGAGCAAAGACTGTCAACATGAAAAGTATTCTTGCCAACTGTAGTGGTGCTTTTGCAAGACCACTAAATACAATTTTTTTTTCTGTGTGAATATAGCATTTCTTATATTTTTTGTGCTTTCCATATGGACGTCATCTGCTGTTCTGAATGTTTAATGGTGCAATATAAGTATACAGAAACGTGTTCAGAAGCCATTTCTTATCTGTACAATTAAGCAACTCTTACAAAAATACTACACATCACTTTAAGGTAAAACACTAAACATAACTCACCTTGTCATGAATACAAAACTACATTCATCCTATTTATCACTGTTAAGATAAATCAATAAATATTGGAATGACAAGAAGAAAAAGAGGTAGCTTGTTTGCTTACTTGTACTGATGATGATAGTGTCATATGCTGTTTATTAATAACAGGGGTTTTTAAAACAGTGGAATAGTGACCCTTATAGTAAAAGAGAAAGCTGTCATAAGTGTTGAGTTTCAAATAAGCCACATCTAGCAGCCCTGAAGATGAGATCTGGAAAACTGCAAGAGCTGACCAATTCACTCCCTAGTCATCAGCTGAGTGACTTTTTACATGACCTGGGAGCATGGTCTTAGTTTCCTTTTTTTTTTTTTTTTTTAATTTTTTTTTAATATAAGAAATTAATTTTAAGGGATTTTTAAGAAATTCAGAATTTAAGAAAAAAAAAGCCCAAAGAACCTTGATCAAATCCTGTGAGTTACCAGGCCACATTTCACTAGTTCTAAATCAAAATTTACCTTGTCAATACAAATTTTATACGAGAGATCCTATTTTCACTTTAATTATTGATACTAGTCTGATTTTCTAGCTCAACTCCTATTAGTTTTCTTGTATTGACTAAAATTTCCATAGAGATGGCAATTACGCAGAATGAGCTCAGAACTTTTTTATCTAGTATGATAACTAAAGGATTATCCTGGGTAATGTCTGTTGTAACTAATACTAGTGGGGTCTAGAGGTCTTGATATGGGACTAGGAAAGCATATACTGTTCATATGCAATTATTTAATTTTGTACCAAAGGACAGAAGGCAAATCTTTACATTATCTACAGCCTTTATGTTTACTGAAACTGGGAAGAGGAAGAACAGGGGGAGGGGAGATGTAGAATATCACCTGAGAAGTCTCATTTACAGGAACTACATAATTTTTTTCCCCAGGGAGATGGGCAAAACAAAGAGCATGTGAGGTAAAAAATAAAATCGTCACATCAATACTAGACAGACAGAAGGAATGGGCATAGACAAAATAACAGAATTACAGTCAGAAATTTTGTTTAAGACTTTCATATAGACTTCTGAATTTCAGTGAAAAGTTTTGCAAAATGTTGATGGAGATGTCAGGAAAAACTTATTCTCACATTTTAAGTCAAAATAAATTTTGTTGTTAGATCTCAATTCACACAGCACACACTACTGGTGGGGTGGTAGCAATGAATGTGTTTAAATTTGGGCTCAGTTTGGCTTGGTAAGCTGTATTTCAAGTAAATGAAGTCCTTAAAGTGAAAAGAGAATGCAATTCAAATATTTGTGAGGGTTTTATGCAATATTCTGTATTTTGATTTTGCTGTAATTGAACAGAACAAGTGTGTGAAAAAACAAAGAGACAAAAAGCAGCAGGGTGCATTGTATTCCTCTTGACCATATCAAACTAAAGAGACTCTCGGAACTTTTCTGTGCTTCCCAGAAACATCACCCACATAAGGAACATAGCCCAGCATGCTGAGGGACTGAAGCTGGGACCTCATCCCCGCAACTAAGAGTCCTCATGGATTCACAGTTTAAGTGCTTCTGAGAACATAGTTTAGCTCTTTGGCATACCACAAGTATGCAGCCGTTTTGTTAAAAAGTCCCAGCTGTATAGTAATCAGCACACATTTTTAATCCATCTATTCTCTGCTGTGAAATGGCAATAGTGCATAATAGAGAATTTTAACAAGCATCCACTTTATTCAGTTATAATCTTCACTTGAGCCAGTACTTCATTTCTGTAGGTGATAAACCAATACACCGCACAGGTTCAACTGTAAGTCTTGTATCTCTAGTACAGATTAGAGAGAGATTTACTGGGGACAGATGATATAAAAGTGGGAGGGTGATAAGGATGTCACCCATGCCCAACAATGCTAGTCACAGTTGTACATTTTCCTTGCCACATAATAAGACAACAGTTGGGGTGCTAGATAGCATATCTCCCTCTGCCTTCAAAGACTGCAGCCATGTTCATCCCTAAAAGCAGAGATCAGTCCTTAGCAGCATTATACAGTCATTCAGTCTCTGTTCTTTGCAACTGAATGTGTGTGGGGGTTGTTGTTTGGTTGGGGTTTTTTTGCCGTTTGTTTGGATTTTTTGTTTTGGTTTTGTTTGTTTTGTTTTGTTTTTGGTTTTTTTTAATAATCAATAGGAAAATCTGGGAAAAGGTTTCAGTAAGATATGTTTTTTAAAGTAATATCCTTAAGCAGTCGAACAATTTTTTAAAGCACAACCAGCTGTAAAATGGTATCTGACAAGATGGTCTGTTATTTATCTGCACAATGACATCCCAACTTTGCCAATATCTTAAGGAGAACTTCCTGCAACTTCTTATTGAAGTGAGTGCTTTTCATTTCTCTTCTTTGAAAATGAAAAGCTTTACATTTCTAAAGGTGGGGATTTTTGGAATAAGTGATGTTATTTAAAGTGAGCACCTCAACCTACTCCATGCTGCACCCCAGAAGGTTTTGCCAGCTGTGCATGATCACTTGCTTCTGGCAAAGGACTATCCCCTTTCATCTGGAAGGTTTCCCCACCCAGTATCCAGCAGTCACACCAAAGCACAAGAGTATCCCTTTTCCAAACTACATGGCTTTTAAAAGACTGTAACATAGAGGCTGCAGAGAAACAATGCAGATAAAGAGCCTACTAGGGAAATTTCTCAGTCATGAAATCACATGGGTGGCGGGGTTTTTTCCCCTGAAATCTCTGAAGAGAATTCAGTTTTATACATATATGGACTTGAAACGGACTGTTCTGTCTGGACATGTAAAATCAGATTATCTGTCCTTGAGCTATCCTCTTTATTCACCTGGATATATTGTGCAACCCATCCTCTGCCAAAAAGAAACAATGTAAAAATAATTATGTATGAAAATATTTATAAAGCATTAGTATAATTAATTGATGAAAACTGACAGTTGTGACTTTGAAAATTTTCTGACAAAAGTAGCATATTTTATAATAATAATCATCATATTAAAGTTAGTCTGTGAATTGTGTTTTATAGTAATCTGCAGAACTGTTGGCATAATTTTAAAATTCTCATTAATCATAAAAGTGAAATTAGTGAGTAAAAAATTTCACCTCAGTCCTGTCTTTGTGATTCTAACATCAAAAATTATAGCTAACTCTATTTAAAATTCTTGTTAACAAAGAAATAGAAAATTACTAAAATATTTTGGAAATCATACTACAAACAGAAATTGAAAATAACATTAATAACTACACCTCAGGCATTAGCATATAAATAATGGATTTTTAAAGTTTTGTCATAAAATATAAATTAATATAAATTTATCTTCCTATAGTCTCTAGTTTTCAGCCTAAAATGAAGCTAAGAAATACTTTAAAATTATTTGAGAAATTAATTTAGAGCTGTATTTCCTTATGAAAAATAAATTTTTGTTTTAGAGCATTTATTCTTATAACTCATTATCAAATTGATTTAATCGCTATGTTTTTGAAAGGGAAAAATTTCTATTCAGAGAGTTGCAACTATGATTTTGACAGATACGAAGTTGTCTAAAGATGGATAACTAGCTCCTAACCCATACTGGAATCAATAGGGGCTATGCATTACTAACATAGTCAGAAGCCTAAAGACAAATATAAATCTAGTCAACAATCCAGATGTCAACAATCTGGAAAAAAAGTTTATTATCAATGTATGTGAGTGAGATTGTGTGCCCTACTTGGGGAATTTAATCCACATTTTCTCAAGCATGTAAAAATGGTCTTCCTGTGGATTTTCCAATAGACCACATATAAACCTCATTAAACCGCAGCACTAAGACCTACTTGAGAAAGTTACTTAATGCAAGGAAAAAAAAAAATCCCTAAAAACACTCCCAGCCCAATAAAACAATAACCACAAAAAAAACTTCACAGTATGCTACAGGCTAAACACCATTTTCTGTTTTGACATCTGTCTACATAGATGAGTTAAAGGGAATTTTCTGCCAACATTTCTAAGGATTTTGAGAAATACTTTGGGAAAGAAATTAAATAGAAAGAAAAGTACTATTTTTGCTTCATGTTATCATGGGTTTTAAAGGCTGATGTTTTTAGATACTGTTAATTATTGCTAAAGCTTTTCACTTTTTTCTATTCTTTTGATTTGCCTGCACTTCAACTATAAGAGTATTTCCTTGGGAGGTCATGTGTGACATAAAACCATAAATATCTGGCATCTTTTTCAAAGCATGAGCTGTGGTACATCTTCTAAACTATACAAGCATATAAACTGCATCTTGAGAATCTTGAAAGTGCTTAAAAATCAATAATTGAGTGTTTTGCATGAGCATCATCAACTCTCTAGTGACATCTTAAGAGGACTCTGAAAAAAGGTCATTGTGTAATACTTGAGAAGGTGTAACTCCTCTCACCCTCAGCATTAAAACACTTCTTCATCTTAAAAATAATTGCATAATAATGGCATATGAAGCAAATGGTCTACTTCCACAGATAGATATTGCATACCAAAGTAGTGTTCACTCTAGGATGACTAAAACTTTGTTGTAGCTATGAGGTACACAGACACATGGAAAATTTTGGTATATTGGTTTTGGAAACAATATAATCCCCATCTATATCAAGTCTAATTCTACAAAGGACTACAGTGCTCAGCAAGTAGTGTAATTCAGTGCACTGAAGTTGACAACAGCCTTCAAATACATGGAAGATGGTGCACTTCATACCACTGTAATCTGTTTTAATCTTAAGAAGGTTTACTGAACTGGTTGCATGGTGCTACTTTGGCAGAAAATGTTAGTTAAGCTTTGTCGCACAGTCACTCTTCAGCTTCTCTGTCCTTTCAATTCAACACATTCACCTATACCTAAATTCCAGGTAACTTCAAAAGAAGAGAGAAAAATTATGCCTTTTCTATTGATTTTCTCTAGAGAAACAGATAAGAGAAGTAGGAATCTGTAATTTTCAACTTTGACAACAAATTTACTTATGCTCACTTTAAGTTACAGAGTTATTTATTTGCTCTGTCCTTTAGTTCTGCATGTAAATCTGTATTAAGTTGGTGGAACATTTCTGTTAACTTCAGAAGAGTTTGACCACAATGTATTCCATTTTTTTTCACCCTCTCACTACACCTTTTCTAAGGAATATTTGACCTAATGTCACATATAAAAAATTGTGAAATAATTAGAGTAAAACTTACCTCCATAAGTGAATTTTAAATGTGTAGTGTTGTGTAGGTAAAGGTGGGGAGCTGCTTGTTTTAAACTTAATTGGAACAGAAACTATATTTCCTGGGAATATTTTACATTAACAGTAGATTAGCAATTTGGCATTAAGTCTCACATTGAGCTTAAATGTGTTTTGTGCCCTAACCCCCAAAGCCTAAAAAAATCCCATAAGCTAAAGAAGAGAGCATAAACATTAGCTTTGAATATCCAACTACCTCGGCTTTTTTGATACCATAAATATGCTTCCAGTAATTCGTAACACTTCATATGAACTAGTCACAATAAGAAGCTTCTTACTGTTTCACTGAGTATGCACACTTAGCATCACTCTACAGTATAATATTTCTGGTTTTAAGACATTCGTATTAACAGTAGAGATAGCAAATGTCTGTGTGGCGTGTCCCTGTAAGGAGGACTAAAACTTGTGATATTGTAAGGGCCTCAAGTGGACCTGAAGGAATACACTTCCTATCAGAGGTGGTGGAGGTTATGTAAATCCTGTCGAGGGTATCTAATACCAACTGCATGCCACAAGGCCTCGGTAGTGTGAGACTTGAGGGGTTACTCAGGCCAGCAAAGCAGCACTGACTAGACCACTGAAAATGCTGAATGGATTCCTCAACATAAAAACATGATAAGAATGGAAGGGGGCATGCTACAGGTGTTAGTTACCTTTTTTTGTTGCTCTGTGAACAGAAGATGACTACTTCCTTTTCTTACCTGGTCAGATTTAAGTAACAAAGGAATATAAAGACTTAGGAGAGAACCATATGGTGAATGATAAATGACAAGAATCAATTGAATAGAACCTATCAGGTTACAATAAACATAAGCCATCTCTGAAAATAATAAAAAGAGATGGTTTGCTGAGGAAAGCAATTGTAATTGTTTTAATAGATTTTTAGTAAAGATTTTTGTGTAGTCTGTTTATTGAAAAAATGGAAAAATAGAGCTGGAATACATTTCAGGTGGCCATCTAGTCCATCCTCAGATCCAAGTCACAAGTGGCACAAACGCCACACCTAACACCTTTGTCCAACCAGTTTCTAAAATCCTCCAGCAACAGACTCCACGGTCTCCCCAGGCAAACTACTCCAGTGCTTAACTGTCCCTTGCAGCCAGATTGTTCTTGATAGTCAGACTAATCACATCACTTCTTGCCCTATCCAGAGACAAAGAGCTTATTCTCTCTCTTTTGGCATCAACTTTTTCACATATAGAAGTCCTAACATTTCCCTAGAATTTTCTGTTTTCTATAATAAAGTACCTCAATTCTTTCATCTTTAGTCTCTGAGCTAGAGGATGAGCTGTGAGCAAACGTAACTGGATAGAACATGAGGGGAGATACTGCAGACAGAAATATAAAATAGTACTAATTCCAATATTAATATATGAATATTCTGCAGTCATGTATTGAGAATAATAATGAAAGGAGACCATTGTTATCTAGGCATAAGTTCTTCCATGAAGAGAAATGCAAACTAACAGTAGCTTTGTTTCCATATAAAAGTATTTATATCCACCTGCATTCAAATGAAGATCAGCATTGGTAGCATATGGGATTTAAAATAAAGTATGTTCTAAACTCTTTTTTCAGAAGACAATATTTTAGATGTTATAATGTAAAGGAGTCAAAGAGGTTAGTTTTAATGTAAAGGAGTCAAAGAGGTTAGTTTTAATGTAAAGGAGTCAAAGAGCTTACTGCATTTGTGAACTATTTAGAAGAAACTACATCTTGAATTCATAAATTAGTATTTACTAGAACAGTCTCCTTAACAATACATGTAATTAGACATCCCAGGGAATTTTTTACCTTCATCATCTTCTACAGAGGTTTTTGGTTTTCTGTATGGCAGTTGCTTTAAATTCCAAGAATCCAAAATCTCACATGAAAATTGTTAACCAAAAATAGAATTTTCTTTTCATTACGATTGTTTTCTACTGATATTTTTCCAACTGTAGAGCTGTCAAGTGCAATATTAAATTTAATCTGAGGTAGTGTCTTTAAAATATAAAACAAAATAAACACACTTTTTCTTTCCTCACTTCATTTCTTGATCTATTAGACATTCATGGTTACTGTCCTTGGCATTTGATCTTTGCATTGTCAGTAGCCTTACTCATGGGAATAGTCTAGTTAAGGTCCACAGAAATGTTCCTACAACTGAATTTATTAAGAGTTCTATAAAAAGTACAAAATGTATATATTTTTAAAAGTGAGCATTTTAAAGAAAGCCAATGTGTATGCACTGTAGACATTTTTGTGACTTTTTATACATTATATGATCTAATTGTCAAAGACATGCAAATACGATTTAAAATTACACAGGGCCAAGTCTGTCTATAGGTTTATTCCATACGTGTCAATAAATGTATGTTACACTTCTGAAAAGTGACTTTTAAACTTCCACTGAAGATGCCAACTGCAGAATTTGTATACTTCCAGTAATATTGTAAATATGGCTATCTCCTACACTTCCTTTGACCTCTCAACCAGTATGATGTCAATGGAGAAAATCTATACATTATTTGCCTACTGAAAATAAAGGAAATTGACAACATTTTTGACATCTTTCATGTTTAAAATGTAAATATTTAGATATGCTATTTTACTAGCCTATCTAAACAGAAATGGAGAAGTTCAGTATGAAAACTCACTCTGTGTTTCCAGTGTATTCTGTCAGTTATGAACAGATTTTCTTCTAGAAAGAGGGCTTTTTTGCTTCTGTAGTAGAAACTCTGAGTAATAGATTGTGATATGGATTACACACACACATACACACAAATTAAATGAAGAAAAGACAGAAGGTAAGTGAAAACTTCCTTTTGCACTCCAAAGTAGCTACATCTTTGTTAGGATTTTCCAAGTGTAATGGAAAAGAAAGAACTTCACAACTATTATCTCAGCCGTCCAATTAAAGAAAGAAACAGTGAGTTTGTTTGCTGGTCCCAAAATATCATGCATAATTCATTTCGGCCAACATGGAGTTGTTGTATAAACTCTTTGCAAATGATGTAAATTTACTTTCTCCAAAAGAGAAGAAATTCTGCTTAAGGCACAGACATATTCAAGAATTTTACTGTGTCAAAGACCAGGCTGGCCATAATTGATTGTGTGCAAAAACTGCAGATTACCTTTGAAATGATGAAATACTATTTGGCAGATTAACTCTGAAACTCTTCACCTTCCCCGGCTTAAGTGAGACCTTTAATTTAATTTTACTTTGGGCTCTTTTGCTAGTTAATTAAATGCAAGGTGGTAATGCAGAGCCCAGTGTTGATCTTTTCTATATGCTATTCTTCAGACAGAGCACCTGTCTCTCAGATGCTAATAGCTTCTTCAGTACACAGCAGTCTTCAGCATTTGGGGGTGGTGTGACAACATACATGGAGACAGAGATATGACTGTAACCTGAACTTTGGTATAGATCTGTCTGCTTCCTACCTTATCGTTAGTTTCCATGTCTCTTCACTGCATGTTGTATCTCACTTGACTCTTACTTTCTTTATGTTGATGGAGACTTTGAAAGCCAAAAACCACTGTAACGGCAGGAAATGCAAAGTGTGGTCACTTTCTGCAATCTATTATAAAATAAAATTGCTCAGTATCCTTTGTGCAACATGAGGTTTCATGTATCGATTCAGAGTAGCATCATTATACCAGAAAATTCTGTAATATATTGCTACCTTTCAAGAACACAGGCGGGGGAGGGGAAGAGAAAAAAGGCAAGAGATAAATGATAAATGTCCTATTGTTGTCTATTTTCTATAAAAGCCTTATCTACCCCACATAAGATACATTTGCAACTGCAAATTGTCATGAACTTCTCTTCATCAAACAAACATCATTATCCTGTGGACAGACTCCAAAATGATACTTCTAGCATATTCATAATTTTTATAATAGAATCATAGGATGGTTTGGAAGGAACCTTAATGATAATCTGGTTCCAAGGGACACCTTCCACTATACCAGGTTGCTCAAAGCTCTATGCAACCTGGCCTGGAACGCTTCCAGGGACAGTTGTGGACAGGGTATCCACAACTCTTTGAGCAACCTGTTCCAGTCTCTCACCAACCTCATAGTAAAGAATTGCTTCCAAGTATCTAATCTAAACCTACCTTCTTTCAGTCAGGGGGGCGGAATCACCTCCCTTGACCTGCTGGTCAAATTCCTTTTGATGCAGCTCACGGTACAACTGGGTCATGACCAGCTGGTTCATGTCCAGCTTCTCCTCCTCCAGCACCTCCAAGACCTTTTTGGCAGGGCTGCTCTTCATCCATTCATCCCCTAGACTGTATTGGTAGTGGGGATTGTCCCTTGCACTTGACTTTGAACCCCATGAGATTACCTTGGGCTCCCTTCTCAAGCTTGTCCAGGTCCCTCTTTTTGCTCCCCCCATCCCCATCTTGCAGTCCATCCACTCAAGAGATGTGGAAAGAGAGGTTGCCATCGAAGACTGAGGCAAAAATGCTGTTGAACATCTCAGCCGCCTTCTCATTTGTTGTTGCCAGTTCACCAGCCTTACTCATTGAGGGGCTATGCTTTCTTTGACCTTCCTTTTCTGGCTGACATACCTGTAGAAGCCTTTCTTGTTATTCTTTGCATCCCCTACCAAGTTCAGCTCCAGCTTCACCTTTGCTCTGCCTTTTATGTAGTGGAATATGGCCATTTCTATGTTTCCGGCACTATTTTTTTAGGTAGGTACCTCTACTTATATCTTTGCAAAATAATCCCTCATATTCAAGAAAATGAACAGGAATATATTTCACTGAACCATCTCTAGGCCCAGGCAAAAAAGATGTACTGAAAAACCTCATTGATAATGGTTGATAATGATGTGCAAAATGGATAAAAGCCACCTCATCATATTTTTAAATGGCCCGTTCCAATTGGTAGAAATACTTGCCTTTTAACACAATGGTTATCTTCTCTCCAAATTACCTTTCTCTCTAGGCTTTCTCCCTGCCAAGAGATCCTTAAAGTCCCCCAAATATTATGCAAGTGGAGAATGGTAATGAATAGGATTCCATTTCTTCATATTTATGAAGACATCAGTAATTAAAGGCCAAATGATATTTGGATGTTTTAATTATGCAGGTTCAGAGAATGGTCAGATTTAACACACTCCTTTCCTTCTAAAAAAAAGTGATTATGTGCTTTTTTTCCCCTCACTATTCCGTGGAATGATATCTTATGTCTTAGGCATCCTAGTGCCTATCAGTCAAGGATCGTGATAGTTTTTAGTGAACAAGGTACTTATAAAGAAATCTACAATGTGGATTTGAGTTACACATTTTACAGGACCTGAGTTAAAGTTTTATTTTGGTGCTGGTGTACAAGCAGCCTCCAGGACCTTTCTGCACTTGAAAATACTATTTTACACAAGTCATTCACACTTTCCTGATGGAACCATAAAGGGCACCAGTCAAGAAGGATACTCAGGCACAAACAAACACTAATTCATATTCTGCTGTCCAGAATTTGCTGCAAAGGAAGTCAAAGCAGGTGAGCAATGAGAAGTTTCTGAAAACATTTCAGAGATAGAAAGGCTTTCTGTAGTAAATTTGATATGGTGTTAACTTCCTGGAAAAACATAAATCAGCTCTAGACAGTGTTACATTTTGTACCTATTGCAGACAAAGAATAAACAAGGATTCTCCAATACTTTCAGCAGCCAGATCATATGGCTTTGAACCCATAAGGAGTGGGAGAAAAATCTAGTGTGATAACAAAGCTCTCAAGTGTGACCTTAGCAGGACAACAAATTAGAAATTCTCTTTTGTGCCTAGATTTTCAAAAATGTAAGTTTATATTTTTTTTCTTAAATTGTCTAACTCGCACTCAGTTCTACAAAGAAATGGATAGTCTGCCTGTTAGGTGTCATAAAAATAAAAAATGTATGTCCACTACAAATAGAGAAGAAAATGCTTTAAGTTTAAACCACAGAATTAGAAACAAGGGGTTCTATGTGCTCTGACACCACTTCAGAATGTGATTTCTGCTGTCACCTTACTTTCTTATTTACTAGGTTCACAGTCTGTTAAAGCATGGCTTGCAACATATATCTAGCTCTAAGGTACCCTGTATAACATTTGGAATTTTTAAAGAAACTTCCTCTGGTGCAAGGGATAACTCATTATAAATGTTTAGCAAACAAACATCTATTTTGCTTTTTGATGAGACTAAATAAAAGTAAAATTGTATATAGAACTAAGCAAGAATCTTTAGGACAAGATAACGCTGCTGACTGAACTGTTCTTTAACATTTCTGATACTAAAATCCCACAGAACTCTTAGGTTTGCCAAAGTGATAAGAAGATACCCAATTTCCAGTGAATAAATTGGCTCTAATCTCTACAGAATGTGTAAAACCCTTCTGTTCAGCCTTCAGAGTTTTCTGTTGTCTTTACCATCAACCTATAAATTTATGCAGACATTCATTGTAGCCTTTCCTCATATTTAACCATTATTGACCATCTGCCTGAGGTTTTATTGATAAGCAGTATTTATTCACTAAAAAGGATAGTGATGATACAATAGTTATGAACCTCTGCAAGTTCTGTTCCTGCATCTAGAAGAGGGAAAATGTACGTATGTGTTTCTGGAAAGAACATCAAGCATTATGCATTCCCACATCAGTAATAAGAAAAAAAAACCACTTTGAAAGTAACTGCTCTTATTTTCAAAGTTGAATATGCTGTCATCATTCACATAGCTTAAATAGCAACTTCAAGATTATGACTCCTGAGCTTGGTAATTGAACTGCACACCTAATTTACCCTACCTCCTTTCCCCAATGCACAGAGAATGAGAGAATTACTGCATTATGCAGATATGTCCACATTTAAGTATAAATTGTGTATAGATGATAAATAAAAATTTCAGCTTTGTTCATATAATAAGCCTATTGAAAGGAGTAGCGTGACAAATGTAAAGCACCAGCAGAAAACAAGACAAGATGTTTAACTCTGTAAGAAAGGTAATAAAAGCAACTGAGCAGCAAACCCAAGAAGTTATTTCCACTTGGATGGTAATGCATGTTAGGTCAGTTGTCTTTTTCTAAGCAGAGGGCATTCGACTCTTTTCAGTGAATAGAGTTCGCTAAATTGCTTCCTGTTTCAGAATCTGTGAAACCACAGGGTGAACATCCTCAAGAAACCTGTGTAGGTTGACTGTGACCAAAGTGGATGCTTCAGGAGCTGCTTGTACTAGCAGAAACTTGATTTGCAACAGGGTAAAGGTTGAAAGCTCGAAGGTCATGAAATATAGACAAAATAACAATGCAGACAATGACTCTTCTGCTTTTGCAAAACCCATACGAACAAAAAAGGTACCTGGATTCCTCTTCCGTATCACAGTGAAAAAAGAAGTTCAAGTCAAATGTGTTTATCTTTGAACAAAAAAAAACATAAAATAAAAAAGCAAAAAACTGTCATGCTAGCTTGTTGCTAAGTTTCTAACTCAACAAAATAAATCCTACACAAGTAGTGAAATAACCTGTACAGGCACAAGTGGTAAGGTTTAAAAGATAAAGAAAAAAGTCATGGGCCTTTTTGAAATACCATTTTCATATAGCACATAATTCTGGGCTTTGAGCAATTTGTCTCTCTGTTTTGAGGTATCAAATGTTGACCATTAGGTGATAGTAATCAAAACATTTGGGGAGTTCACAAAATGGAGTTGAAGTATGTGTCACAGTCTGATGGCAAGTAAATTAAAAGTTTGTTTGTAAAGCGTGCTTTCTCGTTGCTACTAGATAAGCTCTGTTGGCCACATCCTCCAGTCCTGCACAGGCATCCCGCTGCTGAACAGTGCCCAACTGCACAAAAAAATATTGACAACATAAAAAAGCGTTGTAGACAGACACACATCAGTGTTGTTAGTTATTCTCTTTTAAGTGTAAACTTCATATAGGCCTTTTTTAAGTATTTAGATGCATTGTTAGACATCTAAAATGGATGGAATTCTAAACTGGAATACTTGCAGAGGTATTTAGTTTAGGTCAGCTATTGACTGTAGCAACAGTTATACATATTACATGAAATAAGTACCAAATTGTTCTTTATTCACTTACTTTAAAACTAATTTTCTTATGTTTATTATAGACGAACTAGATCTGAAACAGTTCCCAGTCACTGAGGACAATTACTTAGAAGAATATCTAAGAGCAAAAAAAAAAGGTATTTTTTAATTCTATTCTCCATCTAGTAAAATAGCATAATTTTAGTTTTTTTCTCTCCATGGTTTTGGTGGGATTTTTTTGTTATTTTAAAAGCTTATTTTTTATTACATTTTTATGTAGTCTCTGGAAATATTAGCATTCAAATATTAGTATTCAACTATTAGTGGTCAGTTTGTACCCAAAACCAACAACTTGGACTGAAGTAGTACCAATACCTATTGTGCCTGCTCTAGGAATATGAAATTTGCCAAATGCTATCAAAAACTTTAAGGCAGACATTGTTACATACATGAATTTTCTGGGTCCATTGTGTTCTTGTACTGTAGGAGTAGGGCTGACACATTATGTGGCATTTTTATAATCAGAACAAGTTATTTTTAATAGGCACAGTTTTGTAGCATAAATAACACTGTTGGCAATACCATAGTTAATCTAGAAATCTTATGCCTGAAATTTTCATTGAAGTCTATCTATAGTTCAATGCACTGCAAGAGAAATCTCAGGAAAGCATATTTTCCTTTTCAAAAAGTAATTTCCCTTTCCCTGTGTTGCTAGCAACACAAGCTCTTCTCCAAAATTCTCACAGACAAACAACGCAAGTGATACTCTGCTTTAAGGAACAGTTTCCTCAACTTATTTATATATTATATTTAACCAACACTAACGGCAGATTCACAGATATAAGTGGAACTGAACTGTGTGAAAAGGGTGCTTACTGCCCCGAGACACACACAGACTTGTGCAAACCTGTTTCCAGGGAACTTTCACCTTCAACCACACCAGAGTTGTTACATTTTCCTCACCACTAAGTGACCCACTATAGCAGATACTAGAGTCCACTGTGCTGTCCAAGGGCACATTCTTACCCTGCTTAAGGGGACCAGTAAAAGATACAATCTCATAGTAAACTTCTGTTTTCAGAAATATTAGTGTGGTTGGTAAAATTCCAGAACCAGAGCAGACCACATCAGAGCTCACTAGGCTATTTTGTGACCTATGTGACACAAGGAATATGTGAGTTGTATCTGTGGAGTCTACTAATTTAATTGTCGGGGAGATCTAAATGTACAGTAGAAAATGTTGAGTCTGCACAGTGTGAAAGTTCTCTTCCTTGAACTTGTTTCAAAACAAGGAACCCACTAGATCCAACTCATCCCCAGGTAAAAGTAATGTTTATCTTTCCGGTGATTTCAGGCATTTAACTCTGTGTATTCAGGATAATTAGGATTCAACCCCAAAAGCTATAGTTTGGGAGATCTTTATTCCTTCTGATCTGCTAGGTAGGAATTATCTTAGAATGGTTATTGTTTTCAGCAGGATGACAAATCTCACCCTAAATTGAGAGAATCTATGTTTAAAGTCTGAAGCCTAAGGATTCTGAAGTTCTCAGTAAGAAGTTCTTTTCTGCGTATCATTTTGTACATCAAATGTACTTGGCTCAAGCTATAATAGATGCCACATAATCAGACAGACACCCAAAGTTATCATCGTCAGTAAGAAAGGGAAGTAAAAGTTAAACTTTACTTAATATTGTATTGATGTAGAAAGCAGGAGGAAAAGCAGTTGATGCCACTGCAAAATGATAAATACAGTAAAGTAGCCCCTAAGTCTCTACTGATTAATGAATAGGTACAATCTGAGTAAATAAACATGTTTGATGCATCTGTTGAATTGGAAAAGAGCATTCATACATTGTTCAAAGCTACTTTAGAAGTTTAATTATGCAGTGTGTTGTTATAAGTGGTCAAAAAAAGGATAAATTTTAATATAATAGAATCTACCAAAAAAATTCTGAAAACAGGTATCAGAAACTATCATTAAGATGTGTAACCTCTCCAAACAGCTTAATTCTAAGCAGACATATAACTGCATAAGTTCCACATGTTTATTTTAACCAAAAGTGTATGCTCTCAACTAAAACATGATCATAATGGTGTTTGAAAGAGTAAAAATCTTTATGAATAGGTCTAGTCAGTTGCTAATAAACACCATTTTTTTCCTATTTGTAGACAAATCATTCAGAATACTTCAGTGTAATGCAGAATTTAGAAATGTGAGAGGATTAGTTAGATTGCAAAGCAAATTAATAAAGATAAGTGTTCTAAAACAAGCCTAATTGGTGTTTCATTCTAATTTCATTTAAAGGTAAAATACTTAAGTCCTTTTATTAGTGTTGTCATCAATTTATTATCCATCATTAAGTCCAGGTTAAAGCTGCTGGCTGTGTTCTCTTTCAGTTTCTTACTGCTTCCTCATCTTACCCAGTAGGTTGTACTATTATCTATATAGGTGCATATACTGGAGTGCAATAAACACATATAGATGTTTCTCTCTTTAGTAAAACCCAGGAAAAACTTAAAAAAATCCCAACCCCCCAAAAAAACCTAGTCTGCGACCAATACAATATTCATATCAGAACTAGAAACAGTTTTTGGAATACAAAAAAAAAGGTAAGATGGAAACTGTCTATTAGAAGTAGCACAACAGGGAATTTTTAAAGAACTCATAATCAATGATCTTTTCCTGAACTGCTGAATGAATTTGAACCAGATGAATTTAGATCAGTTGGCTGGCATGAAATAAACCCCCAAAATCCAAATTCCTTTTGAAAGGTAATATTTTGTTGTAAATATGAGTCAAGTACATTAGTTTGCCTCGGTAAAAGCAGCCCTCATTTGTATATCTGATGTCCACAAGCAAGATATAAAACTTTAAAAATACTCCAACAATTAATTCTTAAATGGTATACAATAGAATGAGGATGAGGTTTGCTGTAGTTGCTTATGAGTATCTGCTTTATGGACTGTCAGAAAGCTTCACTTTCACAGGGCAGTCTAGTTTGTCACTTTTCACAAGCCCTAAATGCAAACACAGAAGATGATAGAAAACAAATGCTATTACAATATGATGAATTAATGAGAACAAAAAATACCACTTACAAGCAGATTAATAAAACCCCCAAAAAACCTCATCAACAAGAACTCCATACCAAACAAACAAATAGAAAAGAATGTTCTCTTTTGTTTTTAGTATTCTCATTTTCCTAAGTCAAAAAAACCGAACAAATCAAGATCAAAAGTACACTGTGTTCTAAATTAAGACAGAGATGAATGAAGATGTGTTTTTCTTGCGTGCTATATGTGTTAAAGGAAAAGTTTGAGAAAGTATGGAGGTCAGATTAGGAAACTGAAAATTCAATAATAGATGTTAGATTAGATTGAGTAACAAAATATCTGAAGCATTGATGTATTAAAAACCCAACCAAGAGAAATTTAATACAAATTTATTTTCTACTCATAATATAATGTAAGTTGAACAGATAAGCCCATTCTGTTGGAATGCCAGAAAGCAGGTTAGTAAAACTGATTGAGCATACCTGTGTCATCACAGCCATACTATGACTGTGACAGTGACTGCTGCGCCCATAACATCTGTGCCTGTCCTCTCCCCGAGCCCTTGATGTGACCAGTTGAACTTCTAATTATTCACTGAGAGAAAAGTGACTTTTATGATTCTTCCTCCTGCTCCAAAACACTCCAGCCCCCCTCTGCCACCCCCCCCAAAGTAAAAAGCATGAGTGGATGTGTATCTCAAAGAACAAATAGTAAACAGAGTATTGTTTTTATTGTGCTTCCTACCAAAGTACTCCTTGTTTATTCTCCTGAGCTGACAGAATCTCAGAGCAAATCCCAAGTACTTTGTTTCCACAGGTGCTTTTCCTATCCTTCCCAGGTTCTCATTGACTAATTACAAATGCAAGGACAAGACCACTGGGTTTTTTCACAGAGAGCGAGATCATCACTGTTTTTCCTAGGTTTCCCAGGGAAATAGTGCTCCCCTCCCTCAGTAGGATTCAATTTGTGACTCCAGTGACAAAAAACTGGGAAAGGACCAAAAGAAGTAAAGAAAAGGAATAACTTTGGCTTCACTTCTCACTGGCTTGACTAGTGAGCCAAGTAAATCAGAGAGAAACCTGCTTTTACAAAAACGTGATATAATGTTTTCCTTCCTCACTGACTCAAGCAGTGGGAAGAAAAATGATGGGCTGCACCTTGTCTGATTTACTATGACCTCATATGCTCCTTATGCTGGTGAAACTGCAGTTTGTATCTAGAAAGGAGATTTAAAGAAAACCTCCAAACCAACCAACAAACCAACCAAACAAAAAAATCCCCAAAAATCCCCACCCAACCTTATACTGAAGAGATCAAATCCCACAGATCCTCAATCTATGCTATGCCTGAAGTCCAAAAGTTCCCTCAGACCACTGCTCCTTTTAGGATCTGTATCCTGTTTGTGGAGCATGTAGTGTACATGGTGAGACAGCAGCTGGACTGCACTAAAAGGTCATCCAGTGACCAAAGAAAACTGCTAAAATTCAGAGCAGAAAAAATACTGAGTCATATAATAAACAAGCCAATCAACACAGTTCTTAAAAATTTCCTTGAGAAAAAGAGTAATCTGCAGCTGATTCTGAAATAAAAGGGATGAAATGAGTAACAGATAATTCTAAAGATGAACATTTTTATTCAGTAGTGTAAGGCTCAATTAAAAGAAGTAGAGAACATACATCCCCCCGTTTCTAAAATTGTAATACTTCTATTTAAAGGATTGTTACCTTTTAAAAGATACGTATATTGGGTCAAATACTACCAAAAAATCTTGAGGAAGATTTTTTTTCTTTTTAGAAAACAGCTATTTATTCACTTTGTAATTTTTCATTATATATATTCTCAAATTATTTTGACTCCTTTGAAACTGCAAGGATCAAAATATTAATGAGAAAAATTAAATAATGTTCTAAAGAAACACAAAGCGTAACTCATTTTTCTGGTTCCATAATCAACTAATACAGTTTTGTATGAAAAAGAGATATTTATGATGAAAAAATAAAAATAGTTAAATGGTACCACCAATCGATTGGGGTTGAGAGATGAAATGAACATTTTTACATAGGAACAAAATTACTGAGGTGCACGTATTTCAGAAATATATTCTTAGCCTGTGTAGTGAAGATTATAACACCTGGAACTCATTTGCTGTGATTAAATATCTGTGTTGTTACACAAAAGTGAAATCCAATTCCATGAACTTTTGCAAAAATTTTCAAAAAGCCTTAGATTTATTCTTCTAAAGACAAGGAAGTAGAGTGCTCAAAGACTTGGAGACTGAAAGTGACGAAAACATGAAAGGCAATCTCTAGATTTTATTGCCAGATGTTTGTGAATTAAAGGGTTCCAGACAGTACATCAGACAAGCAGCTATAGAAACAAGACCAAGAATAGTCAAGTAGTTTCTTCCTACCCTTATGAAGCCTAAGCATCAGTTTTCTCTCTCATGTTTGCCTTATTGCTCTGGTAGATTGCTTGTTTAGTTTTTCAATGATATAAGCTTCCAAACAAGTCAGAAATTTTCTCTGCTGTCTCTTGGGCACCTTTTGAGGGGCTTCTCCTCTAGTTTTCTCACTATTTCTCACTAAAACAAAACTCCTTCATTATGTACTCTAAAATTTGCTGGCTATTGCCTGCATTTCTCATTGAACCAATATCCATTCCAGCTCCAAATCAGAAAGAGTCTGGAATAACTCATCACTGCCATAAAAGAGTGTGCTGGTTTAAAGGTAAACCAGTAGGGGAAATGAACTCAACTCAAAAGAGAGATTATAAGTCAGAATAACAATTTAATAAAACAATACAATAAGTACAATTATACAGACAAACAATTGGTTTTAACCCACAAAACCTAAATATATAACCCAGCATCCTGGGGCATGAACAGAATGGTGTTCTTTGGGCCCCCTGAGTCCAAAGGAAAAGGAGAGGGGAAAAACCTGTTGGTGAGAGTGCTGTTGCAGTCTGGTCAAGAGTGGTGATTGCAGTCCAGTCAAGAGTGATGGTTGCAGTCTGGTTGAAAAGTGGTGGCTGCAGTCCAGTCGAGAGCGGTGGTCTGCAGTCTTCCTCTGGATCCCACGAATGGTTAAAAAGGTCCCAAGACTCCAAGATTATATATCCTCCAGTTCAGGCAGGAATGCTCCGTACCTCCCTCAGGGTGGGGGGGTTCCTTAATGGGTGTGAGGACAAGAGCAACTCCTATCTTGCAGGCCTCTTAGCACCTAGTTTATAGCCTGAGGAGTCAGGCTCTATGTGCAGATAGTGTAAATGGTTCATTGATAACAGTTTCTGAGAAATGGCACGGAAGGCTATAGAATACACAGTTTTGGGTTATACCCATCCAGTGATGAACTGGTCTCAGCTGTCCTAACTAGGACAAAGAGGTAGTAAATCGAAGACCTATGTGAAAGACATAGCACTAAGGAAAGAACATTAAATTCCTCTTATGATTATATTACAGACACGCACACGCTCCACAGTTGTTTATCAACATATAAACAGTTTCATTTGACTGATGCTAGATGAATGGAACCCATCTTTCCTACCTGTGTCTATCTATGAACCCCATTCGATCTCCCTTAACAGAAGCCAACTCTTTTGCTCAGCTGGCTAACTTGCGTACCTATTCATGGTGAGTACCTAACCCATGGAGATGAAGATAAAAATAAAAAAAAGGTTTGTTTTTTTTTCTCAGTTGAAATGAAAGAAAATTTCATTTCATACAAAGCCCTTAGAGAGTCCTTTAAATCTGTAAAACTGAGACAAAATTACCCTGACCAACAATTCACAATCCATAAGTCCTAGACATAAAAAACTGATTTGAGACATTAATAAAGAGGTATCATTTGATGATGATGATGAAGTTCACTAGACTCACTGTCTTGAATGGGTCTAACTTCTGCATGGATGGTAACTACTTTGTCATACGCACAAGAAAGCAAATAAAAATAGCTAATTGAGCTATTTCCTCCACAGAAGAGGAAGAAAGAATTATTGCTATTTTTATCTGCAGTAGCTGAGTACCTTCTGATTACTTATAAAAATGTGGCTCATTAAGTTTTTCTAAAACGAAGACCCCCATTACCTGAAGAAATATTGAATTTTAAGATAAATCTATTGTCTTTAAAGAAATCATTCTCATACATAAATCTTCTTTTTAAATCATCTATCAAGCTACCATTTCCATAGCTAGCAACCAGACTGCACTAATTTTGGCGAGCTGAGGAAATATTTAAGGTTTTATTTGAAGTTTAAGGAGAAAAGAGAATCCCAATGAAGGGAAGTTTGCTCAAAGAGAAGCAGAATTTTCCACTCAGTGCAGTCAAGTGACAAGGACACTGTCAACGTCAGGACTGTTTCCTGAGTTCAAAAATCTACTGGAAATGCCACATATTGTATACCATATATACAAGGTCTGTATATTTAGAGGCTCACAAGTGAATCTTACAGTCATTAAGATTTGCAGTCTCGGCTCTTGCCCTTAGATTGCTTCTGGTCTTTGAAATGTAATTGGGTAACTAACTTTTTGCTACACCAAGACATCACTCAGTTTTTTTCCAGATGTTCAGCAACTTCTGGGTGAAATCTTTGGGCAACAAAATAGGTAAGAGGAATATAAACACAGGATTTTTAAGCCACCATTTGTTAGTTTCTTCAAACTTCATTTATTCTGCTATGTGTGGGTGTATTAAAGTATTTTCATTACTTCAAGGCGGAACCAACATTTTGGTCTCATTTTGTTTCCTGAAACTTAACCCCAAGTAATTTTTTTTCTTTCACCATGAAGGTTAAGAACAAATTTCAGTAAATCAAAATAACGTCTTTACAACTTATGTTTTCATGACACAAGACAGGATACTACAGTCAAATAACCAAGTCAAACTTATAGGCAGAATCACATGGGCAACCACCTTGAAGGACAAAGAGGCCCAGGAGAGCTGGTTGACCTTCAACAACAGTCTCTTCAAAGTACAAGAATTGTCCATTCCAATGTGTAAATAGTCAAGCACAGGAAACCAGCTTGGGTGAATGGAAAACTCCTGACAGAGGTCAAATGCTAAGAGGAATTTTACAGAAACTGAAAGCAATGTTGGACTACCCAAAATCATTAAAACATTTCCTAGGCATTCAGTAGTGAAATTAGGAAAACCAAAGCTCAGATGGCAAGATATTTTAAAAGAAATAAGCAAACAAACAAAAATCAAAACACAGTAAGAACATTATCTTGGAAGAAACAGAAAGACAAGTGTAGATTCATTGCTGAATGGGGCAGAGAAGACAAGAAAACGAGGAGGAACATGATGTCTGCTTTGCTTTGCTTTGCTATAACTTGCAAAGGCTTCTTTCAGGTCTGCCTTTAAATCCTGGGGAACAATGCTGGGACATGTATTACTTGTGTTAATATATGTGGAAGACTCAAAGCAAATTTGTCATGCAAATCCATGGGATCAGACTGAATGATCTCTACAGGCTGCTGAGGGAGCCAGCAAGTTTCTTTGAGACACACCCTTCTGCAGTCTCTGAATGGACTAGCATTCAGAGTGGATGCTACTGTGGGAGCTCTTTGAGGACTGGAGACAGACAGATGTCACACCTGTTTTCAGGAGGGGCAGATCTAGGGAACTGCAGACTGATCAGTTTAATCCGTGTAGCAGAGAAGAGGCAATGAACATAATTTGCAGGAATTTACAGTTAGACACTGGGAAGAGATCTTCCCCAAAAAGGTGGTCAGATACTGCAATAGAGATGCAGTGGGATCTCTACCCTTGGAGATATTCCAAACTTAACTAGATAAGTCCTTTGTCTAACCTCAGAGGCATTAGGCCTGCAGGTCCGCTTTAAGCAAGAGGCTAAAACCCAATGATCTTGAGAGGTATATACCTAAATTATTTTGTGATTCTAATTAGTGACTTTGTAAAAGAATATTTCATAAAAATTGGCAAGGACTAATTACTGATTAGTAATGCAATTACTAACAAAGATGAAAATGGAAGCTTCCCATGAAAGCTTTGCAAAAAGTAATTTCTTTTTGAGAAGATCAGAAATTCTAAAAATGTTAAGTGGGAAACCTTCTGAATAAAATTAAAAGATTTTAAGACAGGAAAAGATCGAAGTACTGTGCTACTACTATTAAAAAATTGTTTATCTTTCCTGTGTTGCAGTACAATTCCCATAGTATTCCACGTGCTGTTGAACTAGAAAACCTGTCAGATAACAAGAGTAACCCAAGCCTCTCAGAAATTAAGGACACTCCAGCTCTTCTCCTTTAACAACTCAGTAACTGGTGGCTTTCAACAATTTGTGTATTTAGGAAAAATATATGTGGAGCTCTCATGTGATGGTACAAGGAATATGAGATTTGGATGCCAACTCATTTGGATGCCTTTGAAAACATGGTTGATTTTTCAAGCTCTTTTTTTTTTTGTTGTTATTGGGTTAGTTTGGGAATTTTTTTGCCAGTACCAAAGGGTATTTCACAATGGGGAAAAAAAGTATCCCTAATTCTGTAGCCAAACTGTTGCAAGTGAGTGCTTCATCTGTCATTTGCTCTATCAGTTGGCATTCCTGCAGATAAAAGAAGTCTTAGTGCCATGAAATGAGTAAGAAATTGGGTCCAATATAGTATGCTAGCAGACTGATTTTTCTCTCTCACACGCCTTCATATTGAGTGGGATGCAATTGCCAAATGAAATCCAGAAGAAACAGTGGATTTGAATGTTAGCAGAGATGGGGGGTCGGGGGGCAATTAGCATTATCATTAAAGCTGCCTGCAGTTCTAGCTACATTTCAGATTTTGAATAGACAGCTCAAGGACTTATGGCATTTTAAACTGTCCCTCTCCTTTTTGGGGGGATTTTTTTGTTTCATTTTGGCTTTTTTAGGGTTTTTTTTTTATGTTGTTGTTTTTGGGGGGTTTTGTTGTTTGTTTTTTTTAAGATAAATGCTTTGCATCCTTACTTATAAAGACAATACCTACGTGGTAAAGATTAATTTAAAGAGAGAAAAAACGGATTTAAAGACCAAACCCATAGTTCTATTCATTGAAACTGTAGCTCTTATTTAGTTGTTGAATTTAACTTATAACTACTACTACATTTGTAGCAGTTTTTGGTTCATAAATATGCCTATAAATGTATAGCTATATATTTATATTTCATAAAACATTATTCTTTTCCTAAATGCTGTCAGCCGGAGCAAGGACCAGATTCAATAATCTGCAATTCTTTGTGAAATGCTGACAAACAACTCATTTAAAAAGCTGAAGAAACTAACTGTTTCACAAGCAATACTTGCCCACTTCGCACACTGTGGTTTCTATTATTAAACTCAGGTATTATGAGGGACAATGGCATCAAATACACTTGAGAAAACTAAAAATGTATCAATAGCTACATCAAATATACTACTTAAGAAACTTATTTTGTGCACTAGGGTACTTGAACTAAGGTTGAGCACTTGCAATCTAAGTGTCCAATGGGCCATCACCAGTTTGCTCCTCTCCTGCACCTCTTCCTTGACAACTCTGGAAGAAACGGAGGGCCCTGGAAGTTAAAGTTGGTGGCTTGATACAAAGCATCTTCTTAGCCGGCCACAAAAAATTCCTCATTTCTTCAGCTGTCAAATACAACTTCAGTGAAACCCATCAATTCAGAGAGAAATCCAACTCCTTGCCCTGAGGCAGTTATTCCCCATGAAACAGCCAGTCTATCTACTAGTTCTTGCCCAAAAAACACACCTTAGGCTTTCTCCAAAGTACATTTAAAGTGTAGTTTTTAGAGGAAAGGATACCTTCCACTTTGGTATGCTGGGCCTCATGGTAGAGAGCTCTCTTAGAAACTGAAGGATGAGGGCACAAGTCCTTTAATGCAGATAGGATTTGAGGCTGGCATTCGCCATAGAAGTGTCCTTAGCTCCATCTCACTTGTTAAAAGGGTTGCACAGACACCCTGTCCTTATGATTTCATTTACCAAAAATCTTGGCGTTTGGCTTGTGGGTTTTTTTTTTTCCTTTCCCCTTCTCTTTTTCTGGTTGTATTCTTTCTCCAAATTTGCAAATTGTTTCAGGCTTCAGAAAACAAAACCACTTGCCAAATCACATAGACGTACAAAACGTCCACTCAGGCCCGTTCAAAAGGCCCACCCCATTGGTATTCACCGTGAATAGCACATGTCCTTTCACAGGGGCTGGGTCATTGTCGGTCTAGTGCTGGTCTTTCAGTTGGTAATAAATCAACTCCACTGACTCTGAGGTAACTACTCCTATTTACCTCAACTAAGAACCTGTCCCCAGTGCCGAAATGTTCATCTGATGAATTAGTATCTATTTCCCTAAAATTCCTTCTGGGCATTGATTGTTTCCCTCTTCCCCCTTTACACTACTGTGTGAAGTTGTTAGGCAACATCAAACACTGGAGATTAATTTTAACTGTGAATGTAGCAATCCTTTACATCGGCTTCAGTGGGCAAAATAAACGTTGATCATTTAGAATGAAAAGCTGGTGAATAAATAATGACAGATAATAAATACATCTGATGGACCAAGTTTTTCATCAATCAGTGCAAGCAATACTAGAATAAACTGAATACAGACAGATCCTTAACATATTCCCTCTCTTTACAAAAATTCTACAGGTATTTGATTTTTTTTGTCAATATTTGATACTACAGTATTAAAATTATACAAGATTTCAAATATTGGAAATAATTTTCAGATATAGCTCATCTCTTATTTCACCTGAATTATGATGTCCCTTAGATTGATTTGTTTGGTCTGCATATATGGGACAGAACTTATATTTATCTTTTTACCAGAAAATGAGAGGTGGGAGTTGATCTTCTTCAGCTAATCTTCTAATGAGGTCAGTTATCTTAAGACAAGATAATTACTATATTGACATTAAACTAAATTTTTTTTTAGGAGTAGGTTTTTTTATTCTGTTTAAGTTTTTTTCTTTTTGCCCTAAGATTAATGGTTGCTTCTTTTTTTTTTTTTAACTTTTCTTTTCTTTTTTTGTCTTCTGCTTTTGTTTTGCCAGTAGCATTTGGGGTCTTTAGCTTTAAAAAGAACTGGGCATTATAAAATGAAGACTTATGTGGTTTAGGTAAAATAGTAGAAATGTTCAACTAGTCAGTGCTTCTACCAGTTCTTTTAACTTGACTTAGACTATATGAGAGTAACAAGAAGAGAAAGAGTTGTTTAAAGTTGATGTGCATAACTGCGTATCACTGACAAATATTTTGATTTCTATGGCTCCTTTTTTCTTCAAGTATTTGCTACTATGATTTCATTTTGGAGGTCATGTGTGCTAATTCTACCTATTATGAACAAGTCACAGTATGTCCAAATAAAATTAAATCATTCTCTAGGGTTAGCTTTCAGAGTTATTCCCACTGTTCAACTCCTCCAAGCAATAAAACAATAAATTTGTGAGACAACCAGTTTTGCATGCTAAAAGCTTAAACTTGGTGTCTTTTGTCAGGTAAAATTCTCTGTGCTTGGAGTTAGAATTTTACTGTAGTAGGGACTGCAAGACTGAACGACTGATACCGCCCTTAACCTACTGTTACAAGAGTCCTTTGGAGTTTCTGTGCTAATCTAATAGCACTTTTGTTAAACTATAGAGGAGTGAGAGGGGTGTTTTATGCTTTGTGTTATAAAATGAAAACATTAGCAAGTGAAATAAATGTGAATTTGGCTTTTTAGCACTTAGAAGTATTCACTTTGAACTGTAAATTATTTATGGTACTCAAAGAGATGCTTTGTAAATAACAGGAAAGCATCAGAAATCAAATGTAGATTGTGGTATTTAGTCTTGTCTTGCTATCATTAACCATTTCAGTTCTACAACATGTTTCAATAAATCAAGCATATCTTTTAGACATCTCTCCTAAAGGAATTAGAAATCAGCAGAAATAAATGAAGCTGTCTACAAGTAACAGCTACAAAGGGAAACCCAGGGAAGGAGGGGAAAAAAAGGTGCTCCTGTGAGCAGATGATAAAGCAGATGCTGTAAAACAACATGGGGATTGCACCATTTCTTCTCCAGAATTGACGATCATTTGATAAACAGCTAGTCATGCTCCTGGAAAACCCTGTCCATCAGTGCATATCGGTACAAATTGATGATGACATGTCCTGATTAAACTTGCTGTGCTGTGAAATGCAATGCATTATCTGCATGGCAGTAAGTGAACAAATGCTCACAGGGAGTAAAACAACAAGCAAAGCCACACATCTCAGGTTAGGTCCTGAGTCGTAGCTGCCTATGGTGAAGTAGGTGTTTAATTGACAAAATCAGTCTTGTCGTGTCGGTTTTGCAGGTTATAGCTTTTTGTTCTGTTCATTGAAAAGAGTTGCCTTGATAATGCCCCTTCTGTAAAACTATAAGTCAAATTTCAAAATCTTGAGTCAAATTTTTGAATCTCTTCCTCCAGCAAAACTTAGATAAGCTTGCATCCTCTGTACATTAACAAGAAGTCCCTCTTCAAAATAAACTGAATACTACAAACACAGTAGTGAGATCACATCACCCAACATGAATCCAAAGCTACACAACTTCTCAATGAGAATTTGAGAGATGTTCCAAAAGTTAATTTTTTACAGTAAAAGGCAATCAATCTTATAATTTTAATGTAAATAAAATAAAAAAAATTAAAAAGTTGCTTGAATTTATTAAAAAAACCCTAATACTACAAGTTTTATTTGCACTTCTTTTCTCCAATATACGGGATGAAAACCTTTTTGCAAGAGCTAGCTATTTATTTTAAAAAACGCAAGTCATACATTGAACACCATTTCGCTTTACTAAAGGACTTCTGACATAACTGATGAATAATTCTCTATGGAGTTGAAAAAGTTTTGCCTCTTAAAGACAGGTTTGCTGAACAAAAGATCTGTTCTAAAGAGTTCCCTTGGGAATGGGAGCCAGACTTTGCAATTCATTCTGCTGCTGAAAGGATGGACTGCTCAAGACAGTAAGAACACCATTGCCAGTACAGCTAGCAGAATCTGGAATTTCTTCTCACCTCTGCAAAAGCCACTGATGGCTGTAGACTCAAACCAGATGGCTATATGCAATCTGAAATGCTTTTCAGAACAATTCCTTATCCTGATCTACTTTAACTAACCTTCCAGGTTGGGTTCTAATCTCATGTAAAATCTAGAACAATTTAGCTGACTGCTGTGGACTAAGACAGCAATAGAGATATTTCCTCTATACTTTCATTCAGGAAATGCAGAAAATAAAAAAAATATCTCGGGAATCTTGGGAGAAGTAAAATATTTAATTCTTTTAGTACTTAGCTTTCTCTGTGCATACTATCTGGTCAGCAAATGAGTGGAGGGTGAAATATATCCATTTCCCTGCCAAAAAACATATATATGGTAAAGAAATAAAGTATAGTAAGTTTTTCTCTGAAATTTTAGTTCCTATGTTAGGAAGGTAAGAAGGTCTAGGAGAAGAATCAGCTGTACAGGAAAACTTAAAGAAGCAAGGACTGTACCTACATACAGTGATGGAAAATACACTGAAATGGGTTGCCCGAGAAGGCACAAAACACCAAGAACAACCCTTAAACTACTCTTAAATACACTTCCTGAGTTTTATTAAAAGGTGTCAGGCCAACAGGGAACATTAGAGAGAAGGGTAGGGTCACCAGTACTATGTAGATTTAAGATAGTGCTTCCTTCATAAAGCAGATTGAGAAAGTTGGAGAAACCCAGTCTATTATAAGGGCAGCCGATTCAGGAGGCCATAGCCAGACAGTGTTCCTTTAACCTGGCTGCAGAGCCCATGGCAAACTAGGCACAGCCTGGCACTAGACATTGCCTTCAGCTTGTAGGCACTCTCTAAAACAGAAAAATGCAAGACAATGCAACTTTTTTCCCCTCCTTTGTTTCATGTGGACTTCAACCTATTTCTTTTATTTCTGAAACAGAGGTTTTAATTAAAGCTACTTTCTACAGAATGCATTGCACTTCAGCTCTGTTGCAAATAACACATTAATTTCCCCTGACTCTAAGTAATCTTACTTTCTCTCTGTTATCCCTGAACTGGCAAACACCAATGGGAAATAACAAGCAGGGGCAACAAAACTGAAGTAGCTTACTGAAGTTATGACAAACTCTGCATTTTCTTATTTCTCCTCATTTTTAATACATATACTTCTTTATTCTTGAACTTCCCCCACTAAAGTTATGGAATGAGCTTTAGCAATGCAGTTTCTCACTGGAGGAATGGAACCCAAACAAGTCACAAAAGGTAGATAGGAGATAAAATAAATAAAGCATATCGAAAAACAGGAGTAGGGATCCATTCCCTCTCTACTGTGGCACCCTGTAGACTTTTTACATCTTTCTTTCTGATCCTAGATCAGGTCACTAGCAAATCAATTAAATGTTAAAAAAATTTGACAAGACAGGCTTCCCTGAGGTGTGCAGGAGAGAAAGGAGGGATGCCTCCAATGTTGCTGGATCTGGGATTGCACCCTTTTTTCTTCTTTGTTTTGCAGGCAGGGGGATTTTAAAGAAGCACATCCACGGACCCCTTGTGGGACAAAGATCTTACAGTTTCTTCTAACACTGGGGAGAATGCAGTGGGAAGAAGTGAAATCTCCGTATGTCACAGTTGTTTTTTTGACCAACAGAAGAGGGAATGAATGAAAAAAGTTTCAGAACAGTAAGCTAAAACTGTGACCGAGTAAATAGTCTAGCTAGGTTCATGTTCCCTGCAGATCATGTACAGATGGGACCTGCAATGTAATCATCAGTGGGCTATAAATCCATCTGCCAACATAAAATTACATAGATACATCTCTGTTGGCTTAACATTTAAATGATGTAGTTGTGGATCAGAACTCCTATTGTGCTAGATGCTCTAACACCACAGAACATGGAGTTCCCTTCCCCTCATCCCTAAAAGAAAACCTGTAATTTAAAAACTGTTAAGTACAGATATGTGGGCATATGAAAGAAAACAGGTTCTGATTTCTGTGGTGATAGCTACAATACGGTCTTTTTGTAAACAGCTGAAAGAAGGATTTGAAAGAAGGTAATGAAGCAGCTTTGTAGACAATTCCATAGGAATATTAGTCAGATATAAAATATGCTAAGACCTCCAAAATATTTTCTTTAAAATATAAAACTACTGGCTACAGAATGTTGTCATGGCTTGATTGGATATAGATCACACAAATAAGCATTTGCCTTTGTATCAAACAGATTTTACACAATGAGAGCTCTCAAAATGAAATGATTTTAGGCATAGATATAAAAATACCTTTTGTTAAGGTAGACATGAGCCACTAAAGGCCTCAAAGTAAAGACAAATAACCTGTGCCTAAGGTAACCAGAAGGGAAGAGGGGTGGGGGCAGGGTGTCCGGGGGGGGGGGGGGGGGGAAAACATTCTAAGAATGGTTTCTGAGAGAAGATAAGATTGTGAACTGACAGACCTCGAATCCTTTAGAGGTGAACTCTGAATAGATCTGAATAACAAAGAAAATTTACAAGGGCTGTGACTGAGATAAAAATAACAAATACTTTAATTAGAAGTGTATGAACAAGGCAAAGGCAGCAAACTAGCAGATGGAAGACAAAGTGATGGGAAAACAAACAAAAACTTCAAAGATTAAGGAACATTAAGTTATTATTTTATGACTGAAGGTAAAGATACAACAGTGATGAGCCAGAAGTCAGAGAACTGCAAGGCAGTCCAGCCTAATGGCATGCATGGGAATATCTGAATGACACTAAGAAATAATGGAAAACAAATAAATAAGGACAAGAACCTTGTACCTTTTCTACATTCAATATTACCACGTGACAATTAAATGATTAATTCAAATTAATATTCTTAATCGTCCTTTACCATTGTATTAGAGCAGTGAGTTAACTTGAAATATTTTTATTATTCTACATGCAAAATTTTTCTAAGGAATGAGACATAGTTTTTTGAGAGTTTTTTTAGTTATGAAGAAAAAGTGACACAAAATATGTTTTGTTTTTATGTTTCAATATGTGCTTTATGCTAACTATTGATTAGCAATCTAAAAACACTGAAACAATTAAGCTATGAGATTGGCTTCATACATTAGGACAGTACAAGCTTGAAGGTGTGCAATGAGTGCCAAAAATAACAAAACAGTAGTCAGAGGACACAGATAGTAGATCATAATGCAAACAAAAAGCTATATATAAATGCAGGAGATTGAAGATGCACACTTTGTACACCACTTGCATGCCTTAGACCTATGAAATCCTAATCAAGGTTTACACACATATCAGCTTTAGAAAATATTTTAAATGTTTTTATATAGCACTTAGCACTGGATATTTAAGCACTGGCAAAGGCCTGACTCATTACTGCGTCACTGCTGTTTTAAGCATAAAAGACAAGAAATCCAACAGCAGTAGCTACTTTAGGCAGAAATAATTAGGAGTGGGTTGTGTTATGCTGTGCATAGACACGGTTTTGCAGCACTGTGTCAGGGCCTCTTAAGGCAACAGCACAGAATTTGTTACCAAGTCAATAGTCTGTTGAAGTCCTAAAAGCTAGGTTCAAAGCAACTATTTATTCATGCTCAAGTTTGGTGTTATATTACCCCAGTAGGGTGATTCAGATACTAATGGTAGATTTCTAGGGCCCTGAATAGTTAAATAAGATGCACAGTTCCACATATAATCCATAAAATTTACATGTGAATTGCAAAATGCAAAAAAACCAGTGTTGTGCAAACTCCACATAGTCAGACTTTGAAAATTCCCATGTCTTTGAGATTCAGAAGGTGGAGTTTACGATGAGTCCTTAACTGAGCAGGGCTCACTTAAATATTGGTTATAGCACTTACAGTGTTTGCCAGAAAACTGGAGTCTTTGATTTCTTCCTTAACCTGAGATACTTCAAATTTCCATTTCTAAGTCTAATGCCTAACCACCACCTAATGGAACTGCGTAGATGAAAACATATTCTAATACAACATGTTGAAGCCAATGTTTTTAAAGATAGAAATACAGAATTGCTAAGGACACAGAAGAGTGAGAAAGAGTGAGAAAGAGGAAAGAGTACTCTGCTGAAGGGAAGACACCTAGTGACCTGGTTTCCAGGCCAATAGTGTGGGGCAACTTCACAGATGCAACCATTCAATAGGTTTTTACAGATGTGTCAATGCACAAAACTTCTCAATCTCTTACCTGAACTTCTCTGGAGACATATTAACTGGGGCAGGAAAGATATTCTAAGCCCTACCACAAGACAGCAGAGACAAAACCCAGGCTCTGTGGCTGCGATGGCAAACCAGTGATTTCAGCAGGAGTTGGGATTTCACATCCACATCATTCACTTTAAACTGTCTCAAACAAGGAGATTATATTTTAATCATAATCTCCAAAGCTATGATTTAGTATCACATTCCACCTTAGGACTTTAAATGCTCTCAAGGGGATCTCCATTACTGTAGCAGAAATGCATGACATGCAAATATATTGTATGCTGCCATCTCCTATACAAGTCATCTTAAATACTGATTATTCTTGCCAAAAAATATTCACAGTAGTCATTGCAGAGCTGTGATTACGGAAAATGGAAAAAATGTTTTAACACCTTAAAGGAACCAAGTAATTAAACAAATAGTGACTACTTCTGTGTTTCTGTACCTTGCAAGCAGGCTGTTTCTAATCAAGGAAAATTTATGGAAGAGGTTCTGTATATTAGGGAAACCAGATCTGCCAAAATATTCTCAATTCTCCCTTATGCAGTTGTGGCTGCATATTCTGATGAGGTTCATATCATAGCAACTCTCCAAATTTATTTATGAACAAGTTAGAATAAAACAATAAATGACATTGTAATTTGTCCAGAAGTCCTCTCTCTTTCAAACTTTTACTGAGAAGAGATGGATTGGCACTGTGCGATGTTTTTTCCTGCAAATACCTTTTATCTCCTGTGATGCTGGACCAGAAGGTATCTTGGGTTCCCTAAAACATTTTCTTATTGCCCTTATTAAAAATCTGCTTTTATAGGTTATGCTATTGCACTGTGTTTTGCGGAGGAAGTACATAGTAGAAATAGTTAAAAATTACCATTTGTGCTATATCTAAGATAAGAAAATAGCACAAATATTGCACAGACATATGAGTGTTAGCAGTGGCAAGTTATAGACGTATTTAATACCTACTTGTACTCTTACATTTTTAGACAGAAGTCACCCTAGAAACGAGTAAAGGAAGTTTAACCCTTTTCTGAACATTTCAGATTCTGCCTGTGTGAGCCTGATTCCAGGAATTCAGCTCTGTTCTCGGTTGTCAGCACAACTGTTCTGGTTGCATCTGAATGCTTTTACTAGCTCTTGTGGTAGTACATATTTCTACACACATACCAAAAGGGAACAATTGGCATCTGCCATAAGATTTATTTTTTTGTCCAAGATTCAGTAGGCAAGCCAAGGAAAACTATAGATCATTTCACACAGGCTAATATCTCAACTCTTTGGCAGAGAAAGCTGTTATATCTTATACAGTGACAAGATTCCCATCAGAAGAAGGGAACCTTATCTTGCACCAAAGAAACATAACATTTTCTTAAAGGCCCATTAACCTCATGCGAGTCCACTCACCTCTTGTCCCAAGATCATAAAAATAAGACTGATGATTGTCATAGCAAGGATTTTAGTGTACTATCAATCGGGTTAGACATTCTAACAGTACTTAGTGATAAATATGCAATGATCACAAAGAATAGCAAGCCTTCAGATAGCATACATATTTTGGGTTACTGTGAGGTAAAAAGTGTTCACGGATTAGCTATCACACAGTATTAGCTGATAATTCACCCAAAAGATTGAGAGATACATTAAAACACATTAAAGACATATTTGAGAATTACAGTGATGCACAAATGCCTTATCAATGTGATTGAATGGTTATTTTTATTTGAGTTACAGTGTACCTTAGAAGAAACACAAGCATTATATCTGCCTTGTCAATAACTTATCTTACAATGCCTAGTCAAAAATATTCTTGTTATTTGCTTATTTTACAATAGTCAGGATATCTTAATAATGGAATTTCCATTATTTAACTATCCTCCCATTCTATTTTCAGTGAAAATCAGAGTCCACTACTGTTTTTTGAGAGAACTATTAAGATATTTAGTAAACTTTTATGCTATGTGAAATAATTTTTTTGTTTATCATTATTCTGTTATTTCTGTGTTTGTTCAGTGACAAGGTAGACTTGTACTGACAAATTAATTTGAAAAAGCAGGAACTATGAATTGAAATCAACTCTTGAAGATAACTCATAGTTGTGCACTTATTTGAATAACAAAAATGCAGAGATTTTATATAAATACTAGAATTTGATGTGCAAGCTTTTAGTCTTGTGTCAACTGCAGCAGCACAAAAGTTGAAAGTTTCATTTCAGGATCTTGAACAAATCCAAGAATTTAAAAATTCTCCTAAAGGATATAAGAATTACGTTCATATTGAATTAATAATGCATAATTTTTTTCACTTTTTGCTTTTTAAAGTGAAAAGTCAGTTATACTACAATGTTAATCACTACATTAATGAAATAGAATTAATGAATTAAACAAATTAAAACTTTACTTTTTCTTTTAACATTCAAGCACAAAAGATTTTGACATTAAAAAAAATCAGTCTGATTTTGGTCTGAAATGGGAATCCAGTTGAATCCAATTAGAAAAAATTGATTGATTAAGAAAAGTAGGTTTCTCCCCACAATTTTGTATATTTTGATAGAACAGAGGCTAAGGAATTTTTGGCTAGTATTACTGACAGAGTACAAAGGCCTAAATTTGCATCTCAGTGAAAGCCTTGACTTTGTAGATCAGGCAGTTGGACCAAATATTTCAAACTTCTTATAAATTAATTATATTGAATCATTAAAAGAGAGATTTAGCTGGTTTAAAAAAAAAATCACTGTTCATAATATAGCCACAGAAAACAGTGATTGACGTAAATGAGGTTAAAGTCCTTAATGTATATGTATGTATTCTTGTAACAGGGTCATACTAACAAGGAGAAAAACACACCACACCCATTTCCTCCCCAAATGTTGCCAAGCTACCTAAATTAACAAGTTCTTGTTTTTTTTCCTTTAGTAATAGGACTGAATTGAAACATATGGAAGTAAAGTTCAGCTTAGATGGAATAGATCTTCCTGCACTTGTTTGCTTACTTATGTGTACACCATAAACATATTTTATATCTGTCTGAATCAAAGTTCTAGTTCTTCTCATTCTGAGATAAAAAGAGATGTTTAGAACTCACTCATGTTTACTAAAAGCCCCCAACTCAACCATAAATCATCAGACTCGAATCCCTACACCACACCCTCTGCAACAGCCAACCTCATGACTGGGCAGAAATTACAGTGCTGAAGCTCATGTTGCAAAGTCCATTTGTCTCACTGAGGGACATACAAATCACCATTCTCCTTCTGCAGATACAAATAGTTTTAAAAAGAATTATTATTATGCGGTTCGTTTGGTTGGGTTATTTTTTGTATACTTCATGAAAACAGATTGACAGCTCTGAAGATGTCAGGCAGGCACAAGTTGGCCCATAAATATGATTTTCACCAAAAGAGTAAGAAGTGTTCACTTCCCTGTCTGAAAAACCTACTTAATGCAAACTGCTGTGTTCCTTCATGGCATGTGAATTTGACCCTTGGTAAAAAACAACCAACCAAACAAAGGTTTATTTCAAATAGGTTAATCAACAGCCAAGTATTTTCAGTCATTATCAACATTAGAATAAAAATTGACCTGAAAACTTCGAAATCTTTCCTTCTCACTCAGTTAGACCCAGCAAATGATTTTTATGTTTATCACAATTTGGGTACCTCTCAATGAAGCTGCTGCTTTACCATCAACACCGCTACCACCTTTCTATAAGTAACAAAGCCCAATGATTATCACTTTTTACATGAGTCCTATTTAAAGAGAGTCCTGAGGTGCTTCTCGTGGAGTCTCTTTGAGTCATGAATCAGAAAGGAAAGAAAGCAGTCTCTGAAATATCACTGTACTCAGATTCCAGAGGCTAGAATGTATCGTTGCCTATTTATAGTTTCAGGCTGTTGGGCAGTTTCACATAATGGAAGTCAATAGTCAGGAGAAGTTTCCTTTCTTCAGCGGTATTTGTACAACTAAGAGAACCTGATAATGGGAAGGCTCCATCCACACACACACAAAAATCAGAACAGAAAGGTCAAACCTCTTTATTTCAAAATCAACTGAAAACAGTCTGAGCAAAAATGTGGAACAAGAGCCAGCAGGCTCACCATGGCACAAATCCAGGTTGGGCAGACACCAGCAAACCTTGACAGACCTGAGGACAGTTTTCACATCAGATATTGCTGCATAGCACTCCCTCAGAGCCTCACATGCCACAGATTTTAACCTATTACTTTATATCTCATTAACAGCCTCCAGATCTTGCCCATGTTTTATTCATTTTCCAGCCAGTGCTACAATAAGGCTTTTACTCACCTCACCAGGACCACAAGAAGTTTCCTTCCTTATGGACAGAGGAGAGAAAGCAGAATGCTTTCCTGATGGAGCTGCAGACAAGCAGCAATTAGCTGACAAGAGGCTGACACGTTCTTCACCGCTCTTGCATAAAACATTGATCAGTGCTTCTCTGGCCCACCTCAGTTTTATAAATTTATTTATTTTCAGGCTTTCTTTTTTTCTTTATTTTTTTTTTTTTAGGGTATGTAAGTACTCAGAAATAAATAAAGCTCTGACAAGTTCTTTACCTTCCTTTGACTGTCCTTCAGCTCTCCTTTTCTTGCAAGTCCTTCTCACTTCATGTGAAGGGCTCAGTTGGGTCCAACTTGTCTCAAACTTTCTCTCCACAAAGCAGGGAAATACTACCAAAGTCCTTCAGCCTTAAATAGAAGGGGTCTCTAGATAAATCTAATTTACCCCCTTCTCTAGCTCATCACTGCTCATTAGTCCTGAGTGCCTTCATCTGGCCTCCCAGGTCCTGCACGACCATTTTTGTGGACTGCCTTGGAGCGATCCACCCCATCATGTTTTACTTTGAGCATCTGTTTTGTCATTCTTTAGCAGAGTTCTCTGCTCTTCTCCTCCTTCCTTGTCTAGAGATAGTTCTTCCTGAATTTTTTTTTCCAAATTTGTAGCCATTCTCCCTAATCACTTCTCCAGAGAGATGAGGGACAACACTTCCCTGAAGTATCTGCTTCCCAGAAAGTCTTGGTCTTGCTATGGTCCACCTCAGAATTACAAGCCCCAGAAGCCACTTGGGGTTGATGGCAGTAAACTTACAGAATATCACTAGCACCCTAAATCACTAGTAGTCACTGAACAGCTATAATCTCATCAAACAAATATTAACCAACAGATTTAAAAAAATAAAAAAGGTCTTTTTCTCCCTTTCCTACCATAATTGACTATTTTACGTCTTACACTGATGTTTGGAAACATGTTATAGTCTGTAACTTTATTTGCCTTAAATAATTTTGGATATTAGCTAATCATTGTTATGATGTACATGCAAACACTATAAAGTTGATAAGAGTGAGCAATAGGATGTCTATTTCTGTTTCAGAAACTAAGGGCTTCCTAGCTCTTCAAAGTCCTGAGCTTATCAGCATGTTACCTGATCTAGCATGCACATACACATATGCACACCAATAAGCCTAAATCATGAGGTCTCACCCCCTAGCTTTAAATAATCTTGACGATGTGTATGCAAACATCTTACAAGTATTGGAAACAGTAATTCTCTGTTTGTCTCCTCAAGAAATACTGTTTCCACTTCTTTTTAGCAGGAACTCATGTGAAGTGAGGAACTGACCAATTTCAGAAGCTAAAGTTTTTTCCTGGTATGTCATGTTCTTTCCTTAGCACATTGCCCAGTTGACATGCTCTGGTAGGGAGATGAAAAATCTGCAAATCAAGTGTCACATTTAATTCCTACATATTTGTAATTGCCATTTACATTGCAAATGTCATTAATGAAGCCTTAAAGAATGCTTCATTGTAAAGAGTAGGTTTACAGATACTGCTCTTCAGTCCATGTAACAACAATGCATCTATTTCAGCTGCATGAAGATATATGCATATATTCTTTGTTTCACTTATACCAATGAATAATTTCATGATGTTAGTTCTGTGCATACTGAAGAGAAAAAAAAAGGATCCCGCTCTGAAGTTCTCTTTCATGAAATCAACCATTTTCTTTTCATACTATGTTTTATGCAGTCTAAGGTTTTCTCATCACCATCAATACTTTCAACCTGAGCATGGTTTAAAATTATAGGAGGCCATACTAAAAAACCCAAAACAATCAAGATTAATAGAAAGTCAGTCACTGCTATGATAATTGTCAATATGATGGCTGCTCTCTTGTATTTTGTTACAGTGAGAATCTGACACATACTGACCAACAGATCTGATTTACCGTTTATATGTTTAATCAGAATTGTATGTAATTGTGATTACATGAACTCATCTATCCCTCTTTACATGAAAAAGTGTGTAAGTGCTATCACAGACTGGCACATTTAAAATTGCACACATTATTAAATAATAGCTTATGTATAATTTTATTTGTTCTCAGAGTTACAATGTTCATGAGATAATTATAGAGAGCACATTATATATTATTGTTAAACACATTTTTGCCACAAAAAGTTGAGAGCATTGGTAGAAAAACCTATGTCAAGTTATGTGAAAATATTTACCACCTTAACTATAATTTCATAAAACCAATATATACTTTATGTAACATTATGTCAGCAAATTCCTTCTTTTTGCAAATAACTTTTGCTCTATACTTATGTGTGTTCATAGTTAAGTGCATCAAATGCTTCTCTGTGTGTGTGACTGTGTGTGTGTGTGTGTGTGTGTGTTTGCAATGCACAGGAAAAATACGAGTTTACTCCTATAGTAACTGTAATTATCAACACCACTGGACCTAAGAAGGGTGAATTACAAGATCTTAATTTTAGCAAATAATCACCTTCATATTTTTCTACCTAATGCGGAACATAACATTAATTGGTATTTACCTCCTAATGTTTACAGAACACAGACTTTATATTTCAAAGACATAACCCTTATCAACTATATACTGACTTGTATTTCAGTGTCTATTATTTAAAGTATGACTCTGTTGAATTCTTATACTGAGGAACAAATGATAGCAACTTTATTTAAATACATGCACAGTACCGTGCACTACAGCATGATGAAGTATTACTTTTAAAATGGATGAATGAATCAATAGAAAAATAGATTTAATAAACCATTAACATTTTTAAGTCTGGATAAAAATGGAAAATCATGCATTTCAAGCAAAGTTTTGTTTTTTCCTTGTTTTTTGAGGAAATCTGAAAACTTAAGACATGCAGAGCTGAGAAGCAGCTCACTCTGAACAGAAAACAATGTTAAGACTGCATAAAAAGTTTTGATTAGGACTGTTTATATGCAGGACCGAAAAAAGTTGTCGTTCTTGGACTTCCCTTCAACGTTAGACAGTGCTGTGCAAACCTCGGACAAATCCCTGTACTATGATTTCTAAGCTGTTAGGAAGTCTCTAAAAGGGCTAAGAAAGTTAAAACCTGAGCAACTGCCTCCCCAAAATTTATGACAAGAAATGTTTTGATTCCAGACAGCAGACTATGAAAGGGGAATAGATAACAGTTTATTCTTTCCTTATGAGATTAATTTAGGTGATGAGTAAATTATGGATGGCATAAATTTATAAATAATTATGACAAAAATTGGATATAAATTTAATTTTCTAAATTAATTTAGAGTTCACGTCGATGTCTCAATATTTAGAGTATGTGACTATGTCTATTAACTTATGAAACAAATGAAAAGTGAGTATTTACTTGCAATTAATTTAATGTTTTTTCCTACCCCAACATTTGTCTGGACATTGTCAATGTAATCAAAAGAACTGTAAATTTTCAGAAGTGAGTCTACTCCAGTGAGTTTGATTAATTATGCATTAACCCATTTCTCTGAAGCATCCTTCACTAAATCTTTGGTGGGAAATGCACTTTAATTAGGCATGAGCTTTGGTTATTTGTGTGCATATGCACTATGCTATTGGTCAATATGCAGAATGATTTAAAGTGTGCCATGTTACAGAGATGTATTGTTCATGAAAATAATTCTAGTGTTTCAGCAAACAACTCTGATGGATAGTTTTGCAAGAATTATTATCTTCACTCAATATGATTTCCTTAGTGTTATAATTTTTGCTAAAACTTGCATTGGCTTCCAATCTTAACAAAAAAAATACACAAGAATAGTCATGATAATTTGAATACTGTACATATTGTTAATTCTTTTCAGCAGGTACAGTTACTCATATACATAGGAGTTATCAGAATAAAATCCGAGATTTCAATACTCAGTTGAATAAAAATATTCTCAGGGTAGAAAGAAATGGTAAACTAAAAATACAGGTTAATGAGACCTGTAGTAAACTTTACTCTGAAACAGGTCAAATTGGCTATTCATGTGAAGATCTTTGATTCAAGAGATACTATTGAACCTATGGCATGTGATCATTGTAGTAGAAAAAGTTGAAATGGAAAAGAGAGAAAATCAAATTACCCATGACATTCTCTTCCCATATTCCATGGCAGAATTAGCCCAGAGATTAGTAAATGGTAATGCATGCAACAAAAATTATGCATCACTTTATGTAAACATCTGCTTTCATCATGCAAAATGCCTACAAAACTGTGACAACATCTTTTCTAGTAGCATAGTTTTACATTAGCTCAGTTACAGAAACAGTTAAACCAAAATCCAAGATTTTGCAAGTAGAAGATGTTCTAAAATTCTTGAAAGATTTCCAGCATAAATATTCCAAAGCCCAACAAAGCTAATTGTTTTTCTGAAAACTAAACTACATAGGCTTATTCCTTGCTGTGGTTCCTTGTTCTTTTGATGATAGAAGAGAAAAGACCGGTTTTTGGAGGAGGTCCCATCAACATGGGGGCTTGGTTCTTGTGAGTAATTTTTATCTGGGGGGAGGAAGAAGAAAAACAGAATTATCCCTTGGGCTAGTTAAATGCCAAGTATCTGAGATGCCTGAATTATCTTCATATGTGACTTCCAAACCTTGTCCATTTAACCTAAGATAAAAGGAAAACACCTCGGTTTCTTTATGAACGATGTTACTTATGCAGTAAACCAATCTATGTGTAACCATTGTTTCCACAAAGTTTAAATTAGACACACAATAAATACTAAAAATTGTATGCAATAAAATACATGCCAATATGTAATCTTACTTTTTGAGTGTGGGATTTATTGCTTACTGTTAAGGAAGAATTTAAAAGTTGGAAAGAACATACACGTTGGAAGACCAAGCTGTTGCCTATTATTAAGATCTGACATGTCTTCATATGCTTTATTTATACATCTAATCAAGCTGTACTCTTTTACCACAGGACACTGCTTAATTTCAAAATAACCATTATGAACAAAAATATAAAGTTAATACACAAAAAAGGTCAAAAAAGATGAACTAGCATTCTAAATTGTTAATTAATTGTTAATAGAATGGACTCAAATATTGGAAAGACTATTTAAAACACTTTGTAATACTGCTCTAAAGCCACCCGTTTTGATTTCTTTGATATAAAACTACGAATCACCTTAAATGAGACAACCTTAAAGTAGATTATGTCTGCAATTTTCTCTAATTCAAGTCTAAATTAGAGAAGACATTTTATGAATGTATGCTATGCTCAAAGCTAATTGAAAGCAATTATCAAAGTGGCATTTTGTCTGTGACTTTAAGATACATTGTAAGATAATAAATGATTCTCATTATGTAATAAAAAGGTCACATCTTGCCTTTGGGCTAGTGACGTTAAGAGTTTTTCAAAAGCAATCCGAGACATTTTCTTTAGTGAACTACGACTAATACAAGAACCATCACTTATTAAATATCAGTTGTCACCTGCATAGTACCCACATCAGAGATGGGTATTTCTTTCAAAAAGAAACACCACCTCATTAAAAACTGGAAAAATATATCTCTTAAAGTACATACCTGACATTTTCAAGTTAAAATGAATATCCTTCACTTGTCATTCACTAATAGTAATGAAACAAAAAATGTATGTCACGTGGAGAGGCTCATTAAAATATAGATCAGGACATTTCTTGGGGTGGAGATTTACTTTACAATATAAGGAGGCAGAAACATAAAAATCTCAATAGAGTGAGTGGTTTGGTTTAACTCTATTAGAGCCTTTACTTTACTCTCCAAATGCTCATTTCCATGCCACCTTAGTTCATTAGTCTCAAATTTTAAGTGTGACCTCTTTTTGTCAACACTGTTCATTAGTATCAAATTTAGCATATGGGGTTTTTTTGGCAATCTAGATTAATTTCATATGGATAATAACTCTTGCTTTCAAAGACTGGCACCAACATATTTTCTCACAAGAAATTCTGCTTCAGGCACCACTTTGGAAGCCAAATCTGTAGCTGGGGTAAATGGGCACTATTCCATTGATGTCACATAGTACCAGCTGATGATCTGGTCCTGGAAAATTGCCTCAAGAATTTTTGTAACTTTCACATGCTTCATAAGACATATTTTTGGGCTCAGGAACAGTCATAACATCAACCTGATCCTGAGGATCAATACACAAAGTAATCTACAGCTGGTGTGAGTGAATTTTTCAAGTCATAAGGGTTCAGCTTATTGCAAGATTTGGCCATGATGTGGCAGTAGGAATGTCTTCAGAGTTTCAGAGATAAATCATAGTAACTCCATTTTAAAATTAATAAAAGAGGGCAGCTCAAAAGACAGTTTTAGTATGAAGACGTGAGGTAATCCTGAGACCCCATACAGATTGCATGTTGGGTTGGGGCTGTTCAGTGCTGCTCAGGATGAATCCAATTACATATTCAGTAAATGTTTATCATTTGTAATGTTCTTTTTTGGCTTGAGCCATCTGTTTCAGAGACCATGACCTCTTCAGTATGTTGCTTCCTATCAGCTGAGATCAGCTAAGATGCCTGAACATGATTAACCACTCATGTGCATGGGGATGAGTCCTATATGCATTTCTACAAGATATATTTTCAACTGTTAAATTGGCACAAAATGTATTTTACATTCTGAAAACAAAAAAATAATGTGTAAACTGAAAGTATATTTTTTTACTTCTCTGTTATATTGCATTGGTTAACAATGGTAACCATCAATTCCTTACTTTCCTACTGTAAAACGAAGAAAATAAAAAATTAAAAAAGTCTTATCTTTGGTTGATAAAAAGAGATCAGTGTGTTTGCAAAACATTGCACTATTTTGCCTGAAGCAGGCTAATTTTGTCTTTCTCAAGACTCTCAGGCACTGCATGTCTGCCCTGGACTCTCACTTCTGCTTCTGTTCTCATACTGGCAGCACTGCCAGAATTGGAGCTGTGAGTTTGGGTGACAAGCAATAGTACACACTTTGAGATGGGAAGAAGCACTGAGGATCTCAGACAGAGAAATAACATTGTAGGTCAAGGTAGGACTGAACATTGAAAGTGCTCTATGGAAGGACAAAAAAGACAGAGAGAGAGAAAGCTTTACTTACAAGAAATGGAGACTTTGTTAAGTTAAAAATTCCTGCTTACAGCTGTATATAGATTCTATGTGTGTGCACATGGAGAGTCTAAAGACTAACTTTTACCATTCAGTTTCTCTTTCATTCAGCAAGCAACTTCATGTCTTTTTTAGTAGAAACACAATTATAAAAGCTTTAAATAAGATTTTTTTTTATTTCTCATTTTTCCTAGATTTACCCTATGAATCCCACACACAAATGAGAAATTGCTCAGACAAAAAATCCAGAAAGCTAAAATCCTAACCTAATATATTTTTAGGAACTGATGATACCCTGACAAACATACTCATACAAATTACCATGGAATTCTGGAAAAGAGTTTTTGAGATCACTTACTCAATTTTATTAACAATATATAATACCTTGAACATAATATGGAGGACATTTTGAACATAAATTAAGGGGAGTGCCTGAAGTGCTGCTGGAGAAAAAAAAAGTTATTTGTTACAAATTTATATTTAAAAACAGGCAAAATCAAGAAATAACAAAATTCCATTTAGAGGGTAAGTAAGTAGCAACACGAATTGCTAAGATATCATAGATTTTTCTTGTAAACCCAATGCACAATTTTCTAGGCTAAATTCAAACTGTTGAAGCCAATGAAAAACCTCTCACTCACTAATTGAAACCAAGATTTTAGCCCGTGGTATATCTAGTAAATAGGTTTAGCAGAAGAATATTGTATTTGCAATTTTGAATCACCTTTCCAATATTACAAAGTGTGTCCAATGATGTATTCATGGGAAGGAACACCATACCTAATTAAAAGAACATAATTCTCAAGAGATGATAATTCTCCTTTTTTGTCAATGGAAAATTTTCTAATAAAGGAGAAGCCTGCATTTTTGATACTAAAAATATTTATAAATGCATAAACCTGACATCTATTTGGTTCAGGAGCAGGTCAGAGTTTCAAAATACGCCTTGAAGCCACATTAATACAATGCATCCACTAAATGATATGCAGTGAGCATCAATAATTTTAGTGTGATAACAATGTCTTTTAGGTCAGTCAATTTTGCTTTCATGTTCCTTTTTCAACAATATGTGCTGGTTACCTTCATGCTCCTGACTTCACAGAATTTCTAAATATTTACTATTTCAGCAAACATGGTGCTATAAATACAGGTAGTAAAGAACTGTGCTAACTGACAATGGAAAACTGGAAACAGATATAATCAGCTCTGCTTATAATATTTCAATGTTAAAGAACATATTACTGTATTTTAAGGACAGAGGGAAAAAAACTGTCAGAAGAAAAACTTTTGGATCTTTTAGCTTATGGTCACTTTTTTCTATGTTATCAGCAGGACTTAGATGTTGGTTGTTTTGAGGTTATGAGGGTTTTCCCATATAAAGATGCCTAAATGCTGCTCCCCATACAGGAAATGGAGGGATGCAACACCTCTATATCACAGAAGTACCAAATAGTTTTATCTTCCTGTAGGCAATCAAGAATTGTATGCAGTATCATGATGTGAATAAGACCTACAGAATGCAGGCAGTGCTGAACAAAATTAACCTGTGACTTGCATTATGTGACATTTTGGACAAAATCTCTCAGATCTAGACTTGTTGTTTTAAATATAGCGTTACACAACACATCATAAATAAATTTCTAAACAATATTATTGTGCAAAGTGCAATCAAATCTAATCAGTTTGGCATTAATTAAGCTCTAATAATATACTCTAGTCTCTCTCCTAAGTAGTGTGATCCGTTTCCCCTTCATACAGGTAGATTGGAAAACATTATGGTGTCATCATAATTTTTAAACATACTGAGAAAATGACAGAGCTGCAAAATTAAAATAAATGATTAATGGCATTTTTTTCATGTTTTGTACTAATAGGTATCATTGAGGTTTTAAATTAATAGAGCTGTCAGTTCAGGGTTGTTACAGATCCAGTGCAGAACTAAAATGGAAATTATGTATTCCACAGATACCTAAAGATGACACTTTGGAATATTTTAAAATTTAATTAGTAGGTGCAATTGTTTTTCCCCCCTCCTCCCTAAAACCACTGCAAATTAATTGGCAATTAGTCACAACTAATTCTTTTCTTAACAATCTGAACTGGAAAGAAAGGTGCATTACATGTTAGAAGATTTGTCTGGGGTGCAGAAAGCACACATGCAGTAAATTGCTTTGTCAATTACAAAAACAACTGTTGTGAAATTAAGAAAAAATATGCATAGGTAAACAAAACTAATTAAAGTGCAGTGTACCTGTGACCACAAAAAATAATGCCCAGATGCAAAATAAAATGTTAAAAACTCAATAAATCAATTTGGCCTTGAAACAGAAATGTATGCACACTGCTGCTCAAAGGGAAAAAAAACACAGCATTTTACTATAACACCAAAAACCTTTTCTAGGGACTGACTTCCATTTATGGGTTAACCATGTAGTAATTGGCTAATATTCTACTGAAATCAGCTACCATAGCTAGGACCCAGCTCCTCTTTGCTCTAAAGTGGCAGGTACAGAAGTTTAAACTCTCATTATAAACAACTGATAAGAAAATACTAATACAGCGAGAGGCATGGAAAGAAGACACAAACAGAGTCTAGAATACAACAGCAGCTTCTTCATGCGATCTGTAGGGTGTTGGAGCCAATGGGTCTACATAAAAGCAAATCTGTTACTTTGTTTTAGTTTTTTCACTGAGCTCTGGTACATAGTGATTATTAATAAAAGCTTGGTTTAGTTAATTTTGGTTTTAGTTCTTGTTTCTCTCTGGATTTAACTACAGTACAGTCTGTGCTCTGGCTCATCACATCTCTAGGGACTAAAAGAAAAAGTAGAGAGAAACCATTCATTCAAAACTTATTCTTAAGGGGCATTTAAATGATAATATTTTGAAATAATAATTCTGGGTTTCATTATTAAATGACTTACTCGAAATTCTTCCATCATTAAACAATTCTAAAAATACTATGTGTTTCAGATGTGTCTATGAAACTATATTACTGGCAATCCATTAGGTGAGTTCTGACTATGGATTTTCATTTTAATTTCTTTATTTAGGCAATATTCTTGCATCTTCCATAGATATTTCCATTTTCTACTTTTAGTCTAGTGTTTCTAGCAGCTTGACACTCTTTCAGATATGATGCCAAACAAGTCAGGAATAGATGAAAGAACTGAAATCGCAGTTATTTCAAATTAAGATGGAACATTCTTATGGATTTTTTCAAAACAATGCTAATAATTTATGTAGCTAAATTGAAAGATTACTTTTCTTAAAAAAAATCCTGATGGCTAAAGCCTGAAGTTTATTGAATTAACTTGAGAGTCTTTGAAGTTTCATTACTATTAATGATCTTTTTGGAGACCAGGTAAAACCATAGATATCTTTCATGTGTCTATATTTGTCTGGGAGAGCTCTGATAGAATTTCTTCCTCAGCTAATCAGAGGAGATGTTTAACATAACACTAGCATTATCATCTTTCCTTCTCTCAAAGACTCCTCTATAAAAAACCAATACAATTTGATGCTCAGATGCTGTGTCTTATTATACCAGAGCAGAGTGACTTTGTTAGACACTGTGGTCTGCATGTGTTCAACATACTGAATAATATTGGATGACAATTTTTTAGACCAAGACATTTGCATTTTTAAGTGCGTACAGAACCTACAGGAATGCATTCTCGTTCTCATGTAGGGATGCTTTCATGTAGGTGCATGAGCAATAGAAGATCATAAAAGATGTCAAAAGAAGCACACAACGATTTCTTGAGTACTGAAATTGATCACAGGAAGGAAAAAAATCACTGATCTCAGCTTCTGGGGAATCACTGCATTATCTATCACATCCTACAGTATTTTCTTAGAGCTCACACTGTCATTTTGGGATAGCACAGTCTCTGTATGCATGAGAAGGGACAGCTGTCAGCAACTCGTGCTATTTGTATGAATCTCTTTTTACAGTCAGAAAGGAGAAGCAGCAAAGATAAACTGTTGATTCCCTCAACAGGAATCAAGCCTGCATGTGCAGGCTGCATCCCATGCATAATACGGATTTGATGCAGAACTTGTTTACCTTAATAGGTATCATGGGAAAGTAGGACAATTTTGATCAGATCGAATTTGATTTCTTGAAAAGTCATTTGCAAAACACTCTCATTTATATCAAAACCTGAAGCAAATCAGAAAAGGACTTCTGAGCTTAAGCACTTGCAGCCTGGGTGAGGGTTGATTCAACATCTGCCGATTGTATGAATTTCTTTCTCATTTAGTTTCTGTAACATAGGTCAGCCCCTAAAACTACTGAACTTAGATGACTCTGAAGTCCCTAAGATGATCAAAGAAAAAAATGAGTGAGGCTCATCGGCTGTGTCTCACTGATGCACATGATCTGTGCAACTGAACAACGTGCAGAGCTCTCTCCCTTGGAATCTTTGGGAGAACAATGCAGTTTTTTCTCCAGGAAGACAAACCTCATTATTCTTATATTGGCATCCTTATATTTTTTTTCTGAAATTTGAGCTCTAGTAGGTTCAAATAAGTGACTATGTAGCTGGTTACATGTAAGGAGCTGTTTTGATGTTATGCAGGTTTTTTCGTACTACGGTTTGGATACATGTCACCCTGGTATTTATGTGATCAAGTACGCTTTGGCTTCCAAAGAAAGGCCCCTGTGAAGCACAGGCTTAGAAATCAAATCTTAAGCTTTGATTGAGAGAAAGCTAATGTCAACCTTTCTCATTGTGTCCAGAGTAATTCTTAGCTACCTTGCAGAGAACTTCAAGAAAAAGCTGTACTGTAGTTAGAATCAGTGATAAGAGAAGAGGTTGGACCATACATGTTTTTTCCTTTTTAAGATGTAGAAAACAGAGGGGGGTACATGGACAATAATGCAAAGAGCAATTGCAATAAATAATTAAGCTCCTCAGCAGAGAAAAAAAAATCCTGAAAAATTAATAACATAAAATAATTTTTCTATATCTGAATTCATAGAGGTGCATTGGTATAGCTAAATAGTTCGTGTATTTTCTTCTCAGAGGAAATAAGGACATTCAACAGCATGGTTTTCTTACACAATGCAAAGTATATTCTCTTAACAATGGTATAGTAAAAAGAATGGGTTCCATGGAAAAGTATATGCCATTTTTATCCCCTTTAAAACAGTACTTCAACTGGACAGCAGTAATTACCAGTAATAATTTACTATTTCCTCAGGTCAGTAATTGAAATGTAAGAACTGTCTCTTTTTCCAGGTTTGTCCTCAGTCGTGCAGGCAGCTTCTGCTAGCATTATCAATCAGATAGCAGGGATTTTGCACAGAGCAAGCAATCAAGACAAAAAAAGCACGTTATTGCCAGCATCCCTCCATAAGTTCTCTTCTGTAATCTGGCAACTGAAAAATTACATGTCTTTTTCTTGAACAAGTAACTACTTGGTTCAGTACTGTTGCTCTGCACTGAGCCATCGCTGTAGAAGAGGTGAAGATAATGATATCTCTTAATTCTAAAAGGTTTCCTGCAATAAAATCCCCACTGTTCTGCCTTGATACAGTAGGTGTTCATATGGTTCTCCTCATATTGCAGAATCTGAGCACTTCCATAGAGAATGATAGTTCAGGCATTCTTCATGCTGTTCAGCTGTACACTATGGTGTACCTGGTAAACATGAACTATCATGAACCTCTTCTGTCATTCTAACCCATACATTATCAGCTGCATGCCTGTTAGCACCTTACTGAAGGTGCTCCCTTTACTTTTATGTGTAGCTTTTAATTCTACTACAGACATAATGCTCATGAAAGTGATCCAGTACCCTTTTTTTTGGAGAATTACTCTCATCTCAAGTGGGATTTCTTCTTCTTCACATTTCTATCTTGTCATACGTACAAGCTGCAAAGCTACAGCAATTGATCTACTTAAAAATATGCTTTCTTTAGGGAAATAAAATTAGTAGAAATGTATATTAAAATATATTATTAAGATTACACACAACAGTAAAGAGCTTGGATTTCTTCAACATCTTCTCCAAATGCTTGGTTAGCCTCTATAATTTACTGGAGAGAGGTGAAAATGGAGACTTCTTACAGATACCACTTTTCTTGTGTTGTCTGTAAAGTTACTCAAAGAACCTTCTCTGAACAAGCTCCTATCCTATCCTATATTATCCTAACCAATCCAGATGGATGTTTACCTGCCTTCGCTTCATATGTGTGGGCACTGAAACAAGAAACCAATTAGTTTCGTTTATTTTGCCTTTAAACTGTAAGGACTTAAAAAATAATAGTTCTACTGTATAATTTAATCAGCACAGTTAAAATTTCAGATTTAAATAAAACTTTCTTGATATGAACTCTTAAAAATACAATAGATAAGCTTCCTAAATTTTTAAGAATAATTAGTTACTTTATACACTTTAGCATCAAAACAAACATTGAATTTGCCTCTGCAATAGAGACTAAATCTGATACATCATCATAAATAAATGATTAAATTAGATAAAAGGATTCTGAGACTGCACCCTTCGAGTATTTTCCAAATTTCTGAAATAAATGCCTTTTTATTCCATTCTAATCTGTGGTTAAAAACAGAATGATAAATTGAAAATGCAGAGATTATTGAAGTATATAAAAACAGTGTGTGAAGATTTTATTTAAGTAAATTGAGTTAATGCTGATGAAAATGGTTGTCTTTTAAATAAAAAAAATAAAAATTCCTTGTCTCATTGAAAAAGAAGAGAAAGTAAAAAAATCAGTTGCAGTTACCGTGCAAGGAGTTTGCATCCAAGGTTCCCCATCTATCTGCATAGGCAGAGACTTGCTGGTTCTAAAGGGACAAATTTCATAATGTAAGAAAAAGAAACTCAACCAAATTGATAAATGTATTTATTAAAAAGGCATATATGTGATGGTGTACAGATATAATCCTCATTTACTCCTAAAATGCTATGCAATTTCCAGTATGACCCAATGTGCTTACAAAGGTAATGTAGTTAACTTAGTAGGTTTAGTCTGATTTTCAATACACAAAGCAAAAATATGGCAAACATTCACACATATTGTTAGTAAGATGCTACTCTTTCATGGGAGAAGAGTCTAATTTGTGAAATAAAGAGTGAATTACACAAGAACTCCAGGAATAAACCTTATTACCTGTAAAGACAGAGGAATTTCTACTATTTTTTATAATTTAGACTCTTTATATATAATTCTGTATATTATAAAACTATAAAGGAAAAAAGGAATAAATTTTAGATCTACAGTCACCACTTATTAGAACTATAAAATATGTTTTTATATTGTGTCTGCCTCTGAGTTAGAACACTCACAGAGAATGAAGCTTGTACTATATTCAGTCTATACCATGCTATAAATTTAAATTGATAGTAAAGGGGTGCTGATTTTAACATAAAGATACAGACAGTATTCTCTCTCTAGTTTTGTTTAGTTTTAGTTTTCTCTCTCTGTATTTCTGCATTATAACAGTTTGCATTCAAGACTATTAGAAATAACATGGAAAGGATAAACCTAATAATGGAAAAGTTAGTCAACTGAGCACTCATACTGGTCAGTGGAAATTCTGGTTTGGATGTTATATGAAAACAGTGAACAGTTCATGGATTTATCCACTGTCACTTATGGACATAAATGGAGGGAGGGAAGAATGTTTAATGAACTCTTACTCTATAGTTCTGGAAGGGCTTGAATCTTTCACAATTGTGGTCCTGCTGATGTAGGATTATAAGAATTATCTCTTGGTATCTAGAGAAGGTTGGAATACCCCTATGACCTTATTTCTCTTCTGCATCCATATGAGAGAGTACTTTTTAAGTCAACACCACTCAGTCCTTGAGGAGAGTCTCAATAAAATGTACTTTGGAAAATCCTACTTATTTTCTTAAAGTTTTTACTGTTACTCTTCTGTTTTATGCTCATTTTAGGCTTATAATTGCAGACTTTACGGTTTTAATAAATTTTGGAAAATTCTTCCTGAAGAATTCTTCACTGAGAAAGAATTGACCACCTCTCTCTTTTCCAGTCCTTATTGTGAATGTTCTGGCCACTTTGAGCTCAGAAACGATAAACCACATTAGCATACTGCACCATCACCAGCTCACACATACCAACAGATTTAATAATACCTGATGACAACAGACGAGCACTGGGCAAGACGTCTTCCAGCACTTTTCAGACCAGTGTATATCTGTCCCATCTCCATGGCTCCTTCCAGACCAACCACTTCCATAAGCTGGTCACTCAGATCTGCAAAAAGTTAAAAAAACACATTTTGTCTAGACAGCATTTTGACAGCAATCATCTTGACTAGTTAGAATTGTCAGAAAATAAGCTGATCATAAAAGATGTGGAGAACAGAACTGGCAAAAATGATTATTCCTAAGAAGTTATTGCAGCGTTAAGGTTGGACATAACTGGGCCTGCTGTCACACCAGCCTGAAATATCCTGACCAAAATGATTCTAAAATACAATAATTTTATCCATGGTTTATTTTAATACATAAATAATGAAAAAATACTTTAATTATATGGAAAATAGGAGAGGTTCCTTCACTTTGTTCACCTGAACCACACAGAATGACATGCTGCAGTTCAGAAATTTGTGCTGTTCATTCTTTCAACAGGTACTTAAAATCTCTAAAGAAAATGCCAGACCCTATTGAATTTTCTTATAAAAATCACATTCCAGATGATTTGTACAACTCTAATTCAGCCTTCGTGTGTATGCATTATTATTATGAGACTGCTTTTTATTTTTTGCATTTGATTGTTGTCTTAATTAGTGCACAGATGCAATGCAAAAAGGGAGAAAAACACCTTCTATCAGTTACTATACACATAGCCTCCCTGAACACTGTAGTGCTTATTTGCACTCATATATTTTTGTTTCACACTGCTTTTTGACTACATAGCACTTTGGCATTAAAGTTCAAAAACTATTTAAATAAATAATATATCTGGCAAAATAAATATTTGTTTGCTTGACTTTGAGGAGCAAGGACAAATTCTGTCTAGAATTTCAGATACAAACAGAAACTTAAGCAGTAATATAGCAGTCTGGTTTGAGAAGCAATCAAGCAAGATAATGAAATATTATCCAGAATCAACTAGTGTGTTTTGTATGAGATGTTTTGTATGCTCCTGTGTAAATACATGTTTCCAAGACCAAATGGACAAGAAAAAGAAGTGTTTCTTTTTTTTAGCTGTATAATATGTGTGTTTTATGAATCGGCTGTTAATGTTCTTGTTTCCAAAAGGTGCATTATTCCGTGAAGCATAGCAAGGAGCTAAAATGTTAGTCTATCATCACATTGAAAAAAAAATGAAGGAGAGCACATTACTCTGTATATTTTAAACCCTTCCACCTTTAAGGAAGGTAGAATTGCATCATATCTATGAGGTTATTCCAAAGTTTCAATGGGAGTCTTTTCCGTTCACTTCTTTGGGCTTTCAATGAAGGTAATTAACTGAAAGAAGTACTGTGATGGGGGAAAAAATATTAAAAGCAAATAGGATTCATGGTCTGGATAATTCTGCCTCCAACTAGAAAATCTGGTACTATCTGGTACTATCCAGGCCTTCATTTTTATTCTTACACTTTCTTAATATTGTCTGCTATTTTAATTTTCTCATCATAGTTCCATATAAATTGGTGAAGAAAAAATAAACACTATTTTTCCTATTAAGAGAAAACATTAAGATAGACAAAAGGTTAAAATATACAATATGATTAATTCTAAATATACATTTTTATACTTTGCATCCCTGTAACACACATAACCACAATTTTGTATATCTGGCTTTCAACTGAATTATTTTTTTCTTGAAACATTTTCCTTATTTTACTCACTTTTAAACTTAACTGAGATTTAAACAAATTCTGCTTTTCTTTGTAGCCACAGGGATTTTAAATGGGAAAGTCCTACTCATTTTCAAAAGCTACTATACTATAAAAGCACACAGAACTTTATAGATGTACTAAATCATTAAAATGTTTCCAGCCAAAGAAAACATCAAATTCCTATTCACTGGGTTATTAGAAAATTATTATTTTTTAAATGGGAGAATAATTAAGAACAGATTTTTATTTCTGACAGCTCAGGCAACATGTGCAAGATTCAGAATAGTGACATTTGCAGCGATATAAATTTGATGCATCATTTTTCAATAGCTGTGAGATTAGTGCCAGTAACAGCAGGTAACTAAGGGCCAAATCCTGCTCTTTGATCTATACCACACTTCTCAAAAAATGTGGTGTATTAAATATTGGAAGATGAAACTGAACAATACTCTCATCTACCAAAAAAGTGAAGGCTTTTTAAAAACTTCACATTTGCAGTGGCACATTCCCAAAGTGGAGTTATTTTAGGCTAAATATGAATATTTTTAGAATCGAGCTTAAATTAGACATAACTTTCCTTCAGAAGCAGTAAAAGCTAAAGCAAATATAACAAGAAATTATTGACTGCATTAGTTCACACTCCTGCTCTCGCTAATATATTTGACCTCATGCTTTTCAATAGTATATCCATTTCAACAAATCCTTGCGATATATTGACTTTGATAAGAACTCAGAGTGAACAAAATTGGAAAAGGGAGTATGTCTATTTTAGTCCCACTCTTCAATGATGTTACATGGCTATAGGTATAGGTACACTGGTTGAATATAAAGGGTCAAGACATCAATGAATGAATGACATTTGTTCTTAAAAGGTCTCCACCAAAGACTCTGAAAGAGACTAAGCTCTATTAAAGGAAATCTGATCTTCTGTTAAATGAAAAGATAGGAATGGGGAAGTCATTCCTCATTCTGGCGGAAGTTTATAACTGATTTCTCAGAAAGATCTGTGCTGGCCTCTGTACTGCTCAACATATACCACTAAATAACCTGGAAATAGAAATAGTGCGTTACGGAGGATTCAACAATGGAAAGACAAAAGCCAATTATAGAAAAAGTTAAAAATTTTACAGTATTGAGTAATGGAGCTATACGAAGGCAGAGAGTTCAATAGATTCAACTTAATGTCCATGAGGGAAAACAGAGCTAACTATAGATATGTAGACTGTTATGTACATATATATAACTTTTGGAAATAAATATAGTGTGTGTGTGTCCCTGTGTATATGTCTGTATCTGTTTATTTTGCTGAACGACAATTGATACCATCATGCAGGAATTAATATTGTGGAGTTACTGGGGCTAGTTCTATGAAAATATCAGCACAATGCTTGATTTATGATCGTCAGATATTACAGTTGGTACCTCCATAAAGTATAGAGTTTGTAGTTATAGTCCATTCAGCAATGCAGAGGAAGAGATAAAATAATTGGAAATAACAGATCTAAAACCATGGTAACAATTATGAAGCAACTTCTGTATGAAAATAAGTTAGACTAGCAGCCTTCAGGAGGTAAAGAGATGAATGGAGGAAAGATGAGAAAATCATAAGTGCCATACTGTAATTCAGTATTTTGCAAAGTGCAAGAACCAAGGAGCTTCATAGCACTTCTAGACGAGCAAGAAATCCTGTTTTACAAAATACTTTGTTATGCCATCATGCCCTATTAGACTTTGACATTCCTTAAATCAAAAATGATATATATTCAGTAGGATATCTTAAGAGAAAAATCACTGTAAGTTTGCTTTCTTATTCCTTATTTCTAATACAGGTTGGTGTTAGAAGTCAGATACTAAGCTACACAAACTTGCGGGTTGATCTAGTATCATTGTTCTTGTTGACTGTTTATACATCTTATAAATTTTAAAGGAGAAAAGTGAATACTGCTGTTCACTAAACATCATTCATCACTTAAAGCAACTTATAATGTGGACTTTTCCATGACATGTATCCCTACTGTGTTTGAGACCTAATTGAGAAAGCTCCTCTTTTCAATCCTCAAATTATATTCTAAAGTTACACACTAATGTGTATCCGTGTCTCTAACAACTATAAAGCAAAAAACATATCTCTTTTTAGGGATGTTGCATTTCTTCTGCATCCAACAAATTTCATTCTCAAGGGAAATAACTCGTGATTGTGTTGATGAAATTCTCCAATTCATGCTTCACCTATTATAACTAGTTTTAGACGGTTTGGGTTTAGGAAACTGAAGGTTAGATTTTTCAAGAAGAATTTAGCACCTAACAGTGAACAAAAGCAACTACCAGATACTGAGCAGTTTTTCATTCTAACCAAGTCATTTAGTTGCCTAAATGAGAGCTGAAGTCTGATAGGTAAGCTATCACCGAGAGCATCTCGGTATTAGTCCATTAGGAAAGTGTTTTTTTGACTGGTGCCTTGGGGTTCCTCAGTCTGTTTGTTCTACTTTGAGCTCTGTGAAAGAGCTGAAGGCTCTCGCTTGTTTTCTATGTGAATGAGCCATTAGAGTGTGTGGGAATGTTTTCATAGCACTATGCCTCTCCTGCCCTTTTCCACAAACCAAAGTACTTCACGTGTCTCCTCATATTAGCCCTGTCAGTAAACAAAGCCAGCTCTCCCAGGGGAGCACTGCTGTCAGCAGACGGTGACTAGCATGCAGAGGGGCATCTGACCCCTTGCACTCATTCCTGATGGGGAGATAAAGTCACTAGGGAGCTGACTGCCCATTTCTTCCCATCAGGCATCAGGAGAAAGAGAAGTTCACACAGAAACTTGCACAAGTGGCAGACAAAACACTGTATGTGAATATAAGCCTTGTATAGCCCTTCCCTGAGGCATGAAGAAACACACTTGGAGACTAAAGTTTCGTAATGAGGAGTTTACATTACCCATTAGCTTGGCATTAGCTGAATGCTTCAATATTCAAAGTGAACACACAGGAGAAAAATGCATTTGGGATTCATCTATGAAGATAAAGCAAGGAAAGTAAAATGGGGTAGGGGGTGGGAAGAAGCATGGTGTGATTAGAAATAACTGATTTACATAGAGAACTTTCCCTGTAATGGAACTGGTTTTGATATCCAATTTATCTTCGCAATATATAAATATTGCTGTCCTGGCAAGAGATTGAATGACTCTATTATAACTTGGGGTTACTGCACTCACTCAGGCACATTTGCATAAAAACACTGTTGGTCAGTGGTAAATCTGTCTCTGGCAGCAGTTTGTCTTCAAAGAGAAGGGGCTCCATATCTTACTAACTGTAATCAAACCCTAGTAAGCATCACACTGGAAATTTTTTGGTTCAAGTTAAAATACTGGACAAGAAAGCTGATATGATGCCAGAGGATCCTTGAAAAACTCCCAAGCTCAATGCTCTTCACCTCATGAATGTTTCAGTATCTTCCTAGAACACAGCATGTATTAAATCTCCAGTTACCCCTTATGCAGGAATGTGGGGCTGCTTACATATGCAAGGATAGGGACTACTGTTGCAAAAAATACTAAAAACGTGTTTAATGACATCAGTAAATCATGTGCAGTCTGTACATCCTGGGTTTTGGTATGTCTTCCTTTAGAGAAGCTACCTGAAGTAACATGCCTCAATATTTATAATTGTTTATATCAGTGTTGTACATGGTCCAGATGATGTCAAGGCTCTGTTTTGTTACTGATTCACAGACATATACAAAAGCAGTTTTCCTACCCAAGAATTTATAGACAAATAAAACAGACAAAGAATTGGGGGAAAGTAATATTATTGTGTCCATTTTACGAAGTGAAAATTGTACACATATATGTTTAGGTCCTGCAAAATATTTGTTCTCATATTCAGCTGTATATATTGTGTGTAGACCCACAAGAGTCATAATATTATTTCCTCCACATAAAGCTAAGCACATGAGTTTGCAGAACCGACCTGGCCAAGATCACAGGTGAAGTTTGTGGTAGAGACAGGAAATAAATCAGCAAATCCTGAATTTAAACCTTCTGTTTTCAAAAGTCTGTTTTCCTTCTTAATGTTGAATTCAAGGATATACATCAAGTCCTATATCTATAGTATTTGACCCAGTTTCAAGTATTTTGCATTGCTGAGTTTGCTTGTAAACATTAAAAATCTCAGGTGGATCCACACATCTATTTCATGCCAGTATTGATTCTCTAGTCTTTATTCTTTGCTTCATATTTTGTTTTCCTGTTTTTAAAACAAATCAAAACAAGTTAAGCCTTCCTTTCAGACTGAAGGTAAGTATATCACTGCTGTAATTCTCACCCTGGAGAGATACTCAGATATGGTGATAATAAATTAAGCAAATATTTTATATACATAAACACATACAAAAGTGCATACACATTTTATACCTCTGTGGACATACACACATATGATATACATTCATATGATGTGAAAAATTCAGTAGATTTTTGCTCCACCATCAGAACTGATGGTGCACTAACTAGCTCTGTTGGAGTAAGAATGCAAAGGTGCTCGCTTTGACACTTAAAATGAACACAATCAATAAAATCCTATCTCTGCTGAATTCAGTGGCATAACTCTTAATGATTTCAATGTAACCTGAATTTCACCCAGTATCTCGTGTCTTGCATCAGTCTATCACAGAGACTCTATCCTCAGATGGAATCATTTAACAGATACAATTCAGCCTACTACTGTGTAATGGATTTTTTTCTGTGTACATAGTCATCTTCTGACACTCATTAATCATAGGATGACAAGTTTTCCCAAAAAGCAGGAGGACAAACAAGGAAGAATCAGTCCTTATAATTAAATATTTAATGAAACTTTTTATATGCACAGAAGGCCTTTGTAAAACTTTTCCTTAAGTGAACTTTTTTTTTTTCCCAGCTTAGCATCGGGAAGGACAGGAGAGTTCTTCATAGAAACTCTTTTCATTAATGGTAAAAGAAGGAAAGGAAAATGAATCCCAACAACCAAATCCAACCCACCCCCAAGCATTCAAATTAAATCACTTCCACATAGAAACTACCCCCAAATACCAATGTTTAGATGTTCAAAATTTGAAACAAGAGATTTCATCTTCCAGTTTGGGAGAGCATTATGTATAAGCCTTTTATGGTAAAGTTTGGCAGATAAAATGTATTCTTTTTAATGGATTTATTCTTTAAATAGTTTGAGGTACAATTGCATCGAACATGCTGTTGCACCAAAAAGCTCTCTATTATTTTAATCTGTATTCTTTTAAAAGTTATTTGTTCAAAAGGATTTCACTGTGTTACTCTTATACCCCCTTCATCCAACAGAACAAAAGCTGTTCTATGAAAGGAGTCTAAACTTGGACAAACCATTAAAAAAAAAAAAAAAAGCAAAGTTCCTCTCTGTTTTTATCAAATTTGATTGCTGCAGCTGTTCCCAGTTTCTGTATTTTAAAAATAGCCTTATTCAGTGCCTTGTTGGCTAAAGGCCAGAGTACCATTAGAACATGCTGTACGGAAAACCTCTATTCAGTTACAGATACAGAAATATATTTAAGATCAGTGGGGGTCATCTGCAGCAAACACTTGTATGGGGGAAAATGGAATTTTAATGTGCTTGGACGGCTCACCACTTTAAACAGATATTTAAGAACTTCAAACCGGATATCTTTCTATTTGTATCAGTACTATCATATTACTAAGCATCAGGTACAATACAATACGAGCAAGTCAAGATCATTTCAACTAACAAAAATAGATCTAATTCTCAAATTACTCCTTAGTAGTTCTGGCATTCACTTTAAATGGCTCCTAGTAATATTGGATATTTGATTAGCTTATAAAAATGCCACAGCTTAGAAAAGAAAAATACAGTAATATTGATGGAAATGTAGAAATCTGATCAATGAAAACCAGCTTTGATTTGTACATTTCTAGGAGGACTAGTACTAACAGGGGATAAATGTTCCCTTTCTGCAGAGTAGCAAACTCCAGTAATGGCATTATCCCTATATTTATCCACCAAAGAGTTTTTCAATTATCTGCCAAAAGGAAATGTTCATTCCATTTACATGAGTATTAAAACTCCTTTTGATTAAAGTAGTAGCGATTTTGCTACATGAGTTCAGAAACCCTCAGAGATGGTCTTCATTCCTCTTTGTCTTCATGAGAACCAATTCCATTTCTTTCCCCTACCATGCTAGTATTCCATAGTGTTTGGATATCACACTATGCAGAATGGATACTGGTTTGACCAACAGCAGTATTTACTTATGAACCAAGAACCTAACTCAGGAAAGTATTCTGAACATCAGTGAGATGTCTCATAGATTACTTCTAATCATTTATGATGGTGTAAAATGCCTGTGGTAAAGCATTATAAGTTACGTATTTCTACTGCAGCTGGGGAGGGCATCTTCAGCATGGTAGAGATATCCAAGGTGATTATTTGGATAGGTAATAACAGGAAAGAAAACAGCAGTCATGGCATCGATATAGTGTATTGAGTTTGCTGAGACTTCAAGTTCTCAGTGGCTGGTTTGCCTCCTAAGTGTCTTTGCCCTCACCCCCTCAGTATCTGGGTTATTTTAATTAAATAAATGCTACAATCACACTTTGGATTGCAGTTTCCATTATAAACATTGTTCAGATCTTCTCTTTGTACAGAAGTAGCATCAGAAAATTGAATGAAGTCAAATCCAGTGAACCCTGGGGCAGGTATTTGTAGCATCTATGTAAATCAGAGTGTCTTCTTAAACTTCCTGCAGTCAGTGAAATTAAAGAAGCTTTTATTTAATTTCCCAGAAAACTAAATGTATTTGGTGTTGTCTGAGGTGGCCTAGGATTTCCAGAACATTTCCAATGGGCTGACAAGTTTGACAAAGGAGCAACAGAAGAAGCACATGAAGGGATTATATCTTGAGAGGAAATCTAACGGTGTTAGAAACTTATATATGGAGAATTGAAGAAAGCTTAGAATTTTCTCCTGGCAGTGATTCAGAGGAAGAGTCTAAGAGGTCTGGTTTTCTGGAGAGGCATATTTTTCTGTTATCACCAAGAAGAATCTTGGGATACAAGTTAGCTTGGTCAATCTAGGAGCTCTGCTAAATCTACCACTCAAAGTTACCACATTAGCTTCTTTGTGGAGGCTAAGGCCTGCAGAAGTGATACAACCTCTACTTGCTCATTGTTTGGTGGGTGACAAGTTTTCTTGTTACCTCCAGGACTGAGCTCCAAGTACGTGAGCAGATTCTCACAGGTCTTATTTTCCTTGCATTTATTCTGTTCTCATTAGTTGTCATTGGGGGTTTTGGTCTCTGCTATCTAATCTAGTTACATAAAGACAATTGCAGATATTTTTCTTCCTATCTGAACCACACACATTGCTAAATATTCCATGTTTTTTGTATTATTACTGGTTCACAAGACATCCAGGATAGCTGAAACCTTTTTTTATTGGAGAAACCAAAGGGGAAAGTTACTTCTAATAGTGCTGCAAGAAAATGTATGTGATGTGCTTTACATGGAACAACATTTCAAAGGACCACAAAGAAAGCAAAAATAAATTTCTTATTATACCTTTCAATATTTCAAATATTAATGACTGACATAAAGATATTTTTCAATATCTTTTGTCAACAGTTATTTACAACACAATAGGAAGAAAAGCTATTTCCATAACTGTGATCAAGTACAGAACACTTCCAATTTTTTTCTCAAGGACAAAAAGACCAGAGTCAGCCACAAGTGCCACAGTAGCAAGACTCAAGTTAGTTTTACTGATCCAGTTCTGAACAACATAACATAGAAAAAAGAAAGTTTATTTCATTCCAAACAAGAAAAGAAAAGATTAATTACAAAAAAAACCCTGGATCTGGTTACAATTTATTTTTATGGTATTCTGCCACAAAAGGAATGCCACAATCTTTCACTAAAAAAAAGTGATCTGAACTATAATACCACTCACAACATTTCAGGTATCTGAGAAATACAGAAGCAAAGTCTTTAGCTAGAGCTAACTCCTCCCACGATCCTGTGCTGAAAATCCACTGAAACATGAAGCCTTAATGGATTTGCCTTAGAGAGATTTGATATGGTAAGAAAAATATATTCTCAAGGATTTTAATACAAAATAGGAGACCTAGAAAACTAAGGAGATTATTCTCATCTTATTTTCATTCTCATTTTTCACTCTCACTTTTTTTTCTGAAGGATAGAGAGTATGTTTCTCTTACATGAGAAACAGATAATGAGATCAGAGTTATCTGAAAACATACATGTTACTTGTTTTCAGACTGGACTACACTAAACATGAATATGGCAATCCTATTCCAAATAACAGTCCTTACATGTGAGTTCCTGAAAGTAGTTCTGCTGCAGTAATTCCTAACCACCTATGTTCAGATAGTTCCAGAAGGTGGACGAGCCTTCCAGTTACTTACTGGCATTGTGATGTTGGTTGACACATTCAGGAAATTATCTTTGCTTTCTAACTTCACTAATTCATCTTTATTATATAGTTTTGTTTAAATTCCTTTTCTAGGCATTGGGGTCAAAGCTGAAATAGTATGTATATAGGATTACTTTTTTTCTGTTCAGACACATATGAACTTGAGAAGTTGAATACCGGAAAGTAAGGGTGGGAGGGTTGTTTTTTGGTTACATATGGAAATTCATCTGGAAGGACAGAAGATTGTTCATGCATATTTTCGCAATTTTTACCTTCTAGGCTACATTCAACAAAATTCTGAGACAAATTTTGGAAGTACCTTAATTTTGGTCTCTGTCCAACAAATCATTTAAGCATGAATACTGAGTAATGTCAAAAGGACTACATCCATGTTTCAAGCATGACTGTTAGGTGTTCTGTTTATACAGGCCTATTGCTATGGTAACTACTTTATGGTACATGCTTTCAGAATACTAATTATAAAGCAACATAAATAAGGCTGTGTACAAGAAGCAAGCTCAAATTTACATATTTGAGGCATCTGAAAATTCAGCCTTACTTGTATAATATACTATGTGCTTGATTTTGAAAAGTATTTTTGATCACTGTAATTCATGCATTGTAATGCTAGCTGCATTTTCTTTTCCATAACACTACTTTGCACTGGGATCAGCAGCACAAGAGGAATGCAATATACAAAGGGAATTAAATTAAAGAAAGCAAAAATGCAGGTGCACTAATAAATGGGTGGCCTTTGGAGTACAGTATTTATGTGTGCCATGCCAAGCTAAACAGAAACCTAAATGTTACACACAAGAAGTGGTACAACAAGAACATCTGTCTGTGCTGGGGGACTGAACTGGCATGGCTAACGCCTCCAGTGCCAGGTGCAAAGGACATTTCAGTACAGCTTGAGTGGTTTTGACTGCTAGCATCTGTATACATCAGATTATCTCTTCTTTTACCTTCATATTCCACTAGAGTATTTGTATCATACATCTGGCTTTAGATTCTAGCATAGCAAAAGACAGGTTGCTATTTCCTGGATCTTAGGCACAGGGTTTTTTTTCTTTTGGGTCTTGCTTGTCATAGAAGCATAAAGCCAGAGTGACTAGTAATTTCTAAATGTATGGTTGAGGAAAATGAGCATTTTAACCTGAGGAAAAAAGAACCATTCAAGGAAGAACTGTACCTTTGATCTATTTAACATGGATCAAATGCCTGTAGAGAAAGTTTTCCTCTCTAAAATACTAAAGTTGGACTAAAACTTCTCATTTCTCTGAGAACATCCATTCTCCTGGGAGATACTACATTTTCATGTAAAGTCACTTTTTAAAATCAATCTTCAAAATAAAAATTTTTATTTCAAGTTCAAGTGACGTACCTGATTCATGGAAATATTGGTAATATTTGGTAGAAGACTTAAAACACTTGAAAGAATGCGACAGTTGTCTGAAATGATAGGTAGGAAATGCAAAACCAGTCACTTGTGACAGACTCATTGAAGTCCAAACCTAATTATCTTTGGAATATTTGAGATTCAAACAGAGTCCATTGAGACCATGACCTACTGAATTAAGTGGCTCAAGCTCAATCTTTTATTTCTTAATTAGGTAAATATTTCAGGAATCAATGGTTGTTTAAACCTGAAAACTTATAAAAAACTACCAGTGGCCATGCTAGTTCAAGTCAAAGTCAATGGCTTGTTTACCACTACCATGGCACCAACGAAAGTTGAACACCAACGAAAGTTGAGACTGTTACAAGGACTGCAGAGGGGAAAAAAAAAAAAGGAAAAAAAAAAGAAATATAAGAATAGTTCTTGTATTCTGGGATAAGAAAATCTACTCGTGTTGATGCACTGCTAATGAGTGTGAACCACAGCTCTCCAGGTTTTATTTATCCAGCACTTCTAACAAAACCTACATTTCTATTCAAGACAGGAACAAAATATCGCCAATAGTAAAACAGGACATAATGAGTTTTGAAGGAATTTCTTCAAAAAGCTGTTTCTTTCTCTTGGCAATTCCAAATCACCTCCTTCCATCCCCAGCCACTGATAAAACCTCTTGAATATGCCTAATAAATACTCCAAAAAAGGAAAGGACAAATTATTTAAGTCTACACTTCTCTAGGAATTGGGCATTTGTTTCACCACATTGTAAATTATCTTTCTTAACTTCTAATAAGGTGTGACAAAAATGAAGTAAATACAAATAAATCCACGGGAAGAGACTCAAAGAACATGACAAATGCTTGATTTTAGGGAAAAAAAAAAAGAAAAAGCTATAAAAAATTTTAAATCCCTACTCACTCATCTTTTCTTGTTAGTTAGTTCGAACGCCAAATTTCTTCGTTATTTTTTGACCTGATATGAAACACCATCTGGTAAAAGCATGTTGCATTTCTAAATAAATGAAATAATTGGGTGGTTGATTTAAAATATCTTTCGTAAATAAGTATTACTATACGTTAGCAAAACTCAGTTCATTCAATTTCTGAGCTCTGATGCTGTGCTGTGATTTTTTTCTGCCTGCAGGACCTGGGATTCCCAAGCAGTCTCATGTCTAGTGATAGACTGTCATGAACCTGATGAACTTCCACAGTCACACAGTATCAGATGCATATGTCCATATGTTTCATCTGTATTTCTTGTATGCATTGTTATTATTATTGCTAGACAAGGGTAACACCACAGACTCATCAGAATCATTGCCCTGAGGATGAGATCACAGCCTGAGGGTCCTGACAGATTTGCAGCAACAGATTACAAACCATATGGCTGTGGTTATTCAGGAGACATTTCAAAAGTGGATCAAATGTCCCTGTTTTAAGACATCTCAGTCACACTTCAAAAAAATCTTTAGAATGATTTTGGCCAACCAATTACTTCAATCTACTACCACAAATGTGTCAAGGTCTGAGGAGATCATCCTATTGCTGGAATCCTAGAGATGTATTTTTGTGTCTGCACAGACACATTTGCCAGTCTGCGGGACCTTTTGCAGAATGCAGAACACCTTCCTAGGCATACATCGTGGGAGGAATCAGGTCAGAAGAGACAAAGGAGTCATTGATAATTTGGATACATGTTACGGCATTTCTCCTCAACAAGTTACGACAAGCATGGAGTAATAGTGAAAAATAAAATATTTGTTAATGATGAAAAGCGGTGTAGAGAACAGCAGTTGGTCGTAAGCAAATATTTTGCAGCTTTAAAGACCCAGCTGCTTTGGCTGACTAAAATGAAAAGGAACAATCCTTTAGGGGTTGTGAAAGAACACCTCACAACTGACGGATTATATAGAAAAAAAGTCTACTTTATACGTATAAGTATAAAGCATTAGTAGTCATAGTCCTCTTTTCATAACATATCTAATTGCTTTGATTTGAGAATCCTGGGTAAGTGTGCCATGCACTAAACAAAAACCTGATCACAGCTGTTGAAACTGGTTTGTTCTGTATGCCTGTTTTGTCTTTCATTAAATATTCATTTATTGATATTAGACTTATAAAAAATTTAGCATAATTTTAATCCTCCCCTATATGAATAGGAGAAATTAAAAGAAGAGAGAGTTCTTCCAGGTTTATAGGTATGTGTGATATAAATTGTGATATTTCCAGAAAATGACAACAATATCAGGAATCCATGAGAAAAAATGTCTTGCGCATCACCTAAATATTTAACTACAATATCAGTTTATGTTAATCATATTTAAAGAGCTGGGTTAAACATGCCGTAATTTTGCCATCAACCCATATGAATCAAACCTTTATTTAATAACTGTAAAACCTGCCATTTGCTACTTTTAAGGTATCTAATTTCTCACAGCCAATAATGGTCACTAGAGTTACAAAATGCTAAAAATATCAATGTTCTTGAAAATATTGTTAGAGTTCTTGCTGCAGAAGCTGAAACATCTGTAACAGTATGGCAGTTATCAGCTTCTTGTAATTTCTGGCAATGTTCAGTTAAAAAGACTTTAAAAGTACAAGTAAAAACATTAATGTTTTGACTACTCGTAAGAAACTAGTATGTATACAATTAATATAAAGGGAACTGCCAAGTCAATCTGAGCTTAAAATTCAGGGGCTTGTGTTATATTTGTTTTATTTATATTTGAATTTATTAAAACCCCCAAGCTGTTGCAAAACCAATTTAACATTCCAGGTATTTTAATTAATAGAAACATTGTTAAATTCAACAGATACACAAAAAATAAATAAGCAAGAGTAGAAATATTTTTATACAGTTAACATATGAAAAAAACCAAGATGCCTCATCCTGATTTACTCAAGGAAAAATCAAACAAAATCAATCTAAGAACAACTGTTCTCTCAATAGAAAGCATAGAGAAAGTTCAACAAAATTTGACTCAACTTATATTCAGATATAATGAGAACTGGACTCAGTTCTAAATCTGCTGAATAAATGGAAAAGTATCCCCTCAGAATAAAACAAAATTAATTAATGCTATTTTGATTATAGCATGAAAACAAACAAAAACAAAGAGGAAGATAAAAGGAGAGCAGTAAGGGAAAACAGTTAATTGCTAAGTTTTGAGATATTTTTTCTCCATCTTACATTTTCTTCCAAAATATCCTGGAATATGACATTGCCAATGCTAATTCCCATTGCTTAAACAGTTCTTTATATCATCAAAGCACAGTTTACACACTAAAGTTCATAGCACTTACCACAGAAAATACAATGTACAACACTATATGAAATCCAGAAAACTGTGGTCTTCACATGAGGACTGAATTAAAGTTTGACTGTGAATACTGGAAGTTCCTATGTTTTGAGGTCTAACTCTGTAGCCTTCAGATTCTTCTTTTAACTTAATTTTTATGTTCAGTGTAAATAAAACATAAAAGCAAAGTAAGTTTACAGAATATTCCACATGCATATGCAATAAACATTTTATATAAATTTTATGTTTATCTAATCCTACTTCTTGTAAATTCTTTTCAATTAAATTTTTAATCTTGTAATTGGCAAAAGTTGTTGGTTAAAAATTTATTTAAAGCTTTATCAAACTGAAATTACATTTTGCTGAGCCCCCATCACACAGATTTTCTTGCTGCAATATTTTAGCTGTAAAGGCTAAGACAAAGACTGCCTATTGCTTTTCCTCTTTCACAAACTAGGACCATATTTTGAGGTTGTATCATAGGAATCATGACTACTGCTAATAATATGTAGTATAGATCTTTATTTGGGATCTGCTCCAAAGCCTGCCAGTTCTGTGGGAATAAGATAACCACAATGTGTTTGGTATCTTAACTTTCTAAACGGATGCAATATCAGATGAGTTGTGTAAGACATTATTGCTTAAACACTTTCATTTTATTTTTATCTATATATTAATCACAGAGTGACAAAGACATAGAGAGGAAAGGCAGGGATTTTGAATTCCATTCAGCTCATTTATATAACTGCTATGTAACTTTAGCAAAGCCACCATATCTCATTTACAATCCTGGTCCAATTGTAGCTATTGAATTAAAAGAACTATTTATAGTTGCTATAGTTCTGGATTCTTCTGGATCTCATGGGAATGGGAAAACCTTAATTTATACACATTCTTACAAAATTTTTCATACTCTGGTTTCACATGTGAAATCAATGATCAGTCATGATCATCAACAAAACACCAAGCAGATTGCAAAACTCTCCAGGGCACGGATCACTTTTTTTGCTTGTTTAGTACTCTGTTCCCTGTAACTCCACTGTCTGATTAGGCTCCTTAGGAGGTACTGGAATATACATAAATAATAAGCAAGAGGAGACGATAAAAAAAAAATAATTGCTACTATTAATCTACGAGATTAAGATGTAAACTACATGCTTTGCATCTCACTGCTGACTCCCAAGGGAGGTTTGGCAGAGTGTGTGCACTAGGCAATATCACTGAGCAGTGCTCCCTCCCCAGTTCAGCAGAAATTCCACCCCAGCACAGACTTATGATTAACTTCGTATTTTCCTTGGCTGAGTTGAGAAGTGTTTCTCACTTTAGCTCAATCACTCAGCCTTCTTGAAAATGCCAGCTTACTGTTCACAACTATTTTTCCATCCATGGGGATTTTAATAGGCATGAATGAGGACAGTTATGAAAGAAATTCACAGTATAAAGGAAAATCCTTAAATTCAGTTATTATTTGGGCATTCAGGCTTCACATCTTTTTCAAGCTGACTAGCCCTTGCTCATCTGAACAATGCCAATGATCTCCTTCTAGGCTGACCATCATAAAGCCACTTGTATACAGTAGCATGGCTTTTCTCTGAGCTTGTGAGTGTGCCTGCAGCTCAATAGGACTATTCACATGAACAGATGTTACTCAATGTGAGCACTGGTTGCAGAATTAAGCCTGTCCTTGCTCTTCCTCCTGCTACAAACATCAGCTGCTCAGACATCCAGACTCTTTTTTTTTTTTAAATGGCTTTTTGCCATACACAAAGCATATAAAATGACAACTTTTGTAATTTAAAAAATAAGAAATAAAAAATCTCCCTATATTCCGTTAGCACTTATATAAAATAATGTTTATATACTCCTTCATATAGTTCCTTGTATACACAACAATAAGAAATTAAAAGTCCATTTAGCTGTTTGGCATAATATTTTGTGGCTTTCACAGAAAAACAGAAACTTCTACCTGGTCATTTTAAAGTATATATTTGAATAGGTATAGAAGGATGTTGGATCAACATTGAATTTTTATTTTCATACCATACTATAAAAATTGATGAGTTTACAGATTATGTTTGGCTTATTACAACTTTTTTTTTCATTACAACACAATTTTTTTCCATACCAAATTAAATATATCTTTTAGAAGTATGTAAAACAGTTTTAACCATTGGAAAAAACCCTAAGAATTATTAGACAGACAGTTAACTGTAATGTTTCAAAAATTTTAACATTAAATATCTCATAATATTTCTCTAACTACCCTCCTCAATTTTAACCAAATTGTGACTGTTACAACCTAAACTCACATTTGGTGTAAGATACTCCGACTTAAGACCTGAGTGTTAACACTTGTTTGTGGAAATAAATTACATATAGTATTTGAAAATGAACAGTTACAATAATACTTCCCATACTTATTGCCTTCTTATTTAAGAACTGAAGGCATTTTATTTAGCATTTTGCCTTTGGGTGATGGCCAAAAGTGATCGATATTAGTGTCTTTTTGACCATTTATATTTTTAAACCTCTCCAAACTGATTTTGTGCTGAAAGCACAGCCGAGGCTCACAAATAAGTTAGAAAAGGTATAAAAAGATCCTTTGAAAATGGAAAAGAAAAATACCTGAAGAGAGCAAGCTTCACAAGTAGCAACTATACAACGAGGTTTAAAGACCAAATCAGGCTTATGGGGCTTGTTTTTGTTTGTGTACTCTTTCCTTTTCTGTGTTATATAAAAATCTTCAGTTATTTCTCTTTGTTGCAAACTGTGAACCCAGTAGCCTAGGAATAAAAATCTGGGAGGAAAACTCTAAGGGAAATACATTTCAGATACAGCTGGACCAGGTGGTCCAATCTGCCAGTTTACAACTAATTGGCAAACCATTTGCTCTTCTGCAGACCCCTGGTACATCACCTGTTCTAATGATTTGTCAGAATTATTGCTAGTGGATCCACAACCTATTCTGACAGTTATTTAAGAACCCTTGACTGAACATCATCTGTCCCCACTGATTTGTGTATATATTTTGGTTTTTTAGGTATTCTTTTACTTCCTTATCACTCATTGCAAATTATTTTCATTGTTAACTCACTGCTCTTCTATGTATACATGCTGAAAAAAACCAAACCTGAAGACAGAGTGAGGAAGGACAAGAAAAAAAACCCTGCAAAACCCTCAAAACAAATCTTGATGAATATTTCCAAAAAACTGCAGGTTCCCTGCTACTTGGTGAGTACCAACACATGCTAAATGGATACAGATGCATGGTTATGCCATCTAAGATTACTCCTATTTAGCTGGTACAGCCACATTTGCCAACAAACAAGGGAATTTGGAACACTTACTATCCCCTTCCCCTCTCCTTCCATGCCCATAAATTACTCTCAAGGGAAATAATCCGAATAGTACCAATACTTTCTGAAGCACCAGACATGCAGCTGTATCCCTAATTTACAGGGCAAAAAACAGGCTAAAAGGACTCAGAATGACCAAACAACTTCTCCCAACCCAAACCTATAATAACAATGACCATTTCCTATGGTAAAGCATACATTACCTTTTTTACCTACTATTTAGTTCAGATTTCTTATATTACCACCTTTCAGTTCCTCTGAAAAGTGCAAGTATTTTCTGGCCTAGTATCTTGCTCTAGCAAAATTCATAACATATACTTACTAGTCTTTTCCTTTTTTTTTTTTATTTCTTGTTAATTCCTTCATTTTCTCAGCTTATGGAGAACCACGTCGGTACTCCTAGTACCAGAACAGCCATCTGTTGTGCCTTTATTATTGTATCATTCATTCTATGCCATGTTCCATGTCCTGCCACCTCTTACTAATGCTGCTTACTGGATACTGGCACACTGATTCTTTTAATGTCACAGTATCTCCTTTTAAAACACAGTATATTTTAATTCTGTTTAGACGTAACTGGTTTATTCACTATTATCACAAATTGCAATGCACTGCATCTAAATGCTAGCCCCTCTGTTCAGGGGATGCTGAAGGAGGAAGGAGCTGAGTGTATCCAACCCTTCTACAGACACACACCCAAGTTCCCTGTCTCAGAAAGAGAGAGACCTACCTCCATTAAGTCTCTCTTCATTGGCTGCATAGGGAAGAAGTAAGTGTCAAACACTCCCTTTTAGGATCTGATTACTTTAACCACTTTACAAGACGGGCACTGATGAATCAACAATTCCTCTTATTAGGAAAGAGAATTATAGCCACAGAGTGGCTATAGCCACTGAGTGATTAGCTCCTCATAGTAGTGATACCCTTAGGTTTTAAGCCCTACAGAAGAGTGCCTACCAGTTTTCATAGCATGTTGGTGGACCATCCATTTAGCATGTGAGAACAACAATAATTGTCATGGGATTAAGAGGAAAGCATGAAAAAGTATTCCTGAAAACAGGAGCATGGATTCAGCTACACACAAAGTAGGAGAACAGTACCCAGACATCTTTCCAGGATGAGGCCCCTAACTAGCAGTCCACAGTGAAAAAGTAAAGGACCGGAAAAAGTTATCTGTGCTCCTGACTAGTATGGCACTTTGGTATCTCCCCGCCTGAACTAAGTCACAACAGAGCTTGAGGTAGAAAGCACACTTCTCTCTCTCCAGATTAATGCTAGAAGTTACAGCTGTTATCAGTATCCAACCAAGCAGGTAGTTTCAGGCAACTGATCAGTGCCTAAAGTATTTCAGTTCCTGGAAGAAGTGGTAGAAGTTAAAAGTATGGATCTTTGTCTGTGGTTTAGATGGATTTTAGGCACTTCAATCACAAGTTAAGTTGTATTTAGATTCATGGGATCCCATCTAATTATTAATACTAATATTTTGATATTAAAATTGATTTCACAGAACCGATTGGACTACTTTGTCCTGCAGATCTTATCAAATGTCGCAATGCACAGTGAAGTGTTATGCTGCATACTGCTTAATTTCAATGCCCCAAGCTCAAGTATTTTGCCTTTAACTTCTTGAAAGTCAAAGTTTATCTTAAAAATTAAACAGTTCCTAAATGAAATACAATTAAATTATCAAAGTGTGATATGTGCTTACTACACTTTTACAAATTGAACACTAGGATGAGATTTAAAATATGTTGTTTGTCCTTCAGATTCCTGAATGTCATCTTTCGACCTTGGGAATTTCTGTAGCTAGATTATAAACTTGTGATAGAATAAGGAAAACACTGAACTGTTCCTTAACAGGGACAGTATAATACTCTACTGATCTGAAAGAACACTGCACCTCATAGTGGAAAAAACCCTGGACCTTCAGCAAATACTGAATGAAAACAATAAATTGTATTAATCCAAGGGACAAAGAATCATGTTCAAAAATATTATCCCCTGGTAGTGAGCAGCAAACCAGTTTTTACGCCACTTCAGTATAGTAACATAAAAATCACATTTTATGCTGCTCCTGTGTATAATATGTACTACTTACTACACTGTTCTTTGGGCCCAATAAGGCCTAAAGAAGTTCTACACGCTATGTTAGTATCAAATTTTTCTCTCCCAAAATTGATATGCATCATGTGTTCAGAAGAAAAAACATGTGTAAATCCACACACAAAATACCTATAATAAATAATAAGACACATAATAATACGTTCCAAATTACAGTGTACAGACCTCTGTTTTTAAAGCGCAGACATTTTATAGGGATGGAAACCTGGCTGAAGTAAGCTTTTGCAGTAGAGTATATAGTTTTACAGGGGAAAGAATTAGAGAAATTGTTCCCCCAAAGAAAAGTAAGGTAAAAGAGGGGCAGAGAAGAATTAAAAGCATAAATACTCATACTACACTTACATAAAGAAAAACATTTGAGAAAAAGAAATAAACAAGCTCTGATCTCTTGACTGATCCAGGGAAACAATTCAATTAAAATAATCAACATGCCAGATCTCCCTTCCTGATTTGCTTAAGTAAGCTTGCATTTGCAATCATAGAATTAGATTGTGCATATATATATATGTGAGTGCTCCCCTCCATCTCTTCTCCCCCAGGGAAAAATCAAAAACTTACATGCGGTCATTTAGCAAATACCATGAGGGATTAAAGGACCTTAGTTCCTAGAATTTTGGCTACATTAAATATAGTACATGTATACATTAAAAGAGGAATCTGGCTCGGATTTAACTCAGCTATTGCTTTGCTAGTGTGGCTGACCGAACTTCAGCTGGGTTATGTGTGGTTTTGGTCAGGAACTCTGCATTTGCTCCACAGGTTTTAATTTTTATTAGTTTCTATTCTACCCAAACTAAAAAGTTGAACCATGCATTTTTATTGTATCACCTTTTGAAATATCTGCACAAATGAGGTGCATATAACTTAACAAACAAACAAAAAAAAAGCACCAAACTCCAAAAAACCTGGCTAGAAGAATAACATAGCATTATGTTTCACTTTGAAACACAAAGCTCCAACATAAGTCAAACATTTCTGAAACAGTGATAAAGTGTTAAAGGTCCGTAACGTAACTGAAGGTTATACTCATGGTAAAAGACACATTTCCAGTCAGAGTATAGATTATGCCTTTGAAAACAGGAAAAGAACCTGGTTTTTTTAGTGCTGCAACAGGCAAAGTTACAAGAATATCAGTGATGGATACAGCGGAGCACACTGACAATGATGAGAGTGTCTCTGATGCTCCCTGATACTATCCCCACACAGGGTACAGCACTCTGCTAGAAAGACCCACAGTCCATAGACTCAGCAGGAATAAAGTACCTGTAATACTATTGTATGCTACGTCAAATTGCACCTACAATAAATTCATAAGATAGTGTAATGATATTTCTCAAGGAATAATACACAAAAGGCTCAAAGGGCTTAGACACTCATAGCTACACAAGTGATGGCAACCCCCAAATTTCTGTATGATGTAGTTTTTCTGTTTCACAGGATTCCCACTGCTTGTATTTTTTAATTTGTATTTTGCTACACAAAAGTATTTTTTGGTAGTTCACACTTTTCTGAAAATATTATGAAAATTGTTCATCTTCACAGTTATTTAAACTTACTATTTTAAATAATTCCCTCAATTCTCTAGATTTCATAAATATAGTATTATAATTTCTATAAATTTTTCAATAGATTATTTGGTAATTACTATTTTGTAATTATATTTTCACTCCTTTTGTGACCATAAAGAGAAAGATATTTTCCTAAAAATTTAAGAGAACACAATTCAAATTTAAAAAAAAAAAAAGTATTTTAACAATAGCTACTTAGATACATTTTTCCATGCCATTTTCACACAACACTAACATTCAGAACTATTTAGCCTCTATATTGAGGATTTCCAACTTCAATATTTGCATAAAGATTAACTGAATCATGGTGAATTAAATCACAAACCTTCACATAGTATTTTTTATTTTTAACAATTTATAATTTTAGATTGCTTCCAGCATATGAAACCATGCTGCAGTAAGGATAAAGATTTTAGAAAGAACAGTTGCGAATACTGTTAGTTCTATGTGAAAAAAAGTCACGAGATTTTCACTTTCAGAACTCTGAAAATAATTTTTAAGAACAGTTGAATATTGCCATTTCACCTGCTGTCTCTTTACTCAATAGAAATCAGGTAACAGCAGAGTTCATGTGGTTTAACTTTGTACAGGCATTGGGGGGATTCATGGCTCCCCCCCGGTACAGATCTGAGCTTCCCGAACACCGTTACAGTGCATTGCTGGGAGATAGGAATGCTTTCAGAGCAGCTTTTATAGCACAGATTTCTCTGTTCTCTCTTTCAGAGAAGCATGTCATAAATGACCACGAAAGCTGTTCTGTGAGCTCTGGCAAAGGAACAACAAGGCATGCAATTCAGATTTCTTGGATTTGGGTATGCTATCGATGCTTTCTTTAAAATACTGTCCTAATTAAGGACCAAGATTTTAATTTTAGAAAGCAGTCTATCTCAGACTGAATTGCATTAAGAAACAAATGAAATGGAAGAAAGTTTATACTGAGCACATAGGGAATGAGCATATTCCCTCTCATGAAACTATTTTAGTGAAGACATATAAGCAATCAATTTACTTCTCCTTCAGTCTTCTGAATTTAACCACACCTTAATATCTAGGGAATCCTGGCTACCTCTTTGCCTCTATTGCAAGTTCTGGGAACCTCCATAAAAACCTATTCCAATATTACCCTTTACTATTATAATCAGGAACCAGTCCTTTTTATGATTATGCTCGTAAGTATAGTGTTTCAACTTACAGGTGAGCAGCATGATGTTAGAAGGAAAAAAAAACAGCAAGTCTCAAAAATTAAGTTGAATATATTAAAAGAATGTAAGTGGTCCCAGGTTAGGATAATTAATAGTGAGGCTATAGAACTTGGAATTTAGAACTATTCATGTCTGACCAGAACAGGTGGATAAGTATATCTGCATGCATGTATGGTTTAAGTTACAGTGACTTCATTCTAGAATGGTCCAGCATACAGATCCTGTCATGCAACTCTGCTTTGGAAGTCTTTATTTGGAAATCAAACATCCAAATATTTCTCCTTTATACATTATCTACATCTGTAGACATCCTTCTGAAGTTGTAAAAAATAAAACAAACAAACAAGGAACAACAAAAGAAAGTAAAAAAGTACACCCAAACAAACTTTCAAATATTATGTACATTAGCTTGATAGAGCAAAAAACATGTAAATACGGGTATGTGTATTCATATGTGGGTATATATACATTTGCATGAATGGAGAAAGAAGGCAGAAAGGTATAAGGACTTATCAAGCTCTCATTGCAGAATTTCTAGTTTGAAAAGCTTAGAGACTGTATTACATCATAAGTCTCTGGGCTTCACTAATTCCATGACTGTAGGCTTCTTTCTGATTTTGATTTTGCAACTGAAACTGATTGGCTGGCAGACAAAGGGACAGAAACAGCTGCAGCTGGTATTATTGATTATTTCCTCAATTTAAAAGAAGTAAATGAGGATGATAACAACATTGAAGGATAAAGGCTAAGCTGTTACTCTACAGCTCTGGCAAAGCTAGTCACTGTCTACTGCCACATGATCTGAATTAATTCATAAAATGCAACTATTATCATTTTAATACCAGAGATTGTAGAAGTCATAGGGACCTGCCTGTTATGATAGTGTATCTTTAATCTCATTAATTTTTTAGTAAAAACTGAAATCTCTAATATGGAAAGACACCAAATCTAATATAAACAGCCTAGAAACTGCTTTTGGGCTGTGATTAGTAACACAAAGAACTTTCTAGAACTACACTGAGCTTATAATAATTAATGCTTACACTGAGAGGTCCTGCCCTCTGAATGAGAATCGTTACTTCCCCAAGAAAGCAGAAGATAACTCTTGAAAACCAGAAGATACACCAATGATCCACAATGGAAAAAAATTTAATCAAATTAGAGTAGGAAATGTGTAAATGTAGGAAACAAATGATACAAATATTATTTGTTTTGCACCTCTTCTTTACCCCCTTCAATGCATTGACTTGATATTAGCCAAAGTAGGTCTCAACATTTCATTTGAGAATACTCAGTATGATGCCTCCTCCTACACCCATGGATCAACTGCTGAGTTCTCTGCATTTTGTCTTACCCTCCTCTTGCCTTCCAGTCAAAGTATTCTGTCTGTAATGCTAAACTAAACAAGGTCAGGTTTTCTGGCCCTGAGGCTAACTGGCACAGAATTGCTTCCTTCCATACAGTTAAATCTCTTGTCCCAGATAACAGTATGGCTTTGTCAGTACTGCCTGTTGGGAACAGTCCCTGGCCTGCACCCAGACATTATCTAGGAAAGTTAGTTTCCACCAGGCAGTAGTCTTTGTAATAAGCATGTGCCAGGGCTTGAAGTTTTGCCCTGTTTAATTTACAACCATAAACGTAGCTAAGGATGTTGACCCTATCATGTTAGAGAAGTTTATGGCCACTAACCCTTTGGAAAATGCTGTTCACTTCCTGAGATTAACTACTACCTTAGAAATAAGTCTCCAGAAAAAGCCCTTATGCCCCTTCCTGGCTGCTAGTCTTACTCTGTAAATACTACAACCCTGGGCTATTTAAATTTCCCCACTTCCTAGGTATTGTTTTTAGGGTAGCCTAAGTAGAAAGCTATATATGGGTCTATATCCGTGCAAGGTCCCCTTGTTAGACACACCATGAGAGAAGGTGAATCTTTTGTTCAGATGCTAAGAAGCCTTCATAAACCACAGCAAAGAAGCTGTGAAATTACCTCATGAAATTCATTAGGGCAAAGTACAAAGTCCTGCACTTGGGGAGGAACAACCCCAGGCACCAGTACATGTGGAGGCTAACCAGCTTTCTGAAAGCAGCTTGGCAGAAAAGCACCTGGGGTTCTTCATCAGATTAAAGATGAGCCAGCAATGTGCCTTTGCTATAAAGGTGGCCAGTGGTATCCTAGGCTTCATTGGACACAATAATGCCCACAGATGCAGAGAGGTAGGTGACCATTACCATGTATTCAGCACTGGTAAGGCTGTGCCTGGAGTCCTGGGTCGAATTCTGGGCTCCTCAGTGCAAGAGAGACATGGACACACTGGAGAGAGTCCAATGCAGGGCCATCCAGATGATTAAGCATCAGGAACATCTCTCCTATGAGGAAAGGCTGAGAGAGCTGAGACTGTCTAGCCTGGGGAAAGAAGGCTTGAGGTGCTCTTATTAATGGATATAAATATTTGAAGGGGGGGTGCAAAGAAGATGGAGCCAAGCTCTTTCCAGAAACTGGATACGCGTCTTTGTGCAAATTTTTTTTTCCGATGCACAAGACGAATTGTACTGTCAAGCTGCAAATCTAGAAAACACTAATTATTTATCTACTAGTTATTTAGCTAATTTTTTTCCCTCACTCTGGGGGAATGGTTTAAGAAATATATTAAAAAATTGAAAGCAAGTCAGATTACAAAGCCAGATTCTGAATAGAGTATCCCTTGTCTGTCTGCACAGTTCATATTATGACAGTACACTGCTTTTCTTTTTCATTCCACAATATTTCAGAATATTTATGCCACTTTAAAAGAGCAATATAACCTCCATAATTAAAAAAAAGTCATAATTACAATAAAATATTAAGAAAGCATAAGACACCTGGGGAATTTCTGATTCAGAATTTGGTTTTGTTTGTAGTCACATGAGATGTTTTTTGTGCTTAAGAAAAATAATCAAAGGAAAACCACTGTCTGAAAGAGAACACATAACTACTGATTGGTTATCGCGAAAGGGAAAAAAGGCACTAAATTCACCTCTATAACAACATACTGGCATGTTGGGTAGCTGAAGCCCCAGTGCTCCCTTCTAACTCCTCTGAATTGGCACCATGCTCAAGCTGGAATGGGAAGCAGGATGTGTGTTCAAAAACTAGTCGTTAACTCCTATACTGTCTTTAAAAGCACATGTAATGGTGCAGTAAGAATGAACAGAGGGGATGTTCTCCCAGCCCATACAGAGATTAAAAGAGAGGCCAGAAGACCTATAGGTTTACTGTGACCAGCTGACTGCACACACACGCTGCTCTCTCTATGCCATCTGGAAGCACTGGGAGAGTCCAGCCCAGCACTGACACATATCCTCAGGTCTCATGGTCATCCTACCTTTTTGTATTCTTCTTATAAAGAAGAAGATCCATAACAAGATAAAACTGAATGACTGAAGTATTTATTTAGATTTCAGTTCTGATTCAGCATCTACTTCAGACAACAGCAAAATCTCCACTGGTTCAACTGGAACAGAATAGGATGGATATGTGCATGTATGACTGTAGATTCCTTTGTCTAATGCTGCTCTCACTTCTTCTGAAAACACCTAATCTATTCTTGCATACTTAAAGAGGTATTTATTAATTTTTAGCTTCCTGTAGATAATTTGACTGCTCTATGCAGCCATAAAATTTTATGACAGTAAACATGAGAGATGTGCCTAAATTGCACAGAAATGTTTCTAGACTGCCTGTTTTACTTTTCTTTTATAGTGTCAGTCCCATTAAATTTACATTGGTGCTAATTTTATAAAAACTTGGTGTCAAAATTATTAAGGTGACAAATATGCTGAGTCGATTAATTTTACCTGTGGCCCCTGAATGACTGTGCACTGTACTTTTCAGTCTGAAATGTATATATGTGGAAACACTACAGAAAATGTGGCTATGCTTATCCAACTCCAATTATGACAGTAAAAAATCATTAAAATGGGATTTTAATTGTTCAAATCTCAACATGCCCATCACAGCACAATTATTTTTAAAATAAAAAAAATAAAGTTTATTTCTTAACATTGTGAAAAATCCACTGTGACAGTAAAGAGAAATATAAAATTATTAAATGACAATTTATTATAAAAAATAGCTGAATATTATACGGCTGAGGGTAGATTTATCAATCAGCTGCTAGACCTTCCCAGTACAAAAGCAGAGTACTCAGGAGATTTACAGAAAGAGTTACAAACTGTTCCTGAATTAGCACAGCACAGATTTCTATAGACTGGAGAGAAGATTAAGATTATGAAGAACAGATACACAGCAGTATATATTTTGAAGAGGGAATATTTCTGCAGTCATGCTCTGTGCCTACTTAGATGAACATTCCCAGTCTGTAAGTTCTTAGCTAAAAGAAACAATATAAGGCTTAAAAGTCTGAGCAATTCAAACCACTTTTTCCTTACACTGAAGTTACCTAAAACAAGATATTTCTTCTTGCTCCATCTTATCCTTGTGTTAGGGGTTAGTATGACTTTCAGTCCTCTCTGCCTGAGGTGATAGTCCCCAAATGGCATGCAGGTCAACAGCTTAATCTTTCCTGAATCCTATGTAACTCAAAACACTGCAAGTGATGTCTATCAGTTTGTTTATAGTCAACATAAACAAAACCAGCATGATAGAAATAACACACACCTCAGTTCTTCAATGCCAGAATGTTATTTTTCTGCATATTTTCTCTGTAAGTATTTTTCCTTTGCCTGTCTTCTCTTTCTATGTCTTCCCTCTGTTTTCTTTCATGTTTTGGTGATGGTACTAAATTTGAATTAAACAATGCTTTAGTTATGAAAACATAAGATAATGGTTTTCACTTTCACTACAGACATGATTCTTCTAAGATTTTTATTTGTCAGAGTTCACAAAGCAGAACTTTGTTTGGTCTAGTAATAACCTAGAACTACATATCTGATGAATAGCTCATTTTGAACCCCCATCAAAAAAGTTCAGTAAGTGCATGTGCAGATTTTAGCCTTTTTTTTTTTTTTTAAATGTATGCCCAAAGCAGAAAGGTACTTCTGAAATTCTGTTTGACTGTATCACAAAGATCTGCCATGACACTGGCACAACGTTTTCCCAGAAAAATGATAAAATATTCCCAAATCCTATTTTCCTAACTTTTCTTTCTGCTTGCTTCCTGTCATCCATTTTGCATGCATCTTTGACTTGCATCTGTTTACATACTAGTCTATTATTCATCTACAGTATAACAGCGCAGCAGCTACTGCATCCTTTTCATATAATTTTTGCTGCTTCTGTTTCCAGCTTGCTGGTTTTTTTTAAACTTATATAAGCAATCAAGCCAAGAAAGGGTATGAGAACATAAAATAGAATGTAGCTTGAACCTAAGCTTTTACAGCTTAGACAAGGTTATTGCTGATGCCAGAGAAAAGTAATGTTCAAAATTGTCAGCTAGAAAGTTTGTCAGCTAGGCTCAAAGGCATGATAAATGAGAAACGCCTGGGATCCGAGATGTAGGAATCATCACAGATTTCTGATGTCAAGGAATAAGAAATACTTTACAGGGTATCTGGCTTTTTTCTGTGAAGGCAACAAAATAGAGCTCCTCCAAACAGGACAACAAACTCTTTGGGCATGACCTTACAAAGGCTGTCCCTTTTTACCTTTTTACCTATAATTTTGCATGCAAAAAAGTGATTTAAGGGAAGTTTACGTAAATATCACTAAGCCCAAAAGAGATGCTTCAGCCTCTCCACTATAAATCTTTTTCATATGAACATCAGAATAATTTTGTCCTACTTTTTCTGTCATCATCAGTTCTCATCTTAGCTTTTTCTCCAAATACAAGACTTCACAGCTTCCTAACTAGGCCGATATACTGTTTTATAATGCAAGAAAATGGAAACACTCAAAGAGAACTTAAAGAAGACAAAGTTAAAAAATAATTCAAAATAAGCACCAGCTTCCTTATGAAATAAGGAATAAACTATTGAACCCACAGCAGAAAATGTTATGGGAAGAGTGAGTAAAGAAGGATTCTGAAACAAATTCCAACAAAAAAAGATAAATAGAAATGTTAATTGAGCTATGATTGCAGTTTCAGGGGCAATAGAGACTTTGTGCCTCAAGACATATAAAGCAACCATAATTTGCTTGAGGTAAGGATGTATCTTCCTTTCAGGTATTCAAGTTTATCTTGTCGGAATTCTTGCCATCTCTGTTAAGCAGCCAGGATAGCCATTTAGAGAAAGAACTGGATAAATGAGTAAGTGACATAGTTTGCTTACAAAGCAGTTATTCTTCTGGGATTCTTGTGTTTTCCATCTAAAAAAAAGTCACTACTTTGGTGATAAATATTCTTAGAAAAAATATTTTTGAGCTGAATGTGCATATATTTATTTATTGAATTGGAAACCCTATTGCACAAGCCAATTTTGTAGTCTCAGAAAACGTTAAAGGAAAATGTCTGGGAGAACAACCACATGGCATCACACTTACAAAACTTACTAAAGCATATATTTGAGAAAGGAGAGTGTCAAATGCTCCTCTTCAAGAGCACTATAAAAAGTAAGGAAAATGGCAAATAAAATACTTTGTGGTGGGGTATTGTACTAGCAGCAGCTGTAACACAATAAGACAGAAAAATATAACAAACTGTAGCAGATTATTGAACTTTTATAATTTGTACATTTCCACACACATTTACATAAAAGCCCAAGTGCAAGGTAAATCTACATTCTTCAGTTCAGAGTAGGCAAGAAATTAAATAGATTTCATTTAACTAAGTCAATGACCTGCCTGCAGGCTGACATAATTTTCCTTTCCTATTACTAGTCTCTGGTGGCTACAAATTTTGACTCCATCTTCTACAAATGATATTTCTGTAAATTACCGAGCAATCCTCATTTGGACATAAGGCTAAATAAATCATCCAAATCAAAACAACTGTAAGAAACAGTTCTTATGCTGCCCTAGCAGTGATCTCCAGACCACATTAGAGGAGAGAGAATTCAGGCTACATGCTCAATATGTTCATCCTTCCACAGCACAGATTACTGGCCAAAATATCTGTCTGTATTTGTGGAGTTGGATGCTGTCTACTCAGAACCAAGGGGAAAATCTGCAGTGCCCATGTTTTCTGTTCAGGCATGGGTTATTACTTCAAAAAAGGCAGAGACCTATCAAGCTTTCATCCTAGGCAATCTAGGTCAGGCTTTCACCAGAATTCCAGACCCACTGATTTCTTAAAATGTGAAATAAACCCTTAGGAAATAACTTATGACTATTCAAAACTTACATCACTAACAGAATGGAGGAAAACTATTCTCCATAAAATGTAATTGGCTACCTAAGAAGAGTGCTAATACCTAAAATATAACTCTCCTCTTATGACTTCCCAAATCAATAATAATAATGTTTGAATATGAAGTTAGACCTTCTAAATTCAATAGAAATGTCAGTGACAGTAAATTTTAAGGAGACCTCATACCCAAAGACATGAAAGCTCTTCAATAAACAGAAGAAAAAGAAAAAGTATTCTGGCTCCATCCTAAGAACACGTAATGTATCTCCAGTGTAGAACACACATCCTCAGTTGTTCAAGAAATCATCTGTCAGCTGCCTTGAAATGAGACTTTCTTAAAAACACAAACAAAAAGCTTGGAAGAAGAGTCCTTTTATTCAGGTTTAGGTGTGATGAAAGAAATATTTTCAAGTGTTCTTTTGTGTTCACAGAGGCTGAAAATGTCTTTCGTGTTTCAGAGTTTTGTTTTATTTTTTTTGTTTGTTTTTGTTGTTGTTTCATTTGTTTGTTTTGTTTGGTGGTTTTTTTGGGGGTTTTTTTGTTTGTTTGTTTGTTTGTTTGTTTGTTTTTTGGGGTTTTTTTGGGTGGGTTTTTTTTTTTTTTAATAAAATGAAAGATATTCTTACTGTATCACGTGATACCATGGTTTGGGGACTGAAGAAAAACACCAAATGTCTTGAGCGCTGGCAGCTCTGAGAGTGTTACAAAACAAGCCCCTGAGCCAACTAGACTGAGAGATGTTGGCCTCATACAGTTGCTATAGTGTAATGATAAATGTTTAAGTTAAATGCCTATATGGCACTGGGAAGCTGCCTCCAACTTTATGCAGGTACTTGATTAGGATAATAGCAGATGCCACCGTACACAGAGCTCTCACAAGAAAACATGCTCCATGTTCCCCCCAAAGCGGACACAGCAGAGCTCTGGCTCTGCTGGCCCACAGCCCTCTGCGTCAGCCAGCAGCATCTCTGGGCAAGCAGAGAGGTGAAAGCAGAAGGCATGTGTTATACTGACAAATACGTAGCAATGCAGGTGCACAAAGTTCTATTGCTATCTCAGGAAAGCAGGCTTGAATTCAGTTGGGGCGGAGCAGCTCAGCTCTCTTCCCATCTAGATGATGTACTGAACCCATGCAACCATGCTGCACATTATACTGAATTTTGTTTCAGTGCTTGCTATATATATATGAGATGGAATCATTTCTTAAAATTCAAACTGTGAATCTCTTTCCCCAGCAACTTGGTTTCTTCTCCAGAGGAATGGGCAGGAGAATGAAATAACAAAGAAAGATCGAAATGGCTTAAATAAAAACTATTTAATTCCTGTGCTTGCTGGCTTGTCTTTGTTACTCATTGAATAGTTGTACTGAAATAAGTAAAACTACTCACACCAATTAACAGAACAGAATTTGGGTCATTCTCTCATTTACTTGATCTAAAAGATGGCTCTGCTGTGCAAATGTGGTCTCAAAGCATGTTAGCAAAGATAAAAACTACATAACAGTCAGCTGAAAGAAATACCTGTTTGAGTCTAAATCCAAAATGAGAAGAGACTGAAAGGCTAGTAGCCAGCTTAGAATTCCATCATGTAGGCAAGAATGTTTCCAGTGCTTTTGGAATAAAAATTCAAAATACTGAATTTTTCTTAAGATTCTTACAAAATTTATTCTAAACTAAAAGAAATATTTTGCTTTAATAACATTGAAACATTTCATTTTGATTCCGACAAATCTGTTGTATCAGATAAATAATAATATGGGGGTTAATTGCACTATAAATATAATAAATAAATTTCAACATTATTAAAATACAGTAAGAGTAAAAATTATTGTATTTATTTTTTCATTGAAAATCTTATTTAAATCATTTTTATAATATGTATTTAAAGGAAGTTTCAGGTTTCATGTCCATAATGGATCTCTAACTACAAAGCTTATTCAACATTTAAATTACATTAATGAATTGATGGGATCTTACAACCTGAGAAACTGATGCAAGTATTTATGAGAACATTTAGTACCTGTATAAATCCAGTGAATGTAAATTAAAAATAATGTAACAGGGGAGTGTTCTTAAAGGACACTTACAACTAACCAAAACAAGATCTACATTAGGTTGAATCTGGTTTGAAACTAAAATCACATCAAAAAGGCTTTTATTTTAAAAAATGTGTTTGCTTGTAAAAAATAATTTTGAAAGTACTTGAAGAACTTAGAGAATGATAGCTCTGATTAATTATTAAAAACAACATATATACATTATTTCAGGAAACAAAACCTGTCCAAGCAGGGGATGGAGAGGGGGCAGTTGGGCAGGAGAAAGTACACCTTCATTTCAGTTGCATTTAGCCACTTAATGCCTGAAGTCAGTTTGTCACTCCAGGTCTTCCCTACAACAAATGGAGAGAAATGGGCAGTCCCAGATGATGACCCTGTATGAATCTCAAAGTGCTTAAATACTTATGAGTTCTCATTTCCCAAACCTTCCCTTAGTGATCCTGAAAACACAAGTGTTTTCTATGTGTCTGCAGACACATAGGAAACTCATCACACCACAATATGCAATCATTAAAAGACAATGCCCATCACACCTCAGTTCAACTTTTATACTGATACAAAACAGAAAAGAAATAAGAAGACAACACCTAGTATTAAATTAAACAGGATTTACGAAGAAACCACCGCTAAGGGGCATACAGATTTTGGAAGCCGGTGATGAGGAAACATAATTCCGTCCAAAAGGAATTTTTACTGATCTATGTTTCCAGCATAACCCATCCTCCTTTGCATGCTGCAATTAACAGCAGTGAAAGAAACATCTATGGATAGTAAACACTTCATAATAATCTAGTAAAAGAACAGTAAAATAATAGCAATTGAGAGACTAGCTTTAGTAAAGACAGGAAATGGTTGGAGACTGAATGTGATAGGCCACTGAATCACAGGTCCAAAGCTGTAATGGAAACAAGGTATGTAATAAGGGTGATTTTTAAAAGCAGTTATAGCATTGCCTGTTAGCACCCATTGTGCTGTGACAAAACTGGTTTAAGTTTCATGATGTGGTCATTGTTTCTGCCAAACAAGTCTCTGCAGGTCGCATTGCAATAAATGTTAATTCCTAGCAAATAGGGGGTTTTTTGAAAAGAAAATAAAGACAAGGCTAACATACTATTTGTTCACAAGGAAGAGTGGGCTTTCAAATAGAAAAAACGTTTGTTGATTCATGATTCAAAGGCAAAATTGAAACTATGCAGATGGAGGTCACTGGGAATTGTTCTAATTAGCAAAGTGCAACAAGATAGATCATCTGTTTCTGCTTCCTCTCCCTAGTCTCCAAATATATCTCATCAAGAACAGCTGCCAGGAAATAAATAAATAAATAAACCACGTGAGATAGAAGTGTCATGAAAACTATCAAGTGCCAGCCAGAGCTTCTTTAGGATCTAGAGCTGCTCTTTGCTAAGAATTCCTACCAGGGAAAGAGTCATCAACATACCTTTGTTTTGATATGAATGCATATTGGAAGTGTATTCCTACAGTTTTACTCTAGGTCCTGTTAAATTAATCATCAAATCTACACAGATACATGCTCACATTAAGCTTCTAGAGTCTTAGGTAAGCAACATACTTCTCCAAGGCATTGTGATAGACCTACAATAGCAACTCCACCACTGCCTTACTCTTTACATGAAATTAATGCTACTTGTAGCTAAAAATACCCTTTAAAAGTAGTGAAAGTTGACATGTTACAAAATATGCTTCCACAGTAAAAAAAGGAACTACTCTCCACTATCTTTATGATGTAATACTAATTCAAAACATTTCACACTGTATATGTCACCATTATGAATATGTTGATTTTTAAACTTCACATAACACAGAAACATGGTTTATTATGGTAGAGAGGAAAAAAAAGAAAACATAGAGTTTACTTAGGGAAAAAAATCCTAAATAAATAATTCATACTTGGATGAACTGAATTCTAGTCTTTTAGAAGGTGCCAACAGATGGTTTACATTTATAGAAAGTGCACTTGCTGACTTTTAAAACAGAAATTAAAATTCATAAACTATATCATTAGTTCCCCTTTGAAGTGCCATTGTATTTATGAGGAAGATTTGAATTTTCCCAGATGAATAATCTTTAATCATAATTTTACTATGGTAAAAGTGCAACATGTTACTTTTTAGCTACTGTTTTATGTTTGTAGGTTCAAAGTTAAACTAATCTAATGATCAATCAAAGGACAAACAGAAACATGGAATCTGTACAAGGCTGATGTTTTCATCCATTACAAATTTCAAAGCAGTTTTAGAGTTTTCCCATTCCTTAAATGAAGGGCCTCTATTATCAGTCCTCATGTGGTAGGGGCTCACAAACTTTGACTTCAGTTTACAATATCCCTGCTTACACTTAACACCATATCCACCACAAAAAGCAGTGAGCTTGCAGCTCATGTAAAAGTGGGCATGGAGTCCTTCTCAGCTAAGTTTAGTAATTCCCTACTGGAAACACAACCAATATAATATCCTGGTATTATTGGAACACTTCATTGTTGTTAAACTAAATGTTAGCACCTAACAGGGTTATGATTAAGGCTTACTTTGCACCTATAAAATATACAGTGAATAGCTTTCATTACGTATTTTCATACAACTTTTTCCTTGTTCCATTGCTGATTTACTGTTTAATATCTATTTTTTGATGAAGCTGAGTAATACTAGCAGGTATGGAAGTACCTCACTAGATGGGAGAAGAGTTTGCTGTCGCAGTGTCATGATTAGAACAAAGAAATCCTCTTCTTCAGTAGAAGGCTGTTGAATTTAAAAATAATTTAATAAATTAGTTTTATCCAAAGAAACTTGACCAAGTAAGAATTACTAGGGAAAGCCTGTCTGCATATTTAGTCCACAGCTCAAATGCCTTTATACTTTTGGTAGCATTATATATCAAACCATGGTGACGCACCAGAACAGCCACCTGGGAGCTGTGGGTAGATATGAACAGACTTCCCGCAGTTAGGCACCCAAATGAAATATCTAAATGAGGAGATGTGTGTCCCTAGGATCACCTTTTCCAGAAAAGTAATTACATGCAGGAGGCAATAAGCAGTGGACACCAGCCTAACATCAGTACCGAAGTTAGGCAGTGGAAATGTCATTTTTTTCTAGAAATCATCTCTAAAGACTACTGCAATGTAATGTTTTGCATAATGCTTAGTCACCTCTTAATTCTACACTCAGGTGAACAAAGTTTATTATTCTTTACACCAAAGTTTTGAAAGAAGATTAGTTGTGGTTATTTCTCATCTGAATTACCATGGCCACAGAATGCTATTCATAGCCAGGACAGGGGGTATACTAGGTACTATACAAACAGGAGTACATGCTTATTCTTGCCACTTGCTCATGTGGTCAGACTGTTTTTGTGTTTCCTGAATGTGTACCTTGTTTACAGAGAAAATTCTATAGGGCAGACTGGACTGTTTTTCATAGTCCTTCTCACTGGTAACCCTGGTCTAGTCAGCCTAATGAAAGCATTTCTCATCAGTAAATGTGTAAACTGAAAATTCTTGATCTTCTTAACTAAAATAATTAATGTTTTAAGTAATTTCCACATAACAGAGCCCACCATATCACGTATAAAACTGGGCAAATTCTCCTTCAAATGCCCACAAGTATGGATCAATCCCCAAAACCTTTCTTATTTTCTGCATAAGACAAAGGAGAAGCTAGTGCTAAGAACAAAAAAAAACCCAAACCCAGTCAGCCGACCAACCAAAACATGAAGAACTTGAAATTTGGGATTTTGAAGACTTTAGCCTTATTCAGTGGGCATAAAATCTACCAACAAAATTCACATCCCTTTCACATGTAGTAGATCTCTATAGCTTTTTCTTCACACTGTATCACTGGCAAAGTGAGGTGACCAACCTGTTGACTTAAACATACTAAATATTCTTTCTAAATGTTTTATCTATTAACTTAACTACTCATATTTGATACAGAAATATAGACAGTGGAAAAGCCAACTGATTGCTGCTAAAGCAAGTTTCTTCCTGATACACAACAAAACAACACAACATTCTTAAAATATTTTATTTACCAATATGGAAGACTACTAGGGATGCAAAAACTAGGAAAGAGTCTGTTTAAATTGTTGAAGAATGCATTAAAAAGTCAAGCCTTATGGGGGGGTGCTTTCTAAATTTCCTGACATTTATCTTTTACATATTCTTCAATGTTTTCCTCCCCGCTAATATCTATCACATATCCCATTATATTAAATCACGGGGAAAATGTAGTTTGGATCTAGATCACTGAATGCTATGCATGTGAGAGAAATCAAACAAGATTCAGGGTTAGAGTCCTTCCAATTATTCAGATTGCTTGTATATATGGATAATCATTTTGGTTTTTGCTAAACTTGATCCAGTCAAATCAGACTTGTATGGAGGTACAGTACGTAGTACAGACTAAAGAGGTACAGGGATCATCAGTGTCTTATGAATTAATTTGAATGGGAAGGGTTTTTCATCTGAGAGCATGAAACATGACTTGGTCTGTCAAAGTGCAACCTGAATTTTGCTTGTTCTTATAATCATGATATATTTACCTTCAGTAACAAGCCCCAGGAGAGCACTATGTGTTACACTTGGATCTGGATTGAGTCTTTCACCCTCCATCCTTCCAAGCACTATTCAAACAAACACATTTTCCCCCAAAGGTTTCATCTTATTCTGGAGAAGAAATACAGCTTTATATACTGAGAGTTAGGAGGTCTATCATTTAAACAAGAACAGACAAAAATTATCATTGCTTTTACTGCAAAGTGCTAAGATGTGAAAGCAAGCTACTTTATATGACCAGCTTAGAGACTGGTGAAAGTAAAGTATAGCCTGTAGGAAAATAGTTTTCTTAAGACTTCTTTTGGAACCCAAAGACAAAGGCAATGTATTCAATTACTGGAAATAGTTATTTCCAGTATATTTTATAACTACTACTAAACTCAAGCCTGCTATGACTCTCTTGGGGATGTTATGCATTGGAGTCTTTGTAAACTAATAAAAATGAGATGCTATCATGAAAATGAGAATGGGCTGTAGCCCTTGATAGAAAATAATGGAGAAACTCACAAATCAAATTGTTTGACACACAAATTAATTCACAGTGGCTTCAGGAAAACATAATTTTTCGTTTTGGTCTATGAATATCTTCCATGACTAATAACATATAAAACACTAACAGTATATACTATACTATTTCAGTTACCTGTTCAGTTTAGGTGTTTTTCAAGTACATATTTTGCCCAGAAAGAGTCCTTTCCACTTGTCCTTCCTCACAGACACACTGGTCTGAAAACATCTGGAAAGTTACCTACCTTGCTTTGTCAGCAGAAGTCAGATGTGGAAAGAGTTTACTTAGGGAGATACCTGAAATATTAGGCTGCCATGTGGAGGTTGTCCTGTACATAAGTGACTTAGCTGGACTGTTCGCCTGGTGACATAAGCTGTTTCTCTCCTATTCAGGTCAGAATGTGAATGCATTCAAAGCTCTGGAGTATTTCACTGCGTTAGATTCAGGTCCATTATTAATATCTAATTTCCTGACTGATATTAGAAGCCTCATTAATACTCTGAAATTTGACCATTAATATCACATATTGGTTGTTAAAGGGCTGGAAGTTTCTGATCCCTAAAATATTTTTTCCATAAAACCGAAGATGTATGTTTATATACCTGGCATCTAAGTTTCCTGGGACCCCAAAAAAATAAAAATAGGTAAACTAAACAAAACGGCCTATTCATTGTTTGTTCATATAAAGGCTTATTAAAAACAAGAGATACTTTGATTAGGTTTCTTGAAGAACACCTGTAAATCACCGTGTTGGAAATCTGCCTGTTACTAAAAAGGTTATGAATAGCATAAATAATTTAATTTATGAGCTGTAGCTGCTTATTATGCTTTATACTTTTTGCACTTAATAAAGGGACAAAATAATAAATGCTGTTGAATGATTCAATTTGCCAGCACTCAAATACAACTTCTTAGTCTCCCCTGGTCCAAACAATTGAGAGCTCTTGGCCTACTTGAATGAGTGAGTATAGCCTTCCAGATGCAGACAAATAAACTTGCAAATATTTTATTTGCCTGCTAGTAATGATATTAAAAAACATATCTCCACTGAAAAAAAATAAATAGTCACTTACGTAATGCTATTTCTACTCTGAACTCCTTTGGAATGCTGAATGTTTCACAGGTATATTGAGTTATATTTTCAAATATTTTACATGCTAGTTTGTAAAAATTATATATTGACACTCCTGTAGACAAGAGAGAAAGAAACTCATGTTTACTTTCACCTTCACATAATACTTTTCTCATTATCACAATTGGCCCCCATTTCTTTCCCTAAATCATATTAGCATTGCTACATCTATATACACATAGCTGTAGGAACAAAAACCACAGTGACTTCGAATAGATATACATTGGCCATACTTACGATTTTCTGCTAAAAAAGAAAAATCTTTACAAAGGATCACAGAGATTTGCTGCTTTTGGAAACAGAAGAGAATCTCTTGATCTTACTGTAGGAGAAACATATCTTTAAAAACACAGCCACCAAAAACTCTTAGTCATTACCAAGGAGCTCTGCAGCATATTGATCCACTGTATAGGGAAGGCTGTTCTACTCGGTCTGGTTACCCCAGTTATAGTTGCTTTGGTCCCTGTCTGCTCCTCGTAGCCTGTCTTCAGTTTAGGGGTGCATACAAACAGCTGTGAGGGCAGAAATTTCTGTGACAGCGTGCTGGAAAACTCAGCATCTATAGTGGACTCATTCAACCAAGTCTCTCTCCTGGTTTGAGTCACATTGACTTCCCCACACAGAAGTAACTCAGAATGATTTTAGCATCTGGAGGCTTTATTAGTATTCCCTTCAGAGAATGGTCACACAAATGTAAGTGAAATACTGACACATTAAGGAAACTGGTAGACAGTAGGAAGAAGGATTACCACAGCAAAGCCCTTCAGGTTTATCTTGTGCCCCTTTTAGACTGTCCTATCACAGCTGCATTGGTGAGTGGGCTATTGGAACATCTTTTTCATCAGCTACAGGTTAACAAATATTTCTGGGGCCAATATTCCTGTGGATAATTAATTCCATTTATTCATGACTATGAGTCTGAATAACGGACATGACTATAATCTGATACATCTGATCTACTTCAAACACCTACCTCAGGAGCACAAGAGGAACCATGCCCTGGTTGGGCAGACAGCTATGGTGCAGCTGCTGTTGAAAGGTAAGTGTGATGAACATGAGAACTGATTTCTATGCTGAGGTTTGCAAGATCTAGACTGTACAATTAAAAAAGTCTACTTGTCTTCTTCAATTTCCACTATTACTTTTTTTTACAGTCTTTCTCTACCTAGGTCTTACACAGAATTTGAAGTGTAATTAAGAAGAGATCTTTGCTTGCTCTTGAAAGCAGGTGGTAGGAAAGAACTGTCAATCACATATAACAAAGTAGTCTAAGTATTTTCTACTTGCTTTCTAAAAGAACTACATGGCATTCACTATAAAAATGAATGGAAATATATGTTTTTTGTATTTATTTCTAACAATAAGGCATGCAGTAAAAAGGAGTACCATCAGTGCAAATTAGGAGGTGTTCCTTTTAGGTAGGATCTTTAGAAGCAGAGATAAATAATAATTTGATTCCTACACATTTAAGTATACATATACAGATCATGTCCTGTCTTCAAATATCAGTATCTGTACAAAGAGAGGATGGTTTCTGAGAAATTCCCAGCTAGGGAATTAAGGAATTTGTGTAAGAGTTAAGCATTAACCTGACTTCATATCTTAATTTTGGGTCAAACTATTAAACAAATTTTAATCAAGACTTTCAAAGCTCATCAACAAGCTAATTTTAAGTGGACTATGCATATGTTTAATCATACATGCAGTCAATAATCCAACAGAAATTAAGGCTACATAAGGCTGAACAACTTTAGACTTACTGTAGCTAAATTTAACATAGAACAAAAAAAATTTTCAAAAATTATCAAAAAATCTCAAAAAAGTTTATCCTTACTTTTGTCTAAATGAGAAATGATACAGACTGCAGAATTTTGCCTCTATGAACAGATGTGCTGTTTTTATACACACTATTGGGAGTGAAAGTTTGTTTCAAGACTGCTTCTAAAACATCTTGGAAACTTAAGGCAGATCTTTCTAACAAAAAAAGGTGGGTTTTTTTAACATGTCTGTAAGCAGTTGCAGATATTTTCGATATATATGCAGAGTTTTCTGAGGAAGCTGTGTGTGTTTCAAACAGTTGTTCAGAGACCTCTTTGCAGTTACCAGCAAGATTGGCTCTTATCATTGTCATTCCCTTAACTATGTCTACTGACATTCCACTTTTGTCTTCAAACCAGATGTCATCCATTACAGAGAACATTCTCTCCACAGGTGCATTAGTGTCTTTGCATGCCAAAACAAATTCAGCAAGGAGCAGGAGATTTTAGAATGTATGGTATTTTTTTAAATTATTTACAATTTTCACCCATATTTCAGTGAGCCTTCTGCACCCAAAACCCCTTTACTGAGGGAAGAGGAGAAACCTCCAGCTGAAGGCAGGAGGTTCATCTAAAGGCTCCATTATTTAAAAATAAAATAAAAATGAATTTACCCCCCTTGTGGTTTTGGGACTATGTTCTGCATGCTACTAAGAAGATGGAGGATTTTGGTTTAAGAAGAAACTCAGATTTGAACACCAATGACCAAGTAAACAAATGTTGCAGAGATGTATTTAGCACTGAAGGGGAAACACCCACTTTTGAAGAATAGGCTGGCATAAATCTGTGTAGCCAAGTTAGTCCAAGTAACTTGTGATACTAAACTTGCAATATTCTTCAACTTAGAGGGTTTAAGCCTCCATCACAGTAACTGAAGCTGCACTGCAAGTCAGAAATGAGTCCACTGAAGCACTCTTACGTCAGCACCTTGACCAAAGGTGCCAGGACCAAAATTTTCATGTCAAATGAGATTTGCTGCTACATTATACTGTTCATATGTCTCTTACCTTCAGTATTCCACTAACTCTGGTCTTGTTTTCTTGGGAAGGTTAGCACAGAGTAAGCTAGGATCTAGACTAGACTTAAACAGCAACTCCTTTTTAGACACTTGTAGTTCATATTAAAAATGCTATTTTGTGGGATAGAGTGGGAGCACTTCCAGTGCTGTTAAATCATACATTCAGCAATTCTTCCTGAGTAGAGGCCTATATATTCGGTGCTAATTACTGCTGACATTGCATGGATGCAGTTGCTGATGGCTCTGGTATTAGTGTAAACAGAGTCTGTAATTAAAAGACCATGACTCTTCCTACACAAACATTTCTTTCTGAGTATCTCATGCAGTGACGCAGATTTCAAAATCTACTCAGCATGTCAGGGAAAAATTGAGGGAACACCTCAGGTGAAAGCACACTTTTTTTTTTATGTTCTTAACTGTCAGTTACCATAGTATTTCTAATTTTTGAGTTTAGGAAATTTTAGTTGTAAATAATATATTGCTTCTCTTCCAAATACCTAAATTCTGCTTTTGCTATTTTTCCTTATAATGGGTGGCAAAAATTGATAGTGCCACTAGTTTCATGGAGTTAGAACTTAGGAGTAATATCCCATAGTCATGAGATTTTTTTTCTTTCTCAAAAGAAATATAATTCTTTTTTTTTTCCTTCTAATTTTTGAGCCTTTAAGTTTCAGTCAGGTAATTTTCTGCAACCAGAAGAACCAAAAATCAGAACCTTCTTACTGAAATCCAAGCTTTCAAAAAGACCTCGAGATCTTGGTGCAGACTACATGTGGGGCAAAATAAATCAGGTCTTCTGTGAAGCAGGGTGGAGGGACAACAAGTACTTTACCTACTAATTCCAGATGACCACTGAACCATCACATCAGTCTTCCTTGTGGTGTGGAAGAATACCCACTTTTTATTCTTGCCTCCAGAAGACTGAGATGACTTTCAAGGTTTTATTATTTTAGAGAAAAGTGACACTATTTTTGTATAATAAAGAAACGCAAATTAATCTCCTCTCCTGAGGGGATTTTTATTATAAGCCACTCAGATACGTAGCTTCTACCTCTAGGTAGGGGGAAAAATCATGTAAATGACTAGGGAAAAATAATGTAAAAAGTTGCAAGAATGTACTTGGTTCTCAGTGGGGGGAAAAGGTGACAATGCTCTGAGAGCCTTTCCTGCTTACAGTCTGTTAGGTTGGAGGGTTATTATTATTCTTAGAGCCAGGGGATGTGGACATCTGTCAGCTTGCTTCTCTCACATGTGCAGCAACTGTGTGTGGTCCTCTAAATGAAACTGTTAGCTATGCAGTTCTGTATTTATGTACCAATTCTGAGCGGGCTGAACTCGTGCCAATTAGAAAGTATTTTATTATGGGTGGGTGAAATGGGGATATGTAAATACCATAATAAAGTAAACAATTGCTTTAAAATAGCTTCTTTTTCTCAACCTTCTCTCCAAATTTTGAATTTATTCTTTTAAAATGAAAGTATACACTAAATTAACATGCCTATTTTAAAAATGCAAGCTTGTTTTACAGAAGCATGCTCCACTAGATGATAATCACTGTACGAACAGCTGCTGTGGGAGGTCAGGGAAGTCAAAGAAGAGAAAAAGTAGCCATTGACAGATGAAGATGGGTGATCTCTGGATGTAGTTGGTTTAATGCACAAAATCTAAATTACTAAGAAGACTGCATTAGTAGAGACTACTGGGAACCAATGTTTACATTTAAAAGTTGTTACACACATAAGGGCAGGCTACTATACTCATTAGTAACTATCCTTTGATTGCACAGGTGTTTACTAAATACTTGGGAAATTTTCAGCTGATGCACAACAAACACACATGCTTCATAACACTGAATTAAGAGATTTACTTTGTTTACTGGTTTAATTAACTTTTCAGATTGGGGCAGCTTTCAAGATTACACTGGAAACAGAGCCACTGTAAACACACATACTTTAGAGCATAAATCCTGCAGCAGAACTATCATTGTGCAAACCCATCACAACAACATCTTAGTGGTATGTAATGCCTTTTTGGGGTCTTATACAGCAGGAAGCATTTTCTATTAAGGAGCAGAAATACACACTCATCTGACTTCATTTTCCTGCCAAAATAACCCAGCTATGCCACTTCACATGCTCTGCCACCTTTTGTTGCTAGATATGTAACAGTGTCATCTACCATGCTCTACAAGTAATATATGTTAGTTAAATGGATTTTTCTTTTTCAATTATCTAGCAACATTTTGTCAATTATCTAGCAGCTCACATTGGCAAGACTTGTCATAAACTTCATAGGTCTGTCAGATTCCTATAATGATGGAACATATGTTAAGAAGACCCCCAAATCCCTTAAAAAAAAAAAAAAAGAAAATCAAACATGTGGTCTAGACCAAAAGATATTTAATGCATGTACAATGAAAGGAATCTAGTGATTTTTTGAATTCACTGGTCACAATGTCACTCTCTCTTTCAAGTTCTTGCAAGTAGTTCCTCCACTTTTAAAGCTAAAAGGCCATCTTCTCTCCTATTAGCTTTTGTTTTAACACACTTCTTTCATTTCCCCAGTAGAACAAATCTTTTTCCATAAGCCAACTGCCAAGAGAAATTTTCTTTAACTATCTGTCTCTCAAAGCCATCCAAAGCCTTGATATTACCCTCAAGAAATGTCTGACAATTTAGGGATTTTTTTCAGATTTTGACAAGGCATAGTATTCCACACATTTTTCAAGTTATTCAAAATAGATTTTATAAAATATTCCAGTTAGCTTGTAAAGAAATAATTTCTGAACTCTAAGGCACTAAACAGACATATTGTCAATTTGGTATAGGCAGTCCTAACAGCATTTTGGATGATGTTTTAAACAGACAATATGCCATTAAGCAGACTTTTTGCCCTGTCAGTTTTATAAAATATCTCTTTTTCTATTTTTTCAATAATAAAAATAAGAGTCAAACTCAGTAATGTGATCTAGAGAAAGACAAAAAAGAATTCATAAATACAGTACTAGTTTTATACCAGTGACATCCTTTGACTCTGTCCAAGTTAAAGTAATGTAAAAGTGAACTTTTACATTACCTCTAATCATTCAAACAAACAATTGCCATCTCACCCACAAAACTTTGGCTATACAAAAATTAAACCTGACTTAGATAAAAATGGTCAAAGCCCTTCTGATCTGTGTCTCTTCTGGTACTGCCAACAAATTGCCATGAATTTTCTGACATATGACTACTTCATAACTCAACAGAATACAAGACACAACACGTTAAAATAATTTAGCAAAGCAGACAGTACTTCATAAAGGTGGACTCGTGAGAAGGAAGTAATAAAAAAAATATTACTGGATCAATACAGTTATGTAGATGATGTCAAATGTTCATACTCAGAATAGAGGTAGTAAGAACATCTCTGCAGAAAGAAAGACCAGCAATATTTTGTTTATTACACAGATCTCAGCAACCAGCCTCAGCAGCTCAGAGGAAAGGGTCAATAAAAGCTGCTTTAGACTCCTTCCCAAGGAGTTTTAGTGTGGCCAAAGAGAGATGCCCAGGTAGGAAAGCCTTATTAGTCATTCACTTGCGTTCTCTATGAGGTGAATAAAATACAAGAAATATAACGGTAGTTTTTCTAGTTGGGATAAAATATTTGGGATTTTCATATGCTGTACTGCAATCTTTTTTGTTTGTCTTTATTAAACTGACTTTTTCATATATTCAGGAATCACAACTCTGAGATGATACTGTAGCAATACAATGAAATGCTTTAGTAGGGGTCACCACTCAATACAGTAACTAGCAGATGATCTTAATTTCAATCATTATAAATACATATGTTTTAAAATTATTATCATAGCAAGCAATGTTAGATTTGATGTTCAGTGTTCTTTCCTTCCAGAAGGAGAAATTATTTCATAGAGGTTTGATCAAAGTGAGCTTCTAATTCCTTATAGTCAAACAATTCTTTTGATATCATATAAGCACAAAATTCATACACTGGAAAACTGAAAATATATATATTGCAGGTACATATCATGATTTCCTCCCTCCAGTAGGTGTCTGTAATGTAGAAATTTTTCCTTTGTTTTTTATGTTAATATTGGGTTGACTCTTACTTTAAAATATAAGTTACTGCAAAGAAATTTAGTAGTAAGCTGTCTTACACCCAGCTAGAGCTTAGGTAGTCATCAGACAAAGTTTTGCAAACCTGGACACATATGTAAACAAACAGAGTGACCTCATCACAGGGACATTTGAACTAAGTCTTTGTGTCTAACTATAAAAAAGGACCTCTAGGCTGAAAATATTAAAAAGAAACATTATTTATCTCCACATTAATTGATTCCTAAATAACTATCTCTATATACTTTGATAATTGACTTGCAATTTTATAGCTGAAAAATATTATCAGTATATATGGGACTAACCATACAGATTTTTACCTGTAGAAAATCATAGTTTAATAAATTGCCTCAGACAGAGTTAGATTAATCAACTCCATCACTCCAATTAATTATACAGCAATTACTTTTGTGATGTTTTAAATGTCTTCTGATTACGTCTTACTCAGTAATTCTCAAAGTGTCTACATCTTATTATTATTTCCGATGTTATAACAAAAATTGCTGATTGTTTCTTACTAACATAACTTTTTCATGCTCTAAAGACTTAATCATCCATTCCATCAGTTCTTTGGTAATGGTTCTAAACATTCACAATGTGGCAAAGAATAACTAAGATTAGCTCAGTTGGTTAGAGCACGGTGCTAATAATGCCAAGGTCACGGGTTTGATCCCCGGAGAGGCCATTTGCTTCAGAGCTGGACTCTGATCCCTTCCAACTCAGAACACTCTGTGACTCTTGAATTTATATCAGAATAAATGTAAAAACTTGGATTGTGAATAATTTTTTTCCACACAGCCTAGAGAAAATGGCAACATATGAGAAACTTTTTGCTATCTGTAGAAGGTCATATAAATATGATGCCATTTGCACTCCACGAAGCTTTTTACAATTATTTTTACAGGTCTGTAAGCTTTTTGGGATCCAGAGGTCTTAAACTTTAAACCATTTTCTTACAATAAAATAGGATGGAAATCAAAAGAAACACAAAGTAGAAGGTCAATAAGCAGAAATTAAATACTTTAGAAGGGGAAAATTATATTCTCAGCTATATCTAGAGTCCAGATAAATGGAAAGGAAGCTTTCTAGAAGATACTATGGGTTTGAGAACTCACCTAAGTTCAATTGGCTCTAAACGGTTTTAAAGACAAACTTAAAATTCAGTATGTGCCTCCACATTGACCATCACTGGGCTAACCAGGTCTGTAAGGAACCGATGAACATACTGGGACTTCACCTGAAGCAGCCAAAAGAGGTTATTTACAAACTTCAGATGAAATGAAAAGGCAGGGAACATTGATCATGAAAAGTAATGAGAGGATCAATTCCAGTGCGCTATTTTCCAGTAGAGGTGACACTTCCTCTGTGGTTTCACATGACAGTGCTGATTTTGCTCATGGGTGGGTATTCTGAGACCTTTTCCAAAAGGTAAGTCCACAGTAGAGAACTCTTATTTTTTAGAAAGAAGTAGGAGCATCTAGGATAAGACTATTGGGTCAGCCAATGTTATGATCGAATGAATAAGAAAGATGAAAATAAAACAAATTACATACTGACTGCCACACATATGTAGTTTGAAACTGGACTTCTTAACCTTGCATTCAACAACCAAGCCCTTAGATTTTAGCAAATGAACTTCAGATCATAAATTTTTAGACATTTTAGAGTGCAAGTTATAGACAAGCCCTTGAGCAACCCGATCCAATTAGACCTGCTTTGAGCAGAGAAGGCTGATCTAGATGACCTGTTAAGGTTCCTTCCAACCTAAATTATCCTTTGTGTTTCTGATACTTCAAGCAGGAAATGTTCATTTGATCTGTGTTTATAAAGCTCCTAGTGTCTGAGACCTTTGGATGTTATCACAGAAAAAATAAATAATAATCACTAACTGCCAATTTGTTCATGTGGTTGATATAATATAAAGCAATACAAGGAATGGTTTGGTCAGCCTCAGATTATTTACTGGATTCTAAAATTACTTCTTTTTTTTTAAGGATATTACTTATTTTTCTGAATTCAATAGTATATTAGACCCACAAGAAACTAAAAAAAAAAGTACACAAATATCATCTGTAATCTATTGCAAATCCATGGCTCTTTAGTCCATGTTTTAAAGAAGGCTTCTTAATGGTTGGCAGCCAAAGCCACTGAAAAACATAAGCAAGCCTTCTGATGAGATGAAGTTACTTAACTAGCAACCAGAGTTTTCATTATAAAGTAACACACATAGAAGGTATTTACAAGTTCCATTGAGGATGTGCAAACCAGAAAAAGAAAATTTAGTTCAAGACTGTAATTTTATTATTTCTATAGTGCTAACAACTATTGAAGGTTATTGTAAGTGGAAAGATATGTGTCTGAATACTGATAAGGAGGATGATGGGACAACTCCTAAGCCTTGCACAGTGGACCTTTAAAATTGTTCAATTAGCCTCATGAAGATTTCTACAGCATGGAATGCAATGCTAAGTAGACAACAAAGCAAATACAGTGGCTTTAATCTGCACCTTCTCAATATCAGGGAAAGAAGCACAGTCAGAAAATGTGTTGCCTGCAGGAACCACCCACTGGGGCTATACATAGGCAGCATGATTTAGTGTTATCAGAAATCACAACATATACAATAAATGGCAAAATCTGTACCTACTTGGATTTTACAATTAAGTATATACCTGTGTTTTTCTGCTATTTTTCTTATGTCAAATTTCAAGGACTTCCGATGATGATAATAAACCCCCCCACTGACACATATGAAAAATAAGCAGTGTGTTTGTGACCCTATTGCCTGGAAATAGTAGGTCCAGAAATAGTGGCGCTAAACTTTAAATAAAATTATAGAACTCTTTCAACCTTTCTACTCTCACTGTGTAAATGTGAAAGTATTGTAAATCTTGTTGACAGTTATTGCCATATCTATTGGAACACATTCAGCAGCAGTTTGAGAAGTGTTGTGCAGCATAGCTAGTGCCCATTACCTGTCTCCCTATATTTTCTTACAATTTATTTTCACCCCAGCAGGCAGCACCTCACAATGCCATTAATTTGTTGGGCAGCTCATACTTTCCAACACAAACTACTTTACAATGTGCTCTTATAAACAACCTGGTGGTTTACTGGCAATGCTTAAGAGTGTCAGGAGGGAGGCTACGATTTAAAGGCAGTAGGTGAAAAATAGAGCAGGTCACAGAGATGACATGGTTTGACCAAACCTCCTCTCCTTTAATTTTACTACCGCCAGCACAAGTGCACAAAATTGCCAGACTTACACTTGGTTTCTGTAAATATTCAACTGAAACAATGCAACTATCAAGCAGTGCTTTTTGTTGGTTTGGTTGGATACATGCTTTTGCTACACAGCATTCTGCTAACAGCATATTTGCTAGCAGTCCACGGGTGCTAGAAAACAAATGGAGAAAGAGGAAAAAAAAGAAATCTTTAAATTGATTTTAACAACAAGTAAGAAAAAAATCCCACCCAAATCCCTCTCTCATTGCAGAGTAAGTAGGCACTAATAAAATACTTGCATGACTCCAGTACGTATTGATAGATACACATATTTGACCGCTTTGGTTAGTACAAGTCTTAGCAGAGTGAGGGGAAAAAACCCATCACTAGCAGAAAAAAATCAGCTTTTCTAATATAACAAACTGAATTTGACTCTTTTGCTTTATTATATGCTCCTTTTTTCTACATGTCTCTGTTTCATACACAAATACTAATTTTTCTGTTGTAAATTCTAGTAAGTAATGCAAATATATATACACCCAACCTGAGGTCTTACCAGGTCCTTCACATCACTACATTTTTAGAATATTTTACATATTTTTTTATCAGTAATACTACTGTGTGCTGAAGATGTCTCTCCTGTTGTTACTCAAAATTAAACTGCTGTCAATCTGACACCTTTTGCAGACACTCAAGAACTTGAAATTTTCTATTAACAAGTAATAGCTAGAATGTATCAGAGAATACGATTATGTGTTACAGCAGCTAAAAATGATCTGCTAGGCTATTCTATTTTTATTTCTGTATCTTTAATCTAAAGATTCTGGCACCTGGGGCAGGGTTAAATGAGCAAACAATCTGAGTAATATGCTATCAGTATTCCTATGGAATACTTGTCTGCCATTACACAAATTGAATATTGTGAAATGGTGATTGCAGCTTTTTGTACAAAGGTCAAAATATAAAAACGTATGTTTGAAATCAAAAAATGTTACTGTAAATCTAAGCCATATATGCAAGTATTAAGTCATTCAGTTGTAAAGAGAGCCTGAAGGAGTTAAATCTGTGTCAGTCTTAAACTCATCCAACCTTTCTAATTCAGTTTATACATTTTCCAAGTGCTTGCAATGTTTTCTAATGACAGGCCAATTCCTTAATTCACATAGGAACCTAAATTACAATAATCATATGTATTGCTTTCCCTGAGAAAGGAAACACCTGTTGTAGTTGGTTAATTGCTGACTTTCTGTAAGCTTTTGGAAGAAAAGTAACATTTATAAATAATTTATATCTGAAAAACTTCAGAAGCAGAGAAACACCCAAACTTTAAAACTGATATGAAACTCAAAACCTATGTCGAGATAGTAACAGATGTTTTCACTCTGTTAATTAAAGAAAAACTCTGTATCAAAGTACCATAATAGGATATGGTTATTTTATAACTAAGATGGGGCTACTTTCTGTTCTGTTCCACTTCTACAATAATTGTTACTCATGCCACAACACAGCAGTAGGAAAAAAAAAAACCCTCTACAAAAACATGAGAATGAAAAAAAAATAAATGTATGTGTACATAAATCACTATACAGTGTAGAAAATATATTCAATGAGAAATTTAAAAAAATCATTCACTTGTTTCTATGGAGTCCTTGGTGAAGCAGAGAAAAAGGCATGTGATTACAAACCCCAAAATGTCAATTAAATTTATACTTTTAAAAATACACACGTAGATTACTATTATTATTAATTATTATTTTAATCTGAGACTTGTTAATTTTTTCTAGTCGCATTTCAACATATAAAAGATGTGAAATTCTGCCCTAAGCTATGGTACTTTATTATTCATTCATATAAATCTGGTCACAGTGGAATTGCCCTCAAAAGGAGTTATGCCCTGTGTTAATCTTGTACAAATATCTATATTTGATGAATGGTATGGTAAATTTTAAATAACAGCTACTCATCTGCTATATCTGCTGTTGTGCCACTAAGCTGTATATGGTAGTTGAAACAGTAGCAAAGGTATTGTCCGAGCAAGACCAATGTGGAGGAAAGCCTCAAGGAAACAGTTCAGGAAAAGCAAACTAACTTCTCCTATCATGTACAAATGATATGGGTATTACAGAGCTTCACATCCTGCAAAGCTTCACAGCATTTTCAAATGAAAAAGAAGTCTTCACACAGATAAATAGCAGTAGAACTGTTGCCTTCAGTACTAGAAATGGGGGAAAAAAAAATTAAAAAAAAAGGGAGAGAAAAAGGAAAAGAGAAAAAAAAAGATAAAAATAAAAAGAAAAAAACCTTGGTAAGCTGATTAGTTTTGCTACAACAAAAAATGGTATTTGCTACTAATCCTGCAGTTAGTGTGTGTGAGGAATCAAAATATCTAGTTATTGTGTTGACAACCTCTGCCATTTACATCTGAACTAATGGCTGTCAATCAGGTAAGTGCTCATTTACCCGGGATAATGAGGTGAAAGACTCATGAAGGGTTCCCAGCAAAGCCAAGTTAAGCACTGGAAGTACTGTGGAACAGATCATATGAACCTTCTGCAGACACCTGTGCTGAGGTATGTGCCATAGGCCCTGCACATTAGGCCATATCCCTTTTCCAGGTCAGTCAGACCCAGGCTAAATTTACCTGGAATGCTGCAGAGGAGCCTGAGTTGCTCTAAGTAGCTGGCTGAATACGAGAATCTTGGCCACATCACAAGGTGATGTTTCCACTATTTAGCAGTCAAGGTGAGCCCAAGCAGAATATTTCAGTAATGCTGGAACTTGGTGTGATAATTTGGATGCTACGTTGTAGGTGTACCCTGAAACAATAAGTAACTTCCTACTTCTTGTTGCTACTTAACATGCCATACCTCCCACCCTCACCTCTCTGTACAAACCAATTTACTGAGACTTTTTTTTTATACAATAGCTAGAGTTAATTTCACCTACTGCATTTAATGTCATAGGAGTTATACATGTAAATCCCTGTACTTAGAGATAAGATATTCCTTTATGCCATTTTAATCAATCTTTGTCATGGGTATGTTACTTAATAGCTCTGTCTTCCTATAGAAAATGAGCAACTTAAGGGAAATGAAACTTTTCAAAGATACATTTTCCTTCTGGCAGACTGTGAAATACACCGTAATTATCCTCTTTCGATGAATAACGTTTGAAAGAAAATGAACATTCTGTGCACCAAAATGTATAATACAATGACAATCTCAACGGCCTTGTAAATAAAAGGAAATTGTTTTTCTACTATGATCTATATTGCATAGAAACATATATACATGCTTTATAAATATAAAACCAAATCAGACTATCAAGCCACTTTTCAAGGTTCTACTGCTTTCTAATAAAAATAAACTCAGTATTTCATAGTCGAAAGGAATTGTATTTGTATTTCTAAAAGATTCAAACTGTGTTATGAATTATGGACTCCATCCTACACTCTGATGGAACTACTTGTATGAGTAAGGCTTGGGTTAAACACAGCATCTCTTAAAGAGAGAAAAAGATAAAGGCACCCCAAACCTTTACTGCTGGGGATGGGGGAGGTGGAGGTTGGTGGAGGTGGAAGAGAAGACAGGAAAAGGCCTTTTTAATAGCATAATCAAATCATGGCATTCCAGCCCACATTCTCCTATTATGAAACCTGTACTATCTTTACCAGCTTGGTAAAGTAAAATTTGAACACAGATCTTACAAACTAATGGTGCAATGCACAATTTAACTAAATGGTTAGGATAAAGTGCCACTTAGTCCTTTTTGATATCTGAATATGTCGTTCCAGTAAATATGAGCATGCATCAAAAATAAGGAGCCAAGAAGGCTACACAATCTTCGGTAGCTAATATGGGACAAAGGCATTTGAATACCAACTTTTCCATCAGACAGTCAGCCTAAATCCAAGTTTTGAGTCAGGAAAATTACCTCTCTACCATGAAGAAACTTGTTAATGTGAGAAAACTGTGATGTTTACATCTTACCTCCTTCATTTCTTCTTTTTTTTTTCCTTCTTGTCCCTTCCCACCCCCACCCCACCACCCCCCTGCCTGGAAATCACTGCCTCCAAGGAGATAAGATACTGCTGATTGGCAGTTACACATTGCACATTATGGAGCATTCTGTTCCACAGTTTCTACAAGAAGCAACAAAAACCTGGAAACCAATATATATCAGTAGAAGGAGCTTCTCAGTTGCATCCTGCCTTACACAGGTCCTTCTACTGGGAGAAATCAGCAAGGCTTCCTTGCCCTTGTTGAATCTGCAACCTCAGCAAAGTCAGAGATCAACACCACACACTGATGAGTTACACCACTCAGCTGCCCCCAGTGAGACAGCAGCTCCCACTGCCTGCTAAGTTCTTGCTTGAGACAGTGGCCACTTACTGCTGTCCAGCAGGTAGAAGAAGCCAGTGTACACTGGCTGGGGGCTGCAACACAAAGGCACACAAAGGAAACAGGCTATTCAGCATGTCATTCACATGTTTAAAAGGTGACAAAATAATGCAATCCAAACTAAAGACAGGGCAAAATACAACACCATCGAATACTACCGTATTTCCCGACCCTGCTTATACTATAATACCTCAAACAGGTATTCCCCTACTCTAGTCCCCAGCACTTGGAAACTACACTTCAAGCGGGGCTTGCACACACTGGAAAGACAGACCTTCTGTCACAGTCCTTTCTGCTCAGTAGATTGGTGATTACAGAGCTCATGAGAGACATGGGACACATCGGCACCAGATCCATAGAAGAGAACACAGTTCAGCTCAAGTCTTATCTGGCAGAGTGATGCCCAATTCCCATTCCTGCTCCAAGGACTGTTCAAGTGCTTGATGAACTGTTACCATATGCAGAACTTAGAGAAATTTATCTCACCATCTAGTCAGCAGGAAGTGAGGTGTCTACCCCGGCCTCTTCCTTAAGTTCCACTTAACTGGAGAGGGTCACCTCCAGTGAGCATTTTACTCTTCCTTAGATGCTTATTTGAGTACAGGATAAACACTTTTGTTGAGGTGGCTCTATCTACTGGCTATGGGCTTGATTTTCAGACACTGAAGTTAATGTCACCCTAACCTGAACAGCCCTCAGAAGGATTTCATTTACTGTAAACAACACACTCACATAATCGTAACAAAAAATTCTACACAGAAATATGTGACCTTTACCTTAAAGCTTCATTTTATGCTGTAAAATGTTCAGAAGAGCTATGGCATATACTTTGACAGGAAAAAAGTATTGTTTGAATAAATTTAGAAAAATTTTTTACAATGTTTAGACTAATGTTACAGGTTTAATGCTTTAACATAGACTAGCTATGAAATAGATCTAATTAGCTATTTTTCTCTGTGGTAATGTTTTAATGTCTATGTTGCTGAAAGCTGTCTAAACAAGATACAAAATAAGGGCTATTACCTTATCTAGCCATGACATTATCAATAGCATTTAATAAAAATATTATTATACAGAGTTCTTTATACATGCCTTGTTCCATGTCAAAAATAACCTGAAGTCTACCAACAGTGAATATACACTGAGTATATTTAGTGTATATAATACATATACTTTGTATATAGAACACAGTTTCTAATTTTTTCAACAAGGAAAGGTCATGTGGCCAGAGTGTAGTTTATGAAAGACCTCCATAAATCAAATAAGCCTGCTAGCCCAAGTCATAAGTTGTTTAGAGAACATGTCAGGAATCCCCTTGCTATAGGCAAGCTTCTTCTTCATCCTGTAGAGGGGAATTTGACACCTAAGAAAGGTATTTTGTATTCTTTAAAAATATATAGATATTTTGAAGTGTTTTAAGGCCTTCACAGTCTCTGCATGCTGCATGTTTTTAACTGCTTTTAACTGCAGTGAACTGCCTGCATACACATTATTCTACCTCCAAAACTTCTGCATTTCCAGTCAGAAAGTCATAATGCAGTTATTAACAGAGATTTCCACACAGAGGTATTGAATCATATTAGTAAGCTTGTCTTAGGCCTGGGTGATGTGACATGAATGCACATTGTCTTGAACTAGTTTAGGGGCATGTCACGGAGTGACAGCTCACTGCAGCTTTTAACCAGATGCACAGATCAACCTGGTAAGTACTTGGTTAAGTATCAGTGTGCCTGGTGATGTACAAAATAAATATGAAGAAAGTATTGCACTGAAATATTTATAGTCTAAAGGTTTCACCCATTAATAGTTCATAGATATTGTCTTCAGGAACGAGTCCATTGAGGTGAGTGGAACTACTTGTGCAAAAACAAGTTACGTACATGTTTGCAATAAAGTCTTAAGAGACTTTAAAAGAGATTCCATTTCAGGACAAGGCCCTAACTGAACTTCAGAAATGAAAGTGAATCAAAGTACAATAGCCACCCCAAAGGAACCCAACTTCATTTAACAAAAAGTTTAATGGAGAGATTTTGAAAATATTATTTCTTTTTTGTCACAAAAGGTTTGAAAATTTTATTTAGTATCTCTGTGAGGAAGAAAACTGTTTAACACTTAACATAAGTGGAATATATATTTCATGTAAGACATGTTGTCATTCAACTTACGTTTTGGATGCAATTTCCAAACAAGTAGCTCAGTTATTTGCATTTATGTTTCTCAACTCATAGTTTAGTTTCTGTGCACTATCTTCATCTTTTTAAAGCACTAATTTTTGGCATTTATCAATATCTGTGTATATTCAAACAAAAGTCCTACCCAAATAATATTCAAGGATAGTTCACAGTAACACCTAAAACCTGTAAATCGGTTGTGGATACATATATCATAGCTATGTACATACTAGAAGATTTTAAACAAAACAACATATAGAAACATTAGAAGTGTCAGATTCATAAAGTCAAAATACTAATTAAGTCATCTACTTTCACAGATTGTCACATATAACTGTAGTTATAGTTTTTCCAAATGCATTGACTTTGTAAAAAAGAAATTGTACCGATAAATTAGAAATTAAAATTAAATTAATTTATAAAAAACCCACCTGATTTTTACCCTAACAACATCTGATGAAATACCCTCTCTACTTCTGCACAGAAGCTGATTGAAATCTGGAGTATTTTTTTCCATTAACAAAGATTATGATAATATTTAGTACAGTACAGGTAAATATGTGAGGTTTTTTTTTCCCAACTAGTTATAAGATAATCAGAAAAATATATTTTCATACATGTTTTATAGAAAAATATTAAAGCCAGTTACTAGTTAAATAGAAATAGAATACACACAGACACACACACCTATATGCCATGAGTGTCTCATGTTACTCTTTAGCATACATGCACAAACTCCTAATGAGATAAGTAGGGAATGTTTTTAAATAGTGCACCTTTTAAATTGCTACATTTCAATATATTGTTTTTTCAGACCACTTGCACATAATCAGATTATTTTCCAAGCAGATGTCCATTTGACTACTTAAAGTGTAAATTGTGGTCGGGCTATTGAGTGTGAAGAGGTGGGTAATGGGAAGGGCAAAGAAAATAGAAGCCTTTTTGCATCAGGAGGCAGAAACAGTAAATAGGAAAAAAAAACAAACTAAAAAAAAAAAAAAAAGAGGGAAGTAGGCTCAGAGGAATATTCCTTCCCTGCATTGTACAGATATACAAGAAAGAAAAATGATTTGGCAGAAATTTGACCCTTTTTCCTGCAGTGATGAACATGTTGTCATGTATATGGCTTGTTAGGTGCAAGAGGGGGAGGACAGCAGCAGGATCTCACAGAGGACTTTTTGGAAGTTTTCAAAGTCCTCCCAGGGCTGTTCTGAGAGAAGCAGTGCAATATGCTCAGGGGCACCGAACTACCCAGAGTGAGGAGACAGCTTCCACTAGTCTATGTAAGTACCCCATTTAGGGACTCAGAGCTTCAATTCAGGTATTTATGGTCAACTTACAAAACCATAAAAATAGAGACAAAAAGAATACAGATTGATACACAGTTAAAAGAAACCCCACAGTTTCACTGCAATTTAAAAAGTCTAAAACTAAATGTGCATGACACCAAGAAGTCCCATATAAAATGGTTAGATTTTAAAAAAAACAACTCCACACAAAATCCAACACCAAAACCTGATGTGTATATATATATAAATATATATATAAATATATATATAAATATATATATATACATATATATATATATATATATCCATAGGAAAATATGATGCTTGATTACTGTCTCCTAGAAAGTGCAGTGTTTAGTTGTAAAGTGATTAGATGCTTTATTTGAATATAACATGAACTACATGGATATTTATTCAGAAAAAGTTAATAAACAAACAAAAGTTAACAGGCAGGTATGTATTTATCACGGTTCTCAATAAAGCAATACCTATTTCTGCACCAGGCATTAATACTATGCAAAATATTTTTTTCCAGCTAAAAAGTACAATGTGCCAAAAGTAAAATGTGCCAAAAGTACAGTGTGCCAAAAGTACAGTGTGCCAAAAGTACAGTGTGCCTAAGAAAGCAATCAGCCACTGAGGAACTCATAACACTTTAAAACTGACAAACAGTCAGTTATTTCCACAGTGAGTAGATTCAGATTTATCAAAACTATTTGAGAAGTCTAGCCATAAAATTGGTTGAATTCCATTATTCAGCAATAATCTTGAATTCTGAGATGAAGAAGCACACTCAGCCTGAGAACTTATCTTAGTGATAGAACCTAAGTGACTGTTCTTTGCAGAATAAAACAGGAGTGGATCCACAGAGCAAATCACTTTGTTCTCAAATGTTCTCACCACGTTCATTTTGGAGTTTTACTTTGAGTTCTTTTAACCTTATTCCATGGACTGAACACCCACTTGCAGTCAGAGTATGTACACCCCCCCTTCCTACCTCCATTTAAAAGGAATCCAGTTTACATGCTCAAGACTGCTCAATGTTGCAAACTGGAACACAGTAAATATGGACGACTGAAACCCAAGAAGCATCCTCCTGTTCAGCACTAAAATGTTACTGTAGACGCAAACAATAATACTATCAATGTACTCAGTGATGAGAGAGGTGCTATAGTTTATGATATTGAAAAGTTAATCTCTGCTTTAAAATTGCCTTTTGGATGAAGCTACTTTCCATCCACAGTGCATATGAAGTGATTAGAAACAAAGTCATGAGAGTAGCTTTTCTAAATTAAGGTGCTTAACGTCTGCTTTATGAACACTTCAACAGATAATGTAGCAACTCCTGTTCAGTCTTTAATATTTTTACTATAATTTTATTTTATCCTGTCCAGGAAAATGAAAATGGAGTGTAGCAATGCCCTTTTAATACCCCAAATATAGTCAGTAGATTGACATCATTGTTACATATGCAAAGACATACATAACTTCAATATTTAAAGAAGTGATAATATCTGCTTCATCACTATCAAAAGGATAAATGTCCTGTCTCCCCATGTTCAGAAGCAAAACAAAAGGAAAAATTTTGGTGAGCCCTTTACCCAACAGCCTGCATCCAACTCTTGAACATCAGGATATAATACAGACATTGAAGTGAAGTTTAGCACCTGAAAGAACTTCAGCTAACAAACTGTACTGGTGAGTCACACTGAAATACTGAGAACACGTACCAAATTGCTCAAACTTACAGAAATTGAGTCCTAGTACCTATTGCAGCCTCCAAGCCATAAAAAAATACTTTATTCCTAAACTTTTGTAATCCAGATAATTTAGCTGAATTAAAACTACAACACATATTAATGAATATAACTAGTGACTTAAAAATTACTGCTGATGAAATGTAAAAATAAGATATCAATATTAGTAAAAGGATCATAATAGTATAAGACAGTCCTGATCTGTATTCAGTCCAAATAAGGAGGAGAAGCAGGAAGATATTCTGAAGATAAGACAATATTTTCTGTAGAATAAAAAGAGAAAAAAACAAACAAAAAACCTAAATATTTTCAAAGTCTAGTCTGTTCATCCCTTTGGTGTAAAGAGAGTGATGGTTTATAATCACTAGAACTTGTGATATGCAGCAATGTGTTACAATGCATAGTATTCAGATTCTCAGAGTAGAACAGAAATTACTATTTATTATAGGCTTTATCAAGAGTAATCACCAGGAAATTATATGAGCCTTGCCTGTGCAAGTCAACTTCAACTTATGTATTCAAGGATTGCATACAGCATCACAGTATAGTAACATAAAATGTACAGGCAGCTTGTACTTGTTACTCTAATTTTCCATTGCCTCTATCCAAAGCTTGCTAGAAACAGGGCATGATTATCCCCAAGTTTTATGCACACTGACATTAAGAAGCATTATAAATGCTCAGGAAGCATTTTCCAACTCCAAAATCTCCAGGTACTTCTAGACTGAATGTCACAGTAGCAAACAGTACCAAGTGGTGTGTTTAGTTTGCTTAACAGGTAACATCTGAGACAGGTTTGCAAGACTGTAATTGTTAGCACATCTTTGTTTATGCCTTTGCGCCAGTGCTTCCCATCAGAAAAGCTAAATGCACAAGAAAGGAAATATCTAAGAACTGTCTATCCTTTTTCTTGACAAGAGGCAATACAAGGTCATTTATACAGCTGAATTGACTGTATTGAGCCAGATAGCCTATATCAATCTGTAAGCTTACCTTGGCATGCAAACTTCAATTCCTTGGCATCTGTAACAGTGGTTCTTTTATCTGACCTCTTCTTTTCTGTCCGACGGTGGCTACGTCTTTTCTTTGTCTCTCCCCAAAGATTCGATCCACCATGCATGCTTGGGATGTTCAGAATGGCAATTCCTTCCAGAGATATATTGATTAAGTCTAGCTGAATTCCATCACACTGATTAAAAAGGGGGAAAAGAAGGGAAAAAAAAGAGAGAGAAAACAATAAGAGAGAAAGAAAAATCTGAATATTCTACCTATCAGATAGATTTTTCTTCAGCAATTCATCATTCTTAACACTGCTAATAGTTTATTCAATATTTACACCTAAGATATATACTTAAATTTGAAAAGGAGGTATGAGATCAGATCCTCATTCTGAAGGTAAAACATGATTGCTAGTCAGCTTTTGACTGCTTAAGCTTCAATACAGCTATTAACAGAAAACCATTTATACTACCAAAATTTCTATATCAATAACTGGAGGGGTTTTGATGCCTGTTCCAGCTAAATTGTCTGTCTGATGATTTTGCAATGATACTTGTCACTGTAACAACTGAGTCCCTTCCACATGAAACTGAATATAGAAGTCCCTGCAGGTAGGGAATACAAAGCCTCATGGAACAGGCCCTGAGAACACAGAACACCACACAGGTATTAGTTTCAATCCAAAGGCACAATAAGCATATCAGCATAGGGCTACACCTGATTTATAACTCCTACTAGGAGGTAAGATTAGTAGAAATGGGTACAGTAAATGCTGATGCAGCTAAAGCATTTCTTATCCCAGAACCTCTACTATCCAGTTCTCTTAAATACACATCGTTGCCAAAGGAAAACATAGGTTATGGAGCTAAAGAAGAGGTATCACTGACCTAAAATTTTACCAAGACCTACTGGACACACAGAAGTAATCTTTGTGGGATAGTCCCTTCAGTGATGAAATAATGACTGTAGGGCATCTTGTGTTACCAGTATGTATTTCTCCCGCTTCCTACAGCAAACCTGGACTTATAGGCATTCAATAGAGGTACATTTCTTTGCTAAATCTGGTTTCCAATTATATCTTATAAGGGACCATATTTTGCACTTCTGGAGAACGGTTCAGGGTTCTTAACTTATCAGCCAACTTTGTCACTCAACTTGTTGAGTGACACTCAACTTGTTGAGTGACAAACTGCAGCATTTTCTCCAGTGGCTGAAGGCTATGACATTTGCAAATACAGTTCACCTGAGACACACTGGATGAGATGCACCTAGCTTGATAGGATACACCTTCCCTTCGCTGGCTATAATTTACTCAAGCTAAGTCCCTCTACCAACATAACTCATAACTCGACCCTCCTAACTCACAAAAAATTGTAGAAAAATACTGAAGAAACTCCACAGAATAAAAAAAAGACCCAACTTCACATTACTACAGTGGAACCCGCAGGTGAAAGGCAAAGCATTCAGTTCTACTGATCAGTTCACTGAACCAGCCAAAATTCCCAGGATTCATATACATGTACCCTGTCTAGAGTTAGATTAGCTTCATTCCTCACAACAAAGATGGAGTATATAGATATCCTGGCAAGTCATATGCACCACAGTGTAGAGCAGCATATTTTTTAAAACATTAGATCCTACTTCTGCAACGTTCTTCTGCAAGCTAGCAAAGGATCTAGTGATCCATTGAAAACTGATTAAGGGTATTATTTTGTAATTGCAATATGCAATAATCAGGAAGAAAACTGGAAAAATAATTAACCATGCTTCAGTAATAGTCCACTGACATCTTGCAGCTTGCTGCTCTGTGGGTCACTGGCACTTCCTCCTCTCTGCTTAAACCTTTATCGCAGCTTTGAAGAAGAAAAGCAAAGTATAACTCAAAAATAACTGTGAATAATTATTTGTTTACTCTGAAAATTTCTGAGATCACAAAACAGAACTGTATTATAATGCACACACATCTTAATTCTTCTAAGAGCATAAATCTGGACAGAGAACTATTTCAACACTAAGATTTCCATTTCATATTTACTCTTCAAGAATTAAATTTTAAACCTGTAGATTATATTCATACACAGAAACCTTTAAAGTCAAAAGACATCTGAAAGTGAGCTGGCAGTTGTGGCAACAACCGTAAGTGAAAGTGTAACTTTTCAATCACACTTTTCTTACAAGAAAAAAGGTATAGGACTTCACTGATTTCTGGAAACAAATTTGTGGTTGCCCCCTATATTTTATATGTATTAAATACTAAGATGATTTATTTTGCTAAAAATTCTGCTCATGTGTATGCTCACTTACTGCTATACATTCTAGATAAACAGATATTAATTTCATAATTAAAAGTAATCTTGTGTAAATACCCTGCAGGCCTCAATGAATCAAACACATACTGTGTGTCAGGCCTCCCACTGTCTTCAAGTGGAATGTACTGGCTGGATAATTAGATAGTACATATTTTTTAACCTTATTTGCATGCATATTATATCTTTTGCACACTGACAAGCAGCAGTAACAACAAAAGTCAGATTACCACAGGGAATTCCCACAAAGAAGTCTTCATTTCTTATAATTTGCAGCCTAAATTAAAATAATTTGATCTTTGACAAGGATGAAATGTCAAGCAGAAGGGGGTCCTCTACAAGCCACGGCCTGTGGCTTCTGAAATCTGCCTAATTTATGTCAGTCACTTCTTAATACATATTTAAGTATTACACGAGAAAGATGATAAATATGCAATCTGACACCTTTGGTATTTCCCTGCTGTTAATTTATAAAGGTCTGGCGTCCCCCAAACTGACTGGAATTATTTAAATAAAAGACGAATTGTGAAATAGGATGGTGCGGGGTCTAGCTTCCATTTTCACTCAATATTGAGCACAGCAGGTAGTACACTAACACAATTATGTGATGAGGCCTCAGAGTCCCAGAGTGATGAGCAACTTTCTGAATTAGGAAAGAAGCCTTTCTTTTGTTCATATACAGACAAGAAGTTTGCGCTACAGGTAGCTCTGTTTTGTCCTAACACATTCATATACTACAACAACAAAACACAGATGTGTTCTGCTCCTTTTCGTTTCCTTTTTTTTTTAAATTTCAAATAATGCAACGATGCTGTTAAAAATAAAAGCTTTTACTATATGCTTTTAAAATGTAGAGCATGCCTACCTAGATCAGAAAGAAAATACATCTCTTTTAGTTCTTTTTTGCCTTCTTTCCTGGCCTCAGTCACTTTTTCAATATTATTATTTATACTTTATTTAATATATCAAACATTTTCAGATCATCTCTAAGTTGAGTATATCCATATCTATGCCTGAAAAGAGCTGAGATTAAGGCTTTGCTGTGTAACCAAGGGCAATATAATGCCAGAGTATGTGAACATTTTAAACTCCTTTCCTTCACCCATTAATACCAGGTGGTATAGAAGGTTTACACTGATCTGACAATGCTTTTACAGTGTTGCAGGTATGATCCATCTCATCCCCGCTTACACTTCATCTCTACCTACTCTCATTAAATACCTTTCACATACCCTTCTTTTTTACTGAAGCAGAAATAAAGTGCAAGTTCTTTAAACTCTAAAATCATCAGCCTTGTTTACTGACACATTATTATTAAAAATAAATACTTAATTTTGTCCTAGTTTGTTTGGTTGGTTTTTTCCATTTTAGTTTCTTTCCCTTTAGAACCTATGTTTCTCTCCTCAACTTCTTGGATCCCAGTTTGGAAACAAAAACACATCTTATTCTGGATAACATAAGACTTGTGTCCAACTTCGTTCTGCATTTCACACTCACACAGAAGAAAACATGCACAACATGAGTCATGGAAAACCAACATCAGGAAAACCAATCTTAATTAGGTTAGAAATCAAATATAGGGTTGAACAAATATTTGCCCATACAATGTTTGATCACTGTCTCAAAGCTCAGAGATACACAACCTTAATCTTCCTGGGCTTTGTTAATTCAAAATTTGGCTGTATAGCAAACACATTCTTTGTGCATTATATTGAGTGAAATATGGTCTCATACATCAAGCTCTCACTTACAGTGACATCCCCAAGTAAGGGGCAGCAGGTTAAAAATTAGATTAAAACAGTGCTACTTCCAAATGTTGATAATGTTCAAAGAAGCATATTGGCATGCATTGTAATTTACTCATTGTAAATAAATCTGCAGATAACCACCTCCTACCACTTCCTGTAAACTTTTGGAAACTATGCTTTTTGTTCCTAATTGTAGGACTAATGATAATGACCAGGATAGATGAAGTGAATATTAACAAACGTCTCATATACTGGCAATGTAATACTATCTTGGTAACAATAGTTATTGACATGAATTGGTAATAACTACACAACTGGTATCAGCAGCACCACAAACTCGTATACCTACTTGTTTGCTTTGGGATGTCAACATTAAATCACCCTTTCAGTGTTTACAATTATATAAGTTCACCTCTTAGTATGTATCAGGATATGTATGATTTTCACCAGATGTTAGTATTTTATTGGGAAAGCCTCCTCATCAATTTGAATTTAATCAAAAGGTACATTTAACTTGCAGTATATTCAAATCTAATCAAACCAGTAAGCATTTCTTCCAATAACTAATGAAATATTTTTCACACACTGTTTCCCCAAATGCATGTTTGTGAAGCAGTCTTGGGAATCAAGGGGGATTTTTTTTTTTTTCTAGGGTTTCTGGTTGATGTTTTGTTTTGTTTTTATTATATTTTAATCCAACTTGTGAGGAGCATGTTTCCACTTTAAGAAGAAACATAACACGATAACAGGCAAATCTAGCATTGCAGGTCTTACAGTTTCAGTCTCAGTACTCTTTGCTACTGTTCTGCTACCAGATTCATGGTCCCTTCAGATCATTTCAGACTTCCTCTTTCAGGAGGCTTTGACCAGACTCACAGCTCTCACCATACCTCTCCGAGTGCCTCATGCTGCTATACAAATACTCCATTGACACGTGCAGTTCCTCATTACTATTGGAAAGGAAAAGCACCATAATCCTCCTGAGAAATGATTTCATTATTTAACTTTAATTCTCATGTTTGTACTTTCACTCATTTCACATTTTTCATGTCCTTATTTATAAACATCAATCCCCCAAAGAGTTTATGTAATATAGCCACTTATTCCATCAGCCATCAAAGTGGCAGTGGCACACTATTTTAAATTCCTATTTTGTCTGTAACTATTCTGTGTCTTTTCAGTTAATGTTCAATGTATAATGGAAAGATGACCCCTTGTGCAGAGAGAAAAGGTATTTAATGAAGGGGAATGATTCAAAAAAATACATATATTCTTTAACCTTTATTCAGGAAAGTAAGTACAATTTTAGGGAATTGAGTTTTAAAGGTTATAAAACCTTGGGACCTGGAAATAATAAGATTTTTTTTTTTATTTTAATCCTGCAGCAGCTCTCACTCCCTCCAACAGTCTTTCATTTTTCCATCTGACCTAGCCACACTCCCTATTGATTTCTAATGCTATACTTCACCTCTTGACCTTGTCTACTGTATTAAGACTTCACTAATCATCAAACTGAACTTTGTTCCAGTGTTCAGGGCTACACTACAAATAGACACGATAAAAATAATATTTTGGAATATAGGGTCGAAAGGATGTGCACTCCTTTGCCTTACTGGATTCAGGCACTCTGTACCCTTGTTCCCTGCATTTCAGCCAAACTAGTGACATTTCAAGGATAAAGGCAACAATTAGTTTCTTACTTCTATTTCTACAGATTCATGCAGCTTCTTACAGGTGGCTGAGAAAGTTTCCGAAGTGCCAAATTCAAAATACCAAAATTTGTTCTTCATTCTGAAACAAGAAAAAAAAAAGAAAAGAAAAAAAGAAAGATCTTATTCACTATCAATGTGTGACAAAAGTGATCATCCTGTCTTCCATTATAAGTAATGGCAAAGTCTTGGGAACATGTGACATCCCATTTTAAATAGATGAGCTCATAATTTTCAAAGCTTAAATGTTGGTGTCAAGTTGTATGATATCCCCTAAAGGGATAACAGGAATGTGTTGAACTGACAGGTTCAAATGTACCTTTGACTTTTCTTTTTCAGTGACTATCAGAATATTTTTTATCACTTAACCAGTGACATGGCTCAGAAAAATGTATCGATTTTATTTTATGCCTTACACCTACAATACGGTTTCTGATTCACAGTTAACATCTCTATCCTGCAGAGTAGTAGAATGTGCAAGGGCAATCCCATCATGAAGAAGAGGTAAGACAAAAATGTAGCTTGCCTTAAGTTAGATAAAAGTAAAGGCAAATGCCTTTACTGTGCATGATGACAGATGAGGTATTAGAAGAAAATAAAAATTCCAGATCTAATAATCTTTAGATATTTTGCAGTAGAAGAGCTGTATTATCAGGTAATTTGCTCATAGAGACATTTTAAATGGGCAGTGAGACCTGCATCTTGAAGATCATTAGCAGTTTCTACAGGAAAATAAAACTGTATTTAAAGCTAGTAAATTGCTGAGTTTATCATGACAGCAGGCAGAATTTACACCTTTTTTCTTCTTAAATACATAAAGACTGCACTTCTATTTTACTAGATTTACTGCATACTGTTAAATACAATCAGGACGCAAATAGAACCATTTCAAATAAGTATGTGTACTTTTTTTAACTCTCATGAGTAACTATTATTTTGCAACAAAAAAAAAGCAGCTAAAAAAGAGCAACAACAACAAAAGACATTGAATAAGAATTCATTATTCACACTTAAGAATCAGATATGAACTCAGTTACTCCAATTTTATAAACTATTCTCTGACACAGGCACAGCACAGCGTGCTTGTAACTTGAAAATGACTGTCTGCATGACTTAGAAGTGCAGATTGAAACACAGACGTAGATGACTGTAAAACATGTCAGCAAAAGTACAAACCCTACCTAGTACTTATTTCAAATTACACATACAAGTCTACTTAGTCGTTCTTACAGTCCACTTAATGACTCTTAGAATTACAAAGTGAGAAGGGACATTATTGTACCAGCCACTTCCAGAAACCTGCTGGCACAAGAGCCAGCAATTCCTGGTGCAGTATGAGAAGGGTGTCTGGGTGTCCAACCTGGCAGCCTACAGAGACTGGGGAGAGAAGAATAATAAGGAACTGACACATTCCTAATGAAAAAAGTTATAGGAATTTTCAAACGTTTTTATGCAGAAAATCTAAAAGTGTTAGGAAACAATTTTTGAGAACCTGCTCTGGGCTAAATGGCATATTCTCAAAGGAGTTCCAACAACAGAAATGTTCAGGCCAGATTCAGCATCCAGATTTCACAAATCCATGAATGGAAGTGATCTGATGTACGTTCCTTCTATACCTGCAGATTAGTTATCACACTGAAATACTGACCTGGGATCAAGTGCTCTATCTGTGTCAATGTATATGAAGAAATTCAGAGTCTTTTAGTTTCCAAACAAATGTGAACCAAGTCCTGAATTTTCATTGGATCCCTTTGGAAAATCTGGATGCAGCTATTATCCTGCTACTTTCCACGCAGGGACAACGAATAACAAAAAAAAATTCCAACACCAAAACCTTGATGTAAATATTCACAAAAATAAAAATTTTTTATTTGATCCTGTTATTGAGTAACAAGCCTTTGAATCTTCTCATTTGATAGCCTTTCCTCTTGTGATTCAGTGACTTTTATCCCAAATGAAGCATCTTTTCTTTTTCTTTATTGAAAAGACTGCTTTAAATTGACTCACTTATTAGCACTCTATATAACAAACTCTTTGATTTAAACAGTTAAAATAGGCATATATTTTATAGTCATTCAGAATATGGTGTCAAATTCAAGTACTTTGAGTTCAGCAATATAAAACTCATCATTGCCAATGCACTCAAGGATTACTAGAAAAATCTAGATCTATAGATCTAAAACTTGTAGGATCATATGACAGAAGATTAAGGAAATATATCAGGTGAGGTTTTGATGGTAGATGTATTTCTTGTAATTGTAATATAACCTATAAGATTCTATTAGGCAAAAAAATGTAGTCTTGTGCGCCCATGCTCCATTCTTGAGTTGACTGTATCTCTGTTTTTAAGCATAGAAAGACAACTTGACAACTTTTTGAGTACAAAGATAGACGTAGATACAAATAATTTTATTCTTCATTTTCAAAAGGATTTACCAAATTCCTTTACAAGCCATGAAACAGATTAGATTCCATGTTTTTATTCAAATACACTGTATCTTTTATTGGACAAGAACTTGTATTGGAACTTTTCTTACAGATACAAAACAGAGTTGAATAAAGAAATCCAGAGAAATTATACTAAAGTTTCTATAAGAAAGACAAGTCTTATTATTCTAGTAAATACTACATTTTTTCTAACAATTTTAAAAAAAAACCTCTAAATCTGTATTTTCCACTCGCATTCCTCTTTCAAAAAGGTGAAGCTCATCTTCTTATCAAGACAGCAGCAAACAGCTGAAGAACCCATTTAGAAGATTAATGAACTGCTCTTAAGGCCATTCTAATTTCTTTCACAATGGTATAACTAAATTTTAGGTTGGTAAACAAACACATGTTTAATGACAATTTTGCCACATTAAAACTGTAAGAAACTGAGTCACAGGCTGCTGTCATGTATATTTTCTCTCACTCCTAGAGGAGCTGATGATTTCAACTTTTAATAAGACATGACCAGAAAAAGTTGAAGTTTGTTTCACTTAAAAAAAAAAAAGTGCTATACAGTAGCACTTTTCTTTAAAACACTGGTATAAATAAAACCTCAATCATGATTAAAAGCTGACCTATCTAATCTTGTTATTCTATTAAAATATGTCAAAATATACAGCCTTTGGATGTAGGAGCAACAAAACAAAACTGTACTTCGAGAACCTAAACACCTTTTATGCTGGGAGTGTTCCACATCTTCAGGTATTGGTCAGTTTTCTGATAAGTGGAATGACCTTCTTTAACAGGGATGAAACAAATTCTCGAGACAGTATAGAGAGGCAAACACTGCAATTTCTTACAACATTTCTATACTGTGGATAAATATCAGACTTAGAAACTTGGATATGTTTTTTGAAAAAGATCAGTCTAATATTTGGCAATCAAGGCAAAATAATCAAAATAGTCTGTAATATGGGTTTACTCCATTATCAGTTAATCAGAAACCCCCCTACTGCTAAAACTATTTTATATAACCTTTCTGATTAAGCAATTAAAAGGCATGTCATTGAAAATTTGTCCTGTATCTAAATATGGAAATAGTAAATACTTTATTCAACACGGGAAGAGCATCTATACTTCATTGCAGTATGCATACTCTGTCAGAACATGCATAACAATAGACCAGTTATAGGCTGCTAATAAAAGGTCATGACAATAAAAAGAGGAGTACTTTAAAGTTAAATAACAAATTCATATTCTGACATTAAAGGTCTACACTTCAGGCAAGAGCTTATTGCTACATTTTTAAGTTTGTCACACTTTCTACCACATCCTACTTACACTTCTTATATTTACTATTTCATCACGGCTAGGCTTCGCGAACAAAGATTTGGAAAGGGCGCTACCCACATTGGCTACAAGCACGCTGGTGGCTAAAGAGGCCAATGGGAAATAAGACATGTCCGGTTGCAAAAGGCACAGCAGAAAGACTCCTTGGATGGTATCGGCAAGACATGATTCTTTCTGCATTGTCTTTTCGAGTGACCCTGCGTGCGTTCTCAAAAGCATCAGCAGCATTATAGATGGTGTGTCTCCAGACCTCCTGATTGGAGGCCAGAGTAGACCAGTGATGAAGATCAATGTGGCCAAGGTTGAGATGTTGTTTCAGGGAGTCCTTGTATCTCCTTTTCGGGGCTCCTCTCTTGGGGCAGTCGGTGGCAAGTTCACCATAAAGCAAGATCTTAGGGAGGTGGTGGTCCTTCATCCTGGAGACGTGCCCTGCCCAACGCAGCTGTGTTCTCAGCAGCATGGTCTCAATACTTGTGACTGCTGCCTGTTCTAGAACAGATGTATTGGTCACATAATCTGACCAGTGGATGTTTAGGATTGTATGGAGACAGCATTGATGGAAGCATTCTAGGAGTCGCAGGTGGTGGCAGTAAATGACCCATGATTCGGACCCATATAAAAGAGTAGACAGCACAATGGCTCTATAAACACTGATCTTTGTACTTTTCTTCGCCAAACTCTTTTATGGAGTCTTCTGAAAGCTCTATATGCCTTTGCTGACCTGTTGTCTATCTCTCCATCAATCTTACTGTCTGAGGAGATGAGGCTACCTAGGTAATTAAACTGCTGGACTGATTTGAGCTCTGATTGGCCAATGGTGATATGGGGATGATGGAAGACTTCCTGAGGTGCAGGTTGATGGAAGACTTCTGTCTTCTTTAAGCTGACTTCCAGCCCAAAAAGCTCAGTAGCCTCTGCAAAGCAGGATGTTAAATGTTGCAGAGCTACTTCTGTGTGAGTGACGAGGGTGTCGTCATCAGCGTAAAGCAGCTCCTGGACAAGATGTGGGCCTTCAGTCGCCTTAGGTTGAAAAGGCTTCCATCAGTACAATATCGAATGTAGATACCATCATCATCATCAGGGTCTGCCATGGCCCTTTGGAGCATCATGCTGAAAAAGATTGTGAATAGGGTTGGTGCAAGAACGCAGCCTTGTTTCACACCATTGGATATTAGAAAGGACTCAGAAAGTGCATCACCATATCTGACTTGGCCGTGCTGATCCTCATGAAGTGAGATGATCATTTTAAGGAACTTGGGGGGACAACCTAAATGTTCCAAAATCTGCCACAGACCTTTTCTGCTCACAGTATCAAAAGCCTTGGTGAGGTCAACAAAGGTTACATAAAGACCTTTGTTCCCTACACTTCTCTTGCAGTTGTCTGAGAACAAACACCATGTCTGTGGTACTCCTGCTGGCTCTGAAACCACAATGGCTTTCAGGTAGAATTCCTTCTGCTATAGCGGGTATTAGTCTGTTCAAAAGCATTCTTGCCAGGATTTTGCCAGCAATGGAGAGCAGAGTAATACCTCAATAATTTGAACAGTCTGATTTATCTTCTTTCTTCTTATACAAGGTGACGATGACTGCATCATGAAGGTCTGATGGTAGTACACCTTGTTCTCAACAGCGCACCACAAACTCATGAAATTTAGCATGGAATGCTTGGCCCCCATGCTTCCAGACTTCAGGTGGAATTCCATCAACCCCAGCTGCCTCGCCAGTTTTCACCTGCTGTATGGTCTTAAGAGTTTCTCCCATAGTAGGGACAATATCCAATTCATCCTTCACTGGTTGTTGTGTAATGTATCAAAATTGCTGAGTCTTGAACTACACGGCTAGTACTGAAAAGTGTGTGAAAGTGTTCAGACCATTGATACAGAATGGAGGTTTTATCTGTCAGAAGCATTTGGCCATCTGCGCTGAACACAGGGCTTTGGACCTGGTATGTAGGCCCGTATGCTGTTTTCAAGGCCTCACAGAATCCTCTGCAATTTATTATATTTATTATATTTATTTCCACTTTAATGTGCAGTGTCAAGCTTCAATGACTTCAGATAAAAAATTCTACATCAGAAAATTTTCAACTGTAATTTTTATAAAATTTCAGCTGAAATACTTTGGCCATTTTTGAAAATGACTGGAGAAAAACATCTATATTTGCTTATATTAAGTGTGCTTGATAACATACACTTTGAACTGTTTTAATACAGCTACACTTTCTGAGAAGACATTTTAATTTTAGCATAAGGATGGCCTTGCATCAAGAATACGTCTCTAGCCATCTGCATGAAAATACATACAGAATTTAACTATATTATGACCACTTGGAAATAGATTCTGAGAAGGTTTTATTTTCAATATTCTCATATGGCAGTAAAACAAGAAATTTTTGTCTCTAGTTCTGTCAACTTTTATCCTTTAAGCTACATTAAATATAGAGATTTTTTTACCCACGAAAGTACTATAATTCTTCATTCTTCCAAGGTAAATTCCTTGAAAGGTCCACTGACAGGAAGCAATCTCTACCACAAATCTGTGCAAGAATGTCTGCTCATGGACAAGCAGAACTTGAATTCCTCCATCAAGTATACCCTTTCCCAGAATATAATCTCTAAGCACTGCCTTCTGAAGACATTTTTTTTAAAGCTATTCCAATTTGTTGCAGAAATACTGTCTCTCTGTTAGTGAGTGTCAAGAGTTGATCTCAATCTATATCATAAACTCATAGCTCCCATTCTAAGAGCAGCATTCATGAACAACAGTGTACAGAATGTAATGAATTTAAAACAGAAAGTAATTCTAAGGTAGGAAAAAAATACTAGGAAAGAAGCCATATAGAGTGGGTGCTTATCATTTCATCCACTATATGTCTGGAAAGTGCTCAGACCCTTAGGTTCAGGCTATGTACTTAAAAGGAACAGGTCTCTCTACCTCCTTTTCTCCCTTTTCTTCCTTTTTCACTCTTTTGTCTTCTGCTCCAAGCAAATGTGGAACAACATGTTGAACCACCTCTGTAGGGAACCAAAAATACCAGAAAAGTGTGCTGAAATGGAGATGCATTTCCACAGAGGAGAAACTGTGCACAGTACAAGAGGAAAAAGGGGATGAAAAGTATATGTGAAAAAAGAGGAGATTATAATCAGGGAAAATAGAGGAATCAAGAAAGAGAAGAATGAGGAAAAGATAGGAACCTAATTTCAAAATGCATTGAAGTTCTGCAAAGCTGAAAAAAGTATTATGATAAAATACAGAGGGAAGAAAAAAAAATAATCCTAAAAGGAGATACAAGTAAAAACACATATTTCTTAAGTCTGAAAATACAGATAATAAGGTCTAAAAATGAAACTAGGAGTATAGGAAATACCATGCTGGGCAAAAAAGCTGAACATCTGTTCCAAAGTTCTGTCACTTGACAGTGGTTAGTACCAGAGACTTCGGAGAATAGGGTAAAACTCCATGTAGTATACAGCTGGGAATAATCTAGCTCTATGGAAGGTTTATTATTATTTATGATTCTATCAAATTAAAGGAGGTTACATTTAGAGGAAACATAAAGAAGAATTCTTTTTGATGAAGGCAGTGAGACACCAGAAGAGGATGCACAGAGAAGTTGTGGATGCCCTGTTCCTGGAAGTGTTCAAGGCCAGGTTGGATGATGTTTTGAGCAACATGGTCTAATGAAAGTTGTCCCTGACCATGGCAGAGGGGTTGAAACTAGGTGATATTTATCAACCCAAACCATTCTATGATTTTAATTCAGAGAGTTTGTGGCCACTTACATCATAAAGCAATACAAAAATGGAATGTATGGGGAAAATAAAAGTCTGTCTGGAAAAAGAAGTATATTAAGGTGTGTTTGAAATTTCTGCTTTTGGTTTAATGACTCCCAGCCTGTAAGATGTACATTCAAGAGCAAGTGACAGGTACTCTTTGCTGGATTAAGAACTGGTTGGGTGGCCAGGCCTAGAGAGCGATGCTGAATGGTGCTGCACTCAGTTGGCACATGGTCATTAGTGGTGTCCCCAGGGGTAAATGTTGGGCCCAGTCCTGTTTCATATCTTTATTGATGATCTGGATGAGGGGATTGAGTTTAGTGAATTTGCAGATGACACCAAGCTGAGGGGAAGCATCAATCTGCTGGAAGGTAGGAAGCCTCTGCAGAGAGACCTGGACAGGCTGGATAGATGGGCCAAATGCAGTGGTATGAGGTTCAATAAAACAAGTGCCGGGTCCTGCACTTTGGCCACAACAACTCCATGCAGTGCTACAGGCTGGAGGAAGAATGGCTGGAAAACAGCCCAGCAGAAAAGGACCAGTTGGTGACAGCCAACTGAACATGATCAACAAGTGTGCCCAGGTGGCCAGGAATGCCAGTAGCATCCTGGCCTGTATCAGGAATAGTGTGGCCAGCAGGACCAGGGAAGTGATTCTTCCCCTGTACTTGGCACTGGTGAGGCCTCGACTTGAGTACTGTCGCCAGTTCTGGGCCCCTCCCTACAGGAAAGACATTGAGGTGCTGAGGCAAGTCCAGAGAAGGGCAAATGTTGCTGGTGAAGAGTCTAGTGTAAGTCCTATGAGGAGCAGTTGAGAGAGCTGGGGTTGTTTAGCCTGGAGAAGAGGAGGCTCAGGGTGATCTTATCACTCTCTACAGCCACCTCAAAGGAGGTTGTAGCCAGGTGGGACTTGGCCTGTTCTCCCCAGCAACCAGAAACAGGACAAGGGGACACAGTTGTAAGCTGTTCCAGGGACAGTGTAAGTTGGGTGTTAGGAAGAATTTCTTCACGGAAAGGGTGATTAGACATTGGAATTGGTTGCCCAGGGAGGTGGTGGAGTCACTGTGCCTGAGGTGTTTAAGGAGAGACTGGATATGGCACAGTGCCATGGTCTAGTTGGCATGGTGGTGTTTGATTACAAATTGGACTTGATGATTTCAGAGGTCTTTTCCAACCTAATTGATCCTGTGATTCTGTGAAGTAAAAATTTACAGCATGTTATATGTTGCAGAAATTGTACTTCATATTTCTGGTAATAAAAATAGGTGGATACATTGCATTTTATCTAATTAAATAAATACTCAATATCTGATAAAATAAAACTTTGGTTGATAAATATCTTAATACACTGTACATTCAATATAAAGAATATTTTTATCAAGTCTCTCACAGAAGTTTTCAACAGACAACATATTTTCCATCTTTTCTTACAGTTCATAAATCTATTATCTAGGTAATTTTATACTTAGGTAAAATGATTTCATTGCAGCACATAATATATATTAATAAGAATGTATGACTTTTTCTAATGTTCTTCTTTTCTTTCTACTTCTGTCTTAACAATCATATAATTCCTGTTCTGCTTTGTAATGAATCATATGCAAAGGTAAGGAAATAGCCAGTGGAGATGCACATCCATAAGAGATTTATGTGTGACTGGCATGATTCTAATAGAGATATCTTTGTCAATTTTTTCTTTTTTTTTTTTCCATTACCAACTGTTCTTCTGGAAAATCTAAGTGTTAATCTCCTATGGCACAAAGCATAAGCACAGATTTTACAGATAAGTGAAGAAAAGTTAAAATCCTGATAGGACACTTCCAGTTTTACACAATAAATAAAATTTTCATATTATCATAAAATGATACCACTCATAGTTGAAAAGCTAACCCATAAATGCTTATAACAATAAGTAACACTGGGAGATCATTCTCCCTGACATTTATTAGTTCTACTGCTGCAATGCTGCATTTGACTCCGTTTTTCTCTCATGCTTTAAAACACAGTTTTGCACTGTAGCTCATTGATCTGCATGCAGCTGGGTTGCCATCTCTGTTGCCTGTCTGCTTGCCTCCCTTCTTCAGCTCTCTGCCCAATTTTCTCAAAACCGTCTGCAGTTCATTCCATTTTGTAACTCCCATTCTTCCCCCTTGCCCTTTCAGTTCTAGTCCTGCCCTCAGCTATGCTCTCACATCTGGCCGAGAATCCACTCCTGGACACGTTGCTCACTCAAACCACTTTCAGTAATAAACACAACTCATAAAGAGTTGCAAAAGGGCCGTGCAACTTAGTGGCTGTGGTATATAAATATAGATGACATTTAATGCAGATAAATTTGAAGTGATGCATAGAGGAAAATAAAAAATAATTCTAATTTTACAAACAGTGATTAGTTCTCAAGGACAAAGTCTTGGTCTCACAAATAGCTGAATGAAGCTTTCCTCACCTCGAAGGGAATAATGTGAAGGGGGAGAGAGGAAACTACTTCTTATGTCAGGCTCAAACTATCCATTTGGATAAAATATTTGTACAGACAGTCCAGCTATCAATACCAGTTCACACACTCAAGCCAGGTGCTCATGTTCCCAAACATCATCTGTTGTCTGTATATTTGTAGATAAAAGGTGCAAAAAGGTGCAATGAATTCAACTGAAAGTGCTCCCTTTGCTAGAGTAACCAGAAAAAAAACCCAAAAACAAGAGCAACACCAGGTTAATAATCATATCCATAAGCCACAATCTTCACTTATTAGCTATGAAACCTGTTTTTGTTGGATTAACCATGATGCCTTTCTTACACACCCTCTTTACACTATAGATTCCAACAGAGAGAAGCCTACTACTAACATCTATACAGAGGAGAATCTTATCCTAAAATACAAGTAAAAATGCCCACATTGAAATATAAGCAACATATCCCAAAAATGTTAAGATCTTTGGACCACATGCTAGGTGTTACAATGCAGGGGGAACTCATGACTTTTGAGATGTGCCTTAGGTTGCATCTGTTTTGTGCCAACATGCAACAGGATGTTCATGAGGAAAAAAGAAAAATATTACTCCCAAGTTATAGAAAAGTGGTATACTCAACTGTGACAAATTACTGTTTAACCTACAGCACCTGATACAAAACCTAGCTACTATAAAACAATGTGATACCTGACTGACATAGTTTACAAGATATTCCTCCATGTAAGAGGGTACTGTTTCTAATTTGTAACAGTAATATCTCTGAAATAAGGAATTCTGATGCTTGCTTTAGAACACATTTTGTTTTAACAAATTTATTAGTAAGACCAAAAAAACACAGTTTAGTTTCTCAAAATACTTACTAAAAAAGTGTCTTCATTATATCTGTGACTTAATCTGTCATTTTGCTCCACTAAATGAACATCCCTGTTACATTTTTTGAATCCTTTGTGTCCATTCACTATCACGAAGATTTCTGCTCTTAACATTTTACTTATTTTTATCCTCATATTTCTCCTCAGTTTCTTTCTCAAATTCCACAGTCTTGGGAGCAGATGCTGAGGTACCAATGACTCATTAATCTCAAGAGATTTTTCATCATGAACAAAAATAAAGTCCATAAACAGTTTCACATTTACCAGCTTCGATCATACTCAAGAACCAATGAAGCTCCTTAAACAAGAAGAAAAAAAGCCCTTTCCATATATGTTATAATAGATCTACTATCTCAGAGCAAGGACACAGACCTCCCCATCTCATCTTTAAATTATGTCAGACAAATAAAAAAAATGTCCTTTCCCTTACCCACTAATATGGATATGCAAAAGCAGACATGACACTGAGCAGTACTTATATTAATGAGACCACTATTAAGACAGTTCAGAGGCTCAGGGACAGGTTTGAAGGAGTAACTCCTTATCGGCTGCTTCACATGCACAACTGTAGCTTTGTTTCACAAAACAAACAAACAAACCAGTTTTGTTTACCTGTAATATAGGTGATGATATGTAATTAAATATTTTTCTCTACCCAATATTTTAACTCTAACTGAAAAGCTGAAGTATCTTAATACTGCTATTCAATTCTTGCCAACTAAATCCTCCCATTCCCTTAAAATGCTTGAAACACTGTGCTTTATGCCATTCCCAAGTAAGACACAATGAGAAGATGAGGTGAAAATAAAAAAAAAAAAAAAAAAAGAAGTAAGCAATCAAATACTTTAAGGTGAACAGGGAGCAGCTCTTCTGTGAACACACAAGAGAAACATCAGACTCTGTGTAGGAGAAAATATTTGATTGAATCTTTTTTCCTCAGTATTCCCTCAAGAAATATTTAAACCTGACAGAACTGGGAACAGACTTTGCCTGTCTGACTGGGATTCGGAGGAATTCTAAGTTTCTTTTTCTACTGGAAGAGCTGGTTTATGACTTGAGGAAGTCTCACCCTTTTGAAGTTTCATTGTCTCCTGATTCTATCCCTTTAATAAAACCACTTCTAAAAATGAGATGGCTTGCCTTGGATTGAGCTTAACACCACACTTCAGCATGTCAATGCCTTTGTCTACCTGGGAAGTAGACGGCTGCATTCCTATTCAAGAAAAAAAAATCTACTCAGTGGAACTGAAGGTGTGATTCACCAGGCCTGAGCGAGCAGAACTGCTCTCCAGGCTTCACTGAGAGAAATAAATGGCTCTCCACTGACTACAGTGAAAGCACTGACATCTAGTTCCTATGTATGCAGGCACTTTTGAGTCCTGCATTAAGCTGTCTAATCTCAAACTGAAAACTCATCTTGTTTCAAAACACTTCACCTAGATAGCAGACTGTCCTTCCCCCAAATCCTTCAAGATAAATGAAGTCTCATTATTTCTCATTTTACTTGCTAAAAAAGAATTTACAAAATATATCCTTGCAAGTATTTAAGTAGGACAATATATCTAAGCACCATTATACCTAGGGCTTTTAGTAACTTAGAACCACAGATAAACCCAAGATCTGAACCCAGTCCACCTGTGTTCCCTGTAGCACCTTAAATGCAAAAGAATCATAGAATCATAGAATCAACTGGGTTGGAAAGGACCTCCAAGATCATCAAATCCAACCCTTGATCCAACATCACCATGGTTACTAGACCATGGCACTAAGTGCCACATCCATTCTCATCTTAAAAACCTCAAGGGACGGTGAATCCACCACCTCGCTGGGCAGCCCATTCCAATATCTGACTGCTCTCTCTGTAATAAATTTCTTCCTAATATCCAACCTAAACCTCCCCTGGCAGAGTTAAGACCATGCCCTCTTGTCCTACTGCTGGTTGCCTGGGAGAAGAGACCAACCCCCACCTGGCTACAACCTCCTTTCAAGTGGTTGTAGAGAGTGATGAGGTCTCCCCTGAACCTCCTCTTCTCCAGGCTAATCAACCCCAGCTCCCTCAGCCTCTCCTCATAGGACTTGTGCTCCAGTCCCTTCACCAGCCTTGTTGCTCTTCTCTGGACCTGCTCCAACACCTCAATATCCTTCCTGAACTGAGGGGCCCAGAACTGGACACAGTACTCCAGGTGTGGCCTCACCAGCTCTGAGTACAGGGGAAGAATCACTTCCCTGGTCCTGCTGGCCACACTGTTCCTGATCCAGGCCAGGATGCCATTGGCCTTCTTGGCCACCTGGGCACACTGCTGGCTCATGTTGAGCTTCCTGTCAATCCCAACTCCCAGGTCCCTTTCTGCCTGGCTGCTCTCCAGCCACTCTGTGCCCAGCCTGTAGCGCTGCAGGGGGTTGTTGTGGCCAAAGTGGAGGACCCGGCACTTGGCCTTGTTGAACCTCATCTCACTGGAATCAGACCATCTCTCCAGCTTGTCCAAGTCCCTCTGAAGAGCCCTCCTGCCTTCCAGCAGATCAACACTCCCTCCCAGCTTGGTGTCATCTGCAAATTTGCTAATGGTGAACTCAATCCCCTCATCCAGAACATAAATAAAGATATTAAGCTGTCCCACTTTACGCGTGGACACTCTGCTACCTGCTTTCCTACAGAAGGGTTACAGCACAGCTTCCAGCTCTCAGGTGCAGATCATTCAGGAGAGAACAGGTAGGTAAAATATGTGGCAAGTTTTATTCTCTTTGTGAAATGAAATTTCATAATTATTAAATAACAGTATATTCCTTTCTATTTTTAGATTAGGATGGGATGAGTGTCGCTTTTCAAAGGCCACTGATTTTCTTAAAACCTGAAAATATTACAATTAATGCTGTATTTGTGAGCCTATATTTTTAGGCAACTTTTTTCCCCTGAAGACTGAACGCAGTCATCAGCTGTGGTTAAAAATGCTGTTCTGTAAATGTGCAGAGACTTCAGAATACAATTTTAGTGTGACAGAAGGCCTTTACTTAGTAGAAACCGGGACTTAGCATTGAAAATGTACATGATAGCTGTATAAATAATAAATTCTACTACTATAATTACTTACCATCTCACCCTTCAAAATAACAATTTAGAAGAGTAAAGCTAGGAAGAGTATAGTGGTTTTGCTCCTGTGTACAAAGCTATGTGACCAAGGATCATTCCTCCAAAAATCTTGTTGGATTATCAGCAAATAACAGTTATATACCCAGTATGTCATTGTTTCACTTATTATATGCCTGTAGTGAGCGCACTTATTCTTTAATCCCTGTGCTCCATTAACATTCAAAATATATACAAACAAGAAGAAATTGATTAATTTTTCAAAAGCACACTTAAAGTAAACCTGTAAAATGGTTCTCTGTGTTTCTTTTATGGAATATGTTTGTGATTATATACATTTCACTTTGGAGAAGTCTATATAACCCTTCATACAGGAATATACACAAAGATCACTTTAAGAAATCTCCCTTTCTAATTTTTTGATAATCATATGCTATAGGAATTGTAAATTTAGTACCAGTGTCTGGTAGGATTCTTTTCTGCAGTCAGAGAGTTGGTGAGGAATCAACCTTTATGGGTGATAATTCTAAACTATCAAGTCTAGTAATTAGACCCATGCTTCTGCCTAAATTATATTTGTCTAGTTCAGTGCCTTCAGTTTTACTTCTTATACTACAGCTCCATATTGCATTTCTAATCATTACTTCACCCCAGCTTTTTAAAAGCTCTCACAGCTCCATGTTACCAGCTGTTGTTTTCTTTCTTAATGCATTTCACTTGCAAGGAGAAAAAAACAAACCAAAAAAAACCCCACCACCCTCACCACCCCCCAGATTTAGATTTCTTATTCTCATCCTTACTCACTGCTTTTCAGCTCCTGAAATTCATGGAAACAATGATTCTTTGCTGTAAAGTCAGCAATACTTTAGGACTTAAATTTCATAAGGAAATCAAATATGGTGAATGGGGATACTGTCATTTGGAAGCACTGATCTAATTTCTTCAAATTTACAGAACTTGGACTATAATTCATAATTTTAAGTGACATAATATTTTTCTAAGTGATCTAAACTAAGCCAAATTAACCAACTCCTAAATGAAAGTTAAAATACATCTAGTGTATAATTTTTTCCAATTATTCTTTAGATTAAATTTAGAAAGTAACAACAACAAAAAAACCTGTCAAAACAAACAAACAAAGCTTATATTAAACTGGGGTTTTTTTTGTCTCTTCATCTTATTTGACATGCAGAAAACATCAGCTGCACAGCTTTTGTTAACATCCATGCGCAGATAAACTGTGAATACTCAGTAAAGAAATACAAATTATCAGCACATAAAATGCTGCATCACAGCATTCGCCACAATTACTTGAGAAATGCAGGTAACACTTCTACTGACACTTGTAGATGTATAAAGTTTACAGAAGTTAGCTTGAAGGTTTGGCTTTCTTTAAAAAAAAAAAAATCTTACGAGTGTATTAAAGCATATAAGCCTAGCATCTAAAACAGGTCTGCAAAATGTATTCTGCCATAAACTTTAGAAGACTGAAGAAAAGTAATAAGAACCATAAAATATAGGTCTACAATATTCATCTGAGAAAGGTCAAAGGAACTTTTTCAAACCTTAACAAAAAAACCCAGAGAAACCATGTATGAAGCAGTCTCTAAAATTTTCTGCTTGGGACTTCACAAAAGCATGTTGTACATTTTTACTAAGTTAAAACTTAGTGTGCTGACTACAAAAGACATACTCTAAAGAAACCCAGGGTGTACCAAGCTTTTTCAGTTTTTCAGTGGAGAACACACATGAATCCACCATTTTTCATTTTAATGTAGACTGCAGAACTAGAAGGAATTATACACTGAAATTCTTAGCTTTTCTCTAGTTCCTCTGCATCAGTCTACAAGCTCCAAGGGGCAGTAAAATTATTATTGTTGCACAATTTGAAACAAAGTCCTAGTGACTCTTACAGTAATGCAATCTTTGTTGTTAGGGTCTTTCCCACAGAATGGGAAAAAAATTGAATATTTCTTCTTCCCATCAGTTTTCAGCTGTGTAGCATGGTGCCAAGGCCGAATCTAATGTCTCTGTGGAGGATTTAACTGGTAGGAGAGGTAGCAAAAGACACATGTAGGATTTGAAATATAACTTTCATATTTAAAAGATGCATATTTGCACATTCTTGTGGGATCTCTGGAGCTGACTGTAATTCTAGTAATTTTCAGGTAACAGGTACAGGTTTCTGTGTTAAGATATAAGCAACATATTAACCAAGTCTAACTGCCTTCAGAGATGGGGTTGGGGAGGAGGGAAAAAGCCAAGCCCGTTTAGTGAAAACAGTGCTGTTTCCAATAAACAGAGACTATTATGTTAAGGCAGAACTGTGCAATGCTTTCTGAGAAGAGGTCTCATCTGTGCAAGTGGACTTCAAAAAAATATTCCTGCAGAATTTTCCTAAGCAGTAATTATAGACTATGTGTCGGTAATCGTGTAAAACTGTGGCTTTATCTCTAAGTAGGAATATTACTAACATATCAGCTCTACTCTTGTAAGTTCCATGAGAACATGCCAAAGAATCATTTTGGTACCACATTTTTTACACATACAACCCTAATACACCTAACAGTCATTTGTATAAATGTACAGCTTTTCCCAGACAGGCTATTTCTAGGAAATAGCAATCATATTTTTTTATTTAGTTGTATGTCATTATATGGTAGTATGCTCAGAAATATTTCTTAAAGCTCTTTCTTAAAGCTTGCCTAATTTTGAAAATACTAGGTTCCAGCATCTTAGCTTGCTTTTTCTCTAAGTTGTTCCTTAGAGCTAGATATTGCTGTGAGTATGAAGTATCATGGGCAATTGTCACATGATAAATTACTGTTTTCATCCAATCAAATATTAAAGCTGCTCACTACTGACCTTGAGCACCACTTACACTCCCAGAGCCATGGCCCTTTTCTAAGTCATCAGGGTACAGCTGGCACAAATTCAGCCGAGCAATCAGATTCATACCCACTCACAAAAGTTAAGTCTCTTAAAAGCACTGTGTCTCACAGAGCACAACCAGAGGCTTGACCACTCTTGAAAAGGTGTCCAACACCTGACTGTTCCTATCAAGGAGTATTACCTGCTCATATTGATTTGCAGCAAAGTATTTCTCAGTAAGCATTTCCACTTAACATTTACTCTCATGGAACCTGTGTAGTGGGAGATATTTACGAGTTGCTTTCAGCTTAAAAATAAATCACCTCTAATTCCTCTAAGCGAAATCAATCAAAAGTCTTTAAAAAATGGACTGGTTGTTTGGTCGATTCTGGCAGAAAAGTAAACAGCACTTCAGCTTTTCTCCACCATTAAGGTCTAAATGGCCTAGAAAGTAAATCAATATCTCCAGTCAGCCTTCTGGCCATTGTTTAGCCAGTAGATATGGATTTTCTCTAGCTTACTGCACTCCTTTGGGACTAACCTGTAATCCTCAGAGAGTAATAATAAGTTCATTATCTAGTTCAGCTCTCTGTTGTACATTTAAATGGACCACATCCATCAGCAGCACTTGTTAAAGCTAAAGGACTATGACATCCCATTCAACCTATTTCACAATGAAATACTTGCAATACCTGATGGAGAAAATTATTGTAAAAACCTTATTTGTTGTCAGGTTATTAAAAATGAAATATCACAAATGAGGTAAACAGTAAATAAGGACTTTTCCTTATGTAACATTGTTTCTTTGTTAATGAGTTAAATTGTGGTGAAGTTTATTTCTGTCATACTTCATGAAATCCTTCATTATTCATATCAATCTGTTTCAAATATTTCTGGTTAAATACCACTACGAAGCAGGCAGCTGTCAGAACCAATCAGTACATTTTTTCATTCTTGAGCTACCAGATGTTTGCTGGACTAAAATTGTTTCTCTTTCCTCTACCTGAAGTGCACAAGAAAGCTCTCTCATTTTTAAACACTGAAGTTTTAAAAGGCTCTACTGTCGGATCACAGAACCTATGCTCTGCTCTCAGCCAGGAAGACTTACAGTCTCTGATCTGAGCACTCTGCATTATTGCATACACACATTTTCTCTGATAAAGGTATACAGTCTATCACAGCATGACAAATAAACCATTAATTTTACAGCTTTTACACTGAACATTTAAAAAAAATACAAACTAGCAACTATTCTCTAGATGATCTGAGCATTTAAAAAACCCCACTTCATACTTACTAGTTGCTGTGACTAGATCCATACTGTAAATTATGCACATGAAGACTGCTGCCTGCTGGGGAATGTGCTGCATTTTATCTAAAGCCTCATACTCAGCCCTCAGATGGGTTATACAGATATCATAAGAGCCACAGCCACAACTGCCACACTGCCACAGCTTCTTTTCTCTAATTCAAGAACTATTAGGAAGAACGAAACAGGAAAAGGATGGGGGCTATGGCTCTATTCAGGCAAGTGGTTTGAAGAGCAATAGTTCCTATAATAAGCAACCATTCTTTTTTTCTTTCAGAATTGCCTATCCAGATTGTTACCACATTTAGTTGAGTGACAGTCTTCAAATCAAAAGGAGAGCTGACATAGTCCTAAATAAAGATTAAGGAACTGATCCTTAAAATGGATCTTCTAAATTGAGAGGTTAAGTCCAAACAGCAGTGCTGTACGGAAGGAAAAACAGAACTTTATGACAGTGCCAATTCCCAAGATGCAGCTTTGGTCTCTGGTGAGCTACTATTGGTACTGGGGTCAGCACTAGTTGACAGCTGGAGAGTACCCAGAGTTCCCCCCTTATGTACTCTCTAACAACTCTGCTCTGTTCTAAAGCAATTCACTTGGTTTGGTAAAGTTTTTTTGGATCACTCCACACAGCACTATAATGAAAATCAATAGAACTTAAGTTCCTAAGTACATCTCACTTTGAAAATATCTATTAATATTGCGTGGAATAATGCTTATCCACCCTAAAAATGGAGCCTTGAGGTCTTCTGAATGTCACTAATCTTTGGCAGAGAGTAAGGTCTGGTGGAAAGATAAGTCAATGAGATCAAAGCCATAGAATGGAGTGCCTGAAAAAGCATCCCAAAAGGTGTCCTTCCAAAATTCTTCATAGATGTTGGTTCTTGTCCTTACTCTTTTAGTATGCAAGATGTAAATAAAAAATAAATCCTCTACTTTTTCATAGGACTTAGGAGTTCACATTATCCCCAAGTGATGCAATTGATATTCTAGGAGGGGATATTTGTTTGCTTTTGGTATTGTTATTGTGGGATTCTGTTCTCATTATGTTTGTTCTCAGGGAACTGTAGTGGCATTGACTTGTGAGACAATTCTTTCACCAGCTCATTATGTCTACTGATGAGTATTTGTAGTCTTCATTCCTAGATCAAATCTACCTACTTGCAGCTTCTGTGCCTTCTAATACTTTATCTCCTAAACTAAACAACCTTTCACAATTTTAAAAATAAATAGAATCTCATGTTTGCTATGATGATCTCAGAATTTAATCTTCTCTGTTTTATGACAAATATTCAAATGTTTCATAGCTTTTTCCCGACTTTTAACAATTTTTGCAGCTATTTCAGAAACCGTTGCAAATGCCAATGTTCTTTTTAAAGACCAGGCACTAGAATTACATGGAACATCACAGCAGTATTCTCATGAACACCATATGAACTATAAAGAATGACCCTCCTACATGTAAGTCTCATTCCCTTGCTCATAAAGCCAAAGCCCTTATCTTCTCTTCAAGCCACATAATCACTCTCAAAAGTTCCTGTTCAACTCATTACCAGGCATGAACTACCTAGGCCTTTCCAGAGTCAGTGTTCTCTAAAATAAAAGTTCATAATTCTCCACATATGACCTAAAGTTGTATTTTCCGGATATTTGACCCTCCATTTAGCTATTTTAAGAACAATCAATCCAGACAACTCTTATTCACATTTCTGAAGTATTACTTAACACACTTCCAGTTTTTATAAGACAAAAACTTTGCTGTCAATGTTTTCTTACAGCTCTCTGACAAAGACATTACATTCCACTGTAAGAAATAACTGCTTAAGTCTGTACAAACATTTTGGGCATAAAAATGTATAATAGTAATTATACCTATGGATTAGCCTGTGTAGACTGTACACTTATTTTGCATAACATGCTTATAAGAAAGTACTAGAAACAAAATATACTTAAAATTAATTTTGGCTTTCATGTAGCATATTATAGACTCCTTCCAGTCAATATACTTTTAATCTCCTGTTACATTAAAAAGTGCTGCAACCTAGATGCTGTTAAGAAACTAAACCCTTTAAGATATTTCTTTGATACAATATCTTCTGTGTTCAGTTTTATATCTTTATCTCATTCCTATTTAGCACTAGTTTTGTGCAGGAGCTAAATCCTCTTCACAATGTGCATAGTTTGATAATTAGTTTAGGCATTTGTAATACTTTCATATCCTAACAACTAGCAAGGGAACTTACACCCTAATGTCTTGTATCTAGAATGAAATCTGATGCTGCTAATTAAAAAATAAAATTCACGTGTTTCAATGAGGTCAGGATCTCGGTCTTGATCTTTCAAGGCATTAGTATGATACACTCTTGAAAGTCTGATTTTAGCACTGTTCTTTCCTTTGTATAATGCACATTTGTAAAAGTGTTTTTTTCTTTGGTTTTAGCCAGAGACCTAAAAAAAAAATAATAATCAATTTGGTTATTTTAAAATGTGATTATGTTAAGAAAATGACCTCTATATAAACATTCTCACTCATCTGCTCCTGTTGTCTCTCAGGTCTACAGCAAAATGTTTTACTCAACTGCTAGGACTCAGGAAGGCAAGTTCCTTACAGAGCTTTGCTGATGAGGTGTCACAAGAATCCCAAAGTTACCCATACCTAAGGGTTTAAGTAAATGATTGATTGTTGAGAGCTGATCACCATTCTCAGTTGATCCATATACGAGTGGAAGTTTTGTATTACAGGTAAAATAGAAAACCAGGAGTCTCACCAATGTACATAAAACAACATGGCATCAACAGAACCAAAACATTATCAGAAGCAGTAACAACTGATGAAAATTATTTCAAAGCGAAGGTAAGTAGACTTTCTCTGGTGCAAAGACCTTATGAGTAGCCCAACTTCAAGACACACCTGTTTTTCTTTGCTGTCCTTAGAGAACGTCAGAGAGTGGAATTTATTCTGTGATCAGCAGTGTGCCCCTAGGTGCTGACAGGACAGTCGCCCCTCCAGCTAGACTTGCACAACGCATCCTGACAGCCTTAAGGCACCGAGGGAGATGTAGCCAGGAGAAGTGATTTTAATCATGGGGGAAAGGGACAAAAGCACCTAACCTACAACTCCCTTGACATATTCTTCACTTGGGAGCAGGCAGACAGCTGTTGAACTTGAGAGACTTCTTAATTTGCCAATGTTGCTCTTTTGAAAAAATTTCTCAATTACATGACATGACCTTGGGAATAAGGTGCTCGTGCAGGTCATGTGGCAGGCTTTTGCTTTCAAGTGACTAAAGTTTACACAGCTTGAAATATGCGTAAACATATTTCATTTTAGCATGGTTTCCTTTGGCGTTAAGGTGTCTGCTGAATGCAGTGCAGTGTCCTGGCTTCATACTCCCTCTGGGACATCATGTGTCAAGTCTGATTGGCCATGGGCTTCTGGCACATGAAGTTCCTTTTACGTTACTTGACTGAAGTTTAATCAATGTATACATAAAAAGCTGGTAAGAAGCAATGTGAAACAGAGGATCCAAGTAATCTCATCAGGGCACAGGCAGTCCTACCATCAAAGGAGAAGCTCAGGACATCCAGTAGAGGCCACCAAGGTGGCTGGGGCTGGTGCACTTGTCCCGTGTGAGGAGAAGCTTAGGGGGCTGGACTTGGTTCAGCCTGGAAAGGAGGCAGGGGAGGAAATAACAGCCTGCTGGAGCCCACAGGAATGAGTCAGGCTCTTCACAATGGTTTGACAGAAAGAAACAGAGGACTTAAATTGAAATAAGATCTGATAGGACATATGAATTTTTTCAACAGACAGCTGAAGGAGCAAGAATAGTTTGTCTAGAAAGGTTGTGCAGTCTCCATACTGTCAGATTTCCAAGGCCAGGCTGCATAAAGACCTGAGCAACCTGGTTGCCTCATAGCTGACCCTAGGATCTGGACATGGGCATGGGAGAGACCTGAAGTCCAGGATAATATTTAATGGCTCTGTGTCTATGAGCAGAACTGTGACTCAAGAGGGTAAGGGCCTGTGTATATTCCACTAAAAATACACACATGTGCCGAAGAGAATCCATCAGTATTAGACAAGAGTATAACCAACTATTTATGGGAAACAGAATTACCAGGAGGTATCAATGACCTTCAACCTCTACAAGTCTTGCAACCGGGAAAACAAACAACACAAGAAACATTCAATATTACAGAAAACAATCTGCTAATCAACATGTTATTGATCCCTTATTTTTGTCAAGGTCATTTAGTGTTTTAAAAAATGATCTCACACTAAATCTTTATAGGAAAAGTGGGCTAATTTGATTTACAAAGTAAAGTGCTATTAATTATGGAAGACAGTCAATAAAAAAGCTGATTCCTCTAAACAGAAGGCAGATCTTATGGCCTATGATTTATGATGATGATTATGATGGCAAAATTTCTGCAGTTCTCACTATCATCTAACTGTGGTTAGCTGGAACAAAAGATTCAGATAATCAAGCATCAATACAAAGAGCATTAGGAGACAAACAACCTTTAGAGCAGTAAAAGTAAGCATCTAGATTAAGAACTGTATACAAAAAGAATAACATGAGCTATTGTCTGTTTTCCAATGCAGAGCACAGAAACCTCTGCTTTTTAAATATCAGAGCCAGACTTCTGTCTTGCTGCTGATATTTCCTTTTGTATTACAGTCCCTAAATGTCTAAGTTACATAACCAGACATCTCAAGGGAGCACAGCAGTCATCTAAAAGGATGTACTCATTGCAAATTTTCCCATTTGGGATTATTAGCATGTCAATAAAACCTGGCAGCTTCTCCCACAACTAAGGCAAGCCCTAGATTTTACTAAAAATGCCTTATGGGACGCAAAAATATTCAAAGGTCTGATTCCCTTTTAACAAAGCCATATTATTTAACCTTTAAGTTAAAGATTAAAACCAAGATATCAGACATTTTAATTTATAATATTTAACATAAAGTAAATATGTCATAAACTGGAAATAAAAATATGCAAGATAAGCCTAGAAAGAAGAATGAGAAGAACAAAAATGATTTAAAGAAGAAAATAATTTTAGATTAAAGTCTAGAGAAATGAAGAAATTTTAAAATTCATATGCATGTATCACAACGTATTGCAGTTTTCCTTTCACATTGTTTTTAGTTTGCAAAGTGAAAATGGGATAATCCACACTTCTTAGAATAATTGTTTCAGGCTGCCAAGAGAAAAACAGAGAAGCGATACTGGTTATGTCAGGTCATGTTTTCCAACTTTTTCTCATAATCACAAGATCTAAAGTATGTTTCTGTCACTGACATAATCAAAGGGCTTCAAAAGTCAACATCCATAGCTTACACTTTTAATATATGTGTCTTAATTCAGTCTGGATTTTACAGCCATTTTTTTAACATAGTTATTTATCCTGCAGAGCTTAGAGAGAAGAAAAGCCAATTTTGAAAGAACTTATCAAACTTAAGCAAAATAATCTTCTTCCTTTATGCACAAGCAGTTGTTTGAAGAAAGTATCACTAATGTACACTTGCATGGCACTGGCAAAACAGTCTTTACTAAACCTATGCCTATCACTAAAAGTTTTCATCGTGTTTCCTTTGTTTTCATGTGAACAACATCGCACTTAATTTTGACAATCTGTCATTTTTCTAGCATGTTCAGAGAGCGGTCAGACAGAGCAGTACTTTTATGCTTTCCATCAAAAGCCTTACGATGCAGAACTGCTTGTCTTCTATTAGAGTCCTTGTCAAGCTCAGTGAGCTGTTCAGGCTGAGGGAGGACTATGTCATATTGTTTTAAGCTCACATGTCAGCAAAAAGAGATATAGATCTAGTGGTTTCTATCAGCATTACTGCTTGCTTGTGCATTCATATATAGCAGATATCTTTGTTGCAAGTTGCAGTTGGATAGTGCTGTAGTGTGCTATCCAACTAGATTGCTAGCACGAGCAATCTATAAAAGCCTCCCTTTCCAAGGTAGGAAGGGGCTGCATTGCATGTTCTCCACCAGCCTGCTTTCCCAGAGTAGCTGTCTGCCCCTGCAAAAACACAGGGGCAAACATGGGGTAAAATATTGACAACTCCAAACACTGTAAGTTGATACAGAGTTGGTAAATCGCTTGTGTAATGTTATTCATCAGCTCTCATTTTTAAGTCTAACGGAAAGTTGTATTTTTCCATAGATTTAATTTTATTTTCACTCTTGAGTAATTATAAGAGTATCAGATAATTTCTGAGAACTTTCCCCCAAAAATATATCTGTACTTTGTTTCCAATTTTATAAAGTAGTAACCCTAAAATAAAGTCTCTCCTTAGGGAAATTACTTTCTAAATCTCTCTAAAGGTCAAAAAAAATAAAAATAAACAAAACAAAACAAAAAGATACACATCCAAACAAAAGATACACTTTAATTTTTCATAAGAAAAAAAAGATATATAAAAATTCACTCATTATAGCCTGAGCACAAGAGGCACCCAGAACACCCACAAACATTAATATTACCAAGAAACATAAAGGTATGTAATGATTTTGAGTTACTTACCTAAACAAATAAAAAAGTTATTTTCTGGAAAATATGTAACCTCTTTTGGCTTTCTACCAGAAATAACATTAATCTGAAATTTATGCATCATTCCTTCTGGTGTTAAACCTCTGCATAAATGATACTTTAAGCTAACTTAAAAACAGAAAGATGACATAACATCTCAATTTAAATCTTTGTAAACTAGCACTCTGAAGTTACCTACCATTCTTTGACGTCTTCTTCTTGAAGTGAAAAATAATCAATTTAATTATACAAAATTACAGAAGATATCATGTTTAAAATGAATTGATGTAACTTACATCAATCAAACTGCCATATGTTCCTAAGATCTAAGTAACTTCTAACTGTACAATAGTCTGTGGTTACATCAATAGCATCTCTTGTGTATGAGCTCAATCCCATACTCAAGCCCAGACCTGCCTTGTTTCCAGACTGCTGTACAAGTACATCTGTGGGAAAGTTCAAGGGAAAGCTGTGCCTGTTGCATGTTTCTGGACTCACAGATGAGTCACCCAGATGCCTTCTCAGAAGGCTTGAGATTTGACTAAATGTACAGGAGTATAGAGCAGTAGTAGCATCTGTACAGGACACAGTATAATCTAGCTCATGGCAGGATCTGTGCTCTACAAAGTACAACATGTATTACACGGTATAGTCTAAGATGGCAAGCTGTTGCTGCCAGTGCACATTAGTTGTTTAGGACTGGATGGTAAAACTGCACACGTATTAGGGTTGTCTGATACATCATTTGGTCTGCTACCGTGTCCTCAAAGCATAGCAGAAGTTTGAAGTCCTATTCAGATTGGAAATCTGCTCAGCTGTGCTCTGCATCCCACAGGCTGAAAACACTTTCCTGACTACATAAAAATACACCTTTCAAAGGAATGCCCTGACTTTGAAGAGAACTGTCTTACAGAGATCAGGTACTCCAAGTAGGCTTATTTAGTTATTTATGAGCATAAGTTTAAGAACTTACTTTCCAAAATCAAAGTGCAACTGACTAGATGGTCACAGCATCAAAAAGATTCTAATTTTTATGGGAACATTTTTGTTGTCATTCTTATTATTCCTAAAGCAACGAGAAACCTCTGGCATGGAACAGGACACAATTGTGATAGAAACACAAAACAAAAAGATGGTCTGTGAATCAGAAACCCCTTACATTTATTGGAAATGTAGGTTTGGTGTTTTTTTCCACATTATTGATCAGATAATAGGCTTCTGTTCTCTGGAAAGATAGAAGATTTCTGAGAGAATGCCAATGTTATTATTTCTTATATAATGGTGTTTTCCAATTTGGAACAGTGGTATTGCCAACTCCAATATTAAAAAATCATGTATTGGGCCTCAAAAAGCATGACATTGGAAAAAAATATATTTAGTTATTTTATATTTGTACTTTGTTACTTTGCCTAAGGGAGCATTCAAACCATAACATTAAAATATTCTCTACCACAATAAAGACAAAATCTGACATTTGCAACTGAAAGTAAGCTTTTCTGATAAGGAATTGAGGATTGAGACCAGAAATATTCAAACACACTAACATTTTTTTATTAAAAAAATCAATACTATTTGCCAGTATTGGAATCAAAAAGTCTGTGTTCCACAAATCACTTCTAACTCAAGGACAGTCTCCTAAAGTCCTTGGGTAAGACTTCCTATTTGCATAGAGAGCTTTTGTAAGGAGCAGGCCAAAATTCATAGCAGAAATGGACTCAGAATGAGAACAATATTATTATGTGTCTTACTTGAGAGGATAGCAATCTCCAATTTGCATTTATTTCACATTTATTCCTCAGTTTATTTTTAAATGGTTAGAGATTATTGTCTGACCAAACATGTTTAGAAAGGAGATTTTAGGAAGCCAAGGTGAAGGAGGCACAGGAAGACTAGAAAAAGTAAGATGTGGCATCTGGACAGATTTAAACCACATCTGCAGGAATAAAATTCCAGTCAGGTTCTACAGTGACAAAAACAAGGCAAAGAGGTGGTATTTCTTTTTACTGTCAGAGATTAGGTAGCAGCATAGTAAGTCAAGACAAAAGCCAATATTAGTTTTCTGTGCCTCATGCCTAGGAACATAGTGGAATGTGTTTCATTATTTGCCTAAATTACCCATGAAAAACAACCTACAGTTCTTTAACATCAATGCCAAACATCCCAGAGAGGCAACATACCTGGAAGATCAGCCAAACAACCCAGTATTTAGTCAAAAACAATCTATGGTAACAACCATCCATGTTTGAAGCTCAACTCACCCCAGTGGAAGGAGGGATGGAGGGAGAGAGGGAGAGAGGGAGAGGAGGAGGGATGGATGGAGGGAGGAAGGAAGGAAGGAAGGAAAGAAGGAAGGAAGGAAAGAAGGAAGGAAGGAAGGAAGGAAGGATATTTTCTGATGCCTTTTGCTGTATCTAACCTCAGGATATTTTTGGTTTCCTTTTAACACAAGTTTTACCAGAAAAAAAAAGATTTTTTTATTGATAGGATTAATCTTCATTAACAACGTTCTATTGTTATAACTGCAGGATAAAAAAGAGAATTTTGACTTGGAGAGCCAGCTTCAAAAAACACTGAGTTTCTGAAAACACAATATATGAGATTCAGCTCCATTAGATATTTCTGAATTTTTTTATTTGATGTACAGTTTCTTTGAGGTAAAAAAAAATTAATATCATCGAACTACAGCAAGGATTTATAGCAAGGACCTGTAGCTGAATATAAGAAAAGATCCAAGAGCTCCACAGTAAATAAAAAGAAGCATATTATGATGTTATGCCACATGCACTGCCTGGCCTGCATTCAGCTCACTGTAGCTGAAAAATAGCTATAAGCATCTATGTTCTATTAACACTATGCTAATTATTATCATTGTCTCATCAGTAGTTTGTTTACGACAGCTCTGGGTGACAAGGATACTGAGATGCTCTGTCAAAACCATCACCTGATGAGATTTTTATTGGCATCAGATCTTTTTTTCCCTTAGTCAGCTACATTACAAAAATCACTGTTTCATTAAATGCAAATACTATTGCCTGCCTTTGGCTTTTTATAATACCCCTGATCTGGCATTGCATTAGCTGGTTTCTTCTGTAAGTGATGATAAGATAATCTATGTCTCTCCTGAAGAAATTCACATTATAAGAGTAAAACATCAAATGGACATGTTGAAGCTTGCTTAATAATCTTTTATTTCTGATTCTCCCATGTACGAAAGATATAAAAAGAAATGCTATTGTCTAAATAAAGCAAATTCCCTAAAGGTTAGCACTAAAAGAGAAAGGGATCAAATGTTTAATTGTTCTTCATAAATGACATTTCATTACAGTTGCATTACTGAATATTAGGCATTCATTTTAGATTAAGCTTTGCTTATGAAAATAGACATGCTAATTTCAGAAGGATTTAGACCACTTCCCGTGAATAACTGGGCACTATATAGTTAAGCATCAAGATAAATGTATTAGAGTAGATAGCCTGATTCTACTTCTATCTTTAGCTTCATTTTTCCTCTTTGGTAGACACAAACTATAATAGATCTAAAACAATTGCTCCTTCCTTTTTCTCCCACAACATTTTGAAGTTAGAAATTTGATACTTAAAAAAAAAAATCATTCAATTAGTATTTGAGGTTGTGAATAACAACATGAACAAATGTATTGTACTAATTACTGGGATATTTCTGAATATTACATATCATTATAATAGTTATATTATACTACTGAATATTATTATAATTCACATTTATCTGACAGTTTTTCTTCTGGTAATTTTAATTATCTTTGCTATTAAATAGTTACATTACGTTATGCTGAATGGGGAAAACATCATCTAACTCTCCTTAAGAAACAATTCCTTTATCAAATGTTCCTCCAACCTGATGATTTTTAATCCTCATCTGTGGTGGCTGTCTTCATAGAATCATAGAATCATTTAGGCTGAAAAAGAACTGTAAGATAATTGAGTCCAGTTGTTAACCCAGTACTGCCAAGCTCACCACCTCTTTTAAATACCTTCAGGCATGGTGACTCAACCACTTCCCTAGGCAGCCTGTTCCAATGCTTGACAACCCTTTCCATGAAGACTTTTCTAATATCCAATCTAAACCTCCCCTCATGCAACTTAAGGTCATTTCCTTTTGTCCAATGACTTGCAACTTCAGGGAGAAGACTGACCCACTCTTGTTACAACGCCATTTCACAAAGATGTAGAGTGCAATAAGGTCCTTCCTGAGCCTCCTTTTCTCCAGACTAAACAACCCCTGTTCCCCTCAACCACTCCTCATAAGACTTCTGCTCCAGACTCTTCACCAACTTTGTTGCCCTTCTCTGGACAAACTTCAGCACCCCGATGTCTTTCTTGTAGTGAGGGGTTCAGAACTGAATACGGTACTCAAGGTGTGGCCTCACCAGTGCTGAGAGGGACAATCACTGCCCTAGTCCTAGTCACACTATTTCTGATACAGGTCAGGATGCCATTGGCATTCTTGGCCTCCTGGGCACACTGCTGACTCATGTTCAGCCAGCAGTCGACTAACTTCCCCAGGTCCTTTATCACCGGCCAGCTTTCCAGCCACTCTTCCCCAGTTCTGTAGCATTGTATGGAGTGGTTGTGACCCAAATGCAGGACCTGGCCCTTGACCTACTTGAACTTCATACAACTGGCCTCAGCCTATCTATCAGTCTCCAAATCCCTTTGCAGAACCTTTCTTCCCTTCCAACTTGGTGTTGTCTGCAAACCAACTGACAGTGCACTCGATCCCCTCCTCCAGATTATTATCATTCTTCTGCTATGTTACTAATTAGAGATGTAGCTATAGGATGGAAAAGCCTCATTGTGATTCTGGCATGAACCTCATTTTAACAGAGCTTAGCTATTAAGTTAAATCATCGTGTATCATCACTGAGCCAAACGTGTATCTCCTTTCATATCTCTTGGGCTATCATTTCAAATGCGCATAATGTCAATCCAGTCTATCTGAAGCCAGAGCCAACAGTGTTGATTATCATCACCAAAACGTTGGGCTGAACAAGTCTGTCCCTAGTGGAACTGCTTGAGAAACTACTTATGAGCTTAAACAATAATACCCTTTGTATCAAACAGTCATTTCCTTTGTACCTACCTTTCTAATGATCATGCATGATTCACACCAGAGGAAATTCTCATATTAATTACTGCAGAAGCCTTATTTTTTGAAAATATACTGTGAATATCAGATAAGTCCTTACCACATAGTCACAAGTAGATCAGCCATCATAAACAAAAGGATCACAAAAAGAAGTCTGAAACTACCAGGCTCTGTTTCATGCAACAGATTTTAATATGCCTTAATCATAGAATATCCTTTAAATGGTCATGCACCATTAGACATATATATGGAAGTTATTAAGAAACAATAAGTAATAAAAACCCCAAAACATTCAGAGTAATAATGTTTAAAATTTTATACTTTAAAATCATGAATGAAGATAAGAAGTAATTACATTTAAAGAAAAAGCAAAAAGAGGAGGAACAACCCAAGGAAGCTGAATTTATAATAGAATTACTTGCCTTCTCCACGTGCATGTCTCCAGACACTGGGTTTTGAGAGTAACAGAACTCAGGTCAACCATTTACAAAGCAGGAGACAGATAAGCACTTTATTCCACATATTACCCTTTTTGCTTACATTAGTGATATTTCAAATTTCATCATTATTTAGTTCTAAGTGATTTGTCTCCACTTATGATCTAAGTAATTTGGCAACTGAATCTAAAAAAAATATTTCAGACCATGGCTTCAACGACTTTTGCCACAACTTACTTGGCTTATTTATAGGTAAACTTAATTGAATTATTTAGCAGTTGCTTCAGTGAATGCAAGATCACATCTAAGGAAAACAGTTCATGTAAAAATAGCCAGTGATGTCTTAAAAGAATACACGAGTGCTTGAAATTAGCCTTGATTTTTCACTTTTGCATCCAGAACAAAATGAACCAAAAAAAGACAAATTAATTTTTTCTCTTGACAGTCCAGGGAGTGTCCCTATGCTGCCATTTGGTACATAAAAAACTTATCATCATAACTTTTCTCAACTGGTCTACAAGGCTTTTCTGTTATGAACATGTATTTTTGTTTTGTTTACTTTTGCAAATAGAAATGCACATACTAAGAATCTAGATTTTAATGAAATTCATATGTCTATGAATTTTAATGAGCTAAAACTAGATAGGAAGCAAGAAAGTGACATGCAAGGTTTGAAGATGCATTGGGCCAAGATTCTTGCCTAGAACTGATAGAGTTCTGGGAAAAGTCTTATGACCTCTAGGCTTCCTCTCCTGATGGTGCCAGAATTTCATAGTTCACTCCCCATGAGCTTTCTCTCTTTACTTAGGGATGGAATTGGAAAAGTACCTCCTGAATCTATAAGTACACTTCTAAAAGAAGAAATTCGGCTTAGCTTTGAACTACGATTAAAGGGTACAAGTCAAATGGACAATGGGATGAGATTTTGCATGTGTTTCAGTGTACTTGTACTGAAAACATACCTTTCCATCGTCCTTTAATCTATTTACTACTTACCCAAAGGACTTTCCTAGCCTTTTATGATGTCAAGTTTCAGCATGGAATGACTTTTTATGACCCTATTATAAACCCATAAAAATGAGGGTTTACAATGGAAAAACTAACAGATGTTTATTTCTAGCTTTAAAAGAAGGAGCTTTGGACTCCAGAGTGAACATTATTTTTATTTAAAAATAGTCAGTCTTCACAACTATTTGGCATTTTGTCTCAGAACTCTATATTCTGTTTCCTACAGTTTCTTCAGCTAGATCTATCACTCTCACAATAAATTATGCGTCCGGGTACACTACAATCTGCCTTTCCCTTATCAATAAATTCTTATTCTTATCTATTGAAAATACGTTCTACATTGAAACTTATCATTAAAAGTTGAGTCAGGAATGAAGTTATTTAAAAAATTTAATAATTAAAAATATGTATCTATATTTGAGTTTTCAATAAAATGCAGGAATGAATGACTTAAAGATTAAAAATTGATTTTTAAATGGGTTTTTAGAGACAAAAAAAAAATTTAAATGGTCCTAATTGATTTGTTATTTTGAAAAAAAAAACACCAAACAGAACAAGTTCCTTGTTAAAAATAGGCCAGAGTGTTTTCAATGACAATTGCATAAAATAATGTGTAGCAGTACTTAGTCCCTCCATTGCAATAATGAGTTAGTGCCTATAGAAAAAAAGATTGAGATCATCTTACTGTGAAAGGGAGCAATTATCCCTATCAAAAATAAAGCAATAATTTCTACAAATTAAATCATTATTAATTCTTAACTAAATCCTTAATTTGTTCGAACTTGCAGAATTTACAAGACATATTTTCACCACAGTAAACAATGAACTTGAGCTCTAAACAGTGATACATTAAACAACATACAAACCCCATAAATTCAGTACTTTTCCTAGTAAATCAAGTCCAAAACACATGCCTTGAATTCTGGTTATGTGATGTTGTGATGTCTGGGGATAAAGAAGCACCTTTAAGACTTAAAAAGATAACACACAAATTCACAGTGTAGCACATGTGGTGAATACAATACTAGGAAAATTGATGGAGTATTGCAACACAAGCCCAGCATTACTCATTTGCAGATGTATTTTAAACAGTCATTTCCTATAATCTCTCTGTATTTCCTCCCCTGCTTTTGCTGACTTTCCCTATAATGAGTAGATTAAAAGGAATGTACTTTGTCAACAGCAAAGAAAATGGGCCTAATTCATTCTCTACAAATGCAAAAACTTCTTACAATTTTGTGCAAGCTTTTTTCTATAGATTTTTTTTGATACACTGTAATATGCCTCTATAACAAGAATATGAAATTATTATGGCTGCTTAAAACAGAATGATTAGGTCTAATCACAATTATGAAAATTCACACAGAAAACAACCATAGTTTTGCTATTGTACAACCCTGATGTACAGTGTCTGATATGTCTATTCTGTTAAATTAGTATTATTCAAAGTTTGGGTTCTCTTGTATAAGCTTTCTCAGAATGGCATCTATCCAATTATGGTGATACTCTCTTGAAAATTTGAAATCCTATCTACACCTATCTACTCAAATATACTAAAAGAAAATATTATATATGGTAGTATACATATAATGAGGAAAACAAAGTATTAAAGATTAGATTACATTAAATACAACCCAAACAAAAATTTTTGATAGTCATTATCATTGTCATCAGAACTTTACTGAGTGCAGTGAATATTTGAATTTTCAAAGTATGAAATAAAATTTTAAGTTCTCTCACTGCATCAGGGCATGCACTCATATTCTTATATATATATATATCTAATTTATATGCATTTCTACAGATTAAATAAATAGCATAAAAATAATACTGCTGAAACAGACATTTTTTAGGGCAGCCACACAATTTATTCAGTTAGATTTTATCAAACTAGTTGATAATCTGGGGCACCCTCTTTTGATCGAAGGATAAAAGCATACAAATTACTTATGATGACAAATGTCAAAGGAAACAAGGAATAACTTAGGAAATCATTGAAATCTTTCAGCTAGGACATTAAATATACTTAGGAGGAAAAGAGGTATGTCATAAGATAGTGTCTTATAAAACAGTTAGTAAATTAAATTAGGACTAAACTAAATTAAATTGACAAAATTCTATTTTATATCATAGGATGTTAGGATTATTTCTTCCTTCTCTTTCAGGCAATGTTATTTCCTATTTAATGTACCCATGAATCTACTTATTTTATAGAAGCTTTAAGAGCCCCCATGTTCAAGTTAAATGCACACTATACAGATGTCCTCATGTGCTCATGTGTGAGGATCAATAGGTATGTTTGGTAAAAGGAAGCACTGCAAGGAGCACACAGTTCACACACAAATGTACATCAATACAGACATGTAGGACTATAGGCATAGACACAAATGAGGGCTTGACAAGGCAATGAACAAAATTTTAAGAAGGAGATGCTACTTGCCCTATTTTTTTATTAATCAATCAGAATCCACATTAGGTGAACGATTCATTGTTGAAGTTTATTCCTTCAAATGATTTATTAAAAGCTAAGAAATTTATAGACGAACTTAAATGACATAACACCAAAAATTTCTTTTAGAGGCTTGGGAAATAACCTGCACTGTGCCCTCTCCATCTTAAGGTTATCCTGAGGGCATTTTTAGATGCCAGTCTCCTGGAGGAAACAAGAATGGTAAGACAAATGCTGCATCCTAGGCTGGGCTGAGAGGAAAGGAGAGCCAGCAGAACTTGAGCTGGTGATATAATGGGGAGCATGGACAATAAAATTAGGAAATACTGAAAATGATCACTCCTTTGTGGGCATGCACATACAAGGTAGCTTAGTGAAGTGGATAGTGTTAGCAGTCAGAGACAAGTCAACATCAGAATAGACGTAGTGCACAGTAAGAGAAAGAGATCTGAACCATAAACATCCTGATTTTTTTTTCTATACAATTATCAGTTGCAATTACACATCAAAAGAAACAAATCTACCCCCAGTTGCGATGGATGAACATCTGCACTTTCCAGACATTCTTTTCCACAGTATTTCTTTGCAATAGCATAGAACAACCAATCAGTCATTTAATGACAGCATTATAACCCATTATGTTCAAGAGTCAATTACTCTAAGACCTTACAGTTTTAGCACATACAATATGTCTAAATTGGATGCAATACCGTGGATCAATCAAATTCAAAATTTTATTTGAATCTGACTGTATAAGGCTACAAATGATTTATACTTTGTGGGAGTGGGAAGGAGGAAGAAGAGTCAAAATTACAAAACACCAAATAGTCGATGAGCCCTTAAAGATTTAACTACTTCTTTTATTGATACATGGCCTGCACACAAATAAGATAATTGCAGTTTAAAGAAAGCTTCTGGCACTTTTTCCATTTGTAACAAAGCCCAGAAATCAGCAAATACTGATTGGTTAATTGGTAACACACAACACAGGGCAGCATGTGGAACTAAGACCATATATGAAAATGGGATTGTCACAGCAAGGACACTAAGGGTCACTGGACATACATCTGTAGGAAATCAGTCTTCATTAGCTTGGTTGCTTACAGAAGAGTTCATTAGTATTACGTTCATCTATGGATGTGCAATTAGTAATAAAATGGAACCGTAAGTTACTTTTCCAGAAATAAATATAATATATATGTATTCTGCCCAAAGAATAAAGGAATCACTAGAAATGCACATCAGATGTATTATTTACAAATGTTACATTTTGCAGCATTTTGACATTTGCCTGTTTGTAAAGGCTATGGCTGATGTATCTTGGTGGACAATTGTTGTACCACTGGAAAAACTGTTTCATCTGTCGGTCAAAATAGTTGCAACTTCATTACTAGAAAATAAGATCTTCATTGGTTGTAAGCAAGCATTACTCCATAAAAATCAATACTGTTGATTGACTGTAACAGAGAAAGTGTCAGAAACATACATCAAAACCTCCCTATAATTTTTCCTTTTTATTTTTTAATTTTTTTAAAATAATAACCAATATACCCAATCACTTTTCAAAAATAGTTCTGAGTGTCTTGAATGGGAAAATCTGGAATGTAATCAAATTATACGCGAGTAGGCATTAATTAAAACACAGGCCAAAAGATGGGCCAAAGTATATAGATTTAGTTGTTAATTCTGGTAGAGAGCTGCTGTAAGCAGCACCAGAGGATGGGAACAGCTACTTGGATATTTAAACCACATGAAAAAAGTTGACAATGACTGTCAGATGAGTTTACGAACACGTGATCAGATCTGAAAAGCCATCTGTTTTAGCCAAGTTAATAGTATGACACCAAATACATGGCAGTGTTAGCTAAAGGTAAATTACACAAATTCAAAAACCATATTCTTGTTCTATCATTAGAGTTGTTGGGATTCAGGAAACTTCATGCTGACAAAATACTGTAAGAAATTAAACGGAATAGAATTCAGTTATGGTTCTGTTTAATGACATTTAATGAGGACACACTGCCTTTTCTTACCCTGTAAATTTGACTACTGCCTTCAGTTTTGAGTGTGTCAGCACTTAATAAAATAAACTACTTCACTAAAAGAGTCCTAATTTCTTCAGGAAAACTCCACTTCTCCTACTATAAGAGCTAAATGTCTACATTTGTTCAAAGTAACAGGATAGATGGAACTTTGATTTGAATAATTACTGAAATTAAAAAGTTAATTTTAAAATGCAGTAATCTGTGATATATGCACGATATCTTTCAGGTATGTTCATAACAAACCATTAGGTTTCTTCTTTTCTGAATTTTTTTTCTTCTTGATACATATGTAACCCCTCTCAGATGAAAAGTTGCTTCTTCCCTCTCTTTTCCTAACTATAGATTAGCTATAGAGAAATAAAGATTTAGGTTAGATATTTGCCAGCACTCCAGATACCACTAAGTTACCTGAAGCGCCAGCCATGTTCATGTTATAAAAAGTTAAATCAATTGCCCACCTGGTAATTTTTACTCCAGGCCAGCTGTGATTTTCTTGCTACCTTAGCAGCATAGATAATGGTCTGCCTTTTGGGTTCACTTGGAAGGGTTTGGACTTCTTATCCCTAGTTTTGATTTTGTTTTTTTTTTTTGTTTGTTTGGTTGGTTGTTTTTAATTCATCATATTGCAGGTATAGGACTGCTGTTTGTGATCACATCTCCATTCTTTCCATTACGCAATATGATTTTGGGTGTCCCGTTATTTAACATTAATTTCTGGTAGAAGATAGAGAAGTATGTAACAGTACTGGAGATCTGATGATACATGAACATTTTTGAGTAATTTTATTGCACTGTCATCTGTGACAGCAATGAATTCAATTGGCTGTCTCAAATGTTTACTTCAGTTCCTGCCTTTACAGATAAGGAAAATACAGAGCAACACTTTCCTCTGCTTTCTGGGCATCAGTAGTTCAGAGACTTTCTGTACTGGAAACTAGACTATAATGTTTAATAGCTCTTGATCTCCATCTTCCATCTGTTTGCTTAAATGCTATGTCATTCTGTGGATTGGCAATTCTAAGTCAGGAGGGTTTGAACTATTCCCTCAGGTTATTCTTCCTGTCTATTTTATTAAAAATATGTTTACGTTACTACAGTAAAAAGAAATTGAAAGCTAATAGATTTGACTCTTCTATCCACAATAAACCTCTGGATGGATACTTAATGAGAATGTGTATATCTGGGATAATCAAACAAAGCAAGTCCCTAACCAGCATAGGTTAGTGAGACAGGAAATCCTACATTTCTTACTCAGAAAAAGTTTCCTCAAAAACAAAAGAAATTTTTGCTATCCTGCAACCGAATCAACTCATGTTCTCTGTTAAAAATTACAAGATATACATTCTTTCTGACTCAGTATGATCAACTCTCTCCCCTTCACTTTCAGTATTGAAGATACTGAAAGATAGGATTCCTATTCTATTTACAAGGAATTAGTTTCCTGTAGCCAAATCAGTAATAAATTCTGCTGATAATGCTATTAGAAAAGTAGGGCAACCCAGATTACAGATGTCTGACATCAAAATAGTGCATATTCTAAATTGCCATTTAAAGTTAATAGGATGAGATGGTCAAAAAGAGTATGTTAAAAAGTCACTAAAAACTCAAGTCACAAAGTACCATACTTAAAAAGAGGGGGGAAAAAAAAAAGAAAATTTCCCTCAAAGCAGGTGCTACAACAGAATATTCACTGTATTCACATGGGTTTTCTGGTATAACTCAAAATATTTGCTGGAAAATTCATGACGAATTATTTTTATTCTTACATTTTCAAATTCCTTTGTGACTCCCTGCAAGGCATAAAAGAACAGACCAACTCCTATACAAGGCAGAGTTGCAGCATCACTGCCATATACAGTGTGCAGATCTAAAGGAATGTTCCTGTCTCTGTGACTGTCTGGGAGCCACTATGAAGAGTCTTTGCCTCCTTTAGCTTCATCTGAAGATGAACTGCTCTGGGGTTTATCACAATAATTATGTACTTTCTCCCTCTCTAAGAAGCATTTGCTCTACATCTCAGACTGGAGAATGTGAAGAACAAAGTTGAGCTCAAGCATCAGCTCTTTGCTGAGTGCTGACTTAAAACCCCATACTGCTGTCCCACATAATTATTTTGTGGAGTGTGGGTGAAGAGAAAGACCTGGATATCATATATTGCTGTTTTTCTTCTCCAGACATGTAGTTTACACTGTTTCTAGAATTGTTGACTTTTTATCTCCTACTTTGCCCCACAGCCCAAAAAAGCATTCACCTTTACAATGGCATAAAACTGAAACTATGTAAAACCTGAACTAAAAACTGCAGTAAGCAAATCTCGTCAGGTTTCTCATTAGAAAATATTTTTTATTTACCAAATGTGATTGCACATGCAAGCTTTATTTAACTAGTTTATTATTTTGATTGCATACCTCCCAAATATGTTTTCAACTAACGTAATTGTGTTAATTTGCATCTTGAAAGAGCGCCTTTTCAAAACTGAGCATTTTATCAAGGTTATTCCTGCTGAATTAAAAGAAATCCACACACAGAATTGTAATAATTACCTTCAATATTTAGCATTGAGTAGGGAAAAAAGCAAACAAAAAATTTTCAAATCTTCTAACCTTAATTAAAAAAAATGGAATATAGAATGGATTTTCAGTGAGATAAATATAAAAATAAATTATTTCTGGTTGTCAGGGAATTCTTAAAAACAAGACCTGAATGAACAGGATGTGATAGAGGTAAAAATCATTTCTCCTAGTCTAGAGATAGCAACAGATCAACTGTCCTAGTCAACACTTGATCAAGCCATGGCTGTTCAGCAAAAGGTTTAACAATATATTACAGAATCACAGAATGGAAGGGATCCACAAGAATCATCGAGTCCAACCCTCAGCCCTGTACGGGACCATCCCCAAGAGTCACACCATGTGCCTGAGAGTATCATCCAAACACTTCTTGAACTCTGTCAGGCTTGGTTATGTGACCACTTCTCTGGGGAGCCTATTCCAGCACCCAAACACCCTCTGGGTGAAGAACCTTTTTCTAAAATCCAACGTAAACCTCCACTGACACAACTCCAGGCCATTCCCTCGGGTCCTGTCACTAGTCACCAAAAAGAAGAGATCAGAGGCTGCCCCTCCTCTTCCCCTCATGAGAAAGTTCTAGACTGCAATGAGGTCTCCCCACAGTCTCCTCTTCTCCAGGCTGAACAGACCAAGTGACCTCAGCCGCTCCTCATACAGTTTCCCCTCAAGGGCCCTTCACCATCTTTGTTGCCCTTCTTTGGACACTCTCTAAAAGCTTAATATCTTTCTTTTATTTTGGTGCCCAAAACTGCACACAGTATTCAAGGTGAAGCCACACCAGTGCAGAGCAGAGCGAGACAATCCCCTCCCTCGACCGGCTGGTGATGCTGTGGTTGATTCCCTTCAGGACATGGTTGGCCTTCCTGGCTACCAGGGCACTCATATTCAACTTGCCATTGACCAAGATCCCCAGGTCTCTTTCCATGGTACTGCTTTCCAGCATCTCATTCCCCAGTCTGTACATACATCCAGGGTTGCCCCATCCCAGGTGCAGAATACAGCACCCCCTTTGTTGACTTCATATGGTTGGTGATTGCCCAGTCTTCTAATTTGTCAAGGTCTCTCTGCAGGGCCTCCTTGCCTTCGAGGGAGCCAACACATCCTCCCACTTTTGTGCCACCTGCAAAGTTGCTTAGTATCCCTTCCAGTCCCTTAGTATCCCTTCCAAGTCATTTAGGAAGATGTTGAAGAGAATGGGGCCCACGATGAAGCTCTGCAGAACCCCACTAGTGACAGGTCCCCAGTCTGATGTTACCCCACTCACTTTTACCCTCTGTGCTCGACCCATGAGCCAGTTGTTCACCCAGCCCATGATGTGTTTATCCAGCTGTGTGCTGGACAGAGGGATACTGTGAGAGACAGGATCAAAAGCTTTACTAAAATCCAAAAAGATTGCATCAACTGGCTTCCCTGGGTCAACTAGGTGTGTTACCTTGTCATAAAAGGAAATCGAGATTGATAAGCAGGACTTTCCTCTCACGAAGGCCTGCTGTCTGTGACTGATAACTGCATTGTCTTTCAGGTGTTTTTCAATACCTCCCAGAATAATCTACTCTGTAACTTTAACAGGCACTGAAGTCAGACTGACAGGCCTGTAGTTTCCAGGGTCCTCCTTCTTGCACTTCTCGAAAATCAGGACAACATTTGCCATCTTCCAGTCAGCTGGGACCCCTCTGGATTCCCAAGACTGCTCCAAAATCTTTGAGAATTCTTGGATGAATCCCATCAGGCCCCAGGATCTAGCTAGAGCAGAAGATACCACACAATTTCAGGGTAGACTGGGAGTTGATCATTCTCTTAGTCATGATCCTCCAGCTCAGGGCACTGAGACCCCCTTGGTCCATCATCCATGTTGAAGAGAGAGGCAAAGAAAGCATTAAACACCTCTCCCTTGCCTCTGACCCTGTTTGTGAGGTGACCATTCTCATCCTCTAATGGGCTGATGATATTTCTATACTGCCTATTGCCATTTAATGTATTTGAAAAAACTCTTTGTTGTCCCCTCATTTCTGGCCAGCTGCAACTCCAGTTGAGCTCTGGCTGCATGAATTTTCTCCCTACAGTGGCAAGCAGCATCTCTGTATTCTTCCCACATCACTTGACCTACTAGACATACACCTTCCTTTCTTGCCTTATTTCCAATAAAAGATTCCTGTTCAGCCAAGCTGACCTTCTGCCTCACCTGCTTGACTTTCAACATTTAGGAATTGCCTGTTCCTGTGCCCTTAGGAGGTGATGTTTGAACAGTGACCAGCACTGATGGACTTCAGCACCTGCAAAAACATTTTCCCAGGGGATCTTAATAATTCCCCGAGAAGCCTGAAGTCTGCTCTCCTCATGATCAAAGTTGAGGTTTCGCTGGCAACAGAGATTTTAAACTTGATCACTTCACGGTCACTGTGGCCAAGATGGGCACGAATCTCCACTGTGCTCATGAAATCCACTCCATTGACAAGCAGCAGATCAAGGAGAGCATTACATAGCTCTTGCCTTGATTTTACTCACAGGTGATTTTGCACCCTTTTACTTAAACCAGTGCCCAAACCTATATTTGTTGTATTTTTTCTAAGACATTTTATTTTTTTGCAATTCAGTACATAAACACTTATTTTGTTTCAGTGGAAATATGCCTAATGCATATTTTCATACAAATGCCTCTGTGCAAGAGAACCACAGCACCTACTCTCCTTTTTGAGCCTCTAGACTCTGCATAACTGAGGTAGGAGAAGAATGTGGTATAGGGAATAATACTGGTGTATCACCACATTTGTTGGCCTCTACAAACCAGAGAAGTGGCTTGCTTAATCCAGAAACAATATCGTATGCAATCATCCAATAATACACTCATTAAATACTTTGTTATACACAAAACTGGAATGAAATATCCAGACTAGTTACATAAAAAGATCCCTTCGGATATATTCGCAGGTGATTAGTTTAATTATGTGGAATCTCATAAATCAATTACATTATTCCAAATCTGATGAGTTGTGTCACAGTAATAGCTAAGATATAGCCAAGAATAAAAAAATGGGGATGTAACAGTCTACCTAGTTATCACTGTGTATGTTGTCACAGCTTCTCAGTGAACTGTGACTGAGATGTATTAGCAGGTCAAAAGGGCAAAGCTCTTCAATTTTTTAGAATTCTGGAAAATGGATGACATTCAAGAAAAGCTTACTCCTAGCAGGGGAGCAAACAAAGTGATATTTTTTTATATATATCCTTAAAGAGGGAAAATGAAAACAAACAAATGCAGGCACTGCTATCAAAAGGCTCTACTTCATGCTAGGCTTCTTCTATATGTTTATTGTGTACAATTTACTGCTTAAACCCCCTATAAAGCTCACACAATGATTTGGATATAACCAGAGAGAAAAGTGCTATGAATCTTGCTTCCTGGAGTGGCAGAGGTTGGGCCAGAGGTGAGATTTCAATGAATTACTCTCATAAGCACCTATCAATTATTGATAACAGTATAGTTAGATGCATTATTTTATCTCAAATTAGGGCCATGCAATTGGGTATTCACAGGAGCTCCCTCCAGCAGCTTTATGCATGTGTTGGCAGCTGAATGAGGTTGGACCTGACTACATCTTCTTTAAAGAAACAGATAATTAGGTATCTCCCAATCATCTGGCCTCTTCATTTTTCTTTTTATTTTTTTCTCCTTTTCAAAAGGTTAACACTTGAATGCTTTAAAATCTGAGTAATATGAATAAGATGTGATGACCTGCTAAACTTCCTAACCTTATTACACTCAAAGACATTTTTAACATTTAAATTTTCACAATAATTTTGCTAATGCTTAATATTTTTCCATTTAGGAAAGCACACTCTGCTTGCCTTCTGTGGCACCCTTCGGTTTAGCAATGTAATCAATGGAGGAAACTGCAATAATTAGTAAGATTACTAAGTTTGTTGCAAAGGGGTTAAGGGGAAAAGCTCACTACTTATTTCTACTTCATCAACTCTTTTCTCAGATTAAATCACAGTTTTCGCTAGTGCATGACTTTGAAGCATACATAAAAAGGATGAAGTATCCTTTGACAACCAATGCCTTCAGCTGAATTTCAGAGGATATCAATTCAGTCCTAGACTCCCTGAAAAATCATTTCCACCTTTATATACCTGTTTCACTACCCTTGAAGACTTCATCTAAGGTCTTACATATTCATGTGAGAGAGAAATTATAAACACACATGAAGCTAATGATGTAAATATAATTGAAATTTACATTCTCTTCCTTAATTTTGCAATGATTTCCAGGGTGTTTAAGCACATATTATTACACGAAAGACAAAGGTAAGCCTCTAAAGGTAACCTTAAAACTAGAGGTGGGGTAGGACATAATGAATCTGTAAGCATATTTTCTTTCAATTTCCTACTGCTTTGGAGTTGAAGCTAGATCTCTATAAATCATCTACTTTCAATGTGGCAATGTAAGGAAGGCCAGTACAGGCGGTCGTGCACAGAGCTGGTACAGGATTTCTATACCTCCTAGCACCTGTTGGTCCTTCTTTTAAACTGTGAAGAACTTACCATACATAGAATGGCTTGCAGACTCCAAGTTGATGGGAGACCATCATGCTTCTTCAGTAACATTTCAGTTAGGGTATTTTACTTCAGTCAGGAATCCAATAGACAGAATCTGACAGAATAATCCTGCTGTCTTTATGCTGTTTGCTTTCCTATAAAAGTCAAAAGCTCTAAGAGAAAAGTTTTTTGCACATCTCATCAGGCTTGGGATGCTGGAAACAAAGGTTGAAAATGTATCCTTGGAACTCCCTACCTATATTACCTTTTCCTGTAACATAAACAAAGGACATGCACCTAATGACTGCTACCTTGAGGACTTATGTAGTTTAGAGATATTTTAAAAAATGCCATTTTTTCCAGAACGCCTTATGAGCATGTCTTGTTCAAGAAAAAATATCTAGATTTATTACATAAAGTAGCATCCAAATTAGGTATTTACTATGATGATTGTTGTAAGTGATCTATTTAGAAAGGGAAAAATGTGGTGAACTGTTTCTAAATTGCTGACCTATAGGCTTATAGAGCCATTATTGATCAATTTCTGAGTAAGAGCACAGGCTAATCTTTGTCATATGATTTACTTTAAATGATAAGAAAATTTTGTTAATATCCAAGAATGATTAAAAAAAGGACTTCACAATATTAAAAATGTATTTTTAGAATCCCTTCATGACTGAGTCTATAATATTAACCTACTGCTGTTAAATCAGTCAGTATTGCATCCCCTTCTGTAAATGACTGAATATTTGTCCTTTACAGTATGTATATTTAGCACACTAGAAAAAAAATATTCTTTCACTTCTTTCATAATGGTAATAAAAAGAAACTGATTATTTTTCACTTTTTCATAAAAAATGTCCGCACAGCAACCTGAATTTGATTAGACTGGTATATCAAATATATGTACGGAACTGTGCACACAAAGTAGGGTTACTGGAATGTATGTACAAATTAGATGAAAGAAATATTTAATAACTCAGTGAACCCTTGCTAATGTAACATATTTTCTGCACTCAGTTATTTGAAATTGAAGTAACTTCTAGCCAGAACATGCCGGTTTATTAGTGTTTAAATCAGCCCTCCTTAATCAACACAATGATCATAACTGCTATAATGAAACATCTCAGACCTTGAAAGTTTGGACAGACTGATGAAATACTAAGGTATATTTATGAAAACAGTTTTTATTCTTTAGTGTAAGGCTAATTTCAAGTCTGTTGTAAACAAAAAAAAAATACCAAACAAAACCTCTTCCCTCTTCCCTAGAACAAGACTTCATTGAACTACGGAAAAAAAAAAAAATCTTAGTCTTATTAAAAGTGATGGAATTGGAACACTTAAAGACACTTTAAATGATCTTAGACTGCATACTTCCCACCTTGGGCTTAGGCCAGGAAGTTAGTTTTAAGAAGTGTTTAATACTGCACAAATCCTAAGCAAAGGAAATTGGCTTCAATGTTTTAAAATGTAAGGTCAGTGGATGTTGCACTGATTCAGTGTGATAGACACAAGACCCGATCGTTCAGATTTGAACCACTCATTTCACAGTCATTGTTATTTCTCTACTGCCTTTATTTGAGTCTAGAGTCACCAAAAAACCCACTCTGTGTGGACTCCACCTCAAGAGTAACTGCATTTAGTTTTGTTTAAAATAGAGAATTAATCATTGCCAGTATATTTCTTTTTCTCTGACAGTGCTTCAAGTTTGCAGTGAAATTAGAAAATGATTGTTAATTTACACATACAAGATAATTCTATGTGACTTAAGAAAGATTAAATGGAACAATCAGGAGTGACAGTGGAAGAAATTAAATCAGGATATGAATGAGCGCTGTTTTATATTGTAGGTGTTCCCGCAAAATCTAATGCTAATACTTAAACTCATCAGTTAATCACTTCCCATATTCTTTTTCAAATATTAACCTTTTAAAAAGTTGAATTAGCTTAAGAATAACTTGATATATTATTAGGATTCATTTAAAAAGTCCATGCCGAAAAAGAATGGTTCTCTTTTTAAACATTTTTTAATTATTATGAGTCTTATACGAAGAGGAAAATATATTTTAACAAGCATCCACACAAGTGGTCTGATTACGTTATTCTAATCTGCAAACCTAATTATCACCTTCTTATGGAGTACAAGGAACAGCTTTAGAAGAAAATTAATGTATCCTATCAGTGGGACAGTTTGTCACTTTATTAAATAATCATCTTCTTCGCAAATAAAATTGTTAGAAGCTTCATTGTATTAAGGAAAAAATAAAACCCCTCACACCATTACATATTAAAATTAACTTCCCACCGTTTCTTTAATGGTCTATTAAGCCTTCACTGTGGTGGATTATGAAGTACAAATGAGGATATCAACTGTTTCTAAAATTGTAAGAAACAAATATATTCTCTGTGCATTTTTTATTATAGTGAGATATAATTTAGCAAACATTTAAACTATTTTCACTAGTTTCCAATGTACAAAGTGTATATTAAGTCCAAAGTAGATAATGTAATTTTTTCCCCTCCTTTTGATCTAAATCATAAGCAGTGGGAGAAAACTAACATCTCTCTATGTCTAGCTCTTCTTCTGTAAAACTGACAATTAATATTCGACATTTCAACCTGGAAGACAAAACCAATCCAAACATAATCTGAAGTGCTTCCAAATATGCCCCTGGAATAAATCTTTAGACTAATCTATGCCATGAAAAGTAGAAATCTTGACAGAAATATTTAATACATCACTATTTAAAACATCATTCCACCTAAGACTAAAATTTGACCTCCATGTCATCAATCATTGTAATTTAGTTTTTGTAATTCAGCTTGTGAATACATATAGGAATCCAACTTGTGAACAAATACAGGGCCATATTGTCTGCCCTGTAATGAAGAAATCCAATTGGGTTCACCATTAACTAAAGATTTTCTTTCACTGGTCATGGTAGTAAAACAATATGGTGCAAGTTTTAACTTTTGGTTTTTTCTCCCTTAGAGGATAATATGACTTCCATGTAGAGCTAACCTGGATTATTTTCAGCTATCTTTGATTAGGCTATATTATGCAGTGAAATCAAAAAAACTACACATAACGAAGCCAATTTTAATGGAATTTTCATCTAGAAAGAGTTGTTAGGTAACAGATGGAATATCGGCTTAAAGCTACATATAAAAGCATACTTAGCTATGCCTTATTAACTATCTCTCGTGAGTCAACATATATCACCTGGGATTTAGGTGACACAGTTTGTGTATACCGTATTTCCACTAAAGCTTAAACTTAATATCCAACATCTCAGGTAAGAGCTCTTACCTTAGCAATTCTAGACACAGTTTTTGTTGTTACCTGCTGGAGTTGTCACCCTGGCAGGAGGACAGCATAATCATCATCCAAGTCCCTTGGATGAACCTATACTGTATCCATCAGTTCCAAGATGTTGAGGTGCTCTGCTTCATATAAATAAACATTCGACATTTAACAAACAAAGAAACAAAACCCCAAGCCTTCTCTCACAGGGCAACTTGTATTTTACTTAATCAGCAAAGAGGAAGAAGGTGACTCTTAATCAGAGGGCTGCAGCTGGGATTCTCGCATTTCAAGCAAACACTGCAGCTCTCAGTGTAGCAGCAACGGTGGGAGAAGCAAAGTTCCCTTTCTGACACTAAGGCAGGTTCCAATTTTTTTATCTGAATTAGCCTTCTCTTTAAATAGAAAAAATGTTCTCACATCAGGGAAACTACTTCCTGCCCAACACTATCTCTGAGGAAGCTTTACTAGCTACATATTTTTAACTCCTTTCAAAAAGCTGGATACTTTGCCCTTACATGCAATCTAGAATTTCATAAGGTAAAGAACTATAAAGATACTGATTTTCCTTAAGTATTATCTGATACAGTTAAAAGTTCACCTCCTGTGGGTAAGATATATCCAGACATAAAAACTGTTCAGTATTCTGTGATATTATACATGCAGCATTACCAGTAGTCTGTAAAATAAGACAGTCTGAAATATTGGACAGTTACTTAATTTTAATGTACAAGACAGTAACTGAGTTAATGAAACAATGACAAAAGTCGTTGTTTTTATGATATAATCTACCTCTCTACATTTTTAAACTTACAAGTGTGAAGATCAAAAGCATGTCTTATGACAAAAGGTGAAAAATATAAAAGCTCTGATAGATCAGGATTTCAGTGATACACTGTCTCACACTGTCAGACAACAGATCTGTGCTTATTCCCAAATCTAAATTCTTGGAGAATAGAGTAAGAAAATATTCACAGTTAGGTATTACAGAATGCTTTCAAAAAAGTATAAAAGTAATTAACTCTAGGAAAAGAAGATAGCAGTTATTTAGTCTGCAGTGGCATTGATACTTCATGCTTTGAATAGGCTTTAGTGAGGAAGGGTCACTTCTCTAAATCTTAACATCACTTTTCCATTTTTTCAGCAGGCACTGGGCTTTCATTTCTATATGCTTTTAGAAGAGATTGCATCTCTAGAAGCTCTCACAGACTTCTCACTGTGCACCAAAATCTTGGCACAGAAACTGAATATAACCTTTTCCAAGCTACAGGTTTCAGTGCGCTACTAGTTCAGAGCACTAAATGGCCATACTTATGGTTTTATTACTTAACTGTATATTGTCAAAGAGTATTCTGGTAGAATTGTACATCACATGCAGCTTTATATCACTTTATTTCACAAAGAAATGAGTTATGAAAATGATAGACATTATACAATAAAGACTTCAGAAAAAAAATTAATAAATAGACCAAACAAAGCAACACTTAAGATTTCAAGTGAGAGACATGGCTGAAAAGTAGTTTCCTCTTGCCCTGTCAGCTTCTCCCTTTCCCTTTTTATTAAAACACTAAACCATGAGCATTAAGCAGCTCTTAATTTAGCTTTATAATAAAAATTGAAATCCTTCTTAACCAAAAGTACAGTTTTGTTGAAATCTGTATCCTTGATTATTTTATAAGGTGAAGGAACAAAGTAAAGTCAAGAAAGGCAATGAAAAAAGGAGTCAGATCAGAAAGAGAAACGACAAGTCTTAAGATGCCAGAGGAAGGAAAAGATGAGCATGCCTTATAGCAATAAAAAATTTATAAGTTAAAATTTAATCTCAAATATTTCCTTCACTTAAGACAGCTAAAATACATTTGGTAAGGAATAAGAAGTTGGTATAATGTCAGATACCAGGGACTGCTAGCTTGTCATCCAGTATATTCAACCACTGCACACATTTTATCCAATGCTTCAGTCGTACCTCCACTTTGTAATGGAGCATGCTTCCAGGATGGTAGAGCTGGTGCCAACTAAGATGGCTCTGGACGTACAAGTAAGACAGCTACAGTGGTATTGCCTGGTCCTTCAGTGATTAAATCTACTCTAAACCTCAGAAGAACACGTCTTGTGCTTCATGCAGACATTGCAGTGCCATCCAGTTTAGAAGTAGTTCACTACGCAGGTTAGCTGTGACTGTCCATGAAACATTTTGAGAAACTGTCAGTCAGTGATGGTCTAGAGTAGCCTTGAAAGGTATCTTCTTTCAAAGCAGATTTCTCTTTGGCAGTGTTTGCTGTGTCTAATACGTCTCTCCAACAGGGACTGCACCACGCCTATATTCCCCTATTCTACAATTTTAGTGTCTTTGGGCATTGTAGCTTGTTAAGGAAACTACCCAGTCTGACCATTCACAAGACTCTCTGTCAGTCACACTCCCAATGCCAGAGACTTTAACTGCTGGGATCAAAGCCCCTTCAGAGTTGGCGGCTCCAGTGAGACAATGGTGCCCCACTTGAGTCTCTACACACCCCACTAACATGCAGTCAGACCGAGTTTTCTTACCAGTTTGGCTCTAGAATTCCCATAGCAGAGTCTTAGATGTCTAGTTTCATAAAGCAATTTATTCATGGTGCAGTAACAGAGAAACAGCTCGAGCTGGGTGCTTCTGAGGAGGGACCCCCAACGAAGGGACCCTTGGGCTTTCATACCCTCAGTTCAAGTGAGTGCAAGTCTTGCTCTTCCTCCTAATTGGTTTCTGCTGCGTCTCCGAGTGTCCATTCACCTGGTTGGTACAACTGGTCTTCACGCCTCTTGTCTCAGGCTCCCACCCTCAGTCTGTATCTGAATTTGCATCTCAGACTGCCCTTGCAACCTGAGCTGCCTGCCCTGGATGTATTCCTCAACAAGGTGATGGCAAAGGAGTTTTTATAGACAGAAGGAAGACTACTGTGTGCACTTATGAAATATGCCAGACTGCAAATACTTTAGATTAGTGTCTGTTCTAGATTTAAGAAAAGCAGTTAGGAATCTCCCTTGCAGCAGGTGTGTCCAGGTTCCATGATACTTATTTTGCTTGTGTGACTTAAGTAGTGGATAAATACTGTTAGTAATTTAAACGACATTATTAAAAACTTAGTATTTCATGAGACTTCCAATAATACAAAACTGCTTTTTCACATGGCAACCTGGTGACAGAGTCAAATTCCCACCTGCTTAGTTATTTTCTGTGTTTCTGCTGTTATTGCAAACTATGGCATTTGTATTTGCATTGTGGACCAGCTGCTATTTTGTTGTCAGTGATTAAAATACTTTCCAAGTAAAAGGTTCTCAGAAGGAGAACCTGAACCCCAAGCTCCCTCTTCCCGGCTGAGTGCCCTCACTATTACGCCAGTGTAAAAATAGTCCCAAGGCTTCAGTGTCTTGGCTGCTGTGCAGCTTTCCTACTTCAACATTTTTTTGGACAAGCCCTGCTTAGGTCAATTCACTCAGGTTTAATTTTTAAAAGCCCCTGAAAATTTGTCAATTACATTTATGTTCCCAAATAATTTTCACTGAAGATTTACACTGCAATACTCTATGAAATCAAAGCAGCTGAGCATATTGAAGATTTCATTTGGTGTAAGTAGTCAGCTGCCTCATACCAGCAAGAACATATTTCTTTGATTAACACACTTCTTTCTTTCTTTGAACATCAACAAAATCTTGATAAAAACGCTAGATTGACAGCTTAACACAGCCTTCAAGGCTTTACTATCAAAATCCAAATTACTGAAGAAGCTTCTGCTACTTCTGCTGCTACTATAGTTATTAATATATCATCATAACTAAAAAAAAATCCAAGAAGTATTTTAGCTCATAAAAAAATAAATCAATGCTGCCCTTGTTTTTTATATATTGTGAGCACAAAAACACTAACCACAGAGAAAGTTCTTCAGTTGGCCATTATACTCCCAAATCACAAGTTACTGTTCCAAAGAGCATTCGATGCCTTTAGACATCTTCATAATTGGCTCAGAAATAGCTTGCTGCAAGAAAGGTTAACAGACCTTGCTGTTCCTCATATGGACAAATCTTTATTAAAAACAGCATAACCAAAAGGTTCTCAAGAATCAGGAAACCGTATTACTTGCAGCTGTTCCCTAAGTCTAATTTGAACAAAAAAATAGCAAATGTAACAGACAGCTTCTTCCTCTGACTATTAAATCAAAATCCTGAGTAGCTTTTACCACATCTACCGATGTCATGTGGATTCAAGTGATATTCTGAGTTCTAGTACATCAGGAATAAAATTAATGTAAATTCAATATGATGTTAAAATACCATATTAATCTATTAACTGTGTTAAGTTTTGCTATATCTAAGTTGACTTACATGGATTGAAATTGGATAGAATTTGAAAACTTTCCAAGCTTAATAAATTCCAAGTAATTTCTAGGTAACAGTTTTTATGTCCAATGATTTTCTCTTTTTCTATTGTGATCCATTTTATGCCATGATATGTGAACGCAGCAGAAACATCAAGCTCATTCTCTCAACCCCTGACCAATAAATGAACTTGGAATTCTGTAACTACTGTTGATTAAAATTTTGAGAAAAAATACCAAAATGACATTGTTTGCCACATGTTTCTTTTGCTGTCTTGTATTCTGTCTTGACAGTTTACCCAGAGAGTACTCGTGGACATTTTGAGCTGGAAGGAGTCAGGGGTATACTGGTTCTTTAGTCAGCAATCTGCCATATAACATTTTGATCTGAACCATTCACCCAAACCAGAGTTGAATACTGGAGAGCACTCAAGACAGGTAACATACACACAATGTGTATTTCCTGAAGTGCAGAGTAGAGGCCTAAATAAACAAAAACAATTTTTGTTTGAGCAGGTTGGCAAAATTTCTTTAAATTCACATAATTTCTCTGTCTGACAAAGGGAAAAATATCCTAGGATGCTAGTGCCCTGAGCACTGGTGAGACAGCAAATGAACATCTGTTAATCTTCTACTTTAGAAGTGGATGTAGATCAATAGGCACTAATCATTCAGCAACACAATTGTAAGAGAAGCTAGAAGGTATTCTTTCACTGCCATGACAGCACACAGAAATATGCTAAAATGAGAATATCCTAAGCCTGTCTTAGGAAGGGAAAGAACATAAGAAATTACAAAGGCGTAAGTGACCAATATAGTATTCCAAAAACACATCAGAACTCCCATTTGGCAGACAATGAAGCGTCATGAGGGGAAGACAGGCCAGGTGATATTTTTTGTTTTGTAATTTTTTTTTGTGATAATCTATTAAAAATATGTTTCACAAACACAGACACACAAAGATACTGAAAAAAATAATATTTTGGATATCATTACATAATGAAAAATAAAAAAATGTAAAATGAAAACACATATAAAAGAATAGAAAATATAATTTGGTAATATCAATGCTAAAGAGATATTTCAGTACTAAGATAAATACTTCTCAATTTTGATTATATACTTACGTTCATATTAGGTAAAATAAAAAGAAGCAGTACTTACTATTTTACAAGTAAAACCAAAATGCAAAATTATTCTGAAGGAAATGTTAGCAATAATGAAGTTATAACAACAGATACCATCATACAGCTGCATCTATCATTTGCTATTCATACAAATCCATCATATGAATTGCTCTATATTATTAAAAACAAGTCCTTTCAAAATATTGTCTTTGGTAAAATATATCCTGTGTTAATCAAATGAAGATATACATCAGGAGTAAATAAGAACTTTACCTGAGGAATACCCACTGGATCAATCTTATTTTGTAAGATATGTAAATTATACTTTGCTGCATACTATAAGTTTGGAAATATTTCTAGCTTTGCACATTTCTTATAAAGGGTTATGTAATCTACTGTAATAAAAATAAGGGACTGAAAATCAGATCAGAAAGCAGCCAAATTACTTACATGAAAAAAACACTCAGGCATGAACCAGGCAAACTACATTGAAATAGAATGAAGAGGCAAATGGAAAATGTTATCTGAAGTGATGGAGATGGTGACACAGGCTCTTTATTTGATACATTAAGTACTTAAAATCACTACAGTTACATAACTAGCAAAGATAAAAACTATAGGTTATTTAATCAGGGGCTGACATGCTGGTTGAAAGCATTACTTTTCTGACAATCTATTAAAAATTAATTTTGAACAGTAGTACTAAGGGTTAGGAGGACTGACTAAATTCTTTAAAAATTTCTTTCCAATTACCTAAGACTGCCTAATATGATACAAACCAATTTGCAATTTTAGAGTGCAGACTTGGAAGCCTGGAGCACATTAGTTGCAAGATTCAGAATCTGAAGTAAATTCAAAGACCTAATTTCTAGTGAGTTAAAGGACAAGGCAAGTAAAAGCACATACTGCATATTATGTCAGTCTGTGCTGTACTAAAGGAGTATTTGGACTCTCCTCATTATCTATAGGTATTGTAGTAGGGGCTTAATTACTGGAATCAAAGGATTAAAAAAAAAGTCCCATAAAGCATCCACAGTTCAGAGTAAGGTTTTCATGTTGTTAAATTTTAATTTCTTTGTACTAAAGAGTAATCTGTTTATGTTTATTAAATAGGAAGTGTAAAATTTATCCCTTAACAATTCATTTCATGGCTTTTAATGGCTTGGATATTGTCAATAACATTATATGTAAGTGCGCTGTGGCCACTTAACAACTGTGACTGGGTTTTTAAAGAAGGTTTTGTTGGTTTTGCAATATATATTAGAAAGGGTTGCTGCCTAACCATTTACAAAGCCTAGCATCTGTTACAAACATGAAATATAGCAACATCAAATTTATGTAAAGATTTTCCATTTACATCTGTGATTTGAAGATTAATTTATTCAAAATGAAGTTTGAAGCTTCAAATTTACATGTTAGTACTAATTAGTTCTGACTATAATCCCTCTCCAAACAAACAATATTTGATCAAAAACAATTTTATCACAATGTACTTTATTCAGTGTGTTCATAAAAAACCAAGGAAAACAATCTTATTCATTTGTATAGAAATACTTGACCATACTTTATCAACAAGCAACAAATAGCAAGCTGTATTTTAGCAGTTTTGTTACAGTGTTTCCCAATTCTGCTATAGACTCTCTTCGCTTCTGAATTTACCACAGATGAAATAAGTCAGGAACCTTTTTCTATCATTGTGTTATTAATTGTTATTTCAAATGGTGTGACTATACAGTGGAAGAAACCGAGATTTAATTCCTATAGAGTTACATATTATAATAAAGGGCAGTAGTTTTAATTAATTAAAGAATCTGTAAAACATCCACTAGGCACCTCAATCCATAGAAAAGGTTCAGTGACCTGCTCTGAGTAATGAAACATCATCTGCAATAAATTCCTTTGCCAGCCTGACACCAGCTGAAGAAAATTAGATTCTATTGACCTGGGCCTATAGCATATGGATAGACCTTTTGTGAATCAACAGTTTGTTACTTGTGCAGTGCATGCTGGGCCAATCCCTCCATATGACTGTGCACCAATCCCTCCATATGACTGTCTCCTAGAAATTAAATGATTTTCATCCTTTAACATTAACCCTGACACATTTTACTTGACAATTTGTAAAGCAACTATTTCTTTAAAAACTGGGAATCACTTATCTTATAAAACATGTAACTTCCCTTAAAGAAAAAAACCCCAACATTCTCATATCTTGCTAATAGTAGTAGAACATATTTCAGTTTCTTGTTTGTTCTTAAAAGTGCAGTATGGCAGGTGTTACACAACAACCCCCACAAACAGAAATGCCCAATGAACAGTACAAATGCCCTTACCACTCTAACGGCACAAAACCTGAACCCTGATTAGTCCTAAAGTAGTGAATTTGACAGCTGAGGACACTGGGAATACAAACATAAATTCACCGCTCTGCGTATGGCCGGACACAGCACACTGCTTTCAGAGATGTACTTTGAAGTCACAGGGGATGCTCAGGACTTAGGGATTCCTGGTTAACATACATTTTATACAGCACACTGCCTCTAGTCCCCATGAGTCTGAACCTAAGGTTTCCCAACCACACCAGTGTCTCAGACAGCCACTACAGAATAATGTTTAAGAGACCAAGAAGTCTCTCAAGCAGAGGGCCTTAGCCCATTAACACTTTCTAGAGAAATGATAAAAATATGAACTCTTGGGTAAGAGAGAGGTGCAGATACCACAGATGCAAAGTGCTGTGATTTTGCTCTGTAGTCAACAGACATAGGTAGGTTGAATCAGCTTTACACTCCAACTATCTCCCTTTGTCCCAGCTCAAGCACACATTATGTTCTTCAGGTATTATTTCTAAAGGTAGGCTGCTACATATTTGAACTGACAAAAGAACATGCTGGTTGTGCTTTTTTATTTCTGTCTCTCTATAAACATTATAACCAAGAGCTAGGCAGAGGATGTTAATTTACCTACAAGCCATCTCTCGCTCACGGGAAAATATTTCACACTCTATCATAAATATTTTCACCTTACTTTGCTGCTTCTGATGACTGCAGTTGCAGTAATGCTGCCTGAGTCCAGAGATACTGTTCCCTGGAGTCTTATCCTTTAAAGAAAAGGAACCTTTGGGTTCAGTGGGACAGGTAACAGATGTCTGCAGTTTGGTCTCTCTGTGGAGCCAGTGTCTTCTTTTTAAGCTTTTTCATATCAGTCACAACCAGGAAGGGAGGAGAAGTTGAAGGAAAGAGACTGAAATATCTGCAATTTGAGTTAGAAATGTTGTGTTGATGCTTAGTATATTCACTGCAAATATGTGGTTGTGTCTCCAACCAAGAGACTCCATCATTTAAACTGAAAAGCTGGAACAATATTGAAAATATTGAAATAGTCTTGTTCTATTCAAAACAAAACATTTTGACTGTTCAATTCAAAGGCAAAATAAACCAGCTTTAAAACAAAGACTAAGCACATCTGAGAATGGAGCATTTCATTCACCTCATGACAAATGAAATTGCTTTTAAACTGATCTTTTTTTCTCTCGGTCACAAAACTGGAACTTGCTTTCAACTCCAGTATTCAAGTGGAATAACTGTGTTCTGGTTTCTTTGCTACAGGATTTTTTCCTTTTTTGTTTTTTTGAGGTCAGTCAAGATATGATGCTATGATAACTCCATTGCATAGTGCAGTACACAAGTTAGGACACATGGAATAACTTGCTAAAGGTTCATTTCCCTGCCATTTCTCCAAACTTTTCTTACTGTGGTCTTTCCTTATTCTCCTTCAGAGTACTTACATGAAGTAAGTCACTACTTTCTATTACTTAAAAACTTCCTTAGAGATTAAAAGTATAGATAGCAGTACAAAAAAAAAAAAAAGCATAATTAAGCAAGTTGAGAGGGAACCTCAAAAGTCCTTGGTCAGGAATATGATGCAAATCAAGTTATTAGGAACTTTTTATGCTGGATTTGTTTATGAAATGTGGGAGTAGATTGATGTTTGAAAACCTCAAAGACAATGTATTTAGGACTGTAAATGCAATTTATAAATCCTACTTTAGTTTACTGAAACTAAGAAATATCTTTTATGCTACAGGATGCTAGAGAGTCAAAGTAGTATACCTAATTGAACAGAATATTATTTTAGAATAGATAATATCAACTTGAATTATTTTTTTGTTGAAGTATCCTTTGTTTCCCTGTGTATATTCCAGTCACATAATTCATACATCTGTTATTCCCAGCATCGAGTCTACGATGTTTATACAGGTCCCTGTAGGGCATTTTGGCCTAACTGAATCATTATTTCAACTGTATGTCCTAGTTTAATGACACTGTTACTTGAAATACTGCTTTTGCAAGTTTTGTTCCCTCTGGCATAAACTCAGCCTTTCCACACTTAAATCTGAAAATTTGACCCTACTCTGAAGCAGGAGATGCTGGGAAGGAAAGTCGGCGTCCTCAAGCACTGGGCTGTCAGCACTTCAGACCTGTAGAGTGGGTAATGTGACAGCTTAGATTTTGCAGTTTTAGAACACATTTAAATCTCAATGCAATGTCAGCCTGATTTCTGATAACGTGTGCTAATGATCCAAAGATATAATTACTTAAACTGGTCTATTAGGATTCCTTCTTTTGACTGAGGTAGGGATGCTACTATTGTGCTCTCACTTCCATTCTTTGCTATTTGACTACCACTAGAAAAAAAACTATTCTCTTGCAGATCCATTTTTAGGAACAAGTAAAAAATATTTTAAAATCACTGGCAGATATTTATGTTGAGCCTTATTTGGAAAACAATATGGAGCCATTCCATAGTGCAGCTTAGAAGAATAAAATTGCCAAGATATTAAGGCATGTATTAAGTATCTTTTCATTGAAAATTAAGCTTCTGAACACAGAAGATCCTTTTGTCGAAGGACTTGATTTCAATTTATTAACAAGCTCAAATAAACAGGTGCTTCATTGCAAAGGAGACAACTGACAATGTGGATTTTTAGTTCTTCAGCATTTACACAAACTTAGATTTTCCAAAGACTTAAATGTTTATCTCTAGCCAATTTACAAATCTACACCCTAATTTATTTCTTTTTATTTTTAATAAGCTAGTAATACTAAGTCTTTGTGTCCAAAATGTATGAACACTGTAGAGTTTCAAAATGTGTCACAGTTCCCAAGAATTAGTCACTTAGTTCCAAACAATGCCACAAAATTGGCTAGCAGTCATTAAAAAAGTCTTTCTATGTCTTGCAATATTCTCTCACCTTCATTTGGAGAACATAAATACAGGAAGATTCTGCTTCCACTCAAGTACAATGGGTCAGGAGTTTCCCTATTAGTATGTTCTATGTACAGATGATCAGAGTGGTAGGGAATGCCCTCAGGAATTTGAGGATCATTACTAAGGATTTAATGCAAAAGATTCTCCAACCCCAAATAGCCTAACTTACTTCACTGAAATAAGTACAACACCTGCGGATTTCAAAAGATCTCTGCACACTGTATAAACTTAAAAGTTCCTCTTCAAGGAAACTTTTTGCGTGTTCATTTTTCAGAGTAGACTGTCAGTGCAAAGGCCTGCTCTGAAAAACTGAATGATAGCTGTGAAAGCTAAAAAAGTTGGAAAATCAGGCAAGAGGAAACTAAAATAAAACCAAAAAAGTATTATTTTTCTTAAATCACAAGAGATATGTACATATGACAGTGTAGGATTTTCAAATGAGTAATGTAGGATTTTCAAAGGAGCAGGTGCTGTTAACTATGGAGCCCACTATTAATCAGACTTGAGTTGGACTTGCTGATGCTAAATCATTTAGATTGCATAGAAAATTCCACATTCTGGTGAATTAAATCTGGCTTAGCAGACATCTAAAAAAGGGTTTTATTTTCACACACTGCAGGAAAATGCTGCTGCAACATATTATGGAGTGTTGCCACATGCAAGTAACTGTTAGTGGAACAAAGTATTTGTGAACCATCATCATCTGGAAAATTCTATTCAACAAAAATAGAAATCCACATTTTTTTCTCACTACACACAAAAAAAATCAGTTTCTATTACAATACTTTGCTCAAGACTTTATATTCTTTTTAGAAAGGCATAATCTTTCTAAATAGTCTTTGAATGCCTAGAGAACCACTGCTTTTTTCAAGTTCTTTCAATATCACAGTACCAAAGTACGTAGGGACTGGAACTATATATTTTTGTAATTAATTTCCTTAAGATAATGTTAGAAACATCAGGTTCCTTAAAATATAGATGAATTTCAAGGTGAGTCTGCTAGCAGATGTTATTAATGGCATATGATTTATTGTGACATGAAATCTGATCTGAAACTCATGTTATTAGCTGAGCTTTTTATAAATTATAATTGCCAACTGCTGAAAATATGCAGAAAGACCACTGATAAACTAGCTTCATCTTCAAGGCCTAGAATATCTGCATTTGCTAAAAGTCCAGTATCTCTAGTCCTGCTGACAGGGGATAATACATTGGGATACACAGATCAGGCTTGAGTTCAGACCTTCTCATGATTCTTTGAGAATGAGAAGCATCAGAGCTAGGAAAAGGAGATAGTAGAAAACAAATATGTACTGTGGGACTTGAAAAAAACCCACAGACTTGGGTTCATAGTATGACACTGCACAGATACTAAACAGATTAAGCATTCAAGAAAAAAGACCTCAACTCTGACTGTTAGATGTCAAATATATACTTTTAATGTGAAAACAGTAAGAAGTAAGATAATTTTCAAACATTCAAACATCATTCTGTACAGCTCTAAGATGAGAACACAAACAGCATATTTTGGCATGCTGAGGTCTATGAAGATTTGCATCTACCCAAGATCTTCCAGGTCACCCACTAAACTAAAAAAAAAAACAACTAAAGAAAGTCTATGGTTAGGCTCACAGTGACAAAACATTTGTGTTAATAATTATTTCTAGACATCCCCTATATATTCCAAATAACATTGTATCTTACTTTCCTCTCTGCATGTGTCTTTAAATGTTAATTAAAGTTTCTGAAATGTTGCTTTTACCCATCACAACTTACGTGCTAAATTATCTAAATAAGAAGAGACAAACATAAACATTGCATTATGAAGGTTATCTACTGAACAAACCAGATATTGAAAGAGGGTAAATTTACACTAAATGTAATACATTTTTAATCTCCATAAAAGCTCTGCGATAATACTGAAAATTCAAGAAGCAAGACAAGAAACAGATGCAAAGTCTCATTCCTGACTCTTTTTTATGTATACAAAGTTGTTTAAAGATAAAAGCATTTATGTGTAAAATGGCATTCACTTGCCCTTACTTAGAGTATATATGGAAGAGACCGCTGTCAAGGCACCAGTGTGTGTGTGAATGAAACATAAGGATCACCATCTGCAACTGTCTAAGAAGTGTTCCTCAGTGCCTAAAGGCAAAGTGAAAATTCAGGGAACCTCACAACCACAGTGCATCATCTTGTCCATGCTAGTCTTACAAGTCAAACATCGCACCCGTGAGAACAGCTTATTTACAATGCTTTTGATTTCAGCTGAAATACCAGATATGAAACAGTTACATTACAAGCGGTCTGGAAGCATATACTTAATATAAAATGAACCAATTTCCTCTCTTCTATAAGAATCAATATTTTAAAGGAAGTGTAAAACTTTACTCCTCACAGAACACACCTTAATAACATGGAAAAACATTTTTATATGCATGTATTTTTAGATTCTTACCTACTGTTGAACTTCTCTGGGTGTTTTTCTCTCATGATGTGGAATCTGTGGGCAATTGAAGCATCCTAACAGGAAAAAAAAAACCACCATAAATCTGTTGTGACAGGAAAATTGCAAAACAGAAGACCAAAACTGTAAACAAGGTGTTTTGTGAACTGTCATTTTCAACAAGAGCAATACTCTTATCAGTTAGAAAGCTTACAGGTACACTAATTCCAGAATGGGATATATCTGAACTTAATAATATATTATTCCTGTTGCAGTCTCCATTATTCCTTTTTACAAATCAGACGTGATAGTTATATTTACTGAAAGTGTCTTCAAATTTCATACAGCAAATATCATCCAGATGTGAAGGTTTCCAAAAAGACCATTGGTACACTTCTGCCTAGTAGAAATACTATATAAAGTATTTGAAATCTTTTTCTTTAAAAAAGGGGAGTGATAAGAGTCAGCAAAGTTACTTGATATGCATACAAGTTGATATTTGCATAAGGCCATTCAATAACTTTCTCTAAAATTTGGTGGAAGATTGGAATAAATGTCAGGAGACTTCCCATTTGCTACATGTCAGGGTGTGAAATCATGTAGGGGTAAAAATAGTTTAATATAAAAAACAGATTTCTTATTTGAAATAAATGCTATCAAAACTCTTTAAAATTAAGTAAATTATGCTATTAACATAATAAATAACCTGTATGTGAAATGAAATAGCTGTATGAAATACTTATATGTCTGTAACATTTAAATGAGAATCAAATCATTGTGCTGGTGGGAGTTGTTGAATATAGAATATTTGGAAGTGATTTCAAAGCATTTTTGTATCTCCTTTGCAGGTATGAAGTTAATGTTTTCCTCAGTCCAGATTATGTAATATTTATTTCTCATACTAATCATTAAAACTTTACAAACTGGAAATTGATTTTTCATCTTAATGTATGTATTAAATGAGGGGAGAGTATGAAATCTACCAACTCATGAGTCTTGCAAAGGATAGTAAACACAGAGAAATCCATTTAGATCATGTCTTCATATTATATCTTAAAATTCTGGATATATAAGAAGAGTTAGTTCAGTTAGTAGGAAATTAAAATGAATTTCAGTTTCTATGTAAATAGCATTTGAGAAAAACTACAAACAAAACTGTCACTATAACCAACTATCGCCTACATGAACCTCCCCCCCCTTTTACAAACTTCAACAATTATGGAAATACAAAACCTAAGAATTAGAGAGAAATATTAAATTAAGTATGACTATATCTGGCAACATTTAAAACTATTTTAAAACAATGAGAATGAGTATTTGGAGGAAAAAATAAAAATTAAATACTTAAATCATATATTAATAATTATTCCAAACATGATAAAAGTTTTGCTTAAAATAATTTTAATTTTAATTTTATTTAAACTAATAAATGTTAATCTAAATCACAAATAAGTGTGATTGGATCCATTAAAATATCCAATTTTATTCATGATCTCGTTATGTAGTTTCTAAAGATGTCCATAGTTTGTTGTTTTATGCACATCACAAAATTATTTATGCATTTTTCTATTATTTTTAGGAATTGAATTGTCATTCAACATTTTACTGTTCTACAAGGAAATCACAGCAAAATTCCCCAGTGACTGGACTGGTGTTAGTCATAAAATGCCTTATTGTTCTGTCCTGTCATCCAAACTCATCTGAAATCTTCAGTGCTGTATTCTCAAACTGCACTCATCATTATTTTAAATTTATTTTTTTGTGCAATTTTATAAGGCAAATATCCAAAAGTATCCAGGTGATCCCACAGTTCTTGGAGATGGATGAAATAAAGCTGACAGTAAACCCTGAGACATCACACTTCTAAACAAAGCCTGCCAGCTGAACTAAAATAATAACTCTGTTAACTTTAGAAAGACCCATCATTCATACTTTATCCCACATTAGATGTGCCAGCATTAGAAAAGTATATTTGTTAGCCAGTTTTATATGAAAAAGAAATAAAAGGACTACTGTTGTATTTAACTGTTCATTTTCTATGCACTGAAGCAAAAGGCAGATCCAAGACAAAATGAATAAAGAAGTAGTAGCGTTTTTGACAGAAACTAGGAAACACTAATCAAGGACTAACTGTCTAATGAATGAAATGAAAAGGCTAATGCGCTTACTCATGCATAACAAATGCAAGGCACAAACAAGCTAGGGATCAATGCCCACTGCAGACGGCAAACAGGCAGTTGTTTCCATGGAAGGTTGATTGGATCAAAATTTTCCCCTCCCTGAACATTTTCTGACTCCAAAATGAATCAACTAACTTAATGATCTGACAGGCAAAAAAAGTAATACACAAAGCTAATTCTGACAGGCACAACACAAGACAGGCACATATCAGACCAATTTCACAAAAAAAATTGCTGAAGAGCTACTTTTATTAATGGAAACTGTAAACCAGAATAGTAACTACACACAGATAAGCTCAAAAGCAGAGATGCTAAGGCTTTCTTCAGTTTATACTGCCCAATTGTTCTTTCAAATCTTAAATCAAATCCAACGTAGAGAGTCGTTAGATTTCCTAGCCTAGGGACCTCTTCCTAACCATAACTTCCTGCTATAGGAAAATCTGAAACCAGCCCATGCTGGTTGTGCATTAGCAGAACAACCCTTTGCTTTAGGGGAAAAAAACATAAGAGGGAAAAAAAAAAGAAAAGAAAACCAAGAAACTGAGTTTTCTGTTTTTCAAATGTCTGTATTCTTTTATATGTTATGACAGTAGCATATAGACTGGCATAAATGAATGAAAAATAATGGGAAGAATTGAAAGTAAGAGGAACTTGAGAATGAGTAGGAATACAAGTACTGTCTCCCAAGAGCTGCTGGAACTACCAGATGCCACCCCCAAATCCTGAGGAACAACCATTAGAAATTTGCTGGATTAGGAGAGAAGAGGGTCTTTCATTGTGAGCTGTTCTGGTTACATTAGAAACAGGATTAATTTTAGCATACTTCATTCAGTCATTTCCAACAGTGGCTTCTAGCCCAACTCGTTTGGAGCACACAACTGTTGATGGACCAATGGCAAATTCATTTCTTTTTTTCTGTCACAAACTATATTAAAATCACCTAATTAACTATACTGAGAAATGGAGCAATATTCATATGCATGGTGAATCAAATATTTGCATATTGTCACCTTAATTATGCTGACTTTTCCTAGTACCCCATATTGTGGATGGCCAGTAAAATATGAGAAATCATTTTTGCATTTTATTATAAAAGTAATGCAAAAGAGAAAATGCAGCATTCAGTAAAGCAAACTCACACAGTTCATCATATTACCTAGAAAAGTAACAAGTGAACAGGATTTTTTTAGAAAAGTGACATGACAGTCAGATATTGGTACGTAACTAATATCACCTCTGAGCATTATTTATATTTTTTTAAATAAACTGATATGTATCAGGGCCTGAAATACAACTTTCCAGCATTACCATATCTGAATCTAAACATTTTCCATTTTTTAAAGAAACACACCTTAAGTGCATGCAAACATGCTGAAAATTTGCAAAAACTTTATTATTAATAATAATAATCTGAGGAGACACAATGTTGTTGTCAAGCCTGTTGCAAGATGAAAGGAGAAGGAAGATCTTATGGTACCACTCTAATATGAAACTATTAGCTTTCACTTCATCTATACTTCAGTCACAGAGCTCATTTTATATCTAAAGTATTTTAGTATTTTTCCAAAGCATCCAGACCAAAGCATCCAAGAACTGAGATTTTTTTTCCAGGAATACTTTTGCATCAAAATCAATGTAGACACAAAGTAATGCTGAATACAGAGCATTTATGGCAGAACCAAGGAACTAATTTGACTATTTTGTGTTTCTGAGACTATTATATGAATATTTGCGTTGTACACTACTACTCTAAAATACTGCATTCCTTTTTTCAGATATACAATATTTTCAGTCATTAACATGTTAAATGACAATAGCCTAGATGATAATTTCTGTTAACTTTAACTTCATAGTACCAATCTAATCTGAAAAAAACTATCACACCGTGTGCTCTTTTGTATCCCTCCCTCATTTATATGGTTTCCACTCACTACTGTAGCATTTTAAAAGTAGAGATGAAAGAATGGGTGCTTGAAGAACAGAAAATGCAGTTTATCTGAGTTTAAATTCTACAAAATTGTACACACACTCTTAAAAAATGTATCCCTACATCGGACAAATATTCACCCTGGATGCACATCTAATGAACATGCACACAAAAACACATATATGCACCCTTACATTTGAACTTGTTCAGTGCCTGAAGTAGCTGGACTATCCTTATATCTCACTCAGGTTTGTTTTAAATCCTGACAGTGAAGATAAGATAGAGAACAGACAGAGCATATCTGAATCTACTCCTAGGAAATGGAAAAAATATTTTAATTGAACTAGGACATTTCTCAAAGTGACCTGCCAAGAAGAAAAGAAGCTTAAGTTGCTACACCTCTTTAATACCTTATGATTGACTTACACACATATATATTCATCTTTTTAATGGGTATTAGCATTACCGGAAAGCAATCTGAAGCAGTCTTTTCAGAGGAGTAACCTTATACATTGCGAATAACCTTATAGAAAGATTAATGCATTTAATATATGTCTATCTATAAGCTTGCTGTGATTAAAATTTCCATTAAATAATAATTTTTATGCTGGTGAACAAACAAATGACCAGTGTGCATCTTCTTTGGATATAAATGGTCTGATTATTTTTTTTTTTCTAAGATGCTTCTTTAATTAAGGCTTAATGGATCCACAAGGCTGGGAAGCTTAAGGGATAACTCAGCAACCTGCAATCTTTGGATCAGAATGCAAATCTAACCTGAACAACCAGTTAACTCACATCAGTTATTAATGTGAAATAGTACAGATGTAAAAAAAAAATCACTGAAAATAGATTAAGAAAGTTCACTGTAGTGGTTTAAAAGTCATTTTCTAGATAAACAAACATCCTTATGATTATGTATTCTACTTTCTGAAAATATGCAAAAAACCCACAAAAAACATGGGTACATCCTTTGTTTTAGTATTCCCCCCCATAATAACAATCTCAGATAAACAAATCATATTGAACCATTGATTAACCAAGTATAAAAAAAGGTAACAAAGAAGCTTCAGATCCTGACTTGTTTGAATCCAGTTGTCACTTCACATTTGACTCCCAGGTTTTTTATTAAATTACATGAATTAACCTGAGAGAGGAAGAGATTTAAAAAAAAAATTAATTCATTCATACATTACTTTTGGTGAAACGCTAGTTACTATCGTTGTCTTAGTTTCTACTGATATTCTGAGCCAGTATATCTGAGAAAGGTGATAGTTTGAGAACATCAGAGTAAGAAGATTTCAAGTGCTTTTTCAAACAGCTTTACTAAAAGATAATGATCATTCACTATCTTACAAAAAAATCTGAGAACAAAAATTTGAAAAATTTGTGTTCCTGTCTTTCCAAGAAAAACACAGAAACTGTCAACAGAAACTGTCAAGGTAATGCTATTCATTTTGTCAGTGATATTCTTGACAGTCAGCCCTCTGATGGTCATGTTCAAATATATTTCAAAGGTACATGTATTACTAAGTCAAGTAAGAATTTATATTTTAAATACTCATTTAAATAGGTAATATCTCAAAACCCAGGATGAAACATCAGTAACCACAGTATTTATAAATGATAGACAAAAGACCAGAGGATGGTATATCTGGAAATGGTAACATAAAATTGGAACAAACCTTCAAATGCAAGCATATTTCATCTCCCTTTTCATTTGAAGTCAGATCTCTGTTGAGTTTCTGACACTGTTAATGCACAATTTGATTTGGAATTGTTTCACACAGATAAAAAGTGGAATCCATTTTGCAGGAAAAGATATTTCTGTTGAAAAAATCACCAAGCTGTTCTGCCTGTGTATAACTCTGTAACATGTGGACATATACACAAATGGACTCGCCGCTATTTACTATCATAATGTATTAGTTCATACAGGGTGACCACATGTCCCACTGTGTAAAGACCAGTACAGAGACCAGTCCTATAAGACAAGCCTTTGTACCAGTATCTCAAGGACTTTATTTGAGAAGCGAATTTGGGGTTTAGAAATTGACATTACATTTCTATGTATCTATATTTTTAAGTTATTAATCAAATGCAATGACCATCAAAGAAGACTGGGAGGTAAGACAGTTAGGCTATTATCAGACCAGATGTGTCATGTGCCCCATGACTCAATGCAGTACACAGGACATGTACCCTGTAAGATGATCTCTGCTGAGGATACACTGTGTTAATGAGCACATCTTCCTTTCTTTATATTTGGTCACCCTAAATTTACTGTAACTAGAGAAGGATTTTTCTAGGTCCATGCTGAGTGTTTATGTAGTCACTAAAAAGAGGAGAAGAAAAGCGATCACATGGCAATTAGCCAACAGAGCCATATAGACAGTGCATTAAATATCTTGTATATTAAAAAGATCTCTGTGGTAAACCTTCAGTAGCATTTCTGATAACTGCTGATTGAGAATTATGTTGAAATTGTCCAAATCATCCTGCACAATGAGTTTGAGCATAACACAATCAAGGACACAACTCACTCAGGCTGAAAGTCAATATAAGCAATGCAACTGCAGTGTTGCTTTAGCTATTCTTCAGAAGCACACAGAAATGGCTCGCAGGTATGTTCAGTAAAAAGCACAGAAAAAAAGTTTACATTAGAAGTCTATCTGGTTTGAAATGAATGCCTAGACTTTCATGCCAGCACTTTTGCAGTTTTTAGAAGAGTAAAGTGAGTAATTTGCTCAATTACTAAGCTTTTTTTTTTTTTTTGTTAAATACTAATTAATGCCATTGCATTAAAACCTAAAAAGACAAACTTGGGATAAGGAATAATTGCTTGTGTACTGTCTTGAAAAATTATACTCAACTTAATATATGGTTTTCAAACACTCTCCTAATAAAGAAATCACAACACCCCAAAAAAAGGAAAAAAAAAATCCCAAACCAACATAAACTCTGTTGAGTATTTTCATTTTGAACACTGTTTAAGTTTTCATTATAGTATTCTTTCTTAGGGGATTAATTCAGGCCCTTAATCTAAGCACCTAAACTGCTAGGATGTTCCCTCTATCCTCCCAGTATACTTAAAAGTAAGAAGAAAGCTCTTTGAAAAGGCTCTTCCAAAGGCATGTTGACAAGTTTCTGCTCTGAATTGCCATTTCAAAATCTTTTGTTATTAATCATACAAGAAACTGAGCACACCTAACTTCTAAAGCTTATGAAGTTATGCCTGAAATGCAATAGTTTGAGCAATCCTTTGAAATGTTCACTGGGGTCCAAGCCAAATCTTGTATCATCACCCATTTTATACGCTCATTTGCTTGATAGGGATCAAATAATAAATATTCACCTGACTGCTCCTTTGCAACTTCCCATAACTTGTTAGTCAAAACCTTGGCAACAGAGTCTTATAATTTTAATACATATTTATGTTATTCATTTGTTTCCATAGCAGATATTTATTTTTATAAGAAATATGCAAACCACTGAAACATCTCTCATTGATTTACACTCTGAAAGAATATTTTTCTCTTAATTGAAAAAGGTCACTGTTTTCCTCATTCATTATGTTTTCTATTTGAAATTTAAATTTTTGCATTACAATATTATTTATTATCTTCCCTATTGGACAAACTAATATTAATTTATAAAAAAACCCAACACAGTCATAAATTAGGGCTAGATGTTGGATTATTTAGCTACAGATGTTATCTCTTTTCACTGATTTATGACAAACTTTTTAAGATCCTCTCCCTTACATTTTTCACACAGCCTTTTTGTTCCTTCTCGTAGGCCCAGAAGGATCTTTCTTGACTTTTGCTCAATACCTGCATTCGTTCTCATGTTGCATCAATCAAAATATTTTCTGAATCCTTCTACTTTATTTTCTTGTTAAGGTGTATAAGGCTTCCAATTCACACTTCTGTGGAGGTTCCATCAAACTTACTCCCTCCTTTATCCTCAACCCATGTAGGCACCTCCTTGTACCAGTAAGCATTTGAGACCTTAAGGGTCTGTCAAAGTATGATACGGCTGTGAGAAGGTAACAATAGCAACTGGAGAGCATGCTTATAGGCCTTAGGCATGGGAAAAGAGTGAGAGGTGTCTGAGTCTTTTCAGGTGTTAAAGAATATTAAATACTTGTACAGACTATGAGGGCCTCCAAGTCCTGAAGAAGCAGTGGAAGAGTCTAACGCAAGTACCCACACATGGCCTGGTTCTCCACAGTGCTTACAGCTAATGCAAAAGAGACAGTCTGCCTTACAGCAGGGTGAGGTCATAGGAAAAACAGCAGAAAAGTTTTGTATCAAACTGAGCCAAACCTATTTAACAGCAAGTTTGAAAACGACTGGGTAACTAAGAAGCCTCCAAGAACCCACTAGATTCATGTGAGCTACTCGTGCCAAGTTTACTCCCACCCGAGTGGTTTCTCTGAGTATCTGAAAGGGTAGTGCAGAAATAAAATGAAATTAAGAATGTTCATTGCAGTATTAGACTGAAGAGATTACACCCTAGCAGATCACCTTGATCACACACTGTTTTTACTGCTACTGTTAATCAAATTTGTAACTTACAAGGTGAATGAATACTTGCCTTCATACACAGTGTAAATGGTCAGACTCCTTTCTGGAATGCAAAACTCAGTTATGTACTACATTACAATGACCAATATTTCCATGAAAATAAGGATTATTATTCTCTGAAATACGTCTGCTAACCAAATAATATAATTAGTTCATATAAACAGTGTTCGATATGAGTTTTTGTCAAGTTAAATAAAGCCTAGGCTCTGCAGTAATGGGTATCTGAAAAACAAAGTATACTAAAAAATCAAACTAGATGCCATCTTACTGAGCATTTAGGGGCTGTAAAAGATTTTCTCTATGAATAAAAGGATCCTGTATTAAAAAGCAACCAACATAAAACATGCTACGGCTTAGAAAACGAAAAGTCTTTTCTGGACTTAATATTTGGATATATGGAAAAGTGTTAAAATATGTCCAAATACGAACATGTGTAGTCAAATTTTACAAAATTAATTCACATATATTTTCCTCTCAAAGCAAATCCAGCTTTTTCTATAGCTGCTTTGAATAAATAATTTAGATATGTAAAATATTTTGCAGTGCTGATTTACGCAGCGTGCAGTACCTATTTTTGTAGACTCTGGACATCAAAAAGCTTTGAGGTTAAACATATTTATTTATTCCACATTGAGGTTCTGTTATGTGATATAAAGGGAATAAGTCCCAGGTTATTATCAAAATATTGATATATAGGGACAAAAAAAAATTAGGGTTTTTTGTACTGAAGACAGTAATAATTAAGAACTGGAAACTTTTTTTTAGAAAATCAACATGTACATAAAAATGGTTTCAGCTGAAATGGGAAAAACACCCAGCAATCTCAGAAACTACCAATTCTATATATCTATTGAATAAACCAATAAACTATTGGTTTATGCAATATTGTTTCACCATTAGCAATTTCACAGCAAAATAAAAAATGCAGTTGTTGATGTGGTCAGAAATCCTGGAAACATCATTAGAGCCCTTTGTTATGATTTAACATGCACAGAATTTTGAACCCGAGAAATAAAAATGTCCAAATTGCTTTGGAAGTGCTGAATTGATCCTTCAGAGAGGGTCAAAGAAATGCTTTTGCTGCCTTTCCACATCCCAAGGATCCAAATTTGCAGAATATTAGTGAAAAAGTCTAGGGAAGTGTAGTGGAACTGAGTAAACCCTTAAATTTTCTAGCAAAAAAATTCCTCCCCCCAAGAGTGCACTTGCATAATGCTTTTCGCCTAACCATCTGGACAGACTCAGTGCGTCATGGTTGTTTAGCAACTTACAGTTTTCATGGTAGCTTTGAATATATTATGCCAGTATCCTCTTCTCAGTCTCAAATTGTTTGGGAGGATTCTATATCTGCATAAAAACTCCTTGTCCCATTTACTCAGGATTTCCAACACATATGAGGTTTTCTAGAAGGCGAAGTTGTTTACACTAAATAGTAGCATACAATTCTGCAAATTAATTGTCTAGTTTACAAAGTTACTCTCCAACTGATCAAAATAAGGGTGCAGCCAGCTGCAGTGCAGAGGCAGGAAAAGCAAAGTTCAGGAGACAAGCAAAGTACATGGTCAAAGTTAGGTCCATGAATTTTCACTGCAAACAACATGAACAGGACAGTTTCTCTGAACTCCAGGCCAGACAATGATGTTATAAACATATTTTACCCCATTGTTTTTTTATAACAATTTGCTTCATGAGAGAGATCTAAAGAAATCTTTGGTCTAAATGAAAGCATAGTCAAATCATCCTTCAACTTTTTACCTTAAAAACCAACAATGCAGCAGGCTGAAAGCTGCTCCTAGATTTTTATAAATTTGCAAATCAAAGAGCACCTGTTTGTAAAGTGCTGCTTTGCTCAACTACTTAAATAATGTAATCAATACTAAATGACAAGCTAGAATTCCAAAATTTGCTGCACAGTAAGCAGACACTTGTCTTGCTGATGTTTGTAATAAGTAATCCTTATAATGATAGCCAAGACAAATGCTGTTAATATTAACTGTTACTCAAGAAAAAATAGCATATCCATATGACATCAGAAATCATTTCAGAGTAAGATTATCTTAATGGTTGCAACTATTTTGTATAATGCTAGCATTAATAAGGGTAATGTAAATCAGTTAAATCCTGCTTTTACCTACAAAACCTACAAAAAAATATGCAATTTAAAGGTCAGTGCAAACAAAAGGTTTCCAAACTTTTGGAAAAGCTTGAAATCAGGATTTATCTTTCTTTTAGTTTCGATTATGTACATTGTATTCAAAGCCATTTCCTAGTCAGAAGAAATATACTATTGAGACACTGTTTTAAGGACCACAGAGGTAACAGACATTTCCTTCCAACAAAATGAAAGTTGCCGTCCAAGTGGCCATGACTTTCCAAATAAATCATCTATGTCAACATTCCCCAAAGGGGCATTTCATAATGCCCTTCACGTATACATTATCTGTGACAAAAATACTATTTCTGGAATAAAAGCATTTTTTGCCCTTAGTTTTCTTTCAGTAAGAATTCTTACACTGTTCAAAATTACTAAAGTATCATCTACAACAATTTCAGTGTTATTACACAAATTGTAAATTATGCTTTCAGAATCATGGAAGGAATTTTTACAAGTCTTCCATTTTTATAGTCTTTTGAAAGGACAATGAATTCTATAAAAAACCATGATAACAATTTCAGTGTTTAAAATCTACACAAAGTCATTCAAACAAATGTTATGACATTTAAGATAATGAAACCCTTCATTTATGCCAATGTGTCCTACTTCACATATAAGGAGTCAGAACAGATGTCCAAATATTGTAATGCCAGAGGAAAGTTAGGGCATATCTTGATTAATACTCTCAGAGCAGTCCATGGTGTGTCTTTAAAACTGGCACGAGTTACTTCAAAATATCTATTCAAAATCCATTCTAGGAAACATAGCTAGACAAAGTGTTCCCAAGACAAAAGGAAAACAATAAAGCTTTGTATAACCCTTTTAGCAATGTAAGCTGCATATTATCGACAGACCATTCATTGCAATCAACAAATGATTAATTGCAAATTTGTTGCTAAATTGACCATGAAAAAGACAAGCTTCAGGGTACTGTTAAAGAGGAAAAACTTCTGTTAAAAATGATTGGAGACTTTTTGTAGTGAATTAATTCTAATCGATACTCTTGTTGACTACACAGTAGAATAATTACTTCCTTAAATAGCATATGTACCCATTATTGTAGACATCCAAATTAATATTTAACCTAATGTCTTGCTTTTTTTCTCATTTTTAAACAGCATTTTTCTAATTTCACCTTTAAGTCTACTATCAACAAATTTTTTGCAATGCCTGTTATCAATCATCTCGGGAGGCATAACATAAACAAAAGTTATGAACCCCAAAGTAACGATGTTTATTTAGACTATTTACATGAATGTATTCTTTTTAATTACTATTGGCATGGATGAAACATTAGATGTCTTTAAGCATATATACCTTACAAACTTCTGAACAACTATGGAATCATTTAGTTTTGTGCAAAAGTGTGATTTTAGTTTCCTGGCTGTGCCATTTTCCTCCTATTGCAGGTGCAGTCACATAAACTAAAACTTAACTTTTTAATAATAAAGAGAATTTCATTCCTGTGATGGTCAATGTACTACCGCAAAATATTACAGAAACATTTCGTTAAGAGAATCTACTGAATAGCTTATACTATGGTTTGTGGATTGGTTTTTGGGGGATGTTCTGGGTTTTTTTGGTGGTTGGGGTTTTTTTTGTTTTGTTTTAGGACTTTTTTCCAGGCACTAGAAATCTTTCTTCTATTTCACAACTATTCCTGTAGTGTATAATAAACATACAAACAAACAAGCAATAAATGATATATATATATAAATATGTATATATATACACCAAAGAAAAAAATTTAAAAATATTGAAGTTTCTCTGACTCCAAAGCAAATGATAAACTTACCCAGAAAGCACAAACAGACTAGCTAAGGATACAGCTCAGAACTGAAAGTCAAGTGGTTTTCTAAATGTCTAGGCATCACAAATTTTGGTCTCATTAAGTTTTCTGCTTTAAAGATCTCTGACATATTGTTTTCTTTGAGGCACTTAGATGACATAAAGAATCCAGAACACCTAGCTTTCAGCCAAAGAGTAGAACACAAACCCCAGAACTATACCCAAACTTCTTATAGCAAAGATGAACAGTGTCCTGCACTCGATCAGCAAGAGTGTATCTACCATGCACAGGGCAGTGATCCTTCTCCTCTGCTCAGCACCTCTGATACCACACTGGGAGCACTGTTCAGTCTTGGGCTTCCCATTACTTGAAAGACATGGACAGACCATGTCCATAAGTATCTGAAGGAAAGGTGTCAAGAGGGTGGAGCCAGGCTCTTCTTGGTGGTGCCAAGCAATATGGCAAGAGGGAATGGGCAGGAACTGGTACACAGGAAGTGCCACCTGAACATGAAGAACTTCTTTACTGTGCAGTAACAGATTGCCCAGAGAGGTTGTGGAGTCTCCCTCACTGTAGATATTCAAGAACTGCCCGGACAGGACATAATTCTGTGCAGTGTGCTCTAGGATGACCCTGCTTGAGCAGGGAGGTTGGACCAGATGACCCACAGTGGTCCCATCCAACCTTACCCATTCAGTCATTTTGTGATACCACAATATATTTAGCAGAGGGACAGTAGGCTGCTCAGGGGCTGAAGCACATGCCACTTGAGCAGAGTCTGAAGCAACTTGTTTGATATCACAGAGAGCTGGCAACAGGTGACTTTATTGCTGTCTACAGCTACCAGATGCAGAAAAGAGTGATGGACTCTTGCCAGAGGTGCACAATGATAGATGAAAGGCAACAAGACAGAAGTGAAACACTGCCCAGACAGGCTGTGAAATCTCCATTTTTGGAGGTGTTCAAGATTCAGTTAGAGAAGTCCCTAACGAAAGTGATCTGATCAGACTTTTTACAAGTATGACCTTCATCTAGAGGATCTTCAGATAATCCTTCTAAACTGAAATATTCTCTGAGAGCCAGAGGTCCCTGTTGAACAGTTCTTACCAAATGTCCCTGTCATGAATTTCACAGTCTCTTGATCCAACACACTGCAAGCATCTTTGGAGTTCTGCAGTTTATTTACATGCTGTATAGAGAAATGCTTTCTTTTGTTTACCTTGAAGCTGCAATCTAGTAGCTTCATTTGCTGCCTTTCAGTTTTTATACTGGAAGAAACAGTAAACATAAATTCACCACCCACCATCTACTTCTAACTCATGTTTACACAGACCCCATTATCTTTGCTGTGTTTTCTATACCACTGAATTTTAGCCCACATAACTGTTCTGATGGAAGCTATTCCATATCTTCAATCATTCCTCTTGACTTTCATTAAGTCTACTTCAATTTTGACAAGATTCGTGAGGACCAAAATTGTACACACTAATTTAACAGGTAGACACAGCTCAAGCATGATAGTATTTTTCCTCTATCTTTTTCTTTCCTAATAAGAGAACAGTGCTGTTGCTGCAACCTTTTATACAATAAGCTAGTCTGAAACAGTCACCCCGGAAAGAGAAGGCCCAGTTTCAGTAATATGCTCTGATATTTATCAGTGAAACACACATTTTCATAGTTATATCAACATAGCTTTCATAGCATATCAACAGCCTAATTTTTTTCCTTTATTTTTACAGGGAAAGTCATACTCTTCTGAAGAATGGATAAAAAATTCATTGAGAAGGAATACAGAAGAAAAGATGAGAACAAGAAAGCACACATATATGGTGCAGGTGCATGCAAGGAAGAGAGCCAACTGACATAGGAGATTAATGAAGTAATTCATTCAGAAAGTTCTTCCTGTGTTCTGGTCCATTTTATGTGGACTACTTTTATAGTACATGGAAAAAGAACTCAAATATGAAGTAGCAATAACATTTCTTGACTAACAAGATGAGTCTCTACTTATTCTGGTTCTGCAGGAATATTTTCCCTAAGTTTCAAGTATATAATTATATCCTCTTCATTTGCTTGAATATAATAGATCCATTAATAAAATTTTACTTTAGACATAAGCTTAGGAAGATAGTTCCTGGGACCACTCAGAACAGAATAGAACAGAACAGTTTTGAACAGTGGTCACCTAGTCCAACTGCCTGACCCCTTCAGGGTTGACAAAAAGTTTAAGCATATTATTGTGGGATTTGTCCAAATGCCTCTTAAACACTGACAAACATGGGGATTTAATCACCTATCTCTCTAGGAAGCCTATTCCAGGGTTTGACTGCTCTTTCCTTAAACAAACGTTTCCTAATGTTCAGTTTAATGCTCCTGTGATTCAGCTTTGCACCATTTCCATGCGTCCTATCATGGGATACCAGGGAGATCAGCACCTCCCTCTCCACTTCCCCTCCCTTGAGGGGAATGAAGATCGCTCCTCAATTCCTTTTTCTCAAACCAAGACAAACCCAGTGTCCTTAGCTGATCCTCACAGGACATACTTTCCAGCCCTTCCAGTTCTGTTGCCCTTCTCTGGATGAATGCAAGTACCCAAACGTCCTTCTTAAACTGTAGGGCCCAGAACTGCACACAGGACTCAACTGAGTCTGCACCAATCTAAAAGCAGTTCTGTAGTTTCATAGGTCTTCCTTCATGACCTGCTTGTAAATTACAATTTTCTCCCCTTGCATTTTTTTGTTGTTTTCTTTTTTCTTTTTTTTTTTTCGAGAAGATTATTGTGTGCTGTATGTACAAATCAGTGATAAGGCTTCTGTATTCACCATTCACACTCTGTACTATTCTGTGTTTTAAAAATATCCACAGCCAGGTAGAATCACTCCTCAGGGATATTGTCTCTAGCAGTTAAATACTATTCATTACAACAGTTATTGGATGTTTTTCACAAACCTGTATTGTCAAAGA